>NW_024543078.1:24942500-27342500 GCF_018167655.1 Microtus oregoni
CAGCCCATATGACGTTCAGGACATCATGACGAAGGTTTGAGAGTCAGGTGGCCTGATCTAGCACTGCCCAGCTCTTTTTATAACTATTCCTTCCCTGTCTGTCTGTCTCTGTCTCTCTCTCTGTCTCTGTTTCTCTCTCTTGTTTCTCTCTCTTGTTTCTCTCTCTCTTGTTTCTCTCTCTCTTGTTTCTCTCTCCCTTGTTTCTCTCTCTTGTTTCTCTCTCTTGTTTCTCTCTCTTGTTTCTCTCTCTCTCTCTCTCTCTCTCTCTCTCTCTCTCTCTCTCTCTCTTTTGTGTATGTGTATAGAATTTAGTCCTAGATCTTGTCTCCTAATGCATGTCCACCTGGAATCTCAAAATGTAAGGAAATAAGATTTAGAAGGTATGTAATTAAGGTTCTGGGGATGAAATCATCTTGGGCCCTAAACCAAATATTAGAGTCCTTATAAGAGGAAACAACCCAGACAGGCACACAGAGAAGGTGACATAGGGTGGAGGCAGATTTGGGGGCGGGATTATTTAAGCCAGTGAATGCCAAGGATATCTAGAAATCATTAGATATTAGGAGATCCTAAAGGAACCAGCTCTGCCAACACTTGATTTCAGACTCTGGAACACAGAACTGTAAGGGGGTAGATTTTGCTGCTCTAAAACACCCATTTTGTAGTAGCTTGTTTCTCCTACCCTAGAAAATTAATAAGTGAGTTCCAGTATTCCTCACCACCACCAGATCTCCCTTCCTCTTGCTGTTGTCTTTCTCTGAATGGTTACCACCTGAACTTCAAACATGCTGTTCTCAGACCGCAAGCAGGAAGGAGGCAGCGGAGACATGACTTCCTGTGTGTCTTCAGTGATAGAAGCCAGCTGATGCTGGATTGAAAATGTCAACTACATGTGACTCTTCCAAAATCCAGGTTTATCAAGTGACATGGTGTGGCGGACCTCTCGACCGGCAATGAAGAATGACCACCACACCAGGATTCCACTCAGATCACGCTTTTACTGGAGTGCCCTTGATTGACGGGGAGCATGGAATGAGGGGCGGGAAAACGAGGAACAGGGAGCAGACGGGAGAGGCAGCAGGAAGCGAAGGGCAGGGAGAGCATGAAGCGAAGGGGTCGAAGGGCACTTAGGCAGCTGCTTAAATAGGGAAATGGCACACGGGTCGCCCCGTGATTGGCTGCCACCAACAGCTGACATCAGACCGCATCGGGATAGGCTCAAGGATCCTCATCCTCTGCGCATGCGGGAAGCGGGGACGAGCAGCTCTCAAAGCCATAGCCAAATATGGAGTTGTTTGTTTCCAACAAGACAGGATGTCAGCGCCATCTTGTAATGGCGATCCTGTCCGGCTCACTACAACATGGCGGCAACCTCGAAATAAGCAATTATAGCCCGGAAATTAACAAACACTACAAATCAAGGCCTTCTCTCTTTCACAACACGGCGCTGTGGCCTAGCTGTGTTCACGACTTTCCCAATTTTCTCCACTCTTCCACCTGTCTGATCCCTACTTGTGGATGATGGGATCCAGAAAGGTTTCCATACAAAGCCACAGGTATCTCGTCCCAGGAAGGCAATCTTTCAGCTGCATGCGTCCTTTGAGCTGCGATCATTACTGCATTGTTATAAATGAAGTCAAATTCTCCCCATGGGCATTCGATGATTTATAACTTCAGAAAACTCTTCTTCTGCAGTTCTTCTCCAGGCTTTCATCATGAGCAGGCGACCTTTGAGGGGAATATGGAAAATGGTCTGAACCTTAAATGACAAACAGATGAGGGGGGCCGATGAAAATCACACATGTTTGAAAACCATGTGTTTTCACATGAAATAAATATATGAGATTTTTAATTGATGTCAACTTTAGTAAGGGTAGCATTTTTAGCTTACTTCGTTTCTGGGTTATAAGAAACTATAAAGAGACTGTAATCAAGATAAACCTTAGAGAAAGCCCTAGGCTTCACATGGTTTCCCTTTTACACCCTTGGCCCCTGAAGCCAGCAATCAGTTTTATCATGGAAGAGAAAGCTTTCTTTTGACCACTTTCTGCACACACCGCCAGCCCTCCTGCACACTGCACTATGAGTAACCCTGCCTTTGGTAGCATCTAGTAGTGTAAGATGCTAAAGGCACATGTGGCCTTTGTATTTTAGGGGTTCACTGACCTTCTTCTCTAAAAATGCCTCCGTTTCCTACCTTTGGAGCATGTGGTGGGTGTGCTCCAAAGACCCTGCTTGCGGTTGGGTGGGACTGTGGATCTAATTCTAGTAGAGTACAGAGAAATTGTGACATCATAGTCTAGACCAAAGCATTTCGTTGCCAGTTTATTAGCTTTCAGAATTTTTTTATCTCTGGTAGAGTGATCCCACACAGCAAAACGGTAGTTCTGTCATTCTCAGCTCTAGAGGCCTTATCAGTGCGCACACCCGTATAATCAATACCTTTTGCAACATACATGTGCATGCATACACACACACACACACACACACACACACACACACACTGAAATGGTCTTGTAAACACAAGCACAATTCACTTTGAAGACACCAAGATATAAAGGCTTCTTGTAAGCATTGGAAAACTCCGCTTCCCTTCCTATAGGCACTTAAGGGGTCAAACAGTGCCAGACTTAGCTCCAGTCAAAGCTCAAAAAATAAATCCCAGGGAACCCCCAGCCCAGCAGAGTTCTAAAATCACATATACTTAAACACAAAAGGGACCCTACAAATTACCCAAGTCAATCCTTTTACTTATGCCAGCAAAACCTGAGATCTAGAATGGGGACATCTTTGCCTTAAATCATTCAGCTATTAAAAACAGTGGTAATTTTTATTATTGCATCTCTTCTACTAGCCAATTTGATCTGATCACAATTATTCTAGCCTTTAGTGTCCTCGTGATAGATTTCATCTGGTGCCTTTGTGTTCAAGGAAACAGGTTACAGTGGTCAAACAAACTGAACTTGGCCCTGTCCTGTACATACATTGTCTAAGTCTTGTAGAGTGTAGCTCCATCTGCATTGTTGGAAAGTCAAAATCATTCATCTCTGAATTCAGAAACAGTCAATATCTCTCCCAAAGAAGGCCTTGCCTTCCCCAGAAGCTAAATGTGCCAAGTAGAGTCTATGTAGTCTTCTATTATTCAGATAGCTAAGACAATTGTGATTCAGTGAAAATGATGTTATATCACCCAGATTATTCAAACAATTACCGCAGGTCTCTTTGCTTTAGAGGTGAATCCCGGAGCAATAATTACTTATTTCTTAGATTTCATTTTCCCCAGAGACCTTAAATTTTATTAGTGTCAAATAGAGGAAAACATCCCTTAGAATGTTAGCAAGGGGCTACTAAAGAATGAAATCCTTTCTCTTAACCCATTTAGATGCTAACATGTCAAGTCTAGAATTATGCATCATGCAATAGTACCTGGCTGTGAGATATATATACATATACAAACTACATATCAGCAGAAATATGGTACAAACTACAACACTCAATACATACCTGAAAGATAACCTTCTTATTTACTTTCTTTCCCGAGATCACAGTGATCTAATAACATCTCTACAGTGTTTGGTTAGGCGATGCGGGGTGAGCAGAAAAGGGCCAATAGAGATGCCAATCACAGGACTCTACTTATAGGGACTACTGCAAAATCAGTGAAAAACAAACTAAGAGGTTTGAACCTTCTAGGTACAATTCTTTACAAAGAGGGAAAAAACGTCCTATGCAAATGGAGGCGAAGACTTGAGTTGTGAGACTCTCTGAAAGAGGTGACAGAGAGACTGGTGTCAGAAAGAGCTGTGTGGAACCAAGCCAGACAGAAAGAAGCAGCCGGAGAGAGGAACAGGCTGGACCTGAAGTGTTAGGCGGCCTTACATACATCTCAAATTCTTCTTCCTGAAGCAGCTCTGGGCAGAGACTTAGAATCCAGACACTTTGTTTTATCTACTTGCATTCCAGGATTTTACATAAAATATTATATATTTACATAAAATAATACATAAGAAATAACCGCCAAGTGTAGTATGAGTCAGATATTAGGGGATGGAAGCTGAAGGACCAGAGAAGCAGTGCAGCCAGCCACCAGAGAGACTTTTAGCTCTATCAATGCTCCAACTGAAGGGGCGATCCTGTCCTCAGACTGCATTTGAGCTCCTGTCTCCTCTTTATATTGCTCTCTCTCTCTCTCTCTCTCTCTCTCTCTCTCTCTCTCTCTCCCCAGCCATATTGCTTCTTGTCTCCACCTCCCTAGCCCTGGGTTTAAAGATGTGAGTGAGCCACCACCGTCTGGTCTCCAGTGGCTTAGATCTGCACTCTGATCTTCAGGCAAGCTTTATTTGTTAAAACACAAACTATCACGGCAACCAAGACATAAACATAAAGAGAGAATTGTGCAGCAGGACCAGGACCCTGAGGGTAAACGCCTGTGTCCAAAGCCTGTGTCAAACATTCAGCTTCTCCTGATGTTTAGCCATGATGTTTAGTTGTATCTGAGATGTGATTTGAGGTGCTACTCCTATGTACAGCTGGATTGCAAGGCTAAGCAGGTATTCTTACATCTCAAGCACGGTTGGATAGGACTGGGTAAGGTTTACGGGGCAGGTTTATGATGCCAGTTTGATGTCATGTCAAATCTGGGTTCAATTTAAGAGTTGGACCTGCCACAAATGTTCTTTACGCTAGGGTTTACATGGGTTAAATGGTTCAAGAGGACAGTGAGGTAGATCACTAGGGATCGTACAGTTTATTAGAAGAGTCATTAGTACCATGAGCTGACAGATAGGAAGGCAACAACATGGCAGGGGCTCTGAAAAGAATTCAGGCCCTAGCACCAGAGAGAGGCAGCATAGCAGGGTCTTGGAGAATCTGAGCCCAAGTGGGAAAGACAAACAAAGGTAACATCTTTCTTTTCTTTTCTAACGAAGCATTTATTATAAAGAACCTACAAATAAAAAACACCACATACCCAAATTAGCCAGACCCAAAGTCTATATAGCTCTGTGAACATCTCTATAATAATATATAATAGTCATTCTGAAGCTGTGGAGCTTCAGAACTGGATTTTACACTTTCACCATCAAATACAGTGTTAAGTATTTGCCCACTACCCAAAACCAAAACACAGAAGAAAAAACTGACAGATTTCAAATTAGAATGATAATTCGCTTTATATATTTTTCATGACCCATGCCCATTACCTGCGCTCTGTCTATTCTCAGCATCTACTAGCTCCCCTTGTTCTGTTCTCAGCGTCCCATCCTGTGCAATGGTATACTATTGCATGTTATCCCATCTCCACAGCATACCATGAAAGCATCACCCCTTCTTCTTGCTCTCTGGGTGCTTTGATTTGCCAAATTGACACAGACTAAGAGTTCCCTAAGAAAAAGAAACCTCAGCTAAGAAATTGCCTCCATCAGATTAGCCAGGGGGCATGTCTGTGTGACATTTTCTTGATTAAGGATTGCTGGGAAGGACCCAGTCTATGAAAGAGTATGCCACCCATGGGCAGGTGGTCCTACGTCGTATAAGAGAGCAAAGAATAAATAGGACTCCTCCACGGCCTCTTCTTTAGTTCCTTGTCTCCAGGTTCCTGACTTGAGCTCCGAGGCTACTTTTTGCTGACAATGAGCTGGCAGCTTTAAGATAAATCAACTCTTTTTTCCCCTAGTTGCTTGGTCAAAATGTTTGAGAGCTGCATAGATGCAAACTCACACACTGAGAACAGGGTAGTTCACAGCGTGGTCTTGCAGCCAAGCTCTCTGCTTCCCAGGCAGAAGTCGGGGAAAGGGGTGGGGACCAGGATGTAGCACCTTTGATGAAAACTTGCTTTCTAGATGAGATGTCATGTTTCTGGCACTAGCAAGCCTGTTAACTAGGGACTCAGACAACGTCTCCGGAGGTGCCTGTCAGGACCTGCAGACGTGTGGAGCTGCTGCAGAGCAGCGGCTAGATTCTAACATTACATTCTTACACCTCGTCAGAGTGACATGGTTCTCCCCACATGATTCTCTGTTTGTCCGACTAGGTGGCTCACGCTCGGAGCATGTGAGTGGCAGCAGAAATCCACAGCATTGTTTCAGGTTTCTGCTTCCATGCAGTTAACTTCTGTCCCATTGGATGTTTCAAGGTACATGAGCCTGGCCAGAATCAGAGCAGGAGAAGTGTGTGAAGTTACGGGCCAATCGGCATGAAGGTGACATTAGCTAGGCTCCGATGGCACATTTATCCATCATGGCGTCGGATCCTAATATACTTTGATTGTTGTCCATTTATCCTTAACCATTAAGTACTGGGAAGCTAATTAGAAGATGTTGCAGGAAGGCAGGTTTGTGGACTGCTGAAGGTCAAAGTGGGATAATCATTAGAAGACTCTGGAGGGAAGCAGATGGGTCACTTAGATGGCTCCCTCTTGAGATGGTTTTGTTTCCCAGAGTGAAACCCTCTGGCCTCCTTTTGAGGGTGACTTAGGGCTCTGGTGCTCTGGAGCACAGTCAAAAGGAATTGTGGTAACACAGTTCAAAGACAGCTATTCAAGAAAACTAGGTTTCAGTCTCTCCTCTGTACTCCTTGACGGCCATAGCCCAGGGTGCAGAGCCTCTCAGTTTTTTTTCCCAAGAGATTGATTTTATGAACTTGGGGTAGTGGGTGACTATGAAGGACATGGGAGAACCACTGAAGAGAGGGGACAGAATTTCCTGGGAGGGGTTTTGGGGTGGTCCATGGTCCCAGTGCTCTAGGCTTAGAGTTTCAGACCTCCTCCCCATGATGCTCAAGTGGAGCCCGGCATCTCTCTTCCTGGACTGCTCTCCATGTCCCATTTCTCTATAAGCCTGAAAGCTCCAACTCAGACAAGACTCCTCTTGAGGGGCTTCTATGGAGCTTGGGAAGGCAAGGTGTGAACCACGCAGGCTTCCTATTGCAGTTCTTGATTTTTAAGGACATACTTATTTGGATTATTCCAAGTAGATTTTTAACTTTGAAAGAAAAGCATATCTGAGGGAAAGAGGGGTTTCGTCATTTTTATTTGGGAGAGTAATTCCAATTTGAATGATTGGGTGAACTCAGTTCATTTGGCAGCTATAATTGGGGCAATGTTCAGTCCAAGCGTCTCTCCCCATTGTTTCCACTGTTTGGAAAAGGCAAGACAGAGCACGAAAGGGCAAGATAAAAATGGATTGTAGGAGGGAATTGGGAAATAAAAGAGGGTGCTGACTGCATGTAATAAGAAAGCAAAAAAAAAAAAAGGAAGGTAGCCAGCCAGAGACGAGAATAAAACACAAGAGAGAAAGAGAAAGGTGCCAAGAATGGACCATAAGGATATGTATGTGGACATATGATGTATGAAGATGCAGTGATGAAATCCATTACTTTGTATGTTACCTGAAAAACAATTTGAAGAAGGAGGAAGGGAAGAAGGAGAAAAAGAGGAGGAGAAAAACACCTTGCAATCTCACTCATGTCATCACTCACACAGAGAATCGTTTCCTGGCCAGAAACAAAGGGTTCTAGTGGCTGTGGCTTAAGTTGTCCCAAGTCTCCTACAGATATGTACCAGAAGAGCCCAGGAACAGAGCAGCTAAGCACACCTGCACGACACACAAGTCAGAAGCCACACCTCAAAGCATGCATGATAAGGATCCATGATGTGGGAAGTATGTGTACCCTGGTATGATCCATGCTATGGGAAACATGAACCCCGCATTCACGACATGAGTGTAGCCATGTCAAGGATGCAAGGCCTTCCCTGGATCAGTCTCAGAGGACTAGCAAAACTTTTCCCTGGTCTAAGTATGGATGCTGATGACTACTGACTTTTAGCTAAAAACAGTACACGCAAAAAGTATCTGCTACATCTTCCTACGTCCAGTGACTTCATGACCAGACTCCAAGATTGTTTTCACCTACCAAGACTGTCTAGCCTGCATCCTCCATCACGCCATACATATTAAATCTGACAATTATCCAGGCTGCTGATAAGTCTCCATTCAGGAACAAAACCCACCCAATCAGTTTTTCATTTTAAGTTACTTGTGTCTATCTGTTGTCATCTCCCATCTCTCCCAGTGAAGTTTCCAGGACCCAGCCACACAGGCCATGGCACCAAGGGTTTATTTGTTTTCCTTCATTTCTAATCCACTTCAGAATGATAAATGGACCCACTGTGAATATTGCACATCCAGCCGACATCACATGACACTTACCTACCACACAGACTCACCAACACCCAGAAAAAAATCTGAACCTCTTCAATGAGACAATTCACTGATCATATACTAGTATATAAGAAAAATGTCAAGTAGATTTAAGTGCTTCTAAACATCTCTCAGGATCTATATTTACCTTGTCATCAGTGAGGAATGAAGGGTGCTCTCACAGGCACCAAAGAGTAGCCCACACGTTACCATCTATGACTAGCCCCTGCCCAAGGAAAGTTGTAAGCCTAAGTCACTTTCAATCCAAAAGAGCTACAGTTTTTCTTTGTTGGTTGTTTTAAAGGTCTGTTCTTACCTGCTTTGTTCTAATCCACTTTGTAAATCAATAGCCACACTCACAGCATTTTTCTGAAAAGAGAATTAAGCCAGCTTCTCCATTGTCTTAGTCATTGTTCTATTGCTGTGAAGAGACACCATGACCATGACAACTCTTATAAAGAAAAGTGTTTAACTGGGGACTTGCTTACAGTTTCAGAAAGTTGTCTCATTGTAATCATGGAGGGGTCATGCTGACAGACATGGCAGGCATAATACTCGTGAATTAGTTAAGAGCTACATTGTGATCCACAAACAGAGAAAGAGACTAACGAGGCTTAGTAGGGGTTTTCAACCTTTCTAATGCTGCGACCCTTTAATACAGTTCCTCATGTTGTGGTGACCCCCCAATCATAAAGCTATTTTGTTGCTACTTTATAACTGCAAATTTGCTACTGTTATGAATTGCAATGTAAATATTATATACAGGATATCTGATTCACAACCCCCAAAGGGGTCACAGTCCTATTGAGAACCACTATAAATCTGAACCGTTCAAACAGTTCCACTCCTGGTAACTAAGCATTCAAATATATGAGCCTATGGCGGCCATTCTTTTTCAAATCACCACATTCCACTCCCTGCCTCCCATAAACCTGTAGCCAGGTAAGACAGAGCAAGACAGTACAAAGTTTCCTCCATCTTGTATTTTACCACTCGGGATAAACTACAATTAGATTTCCTTGATAGAGAATCCCATGGAAAAGTATTCAACCCTACTCTAGGCACCAAAGTTGAGGATGTTCTAGCTAACTTATCTTAGCTTCTGTTAAACTGTTTTTTGGACAGAGTCCCCTCCAGCTAACCACAAGTCTTAACTTCTCCTAAAACTGATTGCTTTCAACTGCTTTCTTTTGCAAAGCCTCCTAAGACTGCTAGATGCCAAGTCACGGTTTCTGTCTTTAAAAACCCCAAGTTTTGAATACTCAGAGCCACAACTAGATCACTGAATACCTGGTGTGGTCCCAGCTGGCTAGAATAAAGACTTTTGATTGGATATAAAGTGTATTTGAGTGGTCATCTCTGGTGGGCTTCCCGTAACACATATAATAATGCGAAACTGCATTCAGACCAACTTCAAAAGTCACTTTGTCAATCAAGATCTCAACACTGTCAAGAAGTCCAAAGTTCAAAGTCTCTAAGACTCAAAACACTCTCTTAACTATAATACCCTGCAAAGTCAAAATTAAAAAGCAGATTGCATATTTTATTCCTAAAAATATGGGGGTTCCCCCTGCCCGGCGGGCTCACGGAGCAGCAGCAAGCTCTGGCGGGTCCCCAGCGGTGCCGGGCTCCGGCTCCAGAGTCCGGCACCCGAGCAGTGGCAAAGTTCCCATCAGCGGGAAGCCACGCGGCAGAATTCCCAATGCGTGGTGGTTGTGAGCAGACCCATGGACACAGAAAAGTAGCCATAAAAGCAGCTGCTTGCCCCAAGAGACAGTTGTTGGTCCCGGGGGCAGGCTGGCGGGGCCGCCATGCTACAAGCGACTACAGTTTCCCACCAGCGGGAGGGCACGTGCCACGCGGGCAATGGCGGTGGGTAACAGACACATAAACACAAAAGATAGGCATAAATGTAAAATGTTTATTACAGAAAAGGGGAGAGAGAGAGAGAGAGAGAGAGAGAGAGAGAGAGAGAGAGAGAGAGAGGCAAAGGCCACTCAGGGAGAGAGAGCAAAAGAGAGAGAGATGGCGGGCGGAGGTCAGAGGTAAAAAAGGAGTGGGTGTGGCTAGGGCAGGGACCGAAAGAATAACAGCATACTTCCAACATACAATGACACAGAATATATTTTACCTTGCAAAAGATAGGAAAGGGAACATATTGAGAAGTACTGGACCAAAGCAAGACTGAAAACCAGCTGGGAAAACTCCAGACTGTATCTTTCCATGTCTTATATTAAAGCACTCTTCAGAACTTCTTTCAGCTTTGTTGACTGCAACACACTTGTTTCTTTTAAGCTGGCTCCACACCCTCTTAGCAGCTCTCCTTGCCAGGTATCCTGTGACTCTGACATCTGTGACATCTTGAAGTCTCCAACACAATTCAGACTTTACCCTCACAAGTCCATACAGTGGCCTCTCTGGGCCTCGATGCAGGGACACCCCAGACACATCCCTAGTCCCAGCAACTTTCCCTGGTTGTGGAAGAAGATTTCACAACCCCTTTCTTATATTCTTGACTCTAACTCCAGAACCATAGATGAATGAAGCTGCCAAGTTCTGCTCCTTGATAAGCTTGGAACATGGCCTCCCCCTTCAGATACATTTGGTTTCCTTCACTGCTTAATCTTTCCTTTAATTCCTTTTGTTCCTTAGTACCCACTTGAAGGCTCACATCCCTGTAACTTCAATTGGAGAGGATACAACACCTTCTTCTGGCCTCTGCCAGACATGGGAGCATACACATAAAATAAAATTTTAAAAGGGAATATCTCAGTGTGGTTTCAAAGAAACTGACTAGAATTTCTAAATTCTAAAACTAACATTACATATGTCTGCCTCACTGAAAAAAGGTACCAAGCCACGTGCCTAACACAGACAACAATTATGTGCTAATTTCGGATGTAAGAGTTAGCTAAAACTATGCCTAAGCTGTTGGCCAAACAGTGTTGTAATTAATATAGTTTCAGGTCTGGGTGGCCTGAAAACAAACGAGCAGTCTCCATTTATATATGTCCAGGTTGAATCAAAGGACTGGTAAAGCCCCTAAAGAAATTGTAATGTACTTGTCTGGGTTACATAAACAATTTCTATGCTCAATTTCTCTCCATCTAAAATATGGAAAATACATGTCTGGGTGGTTTACCCTATTTTATCAATGCCTATCTCCTGCAAAGAGTGGAGGGAAGAACATACTCCAGAGGGAAGACTGGGGGACCCAGGAGTCTTGGGTCTTGGGGTAAGGAGGGTGGGAAGTCTGAGATACCTTTTCCTGAACTGAGGATGGCTGCATCTGTGTTAATTCTAAAAATGTCATTAAAATTATCACTTCCCTCTGGGGTTCATGTTTCCCACCCTCCAATTTATGTTCAGGCTATGCTCAAGTACAGAAAAGCATCGACATTTCTTAAGGTCTGTGGACAATTATCTACCTATAAGACTAAAATGGTGTGTGAGAACATCTGGTTCCCCCTGTCCTCCTACCAGAGTGTCTTCTGATTAGTCCCTCACTCCCCCCCCCCACATTAGCAGTCATAAGGAAAAGATGCACCATACTTGCCAACATGGCCCTAGCATCTATGCTACCCCAACTCATCATGACATTGAGAGAAGATGAAGACTTTACTCCCCATGATCTGAATTTTTTCCTGCCTACCTTTAAATAAATCTGTGGTAGGAACATGCCAAACAAACTAAGATGCAAATCAATAGGCCTAGGACTCAGTATGGCATACTGCTTGATTCCAGACTTAACTTTGGTGAGAATCAACTAGAACGGTGGTTCTTGGCCTGTGAGCCATAATCCCTTTGGGAGTCAAAAGATCGTTTCACAGGGGTTGTATATAAAATATCCTACTGCTGGAATTAAAGGAGTGTGCCACCACTACCTGGCCTAATTTTATTCCTATGAGGATCTGCAAAGATCAATGGATAGGAAACCCAAAGATCTTACGTTCTTAACTCTATAAGCTGTCATTAGAAGGAAGAGGAATGGGGAAGCCAAGAAGCATTCCCAATATTCATAGGTGTTGCTCTTGCTTTGGGGGCACATGGGGAAAGTGTCCCATGTCATTACTGCTCAACATGAAGAAGGTGCAGGCTGAGACCAGACAGATCTGTGACCCCCTGTGTTGACAGGACGTTTAAGCCACTCAGAAACTGAGCTGATAAGAAGGGCAGCGATTTGAAGCCTTTGCAGCCTGTGGTGCGTCTACTCACAAGCACAGCACACATGACTCAGGGCTGGGTTGGTACCCTCTGTGTTAGTCAGAAGCACGTGAGCCAAACGCTGCTAAGCTTTGTTTGTTCTCACCCCTGCCCCTAACTTTGTGCAGAGTTCTCTATGGCTTAAAGGGAATGGCAGGAGTGGAAGGGAAACAGTCTCAACAGCCAAAGAGAGAAGAGGAGTTCAACTTAATGTCATGTATGTCATACCATATGGCATCAGCCTTGGGCACATGGGAAAACAACCTAAGGAAAGAAGGCATTGCATGTCCCACTATTATCCTCAAGAAAGGTAACCTAGGGACCTTGTACAAGGCCAGTTATACAAGAGACTGGCAGACTTTAGAGACCAGGAGGCAAGAGCTTGAACTTAGAATGTGGACCCCCAGAATTTGGAAGCTCCTATAAATTTATTTTCTCATGGAAGGATCTGAGCAGGTGAACGGAAGAAAAAAGAAATGGGCAGCCAGCAGCATGGGAAGGTCTCTGGTTGTGGGACCCAGAGTGGTTGGATGGCTATGCCATCCTGAGCCATCTTTTCCTCTCTCTCTCTCTCTCTCTCTCTCTCTCTCTCTCTCTGTGTGTGTGTGTGTGTGTGTGTGTGTGTGTGTGTGTCGCGGCTATAGTGTTCATTCTTGCCCTTATCCTTAAGAAGGAGTTATGCAAGGAAAGAAAGCAGACAGAGAGCTTTTTCCTTCTCCTCAGGGAGGCAGAGTGCGGAAACTTATAGACCAGGGAAAAGATGGAAAAATGAGACTTGGGAGAAGTAGGACGAGTCACGAGGCAGAGAGGACAGCCACTAGGACCCTGTAGATCCTGCTTCCTCAGCACCAATGTTTAGAGCTTTTCAGTTGCCCAATCCATCCACCTAGCCTGGCTGCTATGCTGGTTTCTAGTTAATGGCAACAACAATGCAGACGTAGGCTCATCTGGGATTGCCAGACAGCATTTCCCAGACTTGGTGCCAGTCCCTGTTAACCTGTGTAGACCTCCCAGGTCTGACCATCTCAGGGTGTTAGTTTTCTCATGCTAATATTACATGCTTTCTTATGCAAGCATAGAGAAGGAAGTGTCCAGAGACACTCTTGCTCGTGGCTCCTGGCCACAAAAGGGGCAGAAGGAAACTGATTTAATCCTGCCCAAATCAAAAGGAGTATAAAGAAGATGAGAAATGGAGAATAGAACAGACCACACCTCCCATCTGTAGGTGAGAACAGTAACGTAGTCAGATTTTTGGGGGAGCCACCAACTTACAAATAACAACACGGAGACCTCTTATTAATAACAAAAACTCAGCCTTTAGTTTAGGCCAAAACCCTCACATACAGTGAGCTGTAGAGATGACTCCATGGTAAAGGCAATGTCCACCAAGCTGGCAACTTGAGTTCACTCCCCAGGACCCCACATGGTGGAATTATCCTGTGACCTCCAAATATTTTCTCTCTCTCTCTCTCTCTCTCTCTCTCTCTCTCTCTCTCTCTCTCTCTCACATACACACACACACACACAACAAATAAACTAATTAATTAATTAATTAGCATAAAGTAGAACACGAGTCCATGCCCTTCAATTTCCTAGTCTATGTACCAATATAATTGTAGAAACTGGGGTGTCCTTGCAGGAACTAGGATCCTGTGACCACCAAATTCTTGTCTCACAAACTAGAAGAATGAAACTCATAAACCACAGAGGGGTAAGTCTCAGAAGGAAGTTTTATTATTGAATTGAATGTGGGAACTTAAGGAAAGATGGCAGATCCTCTCTCTCTTTCTCATACACACACACACACACACTATATATATATATATATATATATATATATATATATATGTAAACAGAATATGACTGAAGTATCAGTCCAAAAGCTTTTGATAGGACTTTCGGTAGACATTTGGGTGCAGCCTTAGAGGGGCGATGAGCTAGCTCACCTGACTAGCTCATCCGTGAGGTGCACATATGGCCTCCATTCTGATCACATTCTCACATAAGTTCCTAGGCAGGAGTGTTTATTTACAGGAAGAGAGAGCAAACTAGGCCTCCCTTCTTGCATTGGTGACCTCAGACAAGAACAGAACAGCCTACAGGACACCAGGAAAACATTTCCACCTTCTAGTCCAGGATGAGAGCCCACAGCACTCGCTGTTGGGGTCCCCGCTGCCTGAGCAGTAGCTAACTCTTATTTTCATCAGTTTCTTATCGTGCAAGGCATAAGCAATTGCATTAGGCAAAGTATAAAATATCTCAAAAAATAAATAAATAAAGTAACTCGGTCAAATTTGAGTTTTAAATAAACCACTAATACCTTCTTAGAACAAAGATATTTTATAACACATACGTAAATTCCAAAAGAGATTATCTGAAAACTTTTATTTAACTAGGTCTTAAGACTTTACTTGCCAGCTCCAGCCACCCTAATATTTGAAGAGCAGTCTGGCTATGATCTTCCTACTCATTAAAATTATAGGGAAGTATGCTGAGACCACCAGGCTGTTGTTGGTCTAAATGAAAAACATAATTTTTCTCAAGAAAAACTGCCCTCCCGAGTCTCTTAGAGCTAATAGGAACTACCCAGCTGTTCCAGCACGCCCGTCATTACACAGCTCAATAAAATGGATCCCAGTGAGCTCTGGAGGATTGGAAGCCACAGCACTTCCTCACACTGCAGTGAGAACTTGTCCGTTTTGTTTAGTAAACAGAATGTCTGACTCCAGGTGTTCCTTTCTTTTGTTTATCTTTGGCTGCACTGGCAGCCAGGGGTAAGACCCAGGGCTCCCTGGTCAGACATCTTGTTAAAAAGCAAGCAAAAACCATAGGTCGTTCCTGGAGGAAAAGACACAGGGGTCCCTACAAAGTACCCTTGCTCCTGCGACCCACCAGCCCATCTGAGCATGTGCCTCAGTGTGTAGGGAGAAGAGAAAGAGTGTGGGAAGCCAAGTCACAGAGGGGAAGGAGAGAAATTCGTGACTCTCCCCTGACTCATCCTTCCTGAGAAGCGGTGGGGGGGGGTGGGGGGGAGTCACCAGGCTGAGACTCTGTCTTAGACCTGGGCCTGCAAGGGTGGGGCCTCCTTGAGCAGGGACAAGGGACACAGTGGAGAATGACTCACCTTCCTTTGAAGTCCAGGGGGTTAGAAAGCAGCAGACATCTGCTTCACACCCACACCAGGTCGACACTCTTGAGTAGGAAGAACTGGACGTCATTCTCAGACTCTCCCCCCCCCCCGCCTCCCCCAGAAAGCTCTGACTCTTGTCTTTCATCCCAGCAGCCTCAGCGACAGCCCCACTGTGAATTTCTACCTTCGCAAACTGTCTCCTGCAAGAAATTTTATCTGCTATTCCTGAGCCGCTGTTGTCTGATTGTGACCTGGTTCACACCAGAGTGTGCACCGGAATCTGTGCACAGACGTACATATATACGAATCATAATCCACATAATCTTTCCACTTGGTGCGGCTGCCGAACAAATTGAAAAGGAGAATCGACTTCCAACATCTCCTCTTGTTAGGAAATGTCATCTGGTATCAGAAATACAGCAGTCTCTGTTTTTAGAAAACGAACTCTACCTTAATATTTTACAGGTTTTTCTCCAAGCTGCACGTTAATGGATTATTAGTGTATACTTTATAGTCATATACATATTTTCAAGTACTTAGGATGTCGGTGCTCATAAAACACTCACATAAAAGAAGGTGGTATTCTTTTCACATAGGAATACACACACAAATAGATCACAGCCCAGGCTTGAAAGGCGACTCCAGCAACATCTTCGCACCAACCAAAAGTCTGCGCCGCAGTCAATTGTGACCTCTTAGTGATAGGGAAGCATGGGCTTGCCCAGGACCATGACAACCTAATGGGAACAAAGAGACCCACAGACAGTGGGTCCTAGGGGTGGTCTTCCCTAGGGTTCTGAAGGGAAAACGCTTCCCCACCCTGCACCTTGTGGCATCACGCCAATGGACACTACTGCCATGAGCAAATGTATGAATGGTGTGATATGGGAGAGAGAAAGAGAGAGACAAGAGATGGTTCGTGTCCTGTGAACAGAGGCACATCTGAAGAGATGAAAGAAATGATGGAGGAAGGTCATTGGCTAATAAAGGAACTGCCTTGGCCCATTTTATTGGTTAGAACATAGGTAGGTGGAGTAAACAGAACAGAACGCTGGGAGGAAGAGGAAGTGAGCTCAGACTCCACAGCTCTCCTCTCAGGAGCAGACGCCTCAGAGAGACGCCATGCTCCCGCTGCACGCGATGAAGCTCCGACCCAGGATGGACGTAGGCTAGAATCTTCCCCGTAAGACTGGTGCTACACAGATGATAAGAAATGGTCTAGTCCAGGTGCGAGAGTTAGCCTAGAAGAGGCTAGATAGAAATGGGCTAAGCAGTGTTTAAATGAATACAGTTTGTGTGTTGTTATTTCAGGCATAAGCTAGCCAAGCAGGCCGCCGGGGTGCTGGGAACGCAGCCCCGCCGCTCTTATTACTACAAAGAGATGAGAAGCAGGCTGAGATGGGTGGCTTCATTGCCACTCAGGACTATGGTGATGTCTGGGCCGGGTCTTCGGCTGGGGCCCATGTCTGAGTCCCTGGCTCTGATGCAGCCACAGTCTCTGTCGATATCCCTGGCTCCTGGTACCACCAGTGGCAGAGAGGATAGGGTTGTTCAGAGTTGTCCCCTGTCCATCACTGGCTGCAACATAAAGAACTGGTCCTGCCCCTTACATGCTGAAGCACTCCGAAGAAAGGGACCTGCACCTCACCTAGGCAGCGCAATAGAGTTGACCCTGTTAGCAACACCGCCCGGAATGTGGGTAAAATGATGTTGCGAGAATGGGAGAGCAAGTCACGCCCATCTCATATGCTGTAGGGGAGGGAAAAAAGCCCTGCTCGCCTTGCCCCTCACCGCCTGATGCAGGTGGGGGACCTGACCCAACACCTCACTAGCTGCAGCACTTGGGAGAATGGGCCCTTCACCTCACTGGGGCAGTGCGGTAGAGTACGCAGGCTGCTCTGGCTCCGGCTGGACTCTGTAACAGCAGGACCCCCGCTTGGCAGGGGCAAAGGCCGGGCCGCACTTAGGCATCTCCAAATCCAGGAGCAGCCCAAAGGCGTCAGCAAGTACAACACCAGGGAGGTGAGGGAGTATACTGTTTACGCTATCTCCAAATTCTAAAAATCTCTGCACTTGTTTCTGTTCCGCCCCAGCTCCTCTGATTATCAAAATGCATCCAAGCAACTGTACAGACAGTTGAATACTAATTTCTTGCTCCATATTCACAAATATTTACGGCTTTACTCCTGGTATAATCACTGCCTCTTTCTATTAATTTTTTATATTTATGTGAGCACTCACCTTTAATTCTTACACCTGCGGTGTCTCATTTATGTGCAGTGTCCATCACGTACAGGAAGATCCCTGTACCACTGGCCAAACGTAGGTCCGTTATCTGTCATGAGTCCTAAGCGTCACCTTTTTGGGGTGACTTCTGCCACAGCAGGTTCGTACATTTCAGGGTAGGGGCCTGAGGATTAGAAGTATTATGTAGGAGGGACAGAGTTAAGAGTCACAGAGATATAGGATAGTATCCGGAGGGCCACACAGTGCCTCATGTATACTGAGTTTTGAGTTCTGTGTCCTGAGTTTTGCCTGTGTTTACTTTTCCATATAATTTTATGCCCCAATACAGAAAAGGGCGGGGAGGCAAAAGACTGCTTTAACATGGTACAAAGGACAGCTAGAACAGTTACTTGCTTTAATACTCTGAGATATCAAGCCATTAATTCATGAAAAAAGAAAATGAGCCCACCCTAGACAAAGTATCCTGAAGGCAGCAACTCCCTTGATCAAACCTCCTAATTCAAATAATGATAATAATAATAATAATAAGTGTGTTTGAATTTTCTGACCTTTGGTCAGAGTAGAATAGATCTACCTGTATGAGCCATTTTATATCTAAAACCCCAAGTACCACACCTTAGGTCAGGGTGTATAGCCACAGGTGTTGTCAACAACTCTAAACAACCTCAGACGCTCTGGTCTTCAGACAAGGTCAAATAGACTCACATTGTTGGCCCTCCACAGTGGGGGAGAGATGCCCCCCTTCCTCACCACCTGCCACAGGCGAACAAGCTGACCTCCTCTTACCAGCTACAGGACTCAGGAAAGTCGGCCCTGCTCTTTGCCTAAGCTGCACAGTGCAGGTAGCCCTGTGGGCAGAGCTGTTAGTGAGATAGCCCCGAGGGTGAGAGAGTGGGATAGCCCCGAGGGTGTGAGAGAGTGGGATAGCCCCGAGGGTGTGAGAGTGGGATAGCCCCGAGGGTGTAGGAGTGGGATAGCCCCAAGGGTGTGAGAGTGGGATAGCCCCGAGGGTGTAGGAGTGGGATAGCCCCGAGGGTGTGAGAGAGTGGGATAGCCCTGAGGGTGTAGGAGTGGGATAGCCCTGAGGGTGTGAGAGAGTGGGATAGCCCCGAGGGTGTGAGAGTGGGATAGCCCTGAGGGTGAGAGAGTGGGATAGCCCCGAGGGTGTGAGAGAGTGGGATAGCCCCGAGGGTGTGAGAGAGTGGGATAGCCCCGAGGGTGTGAGAGAGTGGGATAGCCCTGAGGGTGAGAGAGTGGGATAGCCCTGAGGGTGTGAGAGAGTGGGATAGCCCCGAGGGTGTGAGAGAGTGGGATAGCCCTGAGGGTGTAGGAGTGGGATAGCCCTGAGGGTGAGAGAGTGGGATAGCCCCGAGGGTGTGAGAGAGTGGGATAGCCCCGAGGGTGTGAGAGAGTGGGATAGCCCCGAGGGTGTGAGAGAGTGGGATAGCCCCGAGGGTGTGAGAGAGTGGGATAGCCCTGAGGGTGAGAGAGTGGGATAGCCCCGAGGGTGTGAGAGAGTGGGATAGCCCTAAGGGTGTGAGAGAGTGGGATAGCCCCGAGGGTGTGAGAGAGTGGGATAGCCCTGAGGGTGAGAGAGTGGGATAGCCCTGAGGGTGTGAGAGAGTGGGATAGCCCTAAGGGTGTGAGAGAGTGGGATAGCCCTGAGGGTGTAGGAGTGGGATAGCCCTGAGGGTGAGAGAGTGGGATAGCCCCGAGGGTGTGAGAGAGTGGGATAGCCCCGAGGGTGTGAGAGAGTGGGATAGCCCCGAGGGTGTGAGAGAGTGGGATAGCCCCGAGGGTGTGAGAGAGTGGGATAGCCCTGAGGGTGAGAGAGTGGGATAGCCCCGAGGGTGTGAGAGAGTGGGATAGCCCCGAGGGTGTGAGAGAGTGGGATAGCCCCGAGGGTGTGAGAGAGTGGGATAGCCCTAAGGGTGTGAGAGAGTGGGATAGCCCTGAGGGTGTGAGAGAGTGGGATAGCCCCGAGGGTGTGAGAGAGTGGGATAGCCCTGAGGGTGAGAGAGTGGGATAGCCCTAAGGGTGTGAGAGAGTGGGATAGCCCTGAGGGTGAGAGAGTGGGATAGCCCTGAGGGTGTGAGAGAGTGGGATAGCCCTGAGGGTGTAGGAGTGGGATAGCCCTGAGGGTGTGAGAGAGTGGGATAGCCCCGAGGGTGTAGGAGTGGGATAGCCCTGAGGGTGAGAGAGTGGGATAGCCCTGAGGGTGTGAGAGAGTGGGATAGCCCTAAGGGTGTGAGAGAGTGGGATAGCCCCGAGGGTGTAGGAGTGGGATAGCCCTGAGGGTGAGAGAGTGGGATAGCCCTGAGGGTGAGAGAGTGGGATAGCCCTGAGGGTGTGAGAGAGTGGGATAGCCCCGAGGGTGTAGGAGTGGGATAGCCCTGAGGGTGAGAGAGTGGGATAGCCCTGAGGGTGTGAGAGTGGGATAGCCCTGAGGGTGTAGGAGTGGGATAGCCCCGAGGGTGTAGGAGTGGGATAGCCCTGAGGGTGAGAGAGTGGGATAGCCCTGAGGGTGTGAGAGAGTGGGATAGCCCCGAGGGTGTAGGAGTGGGATAGCCCTGAGGGTGAGAGAGTGGGATAGCCCTGAGGGTGTGAGAGTGGGATAGCCCTGAGGGTGTGAGAGAGTGGGATAGCCCCGAGGGTGTAGGAGTGGGATAGCCCTGAGGGTGAGAGAGTGGGATAGCCCTGAGGGTGTGAGAGAGTGGGATAGCCCCGAGGGTGTAGGAGTGGGATAGCCCTGAGGGTGAGAGAGTGGGATAGCCCTGAGGGTGTGAGAGTGGGATAGCCCTGAGGGTGTAGGAGTGGGATAGCCCTGAGGGTGTGAGAGTGGGATAGCCCTGAGGGTGAGAGAGTGGGATAGCCCCGAGGGTGTTGGAGTGGGATAGCCCTGAGGGTGTGAGAGTGGGATAACCCTGAGGGTGTAGGTGTGGGATAGCCCTGAGGGTGTGAGAGAGTGGGATAGCCCTGAAGGTGCCAGAGTGGAATAGCTATTCACACTCCCTTCATCTGCCTGCATGGTGAAGGTGAAGGAAAACCAAACTTTTCCAAGTTCCCCCGTGTGAAAGTGCTGAATTTGTATGACCCATGTTTAGACACAGCAGCCTGAACATCGGATCCTAGGATCGAACAGAGGAAACACAGGATCAAAGAACTGGTTATGTTTAGACAACATGACGATGATATGGTGTCTGGCATGGGCCAAGATGGCTAATGCTGTATCGCTAGGGGGCTATGGGTCAACACAACATGACTGACATAGGAAGTGCAGAAAACTCAAAAGCAAACAACAATATAATCAATAACATATTGTTTTGGTCAGAATGCCACTTTTGTGTAGGCTTTGTACAAATAGGGTCTTTGGGTCTAAAGCCTTCACCTTTGCCAGATTCCTGTGTGTAGGCCTGTGTGCCTCCTGTGGCCTGTGTACCAGTCTGTGCAGTCCAAGTGTGCCAGTGTGTGCCTGCCTGCCGAGTGTCCTTTTTGTAGGATACATAATGTATGTCTCATCTGCTAGTGACTCCCAGCATTAAGCTGCTGGCTTCCTGTGACCCGCCGTCTCTCCTGGCATTGGAGGTTGGACTCACAGGGATCTGGTCTGTAGAGGTCAGGGACAGTTATCTGTAGGCTTTCCACTCCTGTTTTCAAACTTGGTGTCTTCCTAGCCATTCGTTCTTCCTGTTTCTTCAAGTCCATGCCCAATACAAAGCTTTTCTGACTCCACTGAAGTTAGCATGAAATTGCTATGGATGATTATGGTTTGTCTCCATTGCCCTGCATCATTCTTAGAGTACTCTGTGACAATCTGTACTTACACTATTCTTTTTCCACTATTGTGAGAGCCCTAATTTCATGGATTTTTCTCTCAATACCACTGCATGTCTAATGTTCAAAGCACTAGAAAATAATACTAGTAAATACGTGAGCAGTTTGGTAAGTCCACAAAAAGTTCCAGACATGATTATCACATGATCCAGCAATCCCACTCACTCCTGGGTACATACTGCAGTAATTGAAAGCAGGGCTTCAAACAGAACATCAGCCCTGTACCCCAGCATTCTTATAAGCATTGATAAGAGCCAGAAAACAGAAAACAACCCAAATGCTCATGGCAGATGAGCAGATCAACAAAGAGTGTGTACATACAATGAGGTATTGTCTGATATCAAAAGTAAATCTTGTCATGTACCAAACTATAGATAAAACTTGAAGACATGTTACCAACTCAAGAATTAAAAAAAAGCAAATACTGTATAATCCCACTGGTAGGAGCTAATTCTACCCATTGGTAGGTCGACAAATTCATAGAGATATTCACACTGAAAAGTATGGGCATTATCAAGAACCGAAAGGAAGCAGAGCACAGAGTAAGTGCTTACAAGCTCAGTCTTTCTGTCTGGGCAAGATGAAAACCATCTGAAGTTGGATTATGTTGCTGATTATTGGAACGAATAATGGATGTGCTTTATGCCTCTAACTTAACACTAAAAATGGTCCATTTTAACACACACACACTACATACTATCTATATCACACCAACAAGTATAATTCTTCAGCTCAGGTAAAACAACGCAATGAGTAAGATGCAGGTCACATGAGCCAGCTTCAGTTCAGCATTCAGTTAAAGCCATTGGCTTCTCCTTTCCTGTAGGCCCCAGCCATGACAAGCTCAACAGAGGCCTGAGTCTCAGTAGTTTACCCTGAGACAATACCTGGTTCCAATAAAGACCACAAACTGAGACCACCCAGGCACCCACCAAGGAACTGGCCACCCAGAGGAAATTCCTAATGTTCCAACCACTATAGACAGGACCACCTGCCAGCACACATACTGCTAATGTAACTTTTCTGGTTTTTACCTTTAAATAATGCCCTCTAGAAGGGCAGGGTAACTGGTCTTGCTGCTGCTGCTGCTGCTGCTGCTGCTGCTGCTGCTGCTGCTGCTGCGCTAATGAGGTCCCTGCCGACTTGTATTGTGCACACAATAAACCTTGCTTTTGCATTTTGGTACACAATAAACCTTGCTTTTGCATTTTGGTACACAATAAACCTTGCTTTTGCATTTTGGTAAGTCGGTCTCCCTGGTGGTCTTTTGAGGTCCCCACGAACTAAGCATAACACTCTTACTTAGCTTCCTGGTCTGCACAGGGGAGCTACTGAGCCAGTGACATCTGTAGACAGTGCTTCTGCCATCACAGGACCAACCAGCCCTTCAAAATGCCCTTAATGAGGAAGAGATGGAAGATGGATCCTGCGGCATGGCTTCCTGTGGGCTTCGTTCATTTAAAACCAATGAAGCTTTTCAAACTGCAGCCGAGGATGGACAGACAGCCATGTAGAACCATTGTTGAGTCACCTCCTCTGCACACCTCTTCAGAGAACCTTTGGAACTTGGAAGGACACAATAGTTTCTTTTATTGCTTTACATTGTTTATATCTGTGTTGATCTACTAATCTACATGGTACCTTGTGTTGCTCAAAGCATCACATTCTGCTTCTTCTTCCACAAACATTTGTTCAAAACGCTAGTGGTGTACTTATTGATAATTCAGTGTCAACTTTTCAGACTGTAGTTGACTTCCTCATGGCCCTTGATGATGATAAATCCTGTCTTCTTCAAGCTCTCCCCCTCCTGGCTTTTTGATTAACACTCAATTTTCTCATAAAGCCCTTTTTGATTGCTCCTGTCTATACAGTGATGTGCTATAAAGATCTTCTGTCTTGGTGCCAGATTACAGGCTTGGGAACTCCAAGACTATATAGTTCCTGGAACTAGCTAGCATTTCGGGAGATTGGCAATCACACTAAAACTTGAGAGCCGTGAATCAGACAGCTGTCAACTTTTTTTCACCTGTAAGAATCTCCTTCAAAATCAAAAGGAAGATTTACCTAGCATGTGCAAAGTCCTTTAGTTCCCAGAACTCTTAGCATAGAGAGATGGGAAGGGAGAGGAAAGAAAGGGAGAGGACGGAAATCACAGCATAATTAGTAACGCCATTGTAGATGACGTCTTTGCTACCTGTTTAAGAGATATTCCCCAAATCTGCCCATAGGTTTGCAGATACTCTGTACCTTTGTGTCTATATTGTTGTCAAAGGTATCAAATTTAAGGATAAGGAGATCCAGAAAGTAACACACACAAAGCTTTCTAAGTTATCTGCCGTTATGAACATATCCATTTCCCAAGTGCTCAATTCAATTCCAACATGCTAAGAATACCAAGTGATGAGTTTTCAGTTCACATCATAAGAAAAACAGCAACAAACATTCAATCACAATTAAGGATTCAATGACCAGTTTTGATCCAGCTCTAGGAAAAAAAAAAAGTCCAGTTTCTGGGAACCTGTAGTCCTAATAACTGACATAGGAGGTCCCAGTGCATATAAAACACTATCCAAGTACAGTGGCCCGTGCTGAATACCAAAAGGAAAGCAAAGGACTTGTACAATCTCTCTCCCGTCTCCCAACCCCCACCCACATTGTATTCTGCACACATACGGAAGCATTAGCATCGGCTGATTTGGAAGGAATATTGGAAATGAAGTGATAGCAGAGGAAATGTCAATGCATTCAGTGTGACACCGTGAGCACCAGATCTTAAACAGCTTCATCATTGTGGCATTTACTGTGTCCTGAAATAATATTAATCCCACTGTTGTCCTTCTTGATGGAATCATCCATGAATATGGTTTATGGGCCTGGCCAAAGAGATAATAGGTTAAAAGAACAGCCTATCCAGTGTTCCACTAAATTAAGGTTGCTCCCTGGAATTTAATGAAACAAGGGCTGCATGGGGCTTTCAAAGGACGTTCTTGTAATTCATGTCTATTTAGGGCTCCCAATAACCAGAAACCTAATTTCTTAGAATAAAATAGCCTTTTGTAAAGCCTGGTCACATAGAAAAAGAAGAAGAAAAAAAAAACTTGAAAGGGCAGTAGTCAGCCCTTTGTTATTTCAAAGTCAAAGTTTAAGCAGGAAGAAAAGTTAGACGGGAGTAAGAAGACGTTTTTGAATAAAAACTAAGAAAATTAATCCAGTCCATATAAGTTCTGCAACTGAGTCCTTAACTAAGCTCCTTGGGCTAGCCACTCTCTCTAACTATACAATTAGAGAAGGAAAACTGTTGGAATACAGATGACATACTAGATACATTGAGAACTGAAGAGATTATTCAGTGCTGAGAACTGCAGAGAGAAGACAACAGTAAACACTCCTGCTCTTCTATTCCCATTCTACTTGCCAAAAGCTAAACTCAAGGGGTTAAACCTTCTCTAAGAAGGCATAGCCCTAGACTGGGAAAATAGAACCATTCAGTGTCCTGCCAAAGGTTGGGCCAAAATAGCAAAGCTAGATCTGTATCTCTCATGCAGCATAGGTATGCAGAAAGTTCTTCTTATGTTTAGGGTAAAGACGATTTTCCTACTAGGTTTCACTGAGTTCTTCCTGAACTTTCACTTTTCTTTTTCTCGATCACCAGTGACTTTGTATTTCTTTGTTAGCGTGTAGGTCACAAACTCAAATACCAAGAGGAGTCCAACAAGTTCCTGAAAGGGGCAAAGGGGGAGTAAAGAGACTAGAGAAAATTTGGGATGGGTCACGACAAGAGAATGCTTGTCCCATTGATAAGGAGAGACCAGTGATCATGGGACCACTGAGCCATGCAACAACACAGACTTGGTGCTGCTATAGTTGGGGATTTATTTTTTTTTTGAGAATCCAGGAACTTAAAAGTTTTATATAAAATAATCTAACTCTTACTATAGCATAATATTGCTTTTTAAAAAATCACATGACATCATGTCAGTGGGCTGTGATCCCAACTCAGTTTAAAAATCAGGAATTTGAGGATCATGTTAAAACAATGATATTTAGGGTTCGAAGCACTAGCTTAGAAAAAAGAAAACAATATTATATATTTAGACCACTGTCTCGCTGCATTAGGCCTATGCATAGTAGATTTTCAGTTATCTTTGGTTTTTCTAGACTAATCTTTGTGAGGAGTCTGAGGTCAGACTTATTTTCTCTGATTTCAGGGTATATAAGGTGGGGTTTAGTCACCCAGGATCTTCTGGGTGCCGTTTGCCCTGAGCCCGCTCCTCTAATGACCACACTTTATTCAGAGACACCCTTTCACATTAGAATTCATCCCCACCCTACCCCCACTCCTTTTTTCTCAATAAATATCTTTGTTATTTCTCAAAGTAAAACTGGGTTATCGGTCCATTAGGGCCCACGTTATTTAAATTCAGAAAACACGTGAGTAACAGTCAACGCAAGGTTCCAGGTTAGCCTCCCAATTTCAGCCCAAGCATAACCCAGTTTTTCTACTTCTAAACGTGTAAAAAAGAAGGAGGTTATGCGCAGACAAGACTCAGGTACCTTTTCTTTTAAGAAGGTGTCCCCTTTTAAGCAAGCATAAGACCATAGCAAAGCAAGCCGCAACCCCAGTGTGCTGGAGAGTTTTATGTCAACTTGACACAAGCTAAAGTCATCAGAGAGGCAGAAACTTCAATTAAGAAAATATGTCCAGCCGGGCGGTGGTGGCGCATGTCTTTAATCCCAGCACTTGGGAGGCAGAAACAGATGGATCTCTGTGAGTTCGAGACCAGCCTGGTCTACAAGAGCTAGTTCCAGGACAGGAACCAAAAAGCTACGGAGAAACCCTGTCTCAAAAAATCAAAAAAAAAAAAAAAAAAAAAAAAAGAAAGAAAATATGTCCATAAAATCAGGTTGTAGGCAGGCCTATAAGACATTTTCTTAATTAATGATTGATGGGGGAAGGCCCAGTGCATTGTGGGTAATGCCATCTCTGAGCTGATGGTTCTGGCTTCTATAAGAAAGTAGGCTGAGCAAGCCATGATGAGCAAGCCAGTAAGCAGCACTGATCCATGGCCTCTGCCTGCATCAGGTTCCTGTCTTGTTTGAGTTCCTGTCCTGACTTCCTTTGATGATGAAAAGGGCTGTGAAAGTGTAAGCCACATAGCCCATTTCCTCGCCAAGCTGTTAATTCGGTCGTGGGGCTTCATCGCAATAGAAACCCTAAGACATCCAGAACAGTGAGGCAGTGGCAAAACTCGAAGCAGCCATGCACCGCTCTTGTGTTGAAGAACACAAGCTCCAGTTGTCTGATTTCTCCAGGAAATGGTGAAGAGTGGGAAGCAAGTCCTTATTAAGTCATTGCCAGGTACAAGCACATTACTTGGCTGACACAGAGTCTTCACCTTTCCCTTTCACTGCCTTCTTCTTCCATGAGTTTAAGTCTTCTTCATCTGTTAATTTTGTTGTGTCTGGACCCGAGATAAATGAGATGCTTTTAAAAACAGAAATATATGTGCTGTCTCGGTGTATTTCACACAGTGCTAACACTGAGTCTTGAGCATAAATAGAACTCAATCAACATTTAAGTGAGAGAATGGCATAATGAATTATCTGTCAAAATATGGAAGTCCAACTCAGCCACAGAGATAATTCTGCTGCATTAAAGACAAGGTCAGAAGCAGAAGGATTTGTATATCTTAATCAAGTAACAGATATGTGATAGTTAATCTTTGACACAAACCTAGCACTCTTTCACAATAAAAGTCCTAGAGAATATAGGCATATATAAGAGATATCTCAACATAGTAAAGGCAATACACAACAAACCCACGGCCAAAATAATGTTAAATTCATCAAGAATAACTTGAAGCACTTGCACTAAAATCAAGAACAAGAAGGATGCCAATTCTCTGCTGTTCTACATAGTACTTGCATCCCCTTCCCCAGCAGTAAGACAAAAGAGGAAATAAATGGCATGCAAACAGGAAAAGAAGTCAACGTGTTCCTATTTCAGATGACATGATTCTATAAATAAAAGATCCCAAAGACCCCACTAGAAATTCCCTAACTCTGACACATTCAGAAAAGTATATGGCTATAAAATTAACACATAAAAATCGGTATGTGTACCCTGAGAGACCACCCATGCTCCAGTAGATTGAGCCACACCCATGCACATATAGGCAGCACTAAATGACCTCAGCAAATGTCTTACTGTGCTTTGTGTTGTTTCGATAAGACACTGACCAAAACCAACTTAGGGAGGAAACAATTTATTTTCACCTTATACTTCCAGGGAAGTTAGGGCAGGACCAGGAAACAGAAAGGGTCATACAGGATGCGATTGTTTTCATTAGACTCAAGATTAGAATATTTTGTCATGCTGAAATTGACTTCATGTCCCTTTGCCTTTGGTGATATCTTCCTACTTCAAGCCTCAGGTAATTGTAGCTGTCATTTGGGGTTTTTTTCCCCATGTATTTCATTTAACTGGATGCATACAATTATGGAGTTGTTTATTTCTGTCTTTTTTCAGTTACTGAACAGTTTTTAAGATTCATCTATGTTAGTGTATCCAATGTTAATTATTTTTTATTATTGAGTTGTATTCCAATGTGTTTTTCTGTATGTGTGTTATGATATGTATCATACACAATACATTTATCTAAGTACTAGTTTACTGTTTGATGGATATTTGGATTATTTATAGCCTAACAGTTATAAAATGTTCACACACAGAGTGTTATGCAGACATGTGATTTTATTTTCTCTGTGCAAATATTTGAGGAGGATTTCTGTGTGGCATGGTAAGAGTTGATAACCAGAAAGTTTTCCACAATGGTTAGCTCATTTTGCAATTCTGCCAGTTGTGTATGAGAGAGATCCAGTGTACCGCAGTCTCGCCAACCTGAAATATCGTGAGGTTTTTTTTGTTCTAGCTATTCCAGGGAGAGGATAGTGATGTTTAATGGTGGTTTAATTAGATGGTTCTACTGACTGACGATACTGAGTATATCCTTGTCTGCTCATTGACCTTATACCAGCTCTTGGTTCAAATGTTTCATTCACTTAAAGAAATAAAGTCATCTTCTTATGGGATTGTTTTAAAGTGTGGTTTAGAGAAAAGTTCTTCATGAGATACCACGAAATTCGGTAAAACAGTGAATCCCGGAGTTCCAAGTCAAGACATACCATACTCAGGAAGAAAATTTTTAGTAGCCAACTTAGGCCAGTCAGAAAGAAAATCTGTCATTCCCAAGATTCAGGGAGAGTCAGACACCCTTTTTCTGTATGTGTAAGCATGTGCGCTCTCTCTCTCTCTCTCTCTCTCTCTCTCTCTCTCTCTCTCTCTCTACACACACACTCACACACATACACACACACACATACTTTCTACTTCTGCTTATTTCTTTCCACTTGTCTTCTCATTTCATCTTTACAAGCTCCTCTCCTCTTTTCCTTTCTGCTGTGTCTTTCTGTAGAAACTGGTCCCAAATACGATATCCCAGCATCTCACAGAAAGTATACATCAAGGGCTGAGTAAGGGACGGTAGGCATAAAAACTGGCTTTAAATAACACAGTGAACAATACACACAGTCCAGCCTAGTAAAACCAGTACTTGGCTACTAAGATCCCCAGTCAATGGCCCCTCAGTCATATTGTTCAGACCTTTAGAAGTTGTTTAACAGAATGTTGAATGAGATGACATTCAGCAGGCGACAAAGGCCTGACTGCCTAATGCAACCCCAAAGAGCTGGTCCTGGGGCCTTGTTTGATGTAATGCTTTGCACTGCCTTCCCAAGATCCCTAGAGCAAGAGGTCTCCCTGCCTGTCACTTCCTATCTTGGTAAATAGTGAGCCTGGGATGGGAAGGACACAATCACCCTTGGCAAGGAGGCCTGGCCAGCTAAAGGGGGGAGTGGGGGTTTCGGAGGAAGCATGACTGAGCAGGGACACCTGGGAGTAAAGCCAGTAGGGAGAGAGAGAAAAAAAGAATCATTTATCTGGAGTTTCATTCTCTTCCCTTTTCTCTCTCTCTCTCTCTCCCTCCCTCCCTCCCTCTCCTCTCCTCTCCTCTCCTCTTCTCTCTCTCTCTCTCTCTCTCTCTCTCTCTCTCTCTCTCTCTCTCAGCCTTGAGGGGAGAAGGCAGAGGCAGTAATGAGAGTAGACTTTTTCTAAGGGCTGAAATATGAAGCCAATTACTAAGGGGCAGGTTTCCAGCAAATTGACTTCTGATAGCTCACATTTATCTGCTTTAGATTTGCATAGACGGACTGGAAGGGAGGCTTTCCACTTTGATCCCGGTAACAAAGGCAGAATCCACTCAGCAGGGGAGGAACAACTTACTCAACTTACCTACAACCTTGTGTCCAGGGTTCAGCAATTACAGGCAATGAGAAACAAATCATGCCAAAAACCAAAAAACTGGTTTAAAAGAAAGGAAAGAAAAACAAAAATCTTCAACAGAAAAAATAAACCAAAAACCTCCTTTTTCCTGCGGATGATGTGTGAACTCTAGCAGAGACAGCCAGGTCAGTTACACAACAACAGAACACCACAAAACTTTTCAGTGACAAGATATTTTTTTCCCAGCAGGTGAGCATAGGGAAAGAAATACAATTTTCTCCCTATTCTTCGTAGTATTTAGTGACACCAACTTCTATAGCAAATGAAAGATTTGCAGGAGGGTGGGAGATAAAGCAAACAAATTTAGTAACAAGGACACCTCAAATGTATAACAGAGAAATAAAGAATGAATAATCCCAAAGAGGTAGTTCTGCACTCAAGATAAAATGCAAGCATGCGTATTTGGAATGGCATAGCCTGGTCTCTATCCGCTTCAGACACTTTTCATATTCCTCCTTCCTCTTAGTTCCTGGCGTTTATCCTCGGTTCTTCAAACATCCAGAAATTAGGGGCAGCCCTCAGAACTCCACAGAAAACAGAAATTAGACCTGCACCTTGCTATTGAAACAATAAAATCTAGTTGCCAGTGCAATGAACCCTGACCTACAACACTGTCTTACATGACTCAATAATAAAAGACAAAAATAGTAATAACCCAAGTGAACATGGACAAAGGATTTGATACTCAAACAGCCAGTAAAAACCTGAACCGAGGCCTAGATCACACTCAGAATCCCAGGCCTCCAAAGGCCCTGGCAGGAGGACTACAGGCTTGAGAGCGTGGTGGGAAGTGGGTGACAGCAACAATTGCTGGGGACAATAGACTTTCTGACCGACTAAGCTACCTGAAGTCATTCCCAGTGCTCTAGGGATGCCGTTTTTATGAGCTGATGTCCAGGCTAGGGTGGGCTTTCTTGATGATGCAGCTGCCTGACAATCACCCATGCTGCTATGAGAGCTACAGTGATGTTTTAAGTTTAAATTACTGTGCTTAAGAGATCTAGAAAATAAAAATTGCCTTCAGTCTGTAAATCTCACTTGCCCAAGGACAGGCAACTTCCTGAAATGCTTGAGGCTGTTCCTATAAGACAAAAATCCACAAGTTTTCACACCTATAAACAAAGTTGGTTATCCTGACTGCACAGGGTATACTTGATCACACATAGGCGGGATGCACATTGACAGGAAGTAAGTCAGATATATGTTTGTTCCTGATTGGACCAAAGTGGGAAGTACATAACCTTGTGGGGTTTACCTTTTAAGTCCCTGACTAATGTGATTGATGTTATTCTCTAGGAATACCGGGCATGGACCTGGCCAGTGTCCATCTTCCTGGGCAGTATTTAATAAAAATTGTTTCAAATTTGACTCAAAAACTTAGGCAGTGGTCTTATTCTCACCCTGTGGGATTAACACTCCCCATACCCCTGTAAGTAACCCCAAGAAACTCACTGGATTTTGTTGTTATTTGGTTTGGTTTTGGGCTAACTTAGATGGAACCATTTCTTTGGGCTGTTCCAGGTGCCTTATCTGCAGTGTATGTTTCCATTTCCATATTCAAATGTGCATGAGCTCATTAGCATGAAAAATAAATAATCTGTGGTATGTCCAGAACAGGCTGATAAAGGGACAAAAAGTAAACTGAGACTTGCTTAGAAATAAGGAAAGGAGTATACAGAGATTGTGAATGGTTACAGCTTCTCAGTATTCTAAAAGTGACTCATTAATAATTGAACAGCTTTGGGAATACATTTTTAAAAATTCTTGAGTTGTATCTCTATAAAAAATAGAGCTATTATGTAGTATGTGAATTATAGTGCATTAAAGCTTTTTTCAAAAACAAAATATGTTTTTTTTGAGACAGGGTCTCATGCAGCCCAATGTGGCCTCAAACGGTCTACGTAGCTTAGGATGACCTTGAACTCATGATCCTTCTGCTGTTACCTCCTGGGTGCTAGGATTATATATGAGCCACCATGAGCAGCTTTATGTAGTGTTGGGCTCTGAACACAGAGTCTCATGGGTGCAAGGAAGTAAACAACTGAGCCACACTCTCCATCCAAGAAAAAGACAGCCTGTGCCTTGTTGTGGTGGTTACAGACATACATAAAAACTTGCTTTTCATTTCTAGGAATACCATAACACACTGTCACAAACTTGGTGGGTTAAACAGGGGCAATCTATGATCTCACAGTCCTGGGAGCTAGAAGTCAGGGATCAGGGCATCAGCAATGCTTACTCCTTATAGAACTGGAAAGAAAAGTCTCCTCCATACCTTTCTCTAACTTCCCATGGTTTTCCAGAAATCATGGACGTTCGTTGGTTTGTAGGAACATTGATCCAATCTGTCTCCATCTTGTCTCTACCTTGACCCTTCTTACAAGGGCACTGGTAGCATTGTGTGAAGAACCACCCCCATCATATCTTTTATTATTATTATTCTATTATCTCTATAAAGACCCCATTTTAAGGAAATTTAGTTCAGCAGTTTGGAGGCACTGTAGAGTAAAATTTCAACGTCTGAATCTGAGGGGAGGGACACAGTTCCATATAGGACAGACTTACTCAGAAAAGTAATATACAATCAACTTAGATATAGTAAGCTTACAACTCACTGGGGGATTGTGAAGTACAGCACTCTAATCTAGAATTTTAAATACCCATGGCATTTTCATTCTCTACGCCATTCATGATCTTTAAGCAAAGCAGAAAAGATCATTGGGAAGAATCCAACAATTAAAATGGCATGGTTTCACCTAACCTTCAGTGTATAGAGAAGAGTCCAGGTCAGAGTGAACCAGAGGTACTGAGGAACAATGTTGATGACTACCGAAGATGGGACTGGAAGACTCAAGACAGCACTTTCTCAGAAGCCGTGACTTTATTTCTTCAACCAGTGCCAACTTTAGTATGGTCATCTCTATATAATTTTCGTGTAGTGTGGTTTTCTTGCATTATTTTGAGAAATGAGCACTCAGACAATAATCAGTTCATTTTCAAGTTGCCAGAAAATCTCCTCTCGGGTTTCCACTCAGAAAACATCTATGAAGGATCTTCAAACAGTTCACTTCCAGACATATGCAGAGACAGAAAGACTATCTGGGTTTTCTCCTCAGTAATCTGCCCACTAGTGAATGAGCATTTGTCAATGGTCTCAGCTTTCAGTACAGTTGGAGGCCCACCAACTGACAATCCATCCGCTACAATGCCACCATGAGTGTCCTTGGTCATACCCAAGCATGTAGTTCCAACATCATTCTCCATGTGTTCTATAAAGTAAGAAGGGTTGGGCATAGTGGTCTAGACAGAGAGTCAGCCAGCTATGGCCCACATCAAGTACAACCAGCTACCGATTTTTATATAGCAAACATGTTAAGGAGTGCTGGGGAAAATATTTAGTAATTGAGAAAAGACATGAAAAGTTTATGAAATGCAAACCTCAGTGTCCACAAATAAAATTTTATTGGAGTAAAGCTACACTTGCTCATGCAAATGTTGTCTCTGGATGTTCTTATACTGTAGGAGCATAGTTGAGCACTGCAAGGGATACCATATAACCCCCAAAGCCTAAAATATTTACTGTGTGGTCCCTTACAAATGGTATTTACCCATCTCTTTTGCTTCTCAAACAAGACATACGCAGCCATCAGAAGACATTGTTTAGATGCTGATTCTCATTATATAGCTATGGGATAGCACTCAAGATTTGACTTTTCTGTTATTAGAAGAATGAACTTCCCTCTGACTACTTAAGTTGGACTGAGGAAGTAGATCTTCAAAATAACTGGAAATAGGTAAGTAAGACAAAAAGGCGAATATTTGTACTTGACTAGGAGTTATTTGTTCATTGAATGCCCGGAGGTTAATGTTTTTATACCAATTTAACAGAAAGGTTGTAGTCAGTCTTTCCTGTTGGGTTGCCAGCTCCCCAGAAGCCATGTGACTTTTTACATCTCTTCCATTCTGTATATCCAACTTCCTCAGTGTCCCACTGGCACCTCTTGTTCACCTAGATTCATCCCCTTAAGTTTCTCTCTCTCCCGGAAGTCACACCTAACCTCTCCTGCCTAGCTATTGGCCGTTTAGCTTTTTATTAAACCAATCACAGCGATACATATTTATACAGAGTACAGATATCCTGCACTAAAAAGGAGTGGCTAGAGTCGTTCAGGAAGATGGGGAGGGCTCTATTGGTTTTTATTTTCAATTTTTTTTCTTCTTTTTTAGTGATAGTGGAATGGGTAAGTCTTCTCCCTTCAATTTTCAGGGATTCCCTTGGAAGGGAGGAAAAATTGGGAATATTTCAGGGAGGCTTTGCAAGTTAGACCAGGCAAATTCAGAAAAGATTCCAAATGTTCTTGCTTGAAAATAATTATTATGCTGTGATGGTGGGCCCTTTCCCATCAACTTCCCACATGACACCATGTCCAAGGGTTATAACTTGAGAGGTAAGGGTCCATAGATCTGTCTCAGAGCCCATCTCTTGACACTGTGATTCTTTCTCCCTTGCTCTGGGAGGAAAAAATACATGATTAAACATCTTGACATTCTTGCAAAGGATGAGAGATCAGCACAAGGGCAGTCCAGGGAACATCGTCCCATCGTCCTCATCACTTACAAAGCACCAGTTCCTCCTGCTGCCTCCAGCAAACCTTTATAGACTCACGGCTCCCCAAGCAAGTGGCATCAGCACACTAACTACCATAGGAAAGGAGATAGTACTGCCCGCCAGGCCATGGCCAGCTGCAGTGTTCATGACCTCATGATTTATTCCACCCATAAAATCCACCAGACCCAGTCTGTCCCCACAGCAATACTGTCCCTATTCATAGCTGAGTTTCACCGGCTAAATCAGTCCTATCTCATTTCTGTCATAGCATAATATCTTGTTAATCTCATAATATCTAGTTAATCTCAAAAAGGAAATCACTTAAAATGGGATTCTTGGGCATAAGTATCAAACTATTCACTACTTGCTAAATACCAGAATCTCTGGTTTTGGACCTGCAAGCTTCCGTGGCAGTCAGGTAAACGCGGGAGTAAGATTGGAGCCATTCAGAAAAGCTGCAAGCTCTTTCCCCATAATCCTGAGATTTACAGTGTTAATTTAAATCCCTGAGACATCTGTGACTTTACTGCACCTCAGTCAATTCTTCCGCAAGGAGCTGTATGGGTTCTGTAAGGAATTCACTGCTCGATCAATATTAGCTGTAAAGAAAGACTTGTACCCTAAGTCAAAGAAAGCACATTACTAAACCGGGTGTCAGCCATTCTATGTCATAGGAAAGACAGTAAGAGAAGTGCTAGGGCTAGGAAATGTGGGTAAGCACACTCCTCCCACTTCCTCAGGGAGGGAGAAAATAAAACAAAGTTTGCATTAACCTGAAAATGCCCTTTCTCTGTGACTTGTGGCAATTATAGGTAAAAATTATGAATGGGAGAAGGAAGGAATCATAAGTCTTCAGAGCAAAACCATCTTTTTTAAACAAAAGCAAAAACAAACAAAAAAATGATGCCCAATATGGTAGCTGCTGGTCAAACATGGCCTCCTAGCACTTGAAACATCACCAGCAAGGCAGAGAAACGGAAGTTCCCATGTTGATTAATTTTTATTTCAATAGCCTCACCTAGCTGCCGAAGCCTACTCACACACTGCAGCTTTAGGTGAGCCATTACACTCCCGTGGATTTTCATTTCTGTTTTGGAGAATTTGGGCATAGGTGCTATGGTTTGGATATGGCTTGAACATATCCCCAAAGTACCATGAGCCAGTACCAAAACTGTACCAAACGTCCATGACAAACATGGACAGCCATTAGGTCTTGGGGGCCTTGCCCTCAGAAGAGACAAAGCCAGACCTGTAGAGTGGAGCCATGACCACAAGAATGGAAGTTCTAAGGGAGCCTGGCACCTACCTGAATCCATCTCCTGCCTGTACTGCTCTCGTTCCTTCCATCCTTGTGACGCCATCTGTCACGAGGCTCTGCCGGAGCCAAAGAGAGGCTATCACCATGCCCTCACACCTCCAGAACTGTCTGCTAGCCATCAGTCTCTTTTCTTTACAGGTTCTTCACCTCAGAGATTTCATCACAGCCAAAGAAACCTGACTATGACGGTGGAAATACGAAGTGTGTACAGCTTCGTGAAGTTCTGTCATTCTATAAGCGAAGGATAAACAACGTAGCAGTTGGTCCTGTAGTCAGGGTTGTTTTCAGATCTTTGATCAAACTTAGAAACTGTCCCCCTCGTCTTCCCGTCCTACATTAATGACCCAGCACGAAAGGAAGCCCCTTCCAGCACGTAATCTAAATGCGTGACGAGCGCCTGCTTCTTGGCTGGTTCCACCACCTGCTCTTCTAATAACACAAGGAAAGAAACAGCATTAATTTTCTCATACTCATTTTGGCAATAGCGAACTCATAGTAACCTAAACCACAATCTCTATATTGCCCTAAAGGCTACTTTACCTGCACAGGGACCAGAATCCTCCAGTGCGAGGTCACGGGGCACAGTTGGAGAGAGGAACTGATGCTGCCTGGCAACTCAGTGTGACCCAGCTCCTCCCCAGGGAGGCCGACTCTGCGGTCCTTAGTTAATTTAGGAGCAGCAGGCCACTGCCTCCTACAAGGTTTGAAAAGACCTGGCAAGATCAATTACAGAAATGATTAGCATGCAAATGGCACCAGCAGGCTGCAGGCAAGAACTCTCTCAGTAAGGACGGCAGAGGCCGGCCCTGTTAGAAGCAGATCACTCGGCTAGAAATAGCAGAAGAGTCATTAGCGTCTTTATGGATGGAAAACGTATTTCTCCTACCACATCAAGTATGATACTGATATTCCGGAATCCTCTCATCAAAGGCTAGAGACTGGAAGCTAAAAATTGAGCAAACAAATGCAGGAAGAGTTGCCATTCCGGGGAAAAGACCGTGTATCTCCGGCATCTCCCGGGTGTCTTCTTGCTTCTTCTTCTTAAGTCCTCATCTGACACAAAGCAGTGGATCTCAGACACGGCACAGGCTTGCTACCAACATAAACCAATGTTCTCGCAGTCCCAAGCTGGCTACTGAAAATGAGGGAACTGTAGTCAGCTCGCAGTTCGGCTAAGCTGATTCGGGCTAAAGGAGCCCTCTACTTTGCCCTATTTGGTGTCCCAGAATGCTCCTTACTTTATGAAAATAACTGTGATCCGACATGAGAGTTTGTTTTGGCTTTTGTAAATTTCTTCCCTGGCATCAACACGTTAACTACCATCAGCTTTGGGCTGTGGAGAGCAGAATGTGACTTAGGAAAATATGGAAGATTGTTGAGTCGGAGGTAATTAAGAAACAACAGATGCAGGCCCTCCCTCAGTTTTCCTAGACTCAAGATACACATTTACAAAGATAAAAAGATTCTGCCTGCCTCTCTTCCAGGAAGAACAAAGCCGTTGGCGAAAGCTGTAGGTCCCAGTGAGCCCAGCGGTGACACTAGGAGAATCCTCACACACAGGACGGCCTGTGTTTTATCCCCCATCCATGTACCATTTCCCAAGTTGTCAGCAACAGAAAACTCAATTCCTTTCTTCTTCATCCTATTGTTTATAGAAAACATACGGCTGTGTGTTGGAGACGTTGTGTGAGCGTGGAATCCAAAGCTGCTGATCAAGATGTGCTCACTCTCTGATGTCTCCATGATAGAAATTCCTCTTCAGTATTGCTCCCTTGGTGGCCTCTTTAAAGTATTAAAGAAAGATGCTTTGTATCCATCCCTGATATCATCATCACCTCTGATCTGATTGGGGTGACTCGCTTGCAATACAAATAAATAAGCAATTGTTATGGATTTGATAGGAAATGTGGCCCCAAAGCTCATGCACTGAAGACTTATTCCTCAGGTTGCAGTTCTGCTGAGCTGTGGTTAGGACATGTGGTGCATATGTGTAGCCGCATAAATCCTCTGAAAAGAGTTCACATGTTGCTAGTTGGAGGAAGTAAGGCACTGGGTATATGCCATCCTGACCCTTCCTCCCCTCCCCCTCCCCTTCTGCTGTCTCCCTCTCTCTGCATCCTTGGCCAACCACAGATGGACCGCTTACGTCTGCCATGAGATTCCCATTATTAAGATTTTTGCCTTACCACTGGCCCAGAACCGATAGAACTCAAGGACAGAACCGTGAGATGGACTGGAGCCTTTGAAACTGGGAGCCCCGACCACCCTTTTCTCCTCACATTGATTTTCTCAGTACTTTATCACAGTGATAGCAATATGACTAGCATAGCAATCTCTGGATAAAACATTGAGCTGAGAGGGGAAAGAGCCCAATTTCACCCTATTTGAGCCTCTATCCACCAATCCGTTCTAACATAATTCACTCCCGATAGATGGCACATCGAACAAGCATGGCCTTTTCCCACTCTTCCTAAGAGGAACAGGCAAATCCCACCTTCCCAAGCCTGAAGTGCAGGGATGAGTGTACCCTCCCCTGAAAGAGGGGTGTAGCCCAAACTTCTGGAGAAATCTTGACAGGATGGGTTGGTCTTTGTATTGTCCACATTTCCACAGCTAATTTTTATTTTATTTCTAAATTTTCACACAAATATATATTATATGTTGAACATATTTCCCCAATGTTTCCCCATGCTTGCATTTTCATCTTTCCCATTACTTTCCTTTGACCACCTAGATAATTTTTTCTACTCCCATGCGATATATACATGTATGCTATGATTTGATGTATCTATGTAAGAGCTAGAAATCATAAATGAGAGAAAATAGTATTTGTCTTTCTGAGACTATAGGAAAGTCTGGGTGTGGTGGCTCACACTTTCAATCCCAGTACTTAAGAGGCTGGGCAGGAGCTTTGTCCCAAATGTGAGACCAGACTAGGCAACAAGGAATTTTTAGGCCAGCCTAGGAATGTTCAGTGATAGATCAGCAGTTTCTAGAGTTTAAGATAACAGTCTGGATGGAATGAGGTGTCATTTGGCATCTAACAGGTTTTCAATAGTATTAACTAACAAGGAAAGGTGTGAACATGTGCATAATCATAGAAAGATACAATTGGAGGGAAAATACTGAAAAGAGGCTAAACCCAAGAGGAGCGTATGGGTGATGACAAGGAGAGCCACCAAGGGCTCCCAGAGAAAAGCGATCACATTAGCTTCTCTCTACGCCAGATGCAAACCAAGGAACCACAGCCAAAGTTCATTGAGAACTTATTCTGCACTCGCTCCCAGAATAATACATTGAATCCTCACAGTGAGCGGATAGGGAAATGCTCGCCACATCCGCCTTCTGAAGATAAAGAAACTGAGACTCAGGTTATGTAAGCTATGGTACAGAATGAAGATAATGTTACATCTGAACTCAAGTGTGACATAACACCAAGGTCCTTCACAGCACACATCTTTATGACAAAACTACAGGACCAGAACCATGCCCAGGGGACTTCAGATAAAAAAAAAAGTCAGATCAGAGAAAATAGAAATATCTATTTCAAGGGTTATCTTAATCATTTGTGTTACCAAATTAAAGCCAATTTTATAACTGCTCTGGATGATTAACGTCTTTTCTGGTATTTTATTTTGCTCAGTGTTGCCATGTTAAACTTGCAAAGAACCTCAAAGACCATCTGGTTCAAGACTTTTATTCGATACCATAATGCAGAATCTCCTGTAGAGAAAGTGACCACAAAGGATCAACCGTGAAAAGCCAGCAGTTTCTACATAGTTCAAGTTGACAATCTAGGTGAAATGGGTTAATGCTGTATTCAGTATCTTACAGAATTTCAGCAATATTCAAAAGTATTATTACTTTATCATCTCGGTATCTAAAATAAACTTGGTCTCAAATGGATACAGTCAGGCAATAACCTCAAAGAATTATGTTGACACAGAAAGAAAAAAGTCTCTAATAAACATGAGCTGTGAGGATGGAGTTACAGAGCATGATGAGGTTAAGGTTGTCTTGTTACATTTGACCACCCATTTAACTTCTCAACTCTGAAAACAAAGACAATAATTAGCTTGAACGCTTGCACTTGTGTGTACACGTGATTAGCTAAACTTCACGCCCACAGTAAAACTTTTCTTTGTCAAAAAGTATGTTACATATGACTTTAGCATATTTTATATTCGACTCATAATTGTATTGAATCAAAAAAAGGAATTGGCTGCTACTAAAGCTTCAGTAATATCTTATTCTTTTCCTCCTCCTTGAGAATTCTGATCTTAAAATCCATCATGACAACTAGCAAAGAAGATGAGCCACTAGGTATTTCTTCAAGCCTTCGGCTTCGCATGGCTCTCAATAGCTTTAACTAGCTTCTCACAAGATTAATGGCCTTTAACGTGACTGATAGAATTGAACAGTCACACAGACAGCTTCCCCTGTCTGCTAATTTACATCCCGTTTTCAGAAAGTCATATTCAAACTGCAAACCCGTATCATTGCCTTGTATCAGAACGATAAATCCTGAAATAAGTAGGAGGCAAAAGGAAAGAATAACACACTTTACAATGTAATGTGAACTGGCTAACTTCCCCAGATACATAGAATCTCTGTGCAATTACAGGATTAGGAAACATTCTAACAGATGTGTCAACAGTGGGGCACGGAGAGATTTGAGTCTTACAGCGTAAGATACCGTATCTTGTATTCAAGATACCATGTTAAGGATAAAAAAAAAAAAACAGTTGATTGGCTACAAATTTTACAAAGAGCACACAGAAACACTTCTGAGGAGCATACTGGTGCCTATACTGAATCTGAATCTAAAACCAGAAACACTCTGTGGGTTTCTCTAAATGAATGAACATTAATGAACAGAGGCACCTGTGATGGTTATTCTGGAAGTTAAATAGATTTTACATTATGCTACTCAACCATATTTAACCCCTTGCGACCCAGGAACTCCAGTGTGCATGTAGTGGATAGTAAGAAGTATTTTAAGTTCTTTTGACTAGCAAGCATTTGTCCTCTAAAGCACCTACTGGGTTTACTTAGACTCCCATTAGTCAAAGGAATAGATTTTGGGTATTCTGAATTTAGCGAAAATGTTCAACTTTAAAGGCAAGAGCACTGAGTTCTGAGGAATTAATGATTCAGCTGCCATATACTAGCCATGTAGACACAGTTTGGATTAGAGTCCAAGGCCCTGGAGAGCCTAATCTCTGGTTCATGGCAGTGCACCATGAGTCTACCTTTGGTTTCTTTCTTGGCATGAGCCTATTTTAAACACTGATAGGCTCAGAGAAGTAACAACTTTATATAAAGAGAAGAAGAAAAGAAACATCTTGAAAGCAAATCCCATGACCCCTCTTGCAAAGCTTCCAACTGGAGACACACTGGGTTTTTCTCTCCACCCAAGTTCAGGAAACAGTGACAGTTTCAGTCATAACACTGTTATTCCTTCAACTCTCAAGTGTCCGAGGAGCTCTTTGGTGATTGGTGGCTGGTTTTCTTGTCACAGATCTGAGTGTCATCAGACAGAATGGTAAACACTGATCAGATTAGCCTGGAAAGCATTACAGCTGAGAGAATTTCCTGTTGGTGGAGCTCACTCAACCATTAGAAAGGACCCATGCTACAGTTGGACTTCAGGGGCTCTCCTGAAAAAAAAGGCAAAGAGAAGGAACTGCAGAGGCGGAGTCCTGAATTCTCCACTCTGGATCCATCCAACCCACTGGTACCGTGGCTATTACAAAAAGATTGATTACATGCCCCAATTATTGGTCTATGTTAAAAATGATTGTAGTGCTTAAATAAAAAGAATTGACTTACTTCTCTAGACACCTTGCTCAGATGCAATCAACGGTCTTCATGTAACCTTTCCCATCGAATATGAGCTGGTCTTTGTGCCTTGCATTAAGTAAAGGCAATTATTATATGACTCTGAAACTAGACCAAGGTGGTTCTCAGATGCCAGGTCTGATCACAAAAGCCAAGCATTAGGCCATAAGCAGTCCAAAATGAGAAATGAAATGACCACCCAATGTGAAAAGAGTTCAGTCATAGCCACATAGAGAAACTCAAGTGAATACACAGCCTTGGCCAAGTCTTTCAAGATATCCTGAGTGAGCTAGAACTGTAAAAACATCAATTCAAAGTGAATCAAAAACCTCAATGTAAGACCTAAAACTCTGAAAATGAGAGAGAAGAGCACAAGCTAGAACATATAAGGATTTTCTGGAAAAGACTTCAGTAGGATAGAAAATTATCGCAGTTGACAAATAAGGTGGTGTGATGTCATCATCTACACAGCAAAGGACATACTCAGCAGAGTTGAGATACAACCTAAACAATAGGAGGAAATCTCCACCACCTGTTATGATAGGAGACTGACACCCACATGTATAATGCAAGCCAAAATGTAAGCACCGCAAAATCGTATCCTCAAGAAATAGACTAGCACATTGAATAATTCTTTTTAAATTTTTTATATTGACTTATTTTATGCATGTGAGTGCTTTGCCTGAACATATGTATGTGTGCCATGTGTGTGCCTGATACCTAGGGAGATCAGAAGAAAGCATTGTACTCACTAGAAACGGAGTAACAGATGCTTGTGAGACACCATATGTGTGCTTAGAATTGAACCCAGGTCTTCTACAAGAGCGGTATCTTAGGCAGGGTTTCTATTGCTGTGGAGAGACATCAATACCATGGCAACTCTTATAAAGGAAAACATTTAATTAGGATGGCTTACTTACAGTTCAGAGGTTTAATACATTATCATCATGATGGGAAGCAAGGCAGCATGAAGGCAGACATGGTGCTGGAACTGAGAGTCCTTTTATCTAGATCCAAAGGAAACAGGAAGTGAACTGAAAGGCTGGGTGTATCTTGAGAATATATGAGACCCTCAAAGCCTGCCTCCCCAGTGACACACATCCTCCAACAAGACCACACCCACGCCAATAAGACCACACCTCCAAATAGTGCCACGCCTTTTGGGGGGCCATTTCCTTCCAAACCACCACAAAGAATAAATGCTTTTAACCGTGGTACCATCACTCCACATGCCCCCACCCCAAATAGGTAGCTCTTAAGGAAGACAACTTTAACCCCAGCACTTCAGAGACAGGGACAGGAAGATCTCTGAGTTTGAGACCAGCTGGGTTTATATATTAAGTTCCAGGTCAGCCAGGGATACAGTCATTAGAAAAATGTAAACTAAAATTATATTGAGATTCTATCTAGCAGCAGTCAGGCTGGCTAGCATCCAGATGATAATGGATAACAAATACTAGTGAGGAGTGGATGTCAAGGAAAGAGGGCCCTGTTCACTATTGGTGGGATGCAACCTTGCACAGTCACCATGGAAACCAGTTTGAAAGTCCCTCAAACAACAATTAAAAGAAAAAACCAGAACTACAATGTGATGAAGCTGCAACACTCAAAGTGTTCTATGCCATCACACCTCAGAGGTACTTGCTCATCCATGTTCACTGCTCCACTATTTAGAATGCTCAGGTGACTTTAGCTTGTGTCAAGTTAACTTAAAACTATTCAGCACAGCAGGGTAACCCAAATTAAACACTTTTCATGTGAAATAATACACACACATGAACATATATATGTATATGTATATATAATATTATAATAAGTTGCCATACGACTTTTTCAAACATCCTTAGCGTTAGTTGCCCCTCAACACCTCCTATCTCTCTCTGCCCCTCAACACCTCCTATCTCTGCCCCTCAACACCTCCTATCTCTGCCCCTCAACACCTCCTATCTCTGCCCTCCTCTTCTTCTCTTCACTTAGATGTCCCCTCATTATTCCCCTTTTCCATCAATTCATTTTTAAAGTATTTGATTTATGATGTTCTTATGTTCTGATACTGTTTAAAAAAACGATTAACCTATTAGAACATGATACGTGGGCAAAACTCCACCTGTGTTCCCACAGTCATTCATATTTGGCCCAGGCATACATTGTCTTCTACGTCCTTTGAGATAAGATGTGTGTTTTCTACAGTGACAATGGTAAAATGATAAAACTGGATTATTTTTGGAACCAGGTAGAAACAAAAGCCAGATAGACATAACATGTGGAGGTAAACGCCACAAAACTTCAAGTGCCTTGAATGTTCTGAGCCAAGCTGGACTTTAAGGAAGAGGCTCACTAATGAAGGAGTTCTTGAGTAACAAGAACTGTCACCTATGACATAAGACAATCTTAGCTATGTGTTTGCTCTGACCAATTACAGCAAAGAAAATATAAACCTAAAATTTTCTTTTAAAAATCAAGACTTGCTGCTGTTGAAAATTGCTAGCCTTTCCAAAGGCTAATTCCAAAGTTGAGAAATGCCCCCTGAGCAATGATCAAACCAACGCAGCCAGAAAACAGGGCCCACAATGCACAAGTGTTGGAGTAAATGCTTTCGTTAAATTTCGATACCCTATACAGGAATCCCTTGTTAAGACCTTGAGTCTGAAAGATGAAGTCGTTTTGGTGCAGGGGTATAAACGAGAGTTCTTTTCAATAACACCAACATTATAGCCCATGTTTATGAAGCACCTACTTTGAAAATACAGTCTCTGTATTTCACAAATTTGACCATTTCAACTCTGGGAATTCGAAAATATCTGAACCCAATACTCAGAAAGATGGGTGGGTATGTGCCCATTAGCTGATAACTGTGTCATAAAGGACTGGGTTGACTCCCCACTGAGTGTCCTTGTTATATCATCTGGCCAATTCATTTAGTGAATGGCCATGTCTTGGAGGTGGCTGTTGTTGTTTGCTGTGTGTATGGTACCCCTGTGGAGGTCAGAGCATAGAAATGGCTCTCTCTTTCCACCATGTGGCATCTCAGAGATGAAACTCAATTTGTCAGACTTGGAGTTAGAGTCTTCTCCTGCTACACCATCCCACTAGCCTTGGAATACATACTATTTATTAATTAAAAATTTTCATTTCTTTTGAATCCCAATCACAGTTTATCCTCCCTTTTTTCCTCCATTTACCTCTACAGCTCCCCACCCCATCCTCTTCTCTGTCTCTGTTCAGAAAGGGGCAGGCAGGCCTTAACGGTGTTTTTCAAGGCATGGAAAGCAGAAAAAGTCCAAATACATCGGTATATAGATGTTTAAACCCTTTCTATTTAAAATCATACTTTTCTTTGAACAAATCTTTATTATTATTATTATCCTCATTTTCCTAGTTAGTTTTAATTTTGTTTGTTTATCTTTCTTTGTTTTGCTTTGCCTTTTGTTTTTATTTTGTTGTTTTCAAGACAAAGTTTCTCAGTGTAGCACTGGCCGTCCTGGAACTCACTGTAGACCAGGCTGGCCTCAGACACAGAGATGTGCCTGCCTCTGCCTCCCAAGTGCTGACTGCCTAGCAGTTTTAATAGACACCGTGTACAGTCATTATAGAGTAAAGTCTCTCTTGAGGAATTACCTAGATCAGATTGACCTTTGGGCATGTTTATGGGGACTGTTATAAAAGGTTCAAGCTCACTGTCAGTGGTCCTGGGATATATAAGACAGATAACCAGACGAGAGGCAGAGTCGGGTGGTTTCTGAGTTTGAGGGAAGCCTGATCTACAGAGTGAGTTCCAGGACAATCAATGCTACCCAAAAGATCACAAGTGGATGCCAGGTGTTGGACTCTGAGCTATAGAACTTGGGTATACACTGCTAGATATTGGACTTGCTTTGATTTGATTGTTTTAATACCCCAGTTCTTCTATTTTGGAATAAGGAAGTATTTAACTTGGTTTTATATGAGCTCAGAGTTAAGAGACTTTGGACTTTTAAAAAGACGTTGAATCTTAAAGGCATTTGTATTTTTAAAAATTGTGGGACTTTTAAAGTTGCACTGCATTTTATATTTTATCTAGGGGACAAGGAATTAAAAATCAACAGTTCAAAAGTGACATGCTTATGCTTCAAGTTTACAGGAGGCAGAGTGTCCTTGCTACCTACAATTGTTACCTTAATATAGACCAGAGTCATCTGAGAAGAAAGCATCTACAGAGGAATTCCCTGAGTTAGAGTGGCCTGTGAGAATGTCTACGAGGGATTGCCTTAACCATAAATTGCTGTCATCCATGAGTAGTGGTCCTAAACTATCTTAAGTATGATGTCTAGGCATCAACCTGTGTGTGAACACGCAAAAGAGCAAGGCAGTGGGGGTACTAGCAGGTAGCATTCTTGCCCAGTTCCTGCCTCCAGGTTCCGTCAATGATGAACTGAGATCTGGAAATGTATGCCAGATAAACCCTTTCTCCCCCCCCCCCCCCCCCCGCCCCAAGTCACTTTGGGTCAGGATGTTTCATTACAGCAACAGAAAGCAAACTAGAACATTCACTATCCGGGTCCAGGGGTTGTATACGCAATGGCTATTGTCACTACGCTTAGCCTGGAACAGAGCAGGACGTACTCTGTCTCAAAGATGGACATTTTATGAGATAGTTGTGCACCGTGAAGAACAGACCACAGCAAGAGAAGTTCCAGCGAAGATTTTCTTTTTGATTCGAAACCGACCTTGAATTAGCTTCAAAAGAAAAGTTTTTTAAAGTACATTGAAGATACAAGAAGAAAACTGGCCAGATTTGTGGATGGAGTTTTGTGATACTCTTGTGTATTTTTCACATGTTTCAGGGTCTCGGGTGTATTTTTCACACGTTTCAGAGTCTCGTGGTAAACGACTGCTCACACACAGGTCTCAGCTCAGGAGCCTCTAGAGCGGAGCATCCCTGGCTTCAAGTCCTTTGTCAGATTCTCTCCTTTTAAGGTCCCCCAAAGTACATGAACTTCCTCCTTTCTCCCATCTGAAGTTCTCTCCTCCTGCTCCTGACTGACAATCCAACCAATCCCTGAATTCAGCAAAACAAAGGCCTTCACAAGCAAGAGGAACCCCTCCTCCTTCAGAAGCAGTTTTGTGAGCACTTTTTGTTCTTGCTTACTTTGAGGGCTTAATCCCCAGCCAAAGTGGCTTATCAAAGTAATTCTCCCAAACACACGCAGCGCCTTCCTTGAGAGAAACGCGGCTGAATAAAATTTTCTCCGTCTTGTTACACTTATTATTGGGAATTCCTTTGCACTTTGTTCAAAGAAGCCAGCCACTGAAACTTGATTTGGAGAACTCAAGCCTGTATTCAACAGTCTCTGAAAGGAGTGGTTAATTCTATTTGAGTTTCACTCCACAGCCCCATTCAAAACAGGTTGTGTGTATCTAAGAATAAATGGGGTTACCACACAAGAGGTTTATTATCAGAGCTAAGCTGCTGGAAGCAACTCCCTCTACTTAATACTGAGAGGAGGGCAGAAAAAGGGGGGGTGGGGCTACAGGCCTTGATGAATGCAGAGAGGAGGTGAAAGAGGAAGAAGGGAATGGACAAAAAGAAGGAAAGGGGCGAAGGAGGGCCATTTGAAAGGCCACTGTCACCGTTCACATCATTCAATGCTCTTTGCTGCACCAGTTCAAAAGACGAAAACAAGACCCATGCAAATCAGAATCAGCTCTGCTTTCTTCCCCTTCTCCCCTAAACCTTTTACCCTCCTTCACTATCATCATTTAGGCTGGGTCTCGGTTTTCACTTAGTTCGGCGACGCATTGAGGTTTTACTGCCTTCCGTAATTAAAAAGAGTGACCTCAGTCCCAAGACAAGAGGACTTGAACAGAAGCCAACAATGCCTTACTTCTCTGCCCAGGGTAAGGATTTGATGTTAAAATTAGCCTGCCCCCCACCTTTCTTCATGATTTTTGTGAAATCCTCTGGGGTTTTTTGTTTTGCTTTGTTTAGATTTTGGGTTTTGATGTTTTATATTGGGGGGGGGGTGTTAGTTTGGGTTTTGGTTTGGGTTTTTTTTTCTTCTGCTCCAGATGAACAAAAACACCACAAAACGGGGGGACTGCTCTCTTGGAGGGAAAAGAGCCTATTTTGTCACCAACCCCCTGAAATACGCTGGCTTGGCAGGTCTCATGTTGTCAAATGGCCATCTGACCCTGCTCATCTCAAGAGTCAAGCACGGTGACTCCAGCTGAAGGCCTCTGGGTAAGAGTGCTCTTCTGAGGCTGTAATATCTCTGCGTGAAAGTCAAGAAGTGAAACTCACTTTCGATTGAGCGCTTGGATTAGAGCCAGACAAGGCTCGCCAATTCAAGCTGCTTCCAACGAGAACTGGACTTATCCAGTTAGGAGAATTCACCCTCTACTTGTCTGACCTCTGTGACTTCTTCCAGGAAGTGGCACAGAACCACTGGCAGTGGGGAGACGACCAGTTTTTACTACTTGTGCAAACTAAAACGACTTCTGCCCCACCCCCACCGTTTCCCTTTAAATGGAAAAAAAGCAAGAAGTCCACCACTGCCCAAACAGCGTGTCCTGCCTTTTGCTGACTCTCTTTGCTTGCTTTACTCCTTATTTTTGCCAAAAATTTCCTCCAAGCAATTACATTTCTTGACCTGGAAAAAGTTGTAACTCTCTTTGTCGTTGGTATTTGATCACCCAAGTGGATTAATGTGGGCGTGTTAAATGGTTGGAAGGAGTCGCTTTCCCTGCCAAGTTCTCTCAATCATCCTTTTGATTTCAGTCTCTCCCCACCTACATGTGGGTGGCGCACACATGTGTGCGTGTGCATGCATGTGTGTGTGTGTGTGTGTGTCTGGTCTGTGTGTGTGTGTGTGTGAGAGCGTTCCTTCACACACATTGGTGCCCTTTTTGCAGCCCATTCCTTTTGCAAGCCTTGAATAAGCCCACGTGTGAAAGGAAAAGATAAGCAAATGTATGTAGCTTCATGTCTATCCAGTATGGGGAGACCTGGGAAGGGCCAGCTGTGTGTGTTTGTTTTCCTTTTGGTCTGAGTAGAACAACTGATCCCCCTTCCCCGCCCCCGGGAGAAGAGGGGAATCTCTGATTTTAGGACTAAAATTAAAGTTAGAGGAACTAAGGAGGGGGTAGTATCTGGAAGTTGTCGTCCCCCAAACCACATCTATGGGAGAACTCACCTGCAATTTATGTGTGCTGCTACTCCAAGATCCCCTTGATCTCCTGGGCATTAAGTCTGCACTCTCATTCCCTAAAGATTTCTAGCAGTAATAATGATAAATTCTTAGGAAGAGAAATTGTTTTAAATAAAGTCAATAAAGCTTTCGTACACCAGCCCTCTATATGAAGCTTCCAGGTATAGAGAAACAATGCACACTGTTACCTATATGTCCCTGTAAGGTCACCAGATCCTAGGACACTGCATCATCAGGAACCTGGTTAACAGTCTAGGCAAATGAAAAATAGATTGTTGCCCTAAGTGCCAACTCTAATTCCTAGTGACTATCTCAACAGCTGTCCTGAAAGGGTGCTAGAGCCCCATTCAGAGAACTTCTGAGATCAATTAGTGATGTCTGTCTAAGAAGGGCAGGAGTGGCAGCACCGATCCTGCCTCTTATTCATTTTGGCAAGACTACTGCAAGGACTAACAGAGCCTTTACATCAACATTTCAGATTCTGGCAAGTCCAAAAGGCCTGTGTATTTTCTGAGGAAGGATATTTCAAGTGTTTGCCCCTTGATATGCCGTGTTTCTGTTTGTAACAACTAGCCAGTCTTTCCAGGAACCCAGACCGGCTGCGATCATTTCTTATATTAGCTCTCTAAATCTTTACAACAACACACTTAGGTGGGTGGGGTTCCCGTTTTCTTTAATCTATTGTTTTATTATGTGTGCATGGGTGTCTTGCCTGTGTGTATGCCTGTGCACCATGTATGTGCCTAGTGTCCATTCAGGCCAGGAGAGAGCATCAATTCCTCTGCAGCTGGAGTTATAGATGGTTGTAAGTCACCCTGTGGGTGCTGGGAATTGAACTTGGGTCCTCTGCAAGAGCAGACAGTGCTCTGGACCGCTGAGCACTGCTCTGGAACCATGTTTACATTCCAAAGATGACAAAATATAGGGTCAGAAATTGTTTGTGAATTGCCCAAGGTCTCACAGGCAATTTACAGGTGAACTCAAGAGCTTACCTTCAAGTGTTGGGAATATGGTACTGTCTGTACCTGAATTTCAAAGCTACAGAGGCCAGGATGCTAAAAAGACACAATCCTGTTGTTTTAAGCCAACAAGTTTAGGCAATTTGTTACTTCAGCTTTAGAAAAACAAACAAGCAAAGTAACCACATGTCAAACAATAATGTCCCCAAAACATTACAAAACAGAGGACTATCAGAGAAGCCTTAAATGCAAGCTCCAGAGACCCTCCTGCCTCCGCCTCCCTAGCACTGGGATTACAAGCACAAGACACCCCACCCAGTGTTTAAGGGGGATCAAACTCTAGTCCTCCTGCTAGGCAAGCATTTCATTTCATTTTCATTTGGGGCTGGTGTCCTAGGAAAGTAATAAAATCAGCCATGTGTACTTTAAATGTGGTCATTAATGGTGGTGGGGAGAAAGAACTATTTCAAAAAAAAAAAAAAGCTCTCCCTTTCAGGGAACCTCTTATTCATACAGCTTGACTTTAAGCTGGAGGTTAGAGCATGGCTCAGAAGAATAGTGGTTCCATTTGCCGGAGCAGTCATGACCTGTTTCTTCTAATTGAGACACATACTCCACTCTGCATCACATGAAAAACAGAGAGATGTGAAGGAGGGGTGAAAAATGAAGCGCTTTTAAAATTACCTAATCCTATTTGTTTGGCTGCCCAGATGTTACCAGCCACTTGCACTTGGAGCTTGATGTGGTGAATACCATCTATTTATTTTGTGCTGACAGACTGAAATTATTTGTAAGGCCATTTCTGTGATTAAAAGTCCAGGAAACTGCCATAAATTACCAGGCAGAATCATCCATTTGCAAATATCATAAATAAATACCATGATGTTACCCTTTTCCAGAAACCCTAGGAAGCAAGCAAACGGCTGACCCATCCCTCTTTGTTGAATGACACCTCTACTCCCACTGGAAGGACTGGACGTGTTCTCTGTGGAGAAGGAGACCTTTTCTTCTGCTGGAAAGTCTGAGTCTGTGCTCTAAAAAGAATAAGACCTTCTGCTTTGTCTGCAGGACTTGATTCTATTCTCTACAGTAAATGAGACCTTTATCCTAGCAGGAAGGTTTGGCTAATCCCTACAGGGTTTGGGAGCTTCCTTTCTAGCTGAAGGGCCTGGTTGGTCTCTATAGTGAGCCAGGCCTTCCACTTTTTCTGCAGGGCCAGTGTGCATGCCTATGTGCTTTATTGTGAGCAAGGCTGTCTACTTATGTTGGAGGGCCTGGTTGGTCTCTAAGAGTTGCCTAAAAAAAAATGCTGTAATGCTGTACCTTAAATATTAGTAATCAAATACCAGTAGTCACTGTCTGGGCCCCAGTATTGATTCTCTTCCTGGAATTTCTAATCTTTACAAACTTTACTCTGACAGCAGACACTGAAAATAGGGTAGCCTCCCAGCTTCCACATTCACTGCTCAGATCATATACAGAAAGTAACTAAAATTCTCTCAGCTTTAGCTTCTATGTAAAGAGGAATAATGATACTGGATCCTCCACATAATTGTAAGTAAATTAATGAGTATATATAAATCATTTAGAATAGTGCTTAGCAATTAAACAATGTTCACTACTGTTGTTCTTCAATTGTATTCCTTGATTGAAAGGGAACTTGACCTATTTTATGTAATTCATAAAATGAGAATTATAAAAGAGGGGGGAGAGAGAAGAGAGGGAAGAGGAAGAAAAAGAGATGAAGAGAAGAGAAGAGGAAAGGAGAGGAAAGGAGGGAAGGGGAGAGTAGGGGAGGGGAGGAAAGAAGGGGAAGGGAGGGGAGAGGAGGGGAGGAGAAGAAGGGAGGGGAGAGGAGGCCAGTAACCCAGGTCTATTTAGCATTGACTGAAAGCACCTATGAAATCACCTTGTTACAGACCATCTCTGAGACTTTCTTGATAGTGAGCCAAAATTTCTCTAGGCTCATCACTTTTGAGCTTTCAGTACTTGGTTTGGTGGCATGATTCTTTGGGGGCCTGTGGTGACTGTGCAGGAAAATCAAAATTGTTCGCTTTGTTGCCAGGAAAAGTCAAAGAGAAGGTTGAGGTCCCAGTCACCTCTTCCCAGGTACCCTTGCTTCCTTTCTATGACTGTAATAAACACTTGTAGGGGCCCACATAAGTGGGTGTACTCTGCCTTGACCAAAGAGAATTCAAGCTTATTCCTGCTCCTTTAGGGAGACCATAGGACACTTGACCCAGGATGTCACTGCCTACAGAATGCTCGGTCTGGGTGTGGTCATTACAGGCCCTGCCTTGTTAAACAAGGAGTGTTTAACTAAGAATATAGTTATTTGAGGTTTCAAAGAAGAGAGTGATTTTTCTGTTTATTCCTTGCATTATGCTAAAGCAGCCCTTTGCCTTCTTCCCCCCTCCTCTTTTATTGGAGGAAACAAGCATATGGAAAATAAATTCAAGCAATTTTCAGGATGCACTGAATTTCCCTTCCGATTCTACCCTGTGTTTCTGTCTTTTCTTTCGCACGTCTGTTTTCTCCCTGCCATTTCTTAATCCTCATACTTCCCTCCAAGCATGAACGAATAAGCCAGGCAAGACCCGGCTGATGTTGTCGCTGGACATGGGCTAACCACCACCACAATCAAAGTAATTTAGGGAGGAAAGGATTTCTTTCACCTTTTAGTTACAGTCCATGCTAAGGGAAGCCTAAGTAGGGATCGTGAAGTAGGAACTGAGCCAGAATCATGGAGGAACACTGCTATTAGCTTGCTTCACATGGCTTGCTCAGCCTACCTCCTTATACAACTCAGGAACTCAGGACTAGAAACCCTGCCCTGAGAAGGCACCACCCACAGTGAGCCACACCCTCCCATATCAATCATTAATGCATAAAATCACACACACACACACATACACACACACACACAGATATGCCACAGGACATCTGATGGAGGCTACTCCTTGATTATAGTAATAAGAGCAGCGGGGCTGCGTTCCCAGCACCCCGGCTGCCTGGCTAGCTTATGCCCCGAAATAATTACACGGACACTGTATTCTTTTAATCGTTGCTTGGCCCATTTCTATCTAGCCTCTTCTAGGCTAACTCTTGCACCCAGACTAGCCCATTTCTAATATTCTATGTAGCACAGCTAGGTGCGCTTACCGGGAAGATTCTAGCCTACGTCCATCCTGGGTCGGAGCTTCATAGCGTGTGTCTGCCCAGGAGCCGGGAGCATGGCGTCTCTCTGAGGTGTCTGCTCCCGAGAGGAGAGCTGTCGAGTCTCTGAGCTCACTTCCTCTTCCTCCCAGCATTCTGTTCTGTTTACTCCACCCACCTATGTTCTAAGTTATGAGGCCATGCAGTTTGTTTATTAACCAATGAAATCAACAGATTGATATATGACACTCCCACATCACTTGATGGAGATTCCTTCATCCCGAATATGTCTCTATTTGTGTCAAGGAACGAAAACTTAACTAACACTCCAGGCTTTCAGACAATATTGGACAATCTACAAGTCAGTCCTACTTCTTAAAGGTTCCTTCACCTCCCACTACAGTCATGGGCTACCGATCAAGCCCTCATAGGACTGAGGACACTTATCCGTCCTGTAGGCAACCATCAAAAGCAAAGACAAATGCTTAAATGCAGTTATTTTTTGCTTGGTGATTTAATCATGCACTCATTTGGGTATACACACGTGTGGAAGCCAGATGTCAATATCAGGTGTCTCCTGTTACTCCTCTACACCATACTTTTTGAGACAGGGTCTGTAGTAATAAGGGCGGTGGGGCTGCGTCCCCGGCACCCGGCCGCCCCCACAGCTAGCTTTACCCAAAATAATTACACAGACACTGTATTCTTTTAAGCACTGCTTGGCCCTTTAGCTCTAGCACCTACAGGCTAATTCTCACATCCCGATCAACCCATCTCTAATAATCTGTGAGAACCGGTCTTACCGGGAAGATTCTAGCCTAGTCCATCCTGGGTCGGAGCTTCATGCCGGGAGCGGGGCATGGCGTCTCTCTGAGGCGTCTGCTCCCGAGAGGAGAGCTGTCAAGTCTGACCTCACTTCCTCTTCCTCCCAGCATTTTGTTCTGTTTACTCCACCCACAGGGCCAAGCAGTTTCTTTATTGCTTAACCAATGAAATCAACAGATTGATATATGACACTCCCACATCAAGGGTCTCACCAGGAAAGAAGAAATAAACATAACTTTATCTGCTCCTATTGTTCATCAGCCAAGGACCATTTACCGTACAGAAACCTTCTGTGAAATTTTGAGTCGTATCTGCATGAAAGATTTCCAAGAGAGTCTCATTCTGCTAGCTAGATTTTTTTTTTTTGCCAGCTTTATACAAGCTAGAGTCTTCTGGGAAGAGGAACCTCAACTGAGAAATGCTTCCACAAGACTGGATTCTAGACAAGTCTGTCAAGAATTTTCCCTATTAACAACTGGCCTGGAAGGGCCATAGCCATACACAGTGCCACCACTGGGCAGGTGGTCCTGCGTTGTTTAAAAAAAAAAAAAAAAAAAAAGAGCAAGTTTAGAAAACAAGCAAGAAAGCAGCATTTTCCCATGGGCTCTGCTTTAGTTTCTGCCATTAATTCTCACCCTGCCTGCCTTCCCTTCATGGTGGACTATGATCTGGAATGTGTGAGGCAAATAAAGTTTTCAACCCCAAGTTGCCTATTATTATAATCTATCACAGCAATAAAAAGCTAAATAGAATACCCATGCTGCATCCATGAGAAAGACTTAACAACCTGCAACGCTGGTAAAATCTATGCCCAACTGGTTGTTGACAGCAGTGTCTGGAATAAGACATAAAGCCAAAATGATACTAAGTTGTGATCAGTCCTCACTGAGACCTGAAGAGGATGAAATGTGTTTGGAGGCTAGGCCAGGTGGCATACACCTTTAATCCCAGTACTCTGAAGGCAAAGATAATGACAGGTGAATCTGTGAGTTCGAGATCAGCCTGGTGCACATAGTGAGGTCTGGGCCAGCCAAGGCTACATAGTGAAATCCTGTTTCAAAACAACAAGGACAAAACAGGCCCTTGAATTTAGACCCCTGGAGCTGTGCTTTATCCTGAAACCCTAGTCAAGTCCATGCCAGTAGGTCATTAGAACTTAATTACTTTTTGGCTTCTGATTCAAAATATCAGGCTGAAGGAGTACTCCTAAAGTCAATATCCCGACCTCATGCCCTGACTTCACTCATTGTCATTCTTGACTTCAGGGTCAAAGGTTCTTAAAGTTGAAATTTTAAAGAAATTTTCATCATATTCGCCCTGAGCACAAACAGATGCCTAGGTGATGTTAAGACATTTGTAGGAAATGAAACTACGGCTTCTCTCAAGACCATTTTTCCTTCCTCAGATGCTTCTCTCACAGAAACACAGTGACCTCTGACTAAGCAACGGGGAAGTAACTCACCTCACTCAATAGATGTGTACCCCAGATTTTATTTGACAACATTATGACACTAAGCGAGAGAATTAATACAATTCTGGGACAAGATGGAAAAGGCCTGCCATTATCTGTTACAACTGACTATCAAAAGATTTTTTTTTAATCTTCATCTCTTAAAAAGATGGGAAATAGAACATTTAAAGGCGAATAAATTTATGTCATATACCCAATATTGTATTGTTCTACACAAAAACACCCCAGTAGCTCTGAGGAGGCAATGTGGTAGTAATTTACTATCATTCTCCAGGATTCATTGATTTTTAATCAAGTATTAGTCTAGTGAATCAGTTGGAACGATGGCAGTAATCACCCAGGAATTTTTACTTCCTACCATATTAAGCATGGCAGCATTTTCAGTCACTTCAATACAGCCTTCCCTTTGGGGGCAAAGATTCATGGTGCATCCTGAATGTTTTCACGATTTGCTTGATTCTAGGGAGACAAAACACAAGTTATATAAAACAGACTTATTACTTCCAACTGAAACCTAGGATTCACTACAAGCAGGTTTGTATGTGGAGTTTTCCTGACCTGCAGATGCTTTCAAATAAACACACTGAGGCTTATATTGATTATAAATGCTCAGCCAGTAACTCAGGTTTATTACTGACTAGCTCTTACATTTTAAGTTAACCATATTTCTTATTTATACTCTGCCACATGGTGGTACCTTTATTAGCATGATATGCTCATCTCCTGCTCCCTCTACATCTGCCTGGCATCTCCAGATACCACCCTCTTCCTCCTTGCATTTTCCTAGTCTGGCTCTCCTGTCTAAGCTATTGGACAGTCAGCTTCTTTGTTAAACCAATCACAGAGACATATATTCATACTTTCTAAAGAAACATTACACAGCATTTCCCTTTTTTGTCTAACCCTAACCCTCATGTCTCAAGTAAACTTCTAAATATTTCATCAGCATTATCTTGTTAGGGTTTCTATTGTTGTGAAGAGACACCATGACCACAGAAACTCTTATAAAGAAAAACATTTAATTGAGGTGGCAGCTTACAATTTCAGAGATTTAGTACATTATCATCACAGCAGGAAGCATGAATCATGCAGGCAGAAATGGTGTTGGATACATCTTTATCAGAAAGTAATAGGAAGTCAACTGAGACACTGAACAGTATCCAGAGCACAGGGAGCCTCAAAGCCCACCCCAACATTGAAACACTTCCTCTAACAAGGCCATACCAACTCCAACAAAGTCATACCTCCTAGTAGGGCCATTCTCTATGAGCTTAGGGAATCAATTACTTTCAACTACCATTGGATGTTCTACTGCACTAGTTGAGGGACACTGGAAAACACCCCAAGGAATTAAAGTATTGAATCATACCTCAAGGTATTCTATCCCAATAAAAGTTGAAGAGCAACCTCCTTCTGGAGGAACTGGAATAAGACCTAGACACCTCAGGATGTTATGCCCCACCACACTCTACAACTGCTCTTAAGAGCTACAGCTAGTTGACCGTGTCCTTTGCTTTACAGAAGCTTTTCAGTGTTAGAAGGTTCCATTTGTTAATTATTTCTCTCAGTGTCTGTGCTTCTAGAGTTATATTTAGAAAGTGGTCTTCTCTGCCAATACTTCCCACTTTCTCATCTATGAGGTTCAATATGGCTGGCTTTATATTGAGATCTTTGATCCATTTGGACTTCAGTTTTGTGCATGGTAATAGATATGGATCTATTTTCATTCTTCTACATGTTGATATCCAGTTATGTCAATAAGACAAAAGGGCAGCCTACAGAATGGAAAAGGATCTTCATTAATCTTATCAGACAGAGGGCTGATCTCCAAAATATACAAAGAACTTAAGAAATTGGTCATCAAAAGAACAAATAATCCAATAAAAAATGGCATACAGACCAAAACAGAAAACTCTCAATAGAGAAATCTAAAATGGCTGAAAGACTCTTAAGAAAATGGTCAACATCCTTAGTTATCAAAGAAATGAAAATCCAAACAACTCTAAGATTCCATCTTACTCCTGTAAGAATGCCCAAGGTCAAAAACACTGATGACAACTTATGCTGGAGAGGTTGTGGGATAAAGGGAACACTTCTGCATTGCTGGTGGGAGTGCAAGCTGGTAAAGCCCCTTTGGATGTCAGTGTGGTAATTTCTCAGAAAATTAGGAAACAACTTACCTCAAGACCCAGCAATACCACTTGTGGTATATATCCAAAGGATACTCAATCGTGCCACAAGGACATGTGCTCAACTATGTTCAATAGCAGCTTTGTTTGTCATAGCCAGAACCTGGAAACAACCTAAATGCCCCTCTACCAAAGAATGGTTAAGAAAAATGTGGTACATTTACACAATGGAGTACTACACAGCAGAAAAAAATAACATCATGAATTTTGCAGGCAAATGAATGGAACTAGAAAACATCATATTGAGTGAAGTAACCCAGACCCAGAAATACAATTATCATATGTACTCACTCATAAGTCCAAAGCTCGGAATTCAGTGCTCAGTGAGGCTCTCTGACTCTGTTGCCTGCTGTTGGGACCTATTCCTCTTGCCAGATTGCCTCATCCGACTTTGGTAGAGGAGGGGGTGTCTGATCTCACTGTAGCTTGATATACCATGACTGACTGATGTCCATAGAATGCTCACCTGTATCTGAAGAGAAACAGTAGAGGAGGAGGGATAGGGTTAGGGAAGGGTAGGTGGGTGGGTGGGGGACTGGAAAGAGTTGAAGGAGGGGAAGCTTTGGGTTGGTATGTAAAATAAATAAATAAATAAATAAATAAATAAATAAATAAATGGTGAAAGTAATTCAATGCTCAGAACAGGTGATAGGGTCATCTATCTCTCAGGCCTACAAAATATATAGGGTGAGCAAGCCATGCGGAGTGTCAGCAGGGTAAGCCATTGTGCTGTAGGCAAATATTCATACTGAGCATCGGAGACCCACAAAGACGCTGTCACTGCTCAGAAACATAGGACTTACCTTACAAGGAGGAGGCTTACTGTAAGATAAGCTGAAGATTTGAGTTTTGCAGAAAATTTACATTGTTAGAACACACAGCTTTGAAAATTGAACAAAATTTTTCTGAATTCCCAATTTAGTACGTTTGCACCCAGTGTGTGGAGCCTCTCTACTAGAAATGGCTGAGATTCTGGCTAAGAGACTAAAAGTAGTTGTAGTTCAATACCAGAATGCTTGCCCACATATGTCAGACCTGATGTTCAATACCCAGACAGTGGGTGGAAATGGAGGGAGAGACACAGAGGAAGTAGGTGGGATTCCAACAAGGAGACAGAAAGTAGATAAGACAACAAGACTTCCAAATTTACAAAATACTGTTGCATAACAAGTCACTGCTAATTTAGTGACAGAAAACAATAAGAATTGTATAATGCTCAGTATTCAGGAGTCAGTAAAGAAGACAGGACAGGGATGGTTTTCCTGAGTGCTCCAAGACCTGATCTGGAGCATCTGATAGGAAGAGACACACATGTGGGGAGATGAAGCACTGGAGGCTAGAACCCTCAGCAGCTTGTCATTATGACCAGTGTCTGGTATATAAACTGGGGTGTCTCAAAAGTCTGCAGTTAGCTAGTGCTGTCACCTCAGTGCTTGCACAAGCTGCCACTCCATATGTCCTGGGTTTCTGCACAGTAGGGTGACATCTGCACATTCAGACTCCTGTCATGGTTGGTTCAGAAGTCCAGGAGCAAGTGCTCTGGTAAACAAGGAAGAGCATATGTACATTTAATTCAAAAGTCACATGGTGTCATTTGTATCTTATCTATTTGTTAAAGCAGTCCCAAAGCCACCTAGATTTAAGAGGTTGGTGTGTGGGGATGTACGACACTTTTCAACCTAAAAATACTCAGAGAATTTGAATCATATATATATGTGTGTGTGTGTGTGTGTGTGTGTGTGTGTGTGTGTGTGTGTGTAATAAAGTAAAAATTTGGGGTGATATGTGGAAAAGCTGATGTTCCAGTATCAGAAAGAGCTGCTTCCAATCTGGTTCTTCTTTGTTCAAGTTGGCACTGAAAAAATTATTTAATGTCATTAGTCCTCAATTACCAGATCAGAAGTGGAGAAGCTCATGATACATTGTAGATGTCCAGGGAAAGACAATGATCATCTCCTTCTTGTCACACTGATGAGAATTTTCTCAGCAGAAGTCTCTTTGTGGTTTTATGGAATCCACAAGGCCTGCCTGGTCTAACCTGCAAGCCTAACCAGAATTCTCACTCTGGTCTCAATATGACGCTAGGTTTGACTTGCTCAAAATACTGAAGAAATAAACTGACTTTAAAAATGACTGCCTGCTCTGAAGTCTCAAAAAAAAAAAACTGTCTGCAGGTTTTAGAAAGGGAGGAACAAATTACTAAGTAGAGAAATAAGGGTAGAGAATCGTACAGTGCTTCTCTGCCTGAAGCTACAGGACTTGCTGAGTATCTGTGTGTGCTGTGTGTAAAGCGGTCACCTCCGTGCCGCCTCACAGTGCTAATGGCTCCAGAGAAGCCTGGTGCATACAATATTTATTTGAAAGAGAAAACGGTTTCATTTTCACCTTATTTCTGGTTCAGCAAAGCATTCAAGTAGCACACAATAAGCCTTTCGATTACATGTTTAATTCATTCTGATGATTTCTGCATAGCAAGGAGAACCCGATCCTAGGGATTCTAGGAAGAGTGATGTTAGGTTAATATAGCTCTCAGAGGGTGCTTAGATCCAATTCCCCTTAACAGTATTTCATAGACAGAGCCAAAAGGGCACACAGTCTATCAACTGCCCCACTAACAATGGTAAAACTTCTCTGCGTACATGACAGCCTCAGACAGTTTCAGACATGCCTTCAGTGTCTCTCAGGCCTGACAGGACCCAATGCTGAGTGCATGCTTGGGACCTTTTAACTCCCTTTGAAATTAATAACTGTTTTAAATTACAACTGTTTTTAATTACTATTACATTGACTAGAATATCAGAGGCTGTGTCTTATTTAGCTCTAGTGCCCAAAACAATGTTCAATCCTTTATAACTACTCAATGAAATGTGGTGACTAGTCTTTAATGCAGTATTATTTATTGTTGCTTGTTCCGGCAAAATATATAAATATCTACATATGATGTAATATATGCTTTATATGTTTATTATATGGTATATGTGAATAATGCACATGATTTAAATATGAATTAAATATGATTTAAATTGATACATGTAATTTGATATTACCTATACTCATATTTCATATGTAATATAAGGAATAGATGCATACTATAGATTTATACAAATATATAAAATTTTGGATTACCCTCTTCATTTTAGATGCACATAGATTAGCAAGAAAAAAGTCAGGGACTTGTTTTCCAAATTAGGTTATAAAACATTATGTGTAGGAAAGCTGGTAGAGGATGAGCTTGGAGAATGTTCGATGAGTGTGGGCAAGGCCCCTGATGTTAAACACCTTCCTCTGTAAGGACAGACTGCCAGGCATACAGTAGTTTTAAAAGAAGTATATAAAAATTAGTTGTAGAAAATATTATAAAACAATAATTGGTAAAAAAATAAAATAAAATTCACTGAAGTCCCTAATATCAGGTAAATATTATCTGTATTGAAGATAATGGTCCCAGTTTACAGGGAAAGTATATTTTTGTATTTATATATATATATATAATCTTTAACTATATACAACAAAGTATTAAAAACAGAATTCCAAAGGTAAGAATAGAGATTTATTTTTTGAGGATTCCTTTCCATCTGTTTCTGTATTTTCTGGAGGATAGATTATGTTGATGAGGAACAACAACTCAGTTGTCTTCGGTAGCTGAAGCTGGTCATCTCCTTAACATAAAATGGAACGTTTTGAAGATGGCTTGCTCAAAATGCTCTGGTGCTTATTGTCTGAGATAGGAAAACCCAAATAATATTTGGGAAGCCCAGTATTCACAATTCAGACATTTACTGCTCCAATTCAATATATTAGGAATAAAATCCCTGAAAAAGTAAAATTATTATAACAAACATTATAGCTTATGTCAAAAATTAGAAGTATTTGATTATAATTCATGACAGAAAAACAGAACACATTACTTTAGAAAACATTTTATTGCTATCAGATGACATGATAATCTATTTTTTAAAAAAGGAATTCAAAAACCAAGAATAACTCAAAACGGTTCCTCAAGTAGCCAATTTTAAGAACATTAGAAAATCGGGCCGGGCGGTGGTGGCGCACACCTTTAATCCCAGCACTCAGGAGGCAGAGGCAGGCGGATCTCTGTGAGTTCGAGACCAGCCTGGTCTACAAGAGCTAGTTCCAGGACAGGCTCCAAAAACCACAGAGAAACCCTGTCTCGAAAAACAAAACAAAAAAAAAAAGAAAAGAAAAGAAAATCGGTAACTTTTTACTCCAGAGAAAGAACTAATAAACCTTGTGATAAAATTTTTAAAGACCCGAACCAATGAAAACTATAAAATACCTAAATGAACATAATGCAGAAAGCATTTGTGCTGAAACACTAAGAATTCTTATTCCAAATGATGGGAAGGCCAGCATTTGTAGATTACCCAGCCTATAATTTTACCTCAAGGTAATATGGTAAATATCTCAACAAGGTTCTTGAAAAGGCAAAACAAAAGTGGCCTAGAAGGCCAACTTCACACACACACAAAAAAAAAAGTTACCTAAGTAAAATAAACTGATATTATTTAACAAAGTATTTTGGCAGGAGACTAAACAGTAAAATACAAGAGTTTCAGAAAAACAAGGCAGTTACACGAAGAAGAAAGGATGAATTGGACAACCTATGAGGTGAGGTAGTGGCCATCCCTTCAGAAAAGTAGCCCAAACGTACGTTCTTAAATTATGTTAAAGAAGGACTTATGGCTGAACACTGGGCTAATAACTTAGTTAGTAAGGTGTCTGCCTTGCAAGAATGAGGACCCGAGTTTGAGGCCCAAGCCTACACTTTTTAAGCGAACAGAGCATGGGAGTGTATACTTCTGTTCCTGGCGCTCTGGAGGTGAGCACAGGTGGATCCCTGGGGCTTGCGTGCCAAGCTGCCAAGCCCCAAACTCAAGTGAAGGACCTTATCAAAAATAAAAAAAGGAAAAACCCTTTACAAACCCTTTATTTATAAATCTTTTATAAATAAACCTTAATAAATTAAAGAGCTAACTGCTAAAAACATACTAGAAGAAAATGTAAGTTAAGGTTATAATTGTAATCCCAGTCCCTGGCCTCCATCTTTGGAAGCCCCCTCCCCTGAGCTTGTCAACTTTGACCTCTCCCCACTGAGGATCAAGAGAGCCTGCCAAACCTTGACCTCCTCCCCAGGAAAGGTCAAGACCACTCCCACAGGCTATTTAAACTTCTCCCCAGAAAATAAACATGTGGTCTTTCCTCTTTCCTTTTGGTGGTCACGTGGGCTTTTCATTCCCCCCCCCCCTTGGGCCACCCAAGAATGCAGACGTCCAATTAAACCTGGACATCTTTTAATTTGGTTTGATTTTGTCTGACTGGAATTATTTGCATTGGTGGAAAGACTCGTTCTTAAGAATATTCCTAACAACGATTTTAAGGAGGAAGTTTCTTTAGCCAAAAATAAAATATACAAATTGATTTTTAAAACTACTGACTTTACAACTCAATATTTAAAACTTATCTAAGGCAAACTACACTCAATGAATCAAAGCAAGGGATGAGAGGAAATACTTGCTCCATAAAAAGTCCCTCCTGCTCAGCTGCATCAGCCTGCCATCTGGCAAGCCTCCTGCAGGCAGGCTGCCCCAACACCCCTGCATTGAACCCTGTAATCTTTGAGTCTGAATCCACCCCAAACCCACACATCCCCCGCCACCTCAGTGCCTCTCTGGGACACAGGCTGGAACTGTACAGAGCAGACCAAGAGGTGAGTGACCAGACCCGCAGCTCAACTACCCAGTCTCTAGGCCCTATGTGCAGGGGCAAAGCCCCAGAACCCTCCGTTACCCACCTCAGCTGCCAGCTGCACTAGCCAGCCAGCTGGCAAGGCTCCTGCAGGTAGGCTGCTCCAACACACATACACACATGCACACGCACATGCACGCACTGGACCCTGTAATCTACAAGTCACACTCTACCAGCAAACCCACCCATCCCTGGGAGACCTCAGAGGTTCCCTGAGACACAGACAGCAACTGCAACAATCAATCCAAAAGAGGATCCCTGAGACACAGATGCTGACTGCAAGGATTGGACCAAGAGGCAAAGACACTGCCTGCACCAATTGGAGGAAGAGATGGGGAGACACCAGTGCAAGAATATGTTCAACAACCTAAAGAGCAACATGGCAACACCAGAACCTTCTAGTCCTACAGCAGAAAGACCTGAATATCATAACCCAGGAGAAGCAGAAGAAAACAACCTTAAATGTAAGGTTATGAGGATGATAGAGATCCTTAAAGAGGAAATGAAAAGTTCCCTTAAAAAAAATGGTAGAAAAGACAAACAAAAATAAATGGAAGCAATCAATAAATCTCTTAAAGAAAGCCAAGAAAACCAATAATAATAATAAACAGGTGAAGCAAACAGTTTAAGACTTGAAAATTGAAATAGAGGCAATAAAGAAAACACAAACCGAGGGAATTCTGGAACTGGAAAAGAACAGAAACTAGAGATGCAAGCATAATCAACAGAATTCAAGAGATGGAAGAGACAATCTCAGGCGTTAAAGATGCAATAGAGGAAATGCACTCATTGGTCAAAGAAAATGTTAAATCCAACAAATTCTTTTTTTTTTAATCCAACAAATTCTTAACACAAAACATTCAGTAAAAATGTTTGTAAATCTGGGATACCATGAAGAGATCAAACCTAAGAGAAATAGGAATAGAAGAAGAACTCCAGATCAAAAGCACAGAAAATATATTTTGCAAAATAATAGAAGAAAATTTTCTCAACCTAAAGAAGGATATGCCTATGAAAGTACAAAAAGTTTACAGAACACCAAATAGACTGGACCAAAAAAAAAGTTACCTTGCCATATACTAATCAAAACATCAACATACAGAGTAAAGAAAGGATTATAAGAGCTGGAAAGGAAAAAGGCCAAATAACATATAAGGGCAGAGCTATCAGAATTATACCCAACTTCTCCATGGAAATTCTGAAAGCCAGAAGGTCCTGGACAGATGTGCTGCAGACACTAAGAGACTACAGATGCCAGCCCAGACTACTATATCTAGCAAAGCTTTCAATCACCATAGGTGGAGAAAACATGATATTCCATGACAAAACCAAATTTCAACAATACCTATCCACAAATCCAACCTTACAGAAAGTACTAGAAGGAAAACTCCAATCCAAGGAAGTGAGCTTCACCCATAGAAAGAGAGGCAGCAGTTAACCTCACAAAAGCAAACCCCAAAGAACAGAAACATACACACTACTGCCAAAATATAACAGGAATTAACAATCACTGATCATTAATATCTCTTAATAGCAATAGACTCAATTCACCTATAAAAAAGACACAGGCTGACAGAATGGATATGAAAACAGGATCCATTCTTCTGCTGTACACAAGAAACACACCTCAACCTCAAAGACAGACATTACCTCAGAGTGAAAGATTTGGGGAAAAAAATTCCAAACAAATAGACCTAAGAAACAAAGAGGGATACAACTATCCTAATATCTAACAAAATAAACTTCAAACTAAAATCAATCAAAAGAGACAGATGACACATCATACTCTTACCACACAAAAAATCCATCAAGACAAAGTTGCAATTCTGAACATCTTTGGCCCAAATAAAAAGCACCCATATAGGTAAAAGAAATATTACTAAAGCTTAAATTGAACATCAAACCCCACACACTAATATTAGGAGACTTCAATGCCCCACTTTCCCCAATGGACAAGTCTGTTAGACAGAATCTTAACAGAAGTAAGAAATAAAAGAACTAGCAGATGTCATGACACAAATGGACTTAATAGACATCCATAGAACATTTCAATCAAATGCAAAAGAATGTACGTTCTTCTTGGCACCCAATAGAACCTTTTCTGAAACTGACCACATACTCAGTAACAGAACAAACCTCAACAGATACAAAACTAATTAAAATAACCACGTGTGTCTTATCAAATCACCATGGCTTAAAGTTAGAATTCAACTACAACACTAATAGCAAAAAGTATACTATAGTAAGGAGGAGAGGCAGGTTGCATCCTGCTGCCTGGCTCCCAGCCGCCCTGCTAGCTTAACCCCTGAAATAATTACACAGAAACTACATTCATTTAAACACTGCCTGGCCCATTAGTTCTAGCCTCTTATTGGCTAACTCTCACATCTTGATTAACCCATTTCTAATACTCTATGTCACTACAAGGTCGTGGCTTACGGGGAAAGATTCAGCATGTCTGACTCTGGCGACTCCATAGCGACTCTCCCTGACTCTACTTTCTTCCTCCCAGAATTCTGTTCTGTCTTCCCTGCCTACCTGAGTTTGCCCTATCAAAAGGCCAAGGCAGTCTCTTTATTTAACCAATGAAAGTAACACATAGACAGAAGACCCTTCAACACCAGCCTACAAACTCGTGGAAATTAAATAATGCTCAATTGAATCACCCCTGGGTCAAGGAAAAAAATAAAGAAATTAAAGTCCTCTACGAATTCAATGAAAATAAACGCACAACATATCCAAACCTATGGGACACTATGAAAACAGTGCTAAAAGGAAAGTTCATAGCACTAAGTGCCCACATAAAGAAAGTAGAAAAATCTCACACTAGCAACTTAACAACACACCTGAAAGCTCTAAAACAAAAAAAGCAGACTCACCCAGAAGGCATAGATGACAGGAAATAATCAAATTAAGGGCTGAAATCAATAAAATAGAAAAAAAAGAAAACAATACAAACAATCAGTGAAACAAAGAGCTGGTTCCTTAAGAAAGTCAACATGATAGAAAAAACCTTATTCAAACTAACCAAACGGCAGAGTAAGAACATCCAAATTAACAAAATCAGAAATGAAAAAGGGGACTTAATAACAGATACTGAAGAAATCCAGAGAATGATTAGGTTATACTTCAAAGAAATGTGCTCCACAAAATTAGAAAATTTTAAAGAAACGGAGAGTTTTCTGGATAGGTACCACATACCAAAATTAAATCAAGACCAGATGGACAACTTAAATAATTTATAACCCCTAAGGAAATAGAAGCAGTCATCAAAAGTTTTCCAACAAAAAAAAAAGCACAGGGCCAGATGGTTTCAGTACAGAATTTTACCAGAATTTAAAAGAAGAGCTAATACATATATGCCTCAAATTGTTTCACACAATAGAAACAAAAGAATCATTGCCAAACTCTTTTTACGAGGCTACAATTAAAAAATTGTAAAAAAAATAATAATAATAATAAAGGAAAAATCTCCCATGCTCTTGGATAGGTAGATTAGCATAGTAAAAATGGCAATCTGACCAAAAACAATCTACAGATTCAATGCAATCCCCACCAAAATCTCAACACAGATCTTCACAGAACTCAAAAGAACAATACTCAACTTTATATGAAAAAAACAAAAAACCCAAGATAGCCCAAACAACCCTGCACAACAAAGGAACTTCTGGAGGCATCCCCATCTCTGACATCAAGCTCTATTATAGAGCTATAGTAATGAAAATAGCTTGGTATTAAAATAAAAACAGACTGGTGGACCAAAGAAATTGAATCAAACACTTCAATTTTATTCCATACACCCATGAACATCTGATTTTTGACAAAGAAGCTAAAACTATACAGTGGGGGAAAGGAAGCATCTTCAACAAATAGTGCTGGCATAACTGGATGTTGACATGTAAAAGAATGCAAATAGATCCATATTTATTGACATGGACAAAATCCAAGTCCAAATGGATAAAAGAACTCAATATAAATCCAGCCACACTGAACCTGATAGAAGAGAAAGTAGGAAGTACCCTTGAATGCATGGGTACAGGAGATCACTTCCTAAATATAACCCCAGTAGCACAGACACTGAGAAGCAATAAATAAATGGGGTCTCCTGAAACTGCGAAGCTTCTGTAAGGCAAAGGACATAGTCGATAAGACAAAATGGAAGCCTACAGAATGGGAAAAGACATTCATCAACCCCATATTGGACTGGTCTCCAAAATATATGAAGAACTCAAGAAACTAGACACAAACTACCAAACAATCCAATTTAAAAATGGATTACAGATCTAAATAGAGAATTCACAACAGAAGTATCTCAAATGACTAAAAGATAATTAAGGAAATGCTCAACATCCTTAGCCATCAGGGAAATGCAAATCAAAATGACTCTGAGATACCATCGCTTACACCTGTCAGAATGGCTAATATCAAAAACACCAATGATTGCTTATGCTAGAGAGGATGTGGAGTAACAGGAACATTCCTCCACTGCTGGTGGGAGTATAAACTTGTACATCCACTTTGGAAGTCAGTACGGCAATTTCACAGAAAATTGGAAGTCAGTCTACCTCAAGACCCAGCAATACCACTCTTGGACATATACCCAAAAAATGCACACTCACACCACAAGGACATTTGCTCAACTGTGTTCATAGCAGCAGTGTTCATAATATCCAGGACCTGGACCCAGAGCAGCTAAAGATACACAGAGAAACCCTGTATCAAAAAAAAAAAAACAGGAAAAAAACATCCTGAGTGAGGTAACTCAGAACCAGAAAGATAAACACAATATGTACTCACTCATAAGCAGATATTAGATGTAAAGCAAAGAATAACCAGCCTATAGTCCATGACCCCAAAGAAGCTAGGTGACAAGTAGAACCCTAAAAGAGACATGCATGGATCTCCCTGGAAAGGGGAAATTAACAAAATCTCCTGAAAAAATTGGGGAGTAGTGGGGGAAGGGAGGGAAGAAGGGGAGGGGGAGGAGAGAAGGGAAGGCAGCGAGGAGAACATGAGGGAACAGGATGCTCAAGAAAGAGGAAGGACAGTGAAGGAGAGAGCAAGGAGAGATATATCTTGATTGAGGAAGCCATTATGGGGATAGCAAGTAACCTGGTACTAGGGAAATTCCCAAGAATCCACAAGGATGACCCCAGCTGAGACCCTAAGCAAAAGTAGAGAGGGTGATGAACTTGCCCTTTCCTGTAATCAGATTGGTGACTGCCTTGTCATCATAGAAACTTCATCCAGCAGTTGATGGAAGCAAATGCCAGATGCCCATTTAGCACTGAACTGAGTTCCCAGAGTCCAGTCGAAGAGAGGCAGAAACAATAATATAAACAAAGGGGTCAAGGCCATGATGGGGATACCCACAGAGACAGCTTATCTGAGCTATTGAAAGCTCACTGACTCTGGACTGACAGCAGGTTCAGCCCAAACTAGGCCCTCTGAATGTGGGTGACAGCTGGGTTACCGGAGCAGTCTGTGGGACCACTGGCAGTGGGTCCAGTATTTATGCCTAGTGCTTGAACTGACCTTTTGGAGCCCATTCTCCTTGGAGGAATACTTTTCTCAGCCTAGATATAGTGGGGAGGGCCTTGGTCTCGCCTCAAAGTGATGTGCTAGACTTTGTTAACTCCCCATGGAAAGTCTTACCTCTCTGAGGAGTGGATGGGGGATAGGGTATGTGGAAGGTGGGAGGAGCTAGAGGAGGGGAGGAAGAGGGAACTGGGATTGGTATGCAAAATGAGAAAGGATTTTTTTTTAAAGTAAATAAATAAACATTTAAAGTCTACAGTTCACAATCCCAAAGAACCTAGACAACAAAGTGGACCCTTAAAAGAGATATGCATGGATCTATTCTGCATGGGAAGTAGAAAAGGACAAGATCTCCTAAGTAAATTGGAAGCATGGGGACCATGGGAGAGGGCAGTAAGGGAGAGGGGAGGAAAGAAGAGGAGCGGAGAAAAATATATAGTTCAGTAAAAAAAAAAAAAAAAATGGGAAAAACTTAAAACAAACAAGCGAGTAAGTCCTTGCGGCCACACTTGCTCGCAGAGTCCCTTTCTTCTTGACCATAGATTCCCTATGCCCTGTTGTCTCCTCGTCTCCACATCTTAAAGGCCTGCGCCAAGAAACTGAGGGTGCTCAGCTCCACTCATCAGTAAAGAGAATTAGGGGTTGCCTAAATCTCCATGCAGGCCAGCAGTCATATCACAAACTGACCTTGTTTTTTGGTTGGTTTGTTCTCTTATTGACATTTACTTCCCACATAATCTGTCATAATTTTATAAATCATATCACACAATCATGAGTGTATGTAGGAATGTATATGCTCCCTAAAACCAATGGAATGAAAACATGAGCTGGCAAGATGCCCTAGTGAGCAAAAGCTCTTACTACCATGCCTGGTGTGGTGCTTTGAATGAGTAAAGCTCCCACAGGCTCGCATGTTTGAATACTTGGTCCCTAGTTGGTAGACCAGTTTTGGAAGGATTAGGAAGTGTGATCTTGGAGGAATTGAGTCACGGGGACAAGCTTTGAGATTTCAAGTGACTCCCACTATTCTGTGTCTTTCTTCCTCATGTTTATATCTCAGGATGGGAGTTCTCAGCTACTGCTCCTCCTCCATGTTTGCCTGCCTGACACCATGCTCCCTGCCATGATGGACAGGGACTCTAACTTTCTGGAACTGTAAGCTACAAGTAAACCCTTTTCTCTATAAGCTGCCTTGGGCACAGTGTCTCATCAAAGCAATAGAAATGTTAACTAAGACCCGAAAGCCTGCACTGGATCCTCAGAGTCCTCATGATGAGAAGAGAAGCATCTCCTGCAACTCATCCTCCAACCACCATGTGTTCTATAAGATGTCCACACACACACACACACACACACACACACACACACACAGTAAATAAATAAGTAAAAAAAAATTTGTGTCCTTTTTTTTGTTTTGTTTTTTCGAGACAGGGTTTCTCTGTGGCTTTCGAGCCTGTCCTGGAACTAGCTCTGTTGACCAGGCTGGTCTCGAACTCACAGAGATCCGCCTGCCTCTGCCTCCCAAGTGCTGGGATTAAAGGTGTGCGCCACCATCGCCCAGCTTAAATAAGTAAAAATTTTAAAATGTAAACTTTGATTTAAAAAAAATTAAACACCTACGTAGAAAAATTATATACACATATACATACTTACACAAGTCTCACCCCTCAACCCACCAGCAGCGTTGCTCTTCCTGTTTCCAGTAAGAACCATTACCTGGATTTTTATCATTGGTTATTCTCTTTTCTTTACAGTTCTACCAAATACAAAAAATTACATTTTCATGAAACAAGCTTTATCTATTTTTTAAGAGGCACCTGTGACTATCCTAGTACCTAGTACAATGTCTGATATTAAGTATTCATTTCAAAACCATTACCTAGCCAGATGTGGTAGTTCACACCTGTAATCCCAGCACTTGGGAGACAGAAGCAGAATGTGAACTGCAAGTTCAAGAACAGCCTGTGCTGTGTAGAAGGACCTGGTGTCAAAAAAGAAAATGTAAAAGTCTATTGTCATCTGTCTTCTAAATCATTAATGTAACAATTAAGATTTTTGATCACTCCGTAATTCATTTCATTCATTTCTTAGACACCTGTCATCTTAAGGCTCTTTGACTTGAAGTTTGTTTTATAGCCCAATTTTTAATTATTAGTTTGAAATAATTCTTAAGATTCACAATCAGTCCCAAAACAAACATTAGTGCAAACAATAATTTATGTACTGTTACCCAGCTCCTCCCAATGGCGGCATTTTACATATTTTGCCAAACCAAGGACTCTCGACTAGCTCTGCACAGTCAACTGTCTCCCTCAAATGCTGTCTCTTTTTGCAAAAACAATCGTGTGTTTTCTAGCATGGGTGCAGAGATACGACAGTTTATCCCATGTGGGGTGCATCATCAAGCTTTTCAGCCAGATGTAGAACCTCTCTGGCCTCACAAAGGAACTGCTCTATGCCACCCATAGTCACATTCATGGCTTGACCATCGCTCAGGTCCCATACCTCTGTCTCCATCACTCTGGGATGTTATACGAATGAAACCGTCCAATCTGTGACACTTGCGAAAAGCTGTTCAGCTTTATAGCACGAAAAACTGGTTTTCTCTCCTGACTCTGGAGTTTTTTGACTGGAAGATTATCCTGATTAGGTTTTGTTTCTTTTTTTTTTTAACTAGGAAGAATAAATTTCATTTTCGGGTCATATAAGGTGTCTTCATTCCTAAGGACATCAGAGAACCCAAAGAAACTCTGGAAATAAAAGATTAACATCACAGTTCACTAAGATGCTGGAAAGTATCCCTGCAGTGTGGCTCGGGAAAGGAAACAAGTGAGGATCCTCACAGCTGGTACGAAACCATCCTAAGAGTCCAGATGTGAACTCTGCAATCTCAAGAGCACACACTTGCCGTCTACACTGACAGCTAATCAGCTTGGAAAGACGTTTGTCTATAAATGTCAGAAATATGATCCAACTACTTCTGTTAATTCCTTCTACTCAAGACTGACCAGAAAAAAAAAAGAGATTGTTTGACAACTGCCTAGCAAGCCAGGAAAACCAGCTGAGAACCCTTTCAATCAGTTATTTTGGAAGGAACAGTTCTAAAAGAGTCTTTGCCAAGTTTCGGGATTGCTCCTTTGTACGCTCGTTTTTTTAAAAGACTGTCACAAAGCAGTAACTGGAAGGAGAAACATGTTTTATTTTGTTAAACAATGAAGCCTTTTGTCCACCAAGTAGAGGTGATAATATCGCCGTGTTCAGTATGTTCCTGCTTTTCTCCAGCGGGGCTACAGTTGCTGTGGAAATGTTGGCGTCTTTGGTACAGCTGATGGCACCTAAGGAATGCCACAGAAGCCTCTCCTCAGGCGCTTCACCTCCTTCCTTTGTTTGAATTTACTTCCCCTTTCCCACCCGGTCCTTGACACCAAATACAGTCCAGCAAATCCTCTCCAACTGGCATGGGGAATGAAGTCAGCCGGCACAGTGCCAAGCGCCTGTCGGGCTCTGCTCGTCCGGGCACTGAAGACCGGCTCTCCAGAGAGGACAGCTCTGCCACTCCCAAAGCTTTGTGCCCGTGCCAAATAGCTCTGGGGGCAGTTACAACAGAAACCCACTCACTTTCATTTTAGAAATGAAATATTAGAACCACTTTGCACTTCCGCACCTCTTCCCGTTATTTCCTGTTAGAAACTCTGATTCTGAGCTGTTATTGAGAGGAATGCTACCTTCAGGTAATCGCCCCTGTAAACCAACGGGGATGGTTTCTTCCTTTCCTGGGCAATCTTCAGTCTCCTGTAAGAGGAAAAAGTTTTCTAAAACAAAGTAAATAAAAACTTGATACTTCTAAGCTGCAGAGGCACGAGTGTTTATGAACTGCAACCTTGAGTTAGATCTACTCTGTGGCTCATAGCTTAAAACTAGGACAATTTTGGCCGGACTGTGGTGCCACATGCCTTTAATTCCAGCACTCGGGAGGCAGAAAAAGGCGGATCTCTGTGAGTTCGAGACCAGCTCGGACTGTAGAGAGAGTTCCAACACAGCCAGGGTTGTTACACAAAGAAACCCTGTCTAATATGCCTGCTCTAATGGGAGCTCACCAAATCCAGCTGGACCAGGACTGAATGAGGTCATGCGTTCAAACCAGACTCTCTGAATGTGGCTGTAAATGGGGGCTGATTGAGAAGCCATTGATAAAGGCACTGGATTTGTTTCTACTGTATGTACTGGCTTTTTGGGACCCTAGTCTATTTGTCTATTTGAATGCAAAGCTTCCTAGGACTGGATGTTGGGGGTGGGAGTGGGGGTGGACTTACCACAGGGCAGGGTTCCCTACCTTCTCTTAAGGAGGGAGGGGGAGAAAGGAGGGTAATGGGGAAGCTGGAGGAAAATGTGAGGAGGGGAGGAAGTGTAAATTTTTTGAATGGAAAAATAAATTTTAAAAAAAGGAACAAAAGAGAAACCCTATCTCAAAAAGAAAAAGAAAAAAATAAATCACTGGGACAGTTTTTGAGCCCTCCCCCAACAGATACTTAGCAATATCTAAAGGCGGCTTTGATTGCCTCCGTTATTGTTTACCACGGACATCCCAAAATAAAAAGTTGGGCTGCCCTGAGTCACCCTGCAAAGCATAAGCTGTCCCCTCCCAGTAAAGGCTCCCTTATTCTAAAACACATAGCATGGCGGCTAAGCCCCTGACTAAAGACAAAGACAGGCTGTGAAGTCAGAAGTCCTGGCTTTGACTCCTGCCTTCATCCTCAGCTTAACCTGCTCCCCCCGTGAGTCTTCACTTCCATTGTCGTTCCCACCTTGGGGCCTGACCACAATGCCAAGCCCCCATTCTCCCTTGCCTTGCAAACCTTTGCCCAGTGACCTCCAGAAGAAGATAATCAAAGGCTCACAGCTCTTTTATATTGATAATCAGCTGTCAACAAACACAGTATCCTAGGAAATCTTCTTACAGATGGTGAAACCTTCCTTCAGGTATCATCATGTTGCAGTCTGGTGTGGTCGGGAAGTCACATCATCTCCAAGGCTACTTCATATGGGGCCTGTTCTTCCCATAGCCCCAGTCCCTTTCCACTTGGTCATCAAGCCTTCTGGCTTACACTCCCGTACAAAGATCCTGGCTCACCATATTCTTCACCCACTTCTTGCTGGCTTTCCTGGTTATTTAACACCTATCTGGAAATTCCATCCAATATCCTATGCTCTCATCCCCTGGGACAGTCCACATTTCTGAACCCCAGGAGCATTAAAAACATTGTCCCTGGTGAGAAAAGAGTCCCTTTCCAGCATTGCACACCCTGCATGACCTTATGGAGTGGCCCAGGGCCTTAACATAATCCCCACTCATTTCTTCCTAGGCTCAGGCAGCTCCTCCCCAGTCATGCCCTTAACTTTGCATACCTCCAACACGACTGAAACCTACTCATCCTTTCAGGTTGGCTCCTCAGGTACCCTCACTCCTTCCCTTTAAGAGAACAATGAAATCCTTTCTACTCTCTGCCAGCTCCCTCTGCTCCCATCCTTGTCCTGGCGGGAGTTCCCAGGATAACATTTCTCACTGGCTAGTTCCCAGTTGGTGGTTAGCTCCATTCTGTTCCAAAGTGACGCGCAAATCCCCACTTCCAAAGGAAGGTAGTCTCCTGCCATCCCAGATATCTGTATCCTGGAAGTAACATTCCAGAGGAAATCACAAAACGAGGAAGATGAGAATCAGGTACCACACAGCACCTGCCACTCCCGCATCTCTCATGCTCCCCTTGAGTCTTGTTTGTCTGTCCTTCTGGTCCGTGTGCTCTGCTCTCTTATGCAGGGCCTCTAAAAAAAGCTATGGTTTCCGCAGGCCTGCCGGCTGACAGAAACACACAGTGACCTGTTAAACATGAATGTCACCCTGCTTCCTTCTCACTGTCCAAACCTCTTCAATTATGTATGTTTGTTATTCAAATAAAATAAAAGATAAATACATTGTCACCACATTGTTACATGCTCTTTTTGACTTTGTGTTGGAGGGCTTGGGTCTCCTCCCTTCTGTCCATGTAGTCCTGCACAATAGCCTTTTTTCTGTCCCTCAAAGTTCCCATGGTCCTTTTAAAACTGATAGCTTCCTTCTGTATAACCAGCTCCTTCTATCCACAGTGACCTTCCCTGCCTTTGCTTTCCTCACTCCTACCCTCCACCAACATCCTGTCCTCAGAGACACTTTTCCTAATCTTCCTTTCCCTTTATACTGTCTCCAAGATCACGTTATCCTGACCTATAATCTCTTGTTGTATACTTATCCTTTTAAAACATTTATCACAGACATAGTTAATTTTGATATTAATTATTTATAGTGTTTTCTGACCAGAAGGTGAGGTCTGTGAGGGAGAGCAACTGAGTAGCTAATTCAGTGTTGCATCCTACGTGTCTTACAAAGAATAAGTGGGCTCCATGGACTCTTGATAGAGATCAATTAATTACTGAAGGTCCACACCTTTAATCCCAGCACTTGGGAGGCAGAGACAGGCAACAATTTATATTTGAAGCCAGCTTGGTCTTCATAGTGAATTCCAGGCCAGCTAAGTCTACATAGTGAGGCTCTGCCTTAGAAAACTAAATAAACAAATCACTGAATGAATGAATGAGAATGCAAGCTTGCCTTAAAAGATAAATGGAGATCAAATGAAAAGGAAGGAAAGACTTCCTCATCAAGGTGAAAGCGTTGACGTAGATAGTGAGCCAGTCTGGATTTCCTGACCACTCTCACATGTCTAAGCTTGTTGAGGTTGGCTAGAGATTTGTTATGTAGGATGGACTCATACAGGAATATATTTCACGACCATCCAGGTCCTGTGTGTAGCCACGTCTACCATCGCTTTGTCCAGATGGGTTCTAGAAGCTGGGTGTGTGGGGAGAAGAGCAACAGCACTGTCAATAGCAGAGCACCTCTCGGTATTGCTTACGAGGGACTATCTGTAACACTTCTGCTCAGTTCTACAGCCAGATAATTACAAACCAAAGATAACATACACCATAACAGCTCTGGAGAAAAGGGGATGGTCTCTTAGTTGGCCAAACATAAACCCGGTATAAACAAATAACACTAACTGGATATCATTCCTCTTTAATGGAGAGTGACAAGAGTGATTTTTTTAAGCAGTATGTGGAAAACACAGAAAATAAAGGGAATACTAATAAAATGATAAGGCAGAGTGACTCTACTAGACTCAGATTTCATTTAAACAGTAGCCATTGTCCTCCCATTCACCTCTTCCCCAGAGAAGACGATTAAAAGGTTTTCACTGGATGGATTTGTCTTTTATCACTGTGTTTCTACCCGTGCTTACCCTGTGACTGAACCCTAAGCTTCATCTTTCTCAAACTAGCAGGATCATTATCACGTCCACGTGTGGATCCAGTACCTAACACAGTGCCTGTCCGGTGTCAATTACATTTTGTAATATCTCGTGTACAGGTGAGAAGGAACAATGGAATGTGAGACCTATGTCGGTTAGAGAAAGGCTTAGGTATTTACTAGTTGTAAAGATCTTAATGAAGTCATTCTTTTTCCTTTTCAAGCCGAGCTTCCTCATCAATGAAATGAGACACTAGATCTGGCCCTAGCTGTGTCCTCTGACTGCTATAAACATTGAGATTCCGAGGTGAATGCATAAGCCAAAAAAAAAAAGTCATAGGGAGAGTTATCCTTGGGAAATTCTCAAAACATCTATAAAATATATCTCACACAGTCTGATAAACGGAGTCTTAAAACCATTACTTTTTTACAACGGAAGTTGGAAATAATTGAGCTGCTCCCAAAACCAAAGCCAAAGTCTGCACTCATCTTTGAGAATCTCCACGAGTATATGTATGGTTTAGCTTTTCTTTTTTTCTCCTTATTTATTTATTTATTTATTTATTTATTTATTTAAGATTTCTGCCTCCTCCCCGCCACCGCCTCCCATTTCCCTCTCCCTCCCCCGATCAAGTTCCCCTCCCTCGTCAGCCCCTCAGCCCGATGAGCAATCAGGGTTCCCTGCCCTGTGGGAAGTCCAAGGACCACCCACCTCCATCTGTGTCTAGTAAGGTGAATATTAACCTTCATCAGGCGATGAAAGGAGACAGAGACAGAGACCCACATTGGAGAACCAGACTGAAATCTCAAGGTCCAAATCAGGAGCAGAAGGAGACGGAGCACGAGCAAGGAACTCAGGACCGCGAGGGGTGCACCCACACACTGAGACAATGGGGATATTCTATCGGGAACTCACCAAGGCCAGCTGGCCTGGGTCTGAAAAAGCCTGGAATAAAACCGGACTCGATGAACATAGCGGACAATGAGGACTACTGAGAACTCAAGAACAATGGCAATGGGTTTTTGATCCTACTGCATGTATTGGCTTTGTGGGAGCCTAGGCAGTTTGGATGCTCACCTTAGCTTTTCAGATAGTATCCATTCCCTAGAGAAAGCTTTCTCACTTCATCTGACGTTTGGGACTGGATCATTTTTGTTGTGGAAAATGCCATGTGGAGGAAAGAGAACCCTTACATATTGGTGGGAATATAAATTAGTAAACCGTTATTGAAATTAGTCTGGAGGACCCTGAAAAATTAAAACCAGCACTACCATACATTCCTTCAAATCCTCAGCCAAGGGGGCTGGAGAGATGGCTGAGTGGTTAATAGCACTGGCTGCTCTTCCAAAGGTCCTGAGTTCAATTCTCAGCAACCACATGGTGGCTCACAACTATCCGTAATGAGATCTGGCGCCCTCCTCTGGTGTGCAGGTATACATGGAGGCAGAATGTTGTATACATAATAAATATATAAATCTTTAAAAAAAAATTTGCCAAACCAGCAGCAGCATGAACTCAGTACAGAATAGAGGTATAGAGACTGGCGTCTTCCTCTCAGCGCTGTCCAGAGCAGTCTACAAAGAGGCTCAAATTTAAGTGTCCAAAACTTGATGAACAAGAAAAAATGATACAGGTACACAATAAAGAAGAATTTGGCCTTTTAAGGGTTCAATTTTGTTATTTACAAAGACATGAATGAACCTGAAGGAAATTTCTTAAGGGAAATAAATCATGCAAAAAGCCAAACAAAATGTGAGTTGGTTTTTGTTCAGTGTCAACTCGAGAGATTGTGACAGTGATTGTGTAATTGTAGAACCAAATCCACATCAACACCTGGCAAGCAAGAACGCTGCAGGGGTGTACCGTACCTGACATTTGCCTCTTGTCGGCATCAGGTGCACAGGTCACATCATCCAAATGTGCACAGATAATCGCAATCTGAAAAACTCCATCAGCCCAAAACTCGAAGTTAGCGAAGTGACTTACTGAGCCTGCCTAATTTGCACTCCAGATGAGATCATACTCAGGGTTGGCAGGTGTAGAGATCCCACTCTCTGCTGTTCCCAGTTTCTTCGGAGCTCTTTTTAGACACCTCCATCTAGGTAATTCAAGGTGTTTTTCTTCACCACAGAAAAGAATATCAGGAGGAACCAATATGCAACAGAGTTGAAGTACTTTAAAAGGTACTCTTAAAACATGCCTTAAGCACAGGACTTCGTAGAAAAAAAGGCAGTCGGGCTGATGGTCTAAACGAAATAAAATGAAAAATAAAAAGCTAAGTACCACCATGCATTACTCTGTATTTCCTGACTTCAGATACAATGTGACTACCTCCCTCAGCTCCTGACGTCAAAGACTGCCATGAAGGGCAGTATTATCAACTATCAGCCCCAATGCACCCCTCCTTTCTTTAGCTCCTTTGGTCAGGCATTTTGAAACATCCATGAGGAAAGAAACTAACATACAGCAACTTCAGTCTTTAAAATTGCTAACCATTGGTTATCAAATAGTTTATTAAGAATTTCTGCTATATTCACCAAGGATATTGGTCGATGGCTCCCTAGCCATGAGTTCAAGTAACCAGCATGAATTCTTTTCTATGGAACAATCTTTAAATCCAACCAAAAGAACAGCTGGTTACTACCATAAATGCCATGCCACTATTGCACCAATGAATACGTCATGCCTAGAAGTTCAGTATTGCAGCATTCAGTGTCCACCATTAAGCAAATTTTCTCTCCAAGCAAACTGCAGAGAGCCACCCAGCATCATAAAAGCTATCCAAGCAGGGAAAGAGTTTCTTGGTCAGTTTTAGTCCTGCAGCCAAAGTAGGCGGTGTCTTTATTAATAGACTCTTACCATCAAGTTATGATGGGCAGCCAAGAGCAATAGCACTAGCCTGTATTGTTTTGGGTGTCTCTCGGTCCTCCCTGACCAACGACATATAGAGCGGTAACTCATGCCTGCTACGGAGACTTTCCCCTGATAACTCCTATATTCTGGGAGCAGCGTTATTCTCCCATGCAGGGTAGCTCCGGAACTTTTTAATAATAAATTTGTCACATTTCTTCTTCCAGTAGAAGTACTTACAAACTACAAAAGAGAGTAGGCTGTTGTGGGATTAGGGTGGAATTTTCCTCCATTAGATCAGCTTGATCCCAGCACTACTCTGGCAGAAGAACACTATCCACAACAACAGGGATAGGCATACTATTTAAAGACAGAAATTGTTAACTAAAATTATATTATTACATATGAATCATTTCAGTCTGTAAAAAGACACTAATAGCATAGAGTACTAATGTATTAGTTACTTTGGATGTGAATGGAAAGGAAAAGTCAGTGTAATCCCATTAATTGTGGGTTGGAGAGATGGATCAACCATTAAAGGCTAGGCTCACAACCAAAAACACAAGATTATTAATTATTATTAAGAAGAAAAACAGAAAGGACAGAAAAATAACATAAATAAAAGAGGGAAGTATGGAGATTTAAGAACAGGAGGACATAAAGGACTTTAGGCTAAAGATATACTGAAAGTAGATAGGCAAAGATATGCAATCAGATAATATAGAACAGTCCCATCTCTGAGGAGGCTGAACCATATTCACAAGAGGGGGGGGGAGAGGGAGAGAGAGAAAAGTTTGTGTTCTTTGGCAAAGCAAATTCAAGAACTCAACAGAAAAATCGTTCAATGCAATCAAATAGGCTTAATTTCAGAGATACAAGGATGGTTTAACATATATAAATCAATAAATACAATTCATCATATAAATGGTCTCAAAGACAGAAAATACATGATCAGGTCAATGATGAATAAAAGGCCTTCAACAAAACCCAATATCCATTCATGATATTTTTTAAAAAAAGGCCCAGAGAGACAAGAGTAGGAGAAAACATCAATTTAATGAAGGATATAGGTTATAAACAAACATCATACTAAATAGAAATAAATTCAAAGTAGACCGCTAAAATCAAGAACAAGAAAAGGATATTCATCATTCCCACACATATTCAATGTAACACTTGAAGTCTTAGACCAGTAAGACAGGAGAAAAAAATAAAAGAATATAGGCAAGAAAGGGGGAAAAACAAAGCATTTTTTATTTGCAGTTGACAAGGACCTTAGCAGAAAACTCCTAGAGCTGATAAAAACTTTCAGTGAATTGGAAATATACAAAATTAGCATGCAAAATTATTATCTGCCAGGCCATGATGCACAGGCCTTTAATTCTAGTACTTGGGAGGCAGAGACAAGTGGATCTCTGAGTATGAGGCTAGCCTGGTCTACACAGCATGTTCTAGAACAGTCCCATATGGCTACACAGTGAGAGTCTGTCTCAAAGAATAAAATCTGTAGCCTTTATACATACCAATCCTAAACATATTGAGAAAGGACTTTGGGAAACAACTCCATCCTTAATAGCCTCAATGAAATAATAAAAGAAAAGAAAATGCATCATAGTAAACTTAGTCAAAGAAATGGGAGACCTTTACAATGAAATTTTTACTTTTCTACATTTATTTATTTATTGTGCATATGTGTGTGAATATTTGCTCACACACATGCATACATTGTGGCATACATGTGAATGTCAGAGGACAACCTGATAGAATCAGTTCTCTCGAGTTCTCGCCTTCCACTGTGTGGCTTCCTAAAATCAAACTCATATCAGGTTTGATTACAAGTACCTTGGCCCAACCATGAGCCATTTTGAGGATCTCACACTTAAAACTTAAAATACTAAAGAAATAAAAAGGCATTTTAAGGTAGGAAGACTCCCACCTCATAAACTGGAAGAATACTGTGAAGATGGACACCTCTTCAAAAGAAATCTACACATTCAATGCAATTCCAACCAAGTTCTAAGTGCCATTCTTCACAGAAATAGTAAGTTAAAAATCTTAAAATGTACATTAAAGTACAAAAGACCAAAAACTAAGAAACCATCTTTAAAAGAAAAGAAAGAAGAAAGTGTTGCCAGTGGCATCACCATACCTGATTTCACCACCAGTGCCATAGTAGTAAGAACAAACACAAAGATCAATTGAATGGAATAAAAGAATACAAATACAGATAACTTCAGCCACATGATTTTTGCCAAAAATCTCAAAAATATACACTACCTAAAAATACAGCAACTTCAACAAATGGAAAAAAACAAATGTCTACAGGTAGAGTGATGAAACTAGATCATTATCTCTCATCCTGCATGAAATTCAAGTCCGAATGGATCACAGACCTGAACTTGAGACCTGAAACTCTGAAACTGACTAAGGAGTAGATAGGGAGTAGTCTACAAAACACACTCTGCCTTAGGTAGGGTTTCTATTTCTATGATGAAACACCAAGACCAAATAGCAAGTTGGGGAGGAAAGGGTTTGTTCAGCTTACACTTCCATATAATAGTTCATCATCGATGGAAGTCAAGGCAGGAGGTCAACCAGGACAGGAACCTGGAGGCAGGAGCTAATGCAGACACTGTGGAGGAATGCTGCATACCGGCTTGCTCAGCTTGGCTTGCTTAGCCTGCTCTCTTCCAGACCCAGGACCACCACCTAGGATGGCCTCACCACAATGGGCTGTGTCCTCCATCATCAATCACTAAGAAAATGCCATACAGATGGATCTGATGGAGGCATTTTATTAATTGAAGTTCCCTTCTCTCCGATGGCTTTAGCTTGTGCCAAGTTGACATAAAACTACCCAGCTCACATGGATAAGCAAGTTATTCCTCAGTGAATTCATGATTCACGAAATACAGTCAATGATGAACAATGAGACCACATGAAACTGAGAAGATTCTGTCCACCAAAGGATAGGAAACTCTCAACTGAGTGAGAGGTAGCCTACAGAATAAGAGGAAAATCTTTGCCAGCTGTACAGATGACAGAAGATTAATATCTAGAACACATAAGGAACTAAAAAAATATATAAACACTAAAAAAATCCAAACAGCACAATAAAAATGAGTTATTAGTCAAAGAAAAGAGAAGAAATACACATATGGGTAGTAATATTTTTAAGTGTTCAATAGCATTAGCCATCAGGAAAATGAAAGTAAAAATTACTTTAAGATACTACCTCACACCAACCAGAAGATAAATGACAGTAGATGTTGGCTAGAAGAAGGCGGTTCCTGCTGCACACTGCTGTGGCCTTCGTGCAGTCAGTGTGAAGGTTCTAAAAGTACTAAAAACAGAACTACCATGTGACCTAGTGATATCACTCCAGACCTACCCCTGAAGGACTCTATATCCCACGACAGAGAGCATCCAAATTTATTGTGGCTGTAGTAATGAAAGGTGGAAAATAGACTCAGCCTCATCACCATGAGTGGATAATGAAAATATGCTATGTTTACACTATGGAATTTTATTTAGGTATAAAGGAAAGTAAAATCATGAAAACTGCAAGTAAAAGGACAGAACTAGAAAATATACCGGATAAGGTAACCTAGGCATAGAAAAAAGAAATGCTGTGTGTGGGGGTCCTAGCTTCTATTTCGTGTGTGTGTGTGTGTGTGTGTGTGTGTGTGTGTGTGTGTGTAACTTGGGGTGTCTGAAGAAGCTATCAAGAGGCGAGGTGGACACACTTAATACCGGTGGACACCTTCAACTGGAAATGAGAAAAAGGAGGAGGAGAGGTTAACAAAAACATATATATGCAAAAAAAAATGGAAAGGAACTATTTTGTAAACTGATTAAAAATATAATTTAAAGAGATTTTTGAAGAGAGAAACCCTACACATGTTGACAATGCTTCTTGTAGAAACCATGGGCTATTAGTCAAAATCCTAGTGTCAGGTGTGAGGTATCACCTCAAGATTTGTTGGTGAGGGTGGTTCCAGAGGCCCTGAAACAATACAGTTTCTTGCTATTCATCTTGGCTTCCCATCAGAACTAGATGGTGATGCCCTGCTACTGAAGGCACCACACACTTGAGTTGTATCAGCCCAGAAGATACTGTTCAGGCTGCTGGCAGAGAAATGACATCATTCGTCTTATCCAGTTGGGGTCACTGATAACTACAACACCAACATGCTAGGCAAGTCACACCTCCTTGCACACTGTGGCATTAGTGTCATGGGAGAAATAAGTCCCCTTCTGATCAGACGTGAGTCATGCTCCTGAGAAGAGAAAATGTATGTCTGGTACTGTACTAGAAAAGTTTGGGGCTTCCCATGAGAGCAGTGCACACAGGATCTTGGGCTGCTCAACCACCAAATCAAGAGGGGTCTTGATAAATTGGGTCTTGCATTTGCTCCACCAGATACTGAGTGCTGAATATCCAGAGTCAAGGGCAGAGGACTATTGGCCCTGGCATCTCATGTTAACATCACTGCTACCCAAGAATGGCCTTCCCCAGCTCCTTATAACATCTGTTACTGCAAGTTCAATACAGATGTTCTAAAACCCTCTAGTTCTAGCCGGGCAGTGATGGTGCACACCTTTAATCCCAGCACTCGGGAGGCAGAGGCAGGAGAATCTCTGTGAGTTCGAGGTCAGCCTGGTCTACAAGAGTTCCAGGACAGGCAAAAAAAAAAAAAAAAAAAAAAAAAAACCTCTAGTTCTTGAGGTCTGCAATTGGTGTTCTTTCTGCTGGGAGCAGGGAGCTCCCAAAACTGAGGCGGTCTCTCGTATGGACTCTGGATTGACTCTGCTTTTGTAAAATTCCTGGTTTGATGTTTCTAACCAAAGCAGAACTAGCTGTTTCTGATGGCTTCTTTGTAGTTTTCTTCAAACTCTTTCCTAGAGACGCTGGAAGACCTCCCCTATGTAACCCACACTCTCCCCTCCAGCCTCTCCTTCCTGACACTCTACTTAAGCTCTTGGCTCAGTTTTCTCCTTCAAGAAGACAAAAAAAGACCCTGTGAGATATAAAACAGTTCCCTTTGGAGCTTCTGTGCTCTCTACCATTCTCACAACCGCCCCTGGGGTCAGCCGGGTATGTGTTTGAAAGACCTCTGCTCAGGTAAACTTCACCTTAGAAAGGAATTTCAGGACAAGCCAGTATAAAGCAGAGATGAACTTTATTGGAAGGCATTTATACATAGATTTTAAGCACAGGAGTTACTAGACAGACAGTCAGAGAAAGAACAAGGTACTCACAGAGCGTGGGATGGGCGTCTCAAGACACGGTCTCACTTCATGATTTTACAATGACGTCATGGGAGAAGTATTTGACCCATCAAATACTTTTGTGTGTCTTGTAATCAGAAAAGACCTTGCTTTATTTCCAGTACTTGAAGCTTATTTCATGGCCAATAATTTTTCTTTAGTGTTCCACATCTTTGATTTTTTTCTGTGAATATTCAATTTAACACCTTACATGTAAGTCATGCCAAATTTGCTAATTATTTTATTCAAAATTTCCACACTTTTACAGTCATTTCCTCCTTATTTCATCAGTTGCATGCTGAGATCCTCGGCTCAGAGTGTTGCTTTATATTTTAACTCTAGCTTTGTCTATGTTTTGCTACTTTGAATTTGGTATGGAATCACTACATGCAAAGTTAAAATTGTTCTGTCTGCCTGAAACTTCAATACTTTATCATTTTTTTTCACTTTGCTCCATTCCCTATGTTTTAGATATATTTCTCAAGCAGTTTTTGGTTGCACTTTTTTACATTTTGACTCCACTTGAGTTTAACATAATGACTGGTTCTTTAGATCAAGTCTACTATCCTTGTCTGTACCTTTTACTTACGTTTATTCTATGGTTCTTTTGTTCCCTATCTTCCAGGTTGCTTAGGAGAAAAGTTTACATCATTCTGATACCTCAGTCAAGAAGTTACACATCTCATCGGTGATTTTATTTTATGTTAATTATCTTTTTATTTTAAAGACTAGATCTCACTATGCAGCCCTGGCTTGGCTTGGAACTTCTTATACAGAACAGGCTGTCCTCATACTCCCACAGGTCTGTCTGCCTTTGTCTCGTGACTGCTGAGACAAAAAGAATACACCACCATTTCCTGCTCAGGGGTGATGTTAGATAGCAACTTTAATAATTTCGTTTATGAAAATTTAATTGCTAATTTTACCATATGGTGAACAAAAGACTTTAAAATGCTTTTATTGTATATATCTGTCCTTGAGAACTTAGATACCGCCTAAACATGCATCACATAAATTGGTCTTTCATCATTTGTCTTTTGTTTGTTTGCTTGTTTAAAAATCCACAAGGTTAAAAGGAAATCCTCAAAGTTTATCGGTAGCCCTTCTTGCTCTCTCAGAAGTCCTTCATCTTCTGTAGTTCGTCATCTATGGAGGGATCATATGAGATGTCCTCCATCCACACGGGAATGTCGGACGCTGTTGTCGTTGACCAGTGTTGGTTAGGCAGAAACACTGGAGCTTTGAGAAATAAAGTGTCTTTGTCATATAGAGAAAACACACTCTACAGTGAACTGTCCAGGCCTCTGGCTTTTTTATTTATTGTTTTATTGATTGATTGATGGATGGATGGATTGATTGATTGATTGATTTTGGGTTTTTTGAGACAGGGTTTCTCTGTAGCTATGAAGCCTGTCCTGGAATTAGCTCTTGTAGACCAGGCTGGCCTCGAACTCACAAAGATGCATTCGCTGCCTCTGCTGCCAGAGGGCTGGGATTAAAGGCATGTGTCACCACTGCCCTGCTTCCAGGCCTCTGGCTCTTGCAAACTCCTATAACTGCTTCCATGATACTCCCTAAGACCTAGGTATAGGGATTGTTTTGTAGAATTTATGTGTACTTTTTTGGGAGAATTGATGAATTTCATTAGTGTTGGGAAATTCATGTTTCTAAATTATTTGAATTTTGCTCCCACGCCATTATCTTTCCCCTCTTGTGTGTGTGTGTGTGTGTGTATGTGTGTGTGTATGTGTGTGTGTGTGTGTATGTGTGTGTGTGTGTATGTGTGTGTGTATGTGTGTGTGTATGTATGTGTGTATGTGTGTGTGTGTATGTGTGTGTGTGTGTGTATGTGTGTGTGTGTATGTGTGTGTGTGTGTGTATGTGTGTGTATGTGTGTGTGTGTATGTATGTGTGTATGTGTGTGTGTGTGTATGTGTGTGTGTATGTGTGTGTGTGTGTGTATGTGTGTGTGTGTATGTGTGTGTGTATGTGTGTGTGTGTGTATGTATGTGTGTATGTGTGTGTGTGTGTGTATGTGTGTGTGTGTGTGTATGTGTGTGTGTATGTGTGTGTGTATGTGTGTGTGTATGTATGTGTGTGTGTATGTGTGTGTGTGTGTGTGTGTTACACACAGGTAGAGTTTTTACTTTACCTTCATATCGCCCCCATTCTGCTATTCCATCCTTTTTTTCTCCATCATACATCCATCCATACATCCATCCTGAGGATTTTTAGCCCATTGCATTGCCCAAACTACTAAGCACTTCCTCCTTCAGATATCAAATTTTCTGCTTCAGTTTTTCTATTCAGCCTTAAAAAAAAATGTTCATCGTTAGCTAGCCAAGTTTTCAAATTTTAGCTTTTACCACCTTATCAGAGTTTACTTGTTTTAACTGCTATGGCTACTAGTGTCATTATCTGGAGCCCTGTGATTCTACTTGCCTCATTAGTCCCTTCGGTTTCATCCCTGTCTTGGGCAGATCTCCCTTTATTATGCCTGGATGTTGTATTAGTAAAATGCCTTGCAGATCTGATATAGAGCCCAGAATAAGACTCTCATGTTGCTTTGAGGAGGATTTATACTTTCTAGCGCACGGGAACACTAGCTGTCTGGTACACAGAAATGTGAGCCATCTGGTCACCAAGTTCAAATTCATTTCTCCGTCTGCTAGGCTTCTTGAGCCTCCTTATTCCCCAGGGAAAGGTAAGTGCGCTATCTGCCCATTCCACAGGCCTGTCGCAGGACAATCAGATTGGCAGGCTCACAATGCAGGACAATCAGATACAATAGGGAATCAAATCAAAGCAGGAACTCAGTTTATTACTGTAAGCGTCTGCTTACAAAGGTTAAGTGACATCCTGTGGTGTGAGGATACCTTCAGCCAATGAGAGACAGCCAAACTCTCCCCCTGGCTTAAGGGGTGTCTACCTAGTTTTTGGTGACTTATCCTCTCTCAAACTCGAGCCAGGCTTTTTTCTGTCCTATAGTCCTTGAAGTACAGGCCCTGAGATAATTTTGGCCCAACATCCTTCTTCCTGGATCATTACTCTACTGGATAAGAAAGTTCCAACTCAAAGTAACTCAAAATGTGTGAAAGACAGACTAGAATGCTTTTACATCTTTAACGGCTGTTGGGCAGCTAAATAGATATTAGTAGGGTTAGAAGAAAACCCTCCCTTTTAACTAAGCCCTCCCTTATAACAGCTTGTAAAATCAAGGACTAGAATTTTAGGACAGTACTTGCTGGTCAGATGAATGGGAGCTGTGTTATGTCACACTCTGGTCTCAGGAAGAGATGTGACATCCTACACTGGACAGAAAGTCATTCACAGGTCATTACCTAAACCTGGTTCCAAGATCCCTGGACGGTAGAAGATCACCTTACAATGGAGGACTTTATAACAAAGAAAAGGGAGTCTCTTGTCCCCTCCCATAAACCTTTAGGAAGAACACAAGGCCTGTCGGAAATGTATGCAGTTGTCCACACCCACCCCAAGAGTGTTCCCAACAGCACAGTTGACCATTACCCACTCCTGGATAGGACTCCCCTGTCTCGGTAGAAACTCTACCTGCTTCTACAGTGCCCAGTCTGTGTCTCACCTGAGTTCTTTACCACAGACCGCAGGACTAGGGGCCTGAGAAGGGCCCAAAACAAGATCGCAGAGACAACTGGACACCAGTATCTGTCGCCCTGGCTGCCTGTGACATGAAAGCCACTACCTGATCTGGGTACTGGTGGAAAACTACAGGGACACAGTCGAGTTCAGGGCCAACCTGTGCTACACAGCAAGACCTGTCTCAAAGGAAGCAGGGTAATATCAACCTAAAAATGACCTCTTCACTGCCAGAAGGAAGAAAAGTAGAGTAAGCCTGTGCCCAGTGGGTGACACCCCATGGTGGCACCTGTGGGAGTCACCTCCATCTCTAGTTCCTGGACTTGGGTTCTTTCCTAAACTTTTAGCTTATTGGGACCTTCAAGCAATATTTATTTGTTTGTTTGTTTGTCTAAGCTTTTCAATATAGTTTTTGTTTATGCATATTCAGTGGAGTTTCAAGGTTACGTTGTCTATCAAAATATGATTGAGGACAGAAGATATTTAAATATAATTTCTTTTAACCTGACATAAGAGAAGAAAGAAAAATAAAGTGTTCCTAGAGCTTTTCAAGTGGTTACCCACTTAAATCCAAAAGAATCAAAGACTCATTTGACAAAATCCATTTACAAAGTGTTTAGACAAACATAACCCTTTTTTGGTTATTTTTGGTTTATTTGGTTATGTTGTTTATTTGTGGTTTGTTCATGGCTATGTTGGTATGGTTACATCAGAATATTAATGTGACTTTCATTTTCTCTAAAATCGTAACAAAACTGTATTTCATACTCGCTAACCTTATCAAGACCAATATAATCTGAAATACTTACATATGTCACGGTGGAAAAACTCCGTTGGAAATGATTCATTGAGATTATGGCTTTACTGAATTAAATATATTTAAAGCTTGCTGTAAAGTTTTAAAAAAATTTTGATATCATTAACCAAGGCATTAGCCCAAGTACTAATTAAAATTTATCATTGTCACCCAGTGATAAAATTTTCAAATTCTACTGTCTGCAAGTTTCAATCATTTAAGGAAAATCTAATTTAAATGAAAAATATCTTTCAAGACCAAAATCTGTGATATCTAGAATGTTTTCATATTAGTGTTTGAGAAGGAGAAATGGCTTTTTGTTTTTTATTTCTCTCCCCCACCCCATAGGTTCAGTGCCAGAGGAGAGCCTGGGGCCTGGGCTAAACACCTAACCTTGAGGGATCACCTAACGTTTCGAATCCATTCACCACCCAGCAAACATTGACCAGGTACCAACTGTATATCAGAGGCAGGAGCAGGCCTAGGTTCCCTTTAACACATTAGGGGCCTCTTCTCCCTCTTTTGCTGATTTACATGCTATCGTAACCCTTACTGTCTGTATCTTACTCAGTGAGAATTCCCCAACTCTCTGTATGATGATTCTTTCCACACAGCCTTGAGATGTAGACCTGTGTCTGCATTATCTCCTCATCTAAAGGGGGCACGTGCCGTAGATATGACATCAGCATTCTCTCCTGCTCGCCTGACAAAAAATTGTGACCTACAGTCGCATTATCGCAAAGCAAGTGTACAGCCAGTTGAAATGCCTCCCCTCCATGCAGCGTGGTTGGTTTGAGAAGTGGTCTCAGATCTTCGAAGAGACAAATGGGATGCCTGGCTGGCGACTACCACCAGTGATGCATCCTTGTAAGTGCCTAACTGTCACTGAAGGAAAGCAAAAAAAAAAAAAAAAAAAAAAAAAAAAAAAAGTGTTTAACACAGCCACTATCCAGCCTCAATTCCAGCTCAGAATCCACATCTATTCCCCAGGCACGCTTCCTCACTTGGATTGTAAACTGGCATCTCCTGAAAGTGCTTCTGTTGTGTGTCGATGCTAGTGTGTATATCATTATCTGGATGTTTTGAAGTACGAGATTTCTTTATATGACTTCAGAAAGACTAGGAGAACTTTTACTCCAACAATCTAATCATATACTCATATAATGAAGTTTAATCAATTTTTACCCCCCCCACCAGCACTCATCCCCTCTCCCTGGCTTGAAACCCCTCTTCTCTCCATCATGGCCCATCTCATATTCATGTCTTCTGTGTGTGTGGCCCACTGGGTTTAATTGGCTGCATGCCCAAGTATGGGCATGAGGTGATTAACCGGAACATGGCCACTTAGCAGTAACTACACCACAGAACAGAGTGGCACTCTACCCCAGCCCCTGTTAACTGTAGCTCAGGCCGTGGGGCCTCAAGAGCCCTTACCCCTTCCATGGCGAAACGTTGACTATCCCCATCTTCTGCAGCTCTTGTGTAGTTATCCACAACAGATTCATGAGCACAAGGCATGTTCAGAAGACATCTTTCCACGCTGCGCCTCCCCACCCTCTCGTTCTTCCACTCTCCTCCTCTGCCCTGCCATGCTCCCTGAGCCTTGGAGGGGGGAAATATTGTAGGTGGAGGCTGCTTGTTCATTCCTGGCTGCCCAGACTCGAAATAACCACATAGAAACTGTATTAATGAAATCACTGCTTACGCGTATTGCTAGCTAGCTCTTATATCCTAAATTAGCCCATTTCTGTTCTTCTGTGTATCCCATGTAGTTGTGGCTTACCAGTAAGGTTCTGTCCTATGTCTGGCATCTGTCTCCAGCAGCAGGCTACATGGCTTCTCACTGACTCCGCCTCTTTTCTCTCTATACATATCTTCCAGCCTGGCTATATTCTGTTATGCCATTGGCTGAAAGCAGTTTCTTTATTAACCAATAAAAGCAACACATATACATTAGGACTTCCCATACCAAACTATGGGAAACTTATTTAGGGTCCATCACCATGCCCATCATGAGCCCATATAACTACCACACGCTGCAAGTTCTCTGCCAACGGCTGTGAGAAGAAACACTCAGTGTGGAAGTAAACGTAGTTAGCAGGCAGTTGGGCATTTAGCCCTCTTGTCTTAAGACTATAATGATGAAGGGTATTTGAGTTGGGAAGACTGTTTATGAGGCATTGTGCCTACGTGTAAGACCTCAGTAGTGTCCGAGCTGAGACACATCTCGCACTCACTTTTACGATTCCTTGAATGGCCTAGTGAGTAGGAATCCTTCTTTTCTTCTCAGTGCTGGAGCAAAGGGAAGTCTGGGGGTCACGGCAAAGTCGAGCTTAGCTGGTAAGAGGGACTAACAGCCTTGGAGCACGTATAACCTCGAGTGTGGGTTTTGTCTCATCTTCTAATCGCAGCTCCCCTTCTGAAGAGGTGAGACAGCAAAAGCAAATAAATTAAAAATTGAATGAATTAAAATAATAAAATAAATTTAAAAAAACAAAAGTGTTCTAAAGAAATAAAATAAGGGTTCCAAGCCTGGAGATACTATGATGAGGATACAGACTCAAGCAGTAGACGATGCTACCCTGCCTAGCTCCCTTCGCTCTGCTCCTGGAACAAAGACAGCCTCGTCAGTCTCCACTTGGGTTGGGCTTATTTGTCTGTTTTATTTTGGGTTTTGTTTTGTTGTTTTGTTTAGTTTTTGGAACTTACAAGCTTTCAAGTAAGCTAAATAATTTTTCTCTAAAACAAAATTCTTAGAAAAGGAAAGAAAACTGACAAATGAACCAAACAGAAAGGTTTCGAAAGGAAACACAATTCTTGTTCTCAAAGGTGTTCACTACTCCTAGCCGCCAGGCAAATGCAAACCCAAACTACTATGAGGGGCCACCTCCCTTTGGTCAGAGAGGCTGACATCAACAAGCCTGGCAACAAACATTGTAAAAGATGTCGTGGGGCGGGGGGGGGGGGGGGGGGGGGGGGGGGGGGGGGGGGGGGGGGGGGGTCCTTGCTCACTGTGGTTGGAGGTGCAAGTTAATGCAGCCATTGTGGAGATCAGTTTGGAGATTTCTCAAAGAGTTCAAAACAAATCTCCACATGACCTGCTGTTTCATTCCTGGCATGCACCCAGAAAACTCCACACCCTACCTTAGAGATCTCGGCACCGCCATCATTCCTACTGCTTTTTTGCTGTGGCAAATAGTTGGGATCAGTTTAGTTGTCCATGAAGCGATGAATGGATAATGAAAATTGTGTGTGTGTGTGTGTGTGTGTACACAAATATTATTCAGCTCTAAAGAAAATATAATCACAAAACTAGCAGGAGAATGGGTGGATTTAGAATACATAATATTAAGTGATGTCATAAAAAGCCGGGCGGTGGTGGCGCACGCCTTTAATCCCAGCACTCGGGAGGCAGAGGCAGGCGGATCTCTGTGAGTTCGAGGCCAGCCTGGTCTAAAGAGCTAGTTCCAGGACAGGAACCAAAAGCTACGGAGAAACCCTGTCTCAAAAAAATAAAATAAAATCTCAGAAAGGAAAAAATTGCATGTTCTCCTTTGTGTGTGGAACCGAGTCGGTTTTGTGTGTGAGAGAGAGAGAGAGAGAGACAGACAGACAGACAGAGACAGAGAGAAACAGAAAGACAGAGAGAAAGGGATACAGGTAGGTATAATATAAATGCAGAAAAGAGAACGTATTGGAGGCAGAGAGGAAGGACCAAGTGCAGGTAAAGGGTACCTCAGTTGAAAGAGGCTGTAAAGCCAATTGGTATTCTACTTTTAAATCTGTTATGGATTTTGGGGGGGGGGGGATCCAATGAAGTCTTAGCATGGCTATTCTAACTGTATAGAAGAGGCTCAGTGAGGTGTATGACTTTGGATCTGTTTAATGTCAGTGTGTAGTTTTTTTATTTGCAAGGTTTCTGTTATAATAATGTTCATTTAAAGAGAAAGATTATTCTAAAGTGCAGCTGAAATTCTTGACAGAATGGAAAGGTCAATTTTTTTCTACAAATGGATTTCAATTGTCTGGACAAAAGTAAAATAACTTTATTTTATAGCTGACTGGAGATTTCATGGACAACATAGACCAAAGCTAAGCCACTGAAAATTTCTAGAAGTGTTGTGGAATCTTCAGAGACACGCTGCAGTGATTTCCATTGGTTGTCAAGCAGACAGGATCAAGAACCACCTGAAGAAACTGCCCCCCCCCCCCAGTCCAGCTGTGGGGCGCTGTCTTGATGACATTACTTGGTATAGGATGAGACACACCTGCTGCAGCAGACACCATTCCCTGGCTGTGATCCTGGGCGATGTAGGTAGAGAAAGGAGCTCAACCGCTGTGGCATCGGCGGCGGCAGCGGCGGCGGCAGCGGCGGCAGCGGCGGCGGCAGCAGCACTCATAGCTCCCAGCCTCCTGGTTGCGGGTGCCATGCGACCAGCTGCCTCAAGCTCCTGCAGCCTCGACTCTTCCACCATGAGAGACTGGATCTTTAAACTGTGATCCAGAGTAAACCCAACTCCACTTACGTCGCCATACTCAATGCATTTTCTCACTGCAAGAGAAAAGAAACCAAGATGCACACACTACTCGCATCTGCTTGGTCAGTAACTTCTTAAACGTCTGCCCAGGAATAAAGTCACCAAACTCGATTTTTCTCAGGGAATGCTGTTTAAAATAAATTATCAAGGAAAAGTGATTCTCTCCCACTGCTCCTGGGCATTCAGACTCTAGGTTCACAAGTTCTTACTGAACCACTGTTTCTTAGTATCTGGTTTGAGTGTCTTTTTCTTTCCTGCCATAAATATACAATCTGACTTCATAGAAATCCTAGGAAATATTTCTGGTACTAAAAGAAACTTCTTAAAGGAGAACTTTCTATTATGTCTTGGGTAATAATAAAATACAACTTTGACACTTAAGGTAAAAAATATTCAATCGCAATATTTGTCTGGGCATTGTCTTTTGCAGTTATGTTTTTGTAGTGAGTTTAACTTTTTGAAGCAGGGTCTCACGTATCCAGGATGACCTAGAATTCACTCGGTGACTGAGGATGGCCGTCACCCTCCTGGATTTTGACGGCAGTTTTCTATGCAGTGCTGGGAACCCAACCCGCGTCTCATGTGTGCAGGAAAAGCACTCTAGCAACTGAGATACAGCTCCAGTCCCATCAAGTTTTAATCACTTTTTTTCTCTTTCATCCATGAAATCCAAAAATAGTTTCCACTTCATTTTTAGTGATGCAGAGCAAGACAGAAACCCGCGTTCTTTTGCTGCCACCTAGTGGTTAGGTTCAAAAAGTGCAACTGTGGTTAATCTCAAACTTGACAGGGGAACATTACTGTGCGGCTACATAGAAAAATGGCACTGGGTTTTGATCCTACTGCACGCACTGGCTTTGTGGGAGCCTAGACAGTTTGGATGCTCACCTTACTAGACCTGGATGGAGGTGGGTGGTCCTTGAACTTCCCACAGGGCAGGGAACCCTGATCGCTCTTTGGGCTGACGAGGGAGGGGGACTTGATTGAAGGAGGGGGAGGGAAATGGGAGACGGTGGCGGGGATGAGACAGAAATCTTCAATAAATAAATAAATTTAAAAAAATAGAAAGAAGACAAAAAAAGAAATGACACATGCAAGCTTTTTATTTTAAAAACCGAAAGCATAAAAATTCCTTGTTTAAAGTAAAAAAAAAAAATGAATGAGTGGTTACAATTTGAAAATACCCCTTTGTATTGCCTGAAACTTTAAGAGACATCTCCCCTCGATTTTAAGTTAATTTGAACATGGGACATAGAATTTAAGCATAACTTCCTGCTTTCTGAAACAGAGAGTAGGTATCCAATAACAGGAGCAGACAGTCAGTATGAATAAACACTTCTGTTTCACAACTACACTAGTATTAGCTGCTCCATCAAATGATAACTACATTCAAATTAAATATAAAACAGATTAAAAGTGACCTCGTTGCTAAGGAGACCTTGCTGTCTATAAACAGCTTGTTTTATGTAACCAAGATGGGTAAGAAAAAATAAATCTAAGAAAGAGGATGGTGATATTTGGAATAAGGTCTCTTGTGGCCCAGATACCCCTGAACTTGCTATGGAATCAAACGTTTTATCCTCCTGTCTCTGCTTCCCAAGTTCTGGGATTTCAGGCATCTGCTGTGATGCCTGGCTTCAGAAAGAACTGATTTTGTTGCTGAGGGGAGGCAGTGGTACCGGAAGACAACCTTGGGTGCCAGTCCTCACTGTGTTTGAGTCGGGGTGTCTTTTGTGGCTCACTGCTGTAGTATGCCAGCGTGGCTGGTCCCCAACCTTCTGAAATTCCCCATCTCTGTCTCTCATCTCACCATAAAGGAGCTGGGGGTTACAGACATGCACTTCCGTGTTCGGGTTTAGGCAGCTTCTGGGGGTTTGGACTGAAGTCCTTGTTCTCCTGCAGCAAGCACTCTACCCACGGAGCCACATTTGAGAGTATAAATGGGTTTGATTTGCCTACTGAACGGGTAACGTGGTCCGAGTTAGAGAACAAACCCTCCAACTCGGTTTTCACAGTGGTTATTCTAGATTACCCGCCCCCGCTTACCGATAGCACAGTAAAGCGGAACCCCAGCAGTGTGATACTCTTCCAGTCATGCTCGGAAGTTACTGTATGCGCATAACTCTGCTACCATGAAAGCACAAACTGAGTTTGCGCCTGCAGGGCCCCTTCGCTGAATCAGCAGAAGTCAGGAATGAGAGACCGGGGTGCTGTGATTCTGGGTTAGTTCATTGGTCAGATACAAAGCTTAGGGCAAAGACAAGAGTGGTGGACACCAGGTCCATCATCCTTGCCTCGCTCAGCACATGAGCGTGGGCAAGATCAGTCCGCATCTGGTGCTTTCCCTGTGAGCAGAAAACAGCGTCCACTTTAGCCGGCCTGTTAGACCACAGGGAGGTGATGCAGTAGCTGCCGAGTAACAGGGACTGTGGTGATGACCACAGACACACACCCCCACACACGAGTACACCCGTGGCATTAGCCCTGCGGCTCTGATGAAGGCAAGCGTAGGGATAGCATAGCCACCTGGGACCCCACTTGGCCTGGGCTACCACCACTTTCCCAACAACACACTTAGCACCCCCGGTGCCCCAGCAGCACTGAGCTGTACATAGAACCCGCCTCCAACCCTGCAGAAACCCATCCCTCCATAGCAACCCCTCAGCAATCCCCCTTTGTAGAAGTTAGAACACGTCCGAAAATATATCCAGAAACTACAGACAAGGAGCCAATCCAGTCTGGACTGGATTTGGGTGTGTGCACGGTAAGGCAAACTGTGCTCTCTGAGCAGACTTATAGGGAGGTCCCCCCTTCTCTTCCACATTATGCCTATGTGTGATATGTGTGCATGAGCAAACTCAGATGTATCATGTTAGCAGGTACAAACCGTGAATGCACTCTTACATAACTGAGGCTCTCAATCAAACAAGACAAACATCCACACTAAGTTGGTAGCCTGAGCTACCACCTCCTCCTGGACCCCATAGGAAGAAGCCCAGATGACAAGCAATGCTCTTGGGCTCTCTCGCTCAAGTCACCAGCTGCTCTCTTGCGGTGTCTCCTATTCTGTCCCTTTAAATCAAATCCCTTACTGCTTTGCTGTTTGTACAGGCTGTTTCAAGTTTCGATTCTTTGCATAAGATGCCAAGGACTCTGAAACACCTGGTCCAGACAAGATCACTGGCAACAGCTTCAAGCCACGACAATGCATGAATGAAGCATACGTGTTTACTGACAAACAATTCCCATTCAGAGCAAATAATGGCTAGAATGTGTCTTTAACAGGTTGTAAACCATTTCTTAAATTTAATAACCTACGTCTTCATTATAAATATCAAAACAAGAAAAGCATTGTGCCTGGGCCTCACCTGTGCCAATGGCAATCTAGTAGGAAACTTGAAATAACATTTATTCTATTTTATTCATCGTATCATAATAAAGAGCAAAAAAATGCTCTAATCAATTGTTAGGAATAACGAAAGCAAAGTCATGCCAGGGAGCAAAACCACAACCGTGCATCTTACAGGCAAGTCTTTGAAAAACTATTACATTCATTTCCTCTGTGTGTGGGTGCACGTTTACACACACACACATGCCAGAGGACAACCAATAGGTTCTATTCATCCACCTGGTGGGTCCCAGGGATCGAACTCAGGTCATAAGGCCTGGAGGTTAGTGCCCTCACCTGACGAGCCACCTGCCTGCCCACAATTGCACTACATGTCCAGCCCCCAGTCTTGCTCTGAGTAAAATGTTTCAGGTTTCAACATCTTATTAGTACACAGACCACAGATGCATTCATTTGGAGGGTGCGGACGCAACAGGTTTGTTTTGTTTTTTCGAGATGGGGTTTCTCTGTATTGCCCTTGCTGTCCTGGAACTCACTCTGTAGACCAGGTTACTCTCGAACTCACAGAGATTTCCTGCCCCTGCCTCTGGAGTGCTGGGATTAAAGGTGTCCCCCACCACCACCTAGCTCCATTAAAACTGTATCTTTAAGAAATTTAAGATTTTCTACACCTCATTTATTTCTTATATTAGCTTACCTTGGACCTTTGGAGTGCTTGTTTTGCTTTGAACCACTATTGTATGGCACAAGCTAAAAACTAAATGTCTTAAAAGTAAATTGCCTTGCAGGACTGGAAAGCATTTGCTGTTCTCTCAGAGGACCAGGGCTCAATTCCCAGCATCCACATGGATGCTAACCTACAGTCAGGTTGGAGACGTTTTATTCATAATTGCCTGGGTTGCGAGGTGACTGAAACGTCCTTCAGTGATTGAAACGTAAATAAAGCAATCTTTCAGTGAAGTACTGTCCATGAGACGGAATAGAGCAGGATCCAGTGTTTATAAGAAACGAGCTATCAAGCCATGAAATGACAAGGAGAAAATTAAATGTATTTCACTAGGAGAGAGAAGGCGACCCGAAAAGACACACGCCATCTGACTCCAAGGATGTGTTCTCCTGGAAAAGATGAATCAAAGGAGTCAGTGAAAACAGTCCTCATCAGGGGCTAGAGAGGAAAGAGATAAATACATAGAGTGCAAATCCTTAGGGTCATGTAACCATTCAGGTTTATAAATATAGTGGCGGGTGGATGTCCTTGTATCTGTTCAAAACCATAGAATAAACACCATCCAAAGAACCCAAACAAACTACAGACTCTGTAGGTTTGTTAGCTGTGACAATAGTACCGAGTGGCACAGGATGTCCTTTTGGGGGGAGATTCGTGCCTATGTAGGGAGCTGGAGTGGATGTGAACTTCTGACTTTACCTGTGACCCTATGATCTCCACTACAAAACAAAATTTGTGAGTAAAATTTTTAATTGTATAAGAAGAAGAAATGGGGCAAGCAAGACAATGAGACGGTTTAAGGAGGCCTGCAGCCAAACCCAATGACCTAAGTTTGAGTCCCGGTACCCACATTGTAGAACTGAGATCTGACAACACACACACACATACACACACACCAAATGTAAATGTGTGTGTGTGTGTGTGTGTGTGTATAGATATCAAGTCATCTCTGACGTGCAAGATTTGATGCCGAATGACACCACAGATTACAGAGTTTTTACAACTCTGCTGAGCCTCGGTGAGACAACAAATTCTTGCCCATTTTCTGTGAACCAGATTCCTCTTAGGACACTTGGATGCAGGAAAATGCTCTTTTCGATGTAGCATGAAGACACTAAATATCTCATGTTTGTTTACAGATAAACTTAGGAAATTTGTGCACACGTACACACACTCATGTGCACACATGCGCAACAGTGGAATATCTGCCAGCTCAGCTCAGCATTCCGTGGCTTCCCTATCCCTGAAGAATTTTATTGCCTAAAATGCCCAAAACTAATTTGTACCTAACAGTCAGAATGCAGCTTTGAACAGGTTTGAAGCTGGCTGGTCGGCACAATTACTCTTCTTGTTTATTTTTACTAAAGAGATCACAGTCAACAAAAAACCAAACCAAGCCCAAACCATGGGCTACGTCTCCTCCGCACGTGGCGGGAACACAGCTTTCCAACATCAGCGGTTGACCTCCCAGCACTGACACTGCAGGTCCTAACGCGCTGCCTCCTGGTTTGCAAAACCGAGACACAACTACACTGGTCTCCGTCGACTCCTTCCAATCTTTGTCAGAAAACTTAAAAAGAGCAACACGGCGATCACCTTTGCAACTGGGATTAAACCCTTTAGCCCTTCAGTCTCGGACAGCATCTGAATGTATCATCGCGAGAATGCTGCTTCTCTCCTCCCCTCGGCAAACTCTCTCAAATATAGATTTTTACATTCCTGTGGTCCACTTACGTTATTATCATTTTGTGTTTTATCTACTGGCTCATCCTAAAAACCGATGGCAGTAAAGGCATTTAGAATGCTAAAAAGGCAAATAGCTGGGCTCAAACTATTAGAAGTAAAGGCTACTTCTGAATTCTTTAGTTGCTAACTCCAAAGGCAGGGCATAAGTGCGGGTGCCCCCACCCAACACACACACACACACACACACACACACACACACACACACTATACGCCTTGATTATCCAGTTTAAGAATTGGGAAGGGGCCCTTTAAAGAAAAATCTACATGCAGCCAGACGAATTCCATGTGGGACTTTCGCAGGGGGATGCGCTCATGTAAGAGTACAAATTACGCACACCTGTGTATGATGTTTTACGCATTTATTTTCATTATCCCAAGCTAACTACTCCATTGTTTCAGGAAAAATGCCATGCAGTATGGTAATGTTTGTGTGAAAAAAACAAAATAACAATGTTTGAAAGAGGGACCGCTCAACCACATGGGCAATCTGTTCAAATGTTCGGGCTTCGGGAAGGAGTATTAGCACGCCCTTGGCATTTTAAGACAGAGGTCCTGCCATCTCTGCCTACATAAAAATGTCCCTGAGTTTACACAGGTGCCAGGGTGTTTTCAGAATTCACCTTCGCTTCCCGTCAAGGCTCCTCATGTCTACCTTCACACACAAGCACTGTTATGATTCATTCCCTTCATCTGACGGCCTCTGAATTTGTTTCCAGGGCAGCCCCAACGGAACGCCCCCACTGGACAGCTCATACAGTAGAAAATGTATTTGTCTGTAGTTCTAGAGGCTGAAGTCCAAGACGGGTGAGAACGGAGCAGGTTCCTGCCCCACACGGCTCGCCTGAAGTCCAGTGCTCTGTGGACACTGGCGTCCGTTAACTCCTGAGAACATCAAGCTGCTGTCTGCCTTCGTTTCCTACGGGAGTCTCCCCGCATACATGTCTGCATGCATGTCCACAAAGCCTCATTTTATACTTGCCATATGCAACTGGAAAACATCCTAGTGACCTCACGCATGTGATTATACATGCAATAATCCCATTCCAAAATAAGGGGACATTCTGAAGTATTGGATCTTAGGTCTTCAATATATAATGCAGGAGGTGGGTGCCCGAGTTCACTCATGACAACCATTTTCAAGTTTGGACCAGGGATATAACTCAATGGCAGAGTACTTGCCTACCTAGCATGTAATCCCAGCACAGTGAAAACACACACACACTCACAAACTAAAATATCTCCCAAGGATCCCCATGTCAGTGTCAACGACTGAATCCCCTATGTGTAAAACAGAACTTTGCACACGGGATCTCAGCTAAGGGGTTTACTGAATGAATGAGTGAACAAATGAATAAGACTACAAGTGAGAGAAAAAAAAACGGAAGTCAAGAGGTTGAGTCATCAGCTAGGTTCAATATTGCCTTCCTTGGTGGAATGAGTAGGAGGTAAGATTGTGCCCTGGCGAAATGCAAATCAAAATGACTCCAAGATACCATTTTTCACCTGTCAGAATGGCTAAGATCAAAGACATTAAGGAAAGCGTATGTTCGAGAGGACGTGGAGTAAATGGAACACTCCTCCATTGCTGGTGGAAGTGCAAACTTGTACAGCCACCTTGGAAATCAATATGGCAGTTTCTTAGAGAATTGGAATTAATCTTCCTCAAAACACAGTTATACCAATTTTAGGCATATCCACAAAGGATGTGCAATCATACCACAAGGACTATGTTCATAGCAGCATTATTTGTAATAGCCAGAACCTGGGAACAAACTAGATGCCCCTCAAACAAAGAATGGATAAGGAAAATGTAGTACATTTACACAGTGGAGTACTACTGACAGTGGGGGCATTATCAGGGTTAGGGAAAAACCTGGTGCCAGAAATATTCCCCAGCAGCCCACAAAGATGATCCCAACTAAGACTCCTAGCAATAGTAGAGAGGGTGTCTGAACTGGCCATCTACTGTAAGGAGATTGGCCAGTTCCCTAATTGCCCTCAGAGATACTCTATGCAGTAACTGATGGAAGCAGAAACAGATCCACAGACAAGCACTGCGCTGAGCTCCCAGAGTCTTGCAGAAGGGAGGAGGGATTTTACCAGTCCGGGGAGTCATGATGGGCAAACCCACAGAGACAACTGACCTGAGCTCTCAAAGATGCTGGACCAACAGTCAGGGAGCTTACATGGGACAGACTTGGGCCCCCTGCAGGTGTGTGATAATCGTGTAGCCTGGTCTCTTAGTAAGGCTTCTAACAGTGAGAGCAAAACCTTTCCCTGGAGCTCAGCTAGCTTTTGGTAACCTGTTCTCCATGCTGGATTATCCTGTTCCTGCCTCAACTCTATGTGCCATGCTTTGTGCAAGCCTGTGGGAAGGCTGTCCCCTTCTGAATAGAGACAGAGGAGTGGATGGGGATAGGGTAGATGGCAAAGGGGAGGGGTGGGAGGAGAGAAGGGAGGGCGAAATGGCTGGTATGTAAATAAATGAAAAAATGTTATTTAAATTAAAAAAAAATTGTGCCCTAGTGAAACTATGAAATATTCCATGTTCTGTGTCCCGCTAACAAGTCATCCAAATCACAAGCATCAAAACCTCGAAAACAGCGAAGATGCCATGTATACAGGCGAGCTTAAATAATTCCTTTCTTAAGGACCGTATGAGACAGGTGTAGTGCAGCCGACAGCTTCGGTTTAAATAACTCCAGGAATGACAGGGAGAAGGAAAGGGATAAAACCAAGACTGCCAGCGTGGTCCATCACAGCCCTGTCTCCCAGCACACCAGCGCTCCAGCTCTACACGGGATGCACTTCCTTGTTATCAGGTTTTCTTAAATAACCCATCCTTTTTGATAAACTCCAAGATGAGCTGAACTCCGCAGCAGCCTCAGGATAACAAGCTCCTGCTTGTAGTATCAAATACACACAGTATCTCAGTAGGTAACAGCCACACAAGGGCAGCGCTCTGTTCCATTTCTCCTAATCCCCTCATTCAAATCCTATCACCATGAATTTCCTGGATGCTTGGCCTTAAAATACTGTATGACTTTAAATCCACGCCCCGGATAGGTCTACACTCATTATGACAGCAGCATCTTGAAATGGTGAATTATCCTCAATTTCCCTCAGCCATTTATTGCAGCTGCCAAAATGAAATGGTGCACTTTAAAGGCAACGCGTAACTGAAGAGCGAATAGTCTCGTCGATGATTCATTTACAAAAGCTTATTTTTCCACCATCACATTTTGTACACCATCTCAAATATATATCACTTCGTGAATCTGGCATTTTGCATGTGGTGGTCCTGCAGAGACCATGAGCTAACTTAAAGGCTTCCTGGGAGGGAGGAAAATGCAGCAGCATCTTTGCACCTTTTAAGAACCAGAACCAGGGTCTGGAGAGATGGTTCAGTGGCTAAGGTCACGCCCTGGTCTTGGAGTTCCCAGCATCACGTGGCAGCTTACCGCTATAACTCCGGTTCCAGGGATCCAACACCATCTACTGCCCTATATGGGCACTGCACACATATGATGCAAATGCATACATGCAAGCAAAACACTCACACAGAGAGAATAAAAATGAACCTTCAAGGACTAGAGCTGAGCTGGGTGTGGTAGCATCAAACTGCCCTCAGCATCTGGGAGGCAGAGGCAGAAAAGTGTTTAAGTCTGGTCTTCATAGCAAATGACAAGAATACAAAATGCCAGGGCTACACAGAGAGACTCTGTCTCAAAAGCAGGGAGTGGGGGTGCGGGAGCCAGAAGAACCAGAATTGGCTGGGTTTTGGCCTTGGTAGGGAGGTAGGTGGGATTAAAAGTTAAAACGTCAGAAGCTTCATTGTAGCTGCCCCTTTTGTGAATAGCTTCACTAATGTGGCTATATTTTAAATTGTGCTGCAACTGGGGATGGAGTGCTTGCCTAGCATGCTCAAGGGCTTGGTTCAATCTCTAACACCAAAAATAATGAACTAAAAACATTACACCCCAATATAAGCATTCTAAAAAAAGGCAAATCAAGTCAAAGATAAGGGCTCCAAGGAGCAGACTGTGACAATTAGCTCACTTTAACAGCAAATCTCCAAACAGAAAACAGAAAGAGTCAAGATCTTCTAAAAATCCTTCTAAAAAGCCAAATGTGTTAAGTTCTATTTTAACCCTATGTAAAGCCACAACTGCCTGTGACAGCTCTAAGGTACTCATTAGCTAAACAACATCCAACTGTAGTTCCGAAACTGGCCTTGGACTAGAAGGCAGGGCAAGGAGTGTTCACAGCAGTCACACAAGCCAGGACGCCGTGAGGTCACTAGGAGGGGCCACGGAAGCACATAAACAAGGTTATTACTGTGCAGGGATGGTCCATGTTTCTCTTCCTGATTTATGTGAAGTTGAGTTTTAAAAATGTTCAGAATCACTACCCAAACCTTTCTCAGTCAGTAAGACTTTGAAAAGTCACAAGTCCTGGGAATTTATTGTATGAAACTGTAATTTAATAGAATCATAAACTGATTAATCCCAAAGTATCTTTCACTTCAAGAAAAATGTGTCTATCTTCAGTACACTGTCTGTTTCTGAAGTATTTGTGTTTTTAAATAATTTAAAAACCTGTAGTTAGAAATAATACCAGTCCATATTAATAACTGGATAGATTTAATACTTCAGTTTCTGAAAAGCCCACCTTCTTGGTATGACCTAACTCCAGAAATGTAAATTATGATTCAACCTTCAAATTTTAATTTAACATATTTTACTTCCCACTCTGCAACTACGAACAAGAAGAAAATCTTAAAATATTAAAAGATAAGATCAGTATCTACAAATCTAAAGACTACCACAGCTACAACCTCTCTAATGTGCTGAGTCCCATGACCATAAAACACACAATTAACACCTACCCTCAGGGCAAAGCATTACTTGGAATAAACTGTTACCAATAACTATTTTATAAATTTGATGAGCTCACCACTCTGTGTAATTCTAGATGAGGCTAGTGAGCAAAATTTCCCAGAACTCTGAAATACTGAACTGAACTAAGATTATTGTTCCATAATACTTCTTAAAAACAGCACAAGGGCTGCAGATAACATCTCTAGGACTGAGCTCAGGACTTGGCAATGCGGACATCAGGGTATTAATTTTATCAAACAACCCAATAAACTGCTACTAAAGATATCCAATTTAATGGGCTGTTAAGCTGGACTTTCAGAAACAATACATTGGTTAATGATTTTCTGCAATCATGTGACAATTTTCATTAAAATTTTTTCTTTATTAAATTTAAAAGTTTCTCTACAATGAACATTAAGAATGTATTCTATAATTATCTTAACAAAGCATTTATTTCTCTAAGGAAGTGACTTGAAAACTAGCTAGAAATTTGACAGAATTAAATGGCAAAGAGTGAAATAACTACAAACGTGCCTAAGCGTGTTTGCAAAGTATCTGGTACCAGAACTAAGAGGTTTTCTGCATCCATACGGGAATTACTCTCCACGTATCACAGATTTTAACATGCCTTCCGAAGCCCATTATAACATACTATGAATCAAGAGATTTATATATTCAAAGTTGTTGTGGAAAATTAAACACAATTTCAACAACTCTTATTCTCAAAAATTAAAGAACTTAGCTATACTTGGCATCCCTACACATGATGATGTGGGGTGAGAACAGCAAGGCTATCGGGGCTCAGTCACTAAAACAGTTTAAGATGCAGAACTCCCTGACAAATACTCTGGAAAAATAAATCAGAATGTAAATACAAGGTGATTCCTCCTGTGCCGAACGGGCAGTATTTAATAAAGAAATTTGGTTCAAACAGTTCCTTAGTAAATGTGGCCTAGGAAACAAGAGTCAGAAAACGTCTAAAAGAAAGCTAAGACATGACTCACAAATCAGCCTACTGGATCCAGCTTCTCACGCCTGCCTTCCATGCTCCCTTTCTCTGTGCATAGCAAGAAGCGAGGGAGCTACATAGCAACAACCTTTGTTAGGAGGGAATCAAGCCAAAGCCAGCCAGGACACACAATCTTATTTTCCATCAGTGGTAATGAGAATATTTTATTTAAATGGAACGTGAAGAGTTAAAGTACAGCCTTAAGGTTTCAATTTTGTACTTTGAATATTAAGAAAGCAATTACTGCCAAAAAAAAAAAAAAACACAGAAACATGTTGAACTAACTACACAGAAAACAGCGTGGGTATTTAAGTCACTGTATTTATCACCATTAGTGAAAACAGATGTCCTTAGATCTCCAGTCTAGAGACAGCACACTTCATAATATCATTATTCATTTAAAACACCACAAATGTTTACAAAGAACATTTGGATTTCACAATTGCTTATAGAATATCTTACAATATTAAAAACATCATGATACCTCATATGAAAATCAATAAAGACAACTTAATCTTTCTCAGCAAAAAAAATTCAGTATCACAAATTTAATGTGTAAATTTACATATGAATTCAAAAAGGAATCCATTTAAACCTCACATTGCCACATAACTACCTATTTCGTAAGCTGATAAAAACGATGTACTTTTTGAAAATATGTACATCAAAACCAGAAAGTCAATGTTTACTTTTCCCTTTATTAGCAACGTTTGGTGTATTTTTCTGTTTCGGTTCCCAGAGTGCGTTTTTGACAAATCTTGAGGCAGCACCCCTGTCCAGCTTGGCAGCCTTTTTCTTGTCTGTTATTTCCTTGACTCTGTTCATGTAGACTCTGATTCTTTCCTTAAAGATAAAAAGAAAGAAAATAAAAGGCAATGATTTCCTGAGCTGTTCACTATCTTTAGGTTTTATTATACTCTTGCTCAGTGAAAACCAACAGTGAGTATTTATTGACAATTAAGTCCACGGGACTAGTGAGTGCAAACAGGCTAAGCATGCCCTCTGCGTTCTTGGACAATGTAGGGAAGGCATACTTTAAACTCCCTTCAGTGGACATGGGGATGCACCCACCTCTTGAAAAGCAAAGGCAGGAGGATCAAGACTTGAAGGTCAGTCAGTTTGAGGGCACCTTGGCTCTACACCAGACTGTCTAAAAACAGCAATAATCAAGAACCAACCATTTTAGAAGAGTTCTGAACTCTTCCAGGAAAAGGCACATGCCAGGGTATCACAATAAACAACGACTGGCCGACACGCAGCTCTACTGTGTTAATTCACATTAACCTAAATTCTTACACCAACCAATCAATTCTCCCACCATTTCTAAACAGAAAATAGGTGGGGCAGTATTTATATCTATTTTATGTTACTGCCTAGTGTCACAATTAAAATAGAAAGAATGAAATAGGAGCTCTTTTATTCAATTTCGTAATTTTGACTGGTAAGCATGGGAAATTTTCTAATAAAATACACAGACTTTAAAGGTAAGAAACATAACAGGTTTCTGGGCTACTTTAAATCTCTTAAGAATATTACTCAGAATAAATAAATCTTATACTTCAAATGATGAATTAAAGTTGATGAAACCATACAATACAGTAAGTGACTGATTACTGTTCAAGTTTCACTGAAATAAAAGAGATATATGAACATACACAGTAAAATACAGAACCTTACAAGTGTTTCATTACCAAAACTGAGTAACTGTTCAAAATCCTCTACTGCCTCCTTCTTCCGCGTCAAAGCTGCAACCCTTAGAAAGCAGCACCCCCACCCTAGACCTGCCCTGGGACCTGCGCCCTCCTTCATCCAGTCTCCTCTAGTCTGCTGCGCTGTCAGTCTTGTCAGGGAGCGCCTCCATTTAACACTGGCACTTTATCAGGTACCCCAATTTGCTACACCTGCTCTGCTTTTTCCTTTTCCCCATAGAATACCCCTGAGCATCCTGCACAGTCAGTATGTGTGGTGTTCATCTTATTATGGTCACACTGTGGGTGTGGCACCTGCCACACTCCTCAGCTTTTTCTCCAAGGAATCATCTCGCTCGAAAACGATGCCAGGCTCGTAGTAGGCACTCAAACATTACTGGATGAAGAAGGCGACTGTTTCCCACTTGTGATGCATATGACAAATAGCAAATAGATTTCCTCTAACTCTGGGATCAATTAGCAATGTCTGTTGCAAGGTCAGGAAAGGGTAATAGACTTAAGAAGGCTTTTTATTTGCCAATCCTTATCCAGAAAATTAATATGCTCTCCATGAAATAGATTCTGAAGGAGAATGAAGACAAATGGTCTTATCCTTTTACAAACACAATATTGAGTACTGGAAATAACTTTGGGTTAAAAATAATTTCATAAAAGGACACCATTAGAAAGCTAGAAAGATAACCTGTACTTCTTAAAGCCAATATCATAAATCAAATAAAATCTATACATATTCCTTTATGCCTTTCTCTTAAAATTGTTTCACAACCGCTATTTAAGTATAAATTTATTTTTCCCTCAAGAACTTTAAAAGAAGAAAATATCCTGATCTATACACTTTTATAAATGAGGATAAGAGGCCTGAATTACTCATTTTATTTTTAAGTATATTACCTATATGCTTTACTAAGATGTAAATAACACACTTTACTGGCTACTAGAAGACTTGAAAATGGGATACAATGTCAAGTGTGTTTTGCATATATATGTACATTACATTTTATGTACACAAAGAATAAATTCATTAAAATTCTTATTCATGAAGCCAAGTCAGTAAGGTAACTATGTTTGATTTCTATTTTTCTCCTTTGAATTGGATGATTTGACTTAATATTTGAAGTCAGCAAAAACTCCAAGATATTAGATCTTATTTAGTGTACTTATACATCTAAATGGAATACAGAGACAACCTAGAAGATTTATTGCAGGTTGTAAATATGTCACTGATGCAGAATTACTGGACAGTAGACATACTGCTGGTGCCAAAAAAGCTTTTAGCTTTGTTGCTGAACTGAATTCTTTACTGCTGAGAAAATGAGTTAATGGAGGAACTGAAAAGGTAGGAGAGAAATTTCCCCGTCTTTGCTAGTAAATCAACTGGAATACACTTTTAAGAATTGTCTAAGAGTTTTTTTTTTTTTTCTTAAGTAGCCCCGGAGATGAATAAAATCTTAACAATTTATAGGAAAAATAATATGAAAGTTATAAATAATTACTGGAATTATGCCATTCTGCCCTAATTCTGATCCCCCTAATCAGCGTGATAACAGCTATAAGTCTGGAATTCCAGAGTTATAGAGGAGACCTATAAACAGGGATAAATCAAAGACGTCTTACCAATTCTTGCTTCACCGGATGCTCCTTAGGATTAACTCCTTGAGTTGCCAAATAAACTGTAAGAGAAAGACAGCATTAAGTAAAGTAGTATATATATTAAGTGTTATAATAAAAGAACCCCTAGTTATTCGTGGAAGGAAGGTTGCACAGTTAATTCAATTTCAAATTATTTAATCTCTATGAAATATTAAGTTTGTGTGTGGATCACAGGCATCCTGTATTGACATAAAATAAAAAACATTTGAATAATAAAATTACTATAAAAAATAATTCTATGCTGACTGCTAGCTCTTAAAAGCAAACCACCTTTACAGTAATATACTTCCTAATAAACTACAAAGTAAAATACGTACCCCAAAACATTGAATTTAATGTGTATGCAGAAACTAAGTCCACCTTGGCTTGCTCAAGTGGGTCCAACTAGTAAAAGAGAAAGAACAGAAGATTGAGAGATGCACACAAACTTTGCACATCAACAGATAACACTTCAAACTTTTCCCAACCACACAGCATCAAAGGCATGTTTTCTCACTTCCTAAAATCCAGTAATACCCATACCCCTCCTGCTCTATACCCCCCTGCTCCATACCCTCCCTGCTCTATAGCCCCCTGCTCCATACCCTCCCTGCTCTATACCCCTCTGCTCCATACCCTCCCTGCTCTATACGCCCCTGCTCTAAACCCCTCCTGCTCTATACCCCTCCTGCTCTATACCCTCCCTGCTCTATACCCCTCCTGCTCTATACCCCCCTGCTCCATACCCTCCTGCTCTATACTCCCCTGCTCCATACCCTCCTGCTCTATACCCCCCTGCTCCATACCCTCACTGCTCTCCTTCATATTCATGGCTGCTATTATAAACTTACATGTATACATACATATGCCCAAATATAACCAGTGTTTTTGTTGTTGTTTTGCTAAAAATTTTCACTTCAAGGTATCATTTTTGATTAAACAAGGAATTTTTACACTCTGAGAAAAATTCTTCTAAATTATATCAATTTCAGAGTTATAATCTGGGCTTTTATGTCAACATAAGCATTGTACATGGTTCAGTTACATATAGGAAGGAGAACAAAATGCTTAGGCAATACCAAAGACAGGAGAAATTTAATTACTGTTTTTGTACTGCAGAGTTTCCAGAAACTCTGATAATATCATTACAAGACTTAAAAGGTCAAAGACAGATTCTGTCAAAAAAAAAGGCTACGAATGTCCTTGCTTTTCAAAAAAGTTCCCAATGAAAAGTTTTATAGGATGTTCTGGCTAAATATACCCCAACACATCTACATCTGAAACTCTAGTAGAGAGATATGGACAGTGTCAATCAACTGCTTCTTCCACGTTTCAGTCTTACAAAATTCATCTTCAGGAAACAGATTTTAAAATACCTTCTGCTACCAGGCTGTGGAAGTGCATACCTTTAATCCCAGCACTCAGGAGGCAGAATCAGGAGGATCTCTATGAGTTCAAGGCCAGCCTGGTCTACAGAGTGAGTTCCAGGACAGCCAGGGCTACACAGAGAAATCCTGTCTCAAAAATAAAGAAAGAATACCTTCTGCAACAACTCGTTCCTAGAGACGGACATCATGGTCTTCAGCATGTCGTCCACAGCACCCAGGGAGCTTTCCAGGGCCGACAGGGACTCATGGATCTCCACGGGATAGTCCTCATTCATTTCTTCACCTGCCATTTCCACCAACTGCGAAAAGAAATCTCAGAATTCATATTGGAGACAGGGCTTTAGAAAGAAAATAAAAAGCACTTTTACTTTTGAGTAAGGGTGGAAGGAGAATCTGAGCACGCAAGTCTAGGACAGCAGCTTCCGGCATCTCTTCCACCATCTCCTCCTAAGCACACCTCCTTTCTGGGAAAGAGGAAAAAGCCCGCCCAGGCCACACACCAAGCCTTGGATGCCTTCAAAGCTCCGAAAACATGACTCTAACACCACATATCAATAGGCAAAACCCATGTTCACCCAGATTCAGTGGCACAGGCACTTGGGAAGTGGAACAAAATACAGGTCGCCCTCAGCTGTAGGTAAGTTCAACGTAAGACGCCATCTCAGAAAAAAAAAAAATGAGGAAAAACTACATTTTAAAAAAGCATTCTAATGAAGGCAATTTTTTTTTGAAACTGAAAGTCTGATTTTAAAAAAAAATTCTAACATGTGCTGAAGAAACAAAGTGAGTTTGAAAATTTTATGTTTTATTTAGCTTTTGAAAGCTTAGGATCATTCTGACAGTTCATTGTATTAAACTTAAAAAACAAATCCTAGACACGAAAAATCTTTATCAACTATCACAAAAATTACCTTTCAAGTTCAAGTTCATATGTGTATTTCTAGTCCTTAAGCATCTTAACAACAGTTGTGGAAACAGACACTTGAGCTTTCAGTGCACCTGCTTGAACACTCTATTACCTTGGGGAAAAATCACTAAATCTCTCTGGGCTTCAAAGTTTTCATTCATAAAATAACCTAGTTGATTTCATGATCTGTAAAGGTCATTATCAAAATTATGGATAATTTTGTTATATATGAAAACACTATTATAGATATATAATGTCTGCCATCTAAGGATACATACTGAAGTACACAGTGATAAAAACCATGACCTTGAAAAAATAGCCTTCATAAAGTAAACCAAAGTGCAAAACAAGGATTTACGTAGATTATACAATGAAGTTGGAGAGCAGTTATGACTCAGGTCCTGCACTGCAGGATGAAGAGGTGCAGCCTAGAACATTCACACAGTACTACAGGGAGGGGAGAGGAAGGAGGTGCTCACCGGACCTGCACAGCTGCTCAACCACGCTCGTAACTCTACCGCTGGCAATAGAGGCTGACATTTCAGATCACTGGATCATGGTACACAAGTCTTTAAGACATTGTCATTTCAGTGGGCAGGGCAGGCCAGCTGCCAGGGAACTGAACCAAAGCCTCAAGAACGCTAAGTACACAACCTACCTCTAAGTTACCCCCCAAGCTCAAAAATATCCCTCTATGTTTATCTGATTCTTTACAATGTATCCATGTAAAAACACATAGATCAGGTTAAATCCAAACAAAATACTAAGGAAATGAACCTGTAGCACAACAGGAAGAGCCTCTGTGAATGCATTTAACAAACAGGCAGAAACTACACACAACTCCACAGAAAGTAGACAAAGAGGCGAGCAGCTCACAAAAGAATCCAGATGACTACAAAGAAAACTACTTGGGGGCTGGAGAGATGGCTCAGTGGTTAAGAGCACTGACTGCTCTTCCAGGGGACCCTGGTTCAGTTCCCAGCACCCACATGGCAGCTCACAACTGTCTGAAGATCAGTTCCAGGGGATCTGACACTTCACACCAATGCACATAAAATAAAGTTAAATAAACCATAAAAATATTAAAAAAAAAACTACTTGACTCCACCAAGGAAACCACGAGAACAAAATGCCATTTTTCATGTGTGAAACAATACCTAATATAAGCAAAAGGTGGCCACGAACAGGCCCTTTTCACCGTTAGCCGTTTGATTTAATTAAGCATCTTCTGGATTTGATACTTCATTTCAAAATCGTATGCATGTGTTCATTGACCCAGTAAACATATTTCTCAGAAATGTACATTTAATTTACATGAAACATGTTAGTGTGCATCCGCAGCAATATTTCTCAAAACCGCAAGACAGTGCCTACGAATACAGACTGATTAACTAAATTAGGACATACCATCCGATAAAGCACCTGCAGTAGTAAAAGCACTGAGGTGTGGTTCAGAAAGATTTGTAAGGTAGGTCAGGAGGTGAAAACTGAAGAGCAGCATAAATAATATACCTCACTTGTTTCTTTACTTAAAAAATTAATGTCCACAATGGGTTCCATTATGATACTGAATATGCGGGCCTTATTGCACCACGCGCATATTCAACCCTCATATTACCTTCTCTTTATTTAAGAAAACAACATGAGTAGACACATACTTGGTTGCTATGGCCTGGGTGTGAATCCCAGAAAGACCCATGTCAGACTGTGGTCCCCAGCTCATGACAATTTTGGAAGATAGCAAAACCTAAGAAGTCTAAGAAATAGGGGGCTGGAGAGATGGCTCTTCCAGAGGTTCTAAGCTCAATTCCCAGCAACCATATGGTGGCTCACAACCATCTGTAATAAGATCTGGTTCCCTCTTCCGGCCTGCAGGCATATATACAAGCAGAACACTGTGTACATAATAAATAAATAAATTTTAGAAAGAAAGAAAGAAAGAAAGAAAGAAGGAAAGAAAGAGGCAGGGAGGGAGGGGAGGAAAGGGGAGGGGAGGGGAGGGGAGGGGAGGGGAGGGGAGGGGAGGGGAGGGAAGGGAAAAGAAACCCTAAGACCCGGCTGGCAGTTTTTTTAGTCATACTGGGGGAGGGGGCGGTCTCCAAGAAGACTGTGGACTTGGGTGGATTTCCCTCCCTCTCAGCCTCTCCCTGGCACATACAAGAGCAGCAAGGACCAGTCATGGACTGAATCTCCAAAACTATAAGCCCAACAAGTCTTTCCTCTCTTTACATTTATCCCTTTTTCAAGCAGCAACTGAAAACTAACATACTTATACATACATGTGAGTTCTCTAAAACATACAAAATAAACTGTTAACTGTAGCTACTTCCAGGAAAGGAAAAGCAGGGAAGTGAGACAGCATACCTAGTTCTCGGAACTAGGACTATAGGAGATTTACACAATGTGTTAAAACAAATCTATAATAAAAGCTTCATGTGTTTGACAATTTGAAATGTACTGGGGATGACAGACAGATGATCAATCCCCCTACTTAGCAGCTATAGGCAAACCTATGACTCTTTAGCTCCACTACCACATTCAAAGAACCAAAATGTCTTCTTTTCCCTGGGGCTGAATTTTCTGGCCAACATAGAGGTATATATATTCTTCATCAATCTTATTGCCTCTTCTAGCTTAGCTTTCTGAACGGTCACACCTCCCACCAACTCTCTCAGAGACACCACCACAAACCTAACCTCCCTTGGTGCCCACCAGCCAGTTCTCAACCTTAGCTCGAGGTGCACTAGCCTTCCTGAGGACACAAACACAGAGCCCAGCTGGGAGCACTATCAATGCCCTCATTCATTCCTGAACCGACTGTGCACTGTCTCCTCGGCTTGCGGGGCACACTGGGATATCAAGAAGAGCATGTGCTGAACAGTCACTCGCCAGCCACAAGGGCTTGCTCACTCACCACACAAGTATCCAGAATTGACAACAAACAACCCTGATGCTTGGAATGCATTGATGAGCAGAAACCTGGACCCTGAGCTTCTGTGCTTACTGCACATGATACACCTCAATCCAATAATCACAGAAACATAAAAACACAATGGCGTGGGGAGATACAGGGTGCCCTGACACTGCAAACTAGCAGGCATAACAAGACCCGAGGAAAGCAAACCCATCTCCAAACACTCTTCAGAGTGGAGTCAAGTAGACAAGCACAGTGGGGAGGAGTCTTCATGGCAATACCCTAACTAGGTACTGACACTCGGCTCGTTGAGCCCTGCAATGGCGCCTTATCCTTTCAGGACAAAACACTCTTTTATACAACATGAAAGCAACGTCAAAGTCTGGCCCTGTCATCCTTCAGCCTTAATTCTCTTTCCCTCCCACCAACACCACATGAAGCTTCTGCGTCTGTCCTTAATCTACAAGAGTAAAATCAACATCTACAACTCTGGAGCTACACCCATCACGGAAGCAGAATCAGCTGTGGGTAGCAGGAAAGAGGACTTGCTAAAGCGCCCTTCAAACAGCTGACTGGGGCAGGGTGGGAGTCCGAGGAGTTAGGAGAGGAGTGCAGTGAATATGATAAAATATATTGAATGCGTGTTTAGGATTAGGTTAGGGCTAGAGCTAGTTCTCAACAAATTAATAAATGTATTAGAATCCAGCTGACTGGGAGGTGTGGCAGGGCGAGAGGGGAAGAGACCAGCAAGTAAAGCAATGAAAGTCCTCTGCAGGCGTGGCGGGCCACGCTGGCTGCTGTACAGGATGGATGAACTGTAGGGGACTAATTATGAAGGATGAAATGACAGCATCAGCTATGAACCTAAGCAGGCAGAAGGAACTGAAGGTGGAGGACAGTGGTCCAGCTTGGGTTGGATTTTGTAGGCAAAGGCAGCAGAATCCACTCAGGGGCTGATTGTGGGTTACGAGAATAAAGTGAAACAACCATAAGAGCGGAGCTGCTGCTAACCAAGACTTGAGTGGACACAGTGGTGCACACTCACGACCCCAGCCTTGGGAATCTGAGGCCAGAGATCCTGAGTTCAAAGCCAAGTCCTGTTACCAACAAAGCCAAGCAAGCAAACAAACACAAAATCTGCCCTAAAGCAGGATGGGCAGGATTGTGGGAGCAGAAAAATATTCAGATGTTTGCTGAGTCATCAAATAGAAGGGTTGAGGGGGAAGCTAAGTATAAGGAGTCTAGAGTTGAAGGAAGTGGTCGCTGGTTAAATAAAAAATTGAAAATTGTGAATGAACAGATGGTATTTAAAGTCATAAGATGGGAACCAGTCACTAAAGGAATAAATGAAGACAGAAAAAAGAAGTTGGTCCAAGGCCAGAGTGCTGAGGTGTTGAATATCTCACTAAGTACACTACACACTATGTAATTTACCCTCAAGATCACAAGAGTCACTTGAATCCATGCTGATACTGCTCACCGTCATGAGCACCATAGCACACATCATGAGCCCAGAAAAGATGAAAACTCGGAGTTCAGCTTCTACACCCCACACATAGTCAACTGGGACAAAAAAGATGAAATCTCAGAGTACAGCTTGTACACCCCACAGACATGCACACTCAAAGTACAGCTTCTACACTCCCCACACACACTCAAAGTACAGCTTCTACACACCACACATACAAACTCAAAATGCAGCTTCTACACTCACACCCAACCCCCTCCCACACACAGAGAGTTAACTGGGACCCAAGTTTAGAGAATCTTAGCATCATGTCACAGTTTGGACTTACAAATACTAGAAGTTACTACATGGATTCAGGAGGAAAATATATGGTAATGTATATTTGGAAGCTGTTTCCATCTCTACGGCAATTAGAGTTCCATATAATAACCATATTAGTGACAGAAAGAAAATACAACATATACTTAATGTATTTTTGTAACAAGAAAGCAATTTGCAGGTTCGGCACCATAATTCTATTCTTATAATTACATTTTATACAACATTACCTTTGAAAATAATGATGAACCGTATATATAAGTTCTCAATAAATACTACTGTCTTGGTCAGTGATTCTGTTAGTGTTACCTGCAATTTTCAGTAAAATCTGAGAATATACAAGGCTACCTTTTCAGATGTATTAACCTCTAAAAACACATCACAGGAGTTAGAGAAGTTGCTGACTGGATAAAGCACCTGCCCCCACCCCAAGCTTGAGGGCTGGAATTCAGATCTCCTGCACCCTCATAAATGTGGGGCGGGTATGGAGGGGGCCCAACACTCAGAAGGCAGAAACGGGGAATCACTTAGCATCCTAGCTAGAATGGCTGAAGTTAGTGAGTCTCGGGTTCAATGAAAAACATTGTGGAGTGCCACTCAATAAACAAACTGAAGGATGGAAGAAGAAATCATGTGCGGACTTCCACATACACACACGGGCACATATTCCTGCAGATGAGAAAATACACACACACACACACACACACACACACACAATCCAAAAGTTCAGCAATAAAAAAGCACATAAATTACAAGGCTGGCAAGGTGGTTTAGCAGTTAAAAGTACTTGTTTATCTTCCAGAGGACCCAAGTTTGGTTCCCAGCAACCAGATTGGGAAGCTCGCAACCACCTGTAATTCCAGCTCCATAGGGCCTGACTCTTTTTACTGTTGATGCTGGCAGGGCATGGTGATGCACGCCTTTAATCCCAGCACTTGGGAGGCAGAGGGAGGGGGAGCCTCTGAGTACAAGCCCAGCCTGGCCTACAGAGAGTACTCCATGGCACCCGGGGCTACATAGCGAAACCCAGTCTCAAAAAAAAGAAAAAATGAAGAAAGAAACATTAAGGAAGCCTTTATCTCAAGTGAGCTAACATTGCCAACGTGAGCGTTCCGATCTTGGGCAGAATAGTAAGGAGTGCATGGAAAAATTACTCTTTTCGCCTTCCATCACAGCCTTTCTCCGTTTAGATTTGAAATCAGTTAGAAACAGATTTCGTTGGGTTTTCACTTGTTGCTTTTCAACCCTTGAAAGGCAACGTTAAACAAGAGAAGGGCAAAGGCAGAGTAGGGAGAGAAACCAGGGGCCGAGGAAAGGCAGAGCCTGAGAGCGCCATTGCCAGGCTCAGGGGACTGCAGGGACCACGCTAGCGGCACCGAGGCCCCGCTGGCTCCCCAGTCGGCCACAGGACGGACGCGATCCCGGGACGCCGGAAAAGGGGCCCTGACAGGAGCGCGACAATCACCCGAACCCAGCTTTGCACTATACCTCAATACCGTGGACGACCGGCTCCGGGAAAGAGGTCGCACGTTGATGACGCCATGTCCCCGCCCCTGCCTGCCACGCGTGCGTCGCTCCGAGGCTCGCGCATGCGTAGTTCAGTACCGCGGCTCACACCTCGCGCCCGGATGAGAAGCGTGAGGAAGGAAGCCCTGGCATGTTGTGTCGATTAGGTTTCTGCCCTCACCTACCCTAGAAGCAAGTTGAGCGTTCTCTATGGCTTTGTTCAGATCTTTCCCTTGCCGGAAACTGGGTCCGGAGTTCTCAGATCAAATTTTTGAGGGGCTCCTCTAGACTAGGTAGGGTCTGCTGCCTGTCTGCCAGCTACTAGGCTAAGGGATACTTATGAAATACAGTAAAACAAAAATTTTTAAATAGGGCCGTGGCCATATGCAGAGTACAAGCCCGGTTTTCGTTATTTTGCTTCTGTTTTTGAGCGGGTCTCATGCATTATGGATGGCCTTCAATTCACAACCCGCTTCACGTGTGTTGGCTGTGCCACCCCAACTGCTGGGGAGTTTTATGTCAACTTGACGCGAGCTAAAATGACTAAGAAGAGGGCCAATTAAGAAAATGCCTCCAGGGGGCTGGAGAGATGGCTCAGAGGTTGAGAGCATTGCCTGCTCTTCTGGAGGTCCTGAGTTCAATTCCCAGCAACCACATGGTGGCTCACAACCATCTGTAATGGGGTCTGGTGCCCTCTTCTGGTTTGCAGGCATACACACAGACAGAATATTGTATACATAATAAATAAATAAATAAATAAATAAACAAATAAATAAATAAAAAGAAAATGCCTCCATAAGATGAGGTTACAGGCAGTCCTGTAAGGTATTTTCTTACTTAGAGATTGACGGGAGAGGCTAGCCCATGACTACTGATGCGGATCCTGTGCTGATGGCCCTGGATTCTACAAGAAAGCAGGCTGAGCAAGCCTTGAAGAGCAAGGCAGTGAGCAGCACCCCTCCCTGGCCTTTGCATCATCTCCTGTCTCCGTGTTCCTGTCCTGTTTGCTCCTGTCCTGACTTCCTTAATGAAGGACTATGATACAGAATTGCAAGCTGAATAAATCCTTTTCTTCCCAACCTTTACTGAACTGAGCCATCTCTTGGGTCCCTCAGTTTAAACATTCATCTAGGATAAAATATGTAATACTGTATTTTCAGAATTTATCATCAATATCTATTCAGTTGTCAGTTCTAACAATTTACCCTTTAAAATTGCCTTTTAAAGTTATTGAATTTTATTTAATCACAACTAAATTATTTGGGGGTGCTTTTCAAGACAGGGTTTCTCTGTGTAGCCCTGGCTACATAGGGCTACACTATAGACCAGGTCACACTATAGACCAGGCTGGCCTTGAACTCAGAGATCTGCCTGCCTTTGCCTTGTAAGCACTGGGATAAAATATAAAAGATATGTGCCACCACCACCTGACTAAATACAGATTTTACACATTGCTGGAGTAAAACAATTTCCTAACATTAAATTTTCTCAAACTGTTATTAGCAAAAGCCATTTCATTTTTGTAAAGCTTTTCTATTTTTGTTAAACTTGCAAATCCAGTAAGTACAGCAATTTGGCTATGTGGTGGTTTAAAAAAAAATAGCCCCCATAGGCCAGCTAATCCAACAATGGAATATCCAAGAATCCAGTAGTTCTTCAGTTCAGAAAGCTGGATGTCTCATCTGGTTGTCAGTATACACTGGGATCCCAAAGTAGCGGGCTCTAATGCCAGTGGACTTGCTATTAAGGGCAAGAACAAAAGGGGCAATGAAAAACTTTCTTCTTCCACGTCCTTTTATAGGCTGCCATCAGAAGGTTTGGTCCAGATTAAAGGTGAATCATCCCACCTCAAAAGATCTGGATTAAAGGTTTATCTTCCCAGCCTTAAACGATCCCAATTAGAAGGGGATCTTCCCATTTCAAGTGATTTAAGAAAAAGCCCAGCTGGGTGTGGTGGCGCACGCCTTTAATCCCAGGACTTGGGAGGCAGATGCAGGCAGATCTCTGAGTTTGAACCCAGCTTGCAGAGTGAGATCCAGGACAGCCAGGGTTACACGGAGAAGAGAAGAGAGGAAAGGAGAAGAGAAGAGGGGAGAAGAAAATGTAGTACAATGGAGTATTACTCAGCTTTTAAAAAATGAAATCATGAAATTCGCAAGTAAGTGGTATTAGAGAAAAATCATCCAGAGTGAGGTATCCCCAGACCCAGAGTGACAAACATGGTACGTGTTCCCTTATATGTGGATATTGGCTGTGAAGTCAAGGAGCACCACAGAGGGTAGGTAGACAGTAAGGGACTAAAGAAGACAGAGAGATCTTATTAGGAAAGGGAGATAAACTAGATGGTTATGAATGGGGTTGGCGGTTGGAATGGGAGGATCAAGTGGGGAGGAGGAGAGAAGACGAGAAGGAATGAGAGAATACACGGAGAGAGAGCCAAAAATAAGTGCATTTGAGGGGTAGTAGGGAAACCTAATACAATAAAAGCTTCCTAAAGTATGTACATATATTAAGGTGATCTAAATGAAATCACCAAATAATAGGGGCTACAGAGTTCCATCTGGCCATCTCTTGTCACCAAATGAAGCTTCCAGTACCAGGACTGGGTTACATCTAACCAGTATATGTATATGGCCAAAGGGAATTTCATGGGAATCCCCAAACAACCAAGGCTGTTGCCAACTGTAGCTTGCTCTCCACAAACTGAAGGCAAGGCCTCATTGCTGAAAATGACACCTACACAACTCAATGAATATGAAGGAATCAAGCTGGTGGCTACATAGAGACCTCACCCCTACGACGTTCAGTGTCTTTGGCACAAGAAGGTACTCTTTGCCGAGCAGTGGTGGCGCACGCCTTTAATCCCAGTCCTCAGGAGGCAGAGGCAGGAGGATCTCTGTGAGTTCGAGGCCAGCCTGGTCTACAAGAACTAGTTCCAGGACAGGTTCCAAAGTCACAGAGAAACCCTGTCTCGAAAAACAAAAAACAAAACAAAAACAAAAAAGAAGGTACTCTTCACACTACCAAAAGAGAAATGTAAACACCGACCCAGCCACAAACCCTTGGAACAACAATGGTGTCCTGGCTGCAACGCAATGGTGGCACAAAGCTTGTACAAGTAACCAACGGATATCTGATTTGACTTAAGGCCCACCCATGAGAAGGAACCCATCCAAGCATGGCTTGGATGACCAAGAAGCTGAGCCTATACAACCCAGGGACTTATGGTAAAACCAAACACTACTAGTCTTTAAAAAAAAAAAAGTAGCAGGTCAGGGCATGGTAGTGTATGCCTTTAGTCCCAGCACTCAGGAGGTAGGGGCAGACAGACATCCATGAATTTGAGGCCAGCTTTGTCTGCAAATTGAGTTCTAGGACAGTGGATGCTGTTACACAGAGAAGCCCTGTCTCAAAATATACAAAAATATAGTCTTAAAATGACTCCTAATGATATTCTACTATACTCATAGATCAGTGCCTTGCTCGGCCACTGTCAGAGAAACATCCTTCTGCAGCAAATGGAAACAAATACAGAGATCCAAAGCCAAATGCTACACAGACAGTGGGAGACCTTGGAACACTCAGCCCTAGAGAGGATGTCTTTATCAAATCCCTCCCTTCTGGTTCAGGGAATCCTGAAGAAGAGAAGACATAAGGAGTCCTTAATCTTGGGCTAAAGACATCCCTCTTTCAGGGCTCAGGAATCTTCATGGCGAAGGGGACAGAATGCCGTAGAGAGTGAATGACAACGAAGTAGTGTTGTTTCCGTGTGAAAGGCATTGCATATGAACTCGAAGTGACTGTGATCAAATGCACAATTTCTTTTTCAAGACCAAGCAAGATAAAATCCTGGCATGGGAGAAGGAAGGGTCACGAAATTGCACCCCTAGGTAGGGAGCTATCTATGGGCAACTGATGGCTGTGGGAAGCAGAAAGTAGTGTAAATTCTAATTGATCTTAATAATAAAAACCCTGAGTCAGACTTTAGGGGGTGAAAGCTGAAAGATCAGAGAAGCAGAGCAGCCAGTCACAAGTTTTTACCTCTATGAAATCCTCAGACCGAATGGGGTGTCCTGTTTCTACAAGTCTTCAGTCCTGTTTCTACAAGTCTTTAGGCGGAATGGCTTGAGCTCCTGTTTCCCCCACGCCTTTTATTCCTTTCTCCACCCAGCCATATCCCTTCCTGTCTCCACCCACCTAGTGTTGGGATTAAAGGCGTGTGACTTCCAAGTACTGGGATTAAAGGTGTGAGCCACCACCACCTGGCTCTGTTTCTCTTTGAGATTGGATCAATCTACTGTAGCCTAGTGTGGCCTTGCCTGTGGCTCTGTTTCTCTTTGAGGTCGGAGCAATCTGCTGTTGCCTAGTATGGCCTTGAACTCACAGAGATCCTTCTGCCTCTGCCCCCTTGGTGCTAGGATTAAAGGTGTGTGCCACCACTGCCTGGCTGTTTCTCTTTGAGACTGGATCAATCTACTTGAACTCACAGAGATCCTTCTGCCTCTGCCTCCCTGGTGTTGGTGCTAGGATTGAAGGTGTGTGCCACGACTCCCTGGCCTCTATGTATAACTAGTTGCTCACTTCTCACCCAGATCCTCGGGCAAGCTTTATTTGTTATAACAGAAACAAAATATCACCACAGAGAGCCCATTCTCTTCAGGTACATGGCCCTAAGAGGGTGCCCATGGTCCAGGGGATGGCCTATACTCATGCATACAAGGGCAGCATCAACTAGGCTGAGTGGGTTTAAGAATAAATGTCGGGAGTCTTTGTCCTGCCAGCATTCTCTCTGCCCCCAAAATTCTGCTTAGTTAGCTATTGGCTATTTAGCTTTTTATTAAACTAACCATAGTGACATACTTCACTCAGTATAAAGGAATATTCCACAACAAATAAAAGCACAAGAAATTGGGAGGAAACAGAGGAGAGGGAATAGGAAATGTATTGGGAGGATGAAAATGGGGGGGGGGTCATCAAAACACATGTACGTATGAAATTCTTTTTTATTTATTTACCTTTAAAATGTTTTAAGTGTTCCTTTTTTTATTTGTATTTGTATGAGTGTTTGGCCTGCATGTTTGTGCACCACATGCATGCCTAATACCCACAAAAGTCAGAAGAGGGCATCAGTTTTCCTGGAACTGGAGTTACGGGGGGGGGGGGGTTGCCATGTGGGTACTGGGAGTCAAACCCATGTCCTTTGCAAGCATATCAAGTGCTCTTAACTGCTGAGAAATTTATTTAGACCCATGTATAAAATCTTTAAACAATAAAAGGAAAATAATCATTAGAAATTAAGTATTTTTTATTTTAAAGAAACTGATTTGAGGGCCTGAGAAGACAGTTCCAGTTGGTAATGTGCTTGTAGCCAGAATAAGGACCTGAATTCGATACCTGGCACCTGCATGAAACACCAGGCACAGTGGCTCGTCCCTGTAACCTCATAAACTCAAGGATATGAAAATATTTTCACATGTATTCCCCCCTCTCTGAGACAGGGCATTTCTGTCCTGGAACTCTAAGTAGACCTGGCTGGCCTTGAACTCAAAGAGATCCACCTGCCTCTGCCTCCAGACTGCTGGGATTAAAGATGTGCCCTGGGATTTTCAGCTTTCTGGGTCTTTCCACTGCTTTGCGGAGGGTCTTTTTCTCTGTATGTCTGCAGCATGCATGCATTTCCTTACCCTGAAAAACACCTTTCTTTAATTGCTAAATAAATGTCACCTTTATTTTTTTATTTCATTTTATTTTATTTGATTTTTGAGACAGGGTTTCTCCGTAGCTTTTGGTTCCTGTCCTGAAACTAGCTCTTCTAGACCAGGCTGGCCTCGAACTCACAGAGATCCGCCTGCCTCTGCCTCCCGAGTACTGGGAATAAAGGCGTGCGCCACCACCGCCCAGCTCCCTTTATTTGTTATAAGGACCAGTCATTGTGGATTCCCCACATTTTAGGTAGCTGTCAATACATTTTCAATTTTTTCCACAACCATCTTTCACCATGTGGCAGTTCCTCCCACCAAGGGGCAGAGTATGTTTTCCAACTTTTGACTCCAGGTATGGCTACTTGAACTGTTGTGGCCAGTAAAGGATACAGGCTTATGAATCAGGGTTTGATGTGCTGGGCTTCTGTCTTCACCATCAACAGAATAGGCCCTCACTGGTATATTGTGCCAGGGTGAGAGACAGGAAAGAGAGCCAGCTGTGCCCACCGGTATTAGCTCACACTCACAGCTGACTCAGACAGAGTCCATCTCCTAACGAAATTTGTGAGCCTAGCCGCAACCAAGAGGTAGTTCAATTTAGAGAAGCATTCTTCCTGAGAAGTGGACGGATCATTATTACTTATAGGAAAGATGACAGTAAAGCAAAAACATGGAATGCAAGTCTTCCATGAGCTAAGGAATCAGAACTGGGGGGAAATCTTGTCTTTGGGGAGCTGCTCTCCTGGGGCCAAGGCTTCAGGCTGCTGCTCTCACTGTGAGCACTGAGTTTCCTGGAGACATTTGCACTCGGGACACTTTACTTTTTAGAGGGCCCTGTTAAACTATCTCACAATGTCATAGCGCTTCCCCAACATAAACTTCTGGAGACACTAGAATGAACCATGAATTATCTTCAGGGAAGAGATTTTTACCAAGTCTCTCTAGAGACAGGCTAACAGTTTTCTCCCTGACTCGACCCCTCTGAGGGCATCTTGAGCTACAGTAACCTAAACATGAAAACAAGACAAAACATAAGAAATAAAGTGAGAAGCATGTCATTTCTCCTATCTACAACTTCACTAAGCGGACCTGCAAGTTTCATTCAGGCTCCAAGTGCTTTAGTAGCCTATAGCTCCTGGGGCTTTCCTCGATCTGCCTTCATAGAGCTCAGTGCTGTGATAGCTTGGGAGTGTAGGGTCCCCTTCTCTGAGCACTCGGAGTGTAATACCAGGGCGTTGTTCCAAAGCCTTCCTTCAGTCAGGGTGGGTCTAACCAGGAGTTAACAGATCCAAATCTCCTTCTCACAAAGACAGACACTCTCTGTGTGAATGTTATCTCCTGCCAGATAAGCGATCAGCAGGTCAGACACCTCCTTATCTGTGGGTGGAGAGAGCCAGCTGCTCTGCTCCTGTTGCTACCTGGCTTATTCTTCACCCTTATTGCTAGTGACCTGGCATTGCTTGTGCACCTTTCTCGGGTTCTAACTACCTAAACCAAGAAGTTCCTGGCTTCTCAGAGGGCAGAAGCACACCTCAAAATAGTGCAGACTTTCAGGGAGGTCCTGAGATTTCGATCTAGGGGTCTGTCTCCAGACAGATGCATTGGGAGCAATGCCTCTGAGACATCTCCTGAGCTAATATCCAACTGTGAACAGCTGAGGTCTGATAAAGAAGGAACAGTGAAGAAAACAGGGTACAGAAGCGAGTGCCTTCAGCTTCCTGTGGGAGGGAGAATGTCTTTTGACTACAAGGTTCTTTTGCGGGTTTTGTCTGAGCTGAATGATACACGGCACTGCAGGACAAGTCGGGGACTTTACTCAGGCTTTCTAAAGAATAACGGCTCCCTCCCATGTAAATCTGAAGCAAAGAAGGTGGGAAGAAATCTCGGTGTCCTTCAGGGAGAGAACTGATGGTGTGAAGAAGCCCTTAATTGAGAACATGTCATTAAAATCAGAACTTCCAAGCAGATGACTGGCTGGCGGGAGGTGAGGGATTTGACATTTCTTTTGTAAAACAATTACTTGCTTTAAAAGCAAAGCTAAGTCTTTTTCCTGGTGCTAGGAATCAGATCGGCTCTAGGATGTCATGATGCAGCTTTACTCTCTTTGCATCAAAACAACCACAGATGCTATGTACACAGTGGGCTTTCTCATGTGTTTATAATTGGGGAGAGAGATCCTTCTTAAGGTAATGTATTTCTTGGGGTTCAGTCTGACTTGTGTGTGCTCTCTGGGACTTAAACTGCAGATTTCCCCAGCTGGCTTTAAAAGGCTCAAAATCATTTTCTTCTTGTCATCAGAGCTCTACAGTGCAAACATCACCCACGAGGGGGCAGTGCCCTCTGGGTATTCAGTTAAACTAAGCTTGGGATTTGCAAAGCCCATCTCCAGGACAGCAGTCACCAGGACACACGTGGTGAAAGGCAGGTCTCAGCACATGAACATTACCGAATTTTGTGTCTCCCAAGCACTCAGCGTTTATCAGGAACTTTATGGCCCTTTCTAAGGGTGGGGTGAGGAATACAACCGTTTTCTGTTGCATTGTCCTTAGACCTCCACAAGGAAAAAAAAATCTGTAGAGATGCAAAATACACGCACTTAAGACACCAACAGATATGACTTGAGGCAGATGCTGGCACTGCCGGGACAGGAATGCTCTTCTGTTGGTTTAAGTTCCTTTTGTGAATTTGTGAAGATCTGAGGACAGCCGAGTTCCTCCAATGCTTTGTACCTGCCTTGGGACTGCCCTAGTTGCAACAAGTACTTAGGGTTTGGAAGAAATTACAAAGTGGGACTTTTCAAGGAAAAAAAACGTTTAATCTAGAAGATCAAGTTTCTTTTACTATTTCTACGAAGCTGGGTTTCCATCCACTGGGCACAAATATAATGCACATGATCCGAAGCAGAAGAAATAAAAGCACGGAACATCAGACCACAATGACAGAAAGGTGATGAAGGAGTACTACTGGGTACTCCCAGATGAGGAGAAAGATGAAGGGAACACTGGGTACCAAACTCCAAATGATGAGAAAGATGAAGAAACAGCACTGGGTACCAAAGCCCAGAAAGTGTCTATAAAAGCATGAGTTGACCACACCCCAGCATTTGCCCCTTGGGTGAACTCTACCAGAGGATCATGCTTGACTGGCTTACTGTACGTAGCAGGATCTGTTTGCATCTCCTGATGGCCTCCGCTCCACCTGCCTCAGCACCAGAACCCCCAGTTGTCTGCTTGCTGTTTGGGTGCACATCACCCTATCACGGCTTTTAATGTCTACTTTCCAGCGGTGGCACCATGCTGACTGCAGGCAGAGCCCTTAGTGGGGAAGACCTAACCGGAGGAAGTAGCAGTGGGCCCTTGAAGGTGCTACCTGGCAATCTGGTTCTGGTACCATTCTCTGGCCTGCTTCCATGCGAGCAACTTCTCCCACATGTTCCTGCTGCCACAGACTTTTTCTTTTTTTTTTTTTTTAGTTTTTTGAGACAGGGTTTCCTCTATGTAGCCCTGCCTGTCTTGGAACTCGCTGGCCTCGAACTCACAGAGATCCGCCTGCCTCTGCCTCCCGAGTGCTGGGATTACAGACATGAACGGTCACCTCCCCACATCCAGCAAGATATTGTAAAACCCTCTGAAGCCACAAGACAAGCTAAGATTCATCTTCCTTTGTCTATCAGGCACAATGAGTGCAACAGTGTGCACACAGGGCGATTGTGCAAATCAGCCTGAGTTTGCCTCATTACAGTGTACGTGGTGCTGTGACCAGTATGAAAGCGGAGGGACAGCCTTTCAAACAGCAAGGGGTCTTCCGGCCTTATTTTCCTCTTTTGTTGATAGGGTGAAAGCCGGCACTGAAATGGAAGTCTCAGCATCCACGTTGGGCAGTTAAGGTGAGAAGCATACAATGCATGGTTAAGAGCACCGGCTGCTCTTCCAGAGGACCCAGGCTCAATGCCCAGCACCCACGTGGGGATCTAAGACCAGTGGCAAGACACCAATGTGCATAAAATAAAAATAAATTAATATCTAATTCCTTTAGTGTATGCTGAACATGTGTGAAGCCTTGGGAACAACGCCTGGTTCCACTGGTAAGAAAGCATGGTATCATCACTGGTGGCATCTGATAATTCTACAGCTGATGACATCTTAGATTTAATGAAATATATATTATATATATATAAATTGTTCTACTTAAACCTTTCTGCATTATCAATAACAAATATTCGAAGCCAGATTTTCACATATTTTCCATTTTTTGAACATTGGGGAAATCCAAGCAGACTTTTTAAAGGTTAACTGTTGACTGACTTTTCTGTCCTGCCCGGATCCTACAATCATTTAGTCCCAAAGAAATCACACAGAGGTCTACATTAGTCATAAATTGATTGGCCCATTAGCTCAGGCTTCTTATTAACTAATTCTTATAACTTACATTAGTCCATAATTCTTTTCTGAGTTAGCTAGCCATGTGGCTCGGTACCTTTCTCAGCGAGGCAGTCACATCTTGCTTCCTCTGAGGCTGGGTCAGGACTGCAGACTGAAACTTCCCTCTTCCTAGAATTCTCATTGTCCCGCCTATACTTCCTGCCTGGCTATTGGCCAATCAGCATTATATTAAAAATAATACAAGTGACAGGATAAAAGACCATTGCCCCACAGCAGTTAATTTTATTTTTACTTTAATATTATACCCACAACCTCGTTCCTTTTACAATTCCATGTGTATTTCATGTGTGCACACATGTGCCTGTGGCCAAGGGTGAGACAAGGCACTCATCACACAGCACTTACCCACTGAGCCACTGAACCATCTCCTCAGCCCCCCAACAGCTCCGTCTTATAAAGCATTTTGGAAATAAAAAGTTCAGAGTTTTGTATATTATGAATGCTGTAGGTGGCTCTGTTCTTATGGAAAGTGTGATTCATTCACCCAGTGGACTTGAGGCTCAGCTTATGATGTGGACCAGAGGCAAGGACAGTGAGCTAAAGGTACATACTGAGAACTCAGAAAGGGGGAAAAAAGGGAAACAGTCTGGCTCTCTCACTACTACTAAAAGAATCCAAGCTTCCACAGACTTTAAGAACTGGTTTATTTAAAAAATATATTTTAAAGGCTTAAAAAAAAGCAGTCTTCAACAGCTCATCATCGTTTAGCACAGTCAAGGCCAACCAGGTCTCCCCGACTCAAAAGCTGCACTTGAGCAGAGAGACGGTTCTAAGTCGCAGTGCGGCTGATCGGGCTCCAGCCTCCCAGGCCTAACAGTGTTTCCAGTGCTTTACAAATGAAGTGATTCCTACAATACGGAAACGCTAATATGAAGCACAAACGTACAGAGAAAATATGGAACTTTTGAGATACAAAACAAACTTAAGATACAGTTAAAAAACAACTACTGACTTTGGTCTTTTTTTTAATTTAAAAAAAATTTAAATACAATTTTTTAAAAAATTCCTAAGTCAGTGTGTGTGCCTATGAGTACCATCGCCTGCTACAGCCAGAAAATGGCATCAGAAGCCCTGGTGTGGAGTTACAGGGTGTTGTAGGCCACCTGACGTGGGTGCTAAGCCCCAAACCTGGGTCCTCTGCAAGAGCACCGAGCACTCTCATCACTGAGTCGTCTTCAGTGCCACCCCCAACTGTTTTTAAAGGCAGCCCCTGACTGTGCCGGTCAAGCTAGTCTTGATCTTAGGGACTAAACTGATCCTCCTGCCTTAGCCAGTTATATAGCTCGGGCTAAGAACAAATACCGAGCACCTGGTTCTACATTTTTTAGTAGAAATATGGGGAGAGGAACAAAGCTGGCCCTGTTGTGTGGCACCTTCACGCACAGCAGCATGCCAGCCAGGCCACCAAACACCCCGGGAAGCTGGAGGAAGACTGGCTGTGTGCTCGCGGCTGTCAGTCAGCACTCCGATCCAATGTCTTCAGTGAGGAAGGAGGGTGCAGGACGGACCTCAAATTCTGTGAGCCACCCTCTGGGAAACGTCCAGTTCAGAGCGCTGGGTCAGATGGTCTGGAGCTTGGTAACAATCAGCACGCGCACTGTCTGGTCAAAGGAGCTGCAGATGCAGAGCCCCCTCTTGTCAGGACTCCAGTCCAAACTCGAGACAGGCTGCGTGGACAAGGTCACATTCTGGAGGAGGCTGACGGAACCTGCGACTCCCATCTCTACTCCCTCTGAATCTTTCTTTGACCGATGAGTTGGGTATTCACTAAAAACAAGATCAAAGTGGTCAGAAAGCAATCCCGGCACTCCCTGTTTCAATAACAGCTGATACTGACCATCACTGTGACTTTCCAGTACTGACCTATATGAGTAAAGACTGCCTCCCCTGAGCCCTAGGACAATACACCTAGGGCAGTGAGTAGTTTTCCCGCAAACTTCTCCACAGCACCTCTGCCCAGCATCTGCTGATGCTTCCTCTTCAATGTGAACACTGTAGCTAGCCTGACGGGGTGCTCTCCGCAGTCTTTTTTTCTAATTCTTTCCTAAATTTGGATTGCTAGACGGCAGGTGAAAAAGCTGTAAGAAGCATTTACAAAACTTCCACATAAAGGACTGGTACTGCACCCTGACTCCAGAGTATACCCACCATTCAGACCTGGCCCGGGGACCTTCTCCGTACTACTACTGTGGGAACGCCACTGCATCCACAATGGAGAAGGCAATGATGAGAACATATGATTTTCTTTCCAGCAGAAAATATAAACTTTTAAGCTAAGAAGAGGGAAAGGATAACAACTAAGTAAAACCTGACAGAGATCTGAAAGGTGGAAAAAAAGAAATAGCCTTCTCTACAGACGTGGTCTAAGGCTCCAGGGCAGTGGTCCTCAACCTTTCTAATGCTGAGACCCTTTAGTTTCTCATGTCATGGTGACCCCCCCAACCTTAAAATTATTTTCATTGCTATTCCATAACTGTAATTTTGCTACAGTTATGAATTGCAATGCAAATATGTATTATGCAACCGCTATAAAAGAGTCAACCCCCAAAGGGATCACCACCCAAAGGTTGAGAACCACTGCTGTAAGGTATAGCCCCCCACAGGGCCTTCGGAACGCACTGTGTATCAATTATTATACTTTGTGAATGCAAAAACCCAACAACTAACCAAGCAACAAAACAAGCAAACAAAAACAATGAAAAAAAAAAACAGACCCAGTGTTGAACAGACACAAAAGGATCAGACACAGTAGAAATGGAGGCGAAACCACAGGTAGAAAACACTTTCTCTTCCTTTTAAACCCAAATTATTTTACCTAAAAGAAACAAAATATTCACACACATACACACACAAACATGTCTTAAGTAAATACTTTCCCCACAACTCTTAGTAAACTTTGTAGTTATTCAGTATTAAAACAGGGCCATGTGTGGTTGTGTGTACCTTTAATCCCAACACTAAGAGGCAGAGGCAGGTGGATTTCCAGAAGTCTGAGGCCAGGTTGGTCTAAGTAACAAGCTATGGGCCAGCCAGGGCTAAGTAGGGAGAACTCATCTCAAAAACAAAACAAAACAAAACAAAAACAAATTGGTTCTAAAGTCTCTACATTATCTATGCAAGAGTTTTTGTTGTTTTTTAAACAGGTGTGGAAACTCATCTGCATTTCTCGCCTGGCTAGGTGAACGCTTCCAGTCTGACTGTACCGTGAAGGCAGAGTAGCAAACAGACACAAGTTCCGCTGCATCTTATTTCAGCCACTCTCTAGACAGCGTCACAGCAAAGCTCCAAAGTATTTACAAAGTACACAGGTCATCTGTCCTGACGACGGTCAGTGCCTACCTTAAGATGGCCTCCCGGAGTTGGGGAGACCCCCTCCGTGGTTAAAGCGCTTCTCCGGGAGCCTGAGGACTGGAGTTTAGACTCCAGAGCCAGGTAACTGTCCCTGGGTCAAGCAGGAAGTTCATCTACTAGTCACAATCAGGGAGCTCCCAGTCAACAAATCAAGTGGGGCGTGATCAAGACAGACACCTGATGCAGGTTTTGGGCTCCATATGAACACACAGCGGTCAATTTCAGAGGAGGGAAAGCCAAGGAAAAACTTCAAATGTCTAGGTGCCTACACTCTAGCCTTAGCAACATAAAGAAAAAAAATCTAGCTGCCACCATGCCCCGTTATGGAAAACTGGTATTAGCCTCTTTAGCAGACTCAAAAGTTGGGGAATCAAGGAAACAGACACAGCTGAGCTAATGAGACCTGCAAAACCCAAGGCGAGACTGGGTTAGAACCACGAAAGAATGGAGTGCAAAGCTTCCAGGATCAAACGGTCTCTCCACCCAGCATCATCCCAGAACACCCAAGACATATCTACTGCTTTTTGCTGACAGAAAGCATCGTAAATTAGTCAGCTAATGGTCGCAGTTCTCTACCAAGTACTATCTCACTACAGCCCTGCGTTTCAGCTTCTAAAAGGAGCGTAGAGAAGGTTTGTAAATGAGGAAGTCCAAGCCACACTGAACATGCTGTTTTGTTTTTTCTATAGAGTAGAAAATTTAAAAATTAAAAAACTTTAATTCTGAAATATCCTTCAGTAATGAACTTAACATTTTCTGAGTAATACTTAGAGATTTTTTTGTCACTGCTAATAAAGTTTTTAATCCTTCAATCTGTCCAAGCCCCGCTGAACTGGCAACTGAGCTAGTACCTAGGCCTTGGGAATCTCGGAACACACACATGACTACAGCTTCCACAGTAACTCATCCTGCCTAGGTTTACAGAAAAGAAACTCTGTTGATAGAGGCTGTCTCTGCAGACCAACCAGGAGCCTGGGGCTGCTTTCAACTCTACCATCATGAATTTAGCAAACTCATTACCCAAACCTAAGCAATGTAACCCGCTCCCCGACTTCAGAGGAAATGTTCTAATGACTACGAGGTAGTGTTTAATGAAAGTTTTCAATCAAATTTAAAAACAAAGCTATTCCCACCATCACCCTTCTCCCTTCCTTCCTCCCTTCGTCCCTCCCTCTTTTTATTTTTTGAGACAGGTTCTTACTCTGTAGCCTAGGCTGGCCTGGAACTCATTATGGAGTCCACGCTGGCCTGGAACTCATGGCGATGCTGGCTGGCCCTGTCTTCTGAGTGGTGGGATTATAGGTGTGAACAACTTCAAATTCACCGGGAGAACCACAACTCTGTGTCACTCATACACAGAGATATAAGTACGACAAATATATTTACTGTGTCTGGTAAGGGCGAGTTTTTATTAAATGTAAAATAAATACATTAGCAAAAGAAACTATTTAGAAGGCCAGTACGTAACAACACTGAAAATGAAAATCATACCAAAATGAATTAAGTCCGTGCCAGAGGAGAATAAGGCTGTGGACTCCTACATCACACCCAAAAGGAACTCAAAAGGACTTACTACTTCCACAGGTGAAGACTGCCGGCGCCGCCCGCTGTCAGAAAGAGCTCTCTGTTCTGAGGCAGGTGTCGAACTTGCCATATGGTGGACTTATGGGCCTGCTCAGACAAGACACACGGGGGTTAAAGACTAAACGACACCCTGGAGAGAAGACTCAAAAACAGAGAACCATAACCACTTCGACTGTCAGGAAAGAACATTTTGTTGCTGCTTTAGCTGATCAGGCCGTTTTGCTGAGGAGCACAGTGTGGGTTGGCGGTGGGCCTGTCAGGGCTATTTTGACTAAATTATCAGGCACTGTCCTGATAGGCCTGCCTGCATGAGTGGCCTGAACCTTCTCTTTGGCAGTTTCCAACCCCCCCTCCTTTGTCCATTTTCAGTATTTAGCGATAATATGTGACCGGAGCTTCTCTTCCCATCCCCTGGTCACTCTTCTCCAGGCTTCTTGGACCTGGCTGCGGACTCTTCTAGACTTGAAAAATTCTATGGTTTCAGTGAAAATGTGCCTTTGGTACAGTATTTGCTTTCTTCTATTCTCTTAATTATATGATCTGGTCTGTTTATGGTATCCTAGAGCATCTCATGTTTTATATGTATGTATGTATGTATGTATGTATGTATATGTGTGTGTGCAAAGTAACAGGATATAAAATCAACACACAAAATTCAGCAGTGTTTAATATCTAATAATGGTCTTGTAAAAAAGAAGTTGGAGCAAGAGGAAAGAACCCCGTTCACAGTAGGTAACTTAAAAAATAAAAACTTAGGAATACACATCACCAAGGAGGTGAACAACCTCCACAGTGAAAAGCTAAGACTTTGAAGAGGACACTAAAGGGTGGAAGGATTCTCCACGCTCACAGACTGGCAGAGCTATTACAGTAATGGCTACATTATACAGGGCTACACACATGCAAAACACTCTCCCTTCAAGTTGATACTGTTCTTCCCAGAACTACAAAAAGCAATTAAAAATTCAATGTAAGCACAAAAGAGCTAGAATAGTCAAAATAGAAAGAGTATGTCTGGGCATGGTGGTGTACACCTTTATTCCCAGCACCTGGGAGGCAGAGATAGGAGGATTTTTGTGAGTTTGAGGCCAGCCTAGTCTACATAACAAGCTCCGAGACAGCCAGGATTACATAGAGATACCTTGTCTAAAAACCAAACAAATCCAGAGTTATAGCTGTAAACTGAGCCATTCTATTCCTGAGGTGCTGAGAGCTGTACAATACTAGAAAAAAATCAGACACATAGATCAGTGAAATATAATGATGTCAAAAGTACACACACATAAACACACACAGCTTCTTCAGTAAAGAGACAGAAAAGCACGATATAAACACACATAATGTATTTAGATTCATATCTTTCGTCCTGTACAAAATCAATTAAAATGGATCAAAGACCTTAATGTAAGAATAGAAACTATGAAACTGCTGGAGGAAATAAAAAATGCACAAAGAATTGTAAAACATTAAGCAATAAAGCAAAAAGTCACTCAATGGTCAATGTTTTCAAAAGGAAAAATGTGAATGGCAACACATCCTTGAACTGTGTTTAACAACCTCAGTCATGAAGGAAACACAAATTATAACTGTTCTGAGATTTCATTTCACCTCCATCACAGAGAATATCATCAAAAAAACAAACAATCACTTTCTGAATGGACTGAAGACCTGCTTCACTAGATGGGACCCAGACCCTGTGGCTAGATAGGCCACAGGCCCTAGAGGAGAACCCCCTACTATTACTCTGCTAACAGGACACAGCATTGAAATGACTCCTAAGGACACACTGCTATACCCATAGAGCTCAGCTCTCGTTAGAGGAGCTTCTTCTTGCAGTAGAAGGCAATTAACACAGACACCCATAACCAGCGACTGTGTGTGCTCCATGCTCTTTTCAGGGCTTGGGGTCTTCCCAAAAGAGGAGGGAGGAAGTCTGTAGAAGCCAGGGATGATGAATAGCTTAAAAGAAACAGTGTTTCCTGGACACAGCAGGGCAGATGCACACACGAACTCACACCAGCTATGAGAGCGTGCACACAACCTACACAAGCTCAAGACAGACAAAAGCCCGAGTATGGTTAGGGCAGGTGGGCAGGAGTTCCACCCAACCTGAGGAGTTACTGGCATCTGACAGCTTCTAGATGAGGTGACCACTCCCTAGGGTACAGCCCACACTCAAGAGTGGCTGGGCAACACAAGCTGAACTTACTGGATGTTGGGGTGGGGGGAAGAACACAAAAACAAGAAGGTGGGTGGATAGGGAGGTGGAAGATGTAGGAGTTAGGGAGGGGAAGTGAATATGATCAAAATAAATTATATGGAATTTTCAGTTAATAAAAATATTATTAAAAAAAGAAAATGAACAACAAATGATGGCAAGAACATGAAGAAAGAGGAACCCTTACTGCTGGTGGGAATGTAAAGATGTAAAGTGGAACAGCCAACAGAAGAGAACAAGGAGATTTTTAAAAAGCAACCCAGTCAGGTGGTTCCATCGTGTAATGGTTAGCACTCTGGACTCTAAAAAGCAACCCAGTTATATCAATCCTGGATATAGACCCGAAGACTCTAAGTCAACATATTACAGAGATGATTGCACATCGACTTTTAACATAGCCGAGGAATAGAACCAGGCTCGACAGCTATCAGTAGATGAATAGGTAAAGAAAATGAACTACACACACACACAATGGAATTTTATTTCTTCATTAAAAAAGACAAATACAGATGTTTTCTCTCAAATGCAGAATCTAGGATTAACCTGCTCTGTCTGTGCAGATCATGAAAGCTGAAAGTGTACTGAGAGGAAGGGAGGGTTGTTAATGTGTGAGAAGAGGGGACATTGAGAGTAATGGAATACACGGACAAGAAGGCAGAAGAGGGAAGGAGTTGATGGGGAAACGGGGACCAGAAAGAGGTAAGCAGGGGCATGTGGAAGGCACTGGGGGAGTGCACTGAATAACAGTGATGCATAAAAACACATGCTCAATATGCTGCTTCTAATACTTTTCATATCTGGATAGCTTTTGATTTTTGTCATTATTTAAATGTGTTAATATATTTCCTACATTAAAAAAAAAGTAAAATATATTTCCTTAGGAGAATAAAGATAGGCAAGTGGGTAAAGGCTACCGGTTTATCAGGCCCTTACTCATACCAGTAAACCCCCTCCAGCATGCTGGTTTGCCAGGGGGTCATGAGGAGAGAGAGCTGAGCAAGGGAGGGGAGACCCAGGGAGAGGGTGGCACTGCTCGGTAAAGTAGCTCTGCTATTTGAGCTAAACCATTTCACATCTCAGTGGCTATGAAACTTGAGATTTAATTTTCAATCATGTGTATGGGGGTGGGGTGGGGAGTCTGTGCATGGCAGTAGTGCCTGAGGAGATCAGAAGATGGCATCAGATCCCTGGACTTGGGAGTTACAGGGCGTTGTAACTGGCGCGGATGTTAGGAACCTGCCTCAAGTCTTTTGAAAGAGCAGTGAGTGTTCTTAACTGCTGAGCTATCTCTCTAGTCCTGTATGATACTTCTTGTCATTGAGCTGACTATTCACTTGAGAGCAGGACCATTAGCATAGAAAAACATGAACCTCAAAATATACACTTTAAGTGTATGAGATTAGGTTCATACTGTCCAAATGAACTTGGAAGGATACTACTATATGTAGAAAATAACGAGTGATTTACAAACAAAATATGGAATAATTTAGTAATAGAAGATTGAAAGATTAATTATATTCTAAAATGACACTGACAAAATAATAGTTTGTAGTTACCTTGTTATGAATTTATCTCACCTGACACTAGCAATTTATGCTTCATAGCAATGACTGTATCATAAGATGACACAAAAGCACAAAGGAGGAAGTTGTGTGAAACCCCAGGGCATCCACAATGGGCGAAAGAACTGGAAGTAACTTATTTCCTGAGCAAACGGCACATTTGAGTCTCATGGAAACAAACCACCTGTAGCTGATTTCCTTCTTACGCTTCTGGAAGGAGGGCCACATTCCCCACCTGTCTCTTGCAAGTATCAGGACATTTTGGGGGTTTTGTTTTGTTTCTTTCTCTGTGTAGCAGTCCTGGCTGCCCTGGAACTCACTTAGCAGACCAGGCTGGAATTGAACTAACAGAGATTCGCTTGCCTCTGCCTCCCAAGTGCTGGAATTAAGTGCGTGGGCCACCACCTAACAGGATGTTAACATGGACTGTAGCTACTTTATTCCAGACATTTCTTTTTTTTGTGACAAGTATTTTCCCTTTGTTTTTCTTCCTTATTTATTTTTCTAATGTTAAAAATCAAAAGCCTTTCCCACTAAGCTCTCTCAAGCAGAAGCCAAAGTATAAATAAACAGAACACTCTTGACTATCTATTACGTCAAAACCACAGTAATCAGTGTTTTAAAATAAGTCCACTTTAAAAAAATGAACAAATTAATTAAAAAGTTCACTTAATAAAGCAAATCAGAATATAAAATAAAATGGGTTGAAATAACAGTGAAAATGCAATTTCTGGAAAGTACATTATTAGTTATTAATAAGCATATATTTATTAGAAAACATCAAGCTAGAATTTCCTGTTCAAATTCTTGGTATCAGCAAGGTTTCTTTCACTACAAAATAAGATTCCTAGCTAACCAAGATAATTATTATAATCAAGAAGTATAAAGCTGGCAACCTTTGGAAAAGTAACCTGCACAAAAACACCTAAGATCCCACAAGCACGTGACAGACAGAGGACGCCTGGCGACTCACTCTGCGTACTAGTCCAGAATGACCATCACGGCTCTCCACAGAGAGTCTCTCATTTACCTTTTCTGTAACAGAAGCAAAGCCTTTGGTGGGATGCTGTGTTCGCATGTCAAAGACGTGGAACTTGCCTTCCAGAGATGTAGCTACTAACTTATTCATACTTATGTCCTTTCTGTCAAACTCCAAACTACACACCTGAAAGCAGAGAATATATCTGTTATTGATAGGTTCTTACATTCTTTATTTGTTAAAGACTGGGTATGGGTGTTTTGCATGCTTTCATATATGCACACCAGGTGTGTGCTTGGTACCCAGGGAGGCCAGAAGAGAGGGTCAGAATTCCTGGAACTGGAGTTACAGGCGGTTCTGGGCCATCATGTGTGTGCCGGCAACCAAATCCTGATCCTCTGGAAGAGCATTCAGTGCGCTTTACTACTGAGCTATTTCTCCAGATCTTGTTCTCTTTTAAGTTATCTGAATGGCTTAAAATGGTGCTTGAATATTCATTAAGCCTTTTGAATCTATAATATAGCAAAAATATTTTCTGTTAATTTGATCAATAAAACCATGCTGGATTCCCTTGTTCAGTAGACAGTCACAATGTGATGTTTTCATTATTTAGCACAGGTAGGTGAGTTAAGGCTACCTTCAGAAATCAGAAAGGAAGTAGAGGTGTACAGCTTGAACACCAAAGCCTAAAGGCACTTGGTGAAACTTCTCCTATTCCAGCAAGTAAAAGATGACTTATTTGCTCATTTTGATAACATCTGTGTGGTCCCCATGGTCCTTAGATGGGCTGTGGGCACTACTGACTCCATGAACATTGTACAAACCATATCTGAATATGCAATCACTTTCTTAAGAAAGGATGCTTGGCCACCATTAGATTCAAGATGATTTGGCCCTGAAAGTTTAACTTTTGGTGGAAGGCCAAGAGACATGAGTCAGGAGAAAGGATCTGAGAACTTTGTAGTGGCTAGACACAGACAGTAAATGCAAACATTTCAGAGAAGCAGGACAGCACAGAAATGCACATTACCCCATTTTTAATGTTTGTCTCCCAACGCAGTGACATGTTTCTGAGATCAAACAGCTTGATATCCCCATTGTCATAGCCAGCACAAACAACACGTTCTTCTTGATTATAAGCATTGCCTGGAAATCAAGATACTTTTCAGGTCTTCATAAATCCACAGTGAAGTCTGCTAAGAAAAACTGTTACACATAAAACTTGGGACAGATGTAAATTTAAAAAATTATCCTGGGGATAATTCTGACAGGTGATGGGCAGCATTAATTTTTAAAAATGCTTACTTAGCACGGTGGCACACGCCTTTAATCCCAGCACTAGGGAGGCAGAGACAGGAGGATCTCAGTGAGTTTCAGGACAGCCAGAACTGTTACATAGAGAAACCCTGTCTCAAAAAACAAAACAAAACAAATGCTTACTCGAAATTCTATGGCAAAAGTCTACTTCAAAGTGTTTACGGATTCTAAATGGAAAGGAAATGCTCTCTCAGGCTGGAAATACAGTTCAGGCTTGTCTAAGCAGGAGCAAAGCCCTATGATCCATTCCATACCTACAAAGACAGACCAACTATAGTTCACAGACAGTTGTGCCTGGGAAGATACATATTCTTTTCCATTCCTTGGTAGGAGTTATATATGAACGTAAATACTGGTTTAAAATTATTTTGCAGAATATCTTCTGGTTATTTTATCTTTGAGGAAACTCTGTAATCAACTGGAGTGTGTTTTTAGTGGTGTAGATGACCATACCTAGAATTCAGAATGTGAAGTTAATCTCAGCACGCTTAGCTCCAGGGTGGTTTTCCTGCATAGCTCTTTTTTTTTTTTAATTATAACATTTTTATTGAATATTTGACAATATTATAGAAAGTTTGGGAAAAGACAAATGACCACTGTTTGCTATAAATGGCACAATGGGAAAAGTTACAATTCACAAATCTCTAACATACTTACATATTTATAAGGAAACATTTCCATATTTATAAGGAAACATTTATATATAAGCCATTTCTATTTTATTTCATATATTGGTATCAGTTCTTTTTCTTTCTTTTTTTTTATAATTTTTTTTTTATTAAGAAAAGAAGAAAAAAAACATAAACAAAAACAAGTGAGACAGTGGAGCTGATCTACTGGGAGCTCACCAAGGCCAGCTGGACTGTGACCGAAAAAGCATGGGATAAAACCGGACTCTCTGAACATGGCGAACATGAGGGCTGATGAGACGCCAAGGACAATGGCACGGGGTTTTGATCCTACTTAATGTGCTGGCTTTGTGGAAGCCTAGCCAGTTTGGATGTTCACCTTCCTAGATATGGACGGAGGGGGGAGGACCTAGGACTTACCACAGGGCAGGGAACCTGGACTGCTCTGTGGACTGGAGAGGGAGGGGGAGAGGAGTGGGGGGAGGGGGAGAGGAGTGGGGGGAGGGGGAGAAGGGTGGGAGGAGGGGGAGAAGGGTGGGAGGAGGGGGAGAGAAATGGGAGGCTGGGAGGAGGTGGAATCCTGCATAGCTCTTGCTGACGAAAAAAAACTGTGAGGAAAGAGGCCGGTCCTGTCAGAGTGTGAGGCCCCAATGTCTTCCACCTCAACTGCCTCCAGCTTCCCATTGTAAGCTCCAGGCCTGCACCCCACTGTGAGCTCTTCAGGTACCAGTGTCTTGCTCCTGCTGTGCCCCGAACTGACCTCACGGTTCTCCTTCACCACTGCCACACTGCGTGTGGAGCTTTCCAATGAGCAACAGCTTTCCCTCCATGAGCAATCCCAAAATGTCCCCACCGTGGACAGGATCCTTTTCCTTGTTCCTCATTTTATGGGCACAGAATCGCGAGTACAATTTATTCGGCATCTATCATATGAATCATTTTCATTGCTACATATCTTCTGTACCTGCAATACTGTCTAAAACTTCTGAACTCATCCGCACTATGCTGTCTGCCACCCCACACAATCATCACCAGTGACATCTGAGATGTTCTGCCTCAGAAGTTCTCACCAAGCACAGACCTTCCAAGGCCGACTGACCACTACGTCCAGTCCACCCAAACAACTGTGCTTTTATGGTGGCTATGGCAACTGTGGCGAGAGTTGTCTCTGTGGCCAATCTCTCCACCATCCTCTTCCACGGCACTTTGCATTTAGTCCCTATGTTGAAATTTCTCTACCAATTTAATGATTAAAAACCTCTATAAATCCTTGATTTGAGCTCAAAATGATTTTCCTCCCTCTGCGTCCTTTCTCCCTCTGCATCTCTCCCTCTGTCCCTCCCACTGCGTTTCTCCCTGTCTTTTCCTCTGCACCTCTCTGCATGGACAGATATTCCTTGTGATGTTTTATTACTTCTGTTTTATCCTTAATAAAGTGGATGCCAGTCCATCTTCACTAAACCGTATGTCTGAGGGCTCAATATGACTCAGTTTCACTATTGCATGTCCACAGCAGTTACAAAAAAAGGAGTAAAGCCAGGCATGGCGGTGCTCATCTGTAGCCCCAGTTAGTCAAAAGACTGAAGCAGGAGTATTACTCGAGTCCAGAAGTTTGAAGCTAGCCTGAGCAACATAGTGAGATCTTGTCTCCAAACAACAAAACAAAATAGAAACAAAAGCTCACAAAAGCCAGGTGTGGTGGCACATGCCTTAATCCCAGCACTTGAAAGGCAGAGGCAGGAAGATCTCTGCCATTCTGAGGGCAGCCTGGTCAAAAAGAAAACACAGTTTAAAGGTAAATATGGAGCTGCAGCCAGCAGTGCATGCCTGTAATTGCAGCTAGCCTGGGCTCTGGCCCACATCTTTTACAGTCAAAGGCAAGCACCAACATTGACAGGAATCAGTGGGCCTTATAAGTGTATTAATAAAGGGTGACAATTATCAGACTAATAAGAAATAATTGTGTAATGGCACAACTATGTCCTAGAAAAGAAATAAACTATGGAAAATGTGACAGTTTTTAGGTTATCATTTCCATTTGAGGCTTTATTTAGCCTTATTAATAGCATCTGGTACCAAACTAGGTCAATATTATCATAAAAACCTCTCATAATAATATTAGATATTTTAACACTCAACAATCTATGCACATTCTACAACAGTGGTTCTCAACCTTCTTAATGCTGTGACCCTTTAATATTCCTCATGTTGAGGTAAGCCTCAACCACAAAATTATTTTCACTGCTACTTCATAACTGTAATTTTGCTGTTATGAATCATAACATAAATGTCTGTATTTTCTGACTCCTGTGAAAGGGTCCTTAGACCCCTCACAAAGGGATTGTGACCCACATGTTGAGAACCACTAATCTAAGAGCTTTAGCATTACCTTATTGGCTCCTCAACACTATTAAGTAGTAAATTCAACTAGCACCACTGTGTAAATACAATAACCAAGAAGGAGTGAACTCTGGTGACTTTCTCCAAGCCACACAATAAACCAGGTGGTAAAGATGCAAATGCCAGCCTGAGCCTGATGTCAGCTACTATGATACTTGCCTGAATAACCTCTCAGAATAATCCACAGAACAGATTTCTGGAGACCACTGAGAATTTCCTAAAACACAAACTTCAAATGCAATAACCTTTTCAGTAACTTACCAAATGCCACGGTCCAACAGTCTCTCTTGTTTTCTCCTTGTGCGGGTTCCATGTTAGCAACAGGATCATCCTTTTGTCTTGGGTCCCACACCTTGACAGTTCCTGCCATGAATAAAAGGGAGCTGGCAAAATCCAATAGTGACTGATCACATTTCCCGTTTGCATTCTCCTGCCAATGTGACATGTGCCAATACTGTAGATGTTACAACATCTGAAAACTATTCGTGCTTTCGTGACTGCAAATTGGTTAAGCTGTACTCGATACCAGACATAACCCATATGCTAGTATTAGAAATGATTCCGAAAATAATAGCTATACATAGAAAAACACACAAGTGCTCCTAGGCTATCTATAAGTATTGACTGACAAGGCAAAGACAAGTGTATAATTCAAAACATGCCTTATTTTCCTGGTTCACACTCAAACTAATGTATGTATTTAGAAGACTGGAAGTGTTATTTCTTCATGTTTTCCTTACTACACACATAACCATTGGCACTTTTCCTATGCAGAAGAATAAGCACTGTTACTACACTTTCATAAGCGCTTTTAGAATGCCATTTCAAATGCTGGGGGAGGCAGTTCACAGCAGAGTGACCACCATGCATGAGGTCCCAGCTTAGCTTGTTGGCATCAGAAGAAACACCACCACCCATTTCATTATATAACTAAGCTTAACTTTCCATAACAAAATAGTAAGGAGGGAACTATTAAATAAAATTAGTCTAAATTAAATTTTAATCCTCTTATATCAATGGATATTATAGGATTACTAACTTGTGCGACTGCCAAAACCAACATAAATGCGTGCAAGGAGATGGCTAACAGGCACACATCTGAGCAAGAACAGGGGAAATCCCTGATAGAGACAAGAACTTAAGACTCATCTCCATGCATAGAGCTGGTCATTAAAAGACTACAATCCTGCATGGAGAGGACTCCCACCAATCTGACAGAGATTACCACTCAGCTACAGATTTTACACAAGCCACCATGATCTATAATACATTTTCCACACTTGAATTAGCAAAGAACATAAAAGTGATTCATAATACAAAATAAGTTAGCAGTCAAGCAAAGACGTTCATGCAAGTGGAAATGGTATACAATTTCTAATCTACAAACTTACAGGAAAGAACAATCAGTATTAGGCAATTAGTCCCTCATCCACCAGAGCTGACCAGGTAGATAGGTACAATGGGTGATTTAGAAATCCACTTTATAAGTTATAAAATATTTATCACCAAGGAGTTACGTACATAACAATAATCACTTCTCCATAATTTCAAACCACTCTCCTAAGAGTACCCAGAGTGCACGGTTATTGCAGAAGCATAGTTGAGTGGAGTGGTAGAGCCACACGAAGGAATGGTGCAGCCGTCAGAGTAACAGTTACGGAAACAGAAGCATCTGTACATGACAAAGTATAAGGTAAGATGCATCATCTCAATGGCTGTGGTGATGGAGGAAGGTCATTGGTTAAAAAATAAAGAAACTGCCTTGGCCCATTTTATTGGTTAGAACATAGGTGGGTGGAGGAAACAGAACAGAAAGCTGGGAGGAAGAGGAAGTGAGCTCAGAGACGCCATGCTCCCCTCTCCCGGGCAGATGCGAAAGCTCTGCTCTCTGAGACACACGAAATGAAGCTCCGACCCAGGATGGACGTAGGCTAGAATCTTCCTGGTAGGCGCACCTAGTGGTGCTACACAGATTATTAGAAATGGGCTAAATTAATATGTGAGAATTAGCCTAGAAGAGGCTAGATATAATGGGCCAAGCAGTGTTTAAAAGAATACAGTTTGTGTGTTGTTATTTTGGGGCATAAGCTAGCCAGGCGGCCGGGGTGCTGGGGACGCAGCCCCACCGCTCATATTACTACACTGTGGCAGCATAGTGAACTGCTCATCATCTTTCCTTCTGTGTCCCACACGGCTTCCATGAAAAATTAATTTCCAACACAACACTGCACTTGAGTAACTACTAGAAAATTATATCTCATTTTTATTATAAAACAATTATTTTATAGAAACTAATACATCTCCATGTGAAGTAGCAAAACCTGGGACTCCATGGCAGTCACTGAGACCTGTCCTGTTGGTCACTATCGCTGAAAGCCAAGCTGGTGCCTGTGGAGCTTCTACAGGACTCAGGGACAGGTCACAGGGGGCATTTCCAGGCAGCTGTCCACCTGACACTTCCCGAAGGAGAAGAGAAGGAAAGGCTGCCACCCTAACCACATCACTGTCATCCACCCGGAGGACTTCTGAGTCTGTCAGAGTCAGGCCATTATTAGCTGTTGAACTACTCCACACTAAAATACTCAGGGCTATGACTCTCCCTGAAAATACACAAAAGTCTGAAACAAATGAAGAACGTGCAAGAAAACTTGCCTACTAGGATGCAGATGCACAGATTGGTAACTGCTGAGTGAGGCCAAACAAAGAGGATTCCATCACATAGATGTTTCCATTAAACGTTTGCTTAATATTTAAAATACACTGACTCACCATCCCGGCTGCCGGTCACAATTTCAGGTGCTCCTTCCCCAATTCCAAGTCCACCTATACCATCTATAGTGTTTATAATTTCTTTGTGGCCCTTCACAGAATACACTGGCATCTCTGGAGCTTCTAAATTCCTAAGCAAAAAACAACAACAAAATAAAAACATAGCTACTTATCACATGTGGCCCAAAAATCAATTCAAAATGAAATAAGTAAAAAAAAAAAAAAAAAATCCAAAATGGATCAAAGACTTTAAAACCCAAGACAGAGACTCCAAAAATGTTAGAGGAGAAGAAGTCAAACGCTGGGCGATACAAGCAAAGGCAAGGATTCTCTGCAAAGAATGTCAATTGCACACAAACCCAGGAAAAAAGACCCATAGAGACACAAATGGGTAAGGTTATACACAATTACATTTTATTCAGTCATGAAGAAAAATGAAATCATGACATTTGTAAAAAAATGGACAGAAGTGGAAGCCATTATGTTAAACAAATAAGCTAGAATCAGGAAAACAAATACCATGCTTCCTCTTATACATGAAAATAAATTAAAAATTATATACACACACACGTGTGTATAAATGCATATGTATGTTTGTATGTCGGTAATAAAATTGGAGAGGTTGGCCAGTAAGATGGCTCGGCAGACTAAGACACTTGCCACCAAGTATGACAACCTGCACAGAAGCCCAGATCGTTCAAAGCATAAGAGAAAACAGACCCCCAGAAGCTGTCTTCTGCTCTCCACTTGTGCGTGTAAATGTACACACACAGACACTGACTAAAATGTGAAAAAAAAATCTAAACAACGAAACAAAACTTGAAAAGGGGGTCAGAAGGGAGGAAGTGGGCAATGGAATATACACACTAAAGATATATCTCGCCAGGCGTGTTGGGGCAAACCTTTAACGCCAGCACTCGGGAGACGGGCAAATAGACTGTTAGTTAGAGGCCAGCCTGGCCTAGTAGTGAAAATCTGCCACTCGACACACTAACCCCTCCAGTCCCCTGGCCCAATAATGAAAATAAGACGCTGGCCCTTCTTTCCATTTCTCTGAAATTCTGTGTCGAAGTCTGAAATGACAACTAAATGTGAATTTAACAGACAAGCAGTTAAGATCAAGGAGAAATCACACCAGTTTCGTTTTGATGTTCCTGTTCTAAAACAGGTAACCGTGTGAGTGGAATTTAACTATAAAGTAATACAATCTAAGTGATAATCAAAACATCTTATTAGGCAGGGTGTGGTGGCCCTCTCCCTCTAATCCCATCATAGGAGGCAGAGGCAGGCAGATCCCTGAGTTTGAAGCTATTCTGGTCTATATAGTAAGCTCCAGTCCAGCCAGTGCTGCAGTGACCCCAACACAGAAACAGTCAAGCAGCCCAGATTAGAAATGAGCTAATAACAAACTGGGTGTGGTGGCTCACACCTTTAATCTTAGCACCTAGGGAGGAAGAGGGGCGGATCTCTGTGGGTTTGAGACCAGTCTGGTCTAGTATTCCAGGACATCCAAAGCTACACAGAGAAACCCTGTCTTAAAAAAAAAAAAAAAATTCTAAAAAACAATTAAAGAGATATATGAATTCATTCAACTTTAATATTTTATTTTATAGAGACAATGGACACAACTGTGATTTTGTTCATTCAAAGTTCAAAGCAGGGGTTTACTGAGTTGCTCAATAGACATTTTCCTAAAAAGTTGTGTCTAGATCTTAAAGCATTAAAGACTAACAAAAAAAAAAAACTTTAATTGCAAGTTCTGCATGGAAAAAAGTAAAATCAGTGTATTGCTCTATAATGCCAAACTTATGGCTAAGATGGCATTAATTACCAGTACCAAGCAGCCTGTGGGCTAAAAGAACTGGTAACACTGTTTCAAGTTCTAGAGTTTGGTGATCTTTTTAAACTTTAACTTTTTAAACTTGTTTAACTTTTGAGGTTATATCATGCCCCACCCCCTTTCCTCCCACAGACCCCCTCCTTGCTCTTCATTCATGACTGTTTGTTCATTGTTATTACATACCTATACAGACATATGCATACACATTCCTACATGTAGTATGAACAGCATAGGATTTACAACAGCCCTCATGATTTTAGTTACTTGTGGAAGAAATCAAAATATTGGAAAGAATTTTAAAATGAGAATTCTCTTTCAGAAGGGTAATGAACCTATCAAACAGAATGCGTAATCCACTGGTATGCTGTTTAATCATCTCACCATATATGAAGATTTCCATCAAAATCCCCAGTAGCTAAGTGTCTCTGCTGCAAAGACGCGGCACCAAATGTTCCACACTTAATGGGCTTAGCCTTTTCAATCTGGACAGAAAGGAGAGAGGACACTTATATAAGCAGTTACTTACAATCACAAGGTCTACAGCTTTGTTCTGAGGGTTGAATACATTATATAATATAAAAAGCAATTAAAACATTTTCTGATAAAAATTTTTAAATTCTTTAATTTTGTATAATTTAGAAAGATATCACTATAAAAGAAACGTTGTTTTTGAGATAGGATCTTACTGTGTAGCCTTGGTTGGCCTTGAACTCAGAGCTCTTAGGCCACTGACTTCTAAGTGCCAGGGTGAAAGGCATGTTTTGGCTTTTTTTCTGGCTATTTTTAGATTCGGGGTGGAGTTTATTTATTTATATGAGTATGGGTAGTTTGTCTTCATGTATGTCCACATGTATGCAGTGACCTCAGAAGATAGAAGAGGGCATTGGGTTCTCTGGAACTGGAGTTACAGGTGGTTGCCATATCTGTGCTGGGAATCAAATCCAGGCCCTTTGGAAAAGCAGCCAGTGACATTAACCTCTGAGCAATCTCTCCAGCCAGATGGTCTGAGACGTGGTCTCTTACTTTGATGCCCAAGTCAGACACAATCCAGAGATCCTGTGTCCGTATGGGATCACAGGGGAGGGAGCGGAAAAGAGATGCCCAGTGAATGATTGCTGCTGCTGTTCTTATCTCACTGAGACTTGAGGCCCTGGTGTGATGGCTCACTCCTGCAGCCCCAGCACTCCAGACATGAAAGCAGAAACACAGTTGTGAGTTCAGGGTTAAGCTAGGCGACATAGTAAATTCTAGGTCAGGCTGGACTATAGAAAAGGAGACCCTGCTTTAACCTCTCACAGTTCTGAAAAGCTCTAACATCTCTGCTGGTGGGCATGTAAAAAGGCTCACTATGTACCATGCAAAGCTCTCAGCAGATACGCAAACACAACAGAGCCATTATTTCTTGAAGGATACAGGAACACAGCTGTCCATGAGCCTCTAGTCCTACCTATAGGACCTAGGAGGTGCTCAATACTCTCTGAATGAGGGAGCACACCTCTCATAGCCCTTCCGCACCAAACCTTGGGGCAGAGAAGCCAGCACCAGAGACCTCTCCCTGGTCCTTTCTGTCCTCTGGGTTTTCATGTGCTGTGTGTCTAAGATGGTGTCCGGTGTCACTTGCACACAATCACAGAAACAGTTTTCATATACTGAGCATATGACAGCAGACATCATTCTACATGCTTTTTCTAGAAAAGACCATTTTTTTTAAAACATGTACATCGCTGCAAACTGTTCAGGATATCACTGTGTGTGCTTGTGAGTGCGGAAATCAGAAGAGGACTTGAGGTATCCAGATCTATCACTCTGTTTTCTTCCTTTGAGACAGGGTCTCTCATTGAACCTGGAGCTAAGCTAGCTGACAGCAAGCTGCAGGGATCTTCCTGTCTCTGTCCTCCACATGCAGGAATCACAAGTGTACAAATGTGGCTGACTTTTTATACGGCCACTGCAGATGAAAGCCCAGGTCCTCATCTCTGCACGACAAGCAGTCCCTAAGCCTTACACGCAGTCCAGGGTACCATTTCAATTGAGAAGTGATGGCCCATACTTAGAATCAAGGGCCAAGCCAACCTCAGGCTCTCGTTCCTAAGTTCTAAGCTTGGAAGAGTGAACAAAATGGTGGAGGAATAAATTAAAGCTAATTTCAGATTTCTCTATTTTGGTTTTTTTTTAAACCCTCATTCATTTTTTTGCAAGAAAAATACATTGTATCATGCTTCCCTCAGAGTTTCTATTTTTGTATCAAAACCCAGAAACTTAGGTATTACTTGTGTATTTTTCAAGAATCAAAACTCAAAACAATTGCCCAGAGAGGCTGAGCTCTGTTGTATCTGGATTTGGAAAACAGTCTTGTTTCCTCTAAGCTCAGACACTCATAAAAGTCAGTAACCAAGGGGACATCACAAACACACAGGTTCATGAAGCACACAAAAGCAACACTGTTAAATTTTTTTCTATGAAAAGTGGTAACTTTAATAAAATACTAACTGGTTAAAAATAATGATCTACTTGGTTAAAATTATTTCACACAAAAATCAGCCTAAGAAATTGGTAAATATGATATTGAGAATGACCATCAATGATAGTTTATTTGGCCTAGATTTTTATAATCTTTGCCAGAAGCATATGCCAGCATGACTAAAGAAGCCCATGATCAATAATTGCCACAGAGCTATTTTCGCTCTGCCCGAGGGCGGGTCTACTGCCGCTTGTCAGTACTTCCTCCTCCACATCCTGGCACTACTTAATTAACACTGAAAGCTTTAGTCAGGCAAACGCTAACAAGCACTGAATGCAGGAGCGCAGGAGCTAAAACACCAAAGCCTCACTAGCTCACTACCAACCTCACCCATGATTCGTTTTTCAGGGATGTCTTTGTCCATACGGTACCTTCGTGTACATTAGAAAAGTTGAAGTCTCGGGAAAGGATGACGAAGGGACACTTGGACAGATACTGTTATGTGGCCCTACACAGTGTTCAACTAGGGAAGGAGGCCCTGCCCTCCGTTTATTTATTTATTTTAATGTATGTGTACGGTATTCTGCCTGCACATATGCCTGTGCATTAGAAGCACGACTGTTGCTGAAGAAAGCTAGAGGAGAGCATCAGAGCCCCTAGAAGTGCAGCTACAGACAGTATGAGCTGCCATCTGGGTGCTGGGACATCAAAGCTGGGTCATCTGGAAGAGAAGACAGAGTGCTTTAACCACGGAGTCACCTATCCAGTCCCCTACCCTCCAATTTTATCTGTTCAATTTTTGTTTGTTTTTGGTTTTTGAGCCAGGCTCTTACTATGTAGCCCTGGCTATTCTGGAACTCACTATGTAGACCAGGTTAGTCTTAAACAGATCCTCCTGCCTCTGCCTCCCGAGTGCTGGTGTTAACGATGTATGCCAAACTGCCCAGCCTCTTGCCCTCCATTTGTACCCATTCCTTTAGCAGTAAGATGAAGCGCCAGAAAGGAAACAGCTGATTTGCTCCTCTTACATGTATCTTGTGTGCATAGGCTTTGGTATAAGCCTTGTAGTAATCCACCATAACACAACGAGCATGACTCCTCCTATTGGGGTAAGGAATCCACCTGGTCCCACGGTTCTCAACTCCGGTACTAAAATCAACCAGCAGAAGGTCACATTTGTAGAGGTCACATTTGTAGAGGTGGGAACAGAGCATGGATATTTTAAAACCTGTACGTAGCCAGGATTAGCAGCCAAACACAGAGGACTTGGACACAGGAAAGCCATGGGCCATGCATTTAACCTCCAACCTTTTCTCTGCACCCCTCAATAATACAAAACAATACAATGCAATAGTAAGTTCTGAAAGGCGCTTTGTTCCTAACGTTCTACTTGCTTTTTAGAAGGAAATGTTCAAGTACCTGCGGTTCTGTTTTGGCAGAGGACCTCTACAGGAGTCTCAGTAATTCATGGAATGAAGAGGATCCAAAAACAGAAGTCGTTACGCCTGGGGTTCAGATCATGTGTGATACTCTCTTTTTTAGCCCTACCTATATTTTCTAAATGTTCTCTTATAAACACTTGTTACTTTCACTTAAAAAATAAATAAGCTTGGCGGTGGTGGCACATGCGCCTTTAATTTCAGCACTCCGAAGGCAGAGGCAGGGGTGAGGCAGGCGGATCTCAGTGAGGTAAAGGCCAGTCTAGTCTACGGAGCTGAGTGGAGCGAGTTCCAGGACAGGCTAGTGTTGTTTACACAAAGAAAACCTGTCTTGCAAAACTAAGTAAGTAAGTAAGTAAGTAAATAAATAAATAGAATTCATAAGATTCTTCAGAAATTAGGACACCAGAACACTATTTCACTTGGAATAGCTATTACTGAAATGTATAAATGCACCATAATCCTTGGGAAAACAAAGCGCAAGTCTACAGATGCTTTCTGGCTGAGGGTTGACGGGCATTTATTCCTAATGCTTCATTTTAAAGTTTCTGTTACGCCAACGTTGCCCATGTTCAGAGTCCTTAACCCACACTGACTAGCAATTCCTACACCAGTATATAAAACTCCCAAGTTCATTCATTCCTCTTTCTTTTAACAAATTTGCGTTGAGTCGCTGGTCCTTACAAATGATACTAGAAGGCATTGTCCCCATTCTCCAGCTTACGACCTAGAAAAGTAACACAGCCTGCTTACTTCTGCACAAAAGGTCAGTATTATAGGGACATAGAGCAGGAAGGGCTTCCTCTGTCAGCTCACCTGAACTGGCCACTGGGACAGCAACAGGTGACTGTGGGTTAAGGGATGAAGAACACCAGCAAGGGAGAGAAGACCAAGCCATGTGTAGATTCTCCAAGTTGAATGCTGGCTACAGAGTACGAACTAACCCTGAAAAGAGGCTCTCAGCAAAGCTCACGGAGAGAGGGCGCGTCACACACCTTCTCATGTAAGTTTATGTATCCGCTACCTGTCCTAAACTCATTAAACTCATCTGCAAGCCAACTCTTCGCATAGCTCACCAACACCTCAGTGAGCCTGGTCATTTGCTTCAGTCAACTCAAATGGAAACAGTTTTCAAAACTGTAACTATAGAACTGTTAGCCACAGCTCAGCACCACAGCACATGGCCTATAATCCCAGCCCACTGCGGGGACCGGCATGAGGATTATTAATTTGAGGCCAACTGGATAACACAGACAACACCCATCTCAAAAAGCAAAGGAAATGTTGGTTATTTTCATCATTCTGTAACTGGCTCACACTGGCAGCCTTCTACAAACCCTGTCAATCTGGTCTTGCATCCTCCTAAAAGCCCTTCAGTGGTGTCCTGTTCTTCTTAAAAGAAAAAGAAGGATAAATCTGTCAAAAGTCTTAGAGATCTTGCAAAGGTCCCTACTTACCCCTCTTTTTCAGTAGGTTTTGTGATTATTTTTCAGATAGCATCTCAAGCGGAAATTCTGCTTCTACCCCGAGTGCTGGGATTAAAGATGTGCACCACCACTTCCAGAGTGTGTTTTGTACTTTTTTAAAAATAGTAAACAGCATGGTGGTGGTGGCACGCACCTTTAATCCCAGCACTCCGGAGGCAGACATTGGAAGATCTCTGTAAATATGCACCTTTAATCCCAGCACTCGGGAGGCAGACACTGGGAGATCTCTGTAAGTTCGAGGCCAGCCTGGTCTACAAGAGCCAGTTCCAGGACAGGCTCCAAAACTACAGAGAAATCTTGTCTCGAAAAACCAAAAATAAATAAATAATGAAAAAAATAAATCTATCTCCCATCACTATCAAAGAGCTTTCCCACACGCTGTTTCTTCTGGAACTTCATACTCTGACTTTGCCCTAATTAGTTTCTGCTCACCCTAAATGTTTTTACTCTCATTGAACTCGACTTGATTTACATTTATGCACTCTTGCTTTGGCTGTTTTAACCGACTGTCTCTCCCAACAGAAAATAAACTCCACGAGACCCGTGACATTGCCATTCACATGCCTGGGACTATCAGGCATTCAAGTGATACTTGTCGAAAAGCACGGGGTATTTAGCTGTCTCCACATCCCGAGGCCTCCTAAGCTCTGCTGCACGACACGTGCGTGTATTGCATATACGTACTAAGAGACTATAAATGCAAACACCCTAAAAGGTCCACGAACGTAACCTTGAAATCTCAACTTCACTTCCCAGAAACCTTGCAACCGACTGCACGGAGGGTGGCGGGAGAAGGGGCTGGCAATGAGCCAAGGTACTAGTTCCCCAGTGAGATTTTGGGATGGATGACAAAGTTTTAAGCCCGAAGTATTTCTCAGTCTGTAATCTCCTTCTTTCTGGTCCTGCTGGAGCCAAGCTGGAGCAAAGAGTACTGCAGACCCCAGAACACGCACGCACGCCACAACAGTCGTCCACGCCTGCGCCCACCTCCCGCAGCAGCTTCAGGTCCCCGCGCTGGATCTCGTACACCTGGATAACGCCGGTTCCGCGGGCGAAGTTGCCCATCGTCACGAACTTGGCACTGCAGGGCACCCATTTGCAGTCGAACACCGTGTAGTTTAGGCCTTTTTGAATGTGCACGATGATCTGAGGCTTCTCGAAGGTGGACATGATGCCGAGGAAGACAAACACTAACCTGGAAACCAGACTACAAACATCGCAGGGGCAGTTTGTCCCTCCCTAGCCGCACTCTACTCGGACGCTCAAGCAAGTTGGGCTTGGGTGTCTCTGATAATGCCGGATGAGCCGCTGAGACGGTACCAGATGCTTCTCCACACACCGCACAAGCTGACTTTTCTGACTTTACCACAACGTTTTCAAATACACACGTTAGAGGTTGAGAATGCTTCGGCTCAGAGCGTGTGTGTGTGTGTGTGTGGAGGGGGGGTACGGCGACACTAACAATCAGGCATATACTCGGGCAGCCGGGCAGACACGAGGACCAATCCTGCTTTAGGCCCCCAAGCGTGGGCTCCGCCTCAGGAAAGGAGCGGTGCCCTCGCGCTGATTGGCGGAGGCTGGCGCACGCGCAGTATAACTTCGCACGTGTCCGGCTGGTTGGACTCACTCGGTTCGAACATGGCCGAGATGGAGACGCAGAGCTCCGGGACGGAGGACGGCTTCACTCCCGTCACGCGCAGAGGGAGCCGGCGGGCGAAGAAGCGACAGGCCGAGCGGCCGTCAGAGGCGGGACAGGACGGAGATGCCAGCAGCATGGACACAGAGGAGGCGCGGCCGGCGAAGATGCCGATCTTCCCGCCGCTCTCGGGCGAGCGGCTCCTGGTGCGGACCGAGGCGCGGCGGGGTGGAGTCGGGCGTCCAGGCGAAGGATCCGCTCTGGTTTTAAGTCTCGTCCCGCCGGTCTCCAGTCACCTCCTGAATGTGTGCGTGCTTTGTTGCAGGCCGAAAAAGAAGAAACGAGAAGGATTCCTGTCCCCGCTAACAGATACACACCATTAAAAGAGAACTGGATGAAGATATTTACTCCGATAGTGGAACATTTAGGGCTTCAGATACGCTTTAACCTGAAATCAAGAAATGTAGAAATCAGGGTAAGGAGAAGGGTAGCCCTTTCGCTGCCTACCGAGTTTTCTCCCTCAGAAATGAAGATAAATGAATGCATTTCCCTTAATAGAGCTTTTTCTAGTAAGTGGCTGGTGCTTTTGGTGGCTTTGCTCTCTGAAGAAAACTGTTTTTTTTTCCATTCTCTTCCTACTTAGTTCCAGACAGCTTTCAAGGTCTAGCTCAAGCACTTTCTCGTTAGAAGTTTGTACGTTTCTCTTGCGCTTCGGCACCTGCCTTGTTTATCGCAGGATCCTTAGTTGATGGTCTCAGTATGTGTTTGTTGATGCCATGGATCACGGGCATAGTGTGTTAGCCCGAGGTAAAGCTTGTCATTTGGTCTTTAAGGTATGATGTAGGTACCTTCCCATTCCTTCCCCCTACCCCACACATGCCAAAGGATGAGACAAGGGAAGGTTAGAGATTCAGTGCCTTGGCCAGAGTCTTCAACTTTGGTGCTAGAAAGGACCATTTAGGGTCTTCTACGACGACATTTTATTTTATAGATGAAAAAACATAAATCTGGAGTATTTATGGTACTTGCCAAAAGTCACATATAGAGTGGGATCTAGAGTTTGGGACTTTGCTGTTTCTTTCTTTCTTTCTTTCTTTCTTTTTTTTTTTTTTTTTTTTTGAGACTAGGTTTCACTGTGTAGCCTTGGCTGGCCTGGCACTCAAAGGGATCTGGAGGGTACTGGGATTAAAGGCGTGTGTTCCCCTACCCAGCTGGGTTCTGTTTTTAAATGTGCATATCCTGTTAACACAATCCTGTATGCTTTTAAGTTTGTCAAATGGGGAATCTCTTCAAATGGGTTGTGAATTTGTGTGGGAGACCGGAAGGAGTATTTTAGAAATGAGACTGTTTGGGTTTTTAGTACTTTAATTTTCTCGTGTCTGATAAGTGTTTACATTACAAAGCACTCAAGGTTGTCAAGGGGAAGCTTAGAGCTAGACGCGTAAGGCATATTATTTACAGTGGTGGGCGTTCTCTGAATAACAGCTATTTCTGTAGTTCAAGTAATTACTCACAGACAGGATTCCTGCTTAAACTATTCTTGATTTCCTCAGTGCTAGGCATGCAGGTAGTCAGAACTGGAGTTGTTGATTTGGGAAATAGGAGCATATAAATGGTCCCTTAAGACAGAACGTCAGGTCAGGACTCCTTGGGGGATACTGCCGTGATGGAGAAGAGAGGACTTGTCTGGACATTTACTAGAGGACAGAATGGGTGTGAGCCCCTGGTATGCTAGAGACCAACCTCCATTAGTCATAGTGAATGGGTTTGTGTAGAATTTCCCCAGCTTTGGGGCCAGAAGGTTCCCTTGTACAAATTAAAGGGAATGCTTATTCCACCTTAAAGGGGTCTCAACAATATTGGGGAGGGTGGTTGATGGTGAAGGAAATTATAATAAAATGTCATTTCTAGTATTTTATTTTTAGAAATGCTTTCTTTCTCATCCCCTCCATATGTGCACCTCTTTTTTCAGACTTGTAAAGACACCAAGGATGTCAGTGCCCTGACCAAAGCAGCCGACTTTGTGAAGGCCTTTGTTCTCGGATTTCAGGTGGAGGTGAGTGGTCTCACGAGACTTGGAAATGCACAGTGTAGACTTTTCAGTGGCTGGATCATTTTCCAAACCTTTGAGTTTTGTCATTGTGGTGTCTGGATTTTGGTTGTAAAAATGAAAAGGCCTTGATGATGCCTACTTTTGTTTTGTAGGACGCACTCGCACTGATCAGGCTGGACGACCTCTTCCTGGAGTCTTTTGAGATAACCGATGGTGAGGGAAGCAGGCGGGTGGTTCTTCTGTGTGAACCATCAGCCTTTGTGTTTCCGACTGTGTTGTGTTGTGTCTGGTTTTCTAATAGCTTCAGTTGAGCTGCATTACTAACACTTTTCAGAAGATGTATATTCGTGTTGTTTAGTAGAAAAACTCAATAGCTAGCCACCTGATGTCTTGTTTTTCTTGTTTAGTTAAGCCCTTAAAAGGAGACCACCTGTCAAGGGCAATAGGAAGAATTGCTGGCAAAGGAGGAAAAACCAAATTTACCATTGAGAATGTGACACGGACGCGGATTGTTTTGGCAGATGTGTAAGTATCTTGTCTTGAGAAAATTTTCATGATTTGTAGTTGATCTTACTAGTTTCAAAAAGGTCGTAGTTTTTATTTGTTGTAAATTTTTTCTCCTTTTGGTATTGGGGACTGCCTCTGGGATGTTGTGCATTCTGGTCGTGTACCATACCACTGCTTTATAATAGTTGCCTTTAACCCACATTGGGTTTTTCTAGTTGTGTTGTTCTAGTTGAATATTCACCAACTTGAAAGGATGATGAGATAATCAAGGAAATTTCAGTAATTGTCCCCCTGAGAATAAAAGAAATAACTTAGACATACTGTTAAGATGATTTATTAAAGGGAAGCTTTACATTTTATCTTGGACAAATCTATTAAATCCTTAAGGGAAGTACAAATAGTAGGTGTTTGAAATCCCATTGTGAGGTTTTCCTTTAAGTCAGATAGTTGCATGTGCCTGTATATAAGATGATAGAGGCTATCGACGAAGGTGGGGTTCTGATGCGGAGCTGGGAGTACCTCTGAGGTCAGAGCTGCTCTGTTCCCGTGTTGGTGTTAAACAGGCAGATATGTCTCAGAACTGATAGACTATGAAGTTGGCAGACAGCAGTTGACAGACGGGTGAGGATTTCATTTAATATTGTTTTGCTCTAAACATCATTATTTGGACCACATTAATGTAGGCATTCTTTATATTTAAGGGCAACTGTTATATTGGTGGTCCTCTCCTTGAAGCCAAATATCATAATTCTGCTCTTTTATGAATTGAGTCTTATGAGTCTGAAACATGAGCTTTTTTTCTACTGGAAATTTCAAAGGCACGGAAACAACGATGTTTAAGATGGCTGAACGTAGTCTGAAAGTTTTTGTAAAGTTGTTTGAGAAAGGGTATTTTTGGCACAATTTACATGAGTAAACAAATTCACCTGACAGCCTTGTCAGTCCAGCGGGTCCCTTAGCATGGCAGTCCTGCTGCCCTGCCACACCCATACTGCCCACCCTCAGGGTCCCCAAGCATCATTTTAACCAGTCCTTTACCCCACCCTAGTCCCAGTGTGTATTCATTTAGCACATTGCTTTGAACGCTTCATTTTGTTGGGACAGCAGTAGTTCACTTTTTTTAAATAACCAAGTACCATTCTAATTACAGTTGATGGGCATTTGGAATGTTTCATTTTGGAGTCATTAAATACCAAATTCTGATGTAAGGGTACTTTTTTTTTAATCTTTTGATTAATTTTGAATTAGATTTAAGATGTAACAATAGTTGTTTTTTGTTGTTGTTGTTACATTTAGAATTTTGTTGTTCATTATCATAAGCTAGTGGGCTTCCTGAGTAAAACCTGTGACTTTCCTCCTTTGGCAGCCTGTCAGTATCCCACATCTACTAGCATTGGACTTTTTATGTGATATTCTTTGGAATCAGAGAGAAGCATTATATCTCCCAAGTATAAAATAACATCTTATTTAAATGTATGTAAATATCAAAGCTTCTAAAGTAGTTTTTCTTAGCTTTGTAAGTTGAAATTGAAAGATGCATGGTAAGTGAATCAGTGTTACAGTTCTGGGTGTTCAGTGAGCAGCTAAATGGTCTAAGCTTTCTTGATTTCTGCGTCCTTTTCATGTTGTGTCCTCCATCCTTCCCATCCTTACTGCTCAGGATGAAGTCCGGGGCCTCACCCTAGGCAGGGTGTGCGCCTCTGAGCTACATCCCTAGCCCCAAGTCTGCTGATTTCCGACCTTGTATACAATGGAAATACTATCTACCTAGAAAGCGTCCCTTGGAGGATTACATGATAAACCACAGTCACTGATTTGAGAGTTTTAGAAGATTTAGAAAGTTGTCAGCAATCACCCCCTGCCCTGTTTTAGAATGTGGATCTGTTGCAGTTTCGAGTGTTTAGTTTCCCAGGATTCGGTACTGACATGGCTTCGTGGCTAACCTGACTCATTTGCTTCTTTCAGGAAAGTTCACATTCTCGGCTCGTTCCAGAACATTAAGATGGCGAGAACTGCCATTTGCAACCTTATCCTAGGTAACAGCAGTTTATTATTTCCTTGGTGTTTCCTCTGCTTAGGGAATAGAAGGATTCAAGCCTCACTTACAAAGCAGCTTTCATATTGTTAAAGTACTAAACGGAAGTCAAAGAGCTGGTAAAAAGGGAAAAACAGGAATATTTCACTTAGATTCCATCTGTTAGAGAAGAGAAAGGGTTCCTTGGCTAATCTCATTAAATCTCTACACAGAAGAGCTATTCCAAATATAACAGAACAGTTTAGGTTCTACAAAATGGGGGCTGCTGAACACATCCGGCAACTTGATTTAATCTAGTTCTAGAGTTAGCAATTTGCTTAGAGAACTGGAGGTTTTTCTCTGGTGTTCAGGTCTGGCTAGCTGGCTTTTTGAAATGCTATTTTTACAACTGACTTCTCTTAGCAGTGCAAAGTATTTGTCTTCTGTGTAGTTCTGTGTATTTGAATATATTTGTATATATACTTTGCTTTTTTTCTTGAACAGGAAATCCTCCATCAAAGGTGTATGGCAATATCCGAGCAGTGGCCAGTAGAGCAGCGGACCGGTTCTGATTCTCCTCCGACCCTTGAGATGCACACATAAAACAGGGGAAGATCTCCCAGCTGCCTACAGCTCAGGTTCCACGTCAGCCAGAGCAGAAGCAGAAAGAGGAGGTTTAACAGGACTTGTACTCCCCAGCTTCTAGGATAATTTAAATATCAAAATGTAATACTTGTAATACTTAATAATACATTATGTATAAATTGCTGTATTTTTCCCTTAATCCCATGTGGCAGAGTCACAGTTTAAAATCCTGTCATTTACAGGCAACTTTGTAATTTGTCATTTACAGACAGATTTGTAAATAAAGTTACAGCATTTTTTTCTTCTCTGAAAATTTTCATTAAAATCTCCGAAGACTTGTGAATCATTATCCCTGCTACAGGGCACCGACATGACTGCTTCAGAATTGGGGCATAGCACTAGTCTGTGCTATTGAACCTTACGTGCTCAACTTTGCACTCTCGGTGCAATTTATGAAGCCTACATCACAAGGCTTCTCACGTAAATGATGAAAGTAAAGCCATTTTCCCAAGAACTGTTTTCCAAACAGTGTATTCTTATAACTAGTGTCTGTGTATGTGGATTTACTTGTTTCTTATATTGTTTAGAACCTACTTTATTAAACATGATTTAGATACTACACTCTTTTGTTTCTCAAAGGCCCTGGCCAAAACAGTGATTGGCGTATCAGGAAATAACTAAAAGTAGTAGTACTTTTTTGAGCCAAGTGGTGGTGGCGCATGCCTTTAATCCCAGCACTCCAGAGGCGGAGGCAGACTTTGAGTTTGAGGCCATCCTGGCTCTACAGAGCAAATCCCAGGACAGGTTCCAAAAGCTACACAGAAACCCTGTCTTGGGGGGCAGGGGAGTAAATGTTTAAAAAATTTTTAAAAATTGTTAAGTATTTACGAGTGTTTTGTGCATTGGGTATGTGCACTATGTATGTGCCTGGTATCCCCAGACACCAGAACGGGATCAGATCCCTCAAACTGGAATTAACAGAGAAGGTTGTGAACCATGTTTTCTGGGAATAAGTCTGAAAGGTCAGCAATCTTTAGCACTGAGCCAGCTCTAATAAAGAAGGGTTTGTGTGTTTGGAGATAGGTATCACTGTGTAGCCCTGGCTAGCCTTGAACCCACAGAACTTCCCCTGCTTCTGCTTCCTGAGTGCTGGAATTCAGGGTGTACACCACCACATCCAGCATAAATTTTAGTTTCATTTATGTGAATTTGGTGTGTGTGTGTGTGTGTATTCCTGCCACGTGTATAGAGGGGTGTGTGTGGGTGCCGGCCACATGTATATAGGTGTGTGTGTGTGTAGGTGCCTGCACACGTATAGGGGTATATGTGTGTGGGGGTGCCTGCCACGTGTATAGGGATGTGGGGGGGTGCCTGCACATGTGTATAGGGGTGTGGGGGGGTGCCTGCCACGTGTATAGGGGTGTGTGCAGGTGCCTGCAACATGTGTATAGGGATGTGTGTGTGGGCGGGTACCTGCACATGTGTATAGGGGTGTGTGTGGGGGGGGTGCCTGCCACGTATGTATAGGGGTGTGGGGGGGTGCCTGCCATGTGTATAGGGGTGTGTGTGCGGGTGCCTGCAACATGTGTATAGGGATGTGTGTGTGGGGGTGCCTGCAACATGTGTATAGGGATGTGTGTGGGGGTGCCTGCACGTGTATAGGGGTGGGGGGGTGCCTGCCACGTGTGTATAGGGGTGTGTTGGGGGGGTGCCTGCCACGTGTATAGGGGTGTGTGTGCGGGTGCCTGCAACATGTGTATAGGGATGTGTGTGTGGAGGTGTGCCTGCACATGTGTATAGGGGTGTGTGGGGGGTGCCTGCCACGTGTATAGGGGTGTGTGCAGGTGCCTGCAACATGTGTATAGGGATGTGTGTGTGGGGGGGTACCTGCACATGTGTATAGGGGTGTGTGTGGGGGGGTGCCTGCCACGTATGGATAGGGGTGTGGGGGGGTGCCTGCCATGTGTATAGGGGTGTGTGTGCGGGTGCCTGCAACATGTGTATAGGGATGTGTGTGTGGGGGTGCCTGCAACATGTGTATAGGGATGTGTGTGGGGGTGCCTGCACGTGTATAGGGGTGGGGGGGGTGCCTGCCACGTGTGTATAGGGGTGTGTTGGGGGGGTGCCTGCCACGTGTATAGGGGTGTGTGTGCGGGTGCCTGCAACATGTGTATAGGGATGTGTGTGTGGAGGTGTGCCTGCACATGTGTATAGGGGTGTGTGGGGGGGTGCCTGCCACTTGTGAATAGGGGTGTGTTGGGGGGGTGCCTGCCACGTGTATAGGGGTGTGAGTGCAGGTGCCTGCAACATGTGTATAGGGGTGTGAGTGCAGGTGCCTGCAACATGTGTATAGGGGTGTGGGGGGGGTGCCTGCCACACGTGTATAGGGGTTTGCCTGGAGCTGTAGCTACAGGTGGTTGTAAGCCTGATGTGATTGCTGGGGCTGAAACTCCAATCCTCTGAAAGAGCAGCAAGTGCTCTTAACCACCGAGCCATCTCTCCAGTTCCTCTTTGACTTTTGAGACAGGTTATGTAGTTAGTCCAGGCTGGCCTATGACTCACTGTGCAACCCAACTTGCCCCAAACTTGGGACAGTCTGCTGCCTCAGTGTCCCGTGTGCCAGTCGGGGTTACAAACGTGTGCCATCCATGCCCTGCTTAGTTTTTGTTGAGTCTGGGTTCCCTTTTATTTTTTATTTTTGGTTTTTTTGAGAGGGTTTCTCTAGTTTTGGAGCTCTTGGAGACCAGGCTGGCCTCAAACTCAGAGATCTGCCTATCTCTTCCTCCCAACTGCTGGAATTAAAAGTGCGTGCCACCATCGCCAGGCAAGTCTGGGTTCCCTCTTACCGGTAGTGCTAACTACTCAAGCTGCTTTGTACCTTGGATATACTGTCTACCAACAGGAAATTGCTGGAGTGTCCCACCAAAGGAGAAAATATTATCAAATGTTGGGAATTCTCTATTCTGGAGTCTGTAGAGCCTGTAGGAGGTACAAACACATGCCCAGTGAGAGGGATTAAAAATTGTGATGACGCGGCATGTGCTTTTCTGGGAAATCACGTCTATGGCCTTTTCAAATGTCAAATGTGATCGGTGGCTGGGTAATGGTCAGTGTTTTGGGTTTAATTCTAAGGAACTGAGACAGAGTAACATAGTTTTTGCCTGAGAAAGTGTGAGCGTCTATGTTAAAGTATTTTTATTCCTCCTTCCCAAGCACCATGCAATCAGAAGGAGACAATGCTAAGAGGGACTCTCGGAATGTGGATGAATGCATGAAAAGCAATTTGATTGCATCTTGCTGGTAGTTTATCTTAACAACCTGGACCAAATCACTCCTTTAACATCTCCAGTGATAGCAATCCACAGCCAACCTGAAACCTCAGTTTCTGTGGACTGCTACTGGACTAGCCTGTTAACTGAAAGGCCAATTTTGGATCCGCAGCGTCTTTCACAACTCTTAACTATACTTTACTTATTATTACATTGTCTGGATTAAAAGAGAACTGATTTTCTTAGGTAAGCTATGGTACAACTTGGTAATTCTTCTATTGGGGCTCCAGCTCTTGTGTCTGCCTAGCAATAGTGATAGGGATGAAAGTTGACTGTTGAGCACCTGGAGACAGACTTTACTGTTCTAAGAGCCATGTTATGATTGGAGCAATACACTGTTACATTATTGAAAGCATCTATAGCCATTCTGAAAGCTGCAAAATACCTGTCTTGGTAAAGTTTTACTTATTTGGCCAAAGAAAACCAGAATCTCTAGAACTCTCATTTGGATGCTTAGCTGATGGGAAAGGTTGCAACAGGCCTTACAGCTCTACATCAATGTGAACCTGCAACGTGGGGGCGTTTTAAAGACACAGGTGAACACCTCAAGACGTGAACACTACTTTGTACATCCTGAGAACTACACAGAAAGTAAATCTTTAACATCTTGTCCACACCTCTCATTCTAAAACATTCTACACTAAAAAACTCTTTTTGAGGGCTGGAGAGATGGCCCAATGACTAAGAACACTGACTGCTTTTCCAGAGGACCCAGGTTCAATTCCCAGCACCCACCTGTCTGTAACTCATTTTAGGGGACCTGAAGCCATGGCAAAACACCAATGCATGTAAAATAAATAAAATTCTTTTCTGAAATACAGCTTTCCACATTAATCATTGTTAATTGTAGATAATGCAACTTTGTTACTATTTAATGTGCAACCATCATGTTCTGTGTTCTGATGCTCTAAGTTTTTAATGCTAATTGCATTTCTTCCTGTTGCCCTTGGCACAAATTTCATTCATCTCCCGGAATTTTATTATATCAATATAAAAGTGGAGCTATTTCACGTAACAGAGTTTATCCATGTTAGGAAATATGTCAGGTTGTTCCTTCCTGTGGCAGTGTTTATACTTGCCAGAATACCTGGACTGCTGCCAGCCTCTAGCTGGTGCAATGCTGCCGGAACTGAGCCCCTAGTTCAGTAGTAACTAAAGAGGCGGCCAAATCTCTCTCCAATCCTGTTTTTCTAGTTTTTGGAGGAGAGGAAGAAGTTACAGTCTAAAGCTTGTAAAATAGATGGATTTGTGACTTGCATTCCCTTAATGACAGTGCTATTGAACATCATTTCCTGTGCTTAGTGGCCGCTTGTGCATCTACACTGTTCAAGTCCTTTGCCCATATTTTAATTAGGTGTGTTATTGCTGTTGTGTAGACCTTCAGGTTTGATTATCAATCCCTATTTTTCTATATAGTTTACAAACAGAGTTTCCATTTCATTCTGAAGTCATTTTCTTAGGCTCTCTCTCTTCAGATCCTCAACAGTGTGGAGTCCACTATTCAGTGCACACAAATCTTGAAATCTGTAAACACATATGTATGTTCTGGGTCAAAACACCCAACACCCCACAACTCATTTGGGTAAGGGACTTACTTCATTTACCTACCATGAGTATCTCAACACAATTACAGTGCTAATCACATTAAGAATTCTGCAGTACTTTCAAAAATAGGCCAGGCATGGTGACACAGGCTTTTAATCCATCCCAGCACTGGGGAGGCAGAGGCAGGGAGAATCTTTGAGTTCCAGGCCAGTCTAGTCTACAAAACAAGTTCCGTGACAGCTGGGGCTACACAGAGAAACCCCACCTGAAAAAACAAGTCTCAAAAATAGAAGATATAAAACAGCCGCATTTATAAGATTGTAACCAGCCTGGTTTAGTGTGAAGTTAAATGCAATTACAACATGTGTAATCCAAGAACTGCATATAGTTAATTTCCTAAATAATGATCACATACCAAAATCCAGGTGATACTCTGCAAAGTGGACCTATCTGCCAAACAAGCAAACCGCTACTGTGTAAAGCATTGGTTTTTTTATTCTATAAGCAGGGAAGACAAAATATGCTTGGAAGAGGAGGCTGTGGAATAAAGGAAATGAGACCGGGTAAAAGAGTCCCAAGAGTATTTACGTTTTACACCAGGACAATCAGAAAAGTCCCTTTGAGCCAGCACATACACAGGTGAGCAAGGCATTAAAGGCAACTGGAAACGAGGCTGATACACAAGGGTGGGACAAAAGCAAACCAAACCCCCAAGGCACTAGTAACAGGCCCGGGTCGGGAAAGTGAGTGGTCAGGGAGGTAAGCGGAGTCAGGGGACTTTATGATATCAGCATTTTCGTTTGTTCCAGATACTTTGCCTGTAGCTTATGATTCAAAACAAGAAAGCACTGTATCAAGGTTTGTAAACCCTAAAGCATGGGCTGGCCTCCCAACTGTAATAGATGTAAAAGATGACAGAACACATCCAAGCAAGTTTCAAATATTTTATTGTCTTACTCATACAGTATGAAGTCCTCTAAAGATTTCACAACATGACGTGGATCATGCAGAAGAAAATTTAAACATTCAACATAAACCATGCCCTCCCCGCCTCCCTCACACAAACTAAAAAAGAAAAACCCTCATTCCCCAGTAAGGAAATAGTTCGCACTATTTTTTTGTTTCCACAACGCCAGCCAAGATATGCACAAGCAAGAGATATAGAAAGCATTTGCTAAAATATTTGTAACAAATAATTATGTACAAAAAAATTCACAAAAGCCTAGTTCCCTCTTGAGCAGAGCACATGGCGGCTGACACTGGGACAGACCAAACCGCGGGCTGGGATTGGAAGCCACGCACTGATCCAGAGGAACAAAGTAGTTACATGTCGTGGAGATTTTCATTTTGAGTATTATTAACATTTCCAAAGTTTGGCAACATCATCTTTTAAAATTATGCAAATTATGTAAACAAGAGGTACATTTTAAATTGATCTACATGCAAAACTCCATGTCATGCAAAGACACCAAGCACCGGGATTTTTCTCTCACAGACAGAGCCCATGGTGTGTGCAGCACTCAGTTGAAGGAACAGCGGTGGCAGGCAGGTGTGCTCAATTTAATATTCTTTCACCTTGATTCAACCCGCCCTTTACCAGTCTTGATTATCATTCTTGATTATAAAACCAATTTTAATAGAAAAATTACATAGGGAAGACTCATATAAAACTAACCCAGAAGGGTCTACTTCCAGCCAATAGTACCTTTGCAGAAAAGGGAAGGGATAAGGTCACGTGGTAAAACATGACATACTTTTATGTCACACAAATTTAATGTCATTATCCATCACTAATCATGTGGGCAAAACAACAAAAACCTTTATGTGCTATCTTGCTTTCTGGCAAAGAAATTTTAAAAGTACAAATCTGAACAAAATCTATTCTCCTCTGCATATGGATTAGCAAACAGGATTTTACATAAATATGTGCTCATTAAAGTGTCACTAGTTTTTTTTTTTGATTAACTGATACATCTTTTGAAATGCAGAAGGGAAATTCATGATTCATACACAGTTTAGTGACAAAGTCATTGTGGATAATAAAGCAAGGATAATCCATTACATGATTACTTTGGATTTTCTTCACTAAATAATACATTTTTTAAAAAGTCATGACTGCCTCAGAAAACTCCTGACCTTTATAAAATCACAATTGCTAATTACAATTACTCAGGGACACCTAATAAAAATAACAGCGACTGTAAAGTATCAGCCTGAAGCAGCCATAGCATATGCAGTTCTTCTATGGACAAAAGAGCCCACTCTTGGCAACAGCACTGAACTAGACCTCCAACTGAGATGGACTAAACGCTGCTCAGCAATAAGACGCGGTCCCTGGAAATATATCAGAGATATAAATAAAGTTATAGACTCGTTACAAAAATGTAATTAAGGTAAATAATAGGGCATTAACAAATGCTTTATCAATCTCTCAAAGGAGAAAGCACAGAGAAAGGAAATAGCTGGCCTAATACCTGGCGCAAATTGTACAATCCTATATCTACATATAAAACTGTGTGAAATAAAAGGAAGGATGTTTTATGTTCTGCTTGGCACTTTTTGTACTCTAACATTTTGTTTCTGAATCAAGTATATTAAATTAAAGCCAACCTACTAAATATATAGAAAGCTACATATATCTATATATAAATATTTACATATGTATATATAGATACTTTCTTGTTATAAAAGATGAAGAAAAATAAATTAAAAAGCCAACCCCTTCCCTTTCTCCACCATGCTGATATGCTCTTTTCAGGTTGCTGTCCTTCAAACCTTAAAGTGCTACACAGAGTTATTGAGAGAGTAGGAGTTCAATAACACTTAGTTGGCTTCATGAGGCTCATGTTGGAAAATGTGGCTTCACAGAGAAAAATACTTCCATTTAAATACACAGAGAGCATTGCTGGACGTCTTGAGCAGATCTTCAGAGATGGAGAAGAAAGCAAAAGTGTTGGATGGTATTCTCCAAAGAGTCACACATCTACCACCATCTTTTTGTGGATATCTAGGCCACCTACAACCTGCGACAGACAGAGACAAGTCTTTAGTAGTAAAACAACTGTCCTGGCGACTTTTGTCAACTTGTCAGGCTAGCGACATCTGGGAAGAGCAGCCTTAACTAAGAAAATGCCTCCATCAGAATCAGACTGCCTGTGGGTCAGTCTGTGGAACAGTTTCTTAATTCATGATTGATGTGGGTGGGAGGCCCCAGGCCATTGTGAATGGTGCCACCCCTGGGCAGGTGGGCACTGGGTAGGTGAGCAAGCCACGGAAGACAAGACAGTAAGCAGTATTCTCCGTGGCTTCTGCATCAGTTCCTGCCCTGATTTCCCTTCCTGGTGGATTACAACTCTAAGACGCTGGTGACTGAGAAAACTTAGTGACAAGGTCAGGCCCATTTCTTTCATAGATAAATATCCTGCTCCCTACCCATCCCCCACCCCACCATTCCTTCCTACCATCTGCCTGGAGGATCTGACTGTAGGTGTCAGGGCAGGTTCCACAAGACTGAACATGTTAATGTGCAATTATTTTTATAACAGCTGCTGAAGAACTAAGCTCAGCCCAACTGCTCCTCAAAGCAACTACACACGGAATTGTTACCCAGGATCAGCACAAAGAAGCTGATGCAACTGGTGGACTGGGCCAGGCTCTGTTTCAAGCTGGAAGAACTGGATGGTGTCATCTGTGTGTTACTGGTTTTGAAGGCTTGAGGGGAGATGTAGACCTTGGGAAAACATTGCCTGAAGTCCTGAAGGTGAATCCTAGATTTCAATAGATAGCCTAGAATGTTAGATGCCAGGACCATGGAGGTTCTGCCAGGGAGAGCTGTAGAGCTGGAATGAAGTGGATCAAAAAAGAAGGGCTACGTGTGCTGCAGACAGACAGTCCCACCCCTGGGCAGATGGGCCTGGGCTGATGGAAAAGGAAGCTGAAAAGAAGCCTGGAAGCAGCGATTCTCCACAGCTTCAGTTCCTGCCTTGGCTTCCATGCTCATTATACACACTAAAAATACCTAAGAAGAAACTCCAACTAGGGCTATGCATCCATCACTGGCCCGTGGGGCACTTTCTTGATTCACGAATGATGTTGGAGGGCCCAGCACACTGAACAGCAGTCCCACTCCCACCCACAGCAGGTGGTTCTGGTTGTATACAAACAAGCGGAGCAAGCCCCAGAAAATAAGCCAGCAAACAGTGCTCTTCCACAGTCTCTGTGCCAGTTCCTACCTCCAGGTTCCTGTCTGGAGCTCCTGTCCTGGGCAGGCTACAGTGTGGAAGTGTAAGATAAATCCTTTCTTCTCCTAGCTTGTTCTGTTTGGTGTTTACCACAGGAAGAGAAACCAAACTAAATCCAGACCTGCTTCTGCCAGTGATTTAACTGTAACTTTTCCTTCCTCAAGCTGCTTTTGGTCAGCAACAAGAAGCCAGCTAGAAGACTACTCCAGCTTCTAAGAGGATGGAGGTGTGGGGGTGAAAGCGGTCTGGTTCTTACAGAACGCCTCCATGCAGGACCCCCTCATAAAGGTCTACAGTGACATCAGCTACCCAGCCTTGTCTGTCTGTCCTTCTCTCTGACTTGTTATGTTACACTGATTGCATTTTATATTATAACATGGTTATAACCTTATGGGGACGGGGGTAGAAGGTGTGGCTTTTAAAATGGTGTGCTTGGGTGTCAAGCTGACAAAAGGTGAAGCTGTTTGTTAACCTGACAGTCTAGAATCGCCCTTGACAGGCTTCTGGGTGTGCCTCTGGTAGATAGCAGAGTACCGAGATAGCACTAAGAGTGAGAAGATCCGCCCCACTGCGGGCAGACATTCTCAGGTTAGATCTGCAGGTGGAAAGGAGAGTCGAGTGGAAGCTGCATCCGTCATCATCCTCATCCTGACTGGTGACATGTGACCAGGTGCCTTGAGATCATGCCACCCTCAATGGGCATGGCAGACTCTATCTAGTCTTGAACTGTGAGCTAGAATAAACCCTACCCTTTAGTCACCTGCTACATTTTTAGACCAACAGGGTAAGTCTGTGTGTACACATTACATAATATCCTAAGACAAACTTGTGCTTCTCTCTCACTTTTAGGAAACTTCACTTTAAGCACATTTTATTCCACTCACAGGCTGTACTGTGAGGAAATCGGCCTATGGACAGACAGTGGGGTGTTTGCTTGTCTGATGAACCCGCCGTGAGCTGCACAACTATCAAATGGGCCCACTTGTTGCATAATTTCCATTTGTCTCTATCTGTGTGAGTGACCCCCCCCCCCCGGCTCCAGAAAGGTCAACGAACAACTTGAGAGGCTTGGTTCTCCCCTCCCACCAAATAGGTCACCAAGAGATCAGATCAGTAGGCTTGCAGGCCAGCACTTTTACCCACTCCTTGTGGGGTCTAAATGTAAACCAGGACTGGGAAACCTTCCTAGGTAAGTATCTACCAATGACTGACAAAACTCTCAAGAACGTATATCTTTGCCTCTCGTCTAGAAGCGTCTATATTCTCTGCCTTTAGCTTGTAGTTGAAAATGCTTTGTGCTAAGGACAGTGGTACAGAAGACAAACTGCAGGAAAGCTAAGAGGCACTGAATCCTTGGCTCTGGAGTGAAGGAAGGTTCTACCTCGTGCTAAGTTTCCTAGAACTCCCAGTACCTATGAGACTCCACTGGACACAGAACCCCTGTGACAGAACAGAAGAACCCATTCATTGACACCTTGAAAGAGGAAGGCACAAACCACTAGGCCAACTGCAAAGCATCTAAGGTTAGGATGGCAGGGCTCTTGCCCCTTTTCTAGGGTCCTCGTGACTCAGTTTCTGGTGTTGTCAGCTAAAATTCATGAACACAAGACTGTTTTACACTGAAACATCTTTTTCTCTTTTAAAAACAAATAATTTATTGGTTTTTTTTCTAATGTTCATTAGTATTTTGCCTGCATGCACGTTTGTGTGAGAGTATTAGACACTCTGGAACTGGAGTTATGGACAGAAGTGAGCGTCACGTGGGAATTAAACCTGGGACCTCTGGAAGAGCAGCCAGCACTCTCAACCTCTGAGCCATCTCTCCAGTCCCATCAAAGCATTTTCAAACATGCTTTTTGTTGCTACTTGCAGTACTGAGTGGGCACTGGCCCAATGCTGCATGCATGGTGGCAGGCAAGTGCTCTCCAACTAAGCCTTATTCTCAGCTCAGTGGGTGAGTTGTAAACAAATCTTAAAAATATATCCGACTTATAATTTCGATGGCCTATCAGCAAGTAAGTTACTAGTACCGTAGAGAGAAGGCTATGTTGGTCAAAAGCTTGCCATGCAAGCGTAAGGCTCTGTGTTAGAACCCACATAAAAAGCTGGGTGTGGTAGCATGTATTTGTTGGGTTTTTTGTTTGTTTTGCAGGGGGGGGGGATGGTTTATCTTAGTAGCCCGGGCTATTCTGAAACTCCCTCTGTAAATCATGCTGGCCTTAAACTCAGAGATCCATCTGCCTCTGCCTCCCAAATGCTGAGGCCCACTGTCAGCAGCGGTGAGGCCGACAGGAGACCCTCGGGGCCTGCTGGCCAGCTGGTCTAGCAGAAATCGTGAGCTTCAGAATCAGTGCAGAAGAGTTCAAAAACTAAGGACAGCATATGAGACAGACACTTCCAGCCTCCACATACACCCACGCACACCCATCCCCAATCATACCACTATCATTCCTGCAGCGTTTTATCAGACTGCTTATGTATACTATTTCTTGAGAATAGTATCTCTTAATTACCAGCAGTTAAAACATATTCCAAAATTTGAATGTGAGGCAATTGGGTGAAACAGAATTTCAAATCAAATTAATGCTTATGCAATTGTCTAGTCAATGGTCCTTAAAAGGTTTTAGAACTCGCTAACAGAAGAGTCAGCCTTCGCACTTACAGCACAGAATTCCTCGAAGGATATTCGCCCGTCTCCGTCCTTATCTGCATTTATGATGGTCTTGTCTACAATCTGCTGTAACTGTGTATCTTTCAGGTTATTCCCCACCATCATCTTCAACACCTGGAAGAGTTCCCCATTGGAAATATAGCCATCTTTATCCATGTCATAGATACGGAAAGCAACTAAAAACAAACAAGAAACAGGCAAATCAACGCAATTATAAGGCAGATACAAATACTATAAATGAAAAGCTGTATTACCAACTATCTAGAGTTTACTACGAAGATGGCACCTTTTAAAATATAGAAGCTACATACACAGTTTGACTTAACATTAACTGATTAGAAGTTGAGCTATGGAGTGTAGACTACCCGGGCACAAAAACCAGTACAACTTACAGCACGTGATGTGCCTGTTCTCAGAAACATCTGCTTTCCAGCTACACCGCTACAAACAGCGTATATTCAAATATACTACTAGCTGCAAACATAGTAAGTGCTTTTCAGAAGTCTAAGACGCAACACGCAATGGTAGTTTAAGGGAGAATACTTACACCTCAACTTCTGTTCCTTATCGCCTTTGACACTGAACTGAGAGACTCCTTCAATGAATTCTAAATAAAAGTTGAAAATGTTTATAAATCACAACTTTAAATTTTTATAAAGAAAAGCAACATTCAAAGGGTTATTTCTTGTGCAAAACACTAAAAATAGTGAACAGAGAAATCCTGTCTTGAAAAACCAAACCAAACCAAAACAGTAGCGCTGAAAAACCAGTATGTTAATTTTAAAGCTTCCAAACACAAGGTTTCTTTTTTTTTTTATTTAAACTTTTAATTTTATTTGAGTTCTCAAGATTAATCAATTTGAGTTATATGTTAAGGCCTGTAAAGCCATTAACACTCAAAACCACCCTTTAAGGATATTTATTTAACCAGTTTTCTTTATACTATGACAAGAAAAAGACTGTACATTATTTTAGCAAAACAAAAAAGCATTTAGGTTTGTAGCTATACTTTGTTTATAATGTAACAAAGCTTGCCTGAAGAGGGAAGTGCAGAGCTAAGCCACTAGGTAGCCACAGAGGCCAGGCAATGGTGGCACACACTTTAATTCCAGCACTTGGGCGAAAGGGGCAGAGGGATCTCTCTGAGTTCAAAGACACCCTGGGCTACACAAGATTGAATCTGTCTACTTAAAGAGAAACAGAGCTCACACAAAAAATAATGCCAGCACTTGGGATCACAGTCTTTATTCCCGCACTAGGGAGGTGGAGACAGGACTGATATGGCTGGGTGGAGAGAGGAATACAGGTGAGAGGAGACAGGAGCTCAGAGCAGTCTGAGGATGCAGTCTGCGGCTTCACAGAGAGAGCATTCAGTCTGAGGATTCATGGAGAAAGGACTGCCCTTTCAGTCTGAGGTAGATAGAGGTAAGAGCTAGTAGCTGGCTGTTCTGCTTCTCTAATCTTCACACAAGCTTTATTTTTTAGATTACAAACAAAATATCACTATATATGTTTCCATTCCAAAACATGTAAAAAATACTGTTAGAAATTTCTAGAAAAATTATTTACTTACAATCTGGTAAACAATAATTCTTAAAAAACAAAACAAGAACATTGACAATTCTAGCTAAATGTGTATTTTTAAAAGCTTAAGATCAAATGTACAATGGTACATCAGTTGATCAATATTTGCATAAAAGATTCCTCGATGTCGAGCTGAAATGAAGGACACATGGGCTACCAAAATTGACCAGTACAGGTCTCATTAAAATAAAATTTTAAAAAAGGTAAGAAAAAGGAAAAAATATAGTTTTTAATATTGTTAAGCTGTCCTTGAATGAGAATGATTTTTCTTAAAACAGGAAATATTAAATATTCCTTTTTGTGGTAGACTATACTCTTAAAGACACACATCAACAATTTATGAAGCAAAAAGGATAATTAAATCTACATAACAAATTTTCAAGTTTTAGCATAAACTTTAATTATAAAATCATCAAAAATAGACACTTAAAAAAAAACTAGTTTCATTCTTGTTTAGAGTGTGCTAAGACTAACTTTAAAAGCAAAATGCTCTTCATTACCTTTGAAGTCCACCTCTCCATTTCCGTCTGTGTCAAAGATGTCGATTACCCGCTGCACTAAAGGGTTCTGTTGTAACTCGGGCAGAGACATGAACTCTTCCACACTCAAAGAACCAGAATTGTCCAAATCAAGCTTCTTGAATCTCTTTCCTAGCCTTTTAATTTCATCAGCATCAACTAAAAGCAAACCAAAAAGTAGCAAGATTTTAACTTCCAATTTGATCTAAGAAACCACAAATTGCTTCTAAGTAAATACAACAAATATTTTTGCTTGGTTACATTTCTATTTGTTCTTGCCATAGCCTATGGTTGCTAGGCAGCCAGCTATCCCAGAGTGACAATGCTTTACCAAGCTGACCCTGGAGGTCTGTGATACACACTGAATCAGTTTCTGCTCCTTTATTTCCATTTTTAAAGTATAACTTATGTCTAATACCGCATGATTAAAAATCCCAACCTTTCCCACCCATTTTACCCAGCAAAATATTCGGGGACTTTATGTGGGTTTCTTGAACATTCTTTCAGGTTTTTCAACATTCTTCCAGGTATGAGCAACTATAACACACCTTTTACTTCTCTCCTCAAAACTCGCTTTTCGGTACTTCTAAAGAAAAGCAGAGGGTACAGAGATGGCCAAGTACTTAAGAGAGCTGCCTGCTAGCACTTCCAGAGGACCCATGTTCAACTACCTACCAGCACCCACATAGTAGTTCATAACCATCTGTAACTATAGTTCTAGGGAGTCTGATGCCCTGTGCTGGTCTCTGAGGGCATCAGGAACTTAAGTGGTGCACAGACATACATGTAGCCAAAACATACAAACACATAAAATTTAGAAAAGAAAAGCCGGTGTCAAAGTACCTTCTAAATATCTATGTTTATGACATACACACATGATACTCATCGTAGGAACTTAAAACTAAAGGGTACACTTAAAATATAAAAACATATTAAAATGGATACAGCAAAAAAAATATCTATGATACTAAAGACCAGAGTCACAGGATGGCACTGATGTCTCCCATAATTCAAAAAAGGTGAAGAAGTAATGTCAGTAAAATATGGACCTCTATGTATTAATGGAGATTTCCCCAGTACAGACACTCTAAGACTTACACTCACAGGAATGCACAGAAGACATCACATCTAGCAGACATCACACACTAGCCTTGTCTCACATACATGCATTGACAGCTGGGTGAAACCTAACTCTCCAAGCTGCTTTTGGTAAATTATGCCAAAGGCCCCTGTAACAGAGCACACTACAGAACACGGTATCCACCATGGCAGCTGGTAGTTACAGCTTACTGTACTGTGCAGCGTTCTTCAGAGTATTGGGGGGGGGGGGAATATTTATGTCACATGTATGTGGTTACATAGATACTTGTGTGTACATATACATATATACATACACACACACACGTATATATGTATGTATCACGCATCTTAGAAGACCAAAATTCTCTTCTCAAAAGTGTAGCATCTGCCCCTGATTACCTGATTTAAAGCTGACATGGAAGGCAAAGCCAAAAACAGTGTTTAGGGGTGGAGGCCAAAAAAAGAAAAAGGTGTTTGAAGTCAAGATCAGAAAACACAAAGTTCAAAAAAGGAAGCATAGTTCTCTTCATACACTGCCTGCAGTGAGCAAGACCTGCTGCGATCATGGTAACATATCAGATGGGATTTAACTAGGGAAATGCCAGTTTTTACCAACCTACCACCCATGGAGACAGCACTAAAACAGCTCAAACTAATCCTGTGCCGCCATTCAGGCTTTAGCGGTAACCAGTCAGCAGTGCTGTGCGTAAGCAGTGAAGCATACGTTCCCACATCATCTGATCCTACTACCTTTTACCAAAAATTTCATTTCTCCTTTAAAAACAAACAAACAAACTTCAGTCTGTCATGTGTTTCACCAAACTGTAACGTGTGGTTTTTCCACTTTTTAGAAGGACAGCTATAAAAATATTTTTTCCTTTCAAAACAGGGTATTGTCCTGAGGGAAGGCCTCACTATGTAGCCTTGGCTGGCCTGCAGTCGCTGTGCAGACTGCACTGCCCTTGAGTTCAGAGGATCTGCTTGGCTCTGCCTCCCAGGTGCAGATTACCGTTTCTTTACAACTTACCTATCAAACTGAACTGTGTGAACCCAAGTGAACCGTAATGCCACACTTAGGCCGAAGAGTTTTTAAAAGTGATCAAAATTTCATGATTATGTACTTTTAGTATGTTCCAAATCCAGTCTAAATTATCTTAGACCTTGGTTTCCTTGGTAACTGTAACCTTTGATCCCTGTACCTGAGCTAACACCCTACTGACTATTAGGTTTGGGGTAAATTAACTTAGCAGACCATGGTCTTCCAGCGACCCAAAAGCTAAGAATGTTAACCAGGAGCATCTGAACCTACAGCAAAGATTTCTCGGCTTTAAGGTAATCTATTCATCACAGATCCTCGTCAACAGATTTCCTTAAATACATTAGTTTTATAACTTCCGTTCATTCTGCAGCTATCAAGAAGGAATTTAATGGTGACGTGTTATTCAGATAACCCGACTGTCTGTCCCCGACATATAGTCACTTTTATTTGTGTAGAGAAGACTGCCTTCCCACTGGAGTCCAGGATGGGATTCTCTGTTTCTGCCATCCCATGTGACTCACGGGAGCATCTACTTCACACCGCTGTTTACCTGTCAGCACCTAGGACGATACACCCCAAGATCTGCGCTGCCTTCCCAGGTACATGAGAAGTTCCTTCTGGGGCCTGGATCTCCTCTTTGGTCAGCAGTCTGGTATGTTCTAAAACAGGTCGTTAGATGACCCTCACTGCAGAGTGGCAGGCCTTTGTCTGCCGTCTTTCCTCCACCACTCTTCTGGCTTAGCATTTGCTTCTGCATCTTCTGTTTCCTGTCACCTGGCTACTTTAGTATAGAAATTCTCTGAGCAACTAATCCTAGAAACACTGAAGAGGCCTATGAATTTTCCAGTCCTATAGGGTGCAGGTGTTAAGGGGACCTTCCTAGGACCTTCAATGGCCTCAAAGGGAAGCCCTAAGGTGGCATACTTCCTGCCTAAATTGGAAAAAAACTTCCATATGTGCAAGACATACTTACGGGTAATCTTTTAAATACTGGGCTGCCTCATGACACCCCAAACTCCTGTGAGATAATATTCCTAGTTATTAGTTCCATGGGAGGAACTAAGTACCTCAGGGTGAGAGCAAGGAAACCACTCTTGTTAGCTGCACAGAAATATAATCCAAAAAAAATCCCATCAGATCACATAAACAGTTTTAGGAAAGAAGGCGGACAAAAGACTAAAATGGGAAATAAAACTTCAGGAAAGGAAGCATTTGCTGGGGAAGGGCTAATTAGTAGCTGACTTCACAGTTTACAGTTAGCATTCTACCTGGAGAGCTGCGAGTATTTGGGGAAGTAGAGAATAGCTGATATTCCGGAACGGTCTACTCACTTATTTTTTACATACTACAAGTTCCAATCAAAAGATTAAAAATAGCCAGCCTAATAGGAATTCAAAAGCAACCCAAGAAATGAAGAAATTAGTAGTTTAAGAGAAATTCAAGTGTTTAGCAAACTACGGAACTCGAGGAGCAAAGGAACTATTAAGGTGCAGGAAGCCAATCTTAGAGACACCACGGAACTGAAGGCGAATTCTGAGGGCCCCAACTTGCTCAGCCCCTCGCCTCTCTTCTCTGGCTTTGCCTCCTCACGCTCTCCTCGCCTTAGGAATCCCCAAGGAAACAAAGTACTGCATCAAAGGAAGACACTGTTACATCCTCTACCCAGGAGCCTAAGGGGAGAGAAGAGTTGATACAATCTGTTCTCTGGACAAAAGCCCTGCTGCACATGTCCTCAATTAGAGCCGGACTATGAGATCTGCTAAGGAACTTCAGGGTTCTCTGGCTTTATTCATTAGAAGAAAAGTTCACTTGCAAGGACATTTCCTTTTCTACTCATCAGCCCCTGAAACAAGAAAAATAGCAGTCTATGGGCACACGACACATCGCCTTCTGATCTTATTTAGGTTAAGTTGTGGGTTTTTTTTTTACCTTGTTTTCAGAACATGCCAACTTTAATATGATGATTGTGCTATGTGTTTTTAGTTTCTTGATAGTTTATTTTCCTAATGCTGCTGATTTCACATTAGATAATAAATCCCATTTATCTACTGGTCTAGCTGTCAACCTCCATGGGTGATTTGATTTTGTGTATGTATGTGGGAGACTACAGTACAGCCTTTGCCTCTGCCTACTTGCTCTTGTTTTTTTCCTCACCCCTTCTGCTTCTAAGAAACTGGGTCGTCCAAGCCCATCCTAACCAAATACAGATACAAAAGATAATTATCAAACTAACTTGGGATTAAAGAAAGAAATACGAACTTATGGTAACAGCAATAGGGTTTATTTAAGACAGAACACAAAGTTTTGGCTGGGCAAAGTAATACATAACAAACAGGCGATCTTGATTTCACTTTTGTTAGAACATGGGCCTGCCCCTAAAAGACAGTAGTCACTTAAAACCCCACAGCCAGAGAACAGGCCACACCTCCCTGCAGCAACAACCCCCATTTATGGTCCTAACCAGGATCTGGCTCCTCCATGCTCTGAGACGCCCCCTCTTCTGCATCTCAGTTTGTCTCTCTTCTTCTTCCCCCTTCTCTCCCATCCTTTTCACTTCTTTCTTCTCCCCTCACTCTGACGTTACTCTCCAGACTTTAAAGGGAACTTCTCCATCCCTTAAGGTTCCAGATATACTGTACTGTTTCTGACATGGCCTCCTTTTTTCTTGATCTACTGTGTTTCTTGGAAGCAATTATTGTTGCTCTTCCTTTAGAATATTAACAACTTTGTTCAGGGTCAAAGGACTCAAAAACTGTAGCATCTTGACATATCTCTCTCCCCTCCTTTTCTTCCACCTGTTCAAGTGTGATGCCTGCATACATTCCGTGGGAGGTCAGAGGTAAGAGAGCACTAGATTTGGAGTTAAAGGCAGTTGGGACCCACCTGGTTTGGATGGTGGGAATCAACTCTATTCCTTCCAAAGAACAATATGCGCTCTTTCTTAACTGCTCAACCATCTCTCCAGCATAAACAAACTGTCATGGTCTTCTTATTTTATTTGAGACAGGTTCTCATTATATAGCCTTAGCTGGCATTTACTTCAAGAGATCCATCCACCTCTACCTCCAAAATGCTGGGATTAAAGATATAAAGCAGCACCCGATGCTTACCTGACAGGGTTTAAGAGCCCTTAGTCAGCAAACTGTCGCAGTGTATCTTCCAGCTTTACTGTTCCCAAACCGACTTGTAACATACTTTGTCCTTAGAGTTCTGGTTTTGTCTAGCTTCAATTTGTACAACCCTTCTATGTTTGCAGCTCTGCCTCTTTACTCAATGTTCTAAAGAAGCTCCATGATTTGTTTTTATTCTATGTTTCTCCAGCTAAAAACGTATTTTAATATGCTCTATTTTCCCCCTTGAAACCTTCACTTGGGTTGCTGCAAATGGAAAGAAAGTTGACACTTTAGAGGAAGAAAATCCCATTCGAAATAATTCCGCCTACTTAGTGCATTCCTGCTAATTACATAGTAACTACTGAATAATGTTATTGGGCAAATACTCAAATTATTTGCAAAATTGGTTCTATTACATAAAATTTTCATTGTGCTTATCATCTTCCATTCTCTTGATTAGGGGCTAAATGAATAAATAGCACAGTATGAAATCAACTTTCAAAACTGACAATTCTTTCCTCATTTATTAATATGTGCCAGGTATGGTGGTACACCTGGGAGCAAAGTCTGGGAGATCTCGGTGAGTCTGAGGCCAGTCTGGTCTTCACAGTTTCAGGCTAGCTGAGTTTACATAGTAAGACACTGCCCCCCCAAATTTAAAATAAATAAATAAATAAATAAGTGGGTGTCCCATGAATCTAGGCATCTCTAGTAAATGTAGATTTTAAGTCTTGGTTCCAGTTTTTCTATGGAAACTCCTGGGAAATGAAGAAGTAAGAGAGCCTGAACCAGGAGATGACGTCAGTTAGGAAGCCATCACACCAAGGCATCCTCGGCTTCACTGACAAGGACCATCCAGCACTCGCAACCACCTCCTGTGTTATACAACTGCAGCTTTGGGCTGGCAAGATGGCTCAGTGGTGGGGTGCTTACAGCCATGCCTAAGTTTGATCCCTGAACCCACATGGTTGAGAACTTATTCTTGCAGAGTTTCCTTGGACTTCCACACGTACGAACACATAACATATAGCACGTACAAACACATGAGCACACACACAAACCTCCAGGGGATACACTTGTCATCCCATATCTCACCCCCGATATGTGCAATTCCCTATGTGGGAACCTTCAGATGACTTCCAAACTGTGTTTACCGACTTTCAGCTCTATCAACAAAACTCAAAACCCTCCTGGCTGCATTTCCACTTAGCCCTTTATGGTTATGTATATGCAAACTTATTGAACAGTGTGTTTACTTAAATGATAGGAATAACCCTGCTGCTGGCTTTAGAGGGACCACAGCAGGCTGTCCTAGTTACTCACGCTTTCGTAATGGCTGCTAAGCAAGGCCTCCTTTTACAGGAGCCAAATGTCCACGACTCAGAGTTCTCAAAGGAACTCTCAAAAAAATTCTCTCACGATCCAAGATAAATTGGATTTTGAAAAATTCCAATTTCAAGATCAAACAGGTTAATAGTTCCAGCAGGGGAGAGGGTGAACTCCTGAGGCCCCCGCCCTAGGTGAAGCTGTTGCTGGCTGGTACTGGCAGGTGCTCCAGGCCCCAGCAATGAGCCATGCCCACGTACATACGGGCAGCCTTAGCTGAATTTCATAGGTTAAAGACATCAGTTTTAAAGGGAAGATGCTAAGTTGGGAGTGAGATATCTCAGACAATGTGGAGGGAGTTGGAGGGTGAGCAAGCTGTCCTGATACATTTTAAAGAAATTTCATGACGGCAGGCACTTATTTTAAGTCTTCTAAAAAGAACTCCATTTGGGGGAATGCCTCTACTTTAGATCCCAAACCACTATAGCGAAAACAACAAAATTCCTTCCTACATTTAGAGAAAGAAGGGGTGGGGAGTTATTAACGGGATCCAACCTACTGAATACCTGTTGCTACTGATATTACCAATATTAAGATACAACAAATTCTTAGACGCGATGGTCAATCTGTTATAGCTGCAGCATAACCTATCCTGATGACCAATACGCTGTGCCATGGGCCAGAAGCACTCTATTCCATACACTCTGATAGGAGCCAGGTGAGGGATGCACTACAGAGGAGTGTGGAGGGCTCTGGGAAGTCGTAGGCATGCTCAGACTTCTGCCTACACCAAGCAACTCTCACGCTATTATCTTGTTAGGAATAACTAAAGCTTTTGGGTTGGCTCTTTATCAAGTGTGCCAAAGCAATCTAGTCTCCAATGGCAACCAAAACTGTCCCAGAGCAACACCAAGAGATCTTTCAGGAGGTACTGGATTCTGGAACTAGCTAAACACTTAACGACATACCAAAAAAAAAGGATGCATGCTCAGAAGTAGGAATAATTGAATATTATTGCAAATAAGGAGGAATTCACAACCTAAGAAACTGTACATTTTTCTTTCTTAAAGTATTAAGAAATCTTCATGGTATCCTATAGTGTTAGTCAGAGCTATAAAAATACTAAATAACACATGTATTTTGCCAATAAAATGTAAAGGACAACATTAAAAAGTAACACCTATTGGAATTCCCTTTCTGACTGTGAAATAAAAATAAGATTTGGAGGCTAGCAAGATGGCTTGGCAGGTAAGGACATGGACCAAATACCTGAGATCTGTCCCTGGAACACATATGGAAGGAGAGAAATGACTCCCAGCTATACCATCCTTTCATAGGAACTCTAAGGAAAGAGTGGAACTGTCAACTCCAGGAAGATAGACTGGAGATTCCTAACTGAAACTCATAAAGAGAAACACGCCATGTTTCCTCGGTTTCGAATTCATAGAGAAGACACGAAAGGAAAAGCAAGACTGTCTGAGGGAAAGGGGAAAAACAGGGGGATGAGATTACAGCACATTACACACTGGAACAAACATAGGGGGATATGGTTACAGCTCATTACACACTGGAATACATGGCTTTGTGCAGCCGCCACTAAGTACTCACAGTGAGTATAATGTCAATAAAAACAAGAAGCTTTCTTACAGACCAGCAGTGTAATATTTACAGTCTGAACAAAACAGATCAACTACCAAATGAACAAAGCAAAGAAAGTTATTACCAATATATGAAAGACTGAAGCAATATATTAAAATATGGATAGTCACACACATTTCAGCTGTCTATTTTCTTGAGCATGAAACCTCAGTGGTTTAAGAGCCTAGACTACAGACTGGGAGATGGTTCAGAGCACTCTCTGCTCTTGCAGAGAACCTGACTTCAGATTCCTGTACCCTCATCCAGGGACCTAACAACTGCTTCTAACTCCAGATTTGGGGAATCCTCCTCCGACGTACACAGAGACCTAGGCATAAACATAATTAAAAATAAAATGGCTAGATTTTAGATATGTACCATAAATTTAGAAGGCAAAACTAACTCATTTGGGCTTTCAAAGCTTCTAGATTAAAATTCTTTAGATACTTAAAAATTATCAGGTAAAGTCAAAGGGACAAAGGTAGACATCACCAACAAACACCTCATCAACTGGATGTACTGACAGCTGCTCATAATTCAATTCCAATATCCAGAAGGTCAAGGCAGGAGGACCAGAAGTTGAAGGTCAACTTTAGTTTCAGATAAAGTTCAAGGCCAGCCTGATGTACACATGAAAACAAAAAAAAGTAAACCAGCAATTTCTAAGGTAGATGTGGAACATGTTTACGAGGCAAAGGCTGAAGCAAAGTACAGCTTTAAATTCAAGTACAATCTCACAGCTGCAGGCTAGGCTTGGCTAGACAGCAAAACAAAAGTACAGACTGGCTCCACAAGTCTGCAAACAAAACCGAAACAAACAAAACAACAACAATACATGGGTTCAAACAAATTCAAACCCAGAAGAGTGATTTTAACAGCACAAAACCCAAGAAGCAACGACTCACTGGAAGGCGAGAGGATCAGAGTAAGGCAGAACTAGCCCCAGCAAAAGGGCTAGCAGAGCTGCTTTTGCTGATGCCAGCAGAATGATCCGGAACTCTGGAAGCTTCAAGCTATCATAACCTACCAACAGTCTCCAATACAATTCCAAAGACTCCACCCTTCCCTGAGAAAGGCCCTTTCATGGGATACCTGGTGACCACTAGTCAGTCAACACGAATGACTAAGGTCGTTACATCAAGTCCTCAGCCATCGACATCCCTACTGTTCACTGCGGACACTCGTGTTTCTGGAACAGCTATCTGGTGTTACCAAGGTTTTCTCCTAGAGAGCACTTTTTCTGCGGGCCAAGGGAAGCACACTGCACACACTGTTTCTCTTCTGTGGTGGGGCTTCCTTACTCCTCACCTCCCAAGGTCAGTCACTGTTCCATTCCCGAGAGTGCACAACCTGCAAACATCTTCCATCTTCCCTCAAACTACTGTGCTACCCAGTCAGGGTTCTACTAGAGACAACCCAGATGAGTCATTTGACAGACCACAGGCCTCTGTTGTTTCTTGAGACAGTTTCATGACATACTCTAGGCTGGCCTCCAACACGTGGTGACCCTCCATCCTCAGCTTCCAAATGCTGTAGTTACCTTACCATGCCTAAGTTTAGGCACTGATTTTTAACAATAGAAGACATGAGAAAAGGAGAGGCAGAGAGGGTGGGGGAGAACGAGAGAAGGACTGTATTAACCTTTAAGACATTCCCAAGTCTCACTATGGAACTGCATATCAAATCAAGCATTGCCTACCTACCCTAAAAATCAGGAAGCTACAAACTTAATCTCAAGCTTCCAGCTCCAGAACAGTACAAAGCCACAACAGTACAAATCACACCAGAATTCTACAGGGAAAAAAAAAAAAAAAAAAAAGTCCTGGGTCATTTTACTTTACAAACCTTACACAACTTTACCTGTGGCAGAAACAAAGCAACACAGAACTGTGGCTGCCAAGGGGTGGAATAGGTACTTGCTAGCTTTACAATTTCTAAATACCAGAGCATGGTTGGAGCCACGCCAACCAATGCTGATAACGTAAAGCAAAATTCTACTTTTCCACACTGACAGACCCTACTAGAACTGGAAAACACTGTGACAGGTATGGTGCTTACAAAGGGGGATTACTAGCAATATAAAAAAAAATTAAATAAAAACAGACAAATAAACAAATGAACAAAGCCGCCAACACCAAGAGAAACTGAGGGAATGAAGTTGTTCAGACACAATAGAAATTACAATGTGAAGATTAAGGGGAGCAGGTCCATAAACAGTATAGAAACAGTGTGACTGGGCTGGAAAGACGGCTCAGAGATTGAGAGCACTGACTGTCCCTCCAGAGGTTCTCAGTTCAATTCCCAGCAACAACATGGTGGCTCACAGCCATCTATAATGAGATCTGGCGCCCTCTTAGGAGGGTGGGAAAACAGGCAGGCAGAACATTGTGTACATAATAAATAAATCTTAAAAATTAAAAAAAAAATGGTATTATAAAAAAAAAGGAGAAAACAGCAGTGTGACCAAGCCCATAAGCCATGTGCTTTTTGTTTCTAAATATTACATCAGCAATGAAATAAGATGTAAAGATGTTATTCTACACACCAATTTTTTTTTAAGATTTAATTTCTTGCCCCGGGGATTAACGGGAATCACAACGGGGACAAGTGTGGAGGTAAACTGTCAAGTGTCCCAAAGGCCACTCATCCACCTGAGCGGAGCCTCCACAGAACAGCCCGTCCTCCAGTCACCAACAGCATGGGCCAGGCAAAAGTGATCTCAGTGTCCTCAAAACTCTTACAACACACTGTTCAAGTACTCCATTTACAGTCTAAATTAACACCCAGGCCTTCAAACAGTAAGCTTCCATCTAACATGTATATAAAATTAAGACCTGGGTTGGCAAAATAACTCAGAGGGTAAAGGGCCTTGAGGAGACCTGAGCTCAACCCCTGGAACTAACTTCCTCCAGAGTCGTCTTCTAGCTTACACACACACATGCGCGCGCACACACACACACACACACACACACACACACACCCCATGCACTCATATGCACAACAGTAAGACTAAATAGTCAGGCATGACATAGGAATGGCCATAGGCTTACAGATTTGGATGCTCGGGCACAGGAGTTGACACAATTTAAAAGGATTAGGAGGTATGCTGGTCGAGAAAGTGTTTCACTGGGGTGATGGGCTTTGAGGTTTCAAAAAGACAAGTCAGGCCCAGAGAAACCTCCAATGACTGTGGATCTGGATGTAGGACACTCAGCTACTTATCCAGCAACATGCCTGCTTGCATGCCCCCATGCTCCCACCATAATGGATCTAAATATGAAATGTTTGGTTTATATATATATAAATAGCCATGGTCACATATCTCTTAACAGCAACAGAACACTGACTAAGACACTGTATGAGTTGGTACCAAGGAACAGGGTATTGCTCTGACAGGCCTGCCCATGCTGCTTGTTGGCAGAATGTGGACTTTGGGGTTCTGGATCAGGAAAGCAGGTTGAACGTGTCAAGCTGGTCTTCACGGGCCATCCTAGGAGAAGCACGGAAGACAGTGGCAAGGGTGATGTGAACTGAGGTTCAGCTACAGAAGTTTCAGAGGGGAAGAATATTAGTGCCCTGGACCATTCTTGTGGTATTTTGGCCAAGAATGTGGCCGCTTTCTGCACTTGTCCAAAAAAAATCTACCTGAGGTTAAACTGAAGAGTTTGGATTAATAGCATTAGTGGAGATTTCAAGACAATCTAATACTGAATATACCATGTGGTTATTAGTGGTCACTCTTAAGCAGATCTATAATCAGTAGTGAGCTGCACACGGAAAAATACAACATGTTGAGCCTGAGAGGAAAAGGAGCACCAGGAAGGGTAAGGAAGCTAAGTACACATCTCGAGGAGATAAAACGTACTGGCTTTGTGGGAGCCTAGGCAGTTTGGATGCTCAACTTACTAGACCTGGATGGAGGTGGGGGGTTCCTTGGACTTCCCACAGGACAGGGAACCCTGATTGCTTTTCGGGCTGAGGGGGGGGGACTTAATTAGGGGAGGGGGAGGGAAATGGGAGGCGGTGGCTGGGAAGAGACAGAAATCTTTAATAAATAAATAAATTAAAAAAAAAAAACTCTAAAGAAAAGCCTGACACTAACCGGAATAAAGGGAGTGTGAGCTCAGCGTAAGACCCCACCCCACCCAACCAAGCTTCCTATTTGTGAGCAGTAACTAAAGAAAAGCTAAAGCACTGAAGGAAACCACTGAAAACAGAAAGTTGGTGAAAACGTATCTGAACAAGGCGCCCAAGTTCTTGCCCCATTAAGCAGAAGAACTCGGCAGCCGTGTGGTTCTGTAGAATCTCCCTCTGCGGAAGAAAACTGCTGAGTCCAGGGTGCCCCGGCACAGAAAACCAGAGAGGTCAACATAAAGGCATGAAGGTGAAGCCTGGATTGTGCTGGAGACCCCAAAGTCATGAACTACCCGCCAAAGAAAGCCGCTAACAAGGAGTTGAACCAGCCCAGTGGATAAGAGTGTTACAGATCTGAGGAGCTTTTTGACATCAGACGTGGAGGAGATGCGAGTCTGGAGTTTGTCCAGCTGGCTTTCAGTCTTGCTTTGGTCCAGTATTCCTCACCATGTGCCCTTTCCTCCCCTTTGAAATGATAATGTACATTCTATGCCACTTTATGCTGGAAGTACGTGGTTTGCTTTTCATTTTTATTTCATAGAGGTGAGTTAATAGATTACTTTGAGTTTCAGAAGACTTGAACTATGAATTTTTAAACAATGTTGAGACTTACATAAACTATGGGGAGTTTTGAAGTTAAGCTGAACACATTTTTAAATTATGATATGGCTACAAGCCTATGGGGGGGGGGAGAAATTTGGTTTAAATAAAAATGGTCCCATAGGCTCATATACTTGAATGCATGGCCGCCAGGGAGTGCCCCTATTACTTGCTGGGAGATCGGTTCTGAGATTATTTATTTATTTATTTATTTATTTTTGGTTTTTCGAGGCAGGGTTTTTCTGTAGCTTTGGAGCCTGTCGTGGAACTAGCTTTTGTAGACCAGGCTGGCCTCAAACTCACAGAGATCCTCCTGCCTCTGCCTCCTGAGTGCTGGGATTAAAGCCCTGCGCCGCCAGCCACAGCCAACGCCACCGCAGGAACCAGAGGCGCGCACGCGCCCTCCCTCCCTCCCTCCCTCCCTCCCTCTCTCCCTCCCTCTCTCCCTCTCTCTCTCTCCCTCCTGCCCCTGTGGATTCAGATGTAGAACTCTCAACTACTTCTCCAGCACCATTCCTGCCTGCACGCTACCATGCTCCCCTCCATAATAGGCTAAACCTTAACTTGTTTAAAAAAAAAAAAAAGCCCCCAATTAAATGCTTTCTTTTGTAAGAACTGTCGTGGCCATGGTATCTCTTCACAATGGTAGAACACTGACTGGTGGATGCTTTTAGTCCCAGCACCACGGGAACAGAAGAAAACAGATCTCTCTGAGTTCAAGTCCAGTGTGATCTACATTAAAAATTTCCAGGCTAGCCAGGACTACAAGTGAGAATCTGCCCCACAAATAAATAAGCAAATAAATACAACTATACTGTGAAAACTTATCTCATAAAGAAACAAATAATTAATCAAGAAGGGCTACATTGTGAGAACCTTTATAATTCATAAATAAATAAATAGGGACCCATGGTGAGAGCCTGGTAAGCAAACAAATAAATGTGTGGGTAAGTAGGGCTGCACAGCAAGAACCTACCCCATAGTTCAGACAGACAGACAGAGATAGGTAGGTAGGCAGGTGGGCAGGTGGACAGGTGGGTAGGTAGGAATGGGTAGGTGGAGAGATGGACAGATGGATGGATGAACAGATAAGACAGGGCTGCACAGTGAGAACCTGTTTTATAAATAAGTAAGAAATAAGGGGCTGGTAAAAACTGCTCAGCAGTAAAGGGACTTGCTGCCACACTTAATAACATATATCCAGTTGGATCCTCTGGACCACTATGATACGAAAAAAAACCATCTCCCACAAGCTGCCCTCTGATCTCCACAGGACACCATGTCACACATATAATCCCAACCCCGCCCACACATATGTAGAAAGAGTCAAATGCAATTGTAATTTTAAAAAAACAGCTGCCCTTTCCCTCTAGAGACCTGCTACCCGTCGATAGTCACCCGCCCCAGTCCATCCCAATCTGAAAAACTGCAAAAATGCAATTTAATACATCTGTTTCTCCTTCCTGAACGCACAGAAGGATCTACTCTCCAGTCTATGTGATAACTGACTGGGCTATGTGATAAGTACAAGCCCACGAAAGACCAGCTTTCATGCTCTCGCAATTCCATCTCCCAAATGATTTGGGGAATGCTGGGTACAGCTATTAACATCACAAGGTAAAGGAGTCCAGATCCTTCGACCAACAAACAGAAAAAGCAAAACACAAGACAACATGATTACAAATTCACTCGGAAACTGCAAAGAACCCTCTGTGAACTTAGGACATGGGGATTTGGGATCATAAAATGTAATAATTACAATATGGTGTAGATACTAATCCTAATTTTTTTTAATTCTCTACTCTGCTAACAAAATGAACATCTGATCCATGTGTTCTCCATTTTAAATGTGAGCACATTTGACACAAAAATCAACAAGTATGAATTATAGAGACACAACACACACATAGATTTATAAGCAAAACAAATGGCTGTTACACGCATTATATTCAACTTACAGTGTGAGCACATTTCCAAAGGGTAACTCGCCTCATTTCCCTGGGGAAAGAAAGAAACAATTAGTTATGAGAAACACCCAAACGCCTTTGGAAAATTAAACAACTTTTTTTATGTGACAAGACAGGTAAATGAACCCCAAATTTATTATTTAGAATTATAAACTATACTTAACTGGTAAGAAAACATATTAAGCAATATTGTAGACAAGGGAAAGGGTAAGTTCTCATTAAAATTTATGCAAGCATTTGATAAAATATAGTTCAAGTTTTTTTAATACCATAAACACACTACACACAAAATTCCACATGTTAGAGACTGTCAATGCAGTCACTTGTCTTGCTGGACAAACTAAGTTTGCTGACGTAGAACTCCTGAAGCTCCTGCCTCAACCCCCAAGTACTGAGGTTACAGGCCTCTGCCAACATATAGGGCTAATGAACTCATTTTGTTGAAAAGTTCAGAGTGAAAACATTCCTGTCTTTTCTGCTTAATTAAAGTTTAATTACACCGCAAAACAACCTGTTAAGAAAAGCCTTGGCCTGGAGAAATGGCTTACAACCCAAAATATAAGAGTTCGGTTCCCAGCACCCATGGCTGCTCCTCCGGGTACAAAAACAAAAACAAAAAAAATGTGAGATGTGAGAGCATCTAGCCTAGTGGGGACAGAGCCAGCCCTGCGTGGGTCCTAGATGAGTAAGAAAGCAGATGAGTAAGCCCCGAAGAGAAGCCACTCAACAGTTCCTTCAGTTCCTTAACTGAGCAGTAAGGAATAGTCCAGAGGACACTGTTCCATGTTCTCCCCTTTAGGTCCTGTTTCCAGGCTCTCCCTTCAACAACGGACTCACGTGGAAGCATAAGCAAATGGGCCCTTTCCTCCACAAGTTGCTTTTGGTCATGGTGCTCATCACAGTGACAGAGACCCTAAAACAGTACTTTTTAATAAAAAACAACAAACAAAAAAACACTGTGTAGTCGGAGGCTACTTGTTCGTTCCCTGCTGCTCAGACCCAAAATAATTATACAAAACTGTACTAATTAAAATACTGCTTAGCCAATAGCTTAAGCGTATTGCTAGCTAGCTCTTATATCTTAAATTAACCCATTTCCAATATTTTATATTTTACCACGAGGCTCGTAGTTTACTGGTAAAATTCCCCAGTGTCTGTTTCCTTCCGGCAGAGGCTACATGGTGTCTCACTGACTCTGCCTCTATATATCCTTTCCAGCCTGTCTATAGTCTGTTAAATCATTGACTGAAAGCAGCTTCTTTATTCACCAACAGCAATAAAACATACCCACAGCATACAGAGGGTAATCACAACTGGAATACAGGCTGGAGACTGTCCTGTGCTTTGCATAGACTTCAGACTTTTTACCCTCAATGCTTGCCTGACACCACTTCTGAAGGTGGTGATTGATTTCTTCTTCAGTCTCCAGGGACCGGGGGCAAAGATGATGGAGGGGTCTGACCCTCAGCATCGCACAAAGTAGGGAGGGGCTAGCTGGGAGGTTGACGTGTTCATTCATTTCTAATATTGGTAATCTTAATTTTAATCACTTAAGATATGTCCTCTCAGAGGCAAGCTTGGTGGCAAAGGCCTGAAATCTACCACTTGGGATGTGGAGCAGGGAGATCAGGAACTCACAGCTAGCATGCAATAAAATAATAAAACCCTTCAGTTCTCACATCAGGAGCACAGTGTCTCTCCTTCTGGGTATTTAGTAAGTAAACCTTGGGGGAAGTTATTTCCAGACTAGGTAAACACCTAAACTACACTTAAACTTCACCTAGTAGCTTTAACAACTACAGACAGTATCAGAGTCAACTGTATTGTGTTTATTACCATGGTAGCAGATTTCTAAGATGGTCACAAAATTGTGCATTATCCTGTGCTTGTGTAATCTGCTTTTTAAAAAAAATTGATGTAAAACTAAGGTATGATTACAATTAATTCTGTAATTAGGTTATAAATTACTGCAGAATCTATTGTGCTGATAGTCTTGCATTTTTCAGCTTGCATACTTGATCATGTGGCATGAAACTTGAAGGGGCCTTCAGTCAGCCAAGGAACCAACTGCCCACAGCTGATTAACATAGCTAAGAATCTTTCTCTCAACCAAGCCTTCACTTGAGACTCTGTGCCCCAGACACCCTGATTCCAACTTTTTGAGACAATAAAGCAAGCCAGCACAGTAAACACTGAAATTATGAATATGTTTTAAGCCACTGACGCTTTTGAATAATGGCAACTGACACGACTGTCATGTGGCAATTTTCTAATTTTATCATCCTTCCAACATGTCTTGTTTTCTGTGAAGTTTTCCTTTCTCTCTCTCGAGATAGGGTCTCACTGTGGATGTAGTCCTAGCTGCTCTGGAGCTCACTCTGCAATCCAGGTTAACTCTGGAACTCAGAGATCCACCTGCCTCCGCTGCCAAATGCTGGGATTAAAGGCGTGCAAAACCATGCTTGGCATGGACTTGTGGATTTTTCTGACACTGAGCTATAATCATTTATCAATATTATCTAATGCTTAAATGACTTCAAATATCGCCAGTGACTTCCTACTCAGCGAGTTGGTTCCTGTGTCCTTCAGATCCGTGTACATCCTTCTGCACACTTTATACTTTCCGTGCCAGGGCCAGGAATTTCTCTAAGAAACTGGCCTCCTTTTGGAAAGAGACGCACTTTAAGTCCCGAATTTTAATCTGATTTATTCATACTTTATGTTTTTATACTACGACTAATACCTAACATACTGATTCTTCTTTCATGGTACTATCTGGGTGCAACTTTTCCTATGGAATTTACATCTGACTAAATTGATGTACTAATAATTTAAATATTTTCCTATATGTAAAGACAAGAGTATATTATTAATCCTCTTTAACAGAACTACTTGTAAGGAAAACTGCACAAATATAATGCAATATGGTATGCATGATCAAAGTTTAAACTGATGTTCTCAATACTATTCCTCCAACATATAACTTTGAAAGTATAATCTAATCCATCTATGGATATCCGTGTGTGTGTGTGTGTGTGCGCGCGCGCGCGTGTGCCTGTGTATCTGTTTGTCTGTCAAGAAATTACAGAACCTAGGCTCAGAGGAAAGTGTCACTAAAGACAAAACTTTACAGTTTTGGAAATCAAAATTCTCAACATATACATGGTAAAATTACCTCACCCAAAGGACAGATCATAAAAACCCACATAACATGAATCCTAGCTCAGTGGGCAAGAAATTTGCCTGCAGTTCCAGTACTCAAGAAGCTAAAGCAAGAGGATCACTTGGGCCCACTATTTAAGCTGGCCCACAAAACACAGCTGAGACAGTTATTCAAAACTTAAAAAGGGGGAGAAGGGTAGGCACAGTAGCACACACCTTTAACGCCAGCAATCGAGAGACAGAGGCAGCAGGTGAATTTTTGTGAGTTTGAGACCAGCCTGGTCTACATATCAAGTTTCAGAACTGCCAGGGCTACCCAGTGAGACCTTGTCTCAAAACAGCAACAAAGAAGTTAAAACTAAAACATCACTTAAAAAAAAAAAAGAAAAAGAAAAGCAACCAAAATTTAAAGAATTTGAAGGAGAAATCTGTTAACTGCAAAACGAGCAAATAAGAAATAGAGAAGAGGGCTGGAGAGATGGCTCAGTGGTTAAGAGCACTGGCTGTTCTTCCAGAGGTCCTGAGTTCAATTCCCAGCAACCACATGGTGGCTCACAACCATCTGTACTGAGATCTGGCATGCAGGCATACTTGAAGGCAGAATGTTGTATACATAATAAATAAGTAAGTCTTTAAATAAATAGAGAAGAAATAGAGGTGGGAGTTGTGCTCATGTTTATAACCCTAGCAGCAACCAGATGGGAGCCAAATGCCAGCAGCAAGGCCAGCCTCACCTAATCACACTATCTCAAAACAATGAAAAACCTAATCCAGTGAACACAGTTCTACAGTCTATCATGGCTCTATCATAATCTGTGTTTTTCTATATTCTTAGAATATATGTGTTTATGTAGTCTATTAATATATAATCGATGATGATGTAGGATGCATATAAACAAACTAAGGAAAAACTTTAATCAGTTGTTAAGAGTAACAACAGGGACAATAATTCCCAATTTCCTCTTCACTGTAGATCTTCTATGAATCATAGTATTAGAACAGCACAAACTGAATATGATCGGTAACTGTAAGCTATGCTGGTTGCTAAACAACAAGAAATGATCCACATTATCCATTCCCCTCCTCCCTGCCAAGTGTCTTTAAAGCGACCTTAGGAGATGACATTTTCAAAATGACTTGCTGATCTAGTCTAATATAATCAAAACATTTGTAAAAGTGTGTACGGGTGTTTTACCTGCAAGGATGCCTGTGTCCGTTTGCAAGTCTCGTACTCTTGGAGGCCAAGAGAGGACATAGGTTCCCCAGGGTCTGGAGTCACAGTCATGTGGGTGTCAGGAATCAAATCACAGCCCTCTGGAGAAGCAGTCCGAGCCCTAACCACTGAGCCTCTCTCCCGCCCTCACACACTTTCTCATTTACTAGCCATAGACGACACTATTCTAAGTCTTCCTCTTCAGCTCCTCAGAAGCAAATGCCTGCTTTGTTCACTATGTCCTTTACTGCAGGATGCAGAGCATACCTACATATTCTAGTCCTAAAACATGCTTTCAGAAATATGAAGTCAAATGCTGACTACCGAGCCACTATGGATGAACTTCCAACCATCTTTCCTCTCCGCGTCAACCACTCATTTGTCCAGGAACATTTGTCCACGACATTAAACAAACTCAAAAAGGGTGTGTGTGTGTGTGGGGGGGGGGGTGGCACTATATCCAAAATGGTGTTTTAGCAAGTAACCAGTATACTGCAGGTATCACCGCACAAGACTTCAGTGCCCGGATTTAAGAATATAATCCAAATGTATACGCTTCACATCGAGTATTGTTGGATGCAGCGAAAACTTGTACAAGAGAAAGCCTTCCGAGTCCACACAGATGCAATCTGCTGCTCTCTGTGATAGGTATGTCCTAACAATAGTGCCGCTCTTCCTAAAACCCTTCGGATGCCTCAAATGTATTAATTGAAAACTTAATTACCTTTAAATTAGAACTAAATGAAGACATTTTAAAAGCAGAATAATCTGCTAATAAAGCAAAGAAAGACTCTAGAAGTTAACCGAACATGAGTGTGGATGGAAAGGGGCACTCTAACATTCACTAAATGAAAAAAAAAAATGAATTGACATTTCTGTTGCTGGATCCTTGCTAAGAGACTTGACATTCATATCCGCATTTCCTCTCCAGCTACCCTTCAAGTAGGTAAGGGCAACCAGGTTAAGCAGCAAGTACACAAAGATGGAAACAAAATGTGAACTAATTTGATGCTAATAAAACCGTAATACCAATACTCCTTGGTCTGTTGCACAAAATATAAAGGGAAGAAACACTTTCAAATTAATTTCACAAAACCAGTGCCATTCCAAAAGCAAAATCAAATAAAGAGAACAAAACTAGAAAACCACAGATCCGTTTCTCTGAAAAACAGAGATGCAAAGATTCTCAAAATATTTACAAACTGAATTCAGGAACACAGTAAAATGATTACACCATGACTTAAGTGGACTACATCCTTGAAATGCTTGAAATGCAAGGTTGGTTCAACAAATGCAAATCAATAAATGTAATACATTATATAAAGTTAGAACAGTTATCATGCAATCATCATAATGGATGCAGAAAAGGCACTGAAGAAATTTAACACACTTTCATGATAAAAGTCCTGGAGACATGAGGAATAGATGGAACATAGCTCAAAATAATAAAGAATCTATACAACAAGCTAACGGCCGATACCATATTGAATGGATGAGAACTAAGAGATTTCCTCCAAAACCAGAAACAGAGAGACATCTACTCGTTTCCCTTACTCAATAAAGTACCCAAACCTTAACTATATCAACAAGGAGGAGAAAAGATATAAAAGAGCTTAAAATAAAATGGAAAAAATCTGTCTCTATTTGTAGATGAAATAATTCTGTTTTTTTAAAAAAACCTATAGATTCAACAAAAACTCTCAAAATAAGCACTTTCACTGAAGATGCAGAACGCAAAAATCAATATATAAAAGTCAGCGTCCCTCAAACATACAAACAATAAACGCACAGAAACAGAAATTAGCTTTCCCCAAAACAAAGTACTCAAGGATAAACCTAACCAAAGAAGACTTCTTTCTGCAATGAAAACTTCAATACTTTGCAAGAAAACCAAGACAACACACTAGACAACAGGAAGAACTTCCTTGCTCCTTGACTGACAGGATCAATATTGTGAAATGGCCATGTGGCCAAAAGTAATCTGGCCACAATGCAATGCCCATCAAAATGCCAATGTTATTCTTCAGAGAACTAGAAAGAAACAATCCAAGAACTGGTCCGGAGCCAGAGAGGACCATGAACAGCCACGACTCTGAGAGGAACGGCACGGCTGGAGGTCTCATAGCACCTGGTCTCATAATACATCCAAGAGTTACAGTAACAAAGACACCTGACACTGGCATAAAAACAGACGATGGAACAGAACACGGGACTCTAAGAGAAACCAAGCAATGTCTACCTAACCTTTGAGAAAGGCACCAAAAACAGGCAGTGGAAAAAATATTACTGAACTAATGGTGTTGGAAATCAAATAACCAAGACGGAAGAATGAAGTTAGATAGGTAGGGTCTTTCACCCACTATGTAGATCAAAGGGCTTATCTTAATACCTAAAATGCTGACATGGTTAGCATAACACGGAGAATGCCCTTCAAAATACAGGTTTAGGCAGGAATTCCCCAACAGCATAGGAACTTGCCCTGAGAATCAGAAGACGGGACTCCATGAAGGTAAAGTTTCTAAGGGCTAAGGAAATTAACATCAGAACAGACAGCCACAGTACAGGAGAGCATCAGTAACCACATTCCAGGCAGACAGCTAAGCTAACATCCAGAATTTTTTTTAACAGTTTTTAAAATTTTTCTTTCCTTTTTTATTGATTTTTTATTGAGCTCTACATTTTTCTCTGCTCCCCTCCTCTCTTTCAACCCTCCCCCAAGCTCTCCATGCTCCCAATTTACTCAGGAGAGGTTGTCTTTTTCTACTTCCCATGTAGATTAGATCTATGTGAGTCTCTCTTAGTGTCCTCATTGTTGTCTAAATTCTCTGGGACTGTGATTTGTAGGCTGGTTTTCTTTGCTTTATGTTTAAAAAACCACTTATGAGTGAGTATATGTGATAATTGTCTATGTCTGGGTTACCTCACTCAAAATAACGTGTTCTAAGTCCATCCATTTCCCTGCAAAATTCAAGATGTCGTTATTTTTTTCTGCTGTGTAGTACTCCGTTGTGTAAATAACATCCATAATTTTAAAAGGGCCACAAAAACTAAACACCAAATCAACAATGTACTAATTAAAAGAATAACCCTCCACCAAAAAAACCCACAAAGAAAATCCCTCAAGTGACTGGTACATATTTTTTTAATTGTCCAACATCCTTCTTCAGGAAATGCAAATTAAAATCACTTTGAGAATAACACTTCACCCCATTAAGAACGGTTCGCATGGAGCAATCTAACAAATGTTGGCAAGGGTGTGAGGAAATGACCCTTCTTCACTCCCGGGAGAGGGCAAACCAGTGCAATGTTAAGGAGGTCAGTATGAAGGCAGTTCAAAAAAAAAAAAATTAAAAAGAGAACTATCATATGACCCAGAAAACCATTCCTTGGCACATCCCCAAAGGTATCCCTACACTACCACAGAGACACTTCCACATTCAGAGGAATGGACAATGAGATGTGACGTATTTTTTCATACATCTGTACACTTATTTACATAACTAATGTACTTAAATAAAATCACGGTATTTTCAGGCAAATGGATGGATCAGAACAGTATAGTTAATACTAACCAAGGCAATTGAAGTTCAGAATGAAAAATGATATGTTATCTCTCACATGAAGATCCTAGTCTGTAACGTATACATGGATATGGGGGTAAAGTCTAAAAAAAAAAAAATACCAGAAAAAAGACCGAGAAAGGGTAAAATTAGGTGAGGGGGAAGCCTTGGGTGGTGGGGGCAGGAGAGTAAAAGGATACACATGATATAAAAGAGGAAAAAGGACAGGGAGGGGAGGACACAGGAGATAGGGATAAGGGGGTACCAGAGAAGAGTGGGAGATGAAGGAGAAAGAAGAAAAAAATCACTAAAACAGTTTGAAAGTGCCATAACAATATTTAAGACATTGTGTGCTAACTTTAATAAAAATCTCAGCTTTGCGCCAATATATCACAAAACAAAGTTTATATACATTGTAGAGGAGGAACGTGAAGCTATTTCAACAGAAAAAAAATAAGGAAGTCCCAGTAGAAGGCCAGGTGGTGCGAAACAGCGCTGGCTATGGTCACAAGAGCTGAAACACAGACGGGGCGGCTAATGTACACTATAGCTCAGGGGGCTATTACAACCAAGTGACAGCTGAAGCTAGGAGGACACCTTGAGGTAGGCACTTACATTTTGAATGAAACTTGAGCTATCCAGAAGGCAGATAGTAAAATGCATTAGAAGAAATTAAGGGAAGTGCAATCCAACAGAAAATTACTTTGCAGGAGACTGACGAACCAACTACTAGCCAACAAACTATGGCCCATGCCAAATAAGGCCGACCAGCAGCTTTTTATTCAATACAACATGAATGAGAGGAAAAGGAGGGAAGGCCCAACCAACTACATAAAAAAAAAATGACCTACCCAATATAACAAAATTGTTCAACAATAAAAAGAAATATACTGATTTTTTTTTTGTTTTCTGAGATAGTCTTGATCAAGTAGGCCTCAAATCCACAAAGCTGCCCAGCCTCCTAAGCGCTTAGATTACACACATGCACCACCATGCCCAGCTGTCATACTGATTCATGGAACACTGATTCACCATAAGAACACTTTGCTAAGGAACATAAGGATAACATCCATAAAGTGGGATTCGCAGATCACGCAGTGATCCTGTGTTCAACATCTGATGGACTGTTTCCCAAACAACTATAACATTTACACTCCCACCACCAAACTTTTCACATGCCTGTCATACTGATCTGTTTTCTTTTTAAAATTGTTGCTGCCTTTTAATCCACAGCTGTCTAAATCTGCAGCTTCAACTCTGCTCAGTCCTGGTCAGGAAATTCTGTTCCTCAGACACTGATTCTTTCAAAACTACAAAGGAACTTAACTAAATCTCTGTCCCTCTAAACAACTCAAAGAGATTCAAAAGTTGAGGTGGAATTCTGCTTCCCAGAGAGGCTGAAAAGCAAGTAGCTCACCTCCTCTCCTTGCGTCTTTTCCCAGAAGCCCACCTCGGCCTCCTCGCCCCTCCTAAAAAACCCTTCTCCACCAGGCTCTTCCCTACCACTTCCACTCAGCTAGTTGCTGACTCAGCCTCCTGACCACAAGTGAGTTTTATTCATTCAAACACATCTTTGCATCATTAAACAAATGCTCCAAAGCGTAAACAAAAGTAACACACCTTAAAATAATATTCTACAGCACTGATCTTTTTGTTTCTAGCATTTTAATGAGGCTGACCACATGGAAATGGACAGCTAAAAGCCAGAGAGAGATGAAATACAGAGAGACACTGAAAGCCAGACAGTTTTCACTACTTATTAGCTCACCAGTAATCAGTGAGCTTCGTTCAGAACATCTAGTATTAAAGAGGCAGCTGTTAGTTCTTTCAAGGCCTAGCCTTTGGTGACAGAAAGCAAGCTAGGACCATGTTACAAAAACTGGACCCTCAGAATAATGAACTGGGTCTTGTTCTTGTGTAGAAGAGCCAGGGAGAAAAGAGAGACCTAAGGAAAAAGCCTACTTTTCCTTAGAAAAGCAGCAAAGATTTACCTCTCTAACACAAAAGACAGTGGAGGAAACTATTTCCCTCACACTTCTGTCAGTGTCTGAGGGAGGCAGAGCTTAGGAAACACAGTTTATGCAATCAAAAGTGGCAAACTGTTAAACCACCCCATAACTCTCTGGCTCTTGAGTTTCTTATTCTGTGAAACAATACATTCCTTATTGTTGAAGCCACCTTGATACTTGTAAACAAAAATACCCAAGGGATACATTTTCTACTTTAATAATCACTGTACTGAGCAGACATAAAACGGATTATGTGGACTGAAGAGATGCCTCAGGGAGTAAAAAGTTCTGCTGCCCCAGTATGAGGACTGGAGTTCAGATTCCTAATATTCACATACTTGGTGGGCATAGCAACCAGTCTCTAATCCCAGTGCCTGGAAGGCAGAGATGGGGGAGGGGAGAAGGGGGTTATCCCTAGAAAGCTGGCTAGCTTGACTAGACCAATAGAGAAGCTCTCTATGCTCTTCTACTGAGAGACCCCAGGCCTGGATAGCTAACCCGGAGAACAATCCAGGCAAGCATGCAGTGTCAACCTCAGCCTGCACATGTGCACATATACGCACACTCTGCTACACACATACACACACTTTGAATGCTGGTGTTGACTGTTAATTTGACAGGGCCTGAATCGCCTAGGAGACAAGCCTTTGGTGAGCACCTATGAAGAATTACATTGATTAGATTAAGTGATTTGGAAATACCCCCCCCCCACACACACACACAAAGTATGTGACATTGCCACTGTTTCCTAGGCTTGTGTTCCAGGTGACATAAAGGAAGAAGCTAGCTGAGCACACTTACCACTCTCTTACACACACACACACACACACACACACACACACGCACGCACCCACGCACCGGCAGGAACGCAAACCTGTAAATCAAGTGGGCATTCTGCAGCTATAAAGGAGGGTGAAAAAAACACAAGGCCAGGGCTCTAAAGCACTGGTACATTATAGAGTATCACCTGAAACTCAGAGAAACTATGTAACAGAATGAAGTGTTTTTCAGCTCTTACACTCCATGGGTAATGTGACTAGAATCAATGTAACAAAACAAAGTTCAAACTGGGCAAGCAGAAACATCGCCTTCCGACAGACCCTACTGCAGCACTCCTTATACTTAATACTTCTTCATTCTAGGCATCTGACTCCTCTATGCTATGAACATCTCTACCGCTCTGCACTCCTTCTTTGTGTCTGGCAATGCTTGCTGTATGTAGTAAGTGGATATTAAGTGTTTGCTCAATGAAATCAAAAATTTAGAATTATACTCAGTTCAACCATTGTTTCTAGACTGCTCAGAAAAAGCAAAGTTAGTTTAAATGGAAAGCAATCACTATTCATATTTTGAGTTTCCTAAAAACTGAAAAAATTTACTACTTACAAATAAAAGCAATTTTACACATAACTCCCTATTTAAATATGTAATGATCTTTAAGCAGAACACTTCTCTAACTTTCAGAATCATTAATACCTTCCTCTGGGGCTCACTTTCCCAGCGTACCTAACACACACCTTGAAGGCTATGTAATTGTCTGGGGGAATTGAGTAGTTTTTCACAAAATGACCCTGGCATAGAATTTACCATACAAAGAGAAAGGCAAATCAGACAGGAAAAAGATTACAAACAAAGCACCAAAAAGTGAAAATGGATGAGACAGTTCAGAAACAGCCTGACTGGGTTAAAGAATCAGAACAGGAAGAAACTGTGGGTCAGGACATACATATCGTGCAAAGGAGTTTAAAGTTTAGATCTAGGAGATGCGACAGTAACTTTTAATTGAAGGTAGAAAGACATCAGACTTTCTTTCCAAAAGAGAACTAGTGGAGACATGGTAAGTGAAGAAACTAAAGGTAAAAACTTGAAAGCTCTGCACTGACTTCAGAAACAATACACAAGAGGAAACTGTGACCATACAGTGTGATAAAAGAATTGAGAGGTATTTAACAGATCTAAATTATAGGATATTTTGTTATCATAACACATTAATACCTTTTACCCCACTCCTGTAAAACGCTGAAAGCTCTTCTTCTTCTTCTTCTTCTTCTTCTTCTTCTTCTTCTTCTTCCTTTTCCTCTTCCTCTTCCTCTTCTTCTTTTTTTTGGTTTCACTGTAGCTTTGGAGCCTGTCCTGAAACTAGCTCTTGTAGATCAGGCTGGCCTCGAACTCAGAGAGATCCACCTGCCTCTGCCTCCCAAGTGTTACTTCATGTTCATTAGACTATACATTGGAAATAACATGGGAGGCAGAGGCAAGTGGATCTCTGGAAACCCTGTCACAAAAAACGGAATGCAAGGAAGTAGGGGAGAGAGGCAGGGCAGGAGACAAAGGACAGACAGACATGGGCTAGTTGGAGGTATAGCTCAGTCATAGTCCTTGCCTAGCATATGTAGTACTTGGGTTAGTCCCAGAAGGTGCAAACTTGGCCTGAGGAAGGTAGACTTTGGCGCAGATACTCAAAATCTTTAATTCTATAGCTAAAGTCTTAAACACAGTTACTGTTGTGTGGATAATAATCCAATAGCTCTGTAAAGGCACAGATGAGCAGTTGGAGGCATAAGGATGACCTAGGTGAAGTGCAGAAACACGGGATAGCTCTGTAGCATCTATGGAAGTATGCAGTCAATTCTTCTGACACATCAGAACGGAGCCTAAGTGAAGAGGATACTGTGCTTTTCTGCACCAGACATGGCGCCACATTCTTTGGCAGTTTGTTTTCATGCATATTAGTATACTCTCGATTCAGCTGCCACTACTTGGTGGGGGAAAAAAAGATTATTTTATTTGTTTGTTTGTTTATTTATTTATCTGGGGGGGGGTGTTGCGAGACAAGGTTTCTCTGTAGCTTTGGTGCCTGTCCTGGAACTATCTCTACTAGACCAGGCAGGCCTCGAACTCACAGAGAGATCTGCTTGCCTTGGCCTCCCGAGTGCTGGGATTAAAGGCGTGTGCCCCCACCAACCAGCCATAAAAAGATTAATTTTATACTGACACTGTCACTCACTTCCTTGTCTACAGACAGTACTAAGCCAATCTGTGTTCCAGAAATAAGAACTGTGTGAACTGAACATGAGTGATTTGCCTAATAGCTTAGAATGTGGGGAAGTGGAGAAAAAAAGCACGACCAGACCGTTTCCACTGAAGAGTGAACCTTTCTAATGAGAAAAAAAAAGAAAAAAAAAAACAAAAACACAGCAAAGAGCTATGGAGTCTTCAGGCTATACTGAAGTTTTTCTCTTTATAACTTTAAAATGGGAACGTGATATAAAAGAATCTTGGGCTAAACCCAGAGGAAAGGCTAAAAACAAATCCTAACGATGGTCAGAGTGGCAGGACAACAAGTAGAAGAACTAGTCACAGAAGCCACAAGAAAACAGAGCTCTTAACTTTCCAGAGAGGCACACAGTATAAAGAGGAACGAATAGCCAAATATACCAAATGACTCCCTACTAGATTTCCAGACAGTGTGGACTGACTCAACTGGAAGCGGTGTTTTCCTATTTTAGGTAGAAGTCTTATGCACTTATGACATTTATTCAGGATCACAATGCGAAGGAAGGAAGGAAGAAAGGAAGGAAGGAAGGAAGGAAGGGAGAAAAAAAACAGAGCCAGAATTCAAATGAGACACATAACAATTCTAGACCAGCACTACCTAAGAAAAACTTCTGCAATGTAGAACACAATCCTATGGATTGAATATCCCTCCTAAACTTTGGCTGAAACTGTCATTGTATTATAAAGGACTTTAAAGAGATATTAGCTGAGAAGCCTGCCTTCATAAATGGATTAACCTCACTTCTGTAGGTGACGGCTCAGGAGAGGACTGTGAGGAAAGCTCAGAACTCCTCAGTGATTAAGAGGTCCTAACTACAATGCTGTGGAAATATGCAAAGATAGGCTGGCGAGATGGCCCAACCATGCACGCTGACAGAGACAAGTTCAGTTCCCAGCAACAACAGATGGCTCACATCCCAGTGCCAGGGGAACTGAGGCCCTCCTAGGGCCTTACGAACCAAAACAAGGCTTAAGAAAAGGAAATGCATCCAGGTAAAGCCATCCTGGTGAGGTCTGAAGTACAAATGAAAAGGTACTCGAAACCAGAGCCAGCAGTCACCTTTGTTACAAGGAACACATAAATGTTCTAGGATTTCATGGAATTTGGACAGAACTGATGCAATAAACTAGGCCATTCAGAAGAAATGTCGAAGCCGCAAAGCTTGAATGGGCATGCCTATTCTGTAGGACCTAGCACTGGCTCTAGAAGGGTGTGACTCAATTTCACAGTTCAGAGAGGAATTTAACTTGCTTGGGGATGACTGATGTGCTCATTTACACCAGATTCAAATACGACTCCAGATTTGGACCTCTGCAGGAAGCTAACCAGATAAGGCTTCTAGGACGAGAAGGGTGAGCCTAGGGAAAGGGAGCAGAATGCCAGGGCACAGATGTCCCCTCGAGAAGGCTCTTGTGCTGAAACTTAGCCATCAAAGCGTGTGTTAACATTTCAAAGTACAGTCTGTGAGAAAGCATGAGAGCAGGATCCCTGTACCGGAACTGGAGGCTTTACAGGAGGAAGGGGTCCAAGCCTGCACACTCTCACTCCCTCCTGGGATGCCGTCCACCACACGGACACAGCAGGAACCGTAGCAAGCTTTTCTCCACAAGTCACTCAGCCTCAGGAAGACACACACAGTAGCCACCCTGGGCTACTGAGCACTGCTGCACCTCAGGATCAGAAATCAGGGTACTGAAACCTTACAAAGTGAGGTATGTGAAATAAGAAGCAGAAAAGTGGTAAAGGCAGAGCCGCAGCCAGTCAGAGGCTCAGCTAACATAACCAGTGTCCCTGATAAACTCGCCATGACCGAGAGATGACATTCTACTGTTACTAGAGAAGAAAAATTTATAATCACACATAAAATTTACATAGCCCCACCACCCACTTTAAGTTATTTTTTCATCAAACCTTCTCCCCTTTTTGATACAAGCTCTCTCTACATAATCCTGTGGCCTAGAACTTGCAATATAGAGCAGGCTGGTCTTGAACTCAGAGATCTGTCTACCTCTGTCTTCTGAGGGCTGGGATTAAAGGTGTGTGTCACCAAGCCCAGCTTCTAATCTTTATTAGTGATTGTGCTAACAAAAGAAAAACATATAAAGCCCTAGCCCTCCCCGAGCTGTTATAAGCAGTTCAGGGTAGATGGGCAAGAGGAAGATGTATTCCTCAGTACTGCAGCCACTGCTAAGTGGCTGTGCCCAAGTAAATATCCCCCATATGCTTATGCAGGCAACCCTAATTAAATGTACTGGAAGGCAAGGCAAGAAGGGAGCAGGAGGGAGGGATGGAGGCTTGTTATAAAGAGGGGCTTGGTGCGAGGGAGAAGGGAATAAGGGAGGGTAATGGAGGTATAAATTATGTATTATGAAACTGAAAGAATAGAAGCAGCAGGCATTTAGTATTTCACACTTTGTCCTACAGAACTTAGAGTTCTGCAACACAGTATTACAAACATTACCAAATGATAACACTACAGGTAAAACAAGTATCTGGGCAGGTTCCCAAGAACCCAAGTTTCTAGCATCCCTCATAAAACCCAAGCACAGCCAGGCAGTGGTGGCGCACACCTTTAATCCCAGCACTCGGGAGGCAGAGGCAGGCGGATCTCTGTGAGTTCTAGGCCAGCCTGGTCTACAAGAACTAGTTCCAGGACAGAAACCAAAAAAAAAGCTACGGAGAAACCCTGTCTCGAAAATCCAAATAAATAAATAAATAAATAAAACCCAAGCACAGAGCTAAACCCTAAAAGGTACTCAAACATGTTCTTGAATTTGAGACATTCCACCTATCCAGTCACAAAGGCAGGATTCTCTAGTACCCAGCCCATCTTCTGCCTAGATGCATATACATCCAGTCCTGCCTTTCCAGCCTCACTATTACTGTATTCTTTCAGGTCCTTACCTGTGCTGTTTTATGGCAATCTGCTAAAGCTGGAGTCACCTGAGAGGAAGGAGTCTCCACTGAGAATATGCTTCCATAGATGGGGCTCTATCAGCAAGCCTAGACATTTTCTCAACGACTGGGAGATGTGGGAGGGCCCAGTCCGTTCTGATATTGTCTCTCCTGGGCTGGTCCTGGGTGCTGAATGAAAGCAGGCTGACAAGTCAGGAGGAGCAAGCCGGTAAGCGGCACTCCTCCTCCATGGCCCTACACCAGCTCCTGCCCCCACGCTTTTGCCCTGCTTGAGTTCCTGCCCCGACTTTCTTCTCCGATGGAATGATGGTGTGGAAGTATAAGTCCCCCCAAACTGATTTTTGTCACGGTGTTTCGTCACAGCTGTCATAACCCCAAGACACTTCTCAAATAAATTACTGCAATTACTTTTATGTCATTTTATATTTGGTACTTATTTAGGCTGCATGAAATACCTTTGCAATACTTGCTCACATATTTCATTTATCTTAACCAATCCTCTTCCTCCCAAGCTGCCTCCTTTCTAACTCGCATGCCATCTATATGTATGCACAGTCATGTAAGCCAATGGGTCTCAACCTGTGGGTCACGACCCCTTCTAGGTCAAACGACCCTTTCATTGGAGTCGCACATCAGGTATTAACATTACGACTGCTAACAGTAGCAAGACTACAGTAATGAAGTAGCAATGAAATAATTTTATGGTCGGGGGTCACCACAACATGAGGAACCGTATTAAAGGATCGCAGCAACAGGAAGGCTGGGAGTCACTGATTGACATCTTTATTCCATGTATGAAATGTACCTATCTAAAACGAGCTGTCAGCTTAACATGACAAGCTCCAATTCTACCCACACGCCCCTGCAAATAACACGTCTCTATTCTCCTTTATGGCCGAGTGAAACGCCACCGTGTGTACATGCCACACTTCTGTTGCTCACTGCACGGCTGGTGAGCACACCGGCAGGCAGCATACTGACTACTGTGAAAAATGCTGAGTAAACATAAGGAAGCATCTCTAACACGCTGCCTCAGATTCTGCCATGTACTTGCTCAAGAGCGGTGTGGCTGAATCCCGGTAGTCCTAGCTTTTCGATGTTTATTTTTATTCACGTGTGTGTGCACACCACCATACACATGAGAAGCCAGAGGACAGCTCCGGCGTTGGTGCTCCTTCCACCAGGATGAACTCCAACGGCAGGCTTGCATTTTCAGGCAGCACACACCTTTGCTCACCGGGCGTTTCTTACCTGGGAAAAGCAGCTTCTACTGTGAGCTTTTCTCAACAACCTCCATTTTGACCACCACTGTGGCTGCTTCAGTTTTATGTATTTCTTAATTCTCAAACCTAGAATAACTTATTAAAATAACCAAATAACTAGGAAGTAATCTCTTTTTTAAAAATGTCATTCTAGTCAATAAAATCAATTTTAAAAAAAATGCCATTCTGGGGCTGGAGAGATGGTTCAGACGTTAAAAACACAGGCTGCTCTTCCAGAGGGCCCAGGTTCAATTCCCAGCACCTACATAGCAGCTCACAACTTCAGCTTCAGGGGACCTGACACCCTCAAACAGACTTAAGTGCAAGCAAACTAGCAAAAGAGTTACAACGTACGTTCTTAAAAGCAATGGTTTAAAATGCATTTAAGAGGACGTACCCTTTAATCCCAGCACTTGGGAGGCAGAGGCAGGCGGATCTCTGTGAGTTCGAGACCAGCCTGGTCTACAAGAGTTAGTTCCAGGACAGGCTCCAAAACCACAGAGAAACCCTGTCTCGAAAAAAAAAAAGAGGACGTACCTCTAAAATCTAGTATAATTTTTCTCACATCTCTCCCCTCCCTTACTCTACAGCCATGCCCATCACAGCTGTTTCTCAACTTTCCATGGAGTTAACTGACTTATAAACCTACTGTCCATAAAGTGAAAGTATCATAAATCTCAAACACACATTCAACAATCTAATCTATTGAACACTGTGACCCAACCCAGCCTGCCTACAGCCAAGCAAAACCACAAAGCCTATTTTATAATAAAGTGGATGTCTAGTGTAATTTGTTGAATATTATCTATGGAGTGGAACAAATAACTGTTAACAGTTTAATGTATGCTTAATAAAAGTATGGTATCTACTGAACACACCATGCTCCTATAAAATTAAAAAATCCTGAGAGAAACCAATGTTAGGGTCCATCTGCACTTCCTATATCTGACTGGTCTCGTTTTTTCATGTCTCCATGACTGTGAACATAAGCTTCCTATGGAGTGCCCCCTCCCAACAACGGACAGTTCTTTTAAGACAGTTCTGCAAAAAGCTAATGACTCCCACTCTAATCTGAGTTACTTGCCCCCCATCACTCTTACAGCACCCTAAGTTTGTTGAAAGCACACACCATACTCCATTACCACCATCGGTTTACCCACTTTGACTCTGCTTAGAGATAAGAATCATTTCTTCAACGTTTACGTTGTTAGTGCTAAGTAGATTATCAGACCCAACTACAATTTAGATAAGTAACAGTCTCTAAGCAGCGGCTCTCAAATGTTAGCATCACGATTACCTGAAGACCTATAATAACTAAAGTTCATGGCTCCTCGCCAGGCTGGCCTAGGGTCGCACACCCCAAGCTTCCCGATGACCAGCCCTGCTGGTCTCAGAACCACAGTGGAGAATCCCTATTCTACATAGATCCTCTCTTCCCACCTCCAGGCTATGAAACAGCTCCTTCTCCTAGGTGCCCTCACATCCTCCTCCTGCAGGCCCAATCATCTTTAGACCTAGCACAATCCTCTACATCACAAAGCTTTCTCTAATTTCCAATGCATTGTGTTCTTTGCTCAATTACTGTCAGGCTTTGTTTTTTATATTATTTGCAATACATCACACGCTATTTCACAACCACTGACATGTCTTAAGTTTCCTACTTACACAGGCAAGAAAGCTTAATTAATACCTTCTACAACACAGACAACAGTACGCAGTGACCGCAGACCACGCCTCCAAATATCCGTTGGTATGAATGAATCCCTGTTCTTTTACCCAGACTCATGTCCAAGCAGCCTCGCTTCTCCTAGCCCAGCCTGACATACTCATCCTGCTTCCCTGTCTGTACTTCCTTCTTCCATATTGCTCACCCCTCTCATTGCTGACTGATTTTTAGCTGGCTTCTGTATATCACAGCCTGACACAATTTTTAAAGATCATTTTTTAATTATGTATACAATGTTCTGCCTGCATGTATGCTTGAGCACCAGAAGAAGGTACTAGATCTCATTACACTCACTACAGGTGGTCGTGAGCCACAACGTGCTTGCTGGGAATTGAACTCATGACCTCTGGAAGGGCAGCCAGAGTTCTTGACCTCTGAGCCAACTCCCCAACCCCCACCTGATGCATTTTTTAAGTTTCTCATCCACGATGGGAAGTAATGAGAGGAGACACTGTCTCCTCCAAACTTGACTCAATTTTAACTCTACTGACAATAAAACAGATTCACAAATACACAGTTTGTGAAAAGGGAAACGTTAAATAAAAAGCTAAAAATGACTGAGAAATAAATCTCTTTGAAATTTAAAATTGTCTTAAAACTTATGACAATGCTCATATGCATATCCACAACAAAATCCACAGTACTGATTTTGTTTATGTGTATGGTGGGGTGGGAGCTGCATTGCCAGTCCAAAGACAAATTTCAGGTATCAGTTCTCTTGCACCATGTCAGTGTGAAATCTAACTCACATCATTAAGCTTGGGAGGACAGCACCTATACCCACTGGGATGCAGATAACACCCAAACAACCTGAACGTAGGAAAACTTCTGAGGGGCTCTGTCCTCACAGATCTTATAATACATCTAACCTACATTGTTCTCGATGCTTAACAGTTTTAAATTCAAATAGAATGAAGGCAGGGATAGACTGACTAGTGGAGGACATGGGGTTAGCTATAGCCCAACTGCCTGCAACTTGCTAGGTAGACCAGTCTGACCTCAAATTAACATCAGCCTGACTCTGGCTTCCAAGAGCTGGGCTAAAAGGTGTGCGCCACCAAGCCAGGCTGAAATGGACTGCTTTTAAAAAAGCAGCAAACAAAGCACTTGTCCGAAATGAGCCTTAAGAGGGCTGGGGACAGTCAGTAGGCACACAAGCTTGGGGCTTGAATTCTGATCTCCTAGTACTCTTAACAGAACACACCTCTAATGCTGGTGTTGGGGACACAGGGACAGGAGTCCCTGGAGCTCACTGGCCACACAGACCAATCAGGAAGCTCCAGGCTCAGTGAGAGAGCCTGTCTGAAGGGGGGGGGGGGAGATAAGGGGCACCTGTGGAAGGTACCCAAAATCCACCTCTGGCTCCACAACCATGTGAATGGGCACATGTGCACAAGCAAGCACACACACAAAATTCCACAGGAAATTCAAAACTTGGACTTGCTAATTTGATCAGTGATAACAAATTAAAGCTATAAAAACTATTCTGAAAACGTAACAATTCCATGGCACCCACTAAGACTTATAGAGATTTTCTGAAGGAGGTTCCACCTGGGATACTAACCAGATCACTGCGAAGCCCAACATATTTTCAGTTAGTCAGTGTTCCATATGGCCAAATCAAGTTACCTACGTGGTCTTGTTTTTTTCCAAACCAATACTATGAGGATCCCAGGAAGACAGGCCTAGTGAGGGCAGAACTGGATGGAGAACAAGGCAAAAGGGAATCGGGAAAAGTTTCAAAGGGAGCTGAAAAGACCAGGGAAATAATGACCTGAAACTATTACAAAGCGCATCTGAAAATTATGCAAACGGCTCGGAAACAGAGAGAGGCACAAGAAAATAAGGAACTTAGGAGTCAGCGGGTTGAGGGGACAGCTGGGGTAAAGAACAAGTAACACACAGAGGCCTAAATTTAATCTGCAGTACCAGCAATACAAGCTAAAATAAAAATTTTTTTAAAAAAATGAAAGAGCTGGAGACACATGCGCTTGCAGAGAAACTGGGTTTGGTTCCCAGCACCATGTGGGAAATCACTACTGCGTGTGTATCTCAGAATGGGGGGGTGGGGGGGGTGGGGGGTGGGGGGGGTGGATCTGGCAGCCTCTTCTGGCCTCCTGTGACACCTGTCCTCTAGCACACATACCCTTCTTCCCATATATGCACAGTTAAAATTAAAAATATTAAAAAAAAATCACCGCAGTGCCCAATGATCTGCAAATAAATGTGCACAAAGTTCTATTAAGACCCCAAAGTCCTAGGGTGAGGTGGTTCACTCCTTTACCTGCTAAGGTATCTGGCCGGACCCCAAGTCATGTTGTATTTCTTAGCTTCAGTTACTCTGTTGCTATAAAATATCCCAATCTGGCAGGTTAATCGATGCTACAAAGTATAAACCACACAACCGCCTTAAGGTATCCATTTGAAGTATGGGCGTCAGAAGGGAAGAGAAACAACTGGGCCTTTTGGTCTGCTACTCTGCCACACGGTGATGGTATACAACTCAAGAGACAAGAATTCTGAAGCAGGCCAACCATGAGCTGCAGATCAGCCTAGGCTACAGAAAGAAATACAGACTCAAACCAAAATAATATATATATTTTTTTTAAGAGAAATTCCTAACTTCAAACTACGACAACTGTATTATGAACAGATATGATCTTTCTAAGTGTCCTATAAGAGTCCAGAAAAGCCTAAGTTTTGTAACCTTCAAAGACCCAAGTCATCTAAACAGCTTCCCAAATTAAAAAAAAATTATTCTACATACCCAAATACCAGTCATTGAAGCTGCTCTTAACATGGGTCTTAACGATGCCAATAAGCCCTACATGTTAAATAAAAGCTGGCCCTTACTTGACTATCTTAACTTCAGTTTCTCTCATCTCGACCCCCTAACTGATTTTCAATGGCAATAAACAATCTCTTCTTTGACCCTCATTTGAATCATTTAAATCTTACATAAAAGGGACCATATTGCACAATTAAAAGGGGCAAGAGCCCCCAAGTCAGTCTGAAATGCTTTTAAGTATTCAAAGACTTTTACACAAAGTGTTACAATCCAATGCCATGTTTGGATAACTGACACATTCGTGCAGTGCGGCTACGTTCTTCTGCGAACACAATTCTTGATTGCAAAGAGGAAACAGGGCCAAGCGGAGCTACAGAACCAGAAAGGTAACAAGCTAAAGGCGTCATAGATTTCTTGGCTGTGGGTGACAGGCAGGAGGCACACCCCTAGCGTCAGCCAGAAACAGTACATGGTGAATTCCACCTAGGGATTAAGGTGAAAGTAAGCAAAGGAAAATTGAAATCGCCGTGGTTCGAAAACGACTGCCCCAAGCACCGGACGAACAAAGGTAACAAAATTAAAAAAACAAACAAACAAAAAAAACACTAAGAAGGCATTAACAGTATAAGTATTTCTCTAGGGCCGAGATGCTCCGTGTCTCAACGAATATACACGCTGGCCCTTTCAGGTCCACCAACGCAGAGAAAAGCAGCCGCGAAAGAAAGCCCCCTAAGTTGCATAGAGCAGCGAGATAAATACGAAAACGAACGAAGGCAAGAAAGTGGAAGGATTCCTGCCAAGGCTCATTGCTGGAAAATGCAGAGTGAGTGGGAGGAAGCACAACTCTGGAGAAGTGGGTCTTACATAAAGCGCCATTTGCCGCACACTATCATTTGCACAGGATTTCAGAACTCCCAACCTGGAAACCGAAATCTGGGGGTGGAAAGTGGGCTCCACGTGGAGGAGGAGGAGGAGGGGGCAGACCCACGGCGCAGGGGTTCAGCAAAGGCCGAGCGAGACGGTGGGTCGGGGTTGAGCGGAGGCCCACAGGCTTAAGAGCCCGGGGGCGGAGGCGCTGTTGGCGATCGGAGGCCCGGGGGCGGCGAGGATCGGGGCGCTCGGAGGCCTCCGTCCGGGTCGCCGGAGGGTGGGGGTGGCAAGGCTCGGGGCGCGGAGACATCCAGCGCTTGCAGGGGGCGGGGGCGCGCGGAGGCCCGGAGACGAGCCGGAGCTGGGGGGCTTGCAAAGGCCTTGCAGTTTGCAGAGGCCCGGGAGCGCGCAGGGCCCGGGGGCGCACAGGCGGCCGTGGACCTCGAATCCGGCATCCGCAGTTCTTTTCTCCCGAGAAGAACGCGCCGGGCCCTCCCTCGCCCGACCCGGGAGCCCAGGTCTCACCATCTTGCTCGGCGGGCGGCGCTGGCGGCGGGCGGCGGCTGTGGGTTCCGCGGGACGCGGTGACGGCGGCTGGCTGTCCGGCGCCGGCTGGGGTGCAACGGGGCCTGGACCCGGAGCGAGGCGGGCGGAGTCCGGGCTGGAGAGGCGTCGGAGGGTGGAGAGGGTTGCAGCCTCACACTCGCACACGGACGGCCCCGACTCGCTGCAGCGGCTCGCTGCTGACCGCAACCTCAAGGCACGGAACAGGGCGCGCAGAGGGCGGAGCGAGCGCGGGGCGGGGCGGGGCGGAGCTTGCGGGAGGCCGACATCCGGGAACCCGCTCCCGGCCGTGCCCACGCTCTCCAACCGGAGTGCGCCCAGAGTGGCGCGCTACCCCCCCACCCCACCCCAGCGCCTGCTGCGTACGGTGCGCCGGGGCGGAGGCAGACGTCTTGACGTCGGCAGAGGCGCGCTTCCTGTGATGCGACTGGCGGAGGGCGGGCGGTAGGAAGGCTCCTGGGAGGAGGAAATGGAACGGTTGGCTGGACTTGGTACGGAATTGCGCCTCTCTTTTGGCTACTGTGGCACTATGGCGAGGCACGGGCAAGACCGCACTGTAGAGTCAGGCGCGCCGAGGGGAAAGTAGGATAAGCAAAGCTAGCTGCAGCTTGAGCTTTGGGGAGCTGCGGACGAGTAGAGGGGTTGCTTCCCACTCCACCAGCAGGCGACCCTTCAGCTGGTGCAGAAGCCACGAGATTGCCCACTTAAATCCAAATAGTATCCAAAGGTATCTCCGTAATGGTGGCAGTTACCTTACTGTAAGAAGTAAGACTGCTGTAGGTGCCGGGTGATGGTGGTACACGCCTTTAATCTTAGCACTTCGGAGACACAGAGGTAGGAGGATTTTTGTGAGTTCGAGGACAACCTGGTCTACAAAGCGAGTTCCAGGACAGCCAAGGTTACACAGAGAAACCCTGTCTCAGGAAACAAAGCAAATCCACAGATAGAAGTTTAAAAACAAAAAGTTGGTAGGAGAGGTGTGATAAGGATAACTAACATGTTTATGTTGCAATTATTTGTGATAGCCACTTTTTGGATGGTTAGAAACCTAAGGTCAGCCGCGCTGCAGTGACGCACGCCTTTAATCCCAGCACTCCAGAGGCAGACACAGGCGGCTCTCTGTGAGTTCGAGGCCAGCCTGGTCTACAGAGTGAGTGGCGGGGCGAGCGGGGTGGGGGTGAGGGGGTGACAGAAAAAAGAAAACTAAAAACCTAAGGTAAGAGCCAGGCAGTGGTGACGCACACCTTTAATCCCAGTGGTTGTACTCTTAACTCCTTCATCTTCTGTGAAAGTAGTTGGTTAGTTTTGTTTTGCTTTTTAAACTTTGCTCTACATTGTACGAGCAGCTTTCAACTCCATTTTGAGGATGGGAAATGCCTGCACCAGGGTGGACACATGAACACAGCATGGAGTAGAAAGATTGCCATCTTATGAATTTATAAGGGCAAATTGAAACTGTAACAGTACATGAGATTGTTACAATCATATCAGGAAACCAGGTAGAACTTATTGGACATATCAAACCAAGAAAAGAGTGTAACTTCCTCACCTGGACTCTAAAGAGACAGATACACCACGAATCTGTCATCTGATCATTCTGGGGGCTGGAACTAACAGGCAAAGAACTCTGACTTGTCCCTCAGCCTTCCACCCAGCTGAGGCACCACTGTGGATCCGGTTTACTCAACCCCAGCTGCCCACCTTCTAGTCTCCCATCTGGACCATCCATCCATTCCTTCATCCCGGCCGAGATCCCATTCTTTGTCCTCTACATCTGAATTCACTCCTATAGCTTCTTATTTAAACAGTGGCACTCCCAACAGCGGGCTCCCACATCTTTCCTAAAGCTCAGGCGTTCATTTTAGCATCAAAACAAACTACATTTCTGTCATACCAATAAAACCTTCTGAACTCTGTTGTTGCCCACTTCTCTTTGCAGACATACTGTAATAGATATAGATAGATATAGATATATTTATTGTATGATCTGAGAGTAGATTAGATTAGAAGATAAGCCTCAGGGAAAACATGGAACATTTGGCACATAGCTGTCATTGAAACTACAAAACTCTGAATTTTTGCTATTCAATAAATGAAGATCTTGTGGAAAGACAAATGTTTTTGTCTATGTTTCTGGCATAGGTCACTCATGACACTTAGCATTCAGACAGTAGCAGGCTTGGCAGCACTTGAGGAAGTACCTCTCTGTCATAATCAGCTTGGACCTCATCTCCTGTGCCTCCGGTGACACTAACTTGAAGGAGAAAAAGTATCACAATTGTCCTTCCTCAATATTCAAATACTATCTGAAAGGGAGAAAAAATGGAGGTAGGGTTTTTTTGAGATTCCTTACGGGAAGGTTATTTCTTCCTGTTATCGTATGGGTATTTTATAGATTTATGGTTCTTTTAGTTATTTTAATCTACTCTGTTACGTGATTTTTTAAATGTATTTATTATTACTGTGATGCAGAAAGAATGGGACCTGAGTTGACCTCTGGCCCTGGGTGGAGGCATGAGAGGCCGAACAGCCATGGGATTACTATCGACCTTATAACGAACAAGGGTTTGCTTATATTGAACAAAGGCATGCTGTTGTTCCCTTCTGTAAGAGTTAATCAGATAGGTAGTGAGCTACTTGGGCACAAAAAAAAAAAAATGCCCCTTGGGAAGCTGCCTGCTTCAGCAACTTTAAAGAACATGATTCACCTGAAAAATGTGTTAGTTACAAGGACAGGAGGTAGAAATAGGAAATGTAGTTTAGGGTAAGAGGACCCCAAAATTAACAATTTTTTCCCTCCGTTAAATTTCAGAATATCCTTGGCCCTGTCCTAGCTGGAGGTCAGAAATACCAGAAGTACTTCTGGGCTCCAAATCCCCAGTCTAGTCCTTAAATAGTATTAGGGTTGCCCCTATTATGGGGGTGGCTATAGTAGCCATGGAGGTATTTGAATCTTTGGATCCCTCTGCCATTTCTCTGGTAACACAAGAAAGATAAACATCGGATTTGTCCCTTCTTGAGGCCAGACCAAAAGAACAGAACATCTTGAGCCTTGAGTGGAGACATGACATTCTGGTCTGCTCTGAAGATTAGAACAGTTCATACTGTTATCTCTTTACTTAGTGAATCAATTTGGGCCTGCCAAACCTGGCCAAGAAACCATCCCTCAAGAAAGCTGGTTAACTTAAAACCATGCTAATGAGATAGAAAGAGTAATTACTCCCTAAATGAAATAATGCACTTTTTCTTCCCAGAACCCCTACTTCAAGGAGTCCCTTATGGGGCTGCCACCTTGCAGCTCTGAAAAGCATAATGTAGTCATACCAAAGAGTTCCACAATAGCCCTGACTGGGGTATAACAAAGGTTTATGTATTTGGGGATAAACTCATAGTAAGAGTAGTGATCCACAGTCTTCTGCATGCGCAGGGAACTGGAACCCAACCCAGCAGCAAAGAGAGCTGTGCACACTTTTTCTCTGCCTTAATAGTACATAAGACCACGCCCAAAGTGGGCTGGTATCTTAAAGGCTATTGGCTGAAGGAGTTCCCACAGCAGCATAATTTTTCCTGTTTCTTCTTTTCTATCTTTTTCAGACACTGGCCAAAGCCTACTCACAATTTCTCTTGCACTTGGGGATTTCTTTCTAAGAAGCTACCCTCCTTTTGCCATGTGGCTGCTTGCTGACCTAACTCAAAAGGCCAGACTGTCTTCCTTCTCTCTAGCTCCCTCCCCTCTTTGTGGTGGCTTGGATGAGGATGCCCCTCATAGGTTCATATATTTGAATGCTTAGGGAGTAGCACTGTTTGTTAAAGTATGTGAGACCTCATTGGAAGAAGTTTGCCACTGGGAGTGGGCTTTGAGATTTCAAAAGCCCAAGCCACATAGGGTATAGGGGCTCACTGAGATTGAAGGGGCAATCACAGAACCTGAGTGGGTCTGAGCTAGGCCCTCTGTATATACATTCTGATCTTTAGTTTGGTGTTCATATAGGACTCCTAACAGTGGGAGTGGGGGGGCATTTCTGACTCTTTTGCTCGCTCTTGGGACGCTTTTCCTCTTACTGGGTTGCCTTGTCCAGTCTATATATGATGGTTTGTGCCTTGTCTTATTGTAACTTGATTTGTATCTCCGGGAAGCCTGCTCTTTTTCTGAGAGGAAACAGAGGAGGAGTGGACCTGGAGGAGAGAGGAGGGGAGGGGCATGGAGGAATGGAGGGGAGGTAAACTGATGTCAAGATGTAATGTATAAGAGAAGAATTTAAAAAAAAAAAAAAAGCCAAAACCAATTCCAGTCTCTCACTTCCTGCTGCCCGTGGATCCAGATGTAGAACTCTCAGCTTCCTCTCCAGCACTGTCTGCCTGCGTGCTATGCTTCGTACCTGATGATAATGGACTGAACCTCTAAAGCTATAAATAAATCCTAGTTAAATGCATTCTTTTTTAAGAGCTGCTGTGGTCATGATGTCTCTTCACAGCAATAGAGCACTGACCAAGACAGAAGTTAATACTAGGAGCGGGGTATTGCTGTGGTAAGCCTGACCGTGCTGCTTGCTGGCAAAATATGCACTTTAGGACTTTGGACAAAAAAAGCAGTTGAATGTTTTAAGCAAGGCTGACTGGGTCATTCCAGTAGGAGTGTGGAAGATAGTGGTACTGTGAGCGGTGTAGATTATGATGGACTGGCTCAAGAGGGTTTGGAGGAGAAAAATATTAGTAAGTAATCTAGAGATCATTCTTCTGATGTTTTGGTGAAATAGAAAATGTGACTGTTTCATGCCCTTGTTCCAAAATAAAAAAAAAAATCTGCCTGAGACTAAATTGAAGTGTTTTGGATTAATGACACTAGCGGAGGAGGTTTCAAGACAACCTCATATTGACTCTGTCATGTAGCTATTAGTGGCCAATCTTATCCAAATCTATAATGAAAAGGAGTAAGTTGAGCAAGAAAAATTACAAAATATACAGTTTGAGGAGAAAGGGGGCACCAGAAGTGTAATGGAGCTAAGTGCAGTGCTCAAAGAGATAAAAATTTAAAGAAAAGCCTGATGCTAAATGGAATAAAGGGAGTGGTGACTTCGGGGCAGGACCCCACCCAGACAAACTTTCAATTTGTTAAAAAGAATTATATAAAAACTTAAGCAGTAAAGGAAACCAACATTTGGTGCAAATATATTTGAATCAGGGACCAAGTTCCAGCTCCAGTAAGCAAAAGAACTTGGCAGCTTCAGTCACGTGGTTCTGACTTTACTGTTAAGGATACACAAAAGCAGCTATCAAATATCCCTACACAACTAAGCAGAGCTACTGAGGCCAGATGTGCGCCAGGGGTGTTCCTGCATGAAGGCTCAGGGAGGCCATTGCATGAAGCTATGACTCTGAAGCCTGGATATCATTTGAGAACCCAAGATGCTGGAGATGCCAGAGTCATAGGATACCTGCCAAGGACCTGCTAACACCGGTAGGGAAACAGCCCAAGAGAGGAAAGTGTGTGGCAGCCAATAAAGATGAAAGGGGTTGGAGATCTGAAGAGAGCCCTGACATCAAACACCGAGATGCAGAGTCTGGAGCTTGCCCAGCTGATTTTGGACTTGCTTTGGTCCAGTATTTCCTCACTATGCTCCCTTTTCTCACGTTTGTCATGGTAATGTATGCCCTGTGCCATTGTATGTTAGAAGTATGTGATCTGTTTTTCATTTTGATTTGACAGGGGATTATAGTTAAGTGATTGCCTTGAGTCACAGAAGAGACTGTGAGCTTAAACTTTTCAACAATGTTGAAACTGTTACAGACTATGGGGGCTTTTGATGTTAGACTGGATGAGTTTTTATCTACAAGCCTCTGTGAGTCAGGGAATGGAATGTAGTGGTTTGAATAAGAATTGTCCCCACGGGCTCAGCTGCTTCAAGCACCAAGGAGCTGGAGAGATGACTCAGCAGTTAAGACACTTGCTGCTCTCCCAGGGAACCGATACCCTTTTTGGCCTCCACGGGCACCAGACACACATGTGGTACACAAACATACATGCAGACAAAACTCTTGGTTTTTGTTGGTTTTTGTTGTTGTTTTGTTTTGTTTTTGGAGACAGGGTTTCTCTGTAGCTTTGGAACCTGTTCTAGAACTCACTTTGTAGACCAGGCTGGCCTTGAATTTAAAGAGATTCAATGGCCTCTGTCTCACAAGTGCTAGGATTAAAGGCCTGCACCACTACAGCCTGGCTGACAAAACTCTTATACATATAGAATAAACAAAAACTTTTCAAAAGTAAAAGATGACCGAAGCTCCTGATACCATTAAGAGAAGGAAGTTCCAGAATTTTGATTACTTTTGAGAAGAGGTGAGTTTGGATGCAAGTGAAGATGTAACATTCTGAGCTGAACATGTAGTGAGTATAAACTATAAAACTTCAGAATGCTAAGGTGCCTGGTTAATCTCCAGCACCAAAAAGAAGTACAGTTTGAGTTGATGGAAAAGCCCAAGTAGAAGCTGGAAGTGATTTGAGGAGAGAAGAGAGATGTTATCGTCTACTTTAAGATAGGTTGGAACTCCCGTTCAATTCCAGTACTTGGGAGGCAGAGGCTGATGGAGCTCTGTGAGCTTGAGGCCAGCCTGGTCTACAGAGTGAGTTCCAGGACAGCCAGGGCTACACAGGAGGATCCTGTCTTGAAAAATCAACCCCCCCTCAAAAAAAAAAGCTGAAACTGAAATATTCACATCTACTCCTTATTTAGTGACAGAATAAAGAAAGAATTCAAAGGTATGATTAGTAGAACAGGAAAAGAAACCATTAAAAAACAGGGCAATGGGGACTGGAGAGATGGCTCAGCAGTTAAGAACACTAGCTGCTCTTCCAGAGGAACCAGGTTCAATTCCCAGCACCTACATGGCAGCTCATGCCTATCTGTAACTCTGGTTCTACAGCTTCTGACACCATCACACAGATATACATGCAAGCAAAACACCAATGAAAATAACATGAAAGTAAATTTTAAAAAAGAAAGAAAGAAGCAGAAACAGGAAGAAGGATGCTGGAGAGATGGCCCCTTCGTTAAGAACACGCACTGATCTGGAAGAGCGGAGGTATGCTCCAGGCCCCACACTGGCAATCTCACAGCCAACCGTAACGCCAGTTCCAGGGCCCCTGGACTCATGTGCCCACCCCTTTCATACTGATCTACATAATTAAAAAACAACCAAGAGAATTATTCAAGAAGAAAAAGCGAGAGGGATTGATAGCCATATCTGAACCTAAGCAGCATCAGGGTTTCAATGCCTCCAAATTAACTGTAGTTAGATATTTCACAATATCATGTGGGTTTTTTTTTTTTTTTTGACAAGGGTTCTTTGTTAGCTCTACTTTTTCAACAGCATGGTAATACCCTGAAAGTCCACTTTGCCTGCCGTTTATCTCTGTGGAATACCTGGGCTACAGAAGCAGCCTTTCCTATCCTCTACGGCATTCTGGCACATTAGTCCTCCCAAACAGTCATCGGTATCCATGACTTACTGAGCTAGAAGCCACGTTTGATTGTAATACAAAGAAAACTGAGAGGGAACACCAGCTCCTCCTCCTACAGAAAACGTATATCTCAGTCGAAGAACCCCAGACTTGATAGCACCTCTATACCTTTTTGTGGCCCCATCTCGGTTTATAAAATTTCCTGGAGGATGGGTACTTCGGTTTCCGAAAGTACACATTGTCTTTTGTCTCAGAACCCTTTCCTATAGTGACAAAAGAGTAGGAAGGTAGGCTATCTCCCTGCTCCATGGCGTGGCTGAAGAAGGGTTCCATGGCGCCTGAAATGGCAGAGGGAGTGGGGACATGTCCTCTCTACTCAGCAGCAAAACATTCTGCTAAGGATTCTAAGTTCCACCTGAAACTCATTGTTCCATAGAAACCATTGTATCACGGCTGTCTCACAAACAGTGGCATCCCTAAATAATCTTACTCTAAGGCTGACATTCTATTTATTTGCTAATGGAAATTTGATAGAAAATGACACTCTTCAAATAATTATGAATTAATTAGGCATGGTGGCATACACCTTTAATCCATGCAGGAGACAGGCAAGTGGATATATATGAGTTCAAAACCAGCCTGGTCTACACAGACAGTTCCAGGTCAGCCATTAGTGAGACCTTGTCTCAAATAAATAAAGAATAAAATTTGTGAATTTCAGGTGGCTATGGTGGCACATGTCTGCAATCCCAGCATTTGGGAGGCAGAGACAGGAAGATTAGGAGTTTAAGGTCATCCTCAACAATGGATGGCCAGCATGTGCTATGTGAAATCCTACACAGCAATAGCAAAAGCTTATGAATGAATGTACTTGGAGTAATTATATCTGAATGAAAAAAAGGAAATAAAAAGGAAAGGACTTAAACAAAGAATAAACAGGACTGTTCCTAGGTGTGGTGGAGGAGAAAGTATATTATAGAGGGAAGGAGAGCACAGCCAGAGACAAGACAGCTGAGAGTCCAGAGCGGACATGACCAGGCAGAGCTAAGCTGTGTGGGGAGGGGGAGGGGAGAGAGAACGGAGAGAGGGGAACCAGGTGCAGCAGCCAAGAGGGCAAAGGTCCAAAAGGGGTGGGTAACCAAGAAGTCTATCTATAGGGAAGAGTCTCCAGGGGAAGGGCAGCCCAGCACCTGGACGAGAGAGTTCAGGGTAGAGGGCAGATACCAGCCATACCCTGTAATAGGCAGGGACTGAGGGAGGCTGAGAGAACCTGGTGGCCAGTACCAGCTTTGATATGTTAAACAGGCACCTTGGTCATTTGTCCCAGGTTTCAAACGTAACAAAATACAAGTATAGAGTTAATCTTATTAAAAAAAAATTTAAGTATACATAAAAATTTTAGCTTTATGCAGCTTTTCTAATTCTAACAGAAAGTTAATAACATTGAATTTCTTCAGAGTAAAACCTTGATCATTTACTTTTTAGATAAAGTATGAATTAGGACAAGTTCGTCTCCTTTCTTTTATGATCTTAGAAATAGGAACCAGGACCTCAGATGGTATTAGGCAAGCACCCAACCACAGGCCTATGTTCTTGGCCCTGTTTGTTGTTGTTGTTGATTTATCAGGAGGATTTCTCTGTGTAACAGTCTGGGCCGATTTATAGACCAGGCTGGCCTTGAACTCAGAGGTCCACCTGCCTCTGTCTCCCACGGGCTGGGATTAAAGGTGTGTGCCCACACTGGCCAGCTTTTTTTGTTTGTTTCTGAGATAAAGGCTTTCTATGTTATCCAGGCTGGCCTCAAGCTCATGAACTCAAACAGTCCTCCCCCACAGCCTCCTACGTAAGGAAGACTAGAGGCACGTGTCACCACCGTGCCTAGCACTACAAGTTTTAAATCAGAAAAAGTTTTAAAGTATATAAGTTGTTTATTAAACAATGGGCCAAATGGAAGGGGAACAAAATTATTTAAGATTTGTTCCTAAAGTTCTTAGTTGTTCACCTACTGAATGTCATGATAATAATAGACTGAACTTCTGAAACTGTTAGTCACCCAATGAAATACTTTCCTTAAGACTTGCCATGATCATGGTGCCTCTCACAACAATAGAAATCCTAACTAAGACAGAAGTTGGTGCCAGGGACTGGGGTATTGCTGTGACAGCTGGCCATGTTTTTGTTTGGAAGAATTTGGACTTTGCTACTTTGGGTTAGGAAAACAGTGAAATGTGTTAAGTAGTGCTTGATGGAGCATACTAGTAGAAGCTTGGAAGACCTGAACTGTGGGAGACTGACTGTTTCGGGAGGATCAGAGGGGAAGAATTTTAGTATTTTGCTGAGAGATCATTCTTGTGATATTTTGTTTAACAGTGGCAGTGTGCAGGCAGACATGGTGCTAGACAAGGAGCTGAGACTCCTATATCTTAACTCACAGGCAACAGGAAGTTAACTGGGTTTAGCTTGAGCATTAGAGACTTTCGCAGTGACACACTTCCTCCAACAAGCCCATACCTACTTCAACAAGGCCACACCTCCTAATAGTGCTACTCCCTATGGGGACCATTTTCTTTCAAACCACCACAGGAATTTAAGGGAGGAAACAGTTTATTGCGGTTCAGTTAGAGGTACACTCTACAAGGGCAAAGAAGCTAAGTGTTCCTTCCACCTCAGCCCTGAGGCACCCCAGACAAGAGGCATGTGCCGCTGTGTTTGGCTATAATCTTTAAATGGGCTAAAATAAATTCTTTTTTTTTTTTTGTAAAGAGGTTTTGTTGGGGATAATTTTTACAACAGCAACTTGAAAGGTAACTAAAACAGACAATTAGTACTGAAAATTCTGTCTCACAACCAGCTGTGAGCCCCAATCCAGGGCACCTGGACTATATCTGAGGTCCTGGCTTTTAAAAAAAAACATTCCTATGCCCTGAGAACTTGAGTGAAGTTGAGTTAAGAAGTAATTCAACTCAAACTAACTTGTCTGACAGGGTATATTAAGACAGAAAAGCATCTGAGCTTGTGCAGAGAAGGCAGCAGTACAACTGAAGAAAAAAAAATTCCTGCTTCACACTGGGAAATAGGAAAGACATCCTAAGGCAGAACTCCATGTATTGGAGGCTCTGTCTTATGGTAATTCCATTTTATTTGAAGGAAGAACTAGAGGTTCATGCTTGAAGACATCTGACCAGAAAAGTGTTTCTGAAGGACCGGCACATCAAAGTTCATACAACTGTGATCCAAAGGATGCAGACTGGCTACATCTTGAGTTAAAAACATAACATGGCCATGCCATTCATGGTGATACTGGTTTTGCAGTTCTGCATTGTGCAAAATTTTCAGAAAGTAACTGAGGCAGGCAATGTGTGGCAGGGACAGAGGCATTGTGTGAAGCTGTGAAGGAGAGGCCTTCATGGTAATGTAGATCCAAAGATATGAGAGATGCCAGAACCAGGGAACAGCCACTGATGGAAGCTGCAGGCACGAAGTGGAGCTGGCCTAAGAGAGTAACTTCATATGGCATAGTCTGCAGAGCTAGTGGGTTGTGGCTACCTAAACCATTTGGAGCGCAGCCAGTTGTATCATGAGTTCCAGATGCTAGACACAGTGCTGCAGAATTTAGTGTTTCTCCTGATGGAGTTTTGTCTTTTTTTTATTCCAATTCTTCCTTGTTATGCCTTAATTCTTCCATTTTAGAAAGGGAATGTCTATTCTATACCATTTACCTCAGTAGTCTATAACTTGTTCTTTATTTTATAGGCACACACAAAAAGATTAATTTGAGTAACAGGTAAGATTGGGCTTTTAGACTTTCATACTGTCGAAATTGTTAAAAAACTACAGAGACTTTGGAAGCTGTATTGTATTTTGCATTATGAAATAAACATAAAACTTTGGCAGGAAGGGCTGGAAGGTTATGACTTAAAGTGATGTACTTAGGATGACAAAACAACTCAGTGGACCAAAGTACTTACTGCCATGACTGACACTCTCAGCTCAATCCCAGAAACCCACATGGTGGAAGGAGAGGGAGAGAGAGAGAGAGAGAGAGAGAGAGAGAGAGAGAGAGATTTAAAAATAAAAAATATTCCAGTACTAGGGAGGCAGAAGCAAGTGTATCTCTTTGTGAGTTTGAGACCAACCTAGTCTACATAGTGAGTTTCAGGACAGCCATGGCTATGTAGAGAGAGATCATCTCAAAAACAAACAAACAACAAATAATAAAAGTTAAAATAATAATGATAAAAAGAAAGTGATGGTTTGATTCTGTGGAATAATCCTCTTGTACACTGTAATGATTTGTCATTTGAATTGGTTTAATGAAACACTGATTGGCCAGTAGCCAGGCTGGAAGTAAGTGTAGGGTGACCAAACTATGGATGATGGGAAGAAAGGCAGAGTCCAGAGATGCAAGCCAGATGCAGAGAGAGCAAGATGGGCACACCATACTGAGAAAAGGCACTTCCATGTGGCATAGTGGAAAAAAGGATTATGGATTAATTTAAAATATAAGAGCAAGTTAAAAAATAAGCCTGAGCTCTTGGCTGAGCATACCTGGCCTAGCTCTGGAGTTAGCACCCAGCCCCTATTCTATCCTTTGTGTTACAGATACCTTTTGTTGCCCTTGTGAATCTTGTCTGAGAGTTTCCTATGAATACAAAGTCAATGCAAAACGTGGTTAAGAGGAAACCTGGAAATGCCAAGAGAAGGCTACAGGGGCTCAGCCTCTTTGAACTGAATTGCTTTCCCTTTGCCTCTTGGCATTTTTATTTCCTCCTGTTTATGCATTAGCTAGTAGATTTCCATATCTCAAACAAAATGAATAAAGCTTCCAAAAATACAGTGCCAAGTACAAATACCTGATTCATGAGGTACCATGGTTTTCCAAGTTTCCAAGTAACCTGGAAGTAACCCAAGCAAGAAGACAAAAACTACATGTTCTCTGTCACATGCATGTCCTAGGTTGTTGGTTACAAACACATGGGGAGAAGGGTTAAATGTGGTTGTGGTGGTTTGAATGAGAAATGCCCTTTGCCTTCATAAGCTCATGTATCTAAGCACTTGGTCCCCGGCTGTTGGTGCTGTCTGGGGAAGATATGAAACCTGAATAAAATGACAAGGAAGAATTTTCTTTCTGTGTCTGAGAAATCTAGAACTGTGTGATTTTTATTTGAACACAAGTAAATCTCCTATTTTGACTTCTTCTAAATTATGTGGCAACACAAGATATTCCTGATCATATGGTCCTAAGAAAGATCGTATAAAAGGAAACTCTTTTATAGTTAAATTTAAGTTACAATTAAATTTATAAATATTGAAGGCTTAATGAATAATTTTGTGTAGAATAAGGCCTCTTATCCATGAGATTATAAAAGCTGTTGTGAGATTGGGGAAAGGGTACATTATAAGGAGACGTGTGTGTGTGTGTGTGTGTGTGTGTGTGTGTGTGTGTTGAGTGTCATTATTTAACAACTTGAGTATCATTTATTAACACTTTCTACATTCTTTGAGACAGAGTCTCTCATTGGCCAACTAGACTAAACTAGCTGGTCTCCATGAGGATACGGAGGGGGCGGGGCTTCCACTATTACGTAAGGGCAACAGGCAATTGATCAGTCATTAACAGGCCTTTTGGGAGGTAAGACCAAAGGAAATCAAAGAAGAACGGCAGAGGCTGAGAGAAGCTCAGACATACTTTGAAGACAACCTTAGCAACCTCCAACTGTTTGGCCACAACCTGCCCTTCACCTTGCAAGGTGACACTCCACCTGGACAACATCCCTGGCCTGGTTCCTGCTGAAATTAGTGGCCTGTGACGCTTTAACAGGAAGCACAGAACGCTGTCCTCCTGTAGAAATGTCAAGGAGGCAAAACCCCAGAACCAACTGGACAGCTTCCAGCACAGGAGAGAGAAAGGTAAATCTGCAGCCAAGCCCTCTTGAGACAGCCTGGGCCTATGGATAGCAAGATTTGGGCTTCCTGGCTTGGGTGGAGTGGGTTTCCCACCAGCTTCTTTCTAGGCATTCTTGTGTTTGCTGCCTCAACAGACTGAACTTTTGTTTGAGGAGGCAGCTTGGAGCCCTCCAGCTCCTTGGTACTACCAAGATGCCATCTTGCCATTAACAGAATAAGGTCATATTCACATTCCCCACCTTCCAGAAGAAAGAGGAGGAAGCAGGGGAGGAGGAGGATGAATGGTCTTTCTTGTCAGACTTTCTCTTGGGGACAACCAGCTCCCAAATAATGACATGGAGACTTATTATTAATTATGGAAGCTTGGCCTATAGCTCAGGCTTGTCCCCAACTAGCTCTTATAACTCAATTAACCTGCATCTATTAACCTACATTTTGGCATGTGGCTTTTTACCTCTTTCATTCTGTATGTCCAACTCCCTCAGTGCCTCACTGGTGTCCATGGCCTTTCTTCTTCCCAGAGTTCTCTCTTTCCCCAGAAGTCCCACCTACTCTCTCCTGCCTAGCTGTTGGTCATTCAGCTTTCTATTAAACCAATCAGAGGACACCTTAGGCAGAGACACATCTTTACAGCGTACAAAAAGATTATCCCACAATAGGAGGAGGAAGGTAAGAAAAGGACTAGCATGGAACATTGACATCTACATGACTTCCAATACCAGCACATGCTGGAGACCTCAACATGGCAATACAGACCACTGTCATCAACACGGCCCTCTGTTGCATCACAGGCCACAGACACCAACATGCCCCTCCCCCTTGTGGCAACAGGGCCCACGGACATTGTCATGGCTTCAGACAGCAGCATAGACCAAGGACATCTGCCTGACCTTCAGTGGTAACATGGCCATGGACATCAACAGCCTCTCTGACTGCAGCAAGACCATAGGCCCCCAGATGGCCTCAGGCAGTGGCCCAGGCCATGCATGTCACTGTGGCCTCTGGGAGCAGCCAAGACCACAGAGATTACCTTGGGCTGCTGTGGTAGCACAGACTATGGATGTCCGCCTTGTCTCCAGGGGTAGCATGGGCCTCAGACGTCGACACAGCCTTCATTGGTAGCCCAGACTACAGATATCCATGTGAACCTTGGGCTTCAACACATTCTGGGGCAACATGGGGGACCATGGATACCAACATGGCCTGGAGGTGGGGAAACAGACCATGGAGGTCTTTCGAGGAAGACCAATCCCGAAAATGGACTGTTCTTAATCTCCAGCGTGTTCTCCTATCAACCTTAGCCTTCTCTTTCACTTGTCTCCACCTCCTCTCTCCTCTGCATGCACCTCTTTCTGTTCCTCCATCTGTCCCACATCTCTATCGAATGTGTTTGTTGTAGTGGCTTTGGAAACTACAGCATGTGTAGCCATTGCCCAAGCAGCATGACCTGGACATAGTCATCACAATTAGTCATTGGTCTGGTTTAAGGTTTCCATTTTCCAAGGCACCATAAATACTGGATCATTGTAGAGACTCTTCCTGGATATCCTGCTGTTACCCAGAGTCAGGGCAGGTTCTAGTCAAGCTGGACTGCCACACACCTCCCCTACCTGTCCTCTGTCAGCCGATCTGAGTCTCTGTTGATCCTCGCCAGGCTCGACCTTTATGCCTGTAGTGTACAGGCAATACCCCAGCACCCCTTCCCTGTGCTCCCAGACCCCCAGGAGGGCTAGCAGCACTGGTGGGCCTAGGACCGGTGCTATTCAGGAATGACATCTGCTCTGCAGGACTGGCTTCTCCATGTGCTCCAGCAGCCCCTATATAGAGTAGATGTTGGGGTGGACAAACTCCAAGCACTGGAGTTGGGCCTGGATGGCAGTCGAGTTGGTCAGCCTGGGACTTCTGGCTTGGTGTGTCCACCTCCAGCGTTTCAACTCTTAACAAAAGTGTCATGGGACTAACCTTGGAAATTAGCGTGGACAAGATGATCTAGTTTGTGAAACACAGCTAGTATGAAGGAAGTCCTAGGTTCCGTTCCAAGTAACAGGTGCATACCTGTAATTCTGAGACCCTGGAGGTGGAGGCAGGCTGATCGCTAAAGTCATCCGCAGTTTCCTATCTAACTAGAAGCCACTGTGGGCTGTATGAGACCTGTTTAGAACCACATTGATCCAAGATTTTCTCAGAGACCCTGGTGAAAGGACAAAAGTAACCTAGTTCTGTGTCCTTGCCCAGGGGCAGACTTGGCAAGATCCATTCTGGGCTGGTGCCATAACCAAGAAGAAGCTAAGGTTTCAGTTTCTGGGAATTGGGCTTCCCCCACACCCAAAGAGCCTGAAGCTACCCATTCTCAAGACTGCTATGTGCTAAGTCTATTGTACACTTGAGATATCTTATGTTCCCCTTGTCTAATATTGCTTGATTAACTTCCTTATGACTATTACATTATATAAGAGTTTTCTGCTGTCTCATAACCTGCATCCCAAGTCGTATATAAGATGCTGTAGTCCTTAAACTTTCTTGGCATAAGCCATCAGCTTGTACAAGACCCCTGGTCTCAATTTTTCTATATTCTTTGTCTTCGCATCCTAATCCTCCACCTTAAGATTGAGCAACCTACTCATCCTGTCTCAAAAAAAAAAAAAAAGAATTCATAAATAGTGGGTGTCTTGGTTAGGTTTTTTATCGCTGTGAAGAGACACCATGACCATGACAGCTCTTACAAAGGAAACCATTTATTAGTGCTGGCTTACACTTGAGAGGTTTAGTGCATTGCCATCATGGCAAGCATCACGACAGCATGCAGGCAGATGTGGTGTTGGAGAGGTGGCTGAGAGTTCTACATCCCCATCAGCAGGCAGGAGGAAGAAAAAGTGACTTTGGGCCTGGCTTGAGATTCTACAGCTTCAAAGCCCACTTCCTGTCACAGACACACTTCCTCTGACAAGGCCACATCTCTAATAATGCCACTCCCTATGAGTCTATGGGGGCCTTTTTCATTCAAACCAGCACAGTGGGTGAAGATCGCTCCTAATTAAATCTGGACTTGATATTTTAATATCCAGTCTCACACTTGAGTTTCTTGTTCAGCTTTCCCAAATGTGCTTCAGTTAATATTATAGTGATGTTTGTATTTTAATAAATAAATCTTGCCCGAGGATCAGAACGCAAAGCTAAGCCACTAGACTCCAGGGAGTGGTGGCTCACCTTTTTAATCCCAGTGTTTGGGAGTCACACACCTTTAATCCCAGTACTAGGGAGACAGGAGTGATATGACTGGGTGGAGAGAGAACTATAAGGTGGGAGGAGACAGGAAATCACTGGAGTGTAGACTTGGAGGATTCGTGGAGATGGTCTTGCCCTTTTGGTCTGAAGGTTTGGTAGAAGACTCTTTAGTGGTTGGCTGCTTTGCTTTTCTGATCTTTAGCTTGAACCCCAATATCTATCTCTGCATTTTTATTATTCATGATATAATATTAATTGTTTAGTCAAAATGTGTTGTTGGAAGGTCGCTTGTTTGTTCCCAGCTGCTCGGCCCTGAAATAATCACACAGAAACCATATTATTTGCAATACTGTTTGGCCAAAAGCTTAAGTGTATTTCTGGATAACTCATATCTTAAATTAACCCATCTCCATTAATCTGTGTATCACCATGAGGCTGTGGCTTTCCAGGTAAAGTTCCAGCATCTGTCTCTGGCTGGGCTACATGGCTTCTACTGACTGCCTTCTTTCTCCCAACATACCCCCCAACCTCCCCAATCCCACCTAGCATTCAGAGGGGAATCCCACATCAAAGATGAAAGTGACTGTCCTTAGCACTTCTTGTCAAAGCAGTCAACATATTTTATACTGGGTTATGAGTCATATCTATCAGCTCCAAGTTTTGCCCTGTAAAATTTTCAGCTCTTTCAGGAATGCAAAGTAGATCCTCCCACCCCATTTTTCTCTGGCAAATAGAGAGTTTAGCTAGTTAATAGGATATAAATGTTGTTAGTGGGAATTTGAATTTTGAAATGGCTTAAAAATAATGCACACAGCTGGGCATAGTGTCAGATGTAGGTATCCCAGCACTGGGGAGGTAGAAGCAGGAGGATCAAGAGTTCAAAGCCACCCTTGCTACGTAGCGAGTTTGAAGAAAGCCTGGGCTCTATGAGACCCTGTCTCAAAAGACAAACAGAAAAACCAAAATCACAGTCCCCTGTAGGGTGCATTTTTTTCCTCATCTTTAAGATGACAGAGTTAAATGGGTGAAAGTTAAGCTTCATCGCTCTAGCTCATAGGGGCTCCTCAGCTCAGGAAATTCTCCAGGCAGAATAGATGTGAGCCCTCACTAGCAAACTCCTAGCTTTCTTTGGAGACTCTTATCTTACTCTACTAAATCACATGGATTGGTGTCCTAGAGACTGAACCTCTACTTTAAAAAATAATTATATGAAAATAAAAGTTAGAGAGAAATCTAGGAGATCTGTGGACATAAAATTACCCCCAGGGCGTGCAAACGGAGTTCAAGAACACAACTATGATCAAGTTGAGTTTACTCTGGAGCAGAAGGGACCACTGAAAACACCCAAACCAATCAATGTTATAAATTACCTAAATGAACACAAGGACAGAATCACAGGGTTCTCTATAGAAGCTGAAAAGGCCTTTAAGCAGACTCTGACGTATCTTCACATTAAAAGCTCTGCAGAAACTCAGAGCAGAAAGAATACGTCTCAACATAGTAAATGCTATATATGGCAAACATCCAGCCAACATCATGGTGATGCGATATTCTAAAAATACCTCTTATATTCTGAGACTGGAACTTTTGCCGGACCTCTCAGCCAAAGTTAATAATACATCTTGAAGGGGCTAAGGCTTCAGACTGCTCTCCTCTTGTGGACTCAGGCTGTTTGTTTATCCTGTCTTTAAGAGAGAAATGTAACAATCAACCTTACTTCCCAAGAAATCAACTTTTGCATAGTCGTGGACTTAAATTATATACTCTTTTGTGGTGGCTACTTTGTTTGCACATTGACAAATGAAGCCTGTCTGGAGATGAGGGTGTGGAGCTAGCCACTAGTTAACCACAGAGCCCAGGCAATGGTGGCACATACCTTTAATCCCAGCACCTGGGAGGAGGAAATAGGCCAAGAGAGGAAGTGATAAGGGAGGGTAGAGATGGGAGTTTGGCCCCTTTTCGGCTGAGAAACTGGTGAGGTAAGAAGTGGCTGTGACTTGCTCCTCTGTCTTTCTGATCTTTCCGCATTTATCCTGATATCTGACTTGAGGATTTTATTATTATGACCAGCTAGAGTTTATGCTATACTCTTCCATGCCGTCATCAGATAATGTCCAACTATCATTTGCTGAAAGTAGCAAATACAGAAGTTGGAAGCAACTTTTTAAAAATCTAACCTAAAGGTTGAAGAAAGCATTTAGGGGTTATTAGTTTTCAGCAAAGATGTTTGTGTCTGGGTCAGTGGGGATCAGTTGGAGCCAGCGACTTAATCCCTTCTAAAACCCTGTTAAAGGTTTCTGTAAAACAGTATCTCATTCCTTCCCCATGTGATTCTCTCTGTGCTGTTCAGTAGAGACAGAGCAAAAGACACACACACACACACACACACACACACACACACACACACACACACAGAGAGAGAGAGAGAGAGAGAGAGAGAGAGAGAGAGAAAGACAGAATATTAGTTCAATCCTATATTGGTGAACAGTGCTTTCTCAAGAAGATATGAATCATTATGAATCATTAAATGAACACCTCAGTGCCAGGCTTGTGATACCTCTCTACTGGTTGTTACTCATAGAGACCCCCAGAGGCTTACACAATAACATAGCCTATTCTATTGCTCATATCTCTGAGCCACAAGTAGACAGTAGGATTCTACTGGCTGTAGGCACAACACATTGGCTACAGGACTTAGAGCAACCTAACTGGAGCTAGTCTGAAAACTTCCTTTCTGTTAGCTAGCTTTCTCAGTTCTCGAAGGTGCTATGTAGGCCACTGGAGGGGGAAAACCACCAACGAGTCAATATTACCCCATGGCAAAGCCTACATGCTATATTACTGACCTTCTAGGCAAGATAGGCACAGGGGTACAGTAGGAGGCTTGACAGTTATCGGTGGAAGAATAACTTTCTCATTGGATTGCAGGGCCACCCATAGGAGGGAATCTGTGCTTGCTATTATAAACCTAGTCAAAAGTCCATAGCTAGGAAGGTCGTAGGACCTGGGAGGGAAATCTATGACCATTGTCTTGTTGAATAGACATGTTGTCAAATTGCTTTCTAAATATTTATGATTATCTATATAGATTAGTACTGCCGTCGGCATTAGCCAGAGAAACGTCTCTGCCTTGTGGCCAGAAGTGAATGCAGAGACTCATAACTGGTCAAAGTGCTGAGAATAAGTGGGTAATAAAGACTTAGTCCTAACTGAGACACATATCACATCTACATCCATCCCCCCGATCCCAAAGCTCAGGGGACATTATAGAATTAGTGGTAGAAACAATGTCAAGAGCTGGAGGGGAGCCGTGCTGTGAAATGCTGTCCTCTGGGCATGACCTAACCATTGAACCCACAAACACACTGCAGCTATGGTTCGCTGCTGCATAAGGCCAAACCATCGAGATCAGTCAGTATTCTAACATCCAGTGCTAAGTAGACTCTGTAGTTCCCCCCACCCCCAAAAAGCAAGAAAATAACTTCAAAACAACAACTCAAAAAGGAAAATATAAAGTAGGAAGAGGGATGATGTCTTGGGGGTTCCTGAGTAAAGTGAAATGGGGTGAGTTTGGGGGTGGATGTGATCAAGCTACATTATTTGTATGTATGAAATTGTAAAATAATAAGAGATATTTTGCTTAAAAATGTCGCAAGAATAAAATGATTTTATAAGGTAAGAACCCGTATCAAATACCCCTTAATCCCAGGTTACTTATATCCCGGGACACAAGATAAAGCCTTCAAAGACTGCATTCAAACAAGTCCTCTGCAGTTTTGAAGGATTCTTATTTCCACTGATGCATCTAATAGAACCCTTCCCAGAACAGTTTGTTTTAAAAGAATAAAAGCCGTTAGTTTATTAGATTCTGATTTTTGATGAGATTCTTTGGCACAGAAATAATGTCCTAGGCACAGACTGTTAGAGAAATAGGAATGTATGGGAACTTGAAATGTTCAAAAATATTAATTTGGTGTGTGCTTGAATTTGATCCCCAGCACCATGAAAGAGAGAGAAAACATGCCAAAATGTCATGCAATCGTTGGAGGCATTTAAAGGCTTTGTTGTCTTTGTTTACTTAATGTACACAGTCAAAAATAAATTTAAAAATCAAATATGCAGCCTAACTAACCAATCTGGAAACTAAGCTCTCTGTGGTAGAATTAAATGTGTGTGTGTGTTTTTAATTTTAGAATTATTCATTTTATCTTTATATGTATAATAATTTTGTCTGAATGTTTATATCCATGCTCTAAGAGGGTGCCGGGGCCAGAGGAGTTCAGAAGACGAGTCTGATCTGCAGTTATGGGTGATTTTAAACCACCGTGTAGTTTCTGGGAACTGAACCTCGGGTCCTTTGCAAAAGCAACAAGTGCTCCTAACTGCTGAACGGTCTCTCCTGCCTTTAAATGCATTTTAATTGTGGGTAACTGATTAATCGCTGTTAGAAATGAGTGTGGGGGTCTCAGGGAAATGGTCACACTATTCAAAGCAAAATTGCCTCTGCGGGAGGGTGCTGAGCCTCCTGCCTGGTTGTGGAGAGAGAGCCACACAAAGAAGCCCCAATGGGCGTTTATTCCTAAATGCACAGGGGATTCTGTTCCTTGTTCTGGGCGCTGAGGGCTCAGCCTTCCTTTCTCATGTCGTCTGCAAAAACGAACCTAAAACCCTTTTAAGTGGCGCGATTGTTAAGTAAGGGATCATTTCTGAGCACCAGATGAAGAGGTGAGCACAGTCTTGATTTTAGACGCATGTTAGTTTCTGAGCCTGTCCAGAGTTCAGTCTCCTGAGGTGACAGTCACTTGCTAGACACTGTAAACTCGAGAAAGCAGAGGCAGACTGTGCCTGGCTCTTGAAACCCTAATTGCACATTTTTGAAAGCTTGAAGACAGAACATCTTACACATGTTTCCCATAAACACCACTATAAAAAGTCTTCTGGTTCGCCAGCAGCCGAAGTAGTTGCTGCAGGACATCAGCAGAAGGTGGCATTGGCATCAACACATAGATGTGACTATTAACCTCACCCACGTTCTTTCTGCCTGCTACCCCGTTCTCCTCCCGAACTACACCCCCCTGTGTCCTGTGCATGCTGAGCTCTGTTGAAAACCAGGGCGGGTTCTGTGTGTGGGAAATCAGCTCCCTTGCATAGACAGCATATGGCTCGGAGTACAGAGGATGCCGAGAAGACATTACATGCCTGTATTCTCTTTATGGAGTGCTCAGCCAACAATAAGTCCTAGAACCTGCATCTGTGCTCACATATAGTTCCCACTCTTACCAATATATATATAAATAAAAGAAGAAAAGAAAAGAAAAGGAGGGATGACGAAGGAAGGAAGGCAGAGGGGCAGAGGGTTGGGGAAGAATAAACCACTATGAAAGCTTTTTTAGCCTCCACAGGGAAAAAGCAGCACAAACCCACAGATCCAGAACTGTGGAGCAATAGACCTGTCTATTTATGAGTGACAGATCTAATTATGTAACCGGGTAAACTAAGGAAATCTAGTGATTTTATTCACAGTGGGAAAGCTATGCTTTTGAATTATCCAAGAGACTTTGACTCTGAAATAGGTTTATATAAATTGTTGGTTTATTTTCCGTTGTTATAAATTCAGTTCATTATCTTAGCATGTCAAAAATAGTGTTTCAGGGTCTGTGACGAGACTTAGCAGGGAACGGCACTTGCTCCCAGGCCTGACAACCTGAACGATATCCCAGGCACTCGGACTCCCACAGGTTGTCCTTTGACCCTCATGCATGTGGGCCCGTCCACATGTGCACACCCACACGAGGTTAAAGAAATTAAAAATAGTGTTTGCATGTAAATGATATTTCCTCTTTCTTTATTACTAACACTAGATAGCTTAAGATGCTATCTTATGACAGGCGCTATTCTGTCAGCTTGCACTTAGATGGGGTACCTCTTTTGTCTGCCACCCTGTAATTCCTCTGATTTAGCAGGGAAAGAAGGTGTACTGTAAACAATGGGTCAGTTCTAGCTCTCCTCCACATTTACCTCACAAATCCTTCTCTTATTGGTTTACTTAAAATTTTAAGCTGAGGAACTGTATTGTGTTTACAAAATAAAAAAATTAAAAATATTTCTATGTAAATTGAATATTTTAAAGGTTTTATTATTTCGTGAAAAGTGTGTGTGTGTGTGTGTGTGCGCATGCACTCCTGCACTTGTGCACCAAGGTGCTTGTGAGGAGGTCAGAGGACAACCTGATGAAGTCACTTTTCTCCATAAGGGTCCTGGGAATGGAACGCAGGTCATCGTTCTTGGAAGCAGATGCCTGTCTTAGGGTTTCTGTGGCTGCAACAAAACACCATTATCGAAAGAAAGTTGGGGAGGAAAGAGTCTATTTCATGTTACAAATCTCAGCCCACAGTCCACCACTGAAGGAATTCAGGGCAGGAACTCAGGCAGGAATTGAAGCAAGAGTTCCTAGAGGAGTGCTCCCTACTGCCTTGTCGCTCATAGCTTGCTCAGCCCACTTTATTATACAGCCTAGGAGCGCCTGCCAAGGGGTGGCACCACCCACAGTGCTCTGGGCCCCCACACATCATCACTAGTTAGGTCACTGCCTCACAGACTTACCCACAGGCCAATCTGATGGGGGCAGTTCGTCCACTTGGAGTCCCTCTTCCCAGATGTGCCTAGGTTTGTGTAAAGTTGACAGTGATCTCACTCCTGAGCCATCTCACTGGCCCATAGATTTTTTTTTTTTTTTAGATAGAATTAGTGTAAAAATTTCCACCCGAGGGGCTGGAAAGATGGTTCAGTGGTTAGGAACACTGGCTACTCTTAGGCAGGACCTGGGCTCAGTTCCCAGTAATCACATGGTGGCTCACAACTCTCTGTAACTGCAGTTCTAGGGGATCCTTTTCTGGCCTCTTCGGGCACCAGGCACAAATGTAGTATACAGACATGCATGCAACCAAAACCACCATACGCAATACATAATTTTTAAAAATGTAAATGTTTACTCTAAAGGGAAAAGGCTGGAAAAATAAAATATTAATTCATAATTTGGATTCATAATTTAGCAAATTCCATAGATACTCAGCAAAGCACTTAGCAGATGTTTTCTGATTTTTTACTACTTGCACTTATATTAATACTATCTAAATGCTTTTTCCTGAAATGTAAATTGTAATGAAGTCTGAAATAATAAGTAATCCATTTCTCTATTTTTCATTACTTATTGCAGGTGGGGTGGGTCATATGTCACAGCACATGCGAATGGGGGTGGGTCATATGTCACAGTACATGAGAATGGGGGTAGGTCACATGTCACAGCACATGTGAACAGGGGTGGGGTGGGTCGCACATCACAGCATATGTGTATGCAGGCCAGGAGACAGGAGCCATTTCTTTTTTTCCTACCAAGCAGGTCTCAGGGATCAAATTTAGGGCACTTGCCTCAATGGCAAGCATTCTTATTGGCCCAAATCCTTTTCTTTTTCCTTTTCCTTTTTTCACCTCCCTTGTCTCTTTTTCATTTGACTACTGAGTACTGAACTCAGTTTTCCACCCAGGGCCTTGTGCATGCTAAGGCAAACATTCTACCATTGGACCACATCCTATCCTGGTTTTTTACCTTTTTTTTTTTTTGACAGGACCTCATTAAGTTGACCTGGAGAACCATAAGCTTGAACTTTTCCTGCCACAGCTTCTCAAGCAGCAGGGAATAGTCACTTGCCTTAATCAATGTGCCAGGCCTGGGGCATTTAACTAACTTGATAACAAACTAAACCCGAACTGAAGTTGAAAAACCAGCAACTTCATGGGACTATCTTTTCCTTTGTCATCTGGTTACCTGTTATTCAATCGGGTTGGTTTGTGTTGTGTGTGATTCCCTAGGTGGTAATCCCAAGGGAACTGTGGGAGAATTATTATGTTTTTCAGCAGGCAGACAAAAGCTCTGAATTCAGTCCCCCGGGAAACTTCACAAGGTGTTTTCTGCTTATGGTGCAAGAGTCTCAAAAGCAGGAGCGAGCTTCCCAGCTGGGACAGACTCCCAGGGGCCTATTCGGTGCTTGTACCTGCCATGCCATAATTGACTCTGAGTACAGGGATTAAATTCCAAGTTACTCTTACAAGGCATGCAAAAAAATAAAAGCTTTTTGTTATTGCCATAAAGCAAGGTTTTTGTTCTTTCTCCCTTCTACCAAGTTTAAGACAGGTTGAACTGATTCACTGTCTGGAGAAAAACATGTTATAATCAAGTGCAATATAGCCCTGTACTTGGGGAGACAAAACTCAATTAATTGTGTATTTCCAGTCTAACAGCATCTTGTACCTCTATGTTGGAAGGTTTGATATTCACCAACATAGGTTAGTGTTATGAACTAGCTACATGGTCTTCATCACTGAGCAGTAAGTCAACGGTAAACAGAAGAACATGAGTCGATATTAAGGACAAAGAGAGCTATCAGCTTGGGTTAGATTTGTTTGAATTTGCTATTCAAATCCTTGAATCTCTTTATACTTTAAAGACAGACTGTTTCTAAAATAGGTAATTTATGTAAAGGTGACATGTATGAACCAAATCTTATACATCTAGACTGTGAATTAAACTCATTATTAAAAAAGCAATAATTTCTAGGCATGGTAGTCCATGCCAGCCCCCGGAGGCAGAGAGAGGCTTACCACAAGTTGGAGGCTATCCGGGTCTACATCATAAGTAATTGCAGGCTTGCTTTCCTTTATATTAAAAAAATAATAAAAAAACATGGTTCGGGAATGTAGCTACATTAGAAGTGTGCTTGCCAAGTATATATGCATAAGGCCTAAGGTTCTATTGCTAACACTTGAAAAAAATGTAGTATAGTATAGAGCAATGCCTGGTTATAAAAATTTTAAATTGTCATTATGTTTCCTAACCAGTTGCCACAAGACATAAGAAAGTATATCATCGTCATTTAAAGTGATAATCAGAATTGTAATAATCCTTTATCAATAATGTTTAACTTAAATATTAAGGTTACTAATTTGAGGTGTTCTTAAGTATATAACCTGGAACTCACTCTGTAAATCAGGCTGGCCTTGAACTCAGAGAGGAACTCAGAGAGCCTATTGCCTCTGCCTACCTGTGCTGGGATTAGAAGCCTGGGTCACCACTGCCCCGTAGGAAAACATTCTTATATTCATAATACTTGAAATACAAAAACATTTGATATATATTTATTTCTTAAGTTGAAAAAAGCAAAAGGCTTCCGTATATATTCCAAATTATATATCGCTTGAGGATCTTAATGGAACACACAATGCTAATTAATTTGCTGACACCCCGTGGTAGAAGCCTTTTTATCCCTCCTCTCACTTTAATAGGCAAAGAGGCCAAGCAGAGCCCCCTGGGGAAGCGTGAAAGAAATTGTGTAGCCTGAAACGGGGACCCAGGAGGTTGAAGCATGAAGTCTATATGATCTACAATCTGAAGAAGAGGCCATTCCTCAGGTGTGAACTTTCTGCTTTTCTTGACATGGTGGACTTGTGGAGGAAATGAGCTGTCTGTATTTCTGAGACTCCTGCCAATGTCACCTGCCTGTCAGGCTGATGCCAGAGTCACAAACTTACTTTTAGAGGTAATACTTCAATCCCTCAGATCTGAACTCACTCAGTAAGCTTCAGATGGTTTCTAAAGGTGGATTAAAAATGGAACTTAATAACAATAAGGACTGAAATCGACATGGAAAGATAAAACAGACTTGGCAGACAAGTCTTTACCTTTGACCTATTTATGATTTTACACACACGTTCACACATACTACATGCAAACCTTTTCTAATGTTTTACTTTTTAGAAGTGTGTGTGTGGTGTATGGTGTGTGTGTGTGTGTGGTGTGTATGCGTGTGGTATATGGTGTGTGTGTGTATGTGGTGTATGGTGTGTGTGATTCTGTGTGTGTGGTGTATGGTGTGTGTGTGTGTATGTGGTGTATGGTGTGTGTGATGTATGGTGTGTGTGTGTGTGTGGTGTATGGTGTGTGTGTGTGTGTGTGGTGTGTGCGTGTGGTGTATGGTGTGTGTGTGTGTATGTGGTGTATGGTGTGTGTGATTCTGTGTGTGTGGTGTATGGTGTGTGTGGTGTATGGTGTGTGTGGTGTATGGTGTGTGTGTGTGTGTATGTGTGTGTGTATGTATGTGTGTGTGTGTGGTGTATGGTGTGTGTGTGTGTGTATGTGTGTGTGTATGTATGTGTGTGTGTGTGGTGTATGGTGTGTGTGTGTGTGTGTGTGGTGTATGGTGTGTGTGTGTATGTGTGTGTGTGTGTGGTGTATGGTGTGTGTGATTCTGTGTGTGTGGTGTATGGTGTGTGTGTGTGTGTGTATATGTGTGTGTGTGTGGTGTATGGTGTGTGTGTGTGGTGTGTGTGCATGTGGTGTATGGTGTGTGTGTATGTGGTGTATGGTGTGTGTGATTCTGTGTGTGTGGTGTATGGTGTGTGTGATGTATGGTGTGTGTGTGTGTGTGTGTGTTGCCTGCAGAAGCTGTCTGGATCAGATCACCCTGAGGCTAGAGTTACAGTTGGTTGTGAGCAGATGGCCGTGGGTTCTGGGGACCAAACGTGGGTCCTCTACAAGCTAGATTCACACTCTTGAGTCATCTCTTTGCCACCCTCCCCTCTTTTTGTGGTGTCTTTTTGGTAACTGAATGCAGGGCCTCATGCAAACACTCTACTGCTGACATATAGTCCACGTCCACACCATTATTTTGATTTATTTTTACTGTGTATATATGGTGTGCGTGTGTGGGCACACACAAATCATGACATGTATATGGAGGTCAAAGGGCAGATTTGTGGAGCCGGCTCTCTTCTTCTATCATTATGTGGATTTTAAGGATTGGGTTTAGGTTGCCAGGTTTGCACAGCAAGCCACCGTATCTGCTAAGCAAGCTCCTGGTTCTACTTTTATTTTTCTGTCCTAACAGTTAGCTCTTATGGTAATCCAGAATCACACTGTTTCAACCTTAGTATCTGTAGGCAGCACACAGTACAGACGTGCTGCCTGAACATGGCACTCAGCCTGGTCACAGACTGACTGATGTCTCGTGCAGGAGATTGGAACATGGGTAGCACAATATAAAAAATCGTCACTCATTCAAGCCTTTGTTAACATTCATTTAAGCACACAAGTTGTGATTTGAAGAGTGGAGAAATGAACTAGAAGTAGCTGGGTTGATGTCAGTTCAGTTATTTTGGTAAATGAATACATAGTACTATTTTCTCTTCCAAAACTAAAGACTTAATGTTAGGTCTCAGGAAGTGCCTATGTCCAGAAATGACAGTCTTGACCCAGTCAAACTGTACTATAGAAGGATTTCTTGTGGTTAGATAAAAGCCAGTACGTCAGGAACTTGTGAAAGGGTTCCTAGCCACCAAAAGAAGTTATTTCCTTGCCTCTGGCAGAAGGGGCACACGGCTCTCCATTGACAAGCTCCTGGGTTTGTCTATGAAAGCCCATGCTGGCTTCCAGGCTCCAGTTCCCTCCCCCTCCTCATCCTCCTATAACCTGCATGGTTTTTCCTTGCCTGCTTCCCTTGCCCTGGCCATGGCCACTCTGCTTATTTTTCTCTCTGCTCTGGACTCTTCCGGATACATCTGGATATTTTCTTTCTCTTCTCCACAATAAAAACCTCCCCCCAAACCATGGAGTGGACATTTGTTGGTTTCTTTACAGTGTTCCTCACACACACACTTGCCAGGGTAGTGTAGCTTAGAGTTTAAAAGTCAGGTTATTTCAAGACCCAGCAAATCCACATTTGTCTATGTTTCATCAAAAAATAATTTGTTTTCTTGAAATTTACCCAAGGTTTCTAGCTTATTCTAGAGATGCTCCGAGGCTCCAGCTGCCTATCCCAGTACTCTCTCCCTCCACCCTCCCCCAACCTGATCTCACCTGTTCCCATACCCAACCTCTCATTCAGACACCACTTTAATGTCTGACAATGTTGGACACCCCGTCCAACAGCAATGTCTATTCTATTTCCTCTTCACAGTGAGATTCCTGCATCCCTGCCCCCTTGGGCTCTGCTTGTTACTTAGCCTCTCTGCGTCTGTGGATTGTAGCATGGTTATCCCTTACTTTACACTGGATATCCACTGATAAGTGAGTCCATACCGTATTTGTCTCTCTTGGTCTGGGTTACCTTACTCAGCATGATCTTTTCCAGTTCCATCCATTTCCCTGCAAATTTCATGATGTCATTGTTTTTGCATCTGAGTATTACTCCATTGTGTTAATGTACCACATTTTCTTTATCTGTTCTTCGCTTGATGGACATCTAGGTTGTTTCCAGGTTCTGGTTATGACAAATAAAGTTGTCATAACAAAGTTCAGCAGGTGCCCGTGTGGTGTGGTGGAGCATTCTTTGGGTATTATTTCCAGGAGTGGTATAGCTGGGTCTTGAGGTAGATCTATTCACAGTTTTCTGAGAAACTGCCATACTGATTCCCAAAGCGGCTGTCCAAGTTTGCACTCCCACTGGCAATGGAGGAGTGTTCCCCTTGCTCCACACCTCCAGCATGAGCTGTCCCTTGTGTTTTTCATCTTAGCCATTCTGACAGGTGTAAGATGGACTTGGTGTTTTGATGTGCGTTTCCCTGATGGGCTAAGGATGTTGAAGATTTCTTTTAGTGATTCCCAATCATTTGAGATTCCTCTGTAGAGAATTCTTTGTTTAGATCTGTACACCATTTAAAATTGGATTGTTTGTTTGTTTATTGTGATGTTTAGTTTCTTGATTTATGAATATATTTTGGAGATCAGTCCACTATCAGATGTGGGGTTGGTGATGATCTCTTCCTATTCTGTAGGCTGCCTGTTTTGTCTTATTGACAGTGTCCTTTGCCTTACAAATGCTTTTCAGTTTCATGAGGTCCCATTTGTTAATTACTGATCTTAGTGTCTGCTCAGTTGGTGTTCTATTCAGGAAGTTGTCTCCTTTGCCAGTGCACTCAAGACTATTTCCCACTTCCTCTTCTATCAGGTTCGGAGTATCTGGTTTTATGTTGAGGTCTTTGGTCCACTTGTACTTGAGTTTTGTATAGGGTGATAGTTTTAGATATGGATCTATGTGCACTTTTCTACATGCAGACAACCAGTTAGACCAACACCATTTGTTGAAGATGCTTTCTTTTTTTTTTCATTGTATAATTTTGGCTTCTTTGTCCTAAGGTGTATAGATTTACTTCTGGGTCTTCGATTTGATTCCATTGATCAACCTGTTTTTATGCCAATACCATGTGGTTTTTATTACTATTGCTCTGTAGTAGAGCTTGAAATCAGGGATGATAATGCCTCTGAAAGTTCTTTTTTGTACTGGATTGCTGTAGCTATTCTGGAATTTTTTTCCATATGAAGTTGAGTATTGTTCTTTCAAAGTCTTTAAAGAATTGTGTTGGAATTTTGATGGGGATTGTATTGCATCTGTAGATTGCTTTTGGTAAGAGGCCAAAATGTATTACTTTTTAAAACCAAGAATAAATGCTAGAAGCTGCTTGACTACTAGCATTAGGTAGGATGAAACAATACCATTGAGTAGTTTTTTTTTTCCCATAAAACTTTCTGTATGGATTTAGTTGCACCCTTGCAAGCTTCTCCTATCACTTTTGGGTTATGATAAATAAAACAACATCCTGAAACTGTTGACTATGAGTCAGGAAAGCACGTTTGTGTTTGGTTTGTGTCGTAAGTTTCACATTTGAGATTTTGCATCAGCACACCACTGAAAATAAGCTTTGCCAGGCCATTTCCAGCAGAATATTTATGGATAACTGAAGTGCCCCTCCCCAGAGCTGGGCATGCCATGCCAGCAGTAGAAAGATGAGGAGAAAATGGAAAGTTTGCAGCTTCCAGGAGAGAAACACACACACACACACACACACACACACACACACACACTTACTTTATTTATTTGTTTATTAAAGATTTCTGTCTCTTCCCCGCCACAGCCTCCCATTTCCCTCTCCCTCCCCCAATCAAGTCTCCCTCCCTCATCAGCCCAAAGAGCAATCAGGGTTCCCTGCCCTGTGGGAAGTCCAAGGACCACCCACCTCCATCCAGGTCTAGTAAGGTGAGCATCCAAACTGCCTAGGCTCCCACAAAGCCAGTACGTGCAGTAGGATCAAAAACCCATTGCCATTGTTCTTGAGTTCTCAGTAGTCCTCATTGTCCGCTATGTTCATCGAGTCCGGTTTTATCCCAGGCTTTTTCAGACCCAGGCCAGCTGGCCTTGGTGAGTTCCTGATAGAACATCCCCATTATCTCAGTGACACACACACTTTTTTAAAGAGCTGTCCACCCCCTTCTCTCTTTTCCAGCCCCACTGTAATGGAAGAGAGCCACTTGTTAGAAACTGTCTTTGTGGCTCTTTCTGACAGACAGACTGTATATATTCTTTCCTCTTTCTGGGTTCAATTTGAAAAGCTCCTGAGATTTTAATTTTCCAAAGAAGAAGAAAACTGTTGAACTGCTTTGTGTTATTTCTAGATCCAGGAATTGAGGTAAAAACTATCAGAAAGGCAATCAATGCCAAGTTGACTTTTTGTTTTGTAGGTTAATACTGGTGAAGAAGGAATGTAGTAATAAGAGCGGCAGGGCTGCGTCCCCAGCACCCCAGCTGCCTGCTATCTTATGCCCTGAAATAACAACACACAAATTGTATTCATTTAAACACTGCTTGGCCCTTTAGCTCTAGCCCTTACTGGCTAATTCTGATATCCCGATCAACCCATCTCTAATAATCTGTGAGCACCAGTCTTAGTGAGCACCGGTCTTACCGGGAAGAGTCTAGCCTACGTCCATCCTGGGTCGGAGCTTCATCGCATGTGTCTGCCCAGGAGAGGAGAGGATGGTGTCTCTTCTGAGGCGTCTGCTCCCGAGAGGAGAGCTGTGGAGTCTGAGCTCACTTCCTCTTCCTCCCAGCATTCTGTTCTGTTTACTCCACCCACCTATATTCTAAGCTATGAGGCCAAGCAGTTTGTTTATTACTTAGCCAATGAAATCAACAGATTGATATACGACACTTCCACATCAAAGGAATATGTAGCCTATGTTCGCTCTCCTTCTCTCTCTCTCTCTCTTTCTTTCTTCCTCCTCCTCCTTCTTTTTTTAAAATGACCAAGATGTATCCAGCTTATTCTGAGGCTGTGAGTTCTTGGGTATCAACCTCATTTCCCTCTGCTTATGTTCTTACAGAGATTTCAGAGCAAATGAAAGGAGAGTCATCTAACTATTAATCATACTCTTACTGGAGTTGTTTGGGTCAAAGCCTGGGCTCTGGCAACCATAACAAGCTAAGTTCAACCACTCACCCTCAATAGGCCAATTAAAGAGACAGAGTAGTACTAAAAAAGCAGATTTAGTCAAGGAGGCCATAGTAGGAAGAAGAACAAAGAGGTTCGGTGACACCTCCAAGTGCACTTTCAGGTTGCTACACCAGATCAGATTTAAATAGAAGTGGCAAGAGTTGTCGTGTGTGTAGCTAAATGGGTCCTGATGAAGGCGTGGTCCTGTCTGTTGTCTCAGGTCCAGTCTCTCTTACTAGGTGATCTGAGAGTTGTCAAAATGATGTGAATGTCTGTTAGAGTCAGCCCCCCTTATGGATGGTTCTAGGCTCTTCTTTTTTCTTTCTCACCTGGAGACTCATGGGGGAGATTCCAGTTTCTTGGGTTTATTGTTTTAATACTCCATAATTGACGGGAGAAGTGCAAGTGTCTGTTAGAGCATCCTCATTGTTGCCATGGTACTTCAAGTCTTTCTTACAACTTCTACTTCTTTGTGAGGATTAACTTGTACATTTCAATAAGGCTGTCCGCCTCCTTCTCATTACTCTTGTTATTGTTATTTACTTGGTGGTGCTGGAGATTTGATCCAAGGATCTCAGGCAGACTTAGCATACTCTTAGAAGTGTGCCACAGCTTCAACCCCAGTAATACCCTTCACACACAAAAGTTAGTGTTTGAAAACTCGTTAGATGCTGTTGCTGCTGCCAATAGATATCTGTGTAATGGGACTAAAGGCCATTAAAATACACTGTAAGAGTATTGTCTGGTTAGCATTCTTTTAATCATTGTTTTGCAGACCTTTCTAAACCAGAAGATGCAGGCAATTAAGAGCCTAATTTTAAGAATTGGGCAAGATATTGTTTCATTAAGCTGTCCTTTGCCCCTCTGGGCCTTATTAAGTCCTGTATAAACAAGAGTGTCTCTTACCTTGGCTGATTTGGCTTCTGTACACACCTCTCGGGCAACTGTAGCCAGCCTTCTAGAACTGGCTGGCGTGTCTTGAACAGCTTATCATTCACAGTTCAGGGATTATTTTTTCACACCTTTTTGCAATTCCACTTTATGGTCAGAGGATCTGATACTCATGAAATCAAGTGAAGGCAGATTAGAAGATAAACGTTCTGACTCAGACAATAGTGTTGGGTGTGCATGCATGGTTTTTAAAGCAGCACAGGGGGATTAGGCTCTAACACAATTTGCATGAAATGTGCACAAGAGGAAAGAAGCAGAATTTAGAAATACCTCTTCACCTCCTTCCCAAAGCTGTAATGGTTCCCAGGTCTAGCACTGAACACAGAAGAAAAGATTCTCAAAGGTGTTTTAGATAACGTGTGCACAAGCCATACACATTGGCATTTTCTATTTGTCCTAACAGGGAGGAGGGTGGTACCATGTGGTAAAAATATGTTTCATTTGGCCTCACTGGGACTAAAGTCATGGAACGTTTGTAAGTGTATGCTAAGTCTGCCTGAGACCCTCGGATTCAATTTCCAGTTCAATTTATTCTTGGGCTAATCTTAGTGGTATAAAGTTTTCTGCATATTTATGGGTAATGTCCATTACTGTTAATAAGAGATAATCACATGTGTAGAAAAGAAAACATGCCCTTTAGAACTGAACTTGGACCTTGGGGATTAAAGTATGTCCCTTGCTAATAGATGATGAAAATTATAATCTTGTGTTTGGTCCCTGCTGACCTGACATCATTGAATTTGGAGTAGCAGAGCCAGGTTCATCTAGAGGTAGTAGAGGGAAAAATATGTTTTGAAAAAATAAAAGTGTGTGTGTGCATGTGTGTGTGTGTTTAGTCACAGTTCAAATTGTCACTGAACTCTGTGCCTAGTTATATGAGGAAGTGAGTCTTGGTGCAATGTTTCTGGAAAAGAATATTTGTGATATGTTTATTCTTCTTTACTATTTTCAGCCAGTCAAGCTTTTCTTTATGTTTTAAAAGTATTTGTTTTATTTTTATGTGTACGTGTGCATGTGTGTACTTGAGTGTGTGGTGTGTCTGCGCACCACACGCATGCAGAAGCTCACAGAGGTCAGAAGAGGGTGTTGGATTGGAGTTTAACAGGCAGTTGTGAGCCAAGATCAGCCGGTGCTCTTAACTGCTAAGTCATCTCTCCAGCCCCTTTGCTTTTCTTGACACAATAAAATTTAACTCATCTAATAAAACTAGCCTTAGCTGATACATTAATATTTCAATTTGTTTCCATTTAATTTCCAAGGGAAGTTAATGAGGAAAACATTAATTTAGAGGAAAATACTTAAAAAGTGATGAAAACCATCCTGGCTTATACTCACTTCCTGTAGAAAACGTGAAGAAGGGCTGGAGCGATGGCCCACTCCTTAAAGAGCACAGCTGCTCTTCCACAGGACCCTCGTTCAACAACTGCAAGACTGTTCACAGTTCTCTAACTCCATTTCCAATGGATCTGAAGCCTTCTTCTGCCCTCTGTAGGCACCTGACATGCATAACAAGACGTCTGTTAAGGCAAAACACCCATACACGTAAATTTTGTTTTAGAGTTAAAAATAACTTTTAAAAACAAAATATGTGCATAGGTTAACCTCTCTCCTATTTTTTTTTTTTTACCTTGACCTTGTCTTCTTCCTTTTGAAAGGGTAAGTGAGTGTCAGAAGCCATTTCAGGCTTCTCCTTTCTCACGTCTCACAGGGCCTTGAGGTGGAAATCTTGAGACAAAAAAAACCTTAAAGTTAACTAAGACACCGTGTTCTGACCTTGGATATTCAAGCTTCAGAGGGCACCTCAGAGTGTCTTCTTTGCTCGCTGCTTATCACTAACAGCAGGTTCTCTAGCCACTGACCTCGCTACTGCCCTCCTTAGCTGTCAAACTGCCCCACTTAGTTGCCTAGCTACCGAGCTCCTCCTTTCCTTCCACCCTTTCCCCCTTCCTCAGTTCGCCCCTGCCCGAGTTCCTCACTGAAGAGTATATAAGACACAAAACTTGCTTCAATAAACAGGATGCCTTGACAAGAAATACTGCTTGGCGTCCATTTCTCTCTCCCCCCATGTCTTTCAGATAGTGCCTCTTCAAGACCCTGGAGTATCTTAGGACCTGCTGGGCGGGTCAAGTGAGGAGTAAAGAGGAGAAGAGGTGAAGGTCCCCAATAGGCCATTAAGTGACATATCAAAAGGTCTTTGAACACTCAGAACATTTAACTATCTTTAGACTAAGAAGACAAATTTTGAAGCAGATAGATCTGAGCTGGGCATCTTGATCTTTTTAACTCTGTGCTTTCACATCTGCAAAACAAGAGCAATAATTCTGCTTTACAGTATGATCGAAAGCATCAAAGAAACAAAGCACTTAGTGCAGGACACATCAATGACCAGGAATTTGAATAAACAGTAGCTTCATTGCTATCAATTATGGATAGTGGTTGTCCATTTAAAATTTAAAATCCATTGAACAGAATGCTCCTGATTTCCCTCTGGGATTATTGATGACTTAACTGGGCATGCGGATGGGCAATTGCTACTCTTTAAGAGACTAGTCGATCTCTTGGTTTAATCTAAGCAATTGACTCAACAAACTACCCTGATTGAGAGCTGTGTGTGCATGTGTGTGTGTGCAGAGTGAGAGGGGGAAGAACGGGTCACCAGACCAGCATGCCAGTGCAGGCATCACACTTGGCTTTGTGTTCCCTGCAGAGGAGCAGCTCTATGTGTGCTAGGCAGTTCTCAATGGTGTTCAAAGAGAACACAGGAAAGCTTTCATGGCATCCTTCCTATGGTAAACTAACTCGAAGACTGGGATGCTAAGGCTTTTGGTTTTACTATGAAGTGTCGTTTTGGAGCAAGGGACAACATCCTAGCTAGTTCACACCATTCAAATGAAATGAGAAAATAGATCCTGCTTAGAGAAAAAATGCTCTCCAAAATGAAATCATACATGCAGTCTCATAATAGGTACATGCAGAAGGCAAGAGATGGAACACTTTTCCTGTGCCCATGTCAGCTGAGGTGATGGAAGACACACCAGCCTAGAATAATGAAGGTAAGTGGTCAGGAGAGGCCTAGTCCTGTAGTTGGAAAGTCAAGCGAAGGGTGCTATCAGCTGTCCTTGTGTGTTTTTTAGATTGTCTTGGGAATTCATATAGGCAGAAAACTTCGTCATGACATATGCAACTGAGCTGTGTCGATTAGATTAATGCAGGAAGTATATTAAAATCCTGCCACTCATACCTACAAGAGAAGAAAGGGGAGTCCCGGGGCTCTCCACTGGGAGCTCTGAAGGCACAGACCAGTAGTAACAGGCAGAGGCATTTGTTTCAGTCTGCAGTGTTAGAAACGTGGACCCATATGTAAGCATTTGAAATTAGACCCAGGTACCCAGGTGTCATGGATGAACAAGGGACGGGGAGGAGCCATCAATTCTGTTCTATCACTAGTACCACCTAGTGGTGGCCAAGATGTGCGAGCATCTTTTTGAAAGACTGCTTTAAAAATATTTTTTAAAAATTACAAATTGCAAGAAAATTTACTGCTAAATGTATATAAGAGATTAGAGCCCAATGTAAAATGGTCCTCTGTTCTCTTTCCCTCTCAGCCCCGCTGCTCTTACTTATGACCAGTTACTCTGCTTTTCCGCTTCTGTCTCTCAATCCTCAATCTCTCGCTCCTCTACTTAGCTGGCAAAAACACAGATGGAAATATACTACATACTGTTGGGTCTTTAACATATTTTCTGCAAGACTAGAAAGATCGCTTAGTGGTTTAGAACACTTGTTGCTCTTGAAGAGGACCTGGGTTCCCAGCATCCACATGGTGGCTAACAACCATTTGTAGCTCTAGTTCTAGGAGATCAGACACCTTCTTCTGGCCTCCACTGGCATGTATTCAAAACACTTGGACTCGGAGTGAAAAATCTAGAATCAAAGACAAGAGATTGGCATCTCACAAGTAAAAGGCTAGCTGGCATTATAGTACCTATGAAAAGGTCATTAGAGGTCTTTTTATTCAAGACTATGAACTTGGAGGATAAAAGGCCGTGAGGGCTTCTTGTCTAGTCTCAGCTCTAGAGAAAGCAGAGGAGACAGGAAGGGCTGGGGAGGAGCAGAGAGCACCTATAAGATTTTAGGGCGGAAGCAGCCATTGCTAAAGTGTTTTGGATCCAGAATGCGCTATTTCTGGGAGTAGCTTTCCCACTGTGTCTTTGGGTTTGTCTCACACATTTTATAAGAAACTTGAGGGGGCATCAAATACTGGGTGGCCAACCTTCAGGGGTCTTCTCAGAGGGCCAATAAAGTTCCATCTGACCTAGAAAGCCTTTATGACAGAATACAGAAGATTATTTTTCTCCTCAGTGTTAGTGGCATGTATTAAAAACACTGGGTCTCTGGAGAGGACAGATATAAAGGAGTCCAAGGCAGCAGGCAAAGTATGCTTAGCGGGACGGATTGACCAAATGACAGGCAAGCTCACAGCTGATGCTTTAAGACGGTTTTTAGCCCTACCCCACCGGCCCACACTGTTAGTGGTGAGGGGATGGAAACATGGCTCCGTACTTCAATCTTTAGTAGCCTGAGGAATCCCCCTACACTTCCAGGGACTTCAACTCAGGTTAACCTGAATTTGTGGATTTGGTGCTGAACATGACTTTAGGACTCACCAGCATAATATGATCTTTCAGAGTGATAAAGAATTTGGAGGAGACTCTTAATGTTTCTAAAAGAACGTATTCTAAATGATCACATCAAACTTGACTCCCAATTAATAAGGCCATAACGTCGTTGCATGTTGAATTTTCAGAGTACAAACTCGTCAACAGCAGACATGATGAAGTTGAGAGTAAAAGGAGTTTGTGTTAAGGGACAAAGTAATACGGGATGAGAATACAACATGAATTCCTTCGAACTGGATGTTGTGGGCCATGTTCTTTGTCTTCAAAATATTTCAAAAGTTGTTGCTTTTGGTTGACAACTGTGCCTTCTGATGAAAATCGTGGCACAACGGTGACTCATCTCACATTGTGTTCACCCAGTCTGCCTGACTGCAAACTAAAGGCCAGATTATCAAGGGGGAGTAGCCTTAGCGATTGTAAGGGAGGGCACAGCGAGCCCACCGAGTTAAAAGCCAGGACCACTCCATGTGTAAGAAAGACAAATGTGTTGGCGGAGCCAGTTACAGGATTGTCTCCAAGAATAGAGGACAGCCCTTGGTGGGAGACAGGAAGTGGATTTGATGTGACAGTCAGGAGGGTGGGAGTCTTTGAGTTGATGTGGGATGTTCGGATGAATCAGGATCTAGATGCCCTTGCTTGAGGTAACTGACAAGGGGGGTGGACAATAGAGGTAAACAGAAATTTGCCTGAGGAATGCTGGCTCTACTCTTCTGTTTGTCAGTAACCACCCTTCTGCTCAGCCAGCCAGAGTCCTTCTGTTCAGGGAATTGTTACCGGCACTGGCATTTGGGGGAGGGGGCTGCTTTGGACCAAACCATGATCACTGACAGTGTTACAAGGGTGTGGGAGGACCCCTAAGACTTCTTCAGCAAATAGCCAGGAAAACACATTTCGAGCACTGCGGGGCCCTCTAGATGGCTAATTAGAAGTCTGTGCTCTTTGCAAGAAGGGACGAGTTTAAACTCAGTTGCCATCTTATTTCCAGGACTTATATATACATATTTTACTGCGGCAAATGACTTATAAACATAGCTATGTCATAATTGCCTAGTGAGATGAGGAATCTGTCAGGGGAATGCATTTAATGCGGTTCTTGTGGGAAGTCAACTATTTTGATCACTGGATGTATAATGAGAGAGTATATTTAGAAGCCTAGAAAACTCATGGCCCAAGATATATAAGTTTCTTCTACAAGAGAGTGGCATTGTCAAAATCCTTGCAGGAAATGACAATGTCTAACGCATCATAAACACGACCGGCAAACATATTTCAAGAACAGGGACTTCACACCAACAAGGTGTGTATTCATAGTTTCTAAAATCACGAGGTCATTTTGGAATAAGAGTCTCTCTCTCTGCCCTCTCTTTCCTCTTTTAATTCCTCGGTGCTGAATTTCACATATTCTTAAGATACACAGTAATATCAAGAAATAGGAGTATGGTTTTCGGTAAAGTACTTAAATCAAATAAAATGGTTTGGGAGGTAACAGTGCTATCCTAAAGTCTACCTGAAGTTTGAACTTCATTTTCCATCTTCCTCACATCACAGTCTTGCTTTCCATTCCACAGCGACTTTGATGGTTTCCATTTGAAACACCAGCTAATTTCTTATTTGAGCATGGAGCCTACTTCTTTCAAAATCAAGATATTTTTTCTAGTTTATAAAGCAGCAGATACTCAATTTTTAATATGTTGGAGGAGGGATCCACAACTCCACTCTGGCAGCTTTGCTTAGGTTTCTGCTTTCTTTGAATCAGGTGGTTCCTGAAGTCTAAAAAAGCAAACAGTGTATACTTCATCAGGCCTCAAACAAAGCATCAAGGCCTGGCTTTTGTGGAAATTCTAACAGGGCAGGGGGTACTCTGTAGCCAGAAGACTGTTTTCAGGTGCATTTTCTGTCACCCATGTCTGGTTTTCTCTTTGTTAGCGACTTCAAACTTCATTTTATTGACTTCTCAGAAACCAAGTATATCTTGCTGTTTCTTCTTAATTGCCTTAGAGCCCTAAGAAGGTGCAGTACATACACAGATCACCAGTCTGGGAACAATGGTTTTGTGCAGTGCTGAAAAGGTCTGCCAGGCAGCTGCAGCAATAGCTGGAGGATGGCAATGAGAGAAACAGAGTTTAAAGGTGGGGTGGGGTGGGACAGGGGAGTGCAGGTGGAAGAGGAACTGTCCAAAGTCTGCCTCCAGTCTTAGGGGCTTTCAATGGTGGGGTCTTAAAATAATAATATTTTTATTAATTCTTTGAGCCCTTCTCAACTCCTCCCACATTCACCCCATCTCCCTACCCATCCAATTTTGTATATTTTAAGTTTTCTTTACAATAAACTTATTATTAAAAAACCCTTGCAAATAAAGCCATCCACACCAAAAGTAAATGAACTCAAAGCCTATACAATTCCATGAACTTATGTACAGATAGACCAACGCCATTTGTTGAAGATGCTATCTTTTCTTTATTGTGTCTTTTGGGTCCCTTTGTCAATAAGTAGGTGTCCATAAGAGCATAGGCTTATATATGGGCCCTCAAATCAATGTCAATGATCTTTGTGTGTTTACGCTAGTACCATGCTGTTTTTGCCACTATGGCTCTGTAGTATAACTTGAAATCAGGGATGGTAATAACTTCCACAGTGTTTTTACTGTTGCGATTTATTTTGTCTATCCTGGGTCATTTGTGTTTTCTTATGAATTTTAATATTTTTTTCTGCTGATGCTGCTATAAGATGTGGAACAACCCAAGCACCAATAGGACTTATGGTAGGTATGTCAGAGCTGAACTATATCCAGGGTCCACAGCTTCCTCTGAGGTCACTGGGAGAGACAGAGTTGCCACAGAGTCAGTGTGTCCAATACAGAGCCAAATCAAGCCTATACCCTGGATCTTCAGCTTGCATTGAAGCCCCTGCGAGGTATGGAACTTCCCTGGGAGTTATTGATATTTTAATTATTTTTAACATATCCTTTTACTATAAATAGAGTTCTTCAAATTCTTACTAATTTGCAAGTTATAATTTAGATGTTTAGATGTTTTTGAATTGCAATGAAAGCAGGTTGGTCACTTATGACCTTACCTTTATTGCTTAGAACTTCTGGTTAAACCAATTGATAGTTAATACATGTTCTGCCTTCAAGGAAATGTAAAGCTAATTTGTCTTTGTTTGGATTTCCCCCACTTTTTAAACACCCATAAGTGAAGTACAAGCTCATTAAGGATAAAGCCAGCCAAAGTCCCAAACAATTTGTTTTTCTCTGAAAAGGGAAACACTTTCTGTGAATCATGTGTGGGAGAAGTCACCAGAGGGAAAACAGAGTGCTAACAAATTAATGAACCAAATGGCCAGGAAGCAAAATAACCTCAAAGCAAGCAAGCAAACAGAAGGCTACCCTTAAATCAAACGCCTGAAAGTAAACCAAATAGAGGTAACCAACAAAGAGAATCTTTAAACATATATATGTTTAAACATACATATATGTATATATACATATATATATATGTCTGCCTATATGTCTGTGTCCCATATGACACAGTATCCACAGAAGCCAGATGAGAATGCTTGATCTTTGGAACTGGAATTAGAGATGTTTGTGCATTGCCACATGCATGCTAGGCCTTCTGGAAGAGCAGGAAGTACTCTGAACCACCCCGCAGCAAATAGGATCTCAATCAACCAGCTGAGAATAAATAAATGCACCATCAATCAAACCAAAGGAGGGCTAGCATTAAGCAAGGACTCATAAACATCTACGTGAGGAGATAAATGTTTTAGACACGATGGGTCCATGCTAGTATCTGTCTCCATCCCAGGTAATAAGTGAATTAATTCTTTTCTTTTTTTTTTTTGGCTTTTTCGAGACAGTGTTTCTCTGTAGCTTTGGAGCCTGTCCTGGAACTAGCTCTTGTAGACCAGGCTGGCCTCGAACTCACAGAGATCTGCCTGCCTCTGCCTCCCAAGTGTTGGGGATTAAAGGCGTGTGCCACACCTTACTTAAATGAATCATTCTTGAGGTTTCAGTTTGGGGCACCATAGCTGATGATGCAAGAAACATGTCTCAAATCCAAAGGATAAGACATAGTTTATTCTGGAGGCAAGTATGAGTGATCATGGCCCAGGAACAGTTTCAGGCTGCCCCAATTCCATGTTCGAACATGTTAGCAGTTTCATGGCGTTTTATAGTGAACGAACAAAGAAAATCAAAACTTATGATGTCTTTCAAATATATTGGTGCAAACAACAAATTGGCACATTATACAAAGGCAGGGAAACCTCTGTTGTAAGCCTTGATGCTCTCCTGGGACATCCTTAGTGTTTGAGTTGGTGCTAGACAGTCATCTATTAATGTATCCCAAATAGTTTCATGTGATAGTTGTGAGGACATCAAGAAGTCACACACAGCTGGGCAGTGGTGGCACATGTCTGTAATCCCAGCACTCAGGAGGCAGAAGCTGGTGAATCTCTGTGAGTTTGAGGCCAGCCTGTTCTACAGGGTGAACTCCAGGAAGGACAGCCAACGTTACACAGAGAAACTCTGCCTCCAAAAACCAAGAGAAGTCACACACAGAGGAGAACAATGAATATTCATGGGGTTAAGGTGGCCCAAAGGTAATTTGCATTTAGGCCCTAAGCTTATAACATTCAAATCTCTCCTCAGTTACTGGGCTTCTCATCAGCCTGTTGTAAGGTAGGTGTGTCTCCTCTCGGGGAATTTTCAACTATAAACACTTGAAGCGGACAATGAGGAATACTGAGAACTCAAGAACAATGGCAGTGGGTTTTTGACCCTACTGCACGTACTGGCTTTGTGGGAGCCTAGGCAGTTTGGATGCTCACCTTACAAGACCTGGATAGGGGTGGGCAGTCCTTGGGCTTCCCACAGGTCAGGGAACCCTGATTGCTCTTCGAGCAGATGAGGGAGGGGGACTTGATCGGGGGAGGAGGAGGGAAATGGGAGGTGGTGGCGGGGAGGAGGCAGAAATCCTTAATAAATAAATAAATTAAAAAAAAAATAAAAAAAACACTTGAAGCACATCATTATTGCATGTTGTATCGCTATTGATTTTCTGTTGTTTATTATTATATTCCAATGGTCATTTTTTTAACCTCTGAATACCAGCACATTTTACATGTGCTGCTTGAATGAATGAATGAATGAATGAATGCACATATGAATGGACTGTAGCGAATACCCCCAGGGTAATGCTTCCTAAGCTACAAAGTGGTAAGAATCACCTAATGTGCTTATTAAAGGATAGATGCTTCAACCTTATTCTCTGAAAGTCAGCAAAGTGAAGCTCATGGATCTACATTTTCAGAAGCATTCCAGATAATTCTGATGACTTGGGGAAAGCTTCCTTTAGAATACAAAGTAAGTAATTTGAGGAAAAAAAAAAAAAAGCAAAGAACATTTGTTCCTGAGTGGAGCACATTGAAGAAAGTGCTTGTTCCCTCAAGGGATCCCTGGAAGCGGTTGTTCTCTGCAGTCTAGAGAATAAATAGATACTAGCCTCATTGGAGGAAACCCCAGTGAAATGAAGCTTCGTGCTCTCGTTCAAGGGCTTCATCGTTTCTTTCTCAGGTCGATTGCATCATTGTTTTGCCAAAATAGTCACTGTTTGGCCAAGCCTGTTACCCCTGCCTCCATTAAAATGATGCATTTGTCAAATTTCTCTTTGGATGTTCTGTGAGTATTTTTAGCAGATTTAAGCCTGTCTTCCCTTGTTCCCTGAAGGAGGAACAAGTACAAGTTCCCGCCAACTCATTGGAGAGGCATTGCTCAAGAGCAGCTCCTGGGGAGCCAGATACAAGGAGTGAGAACGTGGGATAATTTCCAGCCCCTCCCTGCCCCTCTGCTCTGTCTCATTTTCACCACCCACCTTGCCAAATGCTCGTGTTATCTTTAGCAGGTGCTTTCCAGGCTGTTTAGATAATTTCCCTTACAAGAGCAATAAATCCCAAAGAATTCCTGGCTTCTACTCAGAGCAAAGGAACCACACTGGACAAAGAAGAGCCTTTGACAGTTACAGTCTAAAAAGGTTTTCAGAGGGGCTGGAGAGATGTCTCAGTGCTTAAGAGCACTGTCTGCTCTTCCAGAGGTCCTGAGTTCAATTCCCAGCAACCACATGGTGGCTCACAACCATCTGTAATGAGATCTGGCGCCCTCATCTGGCATGAAGGTGACCATTCAGGCAAAACACTGTGTATATAATAAAAACATCTTTAAAAAAAAAGGTTTTCAGAAAGTGGTAAAAAGAGATCATGCTGTGGTTCTGAAGGTGGAAACGTCAGGTACCACGTTTGTCTTAGTGAGGGTTTCTATTGCTGTGAACAGACACCACCACCACAGCAATTCCTAATAGGGAAATTATTTAATTGGAACTGGCTTACAGTTTCAGACATTTAGTCCATTGTCATCATGGCAGGAAGCATGGCGCATAAGCAGACATGGTGCTGGAGAAGGAGCCAAGAGTTCTTCATCTAAAATGGCAGGCAACAGGAAGAGAGAATGACCCTGGACTTGGCTTGAGCTTCTGAAACCTCAAAGTCACCTATTCCAACAAACTCACACCTCCTAATAGTGCCATTTTCTATGGGCCTTTTGGGGACATGTTTATTCAAACTACCATGACATCTCTACCAGGGACAGAGACCCAATCCCTGCCCTTCCTCACCCTAGAGACCCAGGAACTCTGACTGTAGCTACTGGGATATGCTTGGACTTATCTTGGGTCCTCATTCTGGTGAGTTAATGTTTCCGCTACCTCACTCAATTCTGAATGTTGCATTTTCCTCACTCATCTTTTTACCTTAAAAAAACCTTTCTAAGCTTTTCATACACATAGTCGGTCATATCCACCTTCTACTCCTCTTTCAATCTCTCCTGGGTCCACCCCACTTCCTATAACTTTATGTCCTTCATTTTGTGTGTGTGTGTGTGTGTGTGTGTGTGTGTGTGTTTGTGTGTGTATGTTCATATAACCCATATAAGTCTAATTTGTGCTGTCTGGTGTGAAGTTATGAACTGGAGCATAGCCAACCTCCCAGGAGCCACACCCTGAAAGAAAATTAACTCTTCTTCCTCCCCCAGAAGTCATATACTGTCCAGAGCACTTCAGTTAGGGATGAGGCTTCATGAGTCCCCTTCCCCACCTCCTTCCTAGAATGGGGACTGCCTTGATTTTGTGCAGGTGACCATAGTTGCTACAAATCTATGAGTGTAGTGGTCTTGTCAGGTTGAGGACACTGCTCCACTTTTGTCCTTGACCGCTGGACCTCAGAGTCTTCCTACCTGCTGGAGGAAGACTCCCCCACCCCTGGAGGAGGGGTGATCAACTGTGGCTGAGCTCTCTCTTTACCTTTCTCTCTTTGACCAACTGTGAATTTCTACCACCGCCTACTGTATCACAAACATATTTGTCCTCAGCTCCAGTGAGGGTAGCCCAGTTGGGTTAACCTCGTTCCGGGTTAGTGTTTCTCTTTCCCACTTAGTTGTGATCACCACGGTACCCCTATTCTTCAGTTTCTTAAGTCTAGATTGAAGATGACAGAGGACCAAGGCAATCCACATGTTCTTACTGCGTTTGCTTTGATACAGAATCTGCTGGGTGACTAAGAAGGGAGAGGCAAAGTCATGGGAGGATAGATGTGAATGGGGGGTGGGGGGTGGTGAGAATTGTTAGATTCTCAGACTTTTTCTTTGGAAAAGAAACCCTAAACTTTTATTTTCTTCTTTATTTTTAACATGTCCTTTTTAACTTACATGTAGTGAGCTCAGCTAGGATCTTTGTCTTTAATGGCTTATTTAGTTAAGCTTCTGCTTTAATGTAGGAGGTGTGTGTGTGTGTGTGTGTGTGTGTGTGTGTGTGTGTGTATGAGAGAGAGGGATAATATACACACACAAGTAAAGGGTAATCAGTTCTTAAAATTTAATTACTGTGACTACAGTTGAGTGTTGACTTTCAGAAATGTCTTGATTCATGATGTTTTTATTTCCATATTAAATACATCTAAGAACTAGTGATCCTGGGAAGAAGCTGCCCCCTGCATCGAACATTCATTGGCTGATTATAACTTCAGGTATTGAAGAGAGGGTGGAATGATGCAGCTTCAGAGTCAGGAGTTTTTTGTTTGTTTGTTTTTGTGGTTTTGGGGTCCCTCAATGGTCAGTCATTACTCATGTCTCTGTTGGACCTAACATCCTTGTGACTACCGAGAGAAACCTTTCGGAACATATTAACAGATCATTGATCATTGGCTTCTACTAACCCAAAAGCTTACAATGTCATCAGATAGCATGGAATTTGGTATAATCCAACTCTGTGTTCCCAGCCCTAATCACTTATTCTTGGTTCCAAAGTTAACTAACTATATCAGGTCCCCTTTGGGGTGGGAGCTTCACTTTTCACATGGTCAGGTGTGCACTTTTAATGTGATGTCTTGGAGGCAATCTACTTTCGACTGGAGGAGTCAGCAGGATCAGAAGCAGAGAGCAGCTTGTGCCCAGCCACCTGGCATTGACTCCTGAAGTAGATGTTGGCCTGGGACCTCCTTCTGTGGACAGTTAGTTCGTTCATTGGTTTATTTTTGAGCTGGTTGCTGGTTGTTTATGACCCTGTTTATGTGCTATCTTTCTTTTTTAAATTTCCTTTCAGAGAATTTGGCTTACTTATTTGGTTTGAAAGTATTTTGGTCCCTAGAAATTCATGTTTTTTTTTTTTTTTGGTTTTGTTTTGTTTACCCCCTGACAGCTGACAGTATTTTGGTTCCTGACCATTCAGCTTGTTGATTTGCTAGCATTTTGTCTCTTCCTCTGGCCACTTCTACAATATCTGGTTCCAAAAGCGAAGAAACAAATGTTTGTTACTCCAGTGGGTTTTATGTTTGATAAATCTCTTAATTTGTCTTCCAAGTATTTGAAAAAAAGGGGGTAAAAATTCAAATGAAAATAATTTGGCTTTACCATTTCCTCATTGGGGGGATATGTACTGTCTCTAAATTGTTAGTTTTATTTTCTTGATGGTTAATTAGAAATCCTAGGCAATAGAATTAAATATTTATATGTGGGATCTTTTCATTAAATTTAAAAGCATCTAAAAGTGCAAATGGTTTAATCAGTACTTTAAACCAGATTTAATTAGTACTTTAAGCCAGATTTACTGGTAGCTCTTGGAAGTGGAGTCAGAAGGATTGTGGATTTGAGGTCAGCATAGGCTACGTGGTGAGTTTCAAGCCAGCATGGGCCATGTAGGGATATTTTGTCTCAATGGAAACATTGGATGCTGGTAGAAAGGCCTGCTGGTAGACTGGCCACACAGCCCTGAGGACTGGAGCTTGATCCCCAGCACAAGCACATGAAAAAGCCAGGTGCAGCGGTGTGCACGGGAAAGGCAGAGAAAGGTACATCCTTGGAGCTTGGTAACTGCAAGGTTCAATGGGAGACCTTGTCTCAAAAATAATAAGGTGGAGCTTTGGGAATGGAGATGCATGCCTTTCATATTTGCACTTAGGAGTTGGAGGTAGGAGGATCTATGTGAGTCTGAGGCCAACATGGACTGCATAGTGCATTCCAAGACAACCAGGACTGACTATGTAGTTGGACCCTGTCTCAAAACAACAGCAACAGGTTGAGAGTGACAGAGAAGGACACCAGATCATAGCCTCTGGCCTCCACACATGACCATGCTTGTATAGACATGAACACATATGCACCCGTAAGTTAGTATTTTAAAACGTATGCTTCTGTTGAGAGATAGTGACCATGATTAAGGCCTTGGAGAATGCACATGCTTCTATATTTAGTCTGCTGTGGCACTTTCCCAAGCAGACAGAGAATCTTCTTGTTCAGTAATTTTGACATTTTAAATTTGGCTTCAAGCAGGAGAGAGGTTGCTTCTAAGACCCCTGGTACCTCTCAGGCCGTGACTTTATGGGAATGGCCATCTTAGGGTAAAGAATAATCAGCTGCTAGGTTTCCCAGAGACCCGGGGTTAGCGAGTTCTAGAGAAAGAAGGGCGCGTGTCTTGACTCACATGGATTTGAGTCCTCCCTCTGCCTCCTCCATTCACATCGGCTTTGTGGGCAGGCACCTTCACCACGCTAAGTTTAATGGCTGCCTTGTTCCAGAGATTTGTCTTATTAGTTTTACTTATGTGTATGTGTCTGTGTCTGCGGATGTGCACAATGAGCACAGACACCCACAGAGGCTGGAGGCATCAGATGCCCTGGAGCTGGAGTTACAGACGGTTCTGAGTCACCCAAAAGGGTTCTGGGAAATGAACTGGGGTCCTTTGGGAGAGCAATAGGAGCTCTTAACCATTGAGTCATCTCTCCAACCCAGTATCCTTGAAATGCAAATCACGTACACATTATACATAGAGCGGTTTACAGGTTCTAAAAAGACCGCCTTTACAAAATTTTAGCCACCCAATGCATGTTAATTTTCCCTTTTCTTCCGCAGTTTAATCCGTCCTCCTAGCATCAAATAGAACATCACCCAAACTAGTTAGAGTTTATTTTATTCTATAAGACTGTGAAAGAAAAAAGTGAGTAATCACTTTCTTAGCCCACCCTAGGACTTGCTTTCGGAGACAGGGTTTGGCTATACAGCCCAGGCGGCCCTCTACACTGAGATTCTCCTGCCTCTGGTTCCTAAGGGTCGGGATTAGAGCCACAGTCACTGTATTCAGTTTATCCCCTGACTTAACTATGGCAGGAAATGATTTAGAACTGACTTTAAAATTATTTTCCCCATTCATTTGTTTATGAGTTATTCCACTTTTTGCAGAAAAGAAGAGCAGCCAGACTAAATTTATCCAATTCAGATATTCTATGTGAGAAAAGCAAGGCTATCCTGTGGTAATGATATAAAATGACATAAAAATATAAATTATGGAGAAAGGAAGAATGAAGGACAGAGGAAAAAAATAAAGAAGGTTACCTATAATTGTTCAGGGCTCACGTTGGGTGACCCTATGTGGCTGGGGAAGTTGGGTTTCCCTCTTTTAATTATTAATCTTTTTTTTTTTTTTGAGACAGGGTTTTTCCGTGTAGCCCTGGCTGTCCTAGAACTCACTCTGTAGACCAGGCTGGCCTTGAACTCAGAGATCCATCTGCCTCTGCCTTCCAAGTGCTGGGATTAAAGGTGTGTATCATCTTGGCCAAGCAAATTCTCAGTGTTGTTAATAAAACAATTTAAAAATAGTCAGCATTTTCTAAATATAACTCCAGTAGCACAGACACTGAGAGAAACATTTAATAAATGGAACCTCCTGAAACTGAGAAGCTTCTGTAAAGCAAAGGACACGAGCAACAAGACAAAATGGCAGCTCACAGAATGGGAAAAGATCTTCACCAACCCCACATTGGACAGAGGTCTGACCTCCAGAATATACAAAGAACTCAAGAAACTGATCTTCAAAAGAACAAGTAATCCAATAAAAAATGGGGTACAGACCTAAACAAAGAACTCTCAACTGAGGAATCTAAAATGCCTGAAAGACACTTAAAGAAATGCTCAACATCCTTAGTCATCAGAGAAATGCAAATCAAAATAACTCTGAGATTCCATCTTACACCTGTAAGAATGGCCAAGATCAAAAACACTGATGACAACTTATGTTGGAAAGGATGTGGGCTGAGGGTACCCACATTGCTGGTGGGAGTACAAGCTGGCCCAGCCCCTTTGGATATCAGTATGGCGATTTCTAAGAAAATTAGGAAACAACCTTCCTCAACACCCAGCAATACCACTTTTCGGTATATATCCAAAGGATGTTCAATCGTACCACAAGAACATGTGCTCAATTATGTTCATAGCAGCATTGTTTGTCATAGCCAGAACTTGGAAACAACCTAAATGCCCCTCAACTGAAGAACAGATAAGGAAAGTGTGGTACATTTACACAATGGAGTACTACACAGCAGAAAAAAATAATGACATCTTAAAATTTGCAGGCAAATGTATGAATTTAGAAGCATCATAATGAGTGAGGTAACCCAGACCCAGAAAGACAAATATATCTACTCACTCATAAGTGGCTTTTAGACATAAAGCAAAGAAAACCAGCCAACAATTCACAATCCCAAGAACCTAGACAACAATGATGATTTTAAGAGAGACATACATGGATCTAATCTACATAAGAAATAGAAAAGGACAAGATCTCCTGACTAAATTGGGAGCATGGGGACCACGGGAGAGGGTAGAAGGGAAGGGGAAAGGAAGGGAGGGGAGCGGAGAAAAATGGATAGCTCAATAAAAACAATTTTTAAAAAATGAAGTCAGTAGGACAATTTTATTAGAATTGATGAAAAAACACAGGGCAAGCATGCCATAAATTTCAGCTAGCAGGAGGTAGGATATGGAGAAAAGGAAGAAAGAAAGCAGTGTCTCTGGAGTTAGGAAGGAACAGTCAATGGAAGTATGCCAGCAGCAAGCAGCTGTAGGCTGCATGGTAGAAGTGGGGCTGCTCCAGAGAAAGAGAAGGCCCAAGGTGACAGAGAAAACATGCTTAGGCTGCAGCTGAGAGATAGAAAAGACTAGAATAAGTAGAAAAGGAGGAAAAGCAGAGGTCACACTTTCTAGGTTAGGATTCAGATTTATCAGATGTACTTGGCTGCAACTCCTCAAGCAACTGGACTGTGGGTCTGGAGAGCAAAAGTTTGATGTCTCGTTAAGAGGATAACTACTCCTTTAGCCTCTTTTGCATGGCTTCAGGTGAGCCAGCTTTACTAAGGGGTGGTCTCTTAGCTAGGCCCAGCGGATTAATTCTTTTTTTTTTGTTTCTTTATTAGTTTTAAAGATCTATTTATTTTAACATTCTTTTAAAAATTCATTCTTCACATTACACACCCCAGTCCCACTCATTTTCTAGTCCTTCTAACGTTCACCCTTGTAACATTCCCCCTCAAAGAAAAGAAGTAAATAAATAAATAAATAAATAAATAAATATTGGTTCCAGTACTGGGGAGGCAAAGACAGGAGGATCTCTGTGAGTTCAAGGCCAGCCTGGTCTACAGAGTGAGTTCCAGGACAGGCTCCAAAGCTACAGAGAAACCTTGTCTTGAAAACACAAAATAAAATAAAACAAAATAATTTAAAACAGAGACAAGAATTACACAAAAACTTCACATCTCGCCAACCCTAGGGGGCAACGACCTGCTCCTCTATAGATCACAGTCTTCTCTTGGACCGGTCACTGTCCTTGTACCATGCTGCCTCTCCATCTTTCCTGCCTCTCCATCACACACTCGTTTGTTGTAGTGGCACTAGGTACTATGGCGTGCCACACAATGTATGCTTTTTCTCAAAAAGTTTTCATTGCAATGAGTGGGGTTCAGGGTCCCTGACTTGTGCTCCATTATTGATACTGGATCCTCATTGAGAATTCTCTTGGATATTCTGTTGTTGCCCAGAGTTATGGAGATTCTTTGGCTATCATTCCATCCTACCAACTTCTTCATGTGTGCCAGAAGCTCATACTGAAGAAGATGTTGGGGTGAGCCAAGTCAGGGCCTGGACGATAGTTGATTTTGTAAGCACAGGTCTCTGCCGAGCCTCCCCTCCTCCCGTGCTGCGGCCATTGACATCAACATGGCTTCAGGTGGCAGTCCAGAGCATGGATATCCACATAGCTTTTGGTGGAATCACGGGCCTCGGACATCAACACAGACCCCAGCTGTGATAGGACCATGGACCCAGACATGGCCCTTGACAGCAGCCCAGCCATGATATCACCATGGACTCAGATGTCAGCACCTGTCGTATGACCCCCCTCCCCCATGACAGCAGGCCCTTCAGACATCCACATGGTCTCAGGCGGCAGCTCAGACCACGGACATTAACATGGCCTTTGGTGTTAACTCAGGCCATTGGCAAAAGCTCAGACTCTGGCTACAGCAGGACCCTGGACCCAGACATGGCCCTGGGCAGCATTGCCTGGGACATCTCCATGACCTCAGATGGCTAGCTAAGCAGGCTCCTCATACCTGCTTGTTCCTCCCTGCCATCATGTCTGGTTCTAACTCTCTCCATAGTGCAGGAGCTGCTCTATTCCGCTTTCTTTCCATCTCTCCACTGAGCACGCCATCTTTCCCGTCTGTCTCTCCATCACATGGTCTCTCAAGGCCAGCACTTGGGTGTCTTCCAACTGCATCCCTGGGCTGCTGGGCCCTTTAAGTGAGAAGAAAATGGTATATAATGTTCGAATCTTTGCAGCAGATCAGAAGGTCACATCTTCACCCAGGAGCAGAGATATTCCATTAGAGATGTGGGGTGAATTCACTGAAAGGCTTCTAAAGCTCCTGTAACAGAAGGAAGGAAAAACTTCACAGAGGGGCAGGAGTGTGATGAAGTCAAGATGGCAACGTGTTGCTTTGGAAATCCATGGGATGTTTGTGCAAGTCTTGGAATTTTTCTGCACAATTTAACATTTATCACATTAAACATGTTGAGAGAGAAGTTTTTTTAATAAGCTGTCATTTTTATTTTTTTTAATTTAATGTAATTTAATTTTTTATATAACGTAATTCTTTATAGATCTTTGGGAATTTCACGTCATTCATTTCCCCCGAATCCTGCACACCTTTCTGTTCTTCCATATCTACCCCTCACCCTGCAGCATCCCCTGCCCTAGAAGAACCTGTTGTAATTATAATTCTGCAGGCTGCCCTGTCACCTAGGTACCCTGTCCCTTTAAGAGATAAGCCTCGCCCACTCCCTCCCACCCCCTACTCCCTCCTACCCCTCCACTCCCTCCCATCCCTCCACTCCCTCCCACCCCTCCACTCCCTCCCATCCCCTCCACTCCCTCCCACCCCCCACTTCCTGCCTAGGAAATCTGATCTTTCTCCTCTCTTCCTCTTACTCTCTTTGCCTGTCCTTGTTTTGAATACTTTGAACAGGCAGCTTCTGCCTATCCCTTTCCCCTTACTCTTTCCTCTCTTTCTCTGTCTCTCTTCCCTCCCCGCCTCTCTCTTCTACTCCATAACCCCTTACCCTTATATGTTTCCCAGTACCCACTAAATAAACTCTATACCCAAGCTCTTTCTCTGCATGGTATATCTCTCTGTCTCTCTCCCACCCACTGCGGCCTTGGGTCGCCGCTGTGGCCCCCTCGTGGGACCGGCCTCAGGTCACCTAAGTCATAAATCATAACAGAACCCCCCCCTCCCCAAATTAATTAAGAACAAAACAAACAAACAAACCATATAACTTTGTCCATTCAGCCCCATCCACAAATGCCACGAATGTTCATTGCAATGAGTCATTGGTTTGGCTCATGGCCTCTGGCATGCCGTCATCACTGGCCACGCACGGAAACTCCTCTCAGATCCAAGGCCTGGGATGTGGGTCTGGTGGAGCTGATCAGTCCGTGGGATCCATCCCCTTAGGCCCTCCTAGGCTGGTGCCATCCTGGCCAGCTCTCCCACACTCCTGGGGCCATAGTGAGAGAAGTTTATTCTTCTTTTATGCTATAGGTCCAAGAGAGGTTGGCTGGGGAGCCACTTCTTCCATTCCAGGACTCAGGATGACAGGTATCTATGGTTATCACGAAGGGGCCATCTGGATCTCCCCTGGGCTCTGGTCCTAACTCATTGGCCTGAAATTCTGGCCCATATTCCATCACAAATCCTGTCTGGTGCTTAGCAGGGGAGAGCTGGAAGCATTTGTTCAGAGACTTTATCCTGACAAGAATAAATACACAAATTTCTTCAAAGAACTAATTATCATGGAAAAGCAGACTCTCTGAAAGTGATTTCAGTAAAAGAATTCAGACCCCTCCTCCATCCCCAGCCACTTCCTTTTTTTCAAAAGTCTCTTTCAAGTGGACCAGTTCTAGCCGCTGAGGGCAAAGAATCTCTTCTAAAAACTGGCAGGTGCTTTAGCCAGTGAGGCCGCCAGCTGGCCAGCCAGCCGGCTCTTCCTAGACTCTCAACACCTTTTTATTGAGTCAGCTAGTTTTCAGTGAGTCGGGAAGGAGATGTGGGAGTTGTCGTGAGAGCAGGAAAAGCAAAAGTTAGGTGGAGGGAGGCTGACCAAATGTTTAAGAAATGAAACGATAAAACCAAACATCTGAATAAACTAAAATTTGAACATTCCTTGACTTGACCATTTACAGTAGTTAGAAAGGACTTCATAGCAGAAGTGACATTTAAACTGTCAGCTAAAGGTATCTGCTAGGTGGGGTATTCCAAGTAGCTGGCAGGCAGAATGATGCCCAGCAACCAGTAGGCTTACAGAATCTAAAGGAGCTGGGGGTTCTGTGCCCATCCCTAATACACTGAAATTCTAGCGTAGGACCAAAAATCCTAGTGTAGGGCCAAACATTTTCATTCGTTAGGAGATGGGCTAAAGAGCCTTATTTGCTATATAAAATGTTTAATTCATCATTGCCATCACTAGTAAAGACTGTTGCCGTGTAATTTACGGTAGGAAGTGTAATGGTGTTTGTTCATTCTAACTTTTGCTCTCCACAGTGTTGGTTACCCATGGCCAATGGTGGTCCAAAAAGATCAAATAGGTGATTCCAGAAACAAACAGCTCATGCATTTTAAATTGCATGCAGTTCTGAGCATGACGTGATTGGGATGTTTGGTCGTGCTTTCACTATTATGTTATTTTACTATTGATGTTGTTAATCTCTTATTGCGCCTAATTAAACTTTTCCACGTGAATTGGTGTAGCAAGCAAATAGAATATATAGGTTTTGCTGATATCCAAGTTTTTTGGGTATCTTAAAAAAATATCCCATGCAGATAAGAGGGGACAGTTGTATTATAGTAAATGACCTCTCAGGAAAAGAACGCTTCTGTTCGGGGCAAAATTTGTCAGGCTATAGGTGTTGTGACACACACACACACACAAGTTTCTCTGGGAATGGCAGGAGACCTACTAGGTTAAACCAAACCAAAGCAAACCCAACAGGTTTTTAAAAAACAGTGCAGGGATGTGGATATAGAAGAAAATATTTTAAACAGAATGTCTTTGTCAAAGGGGAGAGTGATGGGGAGAAGAAAGGATTTCTCAGAATCAGTTTGAGAGGTATATATATATATATATATATACATATATATATATATATATTTTGGTTTTTCGAGACAGGGTTTCTCTGTGGTTTTGGAGCCTGTCCTGGAACTAGCTCTTGTAGACCAGGCTGGTCTCGAACTCACAGAGATCCGCCTGCCTCTGCCTCCCGAGTGCTGGGATTAAAGGCGTGCACCGGTATTATTTTACTAAGTCAAATTAAGGGGTTTCTTGTAACAAAACAAAATTGAGTCTTATTTTTCAACCTCTGAGACTGTATTTCTCTGAGAAATAGAAACAGGATGTACATTGCCTCCCCCTCAAGAGCAAGATGATTGAGAGAAATATTAAATAGAAATTTTGAATAACTCTTGACCTCTAGCATGATACGCTAATAGACATAGTGGACCAGGTTCCTTATATGGATCCAAGTCATGATTATGTAAATCAGTTTTTTTTCTTTTTTATTGAGAAAAGGAGAAAAAAAAACAAGTTTCCACCTCCTCCTAGCCTCCCATTTCCCTCCCCCTCCTCCCCCCCTACGCCCCCTCCTCCCACCCTTCTCCCCCTCCCCCCACTCCTTTCCCCCTCCCTCTCCAGTCCAAAGAGCAGTCAGGGTTTTCTGCCCTGTGGTAAGACCTAGGACCTCCCACCTCCGTCCATATCTAGGAAGGTGAACATCCAAACTGGCTGGGCTCCCACAAAGCCATCACATTACGTAGGATCAACCCCCCGTGCCATTGTCCTTTGCGTCTCATCAGCCCTCATTGTTCGCCATGTTCAGAGAGTCCAGTTTTATCCCATGCTTTTTCGGTCACAGTCCAGCTGGTCTTGGTGAGCTCTCAATAGATCAGCTCCACTGTCTCAGTGGGTGGGTGCATCCCTCGTGGTCCCGACTTCTTTGCTCATGTTCTCCCTCCTTTTGCTCCTCATTGGGACTTTGGGAGCTCAGTCCAGTGCTCCAGTGTGGGTCTCTGTCTCTATCTCCATCCATCACCAGATGAAGGTTCTGTCCTGATGGGATTCCTCAGCCTGTAAATCAGTTTTTATTTGGTATCTGCAACCACTCCTTGATTTAGGATGGGGTCATACCTCTTTTATAGATGGAGGTTACTAGTATACAATTTGACTTATGATATTTGCCTTTTTTGCTGTGAAAAGTCATTCTCCATATAACAGAGCTCTATAAATTGTTCTCTTTCCTCTAATTGCCCCGTTTTTAATTTCCTAAGAGCCAGAGACTGCATCAGCGCACACGGTAGAACTGTTTTTAACCTGGGTCCAGAGACTGCATCACTGCACATGGTAGAACTGTGTCTACCCTGGAGCCAGAGATTACATCACTGCACAGGGTAGAACTGTGTCTAACCTGGACCAGAGACTACATCACCACACACGGTAGAACTGTGTCTAACCTGGGACTCGCAGTCCGTTTCGGAAAATGCACTCTGCAGTGAACAGATTTTGTGACATCTGTGGCAGGCTCTTTATTTTTGTCATGTTGTATGTTCTCATCTGAGGTCTGTATGCTTTACATGGCTAGAGAGATGGCTTCTCAAGGAACGAAGTGCCACACAGCACAAACCCAAGGCGTTTCTACCCTTCTGCTTGCTGCAAAGTATTTTCATCATCACCCCAATTAAAAGGATGGCCTCATTCCTCAGGCTTCCAGGGAGCTATCTGATGCTGGAAGCAAAGAGAGAGGCTACAACCTGTATAAAAATAGCTCTCCAAGGTGGTTGAGTGACAGAGTTACAACTCAGCAGCTTGATAGAGCTGAGCACTCACATTTTGGAGCAGGAGGAGAACCAGAGAAAAGGAGCCAGAGAGACTGGGCTGGAGTCCACTCCCAGATAGAACCGAAGATGCCAGGAGCCATCATTTGACAAGCAGATTAGCTGTTAGGATTTCCTGTTGCTTCTTTCCCACCACTGGTCCATTTCTTTGAGTGTGCCTTGCCTCTGCCCCTGCAGGAATATCACACACACACACACACACACACACACACACACACACACTTTTTAAAAAAGTATTGAATAGACATGCAAGCCAGAGATTTTAAAGCATTTTGGAAAAACTAGAAGAGAATGAGCTGAGGTGACCATGGGCTCAGAAAGAGCCTTAGCGGGACTCACACCCCGGCTCTTCATCCAGGCTTGGCTTTCAACACCTCTGTGCAACGCTTATGCAGTTAGACCAGCCACATTTCCTTCAGTCTTGTGTTGACTGGATTCCAACTCGCAATGAAGCCCCTTGCTTCAAAAACCACAGATTCTTTGCAAACATCATAACCCATTTACAATCTCCAAACAAATGCTGAAACTCTGAGGTCGCTTACTAATTTGAAACTTGCATTTCACAAACACAAAACTTACGAATCAAGTATTTATAAAGACAGAACTGTGCAGTTCCCCCCCCCCCCAACTTTTGTTGTTCTCAAATTGCCCCACATTCTGGAGGAAAACCGAAGCCCCTACAATAAACCCACTTTTAAAATTAGTTCAATGTGTAGCCAATAATTCAAGGTAGACTTTTAAAATATGGTAATTTGAAACAGGCTCACGCTTTTTCCTTGGCAAATGTAATAGATGCTATTGTTTTTGAGCAAGCTCGCTGAGAAACACATCGAGCTCTTTAAAACATTTATTAGCTGAAAGCCAAGGAATTGCTGTTCCCTGGCGGCAGCAAGGACTCATTGCAGCCCAGCCACTTACCGTTGGAAGAAAGGCTTCCAAACTTAGCTCTATAATAAATCAACTCTTTAAAATGCTTCCATTAACATGGCATGCTACTGATGGAATGAGACAGGGTCTGGCTATACAGTACAGGCTTCCTTGAACTTACAGTCCTCTTGCCTTATCCTCCCACAGGCTGGGATTGCAGGTGTGGACCATTATATTCTCATGTGAGAGGTTTATAGGTAGAAAAAAAAACGAAAACAGAAAACCAGAATCTTTAGCTGACTTCCTCCCAGCATGACAGGATTCTTGCTGGGCAAGTGAGTGATAACATGGAAGGCAGGATATTGTATTTTAAGAGGCGATCCCCTCCCATGGAACCGTGAGGTGCACAGACTTTGTGCTATGCATCTTGAAACGACCTCTGAGCAGGCAAAGACATCTCAATGCTGCTGTAATGCTTTGTTGTAGCACGAAGCCCTCTTGCTATCGAGTTAAGCAGCTAACTACCGGAGTAGTTGCTACTGAGGAAGGAACAGAGACAATAGCAATCCTATTCTGATGGTTTAGCAGCTGCTTAAACTCCTGTTGCCATGTTAGACCTTGCTGGAGGCCACCACTTAGACAGGTATAGAAGGTTGACTCTCAGTACACTCTCCTTACCCTTCAGCAGAGAGATTTGAGTGCACTGTCCTAGAAAAGAGAGTGGCCTGCTAGGAAACTGTTGCACAATTCGGAGTTCAAGCTGGGCCGTGATTTTCAATGTCTTTATTAGGAAATAGCAAAAGTTGATTACCATTCCATACACGCTGTACAGAGCTCAAATGAAATGGTATGGAGGGTGGCATCTCTATGTGTGCTTGGTCTGTGGTAGCTTGCCCAAAGGGTAACCCAAACTTCCAAAGCCACAATAATGTCTTTTCCTGATCTCAGCTAGGCCACAGCATAATGCCTTGCTACTGGAAAGACTACTAATACATTATAAATGTTTCTTTATAGATTCATCAATTTATTCTGTCATTTTCTTCCTCTGAGGAAGCGGAGGGGTTGACAGGAAGCATGGCATTCGAGTCCCATTCACTGCTGACTGTGTTACATTTTCACAAAGTCTGCTTTGGAGGTTCACAAATACTGCATGCTACATGTTACAATATACACACATGGGGGACTCGAGCACATTGTTACTTTATCTGACAATGAACACAAAAGGGAGGAATTGGTTGTTTTGGAAATAAAACACCATGGTCCTTCTGTGGAACCTTCATGGATAGGACAAAGCTGCTAGTCCCTCTGAGCTCCAGTCACACCGGCAGGCAGTATGATGGAACGCGGCTGGATGCAAGAACACCAGCATCGAAGGGTGGAAGGAGAACTTTCAGGGATGTGACATCATCGTTTATGTCACTATATCAAAGAGGAATCACACTTTCAAAGTAACTGGGGCTAGGACATCATTGGGAAACAACCATGGTGTGGCGTGCCTTGGTTAAGGCTTGTGCTGGTTTGTCTAAACGTAGATTTCTGGAGATTGTCTAGCCACATCGTAAGGAGCCGTATTCAGAGGAAGGACTCCTTGTTCACCCACATGAGGCTGCGTGTCTCATTGGGCTTGCATTCATACTCAATGACAGAGAACGGGCTTCCCCACTGGCAGTGGTCTCGCTTGTGGTAATTGTAGAACTTGACTTGCCACACTGTCTCGAAGGTCCCAATGTCTGTGAACTGAGGGAGAGAGAAACCCATCAAAATCTCATCTTGCCACAAGCAGTGGATGCCCGCTAAAGTCAGTGACACACATGCAGTGGATGCCCGCTAAAGTCAGTGACAAACACAAGCAGTGGATGCCTGGTAAAGTCAGTGACACACACAAGCAGAGGATGCCTGCTAAAGTCAGTGACACACACAAGCAGAGGATGCCTGGTAAATTCAAGGACACACACAAGCAGTGGGTGCCTGCTAAAGTCAGTGACATAGCTCCCAATAATCAGGTTTCAGTAGCCACATCTCTCTTAGTCTGCAAAATTCACACATTTTCTTTTTGGAACTACATTCCTAAGATATTGGAGATCTTTTCCCCAAATCTCCTGGGCATTGGACTATTTCATGAATTTATCTTGTTTTCCAAAAAGCGAATCTAAGACTCTCACAATTTCTGTTCTTTTAAAAGAAGAAGTTCCAGAAGGGAACTGGAAAGAAAAGAAAGGGAATAGTGTTGACCAGTCATCTTTTGCACTCTGTTCTGAGACAGTAGTACAAGAAAACATCTATATTATTCATCTAAACGTAAGGTATACATAAGTGCTCTTTTATTATTAGTTTCAATTCAGGGAGGATATTTGACTGAAGGTAACAACCACAGATGCTTTGCTTTGAAGTACTGGATTCAAAAAGATTTACTTTAATGGTCAAATATCGAGGGTATATGCCCAGCTCTCAAGTTTAGGTACTGTACCATTCAAACTATGAGTGCCTACTATGTACCATGTACATATGAAAGTTGTATAAGATAGATTATTGCTCTTGTTATGTTACAGCCAGCTATGTTGGTTTAAACTGAAATCCAAGCTTATGGAAGGCTAAGAGAAGACTGCCATGAGTTCAAGGCCAGCTCGAACCACTATGAAAATAAAAGTTGTTCTACCAGAAGGTTGGAAGGTAGGCTCAATAAAAAAAAATCACTGTACAGAATTTTGAGACATTAGGATGAGTGTTTTGTAGCCACAAAGAGGACACAGAATGCTCTAGAGGCCACCAGGCAGATGCTCAAGTGTCCCGGGGTTTGCCTGACTGCTGCCTTCAGCAGCTATTTAGAGGACCTGGCAGTAAACAGCATTATGTCTGTAGTTATTTTCTCCGCCAATCCTCTTTTGATGAGAAGGGTCAGGACTGACTTGGCAGGAATCTTGGAGCCAGGAGACATAGAGAGAAGGGCAGTGAGCAAGGCGAGCTTTTACGCTGTGCAGCTGATACCAGAGGAGGGTGATCAGGTGCTTCTCAGAGAGCTTGCCAAGGTGCTCAGGACTTAGTTCCTGCATCATCGCCTCACCCACTGACTTGGTCCCGCATCAAGATCTGGGCTTTCCTTTGGGAAGTGTGCCTGATGTGAAACACAGGGATGAAACCATTAGAGTCTACACACTTCCTAGATATGAAGAGGAAGTATCTCTTCTTGGAGAGCCACGACCTAAAGATTTATGAGCTTACAGCAGCTTGTTTATAATAATTCCCAGCCTGGAATAAACTCAAAACACCTCACTATTCACCAGATGGGAGTCAAGTTTTGGTATATGTGTAAAGTGACATGTGACTGATCTATCAATAGGACATGTAGCTTAAGGTAAGAACAGGGATGGATCTTAAGAAACTGTAAGCAAAAGAATCTAGATTCCAGAGAATATATACCATATGCTTCCAATTACTTTAAAGTTATATGATAAATATAAACTATACTAGTAGAACATATCCGTGGTTATTTAGGGCCTGAGAGGGGGAGATTGCTGAAAATGTATAAGACAGAATTTTTGGAGGACAATGATAAAAGTGTTCTATATCTTGGTTGATGTGGGCCAAACTACACTGAACTATATACTGGGTAATTTATTATTTGAAAATCATGTCACATAGTTGGTTGCTTTTTAAATCAGTATCCATTTTCAGTAAGCTACAGGAAGGTCGGCCACTGAGTCCTTCACAAAGGAGTCCTTTGACAGTCAGGTTAAAGGTGTGACTAGATGTGGATCCGGAAATCATACTTCCTATAAGAACATCGTAAATTTCAGAACCGTGAAAACTGAGCATGAAAACTCTTACTTATAGAACAGATTTTTATAAAGAAATTTAAATGTAAAATATTTTTCTATTATTTTTTATTCCTATATAAATCAAGTATAGTACAATATTGAACGCATGGTCTTGTGACAGGGATATAGTCACGTGGAGTGCCTGCTTAGAAAATATGAAAGACTCTGGGCCGATCCTCAGTAAAAGATAAAATCTAGGACAGTAATATTCTTATGTCCAATTTAATCCTACTTACTTAATTCCAACTTAATGTTGGAAACTGATGGATTACATTTATTTTTCTATGTGCTTATTTGTATTTTTAAATTTAAATTAGAAAAATAAAAAACCCAAACCATGCTAAGTACTGACATTTTTGGCCAAAGAGTAATGTAAAATATTTAATAAGGAAATAAAATATTACATGAAATGTATGAGTTACTAAGACTGTTAGGATAAAAGACTGAACCATAGTTCATTAAAAGAAAACTATATGGGCAGGAAAGATGGCTCAGTGGTTAAAGGCACTGTTGCTCTTGTAGAGGACCTGGGTCCAGTTTCCAGCACCCATATGTTGGCTCACATCTGTAAACTCCAGTTCCAGGGGATTGGAGGCCTCTTCTGACCTCTTTGAGCTCCTACATTAAGGTACACACACATACAATTAACATAAAATTAGTAAATATTAAAAAAACCCAGAAAACTATGGTTAACACTTGAAAAACTTCAAACACAATATTAGCAGTTAAGCAAACACAAACTTTTACAGAGATGCCAGTTATCTGTTCAATTAGTTTAAATTTCTAAGTCCCAGAAGCACTGTTGTAAGCATCTGTTATTAAGAAAATACTGTGAAAATAGTGGGGTATTGGGATGGGGATTTGCAGAGCCATTAAGGGAGGAATATGATGTGAGAACAGGCATGGAAAAATCTTAGCCAGAAAGAGATCAGAACAGTTCATACACACGAGCTCAAGTATGTAAAATCTAAAGTGTATAAAAGCAGGGTTTTAACCTCTAAGTAATCAAATTTTTCTATTTCTTCATTCAGATTTTTTCTGTAAAAAAGAGCTATTTTCAAAATGAAATGGCTTATCCTTCCTCTCAAGTTAAGACTGGTATGTTATAAATTATATTACGAATATGTACATGCTAATGAAAATATCACAGCTTTGTTCAAAATAAGATAGTAGTGGGTTTCTGTTATTCATGTTACAGTAGTGGTATGTACAAATTGCAACCTCATTTAATAACTCACTTTGAAAGGTGTAGTTTTCTTAGTTTTAACCAACAGAGGCATTTCCAATGTCATGAACAATCGAATTATAAAATTTAACTGGAATTTGAATTCTAAATTATAATGGCTAACTTATTTTGAGGTAAGGTCTCACTATGTGACTCTGTCTATCTGATGCTTGCTATGTGAATCCGGCTAGCCTTGAAATCACAATGATCCTCCTGCCTCTGCTGTCTGAGGGCTGACCTGCATCTCTGGCTAATAAAGGTATTTTATAAAGTACATATTTTAGTAGTAAAACATTTTATTATAAAAACAGTTTTCTTTTTGTTTTTTAAGAAGATTTTATTGTGTATTATGTACACAGTATTCTGCCTGCATGTATTCTTGTATGCCATAGCCCACTATAGGTTGTTGTGCGCCACGTTGTTGTTGCTGGGAATTGAACTCAGGACCTCTGGAAGAGCAGTCAATGCTCTTAACCTCTGAGCCATCTCCCCAGCCCCAAAATAGTTTTTCAAATAAAGCTAACCACTCAAGAGAAGCAGCAGCCTAAAGCCATATGCTTCCCAAATGAGAGAAAACACCTAGAATTTTTCTTTCAATAAGAAAGAACTGGATATAAAATAACAAAACAAAAACATTAAAAATGAAAAATATAACCACCCATAAGAGGCAACTTCAGTATTATTAACTTAACTGAAAAAATTAAACTAGGAAAGTTATTCTTAAATATTTATTTTTAGTTTGTGTGTCAGGGTGTTTTGCCTGCATGTATGTTTGTGTAACACGTGTGGTCCATGCTCACAGTGGCCAGAAGGCTGCTTTGAATGCCCTGGAACTGTAGTTAGAGGTGGTTGTGAACTTCCACGTAGCTGTTGGGGCTAGAACCTGGGGTCTTCTGGAGGAGCAGCGAGTGTTCTTAACCACTGAGACATCTCTCCGGCCCCTGGAAGCCTTAATCTAAGAATATTCAGTAGTATTCAGTAACACAAGAGACCCAAACAGAAATATGTGGACAGCAATGGTCATAGCAAATATGTTAGATGTTAGTTTCCAGTCCTCATTTGGTTGGGCTTCTCCTGACTCCAGAGTCATGCTGAAGTATATATCTCTGTTAAGTCTGCACAGCTTCCTCTCCCCCAGGCCTTAGATTTTTATATTTCCCACCAGTTTTCTGGAGTTCACTTCCTGGTCCTTTTACTATCTAGTTCAGACATTTTTTCTCATCTATCTGAGAGCATAAGCAACCATACAGGCTTGCTTCTTCCTCCTGGCCCATCCCAGCAACCCAGGGATGGCACCAGCCACCACTAAATGAGAAAATGCCTTGTATCTGGATCTTATTGAGGCGTTTTCTCAACTGAGGCTCTTTCCTCCGATGACTCTAGCTTGTGTCAAGTTGTCCCACAAAACCAGCCAGTACATTACTCTAACAGCCCAAACTGATAAATAAATTTTAAAGAAAGGATATTTGTACAGAAAATGTCATGGCCTTATAAGTAAATTTGTGTATTTTTTCTAGTCCTTAAAATATTAAAGTCAGAAATATATGAGAAGGATGTTAAAACCAAGAAAGTTTTTTAAAAAAAATAGAATAAAGAGTGAAAAGTTTACATAGATGTGTGTTAGATAGTCATTTTAGGCCATAATGGACCTAATATACATTGCATTGTGATATCACAGTCTTCTCAAAAAGTGTGAACACATACCGTCTTAGTTACTTTTCTATGACATACTTCCTTCAACAAGGCCACACCTCCTAATTCTTCCCAAAAATGTTCTATCAACTGGGGACAGATTTTTTTTTTCTTTTGATGTAGGCATTTAGTACTATAATGTTTATTTTAGGAATGCCTTCCTTGTATTCCATAGATTTTGGCTTCCTGTGTTTTTATTTTCATTTATTCCTAGGGATTTTAAAAGTTCTTCCTTGTCTCAATTATCATCAAATAGCATGGAGTTGCATTTCTATGAGTTTATGCACTTTCTGTAATTTTTATTACTTCTGATATATAGCTTTATTCCATTGTGGTCAAATAGGACAGAGAATGTCATTTTAATTCTCCTAACATGTGTTCAGTCAACTTAGAAGAAAACTCCATACGAGGCTTCTGAAATGTATGTGCAGTCTTTTTTGTTTAGGTGGACTGTTCTGTTAGGCACATTTGATTTGTGATGTCATTTAACTCCAATGTACCCCCCCCCACACACATCCAGATGATATGTCTAATGGTGAGTGAGGTATTGAAGTCACTCACTGTCACTGTGTTGAGGTCAGTCTGTGATTTTACATCTAGTTGTATTTGTTTTATTAAACTGGGTGTGCCTATATTTGGCAAATATATGTTCAGAACTGTAAAACATTTTTTTTTAGCATATTGTCCTTTTAATGAGTATAAAGTGACCTCTGTTATCTTTTGTGAATTGCTGTGGTGCAGTCTATTTTGACAGATATTAAAATAGGTATGACTATTTGCGTCTCTGGTTCTATTTGTCTGGAATACCTTCTATATTTTACCTTAAGGTGCTATTTAACATTGTCGGTGAGGTGTATTGTTTTTGGAGGCAGCAAAATGATGACTTCTCGTCTCTGATTCAATTTGCTGATGTGTATCTTTTTATTGGGAAGTTGAAACTGATAATATTCAGTCATTGCTAAAAGATATGTAGTAATTCCTTTCTTTGTATTGTAGTGCTTTCCAAGATTTCTTTGGCCAACTGTCCTGGTATTATTTATTCATTCCCTCTGTCGTCTTTAGTGTGTTTACCCGTCTTCTCAGTGTTTCTCTCAGTGTCCTTTGTAGGGCTATTTTTAGCAATCATGAATTCCTTTAATCATTTTTTATTATAAAATGTTTTCTTTTTATTTCTCCTTCAACCTTGATAGATATTTTTTTCTAGGTATAAGAGCCTGAGTTGACAGTTGTCATCCTTCAGAACTGGGAAGAGATCTTTGCAGATACTTAGCATGTTAAAAGATTTCTTGAGTAATCCATCATCTGTTATTTTGATGAGCTTGCCTTCATAAGTAACTTTACCATTCTCTCTTGCAGCTTTCCATACTTTCTTTATTCAATGTTTTTAATGTCTTAACTATTATGCTATGGGGGATTTCATTTCTGATTCTATCTAATTGGTGTTCTGCTGGCCTCTTCTACCTGGATGGGAATTTCTTTCTCTAAGTTTGGGAATTTTTCTTTTATGCTTTTATTGAAAATATTCTCTATACCTTTGGTATCCTATTCTTTTTATTCTTCTATGCACATAAACACAAGGCTAGATCTTTTAGTGGTATTCTAAATCTCTCCTATGTTTCATAATTATGTTTTTAACAATTTGTTCTTGACTTCAATGCATGATACAGTCCCTCTACCTTGTCTTAAAGTCCTAATACTTTGTTCTTTGCATGATTTATTATGTTGTTGGGGCTTTTTTAAAAATAGGTTTATTGAGGTTTTTTCATTTCCAGCATCATTTCAGCTTGCTTTTGTTTAGTAATTCTCCTTTCTATTTTTTTTTGTGTGTCTTGTATTGGTTCCCTTATTTCATTCAGCTTGTTTTCGTTCTCTTGCAGTATATCCGTGCTTCCTTTGAGTTGTTTACCATTTAAAATTCTTTTTCTGGAAGTTCTTTATGTTGTTCTCATTTGGGTTCACTATTTTGGGATTAATAAGTTTTGGAGTAGACATGTTTTCTTGGTCTTTAATTTTGTTTTTGTGTTGGGATATATGCACTGAAGTTAACTGTCTGTGTCATTCATGCCTTTAAAATAGATTTATCTTTATTTTAATTGATGTGCATATGTGTCTGTTTGTGAGCATGGATGTGTGGAAGCTGGAAGAAAACATTTAATCCCCTTGAGCTGGAGATACAGGCAGTGGCCAGCTTCTCCAGATGGGTGCTAGGAATCAAATTCGGGTCCTCTGGAAGGGTAGCAAGAGCTACCTTAATCACTGAGCTATCTCGCCAAACTTTTTTTTTTTTGTTCAAATCACCTTTCTTCTTTCAGTGGAAGTATGTACAATATTCAAAAGTTGGTTAAGTCTTAGTATGTTTGAGGTAATTTTCCATTGTGTGGCTGGTACTGAGAGCTCTAGGCTCTATCTCCCTTTTTCTTCTGAGAGAAGTGATTTTCAACCTGTGGGTTGCAGCCACTTTGTTGGTCTAACAACCCTTTCACAGGGATTGTGTAAAACCACTGGAAAACATAGATTTTACCTTATGGTTCATAATAGTGGTAAAATTATCATTAGAAAGTGGCAAATAAAATAATTTTATGGTCAGGGTGGTCATCACAACATGAGGAAGCAGCATGAGGAAGGTCGAGAACCATTGTTTAGAGTAAAGACTTGGTGAGTAGGTCCTTGGAGGGAAAGCCGTGGTCCTTGGTGAGTAGATGGTCCTAAGGATAGAAGTCATGGTCCCTCAATTGGCACAGGAAGCTGTGTGGGTTGGGCTCCTGGAGAAAATTCCTGAGTAGTATAGATGGGGCTGGTGCAGGAGTTTCAGCACATAGAGGGGGGTTTCCATTTGGCTTAAGAAGACCTAATCAGGGGAAGCTGGAGGTCTCTCATTTGGTGTAGGAGGTTTTCAGGTATTGTAGGTGGGCATATGCAGGGGATTGTGGGTTCCTTCACTTAAAGCAGATTATTTCACAAAATAAATATCAATGGACTTAAAAGATCTGCTTCTCTTATAAAACAATGGTGGATGACTTTGATATATCAGCCTCTAAACTAGAAATCAATGAAGAAACTTCAGAGTTAAAGTATACTGCTGAGCAAACTGACTTAGCAGGTATCTGCAGAATAGTCTATTTATCAGAAACAGAGTTTTCTTGCAGCCCATGAAACCTTCCTTAAAACAGATAACATACTAGGTCAGAATTCAAGATTTACCAAACAAAAAAGAATCAAAATAATCCCTTGCCTCATACTAGGTTGTAGTACAATAAACTAGAAACCAACAGAAAAAAATTACAGAAAGTACATAAATCCATTGAGACTGAGCAATACTTGAAGTACTAGCAAGTTGTTGAATAAATTAGGGATGAAATTTAAAAATTCCTTAAATCACTTGACTCAGAATGCTCAGGGGCTAAAGGCGCTTGACCTCAACCTTGACGCCCTGAGTTCAATTCCTAGGATCCACAAGGTGGAATGAGAGAAGCAACTTCCACAGATCTGTCCTCTGATCTCCACATGTATGCTATGGCACGCCCTGGTATACAAATACATGAATAAATAAAATTTCAGTAACATTACCTATGGGTGGAGAGATGGCCCCGTGAGGAAAATGCCCACTGGACAAACACGAGGGCATGAGCTTGCAAGCACCCTCTGCAAAAGCTGGACATGATCACACACATCTGCAACCCCAGTGCTTGGGAGTCGGGGTGAGAGAGACAGGTAGATCCTTGAGGCTTTCATGCCAGCTGGCCCAGTCAGGAAAATTGTACTGAATTCAGTGAGAGACTTTGCTTAAAATTAAGATGGAAAATGATAGCGGAAGGCACCTGACCTTAACTTCTGGCCTCCATATGCAAACACACAGGTGCCTTCACACACATATGTAAACATGTGTGCACATACATTACACATACATATAGATAGGCAGACAGACAGACACACACACACACACACACACATCTAGAAATAAACCTAACTAAGAATATTAAAGACTTCTAAAATAAAAACTTTAAGGCACTAAAGTAAGAACTTGTAGATACTAGAAGATAGAAAATCTTTTTATACCAATGGATAGGTTGAATTAATATTATAAAATGGCAACATTGCCAAAAGTAAGACAAGCCCTATAAAAAATTCTTATGACATTCTTTCTACTGAAGAAAACAAATCCAACATCCACAAGGAAAGACATAATATCAGGAATAGCCAAAGCAATCCTGAACAGAAAGGACAATGTTGGATACATAGCAATACCTGACCATGTATAACACTATAGAGCAGTGTTTTTCAACCTCTGCGTTGTGACCCTTTTGGGGTTGCATATCAAATATCTTATGTATCAGATATGCACATCACGATTCATAACAGTAGCAAAATTACAGTTATAAAGTAGCAATGAAATGATTTTATGGTTGGGGGTCTCCACAACATGCGGAACTGTAGTAAAGGACTATAGCATTAGGAAGGTTGAGAGTCACTGCCATAGAGGCACAGTGATGTAGATAGTGTATGGTACTGGCAGAAAAGTAGACACACAGAAAAATGGAATGTATTAGAAGATCCAAAAATATATTCTCATGTTACAGTCTCCTAAATTGTGATAAAGGTGCTTGGGATGATTAACTTTTTTTTTAACTGGAAACAGATGTCTGGACTGTGAGATTGGAAGCCTCACCTTAAATGTGGGTGGCACCATTATATGAACTGAATTGGGGGTCCTAGACCAAGTAGAAATGAGAAAACGAGCACAGGACCAGCGTTCATCTTTTTCTGTTTCTTAACTTAGGATGCTTTACGACCCGCTGGCTCATGCTCCTGTCGTGCTTTCCCTGCCAGGAGGAGCTGTGTCCTCTATCTCTAAGCCAAAACAAATCCTTGCTTCCTTGATTTGCTTTAATCAGGAATTTTGTCATAGTAACAAAAAAAGTTAACTAGGGCTGGAGAGATGGCTCAGTGGTTAAGAGCATTGCCTGCTCTTCCAAAAGTCCTGAGTTCAATTCCTGGCAACCACATGGTGGCACACAACCATCTATAATGAGGTCTGGTGCCCTCTTCTGGCCTGCACACACACACACAGACAGAATATTATATACATAATAAATAAATATATATATATTTTTTAAAAAAGTTAACTAATCCAGGTTCAAAAACATTCTTTGTGGAAAGCCTCTTCAAAATGATGTTGGGAAGACTGAATTTATACAGATAGACAGCCTCTTCAGCAAATTGTGCTGGTTGGTTTTTGTCAACCTGACATAAACTCAGACATGTATGGGAAGAGAGAATCCGTGGGAGGAATGTCCTTGGGCTTACAGACAAGCACCAGGGGAACTGGGAGTGTTAAACACACGGGGTTGTCTCTTCAAAGGGAGCGATGTCTAACCCGCTTTCTGCCCACAAGGCTGGGGATGAATGTGGTTCATAGGCTGGCGACCTCTGTGCTCTCCGTAGGGCCAGACCACATCTGGGCTTCCCCAGACCCTTGTCAGGAGCTTATCTACCTTGAGCCTGTTTTCTCAGTTCATCAATAGAACCCATCTTTATGGACGATGTCACTTGTACTGTATAGGAGTTTCAATGTAGCCATGTCTTTAAGATTTGCTGTGTACATGGAGGTTAATTCTCACCAGGAACCTTCCCCCCCAAATTGTGCTGCGCTTAAATATGTGTGAAATCAACTACCTGGTGTCACACTCTTGGCGTTTGAACCAACAGCGACTACTGAATCATGCTCCCTTCTTGCCTCTCATGGATTAACATTCTGCTGGCCGAGGTGTTTGCAGGATCCCTCTCCCCCTCCCCGCAATATCTCACCTGAGGAATTGCCTCCATCAGACTGCCCTGTAGGTAAGTCTGTGGAGGGAATTTCTTGATTATTTGTGTGCAAGGTTTCAGCCTATTTAAGTGCTCCCACTCTTGTACCAGGTGGTCCTGGACTGTACAAGAAAGCAGTGTCAGCAAGTCATGAAGAACAAGCTTACTGGTTTGTTCTTCCATTTCAGTTCTATCTTCGACTCCTACCTTGAGTTCCCTCCCTGACTTCCTTTCATAAGGGACTACAATCGTAAGATAAATAAACTTTTTTTTTTCTTGGTAATAGTGTTTATCCTAGCAGCAGAAACCTAACCTAAAAATGATGCTGGGAAGAATAAATGATATTTTATAGCGCAAGGATTAAACTGGAAACAGATCTCTTACTGTGTATAAAAATAAATCCAAAATGGATAAAACAAAACAATAGCAAAACAAAACAAAACAAACAAACAAACCCGGAAGCTTTGTGCTTTAGGTTTCTATCACTGTGAGGAGTCACCGGGACCATGGCAACTCTTATAAAAGAAAACCTTTAACTGGGGCTGGCTTATAGTTCAGATGTTTAGTCCATTAACATCAGGGTGGGAAACATGGCAGCAAGCAGGTAGATCTGGTAACTGAAGAGGTGGCTGAGAGTTCTACGTTGGGATCAGCAGGCAGCAGGAAGGAAGAGTGACACCGGGCCTGGTTTGAGTATCCGAAACCCCAAATTCTATCTCAGGGACATGCCTCTTCTAATAACATCACACCTACTCCTAATAGTGACACTCCCTATGGCGGCATTTGTCATTCAAACCACCACACTTTGTAAGACCAGAGACTTTGACACTGATAGAGAAAAACACAGGTAAAACACTTGAAGGTGTAGACACAGGCAGAGGTCTCTTAACAGGGTTATATAGCAGCACACTGAGTGAGCCAGTTGACAGATGTATAGTTAGTCTAAGAGACTATGGTGTTTCTGCACAGCACAGGGTATTAAAACCCAGAATACACAAAGCTGCAAAGATGAAACACTCCAAACCCAAACTCTCCTACCTAAAAGTGAGCCAATGAACGGAATAGGCCTTCTTCAAAAGAAGACATTCAGATGGCAAATAATTGCTTGACCAGTTGTTCAATAATCTTAGTTACCAGTTAAAACTTCATTGAGATGCTGTCTCACCACAATCAGAATAGCTATCACTCAGAAGCGAATGATTGGCCAGGATGTAGGAAAAGAGGAACCCTTAGCCACTGTTGATGGAAGTGTAAACTTCCATAGCCACTGAGGAATAGTAAGAAGATTTTTCTAAACACTGCACATAGAACAATTATATGACCCAGGTATAGCATTTTTGGGGCATACTGTAGCAATACTTGCATATGCTTGTTTATAGCTACAGAGGCAGGCAAAAGAACACACTTTGATGTCCATTAGCAGATGAATGGATTAATGAAATATAGTATACAAACATAATGCAATTTTATGCAGTCATAAAGAAAAATTAAATAATGTCATTTGCAGAAAGATGAGTACAATTGCATATCATCATATTAAGTAAATTAAGACAAACTCAGAAAAATGTTGCATCCTTTCTCAGAAACAAGAGCTAAATTTAAAAGTATATGAAAATAAATAAACTGCAGCCCAAACTTGAGAAGTCAAAGTTTTACTGATTTTTCAGTACAAAGCTAAGAATTTAGAAATGAGAGTGAAGCTGGTATTTTGGGGCAACTCAGGGCAGACTGTCTAAAATCTCAGTATAAAAATCTTATTCGGGACTAGGGGGATGGCTCAGGGAGGAAAAGTACCCACTTCCAAGCCTGGGAACCTGAGTTTGATTCCTGGGGCCTCACGTGGTGGAAGTTGAGAATCAAATCCCATTATTGCTCTCTGCCGTCCCCCTGTGTAGTGCGTCATGTGTGCACACACACAAAATAAATAAATAAAACGCAGAGATACTAATCTCTATTATTGTCTGACTGTTGCATCTCATGGGCACAATGGAATGTCAAGGTAGAAAGTCAACAACCAGAAGGCTGGGAAGACTGAGGGAGCCGTTGGCTGCGACTCACAGAGCTTGACGTTTGAGTCAAGCTGCTCAGGGTTTGCTAGGACAGGAAAGCACAGTAATACATGTTGAGCATCTCTAACCTGAAGATACAAAATCTGAAATTATGTCCCAGCATAACCCCTAGAAAGTTTGGAGTTTTAGCTGGATGTGGTGATACTTGCCTGTAACATTGGTACTCAAGAAGCTGAAGACAGAGAACCCTTATCTCAAGAGGCAAAGCAATTATTTCTGGTCTGAAAGCTTTTGGATTAAGTTCATCAAGTTAAGTCCATGAAGGTAATTTCCAATTCTCAAAGCCTACTAAAGTAGGCACTAAGAAAAGGGCCTACTTTTGGATAAGGGACACAGTTTATACACAGGAGGATAAAGGAAAAGCCACAACAGTCAATGTTACCCACATTGTCTGATTTCTAGCCAGTATTACCAAGCATGTAATGACACAGAGACGTTCACACCTAGCGGAAAAATCAGCCTAGAGAAGCTTATAAATGGAGGTGGATGTTGGACTTATCAAAGATTTCAGGCCACTGATTACAGTCAGGTGGTGCTTTGCTGCAAGCCTATCTACTTGGAAAGCTGAGGGAGGAATCACAGGTTCAAGGCCTCTTTATGGGTCCAGAGTATGAAAATGTTTCAGGGCAGTCTAGGCAACTTAATAAGACCCCATCACAAAATGAAAATTGGAAAGAGGGCTGGGCATAGAGATCAGTGATACAGAATTTGTCTAGTATTTGAAGGGCTCTGAGTTTAATCTCCAGTATCAAAAAGGACAACAAATCAATAAACAAGCAAACACCTCCCCAGAAATTATAAATGTTCAAAAATAAAGAAAAACATAATTTGAGCAAGCAGGCAATTAAAACTCTAGAGTTGAAAACACGATAGCAAAGGTTTAGAATAGAATATACATCTGAAAATTTCAGGAAAATCAGTGCACATAAAGACACTGCATTCAAAATTCTCCGAGGATCCACAGAAACACAGGAGACTAAGTATATAGAGCTGAGAGGAGGAGAATTAACCTCTTCTAGGGAAGGACCTACTAACTGGTTGTCTAATGCAGGGTTGTCAGCTCTGATATCTTTTACACATCACCAACAAAAACAAACTCAAGAAGTTGTGTATATATATATATATATTTGTAAATATATATACTTACACACACATATAAAAAGAATAACAAAAGGAGGATATCAAGTTGAGGGGGGCAAATGAGGATTATGAGAGAAGGTAATTTGGGGGGACGCAGGGAGGAAAATAGGGGAGAAAGGGATGCAATTCTATTTCAATTAAAACTTTTGTTTTACTTATAGAAAGTTGAACATAGTCTCAAAGGCTTAGGAGATGACACCAAGCTTCCTTACATATGTGTATTTGGAATCCTATAAGAAAAGGAAGGATAAAGGTTTTCTATAAAAAATTTTTGCCAATAAAGTTGTCAGTAAAGCTGACATCTTATCGGAAATGAATTACCTCAAATGTAAAACACAAAAAGCAAAGTAGCCCTAAGAAATAAAATTAGATAACCCAACACCATGGTATTTCAATTTGTAATTAAAAGCCTTCAATAAAAATAAAATATATGGCTCTAGGATAAGAAGTATTTAGCAAAATAAAGGTTCATAATTTTGCTAGAAAGCTTATAGATTCAATAAATTCAATGATTCACAATAAAAACCAATACAAAGAAAAACACACTTAGGTGTACTACAGCCAAACTACTTAAAACTATACTGTACAATATACACCTCAACTGATATTTCAAAGCAAACAGAGGAATAAAATTCAGGTCTAGAATTACATAAAAGCAAAGGTGAGATTTTGGAAAGGCCGTTACAGGCAATAAGTGCCTAGCTACACTGACCAGAACAAACCAGACATTTGAATATCAAGAACTAAAGAGTGGATCTTGTTGGAAATCCTGCGGATGATTAAGAATTAGCATGAGGGGTTGGGAAGATCCTGAGCAGTTATGAGAAATACTGCTTTTCCGGAGGACCCAAGGTTGGTTCTCAGCACCCACGTCAGCTAGCGTCCTTTGGCTCCCTCGGGCACCTGAGCACACACACACATAAAGATACACACAGACACGCGCGCGCGCGCACACACACACGCACACACACACACACACACACACGCACGCACGTGCGCACATACACAGACACACATACAGACGCACAAATAGACACACACATACAGATGCACAAATACACACACACACTTAAATTGAAATAAAATATTAAAAGAATTACCATAAACAGTTTTATTGAAGCAAATAAAACAACAATAAAATTAATTACTTTAAAGGCAAAGTCTGTAAATGTGACTAGCCTGATAAAACTGAATTTTAATGGAAGGCTTTTGGTGAATTCTGTTCAATATATTTTGAGATCCCTAAGGTGTGGAGATTTCTAAACTATGTCATGCAGCTAGTCCAAGCCTGATATGGAGATCAGACACATACATAACAAGAGAAGTCCAGACCAATTACTTGCAGAAGCATAGATAGAAAAATCATCAATACGGTATTAATAAGAAAAGTCCAGCTACTCATCCAGAAAACATACCATAATTAATTACTACTCATCTTGGAATTCAAGTTTACTTCAGCATTAAAAAAAGTTATTATGTTATAAACAAAGCAAAGAAGAAGATACCTAATTATAAATTCTGGCAATACATAAAAATTTTGAAAACATTCTGTAGCATCAGAACGAAAATGCTTAGGAAAGCAGAAGGGAATCTCTTTAATACCAAAGTTTATATTAAAAACTACATAGCTAACATCATACTGTTAAAAACAAGTCTTCTGAAGATGGAAAGACAAGGATAACTTACCATTTCCACTTAGTATCATACTGAAGTTCCTAGCTATTATAACCAAGTCATAAATAAAAGGAATAGAGATGGGAAGGAAAGAAGAAAAATATCTTTCAGTGACAGCATATGTAGAAATTAATAAGGATTCTAGAAGAAGAGCTACAGGACAAATCAACAAGATTTCCAAGACTTTAGGACTGAAGATTAATGTAGAAACTAAGTTTACATCCATACCAGCAATGAAAAGAATTCCATTGTGGTAGCATAGAAAATTATGAAACAATAGTAAATTTTTTAAAAATTCATGAAACTGCATAGGGAATATTGTAACCTATTATATAGAAGATGAGAGAAAATTGAGAATTTTAAATAGACATATTAATGGATTAAAAGACTCAATACAAAGATATTAAATTTTTTAAAATTGATCTGTAGATACTCATTGCTTTTTTCCTCCTCACACTGCCTTTGAATGTTGTCTAGTACTGTTCCTTCTCCCTGGGCTTTCCAATTGCTGTGATTATATGTACAGACTACCCCTTTCTTCCTCTCCTTCTCCTCCTCCTCCTCTTCCTCCTCCTCGACACAATGTCTCATGTCTCACAGCTCCACTGTGAACTCTTGGGCACAAGCCATCCTCTTGCCCAATCTCCTGAGTGAGTAGCTGTGACTATCAGGAGTATGTTATCACACCTGGTTGGCTTGTAGATTTGATGCAAATACAACAGCCCAATTATTGAATAAATATACAAGCTAATTTTAAAATCTCTATAGAAATATAATGGCCTGAAAGGAAAACCCAAAGTTTTAAATATAAACTTGTAGTTCTAAAGTAAGAAATCAATCTAGATTGCAAATCAATATTTTGTTGGATATTCTAGGTCTCATTCATTTCCAAATTTAAAGATTGGCATCCATTAAGGATTTAAAGCAACTAGGATTCACACAACGTTTCTGGTAGAAAGAAAAAGTTGCAATAGTCTGGATATTTAAAATAAGAATTATTTTATTTTTAGATGTGTGTGTGTGTGTGTGTGTGTGTGTGTGTGTGTGTGTGTGGTTGTGATATGAGTGTAGGTACCTTCAGGGGCACGGAAGCATCAGACCTAGAGCTGGAGTTACAGGCAGGTGTGAGTCACCTGATATTGCTGTTGGAAACTGAACTCAGGTTCTCTGGAAGAGCAGCAGGTGCCAGGCCATCTCTCCAACACGGATATCTCTTATATAGTTAAATGTGCACTGATCCTGTGACTTCGAAATTCTCTTCTTGGTTATCAACTCAAAGGAAATAAAAATGTTTTCTAGTTGAGAACTATACTTTGATGCTCATTGTAGACTTATATATAATACCAAAAGCTGAAAATAATCAAGCTATGCTGGTGTGGGACAATGGTCTGTATTCTGTCAATCATATTTTAAATAAACACTGATTGGTCAGTAGCCAGGGAGGAAGTATAGGCAGGACAACCAGACAGGAAGTAGAGGTGGGTCAGTGAGAACAGGAGAATTCTGGGAAGAAGGAAGTCTTAGTCTGCAGTCCTGATCCAGACCAGAGCAAGCAAGATGTGACTGCCTCGCTGAAAAAGGTACCAAGCCACGTGGCTAACATAGACAAGAATAATGGGCTAATTAATATAAGATATAAGAGTTAATAAGAAACCTGAGCTAATGGGTCAATCAGTTTATAACTAATGTAGAACTGTGTAATTTCTTTGGGACTTAAGGATTGCGGGAACCAGGCAGGACAGAAACCCCGACAACACTATGCACCTGCATATAAGGAGCAAAAGGAAGTTTGAAGTAAAATGTACTATCCACTGATAACCTGAGCCAACACACAACAGCAGAGTTGACACACGTAGCATGACTGAGTCTCAAGAATATTGTATTCAATAGAGACTCCTTCTTTCCTCTCAAGACTCATTGATGTTTATTTATGTCTATGTCTATATGCCTGCCTGAGTTTATGTGCAGGTGTCTGTAGAGGCTGGCAGAGGGCATCAGATCCCCGAAATTTGAGCTACAAGTGGTTGAGCTAGTTGAAGTGGGTGCTAGGAAGCAAACTTCTTCAGGAGTAGCAATTGTTCTTCACTGTCAATCTGCCCTCCAGCCTCTCTCATCCTTTATTTCTTTCCTAATCTTGAACTAACATAACACTCCTGGCATGCCCTCCCAAGGTCCTATAGGGATTCATTATCGCTTTATAATAGCAGCTGTTTTTTGTCTTTGAGCCAGGGTCTGATTATGCAGCACAGGTTGGCTTTGAACTCACAATGCTGCCTCGACCTTATCAGTGCATGTAGGCATGCACCATCATGCTTGGCTTATACTCGCTACTGTTTATGCCATTATTGACAACCATATACAAAGTACGTTTCTGCCTCTTAAGGTCAGAAGCTCAGTGAAGTAAGGATTATTTATTTTTTTCTCACGGTTCTGTCCATAGCGCCCCCAATATAGGAAATTCTCAAGTACTTGCTGATAAACAAAATAAATAAAAATTAATAATATGAAATTCTAAATGTAATCTTATCCCATTGAATCTACCAATATGTTAAATAAAATAATTAAGTTCATTTTATTTTAGAGTTAATTCCTACATTATCTTCCAATAGAATGATATGAACTGAAATAATATTTAACTCCAGTTCATCCAAAATTTAACAAATGAAACCATGAAAATATAAATGAAAACATACAAATGTAGTTGTGTTTATATGTATGCATAATCAGTCTCAGAATTGGAAAAGATTTTCTATTCTGGGTTGGTGCTAACTGCAAAAGTCATAAAAGAAAAGACTAATATTTTGGGCTACATTAAACTTACATTATGATCAAAGTTAATAGATGGTAAATAATAAGGACGTTTAAATACAGTAAGAGATCACTTTAAGATTTATTGAAGTCAGTAATATGCACAGGTTGAGCTAGGAATAAAAGTTATGAAATATAATTTAGGCAGAGAGTACAAATGGCAAGTATCTCAAGCCAACAGTAATTAGAAACATAAACGTTAAAATATTCTATCGGGGTTAAAACATTTAAAAGTGCTTTAAAATCACATTTATTTATTATTATTAACTATTCTGTCATTTCTTGTGTGGGTATATGTGCCAAGTGCAGCCTAAATGGGGTTCTTTCTTTCCACCAGGAGGACTCTGGTGACAGAACTGGGTCTGTCAGGCTAGTGGCAGGCTACTCACCCATGGATCCAGACTCTGCTTGCATTCCTAGAGGTCAATGTTTATTAAAAACCCCTAGCATTTCTTCTGCAAATCTACCCCAAGTAAACAATAACATTGCATAAGTGAGTAAAACTTAAAGTGGTTTTCTTTATAGTAGTGAGAAATGGAAACCACCGGTAGGCATTGGAGATTTTGACACAGTCACATAACAGACTGCAAATTCATGCTTCATACTTCTGTCTTCTGATGTGCATGTACTTAAGAAAACCCTATGCATGTATGTAAAGACATAGCAGAAGCAGCTTTCCAAGAACAGAGACTAAAATATTGTCTCTAAGAGAAATTAGTATTTTCCACAGTTATATATTTTCCTCTGTTGAATCTCTGGTGGAAAATATAATTCCTTACAAGAAGAGTTCAAATATATCCCTCAAATAATGGGCTCCTAGATTCTTTCCTTAGGCAAGCACTGCAGTTGTTTTAAGGATGTTGGACACTGTGAGACCTTGAGGTTTTATCAGATGGGATGGATAAGATCTTAGATAAATGTCTCTTCCACAGATCATCCTCATCAGGGTTGGTTCTCTGTAGGTGTGTCCGTTTGTTTGATCCTAACTTATCCACCATTAAATTAAAAACAAAAACAAAAACACTGGTTCTGGAACTAGGACTGAACTTTTGAGTAACCTTCAGAGGAAATTTTTTCTCGTATGGGTATTGAAGTAAAGCTTTACTTGTCAACTCTAGCCTTTCATCTATTTGATATCAATATTCTTTGGTGATAAATATTTTCTTGTAATATACACATGCTTTTTATGTTAATAGACTCCATGTCCATGGATTGATCAACCTGGACCAGAAGGCACCCAGAAGAAAACTGTGTGCGTACTGAACATGCATCATCATTCCCTAAAGAAGTATTTACATAACAGTCACACTCTCAAGATAATTTAAAGTGTATGCAACGGCATGTATAGGATATATGCAAATACTGAACCACTCTGTGTAAGGGATGATCATCTGTGGATCTGGCATCTTTGAATGGTCTTGGAATGAATCTCCCACGGGTACAGAGAAATGACTGCACAGGACATACAATGACTAGGATCTTATTGCTTAGCCTAGCAGTCACTTTTTTAGGGTTCTTCAGCCAGAGTGCATTTAAGGAGCAATGTGTCATTTATTTAGAGATTTCTTTTTTTCACACCAAAGGGACTGTGAAGTATGTAGAACTGCAGTCTTTTCAGAGTGGATTATTTAAACTAGTCCTTGTGTAGAACACAACAGAGAAACCTGCAATATAGTCATTAGCCCTCCTGGAACCAATTACCTGGCACCTTTAATGTCTGAAACTTCAGTCTGTCATGCAAAACAGCATCGGTTACATTACTCTCTCATAGATCCATTAGGGAAACAGAAGCCAATTGCCATAGTAACTGGCTCCAAAGCATCTTTTCTTATTCTTAAAGAGGTAGTGATTTTTCCCCCTGCAGTTTCCATTCGATCTGAAACCACACCCCTACACCTCCACCTTGGACTTACCGGCATGGTGATCTGGATAGGTTGCCGCTCTCCACTTTTGGTAGGAGCTACTCCTTCTGTATCGTATATGCCCGTGTAGACAACTCTGTCACCCTCAGGCTCTTTACACTTCAGCTCCAGTGGGACAAGCACGCCACCAATGGAAATGTTCCTGCAATGAACTTGAGTTGAGCATAGATGGTCGGAATTAGCTTAGGTATCCTGTTCTAGTCTGAACCAAAATCGTAGAGAGGAAACCCATAGGGTTTGGCTAAGGAAGACATGGTAGCAACCTCTGAAAGCTCAGGAGGTTAGAGTTGTCCAACTAAGCAGTATTATGATCACAGATCAACTACTTCCGCTCTCTGGACTGACTTAAGGGAAAATAACGCTTATACATGAGGGCAAATGTCAGGGCAGGGGAGAAAGGAGAAGGCTGGCTACAAGTGAAGAGACAACTGGGCAATGTGAGGACAACGGGTGTGGGGACCTGTGAGGTGGAGATTTGGGGGATGCTGATGGACTAAATGCATCGGGCATACCAGAAAACATCCAAGTTTGGCTACATATCTGTGTGTCATGAAGCCTAAATAAAATAGGTTTACTGAGTTCAAACTAACTACAAGTAAGTGATAGATTCACAGGCCCCTCCTCCCTCAGCATATGTGAGTTTTGTTTTGTTCTTGCTCACAAACTAGAACTCACGCAGTGTTTAGGTGAAAGGTACAGGACCCTGTGATGGCTAGTCTCAGTTGTCACCTTGACAACACAATCTAGAACCACCTGGGAAGAGTCTCAATGAGGGAGTGTCTTGATGGCTTGGCCTCGGGTTATGTCTGTGTGGGATTTTCTTATTTAGTTTAATCTTGGTGGAAAGAGCCACCCTAAAAGTGGAGGGGTCCATCTTATGGGCTGGGCTCTGAACTAAGGAAAAAGAGGAAGCTGCTGGGCACGGGCATGTATGTATCAGTCCACTGCTCCCTGTTCTTGACTCTGGATGTCATTATGACTGACTTCTTCAAGTTCCAGCTGCCTTGACATTTCCACATGATGGACTGCAACCTCGAATTTTTAGCCACACAAAACCTTTCTTCCTGAAGTTGATTTTGCCAGGGAATTTTAGCCCAGCAACAGGAAAGGAATCCAAAACCCACGTGTGAATTATTCCCCATACGTCTCTCCCCTGTTTTACACCCAGCTTGTGAAGGCGTTTTTAGACCACAGGTAACAGCACCGGGCTGAACCCAAAATTCAGCCAGGAAGCAAAGAAAAGGTAGAGCGCATGTAAAACCATAAAGGTAGGCCCCAGCACTGGCGGTACCCTCAAATTTGTGCCACTAACTCTAAAGAGGAGTAGTGGGGAGCGCCCCTCAGGGAACCCAGTGACCATCTGTCCACTGAGGTTCTCATTCCTCAGCCCTCCCCCACCGCTTCCGTCTCCTCAGCAAAAGCAGAGGAAGAGCCTAGGATCCAGGAGAGAAGGGATGGGATTTCAGTTGCTGAGCCCCTCCATGTCTATCACCTGCCCCACCCTGTCTACCTGTGGTTCCCCGTTGTAACTGGATGGAAGAGAAATTTACAAGAAAACGAAACAAAGCAAACCCCAAAATAAAACAAAAGCCCCAAATCCTGGCTTCTTGTCGCAGATTTAAAGGCACTCGCAGAGAAGGATGGAAGGAAGCTGGGGTGCAGGACTACAAGCTCAGGGCAGGAGAGTAGCTTGGGGACAGGGCGTTCACACCCCAGATCCCGCTGAGCACGGAAGAGACTAAGGGGGACCAAGGGGAGGCTAGGGATGTCCTGGGGCCTCTGTGCTCCTCCCATACCCGGGGTATTAACGCCCTGCCGCCCAGTGCGCCCCACACTCACTCGACCTGCAGTGTTGTGGGCTTAATCTTCACCTCCACCTTGTAGGAGGAGCCGGTGAGCAGCTTGATTGTGCGGTTCTGGCCGAAGCGCTGGCCGTCTACCTTGAAGAAAACAGGGCCGTCATTGGGCTGGATGCGCAGCGCGATGGAAAGGCGCACGAGTCCGGGTAGGTCCCCCATAGCTGGCAGAGGGGCTGGCAGTCGTGGCCGTGGTGAAGGATAGTGCGGGCTGGAGGGAGCTGTTGCCGTGCGATGGGCGGAGGGGACACGCAGGGAGGAAGAAGGGGCTGATGGATGCAGGCCACAACTAGGAGCGGTCGCCTCCGTCCACCCCAGATTTTGAGCAGCTGTTGGTGAGGCTGTGGCCCTCCACCGCACTCAGCCACAGAGCCAGCCCCAGAAACAGCAGGGAGGCAGCTGGCTGCCCCATCCCCCCGCTCCACGAGCTGGGCCCTGCACGCACGCGAGGGCTCGCGGGGACTGGACTGGCAGGCTGCCCCGCAAATCAGCACAGCTGGGGGCTAGAGAGTTAATCCTGTTTACGCACCACAATCCCCTTCAGCAGGGCGGACGTTTAGGCTCCTCCTAGAAGAGCACCGGATGCTAGGAGGATGGGGCGGGCAGGCACTGGGAGAAGATTAACTGTTACACCAAGGAGTGAAGACCCCAGAGTCTAGGCACCAAGGGAGTGGATTCCCTTTCTAGAGAGTCTGAGCTGCGGTTTGGTGAGAAGACGCTGAGAGGGGAAATGGAGGCAAGTGTCGGGAAACGGAGTCGAAAACTGCTAGCTAGTGATTTAAATGTCAGGAAACGAGTGTATCCTGTCGAGACCTTAGGGCAAATGACCCCGGGAAGGCAGAGTTCCTTATCATGTGGCGTGGAAGCTACACTTGATTCAGTGCGGGTAGAAAGACAGATGCGGGTTAGGGAGAAAAGGGTGGGGGAGAGGCTGAACGAATATGTTTATTTCCATTATACGTATCTTGTCTCAAAAAAGATACCGTAATCAGTTAACATGTATTTATATCTGTAGGGGCGAGCTACTCAGTTCTGTAAAAGGTAAGCTAGTAGGGCATTTAAGGTGTAGGTCGCGACCCTGTCCAAGAGGAAGGACGAGCCACAAGACTAGCGCAGAGCACGCCATACGACAGACACTGAAGAGTTTGCACTTGCAAGTTAGATGTTATTCTGAACTGCTTTCTCATAGACGTTGGTTGGACCGCCGAAGATTCCCAGCAGCAAAAGGAGACCAGGTGTATGGAATCTGAAAAGGAGTTCCTTCTTCAGCACCACACAGGTGGATAGTACCATAGCCGCCTACCTGGGAAATGTAGGATCCAATCAGGGCATCCAATTGGGAAAGATGGGCATGTTTGTAACTTTGTACTCCACCTAGGTTTGACTTTTTACTTATAAATAACAAGCTATATATGTGTATAAAAGTGATAGATTCATGATTTTGACGTATTTATGTTTATTGTAGCTATGATTGCAAAAATGAAAACAAAACCTAAATGGATGTCAGTCCATAAAGGATGATTGAAAAAAGACCCAACAACATTAACGAATGGTTGAATAAGTTTTCACATATATATGTATATAGACTGCATATTTCTATAAACTGTTTAAAATATGTGTCATAGGTTACATTGGTTAACACTTGCTGAAACTTAATTACAAGAATGAATGGGTGATAAGCAGTGGAAGCATGAGGGTGGGATTTGAAACACAAGGATGGAATTTTTCTCTGTTTTACTTGTTACTGAATACTCAACATGTACAAAACAGTACCGGGCACATTTTACATGTCCCCCCAAATGTTGTGTGACTTGAATTTTTGTTGTGTTGTAACCATGGCCATATGTAAATTCTTCCACACCTAAAAGTACTTAGATTCATAATGACTCACCTAGGATGAGGGCAAAGACATACAAATCCAGTTGTAAACATTTTTTATTTTATTTTATTTTTTATTTTATTATTTATCTTTAAGTTCAGGAACCACTTTATTTGTTCAAAAGAAACACCCCAGTGCAGACTAACTATAATCCTGGCAGTTGTCTGGATGAGGAAGGTGGGAAAGAGAAAGAAAAGCTATGTTGTTCCAGTTAAGTTGCTGTAGAGTTTGACCACATGGTGGACAAGCAGCTACATAGATGGGAAATCTCACCAATGAAAGACTTAAAAGGTTTTTTCATCAGCTTTCCCAACCTTTCTTTGCACGTGGATGCTTTACTCTAGCAGTCTCTGCCCACTGGAATTCTGGGAGGTGTAGTCTAGAGTCCATTCTTTACAGCCCCCTTTTCCCTGTGAAGCAGTAACTCTAAACTCAGGCAATATACTGGAATTGGGGACTCAATACAACCCATCTTCACCAAAAAAAGTAGAGATTCTGTCCCAAAACTGTTCGCCAGAAGGGATCTAGGTTTGGATGGCAATTTTTGTCCTCACCGCTGAATTAGCCTATAGCTGGGGGCTGCTCATTTAGGAAAAGATAAGAAACCCGAGATCTAATGTTCCTGGCCAAAGAAACAAGGACACTTCTGGAACTACTGATTTTGGAACTTTTTTTCCAAGTAAGGTTAAATATTTTGTACCTTCCATTGTCATACCCAGCCCCCCCCCCCAAGAGGTAACCCTAACTGCTATCTAGGGAATTGAAGCATCAATCTTTCTTTGGCTTCTTTAGAGCAGAGTGGGGTCATTGAGTGTGGCAGTTGAGATAGTCCTTCCATGGGACTTTCTAGGGGACAAGGAAAGTATTTAGATAATTCCCCTGGTATAGCAGCCAAGTGTTGCGAGGAAGACAAGTCCTTGACTAGTGTCTGGAAAGAGCCATGAGAGGGAGAATAAAGCCAAGAGTTACTAGCATTGCAAGCCAGAGGCAGAGAACCAGGAGAAGCCAGAGTAAAGGACAATTGAAGATATTTCCTGCCCTTTGAGGTTTAAATGAGTTATCTTAAGAACTCTTTCATGTCAAACTCCTCCACCATAAACACTTTTTGACTCATCTTGACATTGTCATAATACTGAGTATTCTTCTTTTTAAGTGTTAAAATTAGTATGGGGTAAAATATGATCTTTTTTACATTTTGAATTATTCAGTGAGCATGAATTTATAAAGAATCATCTAATGCTTACCATGCATTGTAGCTGAAGGGGCAGAATGATCTGGGCTGGGCAAGAAAGAGGAAGGAAATGACTTGAGGAGGTTAAAAACTTGTGTATGGTGTTAACAGTTTATATGCGATGTCTGCATTATTTCTGAGAAAGTGTTGGATACTAGCCAGTAAAAATGTGCACATGAACTTCTAATAACCTTGATTCTTAGTTCTATGTCAACCCTTTAGTTAAAAGTTACATTCAATGATGCTAATTTGTGAATGTTAAGTTTCTCTAAAATATGAAAGTACTATTTCATGTATTTAAGTAGGATACAAATTCCACAAAAATGATTGGCTATTGGGTGAAAAATTTTCTTGATCGACTAAGGACAGATTGTAATTAAAAAAATCCTGGGAAATATTTTTGTGCATATACATACTCGGTATTCACAAAACCATTGAGTGTTTCAGAGTTGTTAGTCTGATACCATGACTTTCCCATAACCAAAACCAAATGCAGCATGTGGTATTTTTCATGTTTTTCAGCTGCCAAACCACTTTCTTTCTTTTGGTGTCCAATTATAATATTTAGTAAATGTATTACAGTCAGGCAGTAGTGGCATATGCTGTTAATCCCAGCACTCAGGAGGCAGAGGCAGGTGGATCTCAGTGAGTCTGAGGCCAGCCTGGTCTACAAAGTGAGTTCCAGGACTGCCAGGGCTGTTATGCACAGAAAGCCTATCTTGAAACAACAACAAGAACAACAAGAAATGTATTACAGTATGACGTAAAATTTAGAACAGAGATTAGAAGAATTTTCCAAGTCTTAAACTGACATTTGAAAAGTAGTTCAGACATGAATAGAAGCAATACCACAGTAAGAATAACGTGAAGGCAAAGAATGAGCCAATTGTTCAAGCACCTGAGTCTAAGAAGGCAAAAAAGGCTGAGTGTACAGGCATTGCAATTCACTATGTTAACTACTTGTGTATTCATTTTTCTCTTCACAAGGATGCTTACTTAAGAGTTCAGAGTTAAGTAAAAATACATTCTTTGTATGAATCCATTCCATTGTCTACCACATCACTATTTAAAATACTTTTTACCTTTCTCTTTATTTATTCTATGCACCTTTTACATCATATATCTTGATCCCATTCATTTTCCCACTCCTTCACATCTGCCCTCCACCCTTCGCATGCCCCCCACAAATAAAGCAAAATTTAAGAGAAAAAAAGGGGGGAATTTAAAAATCACACAGTGAACCTTTTTGTCCAATATCTTTACTTACAAGTGTGCATTGCAAAAAGCCTTTAGTTTGGTTCAAGGCCTCTGGTTTCTACTACACTCTTGATGCTGGGCCCTCACTGGGACTCTTTTTGATATCCTGTTGTTGCCTTGTGTTGTAGAGATCCTGCAGCTTTGGATTTGTGCGTCAGGTCCCTTTACAAACTCCAGCAGGTGTATGTTGGGGCAGTTCAAGTCTTAACCTAGTTTGGGGCCTGGCAGCTGTAGGATTGGTCTGCCAGCCAGTTCTCCCTTGTCCTCACCACCAGGGTGCGCTCTCCAGCATTGCCGGGGCTAATTTATCTCTTGCAGCCATGAGCGAGGGGTGGAATCGGTTTCACTGCTTTCATGTTCACAGGGGCAGCTCTCTCACACTTACATCATCAGGGCCAGCTCTAATGTGTTGTCCAGGTGAGGCACAGGGGCCACTCTCCTGAGTGCTGCAGCAGCCGGTGAGCGGTAAGGACAGCACTCTTGCTCTTACGACCACAGGGCCAGTTCCTCTGCCTCAGACATTGGCAGGCAGGAGGTGGGAGGGCATCTCTCCTCTGCCCACGCTACCACATGTCTGATGAGCAATGGGAACACTTGCCCTCTGCTCACCTCTGACCACTGGGCAGCTCGGCTGTGCTTCCTAGGTGAGGGCCAGGACTCGTTTCCCGAGTGCTGCAGCTGGTAAGGAGGAGAGTCAGTCTCTGGTCTGTTGCAGGCAGAAAGAGGCAAAGGGTAAGGAAGGGCATCTCTCATCCTCCCACACCACCACATTACAGACGAGTAGTAGGGACGGTTCTACGCTTTCAACTTCGGGGCTGGTTCACTCACACCTCTGCTAGCAAGGTTGGCACTGTCGTGTTCCCCAGGCGAGGTGCAAAGCCTGCTCTCCCAAGTGTTGCAGCTGGTGGGGGGCAGGGACAGCTCTCTTGCTCTTGTGACCTCAGTGCCAGTTCTCACACCTGCCTCAGGCACTGATAGGTGTGGGTGGCGGGTGGTGGGTACAACTCTTCTCTGCCCATGCCATTAAAAGACAGATGGGTGATGGGGACAACTCTCCCTTGTTTACTACTTCAGGATTGGCTCACCCCTACCTGAACCAATGGAGCTGGCTCCCTTGTGCTGTCCAGGCAAGCTGCAGGGATTTCTCTGTCAACTGTTGTAGCAGGTGAGGGTTAGAGGTATATCTGTTCTTATGACCACAGGGCCAGCTCTCCCAGCTGCTTCTGGTGTTGATGGGTGTTTGGGGAGAGGAGGGCATCTCTCTCCTGCCCATGCCACCACAAGACAGATGAGTGACGAAGACAGGTCTTTCATGCTCAGAACTTCGGGGCTGGCTCATCCACACTTGTGCTAACAGGCTTGGAACTATTGTGCTGCTCTGGCAAGAGACGGTGTTTCCCACAGTGGGCTGGGTCCTTCCACACCAATCATACATCAATTGAGAGTTCCTCTTCCCAGAAGACCTAGTCTATGCGAAGTTGAAAAAATATAAAAATTAACTAGCACAAGGAAGTACTTGAATAAAGTACCCTGAATGATTCAATAGATATCTTGAAATATAAGTTTGTAGATGAATATTCTTCAAAAGCATTTAAATGTTATTTATTTCTTTATCTTACGTGTATGGGTGTTTTGCCCATATGTATACATGTGTGTGCAATGTCTGCAAAGTCAGAAGAGGGTGTCAGATCCTCTGGAAGTGGAGTTAGAGATGATTGTGAGCTGCCATAAGGATGATGGGAATGGAACATGGGTCCTCTGGAGGAGCATCCAGTGTTATTAACCACTAAACCATCTCTACAGCCTTTCAACATTCATTGTTAGTATTAATGTATATAAAACTAAGAGACCAACATTAAGTCTTAATATAGTAAAGATTTTATGAGAGATCAGAATGAGATCAAGGTAAGTTTCATTCTTTAAGCACCAAGCAAATATAAGTCAATTCTCCCCATCCTCCCACTCACCTTAAAGTATTATTTCTTAAAAAGGGAATTCATTTGACAAAATCCAACATTCCTTCATGATAAAGGTCTGGGAGAGATCAGGGATACAAGAAAAATATCTAAGCATAACAAAAGCAATTGACATCGAGCTTAAAGCCAACATCAAATCAAACAGAGCGAAACTCAAACCGATTCCACTAAAATCAGAAACAAGACAAGGCTGTCCACTTTCTCCATATCTATTCAATATAGTACTCAATATACTACCTGGAGCAATAAGACAACAAAAAGAGATCAAGGGGATACAAATTGGAAAGAAAGAAGTCAAACTTTTACTATTTGCAGATAATATGATAGTATACACAAGTAACTCAAAAAATTCTACCGGGGACTCCTACAGCTGATAAACACCTCTTCAGTAATGTGGCAGGATACAAGATTAACTAAAAAAAAATCAGTAGCCCTCCTATATACAAATGATAAAAGGGCCGAGAAAGAAATCAGAGAAATATCACCCTTTACAATAACCGCAAATATAATGTATTTTAGGGTAACTCTAAGCAAACAAGTGAAAGACTTGTTTGACAAAGAACTTTAAGTTTCTAAGGAATGAAATCAAATAAGATATTAGAAAACAAAAAGGTCTCCCATGCTCTCGGATAGGTAGGATCAATGTAATAAAAATGGTAATCCTACCAAAAGCAATCTACAGATTCATTGCAATCCCCATCAAAATCCCAACACAAATATTCACAGACCTTGAAAGAATAATACTCAATTTCAAAAAACCCAGAATTGCTAAAAACAACCCTGTAAAATCCTGTACAAGCATCACCTCCCTGACTTTAAACTCTATTACAAATCTATAGTAATAAAAAACATCTTGGTATTGGTATAAAAACAGACATCTGGAACAATGAATAGATGACCTATGAACACCTGATTTTTGAAAAAGAATCCAAAGTGTACGATGGAAAAGGAAAGCATCTTTAAACAAATGGTGCTGGCATAACTGGATGCCAACATGTAGAAGATTGCAAATAGATCCATATTTATCTTCATGCACAAAATGCAAGTCCAAATGCATCAAGGACCTTAACATAAATCCAGTTACATTGAACCTGATAGAAGAGAAAGTGGAAAGTAACCTTGAATGCATTGGCACAGGAGACCACTTCCTAAATATAACACCAGTAACACAGAAACTGAGAGCAACAATCAATAAATGGGGCCTCCCAAAACTGAGAAGCTTCTTTACGGCAAAGGACAGAGTAAATAAGACAGCCTACAGAATGTGAAAAGATCGTCACCAACCCCACATCTGACAAAGGACTGATCTCAAAAATATAGAAAAAACTCCAGAAACTAGACATCAAAATACAAAAGAATCCAATCAAAAAATGGAGTACAGAGCTAAACAGAGAATTCTCAACAGAAGAATCTCAAATGGCCAAAAGACATTTAATAAATTGCTCACATCCTTAATCATCAGGGAACTGCAAATCAAAATGACTCTGAGATACCATCTTACACCTGTTAGAATAGCTACAATTGAAAGTACTAAGGACAGCTTATGTTGGAGAGAATGTGGAATCAGGGGATCCCTTCTCCACTGCTGGTAGGAGTGCAAACTTACATTGCCAGTTTGGTATTTCAGTATGATGATTTCTTAGAAAATTGGGAATCCATCTACCTCAAGACCCAGAGATACCACTCCTGGGCATATACCCAAACAATACTCAATCATGCCACAAGGACACTTGCTCAACAATGTTCAAAGCAGCATTATTTGTAATAGCCAGAGCTTGGAAATAACCTCAAGTGAAGAATGAATAAAGAAAATGCGGCACATTTACACAATGGAGTAATACTCAGCTGTAAAAACAATGACTTGATGAAATTTGCAAGTAAATGGATAAAACTAGAAAAAAAACCACTCTGAGTGAGGGAACCCAGACTCAGAAAAACAAACTCCTAGGTTTTATTGGTGTCATGTTGTTCTTTGTAGTGTTGAGTGTGTTCTTACCTTGTCTACCCACCTTTTCCTCTGATTGGAGTAGTTGGGGCTATCTGTGTCTCCGGTGATCAGTCTTCCAGGTGTCAGTGGATCCAAGGCTTAGATGGTTGCTCCTCGTGGTGCAGTCAGGGCCACAGTTCCAGTCACCCTTTTGGTCTCACTGTGTTCCTGGAGGTTGCTCAGCACTCCTGGTGGGGGGGTCACTCTGCAATACCAGGGGTTGTTTGGGCCTGTTTGCGCAGAGGTCGCTGGCAAAGGCCTGCTCCAGTGGAGATAGCTGGATGAAGCCTGCTCCAGCAGATGTTGCTGGCTCAGGCCTGCTACCTCAGTGGTCACAAATTAATTTGCTTGGTCTGACAGAGGTCTCTGGTTCGGTCCTGCTCCCTCAGTGGTGGCTCTCGTGTACCTGCTCCTGGTCCTGCAGAGCTCTCTGGTTCGGTCCTGCTCCCTCAGTGGTGGCTCTCTTGTACCTGCTCCTGGTCCTGCAGAGCTCTCTGACTTGGGCCTGCTCCCTCAGCGGTGGCTCTCTTGTACCTGCTCCTGGTCCTGCAGAGCTCTCTGACTTGGGCCTGCTCCCTTGGCAGTAGCTTCCTTGTACCTGCTCCTGTGGAGTTCACTGCCTCAGGCTTGATCCTGGGGAGGTTGCTGGCTCAGACCTGTTTCCGTAGATGTCCCCGGTCTGGGCCCACTTCCGCAGAGGTTCCTGGCTTGGGCCTGCTCCGGAAGAACTCTGAATTTGGCATACTCCCTCAGAGGTCTCATACTTGCCAAGAAACAACTTTTAAAGACCTTCATGTTTTTCTCTTTGTCTTCAGTTGTTTTTCTGGGGCTATTATAAACATCAGGAGGAAACTCAGCTTAGAGAAGAAAGGGTTTAAGAGCCAAAGCAAGAATTGAAGATAGAATACAGGAAGGAACTGAAACAGAGACTACAAAGGAATGGTGATTATTGGCTTGCTCAGCTTGCTTTCTATGCAGTTCAGGACCATATGTCCAGGAGTGGTACCACCCACAACAGCCTGGGACCTCCCACATCAATCACTGATCAAGAAAATGTCACACATACACACACACACAACACACACAAACCAATGTGATAGAGGCAACTCCTCAATTGAGGTCCCCTCTTGACTCTAGTTTGTGCCAAGAAGACAAAAAATACCAAGCACATCAATCTAAGACACTACACCTTGAGAACTCCTGCTATGGAAATTATGCTCGATTCTATAGTTTTAAAAGACCTTTAATGTTGTCCAAAACACTCAAGCCCACACAAAGCACAATTTTTATCGTATTGCGTCTGCCACAGGACATTGGGGATTTTCCAAAGTAATAAAACAAAGAAACAAGTCCAATGAGTCCTGGGTACCTTTGAAATGCAAGAGTTGAGAACGGCTTTCTAGAAACTATAGTATCAGTTTGGAAATTCTTAAGCTTGGAAATAAAATACTAAAGTATAGACAGGAGTTCAGAAGTATTTGCTTTGTATTTTGGACATTTCAACTACAATGTGTGCCAGTGAAGTTCCGCTCCGGCCATGGCCATATGGAATTGTAAAACATCTACATGTTCATGTCTTTCCTTTGATTGTTTCTTATTCCTGGAATGGAATCCAAAGGTCTTTCTGAGGTGCACAGGGATAGATGTGTCTAATACAGAAATCTCAACTCTCTTAGACTTTCTTCAGTGATAAAATTTTCTACCTAAAAAGATGACTGTGGGTTTTCAAATGATTCCCGGCCATTAGAAGGATTCATCTAAGATTAAAGCTTACAGTTTCAGTCCTTTATCCATATGCATTGTATCAGCAACCATTAACCATTGGTTATATATTGGTTATGTCTTCATGATGAAGCCCTAATAAAAATCTCCAAAATGTAAAGTTTGTAATTTTTTTTTTGAGACAGGGTTTCTCTGTAGCTTTAGAGGCTGCCCTGGAACTAGCTCTTGTAGACCAGGCTGGCCTTGAACACACAGAGATCCACCTACTTCTGCCTCCCAAGTGCTGGGATTAAAGGCACACAACACCACTGCCCAGCAAATTTACAATCTTTTTTGGATTGCTCAACAAGGGAATGACTTGAAGGTTGTGGTGCCTGGAGAGGGTCTGGAAGCTTTGTTTCTTGTTCTCTTGTTCGTCTCTTCCATTTGACACCTTACTATATGCCTTGTTATGCATTAGGTAATAGGTCAATAAAGATAAAAAAAATTCTAGGTACTGTTTTTGTTTGAGTTTTTGAGACAGGGTCTTTCTACACAGCCCCAACTGTCTTGGAACTCACCATGCAGACCAGGCTTGCCTCAAACTCACAGAGATGCCCCTGCCTCTGTCTCCCAAGTGCTGGGACTAAAGGTGTGCGCCACCACACCTGGCCCTTTCTCTGTACTCTCTAAGCTACCTTGGAAAATTAATAGAGTTCAAAGTGAGTTGTGGGAGCCTTCAAATTGTAGCCAAGTTGGACTGAAGTTGTGGGAAACCAGGCCTTCAAATGGGAGTCATTTTTGTGGGCCTGAGGTGGTAACTTGTGGGGTCTGACTCCAATGCCAGCTAGAGACCGTCAGAACTGAACTGATCAGATAGTTGGTATTCACTGAGTAGTCACTTGCTCTAAAAGACAACTCCCCCATCCTTTTCATGGGCAGAGCTGGAGTATAGCCATACTACTGTATAATTGAATATTTTTTTTCTGATCAGAATCTATTATATTGAAGGAAAACCTTTTGTTTATGTCCAGTAACACAATTTAAAAAAATTCTAAATAATCAGGAGCCCCCCCCAAAACAGAAAGAAACACATTCTTCAAAGCTACTACAGATGTCCAGTACGCATTTCTTTCCCACAGAGGGCTTTTTTTTTTTTAAATATCAGAATTTTTCTATAGTCCTCATAAAACTCTTAGCAGGGAGCTGCTGAGACAGAGAAAGAGCCGGAGGTTTAAAGGCTAACGATAGTCCGTAATTGCAGTTAGCAGGAGTTAGAATTGAGATTCAGAAATGGGATGCTGAGGTTACTCAGCCGTGATTATCTCCTGCAGTCATCCCTAAAGAAGCACTGGACTCTTGTGGCATATCTTTGTTTAGACCCCAATAATGACCTTTTGAAAATCGGATGACCAACTATTCAAGGAGAGCGAGTAAAAGCTTTTCCCAATTCGGTTACCTCTCTAGAAGAATATTTAAGCAAAAATAAGTAAAATTTTACTACTCTTAAGCCTCTTAGTTTATAGAATGCAGATATACATTTTATGCATATAACATATGACCACGCATGCACAATTGAAAAAGTCTTTTAAAAATAGGAAGAATGTAGAATGAGTAAACTGGATGTGAATTTCTTTTCTTTTTTTAGCTTTTATTTTATTTTATTTTGTTATAGTTTTTTATTATTTATTTATTTATTAAAGATTTCTGTCTCTTTCCCCCCACCACCTCCCATTTCCCTCCCCCTCCTCCAATTAAGTCCCCCTCCCTCGTCAGCCCAAAGAGCAATCAGGGTTCCCTGCCCTGTGGGAAGTCCAAGGACCACCCACCTCCATCCAGGTCTAGTAAGGTGAGCATCCAAACTGCCTAGGCTCCCACAAAGGCAGTACGTGCAGTGGGATCAAAAACCCATTGCCATTGTTCTTGAGTTCTCAGTAGTCCTCATTGTCCTCTATGTTCAGCGAGTCTGGTTTTATCCCATGCTTTTTCAGACCCAGGCCAGCTGGCCTTGGTGATTTCCCGATAGAACATCCCCATTCTCTCAGTGTGTGGGTGCACCCCTCGCAGTCCCGAGTTCCTTGCTCATGCTCTCTCTCCTTCTGCTCCTGATTTGGACCTTGAGATTTCTGTCTGGTGCTCCAATGTGGGTCTCTGTCTCTGTCTCCTTTCATCGCCTGATGAAGGTTAATATTCAGGAGGATGCCTATATGTTTTTCTTTGGGTTCTCCTTATTTAGCTTCTCTAGGATCACTAATTATAGGCTGAATGTCCTTTGTTTATGGCTAGAAACCAAATATGAGTGAGTACATCCCATGTTCCTCTTTTTGGGTCTGGCTTACCTCACTCAGGATAGTGTTTTCTATTTCCATCCATTTGCATGGAAAATTCAAGAAGTCCTTGTTTTTTACTGCTGAGTAATACTCTAATATGTATATATTCCATACTTTCTTCATCCATTCTTCCATTGAAGTGCATCTAGGTTGTTTCCAGGTTCTGGCTATTACAAACAATGCTGCTATTCTATATGCTATTATTTAATGCATTTTTTTTCCTCACAGAGATCTGTTGGTATGTTTCATTGTTACTGGAACATGGTGAGTACTTTCAATGATCATGTCTTAAATAACATGACAAGAACAGCAGTCAGGCTGAAGTTGGCTGTGGGTCAGAATGATGAGGATTGGACTTCAAGATGAGATGGGGGAATAAAACATAAGGAACATGGGATTTGCCATAGCTGTGGAAGAAGCTGAGCCCAGGCAAGCATGGTGTGTCTGAGCTGTTTTGTGATGTGATGTTTTCTTTTTGATATGCCTTTGGTTATTTGTGATAACCCTTGTAGGGAGGTGGTTGTTTTACCCATTATTTTATGGACAACCAATCTGACTCTTATGACACAGATTCAAGCTATTTTTTATTTATAGCTGACCATGGTTCTTGTCTTCAGAGAATTTAGAGAAATGCATTAGAAACTCAGGACTATGCTCCAGACATTGTACTTAAGAAATTATGCTAGTCTGAGGGGTCTGTGTTATTAAAGTACCACCTACATCTTTTTCAATTTATTTTATATGTATGAGTATGCCTTTGCACAAATATATGATGTGTGCACATGTGTGTACATGTTTGTGTGTGTGAATGCCTGTGGAGACCAGTAAAAATATCAGATCTCCCTGAAGATGGAGTTACAGGCATTGTGAGTACATAATTTGGGCTCTGGGAGCACACTTGGGTCCTCTGGAAGAGCATCCAAGTGAGTTGGATCCTATATCCAGTCCACACCCACAATTGTCAATAATATATTTATTATAGGCATTGGTCTGCTTCTTTAAGGAGTTATGTGAAGAAGTCTAAACTGAGTGGTATAATTTTTATTTATCCCAGAATATTGATTGTATGACCCATACTTTCATGAAGTTCTTTGTTTATCTCTTCATAGGTTTCTGTAAATAAAAGATTTTCCCTTTATTGTTTACTAATATTATTATCTTTTTGGCAGAAAGTTGATAGAGAAAAGGAATTAAGTGTGAATTCACTCTGGATCTGTAAATGCCTACAGTTCACACTTGCGATCACCTTTTCCTGTTGGAGGGAGGGACTGCTTGTTTGCCCCAGCTGCCCGGCTAGTTTAGCCCTGAAATAATAACACAGAAACTGTATCAATTAAATCACTGCTTGGCCCATTAGCTCTAATTTCTTATTGGCTAACTTTTACATCTTAGTTTAACCCATTTCTAGTAATCTGTATTACTAGAAATTACTAGAAATAGTATCACCACAAAGTCATGACCTACCAACAAAGTTTCAGCACGTCTGTCTCTGGTGGCAGACCCATGGCGTTTCTGACTCTGCCTTCTTCCTCCTAGCATTCAGTCCAGTTTTCTCTGCCTACCTAAGTTTTGCCCTCTCGACAGGCCAAGGCAGTTTCTTTATTCATTAACCAATAAAAGCAACACATAGACAGAAGGACCTCCCACACCATTTGTCTTTGTTAGAACGTGAGCTATGTTCATTTTATGACATAAAGGATCACACACACACAAACAATACAGTCTACTTTTTGAATGAGCACCTTAATGCAGCACTGTCAGAGAGATCTTGGGCCTTGGCACCAGGTGGATCCAAGCTTCAATCCCGTTTCGGCAGACTTTAGAGAGGTTCTTTTCCGTCATGCCTCACTTTACCCTTCTGCAAAATCTAGATGATGGTGGTTTCCTTGGATGCTCAGTCTGAGTTCTATAAACAGAGCTCTCTGTATGGACACTATAGGGGTCACTGGGAAACAATATCTGCACCCCGGCATCTATGGAAGGGTGGCTATGCAGGATCCTGAAGGACACAGAGGAAACTTTCTCTTATTTTTGCCTTTTACCTATTTTTTCTTTCTTTCTTTCTTTCTTTCTTTCTTTTTTTTTGTGCAGTGTTAAAACATGAGCACCTCACTGACTGACTTTGCTGTTACCATGGTGATCCAGGTTCATTTTAGGAGTGACAGGACAGATTGGTCTTAAGAATTGTGAAATCTCACACTCTAAAAATAAGGACTAGGAAGTCACAGCGGTACTGACAATGGGAGGATGGGTAGAATTTTTGCCGTCTCGCAGCGACACAGAATCAGAAAAGCCATGGTTAGTCAGGCATGCTGCCAGATTTATGGGTCTTCAGGTTTATCAGGGAATAGTTGTGTGAGTGATAAGTCATACGCATGCCATCAACTGTGGCATTTCTTTCTCTTTGGATTCTTTTTACACTTCATGTCTTCCCTCCTGTTCTGCTCCTTTCTACCATCAAACATCTGTGCCTAGGCCATTAATTCTTACTATATAGACACAGCCATAATTTAACGGGTGTTAAACACGACGATTCCTAGAGCATGATTTAAGAAAATTTTCAAATAAGAAAAGGTAGGATGTATGTATTCATTATCCAACCACAATAGGTCTCAATTTCTGGCTAACATGTATTCCCATTCAATTTTACCTTGTTTATGTTTCTTTCTTCTTAAAATTGTTCTCTGAGAACTTCATACGTTTGTAGGCTATGTTTTCATCACGCATATCCATTGCTTTCCCTTCTACTTCCTACTCCCACTGTCCCGGTTCCCCTCCTATTTCTGTATCTTCTTCTGTGACCTGCTGGGTTTAATTAGGGATGCTGCAGGACTACAAGTTGGGGATTATTTACCAGAGTGTATGCAAGTTAACAGAGGATGTGCCAACGAAAAACATTATTCCTTCTCCACCAGCAATAATTAACTCACCATGGCTCCTCAGGGAGGGGTAAGATCTTAAGAGCATCCTATCCATGATGGGTCCAATCCTGTGCAGGTTTTGTGTGGGTAACTATAGCTATTGTGACTTCATGATACAACAGCCACATTGTGTCTAGGAGACAACATTTCACTCCCCCTCATCTTCCAGCTCTTATATTCTTCTGTGATGTTCTCTGAGCTCTCTGAGTTGTGTTATATAGGGCTGGGCACTCACCAGTCACTCATTCTTGACACTTCGATCATTGTGGGTCTGCATCAACTGTTGCCAATGCAAGTAGCTGCTCCTCACAGCAAGGGAGAGAACGGCACAATTTGTAGGTATAGGCATAGGTATTCAGACGACAAACAACAGGAGTCTATCTCCTCACACCTCAGGAATTATGACCTTCCCAACCAGGCACGGGAGCGTTACGGTTTCAGGCATGAATTCCCTCTTAGATATGACTCCAAATTCTGACCAGAAAGCAATTAGTTAATCCAATAAAGGTCTTGTTAGTATTGTACCAGTGGGCCCATGTGCATGGCAGGTCAGTATTCTCATGCACAGGGTTTCCCTGCTGGGCAAGAGACCTTTGATGACTTTGCTCTGCCAGCAGCCTGTTCAGCGCCACATACTATGAAAGTTCACCTCAAAGAGGAAGCTTCAAGTTCAGTTTCAGCTAGATTTTTCTATGCCCTGCAAACAAATACGTGGTGTCTTCAGCAATGGGATCTTAGCGTTCAGTTCAGCATCGGTCTTTTGGGATGCTTCTGGGATTTCCCTGGCCAACAATGCAGAGGGAAGTGCCCTGCACCTGATACTGCAGTTTCCATGTGCAAACTAATGGCTTCTGGGAACCACATTACCTATCCATGCAGGATGCCTCACATATCCTTTAAAGGCTATACTTTTAATCAGCTTATAAAAAGGCTTTCTTATATTTCCTAAGTGTTAACCCTCCCACCACCCCTCTTCTCCTGTCTTGATCCCTGATGAACTCTTTCTAACTGACTTGTCTCTGATCCTTTCATCACTTGTGTTCTGTGATTGCCCACTTTAATGGATTCTTCTCGCTCCTTCATGACCTCTTGCTAGCTTCTTGGCCTCTACAGACACTTCAAGTTAAGCTTGTACGTTCAAAACTTTGACGCTGGGATCCTCATATGAAAGCACATACAGCATTTGTACTGTTGAGGCCAGGTTTTCTCATTTTTATTGTAAGTTTTGTGATTTTATATTTCTTTACAGCTGAATCGAGTAAATGTGTAAATGTTTGTGGCACATTTTCATCATCTGTCCTTCAGCTGGTGACACCTCAACAGACTCAGTTTTCTAGAGATTGTGAAGGGGGCACCAGTGAACATGGGTTTGCGAGGACCTCTGCATTGGGATGTAGAATCCACTGGGTGTATAACTGGGAGTGGAATATCTAGGTCATATTGTATTTCCATTTTTGTTTTTTGAGAAACCTTTACACAGAGCTCCATGGCAACTAAACTGGCCTACGTTTTCCACCAATACTAAATAAGGATTCCTTTTCCCACCCTCCTGCCAGCATTTGCTGTCATTTCTTCTTGATGACAGCCATTCTGGGGTGAGTCTGAAGCTCAGTGTACTTTTAATTTGTATTCTCTGATGACTAAAGCTGTTGAACACTTTAAAAACATTTATTAATTATTCCCGTTTCTTCTTTTGAAGACTCTGTTCAGTTCTATAGGTGACTTTTTGATTGGGTTCTTTGCTTTCTTAGTGTTTAATTTTATGAACTGTTTGTATCTTTTTTAGATATTAAACCTCTGGATAGCGAAAAAATATTTTCTCTTATTATGTAGACTGCTCTTTACTTGAGTAACTAACTGTCTTCATGGAGTACTGAAGCTGTATAATGTCAGGAGGTCTCATTTTCAACGGTTGGCCTTACTGAGTGATGTAGTCCTGTTTAGACTGCCCTTATCTATGCCAATATCTTTAAGTGTACTTGCTACTTGTTCCTTATTGGTTTTAGAAACTGTGGCCTCATGTTGAGGAGTCTGACTCATTTGGAGTTGAGTTCTGTGCAGTGTGAGAGAGAAGGATCTACTTTCATTCTTCTACATATAGATGCCCAGTTTCCCCAGAACCACCTGTTGAAGACACACTTTTTCTCTTGGGTACATTTTTGATGTATTCGCCCCAAATCAGGTAGGTGTACTTACATCTGGAGCTTATGTTGTATTCAGTTTATCTGTTTTTGTGCCAGGATCTACATGCGGAACATTTTATTAAGGTTCTGTAGTGTCTCAGATGAGGTCTGGTGCTATTTCTTTTCTCTTTTTCCTCTTTAAATTCAGGACTGCTTTGGCTACTCATAGTATTTTGCACTGTGCATGAAACTGGAGATTGCTTTTTCTATTTCTGTAAGGAATGACAGTGGGATTTTGACTGGGAATGCATTAGGTCTGCAGTCGGGTATTGGCAGCATGGCCAACATCATCCACAACATTATCTCTTTGAATCCACTGGCACTGAAGGTGTTTCAAACTCCCATTGTCTTCTAGTTCTTCTTTATATATTTTAAAAAGTTTCTTGGTGGAGGTCTTTTACTTCCTTGATTAAGTTTGTTTCAGGAATTTTATTCATTTTTCTTTTGGAAGTGGTTGTAAGAGGGATTGTTTCCCCAATTTTCTTCTCAGTATGTGCGTTGTTACTGGTGTAGACGGTGATTCCTGATTCTTATATTACTTTGTATCCTGTTATGATGCTGGAGGTGTTTGTTACCTCTAGAAGTTTTCTGCTGGAGTCTTTAGGGCCTTTCCATTGTAGTTAATCTGATCCAGAAATCCCTCACAGGTGTTCCCAGAGGCTTGTCTCTTAATTACTTCCAGATCCAGTTAAACTGTCAATCAACTTCCACACACATCCACAAGACTCTGGTCCATTTCCCTCCCTAACAATATCCAGTTCTCCCGACTAGTCCGTCAGTATATATTTACCTTCTGCGATTCTATGAATTGTAGCTTGGTTATCATTGACTTAATAGCTAATATTCACATGCAAGCAAACACATACAATACTTGTCTTTATGAATATGGGCTATGTCACACAGGATGACTCTCTTTTCTATCCATTTATTTACCTGTAAGTTTCATGATGTTATTTTTCTCAAATATTGGGGATTAAGTGGGGAGGGGAGTGGGAGTGAGGGACCAAATATGAGGAGAGAGAGCTAAGGTTGGGGGCCATTTGAAGGGTATGGAAGTGTAGAAGCCTAATGCAGCGGAGGTTTCCTGGAATATATACATATGTACTGCCAATATAAATGAAATCTCTGAATAATGGTGGAGACAGAGTCCCATCTGGCCATCTCTAGTCACCAAATGAAGCTTCCAGTACTGGGATTGTGTTGCATATAATTGAGTTGTTGGCCATTGGCGTCCCATGGAATCCTCAAGCAACCCAGCCTGTTGCAGAGACTGTTGGTGGCTGAAGACAACACCTATACAACTTGTTGAACACAAAGAAGTTGAGCTGGTTCCTGCATGGAGCAAGGCTCCACCACCAAATTTTAGGACCTTTGGTAAAGGACAGCAGTCTGCATGCTACCAAAAGAGAAATGTAAACACCGAAACCACCCACAAACCCCCTTACAACAGTGTCCTACCTGCATGATATTCTTGGGCACAAAGCTTGTGAGAATAACCAACCAATATCTGATTTGACTTAAGGCCCACTCCATGATATGGAATCCATACTCAATAGTATTTGGGTGACAAAGAACCAGGCACTGGACAGCCCAAGAACCTAGGGTAAAACCGAATAATACCAGTTCAAATGAAAGCAGACATGCAGTAAAATGATTCCTGGTGACATTCTGCTATATTCACACATCCATCACCAGATAAACTTTCTCCAGTAGCAGATGGGAACAAATAGAGACTCACAGTCAGACATCCTGCAGAGAATGAGAGACTTTGGAGCCTCAACCCTAAATAGGATGTCTTTCTCAGTTCCCTCCCCCCAGGGCACAGGAAAAGCCACAGATGAGGAGGAGGAAAGAATGTAAGAGTCAGGGGGAATGGAGGACACCAAGAAAACAAGGTCCTCGAAATCAACATGATTAAAGCTCATATGAGCTCACAGAGATTGAGGCAGCACACACAGGACCTGCAGGGGTCTAAATTAGGTCCTTTGTGTAGATATTGTGACTTCTAGTTTAGTGTTTTTGTGGGATTCCTGAGTGTGCAAATGAGTGGATCGCTGAATCTTGTGCCTTCTCTTGGGCTCATTTTCTTCTTTTTGTTTGTCTTGTTCAACTCCGATGTGACAGTTCTTGTTTTATTTTACACACACACACACACACACACACACACACACACACACACATTTTTGAGGCAGGGTTTCTGAGTGTAACCCTAGATGTCCAGGAACTCACTCTGTAGGCCAGGCTGGCCTTGAAGTCACAGGGATTTACCTGCTTCTACCTCCCGAGTGCTGGGTTTAAGGCACGCATAACCACTGCTTGGCTTATTTTATATTTTATTGTTATCCATTTGTAATGGCTGTTCTTGGATGTCAACTTAATTACATCTGGAAGTAAAACATCAAAATGGAGTGCACACCCATGAGGATTTTTTTTTTTTTTTTTTTTTTTGCTTAATTTGAAGTAGAAAGATCTACTTCTAATACGGATCTTTGAATGAGGAAGATATACATGCCTTTAATCCAGATCTCTCAAACTGGGAAAAAACCAGGCCTTTAATCTGGATTTTGGGACAGGAAGACATATCTTTAATTTGGTACACACCTTCTGCTGGAAGTCTGTATAAGAATATGGAAGAAGGAAGCTTTTGCTCTCTGTTTGCTTACCCTTGCTGTCTCATCAAGTTCATTTCTCCACTGGCATTAGATTGTAAATCATTGTACTAAATCATACATACATACATATATACATATTCATACCACAAACTCAGTTACTCTAGAGAACCCTGACTAATACACCCCCAAAGGCTTACTTGTTTTCTAATGAGAGACAGGATTACATTAATATCAGCCCAACACTGAGTGCCAATTGCAACTTCTAGCAAAAAAGACAGTTAACTCCTATATGATATTTGACATTTGTACAAGAAACTGTTTTGAAGATTAACCACTGAAATGGCACCATTTGCTGACATATATACACTCTTAATTCATGTTCCAGAACACATGCACTCCAAGTCTTTGCCAAGACTCTGACCTTAAAGTTTTTGCCTCAGTTTTGTCTCAGTCTCTGGGATGAACATGCATGTACGTGGAGGATTGTTTAAAGGATCATTTCCTGAGATTGTGTGGTGTGTGTGTTCTCACATTTCCTAGTTTTATGAAGACAGATGGTTAGAGTACTATATATGTCTCCTATTGTCTTGATAGTCACTGGGATGAGGGTCTTTTTCATGTTGTGGTAAAGGCTTAGTTCCTTTCCCCAGATTTGTTATGAGATTGAACACTGTGCTATAAAATCTAAGACTGCATCATGGAAATATTTTGTTGAGTGTCTTCCATATAAAAATGCATACTAGTCAATACCTTACAACAATTAAAGTCCAAGAGAGCTTTATTTACTCCATAGAAAGGTGGTTTGGGGAGAGTTGATATAAATTTCATAAATGATATCTCTTGGGTTTCAATGCAGGTAGCCTAGAGATGACATTATGCCAGGTATTGTGGAGAGTTTGCAATGCTGGTGTGGGTCCTAGCTTTTATCCTTATAAATTGTGTTGCTTTTGACACATTATTTAATGTCTCTGAACTTGCTGTCTCAACTGTAAGACAGAGGGAATAATAATGATAATAGTTACCTCATTAAATTGAGCGAACCAGATGAGATTAAAATAAGGGAGCACCATTTCACTGGGCTTACCGAACCTTAAGTATTGGAAAAAACTTACAGATCATTCTGTAGAGTCTTTGCAAACTTATCTGATAACTATTTAAATAAATCCAAGCATTAACTTGGATTTATAATCCCTCCTATGTGTGATAAAAGTATCCTTTTTTGTTTTTTTTTAATTTTATTTATTTTTATTGAGCTCTACATTTTTCTTTGCTCCCCTCCATGCCTCTCCCCTTCCCTTCAACCCTCTCCCAAGGTCCCCATACTCCCAGTTTACTCAGGAGATTGATAAAAGTATCCTTTAAAGAAGCAGGAAGTGGCTGGGCAGTGTTGGAGTATGCTTTAATGCCAGCACTCTGGAGGCAGAGGCAGGTAGATCTCTGTGAGTTTGAGACCAGCTTGGTCTACAGAGTGAGTTCCAGGACAGCCAGGATTGTTTCACAGGGAAACTCTGTCATGAAAAATCAATTACCCCTCCCCCGCAAAAGAGAAAGAAACAGGAAGTGACTTGATTCAGAATAAATTATGTACACAGGATTTACATTTTAGCCTCATAATATTTCCATAATCAAATTGTATTCTGGTGTTTCACTCTGTTGGGACTCATTTAGGAAGAAACTTCTATCAGTTTCTGTGAGAGCACCACTGCTAAATGTTAGGAGGCTCTCCAGGGCTTGGTGACCATGCCCAGCTCTCCATGGCCCATTGCAGCCAGGCAACAATAAACCAGGACTGTGACTGTTGCTGTAAGGAGGAGGAGGCGCTGATCCAGGACTACCAGTTCCAAACTGATGGTGTCAGTAGTGGCTTTTAAAATAGTTTACTTTAAGATCGTTTGACCTCAGCTTCACTTAATCCTACTAGGTCATGTGGATGTGAGCAGAAAATGTAAGAAGGGGTGAGTGACACCCGGATCTCCAAGTAGGTGTGTCTTCGGTAGTTCATTTCACAAAATAATTTATCTGAAAACACAGAAGAAATCTAGTGACTGCAATGCAGATCTGGACCAATGTGTCCTTGGCTTTGTGAGTCTGGAGACCATCTTGTCACCACAGCCCGTGCGCATGGTGTTTCTCATGTTCTTTTTCTGGTGGTGGCTCTGGTCCCTTTTATTGTCTGCTGGGTGTTTGGAATATTTTGCAGATGATGCTGTAGCATCAGAGACAGTGCTATTACACAGTGACTGTTTCCTTTCTTCTTAATATTTACTTAACATTTTAAATCTTTGAAATTTTGTAAGTGCAGGTAAGGTATTTTCTCATTTTCGTCGTACCACCATCTCTCTTATGGTTCCCACTCCCGTAGAACCCCTTCTTTTCACAAGTCCCTTTCTTACTTTTTTTGGGACCCTTTGAGTTTAATTAGGATTGCTTGCGTGAGCATGGGTGAAGGATTATATCTGCATCACTGGTATGAAGCCAAATTGGTCATGGTTTTGATGTGTTCTTGGATTTGAGTTGTAAGTATTTTATTGAATATTTTTGCATCTATGTCCATAAAGGAAATTGGTCTGCATTTTTTATTTGTCTTATATTTGTGTAGTTTGGGTGTTATGGTTACTGTGTAATCATAAAATGATGGCAATGTTCCTTCTTTTTCTACTTTGTGAAATAATTTGGGATGTATTGGTATTGGCTCTTTGAAAGTCTGGTAGTACTCTCTGCTAAAACTCTCTGTCTCTGGGTCTTTTCTTTCTGTTTGTTGAGGGAGGGATTTTTAATGACTGCTTCCTTAATGAACTGGCACAGAGACAAGTTACTAGTGGTTATGGCATGAAAAAGAAGGATTTATTGCCTTTAGCTCCTCAGGGAGGGGTGGGGCCTCATGAGTGTGTCATTCATCTTTGGTAGAATGTTGATGGGCCTCATCTTGTGCATGTCTTGTGCAGGTAACAAGTGCTGTGAATTCAGGAGTGCAATGGCCACTTCATGTTCTGAAGACAGCATTTGACGGTGCTCCTCTTCATTTTCTGCCCCTTTACACAGTGTTCTTTAAACTTTGGAGAAGGTTGTAGACACGTCTTATTTAGGGCTGAGAACTCAACGTTCACGTGTTCTCTGGACTTTCGGTTAGGATTCTCTGTGCTAAGTGTCGCCCACTGCAGAGCAGATTCTCTGAATAAGAGAGATGCACTACATCATGGTTAGAAACATAAATGTTTAGAAAGCAGTTCAAGACCAGGTCCACTTAGCAAAACAACACAAGCCTGCCTTTAAGGGTCCAGGACATCCTCATGTACGAACTTTTGACTAGGCTTACAGAAAAAGTCATATGTTCCATTTTGAGAAGCAGACATCTAACCTAATAAGAAAGTAGTTAGCTCATAACATCCATGTCCCTATTGCACCAGAGGGTACCTCTTACCTGGACGATTGGTACTATAGCTCCCAGTGTTCCAAGCTATTTACAACCATTGATGACTTGTTGCTTCCATCAGGCTGAATAGCATCTTCCTGTCCTATGAAAGCTAGCCAGCAAGGAGGAAACCTGCTTCTCAGTTTCTACTTAATTTCATACAATTTGTAATCAAAGTGTCCGGTGTCTTCAGCAATGGGGTCTTGTCATATAGCTCTTATATGGAACGAAAGCAGTGACAATAGTCTGTTGTTTTCTGGGTCTTTCTGACATAGAGTGCACAACCTAAGGAGATATCCCTGGCATTGGGACTTTTTGTTTAATAGCCTGTGGCTTCTGGGATCTGCATTTATCTATTCTCACGGGGTTTCTTCTAAAGAAGTTCGTGTTTTTTTTAAATTGTGTTTTAAAATTACCTTATAAGATAGTTTTCATAATCTTTAGTTTCCATTAATCCTCCTCCTTACCACTTACTCTCTTCCTGTCTCCCATCTACATTCTTACTTCAATATTTGACACCTAGTATTTGCTGTCATATCCCATATACTGTACTATTTCCCCTCCCTTAAAACATCTTTTCCCCAAGTCAGTACCCCTTTCTAATTTTATGACTTCTCTGTGCCAGTTAAAAAAAATATCTAAAACTTGGGCCAGGCGGTGGTGGCGCACGCCTTTAATCACAGCACTCGGGAGGCAGAGGCAGGCGGATCTCTGTGAGTTCGAGGCCAGCCTGGTGTAGAAGAGCTAGTTCCAGGACAGGAACCAAAAAGCTACAGAGAAACCCTGTCTCGAAAATCCAAAAAAAAAAAAAAAATATCTAAAACTTCTAAGTAAGTTTGCACATATGAGGTAACATACAAGACATTCTTCTTTGGGGTCTGGGTTATCTCACTCAGTATATGTTTTCCTAGTTCCATTCATTATCCTGAAAATTTCACAAGTTCATTTTCTTCAGTTACATGAAAACCGCTGGACAGAAGGTGTCTTAGAGAGAAGTTGAGCCTTGGTACTGAAGAAGCCAAACGGGGCCATTGTTGAAGGTATAGCCTCAGTTGTAGTGGGTACTGTAGTATACTAAAGATGCCATGACTGCCAAGGAGAGTGGCGGGGTGGGGTGGAACCTGCCCAAGCTTCCTTGACAAGCTGTGGGATTCTGTGGGTGGTGGACCTGGAGAGGTGGGTCTACTCAAGCACTTTGAAGCCCGAGTGATCATGAATGAGTCCCAGATGCTGGGCATTAAGCTTTTTATACTGTTGGATACTTGGTTTGTTTGGATATTACTGTAGCTATGCTCTGGTTTTCTATTAGAATCAGAATGTATATAACTTGGTTTTTATTTTCTAGGAGCCTGCAGATAAAAGACTTTGGATTTTTAATGAGAACTTGGATTTCTAACTGGTTGAAATCATTTAAATGATGGCAAAACTTTTAAGGTTGTACCACAATTCATACTGTAATATTAACATGAGATCTTGGGGATAAACAAGAAAGGATGTGATATAGTATAATAGTGATATGTTTGTGTTTGGAGTTGACAATTGGTTGTGCTGGTTAGATCTGATCAACTTATCACTAAGATCTGATCAATTTATCACTAACTGTGTCACTTGGGAAGAGGAAACCTCTCTATGGGGAAATTAATCCTGTCTTAGGATTTCTATCGCTGCAACAAATTGAAAATCAAGTTAGGGAGGAAAGGGTTTATACAGTTTATACTTCCACATTGCTGTTCATCACAAAAGGAAGTCAGGACAAGAACTCAAACAGGACAGGGTCCTGGAGGCAGGAGCTGATGCAGAGGCCATGGATCTGCTTACTGGCTTGCTTCACATGGCTTACTTAACCCACCTTCTTTTTTAAAAAAATTACTTATTTATTATGTATACAATATTCCTTCTGTGTGTATGCCTGCAGGCCAGAAGAGGGCATCAGATCCCATTACAGATGGTTGTGAGCCACCATGTGGTTGCTGGGAATTAAACTCAGGACCTTTGGTAGAGCAGGCAATGCTCTTAACCTCTGAGCCATCTCTCCAGTCCTCAACCCACCTTCTTATAGAACTCTGGATATCAGCCCAGGGATGGCATCACCCACCAAGGGCTGGGAGCTTCACCATTGATCACTATTTGAGAAAATGCCTTATAATTGGATCTCATGGAGGCTTTTCCTCAACTGAGTCTCCTTCTCTGGTGACTCTAGCTTGTGACAAGTTGTCACACAAAACAAGCCAGTATAACTGACCTCTTCTCATCTTGACACACAAGCACATCACTATTAAGCCACAACCCTTCCTTTATTATCTATCCCCAATTTTCCTCACATTGAAAACATAAGTAACTTTAAAAGTCCCACAATCTTTACAAATTCAACCAATAACATTTCAGTCCCTTTAAAATAGTTGGCCAATATATTTTGAAATTCAAAGTCTTTTAAAATTCAAAGTCTCTCAGCTGGGCTCCAGTAAAATACTTGCTTAGTTCAAGATGGAAGGCAGATCTCTGTGAGTTCGAGGCCAGCCTGGTCAACAGAGCAAGTTTCGGGTCAGGCTCTAAAGCTACAGAAAAACCCTGTCTCGAAAAACTAACCAACCAACCAACCAACCAACCAACTGGATAAATAAATAAAATGAAAAGAAGCCATCTTTTACAACCTTGGCTTTGTGCAAAGCATGGTATGAAGGATGTAGAGCCAACACCCCTTGTTCAGATGCTTGTCCCTCCCTTACCTAAACCTAACTGTGGAGGAGCAGCCTCCAGCTACGGGCCTAGCCGGTATTGTTTTCCATTCTTCCACACGCCCTGGTACCAACATAATTATCCAGGAGCAACCCCAGTGGTGGACTTTTGAGTTTGGAAGCCCTTGGAAGCCAACTTTGTGCTTCCAATGAAATGAAAAATAAATCCGAACGAGTTGATATTGTCCCATTTCTGGATGCTTCACATTCAAATAAATTCAGCAGCATTGTATTTTTTTGTTTTTTTTTTCTTTTCTGTTCTGTTCTTTTTTGTTTGTTTGTTTTTTGCTTTTCTTGACAGTGGTTCTTTGTAACTTTGGAGCCTGTGTTGCAACTAGTTCCTATAGACCAGTCTGGCCTTGTGCCTCTGCCTCCTCAGTACTGGGATTAAAGGCGTGCACCACCTTAGCCCGGCTCCAGGCTTGTATTTTTATTTCTCCTCCCAGTCAAAAAACATGAGTCAGTAAAACAAACGAACAGGAAAAAGTTCAAAGTCTTCACAGCCAAAACCACTGATGCCAAATTTCAGGCTTCAAACAAGCCAATTTATAATTAAAGATGCCCTGATTGCCAAACCAACAGGAACACGCTGGGGAGAGCAGTGGAGGCCTTTGAAGAAGGTGAGGAGCAGCACGGAGTCAGAACGTGGGAGCCGGCCCTCAGCCGTAATCACCAACTTCTTAGCTCCTGCCAACCAGCATCAACCATGCCAGCAAAGTAAAACTTTGCTTTCGTAGTAGTTCTGGTATCTTGTTAATCACGGTTGATTCTTCAGCCCCACCTAACCACAGAATCTTTTTTTTCTTTTTTTTTTTTATTGAGAAAAGGAGAAAAAAAAAAAAACAAGTTTCCACCTCCTCCCAGCCTCCCATTTCCCCCCCCCTCCTCCCACCCTATGCCCCCTCCTCCCACCCTTCTCCCCCTCCCCCCACTCCTTTCCCCCTCCCTCTCCAGTCCAAAGAGCAGTCAGGGTTTTCTGCCCTGTGGTAAGTCCTAGGTCCTCCCCTCTCCGTCCATATCTAGGAAGGTGAACATCCAAACTGGCTAGGCTCCCTCAAAGCCATCACATTACGTAGGATCAAAACCCCGTGCCATTATCCTTTGCGTCTCATCAGCCCTCATTGTTCGCCATGTTCAGAGAGTCCAGTTTTATCCCATGCTTTTTCAGTCACAGTCCCGCTGGTCTTGGTGAGCTCCCAATAGATCAGCTCCACTGTCTCAGTGGGTGGGTGCGTCCCTCGTGGTCCCGACTTCTTTGCTCATGTTCTCCCTCCTTCTGCTCCTCATTGGGACCTTGGGAGCTCAGTCCAGTGCTCCAGTGTGGGTCTCTGTCTCTATCTCCATCCATCACCAGATGAAGGTTCTATGATGATATGCAAGATATTCGTCAGTATTGATCTAGGATAGGGTCATTTCAGGTTACCTATCCTCAACTGCCCAAGGAACTAACTGGGGACCTCGGCTTGGGCACCTGGGAGCCCCTCTAGGGTCAGGTCTCTTGCCAACCCTAAAGTGGCTCCCTTAACTAAGAATTGCTAACCACAGAATCTTAATTCAAAATAACAAACAGCCCCGATAGAGTCTTTAAATTTCCCTCTGAAACCTCGCAAGCCAGACCTCCAGCCTCTGCATTGCTCTCAACAATCTTATCTGTTCTGAGAGAACATCCCAGAGAGCTACACTCAATGGCTTTTCTAGTCCAAAGTTCCAAAGTCTTTCCACATTCCTTCCAAAAACCTGGTCAGGTTTGTCACAGCAATGCCCTACTACGCCGGTAGGAGTTTTCTTCCTCTCAGATGACTCTAACTTGTGTCAAGTTGACAAACAGACACCATCAGATTGGCCTTTGAACACGTCTGCAGGGCGTTTTCTTGGCTGCTAATTGCTGTATTAATGTATTAACCAATTGTGGGTGGTGCCATCTCTGGGAAAGTGAGTCTGGGATGTATAAAAATCATAGGTAAGTAAGCCCATCTATTTTGTGCTTTGAATTGAGAATTCAAGGGTTACTTCTTCCTTTTTCATCAGAGTTCAAACTGAATGTCTGCTTTTGTTCTTGTTACTTCTAAAATGGTAGTTGGGTGTTGTGGAAGGAAGCAACAAAATTTAAATATTCATATTTATTGTTTGGGAAAATCTGCTAGAGTTAATCCTTGGCATTTACATAAAACTCTGTCTCAGATATGGACTCCTTTAAATTTGTATTGTTGATGTTATCAGTAATCTCATTCTAATTATTCTTCTCCAGGATACCATTGTTATCCATTCTTTGTGGGATGCCTTGTTCTCTGTCATTATAACCCACAGAACTATCAGACAAGAGCAAAAGAGCCATTCAGCATCTAGTTTAGAAGCTGGATGCTCTTTTCTATGACAGTAAGAGGGTTAGACTCCCAGTTTCAATTTTTTTTTCTGATTTAAAAATTTGAACTTGGCAAAGGCTCAGTTATTAAAGGCTCATCCATGCCTCAGCACCTCTTATGTGTTGAAGAAGTATGTCCATAGTTCCTATTGCAAAAATCAGGTTCACTTAATTACAAGTTATGAGAAGAGTGACATACAAATGCTTGTATCAAAACCTCCTGTTACACATGATCAAATAGAGTTGAATATGGATCATAAGTGTTTTCTTTTTATGGAAACGAACCTTTAATTATAGAGTAGTTTACATTCATAGGCAATTAGGCAGTACAGAGTTCTCGTATACCTGATAACCAGTTTCTCCACTGTTAGCATTTACTTTAATATGCCACATTCATCATTACCAGGCAGACGCTAATGATAGGTTTTCATTACCAGGTACACATGTCCTTTCTCTCTTACACTACATTTAGTTATCACGTCTTTTTTTCAGCTCCTCTTGCTCTGGTGGTTTTTCAGAAGTGCCTTCTTCTTTTTTATGACCTTGACACTTTTGAAGAATTTAGACAGATATTTTGTAGAATGTAACTCAATTGGGGATTCATTTAATTACCGATTGATGATTACTTATCAAAATATTTACCATCACCAACTCAAATCACCACTATTAAAACCTTCTCCTCTGGGCTCTGGCTGAGCTAGTGTTTATCAGGTTCCTCCCTAATAAAGTTGTTATTTTCTTCCTCTTCTCTAGTCAGTAGGTACAGTGCTAAGATTAAGAAATGGGAAATTTCCTTGGGTAGTCTAGCTGCATAAATTATTTGAAATTTTTGGAATGGTTGTATCTTTTCTTTATGTTCTCCATATCATTTATTAACTTTATAGTTTGATCTATAATGTAATATAGTCACTCTTGGGCACCCACAGGGGATTGGCTTCAGGTTGTTCAAGTTCCTTATGCAAAGTTTCATAGTATTTGCATATGACCTATATATATATGTTCTTATATATTGAAAATTATCTCTAGATTGCGTATAAAACTTAATGCATTAGTAATATTGGGTGCTACATTTGATCGTAGACAAAAGACCGTAAAATAATAAATGTTGTACAAATAGTTGTAATGCTATAGTACTTATACAAATGGCAAACCTTCTGTCATACTTCATATAGATATGATTTTTTGAATATTTTCCTTCAATGCTTGTTTGCACCTGCAGATGGAGAGTTAATATTTTGTTCCTCAAATGGTTTTAGCTTTGGCCAATGGGTGCTCTTTCAGATTTTTTTGTCTTTGACATGACACATAATTGTGTATTCATATATTAATTTTTTAAATTAAATACTTCTTTAAAATACTTTAAATTTAATTTTACTTTGTGTATATCAATGTTTTACCTACAAGCATGTATGCACACCATGATGCTACCTGTATCCCTTGGAGCTGGAGTTAAAGACAGTTGTAAGACATCATGTTGGTTCTGGGAATTGAACCAAGGTCTTCTGGAAGAATATCCAGTGTTCTTAGTCACTTAGCCATCTCTCCGGCCCCAAATTAAATACTTCTTAAAAGCACTTTATTTTTGATATTACAAGATGAGCCTGGCTCACCTTGTGTATTTCATACTAGAATCCTAAAGGCATCCACTTCCCTGAAAAGAGCTCTAGCTCTTTATACTGGAGATTATATTAGATATCAAGATCTGGGAGCCAAAGGTGCTTGTTACTACTACCAGAGTGTTAGCAACAGTTTCTCACAGATGATAAAGCAAAGGAAACTTTCTATATGGAAACTTCTCTTGAGAAAAATGGACATATATATCACATGCCTCTACATACACATTATATATGTATTAAATAATTCCATGTGAATGTTCCTGTCTGTTGAACTGGAAGCCTATTTCCTTGGTAGTAATTTGCTACCCTTTAATGTGTTTGAATGAGTTAGGAAATGGATTTTTTTTGCTAGGTGATTATTTCCATGAATATCTTAGGTAAAGATCTTTGCAAACAGAGGCACCCTCTTTTTTGGTATTTGCATCATGACAATGACAATCTATTAGAGACAGGAGAGAGAGACTGAGAGAGACAGAGACATAGAGAAAGAGAGAGACTCCTTTCAGAGAAGGTGGCAGGTTTGTTTACAATTCAGAACAATAAAGATTATCCCTCTCTGAGGCGAAATTTGGGCATGTTTACTTGTGACTTATTATTAAAGATTTAGGCTTCTGAGCTCAAGTTTCTTAGGTGCAATGCAGAGAATCCATTGGAAGTGGTCTCTCTGATCTTTACAGCATGTGGGGACAGATAGCACCCATACAAACATTTGTCTTACTCTGATTTACTAGGACATGCATAACAAAGTTCTGTGTCTCATCAAAAGGTCCAGAAGCCATGTCTGTCGATCATGAGACTTGCAGCAGGGTAAAATCCCAGACTCGTCAGGGTTAGGAAACTTGTCTCTCAGTTTCGGATCAATACTAGCAATTTTGTGATATTTCTCAGGAAAATTTAAAGTTTTTTTGAGTAACTAGTGCTAATGGAAAATTCAAAGAGGAAGACGATTTCAGTTCTCATGTAGAGCAAATTAAAAAATAGTGATTCAACATCACAACTTGTTTAAAGGAGAGGTCAAAGATTAAAGGCATACAGGGTAGAGGAGTGTTGAAATCCATTCATAAATGGACAAAAACCTGACTTTACCATGGAAAGTGCAGGAAGAAAGCAGGCTTTGAAATGCGGTCTGTTCATGTTAGGATTTATGTTTCCATCAGTTACCCACAACTTCCAGTTATAAAAAGGCCCCTAGACAAGGAAAAACATACACAGTTATAGAAACACATAACCCAGAAGATTTACTGTAATTGGTAGTGTTATACTGTAAACCCATAGTAATCTTAAGTCTTCCTTACACCAGTAATAAGTCCTATACACTCTCAAGCTATTGGTGAAGTGTGGGAGGGTGGGAGAGTCTGCAGGAAGGGATCTGAAGAAAAGCCTGGACACCTACGTGAGAGAGACCTCAAGAGGCCTCTAGTGATCTTGTCTAGGGGTGATGTCTACTATGGAACATTTGTTCAAACTCAGACTCCCTTGAGAAAGGGAAATCTTGAATGATGACAGAGAATTTCCTTTACTGACCAGCAGGTGTTGCTAAGAAGTCGTGAGAAGGGTGGGCGGGGTGACATCTAATCCACCCTGAACTGAGATGGGTAAAGGGGTGAACTTGTGAATAGTCCCTTCCATTGTCTCTCTCTAGAGCAAAATGTCTGTCGGAATATGGACTCAACAAATCATCGTCTTCATCTGTTTCTGACTTGTGCAGGTGCTGTCAAATGCTGATTTTTTTCACCCACATTTATTTTCTAAGAATTTCTAATTACAGTCAGTGTAATGGGGAACTGTTAGCAAGCCCTTTATGACTTTATGCGACGAATACTTGTATAAAACATTGAAAATAAAGATGTATCAACTGTTTGTGGGAAGCAGTGCTGGGAAGGGCAGGGAATGTCCTGGAAGGCTCCCAGCTTATGAGCTGGTTTCCTCTCAGCTCTTCAGGCTCCCAGATTCCTTTCACTTTTCTCCCATGCTTAGTAGCATCCGGGGCTCACTTTTGGGAAAGAGTTCATTCTCTACACTGTTCAGGATCTATCAAGTGTGGTCAGTCCACATGCTGCCCCTTCTGTGATCAGAGAAGGGAATCTGAGGTCATCAGAATCTCGGTGTTTGGAGACTGTGTGGAGTTTGGTAATCGTGGGTATATTGTCTTCTTGATATCTTAAAACGACACGCTGGTAGTGCTTGCTAGGACCCTACAGCTACCATGTTTCCTTCTTTCCTCCAAGGCCAGTCAGTCTTCATTGTTCCTTCAAGTTTGTAAGTCTTCCTGTTTTCTTCAGCAAATACCAACTTACGTCTGTCATCCAAAGAAACAGCCCCCAACACAGAAGATTAAAGACATAGTCTATTCTGGAGCAAATATGAGTGACCATGACTCAGGCACATAAATGTAGACCTCCCTACGTGTAATTTTCCAGCGGAAAGGCAGATCTGTGGAGTTTCACAGTAATAGCACAAAGAGTGTTACAAATCAAGCCTGGTACTGGCATAAAAATAGACTAATGGAACTGAGTTGAAGACCCAGATATTAATCCACACACCTATGGTCACCTAATTTTTGACAAAGAAGCAAACAATATAAACTGGAAAAAAGAAAGCATATTCAACAAATGGTGCTGTCATAACTGGATATCCACAAGTAGAAGAATGAAAATAGACCCATATCTATTACCATGCACAAAACTAAGTCCAAATGGATCAAAAACCTCAGCAGAAAGCCAGCCACATTTAACCTTATAGAAGAGAAAGTGAGAAGTACACTTGAACTCTTTGGCACAGGAGACCACTTCCTAAATATAACCCCAGCAGCACAGACACCGAGAGAAACAATTGACAAATGGGACCTCCTGAAACTGAAAAGCTTCTGTAAAGCAAAGGACATGGTCAACAAGACAAAACGACAGCCTACAGAATGGGAAAAGATCTTCACTAACCCCACATCAGACAGAGGTCTGGTCTCCAAAATATAGAAAGAACTCAAGAAATTCATCAAAAGAACAAATAATCCAATAAAAAATGGAATACAGACCTAAACAGAGAACTCTCAACAGAGGAATCTAAAATGGATGAAAGGCACTTAAGGAAATGTTCAACATCCTTAGCCATCAGAGAAATTCAAATCATAACAATTCTGAGATTCCATCTTACACCTGTAAGAATGGCCAAGATCAAAAGCTCTCACGACAACTTATGTTGGAAAGGATGTGGGATAAAGGCAACACTCCTGCATTGCTGATGGTAGTGCAAAGTGGTCCAGCCCCTTTGGATATCAGTATGGCGATTTCTCAGAAAATTAGGAAACAACCTTCCTCAAGACCCAGCAATACCACCTTTGGGTATATACCCAAAGGATGCTCAATTATACCATAAGGACATGTGCTCAACTATGTTCATAGCAGCATTGTTTGTCATAGTCAGTACCTGGAAACAAACCAAATGCCCCTCAGCTGAAGAATGGATAAGGAAAATATGGTACATTTACACAATGGAGTACTACACAGCAGAAAAAAATGACATCTTGAAATTTGCAGGCAAATGTATGAATTTAGTAAACATCATAATGAGTGAGGTAACCCAGACCCAGAAAGACAAATATCACATGTACTCACTCATAAGAGGCTTTTAGACATAAAGCAAAGAAAACCAGTCTACAATTCACAGTTCCAGAGAACCTAGACAACAATGAGGACCCTAAGAGAGACAAACATGGATCTAATCTACATAAGAAGTAGAAAAAGAAAAGATCTCCTGAGTAAATTGGGAGCATGGGGACTTTGTGGGAGGGTAGAAGGGAGCAGAGAAAAATGTATAGCTCAATAAAATCAATAAAAAAATTAAAAAATCCCACAAAAATACATTTGTGGAGACATCAGAGAGGCAGGGCAGAGCAAGATGGGGAATCTTTCTTATGGGTCTCAGATGCTCCCTAATGACATTTTTAACTTTGGGGTTGGTTGGAAATAGTAAGTTCCAGAAGGTTTGTGTCTATTAGTCACAGGATATTAGCACCCACACAGAGGTGGGCAGTAGCATGGCTATACAGGAAGTAAAAGCTAGCCCAAGCTGAGGTGTCGAGTGAAAGCTAGCTCAAGACAATGTGTCACTATATTAGGAGTGAAATCCAGCCCAAGATGAGGTGTCCTTAGGTCCTCTGGACTTGTAATGTCCCAACTCATCCACACCACTACAGCTCGGACCAGTTCATCTGTCTTTGAAGACACAACTTCTTCACACCTAGAATAGTCAAGGTTGGTGCCTGTTGATTGTAGCTGAAAGATCAGGACTAATCTAGTGGAATAAAGATTTTAATCCCGTAGAAACCACCCCAAAGGATTATACAAAAATCTCTGTTAAATTTACTATAGAGAAGGACTGGTCTCAGGACGATGGTAACTTGTCTGAAGGTAATGAATAACTATCATTAACAGACCTCCACTGTACTGCACACAATGTCCTAATCACTAACATCTATTATCTTATTTTATATTCAGAATGGCCTCATCGGACAGGTATTATGATCCCTGTAGAATAGATGTTAAATCTGAGGGTGAGTGACTAAGTAACTGTCCCATTGTCATATGAAAATTTATTCTGTAAAATATTAGTTTTTTAAAACTACATTATATTTTTCGGAGCAGCTATAATCAAGTGTCTCCAAGTGGGTAGCTTAAAACACGGAGATATTTTATCCTTTACTTCTACATGCCTGTAATGCCATGTTTTCTAAAAGACAGCCTTGCTTATGTCTTCTAGCTGGTTCCTTGGCATCCCTTGGATTCTAAACTCATTACTCAAGTTCTGCCTCTGCAATCACAATGGAGTTTCCTTTCTGTGTGTCTCTTTTCCTTAAAGGAACAGTTATATTGCATTTGGTGCCCCTCTTTACAAGGAGGGCATCATATTCCCTAACCATTTTGTATCTATGGTGACCCTGTTTCCAAATACATTGTATCCTGGGGTACTAGGTTGTTAGAATTCTTTCTTTAATTTGTTCTACAGCAAAGTGTTATTAAGGCTTGCTCAAAAAGAGTTCTTCAGTCAAATAAGTTTGAGACACACTGTTAAAGGCGCTTCTCCAGTAAAAGCTGGGGTGGAGTAAAGCCAGCTTGCTCTCAGTCCACTGGGAGAACCCTGAGGTAGGTGCCCTCCCCTCTGGCTTTGCTTTTATCTGCTGTGTCACTTGAGAAAGCCACTCCTCTTGAGTCTGAGTTTCCTTATTTCTAAGGGAAAACACTATGCTTTCCCCATGGATTTCTCAAGGGAGTAAATTAAATGGGTCCTGCTGAACAACATCCGCTACAGTGTCTGGCGTAGAAACAGGTAAACACTTAAGAGGAGGTATTTTTGTTACGCTAGCCAGATGCTTCTGAACTTCCTGGCAGTTATTTTTAATTTAAATTTTTATTTTTAGACTATTTTCTATATGAATACTATTTATATAATTTCTACTCCTTTTCCTCCCCTTCCAATTTCTCTCATATTTTTTTAACCCTCTCCACTTAACAATGCCTTCCTCTATATTATTATTGTTACTCTTCAGAAAACACCCCAATACAAAAAAACTCCATAAAATCTTATGGGGTTGCTTTAGTATGTTTGGTGTTGCTTTTGTATGTAACTATTTAGGTCTGAGCACATGGGATTGGATAACCTCTGAGGGTTTATCCCTGGAGAAAACTGACTCTCCATCTCCCAGCAACCATTGATTGTAGCTCTTCATCTAGGGGTGCGATCTCGTGAGGTTTCCCCCTCCATGTTGGTCTATCAAGTGGTGTCATTCATTATACAGGTCATATTTAATCAACCATACGGTTGAGATTTTATGGTTGCAGCTTCCCTGTCCTGTCTAGAAGATACTATCTAGCAGTAGGCATCCTAGTCTTTTGGTTGTTATAATCTTTCTAGTCCTCTTCCACAATGTCCCCCGAGCTTTCGGTGTAGGGGTTGAGTTGTAGATGTATCAGCTGGGGCCAGGAACCCCATAGTTGGTCGTTCTCTGCAATTGACCAGTTGTGACTTTCTGGAATGATCTCACTCTGCTGCAAAAGGGAAGCATATTTGATGAGGGTCAAGAGCTACACTTACCTGTAGGTGTAAATATCAAGTGTACCTTTAGAAACTATGCTATCTTGACTTAGAAAAAAGGCAACAGTAGGTTCTTCTGAATCTAAGATCTCTCCAGCCAGGGGTAGTTGGCTAAGTTTACAGTACCAAGCCTGAGTTCCTCCTCTTAAAGTGAACCTTAAATCCAACTAGACAATTGTTGGTTATCCCCAAAATCTAAGTGCCACTGCTCTACCTTGGGGAATATCTTGCTGGGCAGGTCATTGCTGTGGTTCATAGACTTTATAACTGGATGGGATTGTTGATTAGCTTTTCTCCCTGGCAGATCGCATAGCAGCTTCTGATGCTATGAGAACTAGTCCTCATGGTGGAGCCTCCCAGATCAGTTCCATCTCCAGTCTTCCATGTCATGTGTCTGAAGTGTGTGCTGTCTTCATCAATAGGATTCTACCTTCAAGATCTTGGAGCCAACCTAGGGCAATGGCAATTAGTCTTTATATTTTTTTCTTTCCCCACTTGAGACAGTGGTCTCTCTATGTAGCTCTGGCTGTCCTGGAACTCATTACGTGGACCAAACTGGCCTCAGACTCACAGAGATCATCTGCCTCTGCCTCCCGAGTGCTGGCATTAAAGGTGTGGGCCACCATGCTTCTATCTATTGTTTTGAGAGTTTCCTTGACCACTCTGACCAGCAATTTGAAGGGAAGTTTCCCATGCATGCCTAGTAGACACTGGGGTTTCTGTTGGATAGTCTGTGACTCTTGTGGCACAACTCCATTTCCAATACACAGACACACACACACACACACACTCCATATATCTACTTTTAAATAAACATATGAAACAATGCTTTCCATAAGACTTTCCAAAGATCCTCAGTGTGTTATTTGTCCTTCCTTCCTCCCTCTCCCTCTGTATTACCCTTCCTCTTCTCTCCTCAGTTAAAGCCCCTCCCCCGCCCCCTTTTCCTGCACACAACAGCTGTATCCTATTAAGCCCATCTCTAGAGTGTGTCATCCCCCTTCCTGCCATGATCCCATTCTGCTTTCCTGGCTTCTATGGTTACTTCAGGTCACATTTTCACATCTAAAGATCTGGAGCTAGGATTCAAAACCAAGAGAGGCCATGTGGCACCTGTCTTTCTGGGACTGGGCTACTTTAGTATAACATTTTTCATTTCCATCCATTTACCTGCAAGTTTCATGCTTTCATTTTTCTTTACACCTGGGCCTCTTAAGAGTGTGGGGACAGGGTAGGCGGTTGAGTACTCACCTGGATGGGCTGGTGCACATGGAAATGTAGGGATGGAGACAGCTCCCTGGGATTTTTATTAAGGGCTTTTAAAACCTCAAGAATCATTCCTAAGCAGGGCAGTGTCAACCATTAAAGTTTTCTTGTTCATCGCTTAGCACTTTTTTTTTATTTTTAGGAGAAGAATTTTACATATGATAATACAAATTTACATCTGGTAAATATTTGAATCAGTTGTACTACTTAATTTCCAGCATTAGGAAAGCATGGGCTGTTCAGCGGTCGAGTTCCTTTTTCTGACTTGTCGCCCCACTGAGGGGAAAAGGATGTCATCACGTAGTCATCAGCAGAAGAGAAATTTCGAAAGAGACCTCCCTGAAAAAGGACAGCCCACAAGCACTACGGCTCTCAGAGGAGACGGAGCTCCTCCGTGAAAGCATCTGTGGGTCCGGCACGTCTGTCTGTCAGTCATGGAACCCAAGCGGATCAGGGAGGGCTACCTGGTGAAGAAGGTAAGTAGCGAAGTACTTACAGGGGTGGATGGACCTAGAGAGGGGCTTGCCTAGGATTGGCGCTCACTTCGTACTTTGCCGGTCCCTTGTGGGGACGTTCCATGTTGGATTGATTGAGTTGGAATGACATACAGCCGGTGTGTTGGAGTGGGGCAGTCTCCACACGTCCCACGAGATATATACAGTCTTAAAAGTAAATTAACTTAGCTCAGACTTCAGAACATTTGCCCCTCCAAGCCTGAGAATTCCAGACGGCAGGTGTGGAACGTAAAAATCCAGACGGCAAACTTTTTCATGATTTGAAACACTTTGCCTTTTGGTTTAAAAAAAAAAAAAGCCTCAAATTCTTCTGTAAGAGAAGTTAGCCAGAGGACCGACTGCTTAGTTCTTATTTACACTGCAGGGTGGTGGAAGGGTTAGGGGTGGGTTGGGTGGGGGTAGGTGCGATAAACTGACTGAAGAACATAGCTAAGTTCCTGGGCCTTCTCGGACTTACTGCACGAAAGACCTTGTGTTTCCGTTTCAAGGGTGTGAGTGTGGTTGGATGTGGTGATGGTGGGTGTGGGCTGCAATTTCTTACAACCTGAGTGAATTTGTAGAATAGATCGCCAACGTGATAGATGTAAATCGCCTTAAAGAACACAAATGGAGGCGTGCGAATACTGAAGATTGTTTCGTGTGGTGGGAAATTGAATCTTGTTAATGCTCCTTGTCTTTCTTCCTCTGCTGTGTGTGCTTTGAGTTGTGAAAGTTTCTTGCACGGTGCATTCACACGTAGGGGCTGCAGGCATCCTGTGGGCAGTACACTGAGCATATAGACACACTCACATGACGCCAAGTGGGTTCAGCCGCTCAGAAATGTTGCTTCTGACTAAATTCATGAGTAATTTTCTCGCCAAATAAGCAGGCACTGTGACTCTTATTTTCCTTTAAAGTCAATTACATTTATCAGTTGGCTGGTTAATCAGTTTTTGAGATTGGGTCTTACTCTACACTCTTAATGTGTTTGTAAGGCTGACTTTGGACTGGTGCAAGAATCCTGACTTGGCCTTCCAGATGTTGGGATTCCAGGAATGAACAACCACACCCACAACTGCATCCAGCTGTAGTTATTCACTAATTAAATTAAATTATTGATTAATTAAATTTATTTAATTACATTAAATAAATGTAACTTTACCTTAGAGTTGCATTTATTTCTCTTTCGTCTAAGGACACTGAAGGGTACACATTGTGATCTGGTTGCACTTTTACTTTGGGTTAGAAAGGAACAGTGAGGAGATTAAGATGCCCAGGCATGTGGGTGTGACAGAGTCAGGAGAAATCCCCTCTCTTACTTTGGGCAGTAAGTTCTCTATTTAGCACCCTAGGGTTTTCCTGAAGCAAAGATAATCTCCATTAGTGTTCACAGTGTATCTGTTACGATGGCTAGAGTTACGAGTTGGGGCTGGAGAATACATGGGCCTTCAGTGTCTTCTCTTAGGCTAGCTGAACTTTGAAACACCCTTTCTAAAAAGAATATGTAAATAAAACCGGGTGTAGGTTATTGGTAACTGGCACTCATGCCGTCCCTCTCTGAGAACCGAAAGGAACTGTAGTTGACTGACCTCTTCCCTGATTACACTGAGTAGCATCTCACTTTGTGTGTTTGTTTCTTGGTGTCTGTGTGTCTGCGTGGGTTCACATCTTTCGTGGTGTGTGTACAAAGGTCAGAGGACGACTTGCAGGAGTCAGTTCTGCTCCCTCCCCGCCCCGTGTGGGTTCTGGGAGTCTGACTCAGGCCGCTCTACTTGCTGGTAGGCACCTTTACCCGCTGAGTCACTTAGCTGGCCAGGCCTTGTTTTAATACGAAATGACAAAACTGACGTTATAAAGTGTGCGTGCTTAGACTTTATAGTCACTATACCACAAAAATATCGATGATTCAGTCTGCAATACGTGAGGCCATTTCCCTAGAAAGTGGGGGTGGTAGGTTTAGGACTGTGACACACCTGGATTCAATAGTTTCGAATCAGTCACAGTAATTCTTCCAGATTTTTACCGCTAAGTGTGAATCTAGGAGAGACTAGAAAAGAGTATAGTGAATCCTCACACTGATATTTCCACAAGTATGTCTCCCATAATTCTTGTGGAAATAGACACAAATATTACACTTAAGCTTGCATTATATTCAGTCTAATGTGCATCTTTCCATGCTGTTTTGCATTGCCTCAGGGACACTTAGACACTTCTTTGTAATATACAAAGATTTTTCTAAAAAGTTGGCACTTTACTTTTGTTTGAAATTTCTTTCAGTGTTGAACTTCAAACCCAGGGCCTCACGTCTGGTTAGACAAAAGTCCTTTACCACTGAGCTATACCCCTGGCCCTCTAATTTGGCATTTTATAGAACTATTTGTTTCAGAAATAGTCTGTCAGTTGTAGATGTCAATCTAAAACTAGATTTCCTAATTAGGCATCAAAATTTCTAACTTCTTTATATTTTATGTTTCTTTCAGTTATAGAATATGTGGGTTAAAATCTATTGATCATCTATATATGTATATGTATGTATGCATGTATTGACCTATGTACTGTACCATCTTCTATCTATCTATCTATCTATCTATCTATCTATCTATCTATCTATCTACATATCAAGGAGCCCAGCCCATAGTATGTACCTCATAATTGAAGATGGACCCCAGCAAATACAATTCTCTACAACTTGTGAGATGTGTGATGGCTCGAAAACAATCCTGAGGAAGGAACCATGAGAACCTCCTTCTGTGAGGACTTTAGGAGTCATGGGTATGGCTGCTCAGATGAAAGCTTGCCAAATAATAACGATGGAAGTGATTTCCTCCTCTCTGCTTCTCTCTTCTATTCACTTAAAGATTCCAGGGTAGGAATTAAACATGGCTTTCTCCTATGCCTTATGAAATAACTATTTTCAAGTTAGAATAGTTTGGTTCGAAAAAATACAGCATTGGAAAATTCCCATGTAGGAATTTTGTCAAGTCTTGGAGTTGACGGTCAATGGTATAAACTGTAATGTACCCCTTCTTTGCTCCCCCTCTTTCTTTCTTTCTTTTCGTCCCTCTCTTTCTCATTCTCTCTCTCTCTCTCTCTCTCTCTCTCTCTCTCTCTCTCTCTCTCTGTGTGTGCAGCATATGCCACGGTGTGTGTATTGAGCTCGGTGGACAGCTTGCCCGGGTGGGTTTTCTCCTCCACCATGTGGTTCCTGAGATTAGACCCGAGTCACCAGGCTTGGCATCAAGCGCATTTCCTCCTGAGCCATCTCATGAGTGCATGTTTTTGCTCTGTTAGAGATAACTGGCCACATTTCACAATGCGTGTTTCCTCTTTTGCTTCCTGGCCGAGATCCTTAAATAGAGAGTATGGTTAAGAAGGGGAGAAGAGAATGCGACTGTCATTTTTCAACCCTTCCATTCTAAATTGCCCTCCTTGCCTCTGAGTTTGTCACTTGTGGTTATTTTAAGGAGCATCTGTGGCCCTGTAGATACAGTTAGACCAAGCTGATCTTTCTTCAGTCCTAAAAGCCCACAAAAAGCAGGTGACTTGCTCATGGTCAAACAGCTGGAAGAGGATAACGTGGGGTTCGAACCCAGGCTCACCTAACAGCAAAGCCCCCATCTCATGACCCCAGAGCGCTTTGAAAGGCACAGGTGTATTGCAAATAACACTGTGTTTAGCAATTCAGCTCTCTTTCTTTCTGATTAGGGGATTCATTTTTTGAGAAATAAATGGTTTGATTATTCTTGATTACCTATGAATCTTATGACCATAGCTTTAAAACAAGAGAAAATTCCTTAATGCTATGTCTCTCATGGCTAAAAGCTAGTTTCCATGAGAACAACCCAGCACTCTCTAGGTACTGAAGAACAGACTCAAGCAGTGGCTTAAGATTTGAATGTCTTGAGAGGTTGATAGACAGCCAAGAAATCAGGACAGGGTGCTGGGGGTGGGCTTCCAGAGACTTATGGTAGAAGGTGTATATTGTTGAGCCTGGTGTAAGGTATACATTGTTGAGCTCAAGGCAAGGTCGATATTGTTGAGACCAGTGTTGAGCTAGTGTTGGGAAGAAAAAGTTTGGTGGGAATGACAGGGAGATAAGAGAGGCTGATGGTGGAAGGGGTGTTGATCAAAGTATATTATATGTTTGACATTGTTAAAGAATAAGTAGCTAAGCACTTGAACCAGAAGCGGGCAAGTCTGGGCTAATGCGAGCACAGAACAGACTGGAATTTCATCCCAGAATTTGTTCCTGCAGCCACGCTGTCTTCTGAACAGCATGAAAGGTCCCTAAAAGTTTGCCTTCCCTTCTGGCCGTAGTTAACATGTGTTCCCTTCTGGCGGTAGTTAACATGTGTCACCACCTTAGGGGCAGCTCTAAGCATTTTGTGCATTCATTTACGGACCATTCCGAGGATAACCCTAGGGAATGGATATAGTTATCCATTCTCGCAGATGAGGATGCTGAGGACAGAGAGGCAGAAGGTCTTGCCTAGAGTCCTCAAGATAAGACTAGGCGCAGCTGATGAGGAACCACGCAGTACAGCACCGGCATAGCCCAGTGCTGTGTGTAACCACTGCAACCAGTTTCCATGTGATCCTGATGGGTCCAAACTGCAGTGACCTTATTTGAAAAATAGATGGAACCCGGGCCAGAATTATTCATATTGTATTGCTTACAAAATTGGTCTCTGATCTGTCTGTATACCTTGTGGCCATGTCTGAGGTCCGACCACAAGCTAACAGTGTGCTAACCTCATTTGAGTGAATTATATCCTCTAATGTTTGTAAGGAGAACTAGGCACTGATGCTCAGAAAAAATGAACAGTTTGCTGAAGGTTTCAGAACCTGGAGAGGACAAAGGTGAAATATGAGCGCAAATCTAAAACTCAGGAAATCAGGGTATTAAGATCACTGCCTTTCTGTCCAGCTTGTTTAAATTACAGTACAGGGAAAGTACAGTCTGATAGAATTTATTCATATAAGAATATACCACTGGATAGGCTTGTCCCCTTGCTTCAAAAAAGTTTATATACATGTAAAACAAGTCTCCTAGAAGTTGTACAAGTCGCAATGTGGGTGATATGATTTGTAATGCAACAGAAATGAGAGGCTGATTTAATATAACCTCACGTAAAACAAAATGCCCCACAGGTATGGGGGAGTAATGTAATGACACACACGTCTTGTGTAAAATGATGCACAGTTCTTATGTAGTTTTGATCATGATAGAATTCTTTGAATTTGAGCTCTGCGTGGACACGTCAATCGAGAAGTTTGAAGGAAAGGGGAAGTCAGAAGAGGTCTTCATTTCAGGAAGTATCTGGGAGGGCTCTAAACACAACAGTCTGTGTCCCTCAGCACCGAGCGACCAGTCCTGGCTTCTGTCAGTGCAGCTGGACATACTGAACATGAGGTCACACTCCCTTCTGTCACATTCTGAAGTGTCTGAGAATGGAGACTCCATCGTGTTCAATTCTATACTCTCAGTTTGCAGGTCATGTCTAAAACATATGAGATGTCTCATCATTCCTGGACTGAACTTTCCTCATGGAAGAAATGCAGTCAAAGTAGATTTACAAGAGACTTTAAAATGGACTTAAACATATAGAGTTAAAAGAGACCAGAGAATCTGGGTTCAGTCCGGCAGTAACATTTAAAGTATTCAAAAAAAGGGGAAGAAGGCTTAGCTAAGGCGGTCCTTATATGATCACGTAACACAAGTTAGTAGCAGTTACTAATACTCTTGCATTACGGAAGAGGATCTGGGGTTGTCATGGTAACCTGGTATTAGAAGTCTTATGGTCTAGCAGTGCTACCGGAAAAAAAAAATGTGTAGACATCAGGGTAGAAAGGTATTTGAAACATGTAATTGAGTTTCTGATTTGTGCCTTATATTTTATCAATATATCAATTAATATTCAATACTTTTCTTGTCAGAGAGCTGACAAATTTAATGTTTTCCTTTGATCGGTGCAAATAAAAATGTTTTCTGAAACTTCTACTTATTGTAACTTCCAAGTAATCTAGAAGCCGAGTGTAGTATCTCATCCTAGTACTCAAGAGGCTGAGGCAGGAGTATTGCCACAGGTTCCAGGTTAGCCTGAGCAATGTAGGTGGGGATGGAGAAAGGACAATGATAGGTTCAAGGTCACCCTCAGCCACACAGTGAGTCTGAGGCTAGCCTGAGCTATCTCAAGGAGCAAAACTAAAACTAAAACCCAAAGCAACCACTACCAACAACAACAATAAATAATCCCCAAATTAAACTAAATATATTTGAGCAAAATACTTTTCTGTTTTCCCTTGGTCTACAACTATTCAATTTCTCCACCAACTCTCCTGCAGAGATAGTGCCACCAGGGATTCCTTTTGTGAACCAGTCCCAGTTGATTTTTAGATGTCCTGGTCCCTGAATGAGACATTGGTCCCCAAGACACCCAAGAGGCATAGAATGTAAACAATTAGTCTCTAATTAGGAAAAACAGAACCAAGTGATACATTCAATGTGGCACACTGGGAAGAGAAACAGGCCAGTGTGTTTTCGGGCAGTGACACGAGGTTTCAGTAGAAATAGGAAAGTATACACAATAAAGCTGACCCTGCCCATCACCGTTCATCACTGTCTGGGCTCCAGGAGTCCTGGAAGATGAGCTGGTAAATTGTCAGAACCGTGCGAAATCTCTTCTAGGGTGGCAAGTTTGTCTTTGAGCTGGCACAGGAGCACCAGCTTTTCCTATGCCCCCAGTATCCAATGTTTGAGGAAATTCTAATAGTTGGATGTCCACTGTCTGAGAGCCCTAGGGAGGGGGAATCTGTGTACAAAGTGTTCTGTATTCTTTCCTGCCACATTAGTTACAATTCCTCTCTGTTTTTAGATCTCAGTTTTGACTGATGTAGGGGACGGTATGCTTGAGTTGGTGTGAAGGTTCCTGAAATAAGTCTGGAGCAGAAACAAATATGATACTTGGAACATAAGTAGGACCAAAGTCAGAAAAGATAGTTCCAGGTGACCACACGTAATCACCACTTCTCCAACCTCTCAGTTTACTTACTTTTAAAGGAATAGCACAATTTTAGTGACAGGACGTCACTAGGAAGTTTAGTCTGCCCTCAAAATTACCAGCTTCCTGCTTCAGATGGGATGACCATCAGGTTCCACCATGACCTTTATTTTCATTCTGAGCACTCTGTCCCCCCTCCCCGCCCCCGAGAGACATTTCTGGACTGGCTGATGAATGTAACTGTAGGAACTAATTCCTGACTAAGCCTAAAATTGGCCCTTTAAATTTTCATGTTAAGTTTGCCTAGCAGAATGTGAGTTAGAATTATTCTCTGCACATTTAGAAAAGGATATTTTAAGAACTTAATCATCTTTCTAAGGTATGACAGGACCTAGGACTTAATGACAGAGCTCGTTTTCTTTTTTAAAAGTGGTTTTTTAATGTTTTGTCCTATTGTTCTTTTCTACTTAATTTTATTTCCTAAAATACTTAATGCAATCTGTTTTAATGTAGTTTTCAAATCAAGTTCTTTCTATGGTTAATCGCTGCAAATTGGACATGAAATTTAAAGTTATGTTCCCAGGATTTGAGACAAATTTTGTGATGGCCCATCATTTTATGTGTTTTCGAAGCAACAACATATTCACTCAGTGGTGTTCAGAAAGACTTCTGTTTTCCCTATGAAGTTGAATATTGTTCTTTTGAGGTCTGTGAATTGTGTTGGGATTTTGATGGCATTGCATTGAATCTGTAGATTGCTTTTGATAGGACTGCCATTTTTATTACCTTAATCCTACCTATCCAAGAGCATGGAATAGTTTTCCATTTTCTGATATTGTCTTCCATTTCTTTCTTCAAAGACTTACAATTCTTGTCATACAGGTCTTTCACTTGTTTGGCTAGAGTTAAACCAAGATATTTTATATTTTTGTGGCTATTGTAAAGGGTACTGTTTCTCTGACTTTTTTTTCTTGGCCCTTTTATCATTTATATATAGGAGGAGTACTGATAATTATTTTTTTGAGTTAATCTTATATCCTGACACATTACTAAAGAGGTGTTTATCAACTTTAGGAGTCCCCTGGTAGAATTTTTGGGTATATTATCATATCATCTGCAAATAGTGAAAGTTTGACGTCTTTCCAGTTTGTATCCCCTTGATCTCTTTTTGTTGTCTTTTTGCTCTAGCTAGACCCTCAAGTACTATATTTAATAGATATGTAGAGAATGGATAGCCTTGTCTTGTTTTTAATTTTAGTGGAATCGGTTTGAGTTTCTCTCCATTCAGTTTGATGTTGGTTGTTGGCTTGCTGTATGTTGCCGACATATGTTTAGGTATGTTCCTTATATCCTTGCTCTCTCCAAGACCTTTATCATGACGGGTTATTGAATTTTGTTGAAGGCTTTTTCAACATCTAATAAAATAATCAAAGAATAACCAGACTCCAGTCCACAGTTCCAGAGAAGCTAGGTAATAAGAGGGACCCTAAGAGGGACATGCATGAATCACCCTAGGAAAGAGAGCTAGAAAAGATCTGGGTTAGACTGATGAAATGTCAGAAGAAGAGGGGAGGGGTGGGGGTAAGAACATTAGGGAACAGGATGATCTAGTTGTGGGAGGGATGGAGAGGAAAAGCAATGAAAGAGACATCTTGACAGAGGGAACCATTATGGGGTTAGGGAGATGTCTGGTGCTAGGGTCACAAGGATGACCTCAGCTAAGACCCTCAGCAATAGCGGAGAGGGGACCTGAAACAGCCGTCTGTAATCAGATTGATGACTACCCGAATTGTGACCATAGAACTGTCATCCGGTAACTGATGGAAGCAGATGCAGAGATCCACAGTCTAGCTCTAGGCTGAGCTCCTGGAGGCCAATGAAAAAGAGGGAGGACGGGGACAAAATCATGACGGTGAAACCCACAGAGTCAGCTGACCTGAGCTTGTAAGAGCTCAGGGACACCAGACTGACAGCTGAGGAACCTACATGGGACTGAATTAGGCCTTCTGCATGGGGTGACAGTTGTGTGGCTTGATGTGTTTGTGGGACCCCTGGCAGTAGGACCAGGATCTATCCCTGGTACATGAACTGGCTTTTTGGAGCCCATTGGTGGGATACCTTGGTCTGCCTTGATGCAGTGGGGAGGAACTTGGTCCTGCCTCTTGATATGCCAGGCTTAGTTGACTCCCCATGGGAGGCCTTACCCTCTCTGAGGAGTGGATGGGGATGGGGGTGGGGGAATCAAGAGGAGGGGAGGAAAGGGACACTGTGGTTGGTATGTAAAATGAACAACAACAACAACAACATCATCATCAACAACAACAACAACAACAACAACAACAACAAAAGACGGCTGGAAGAGTGACAAGTGCTCTTAACCACTGCTCCATCTTTCCAGCCCCGAAACCTTTTTTTTCTTTCTGTTGATATTGTTTTGGTGATTTAAGCTTATTCACCTAGTATTCCATACCCCTACACTAATGAACACTTGATGCTCAGGTATTTTCAAATAGATTTTTTATTTTAACTTTTGGTTTTTTGAGACAGGGTTTCTCTGTAGCTTTGGAGCCTGTCCTGGAACTAGCTCTTATAGACCAGGCTGGTCTCGAACTCACAGAAATCTGCCTGCATCTGTCTCCCGAGTGTTGGGAATAAAGGCATGAGCCACCGCTTCCTGGCTAAATAGATTTTTTTGAAGTCTAGCAGAGTAATGGCATATGAGTGGCATCCCTACACATGAGTCATTCCACTTTGCCCTTACTCATTTCCTCCATCATCACTTCCCCTATGCCCTCTCACACCCTCCTGCTGGTTCCCTTCCTTGCCAGCTGCTCACTCTTCTGCTTACCTTATACTCTCTTTATTTCCCAACTCTCATGCAAGCTCTTCCTCCCTCTCACGGTCTGTTCTCTAATTTCATCACACACACACATGCACACACAGACAATACACATGCAGACGTATACACACATGGGCACAAACACACAGAGAGAAATATACCCACATAAACAAAACACACATACAGACACACAGGCACACACAGACAGATAGACATACACTGATACGTACATACACACATACACACATACATCTACACAGAGACACAGAGAGAAATTCACACACATATAGACATACACACACACACATACACAGACCCACAAGCACAAACAGACAGATAGACATACACAGACACATAGAAACACACTACATTTACAGAGACAGAGAAATGCACACACATATAGATAGACACATATGTACATACACACACATATATAACTTGAAATCTAGGCGCCACATGATACTTTTCATGTCAAGCCTACTTCACTTGACGCAATACTGTCCAGCTATATCCACTTTCTTGCAGATGCCACAGTTTCACTTTTGGTTGCATTTTTCTAAAACTGTGTATGTGTCTTTATTCATTCAGCTGATGATGGGCATCTAGGCTGGTTCTTTGACCTGGCTTTTGTAAATTGTGCAGCAGACTTGGCAGAATTTAAGCAGTGGTTTCTAGATGCCAGATAGCTTGTCCAGCCACGTATATGGGTAACTTTATTAAGTCTCCAAGCAATCACTAAGTTGTAGTAGATATTATTTTCTCCATTTTCCAGAGGCTTAAAAATAAATGTGCTTAAGTGGTATTTTTAGCAAGTGTTGGTTGTGAGCTAGACCAGCTCAGGGCCTTCAGTCACCTACAGACTGTCGTAGAGATGTTATATTTATGTCTTTAGTTTGTTTAGCAAGATATGGTTTAGAAATACTCTCTGCACATTTAAGAAGATACCCCTCTTTACCTTAGGGCCTGTGTTATCTCTACAGCCTACGGCGAGGGTGGTGACTCAAAACTCTTCTGGCTTCATAACCCAACTCTTCAATATATTTTACAAAACCTAAAAAAAAAGTCTTACTAGAATAGATTATCTTACCTAATTTCAGTCTTTTTCCTTGGGTTGCTGTTAAAGTATAAGCTGTTTATTGGGCTCTAGGTAATTGTTATGAAAATCAATTGCTCCTATTAGACTCTATCTAAAAAACTTGAGTGCATATGTCTTTTACTAACTCTAGTGAGTTTTAACAGTACATACTAAGGACATTAACCTTGAACTCAATGAGGGTGTATTATCAATATCATGCACTTTCAATTCATTTCCAGTTTATATAAATGTTTAAAAAATAAACAAAAATTTATTTTAAATATAATCACATCTCAACCTTTATAACTTTTTTGTGTTATGTATGCACTAAGATACATTATATCAGGTGCTATGAGGATGACCGATTGCTCACTGGGAACTCCAAATATGATTCATAACCTAAAACCTACCTATTGTGAAGGACTTTGTCTTATGTACAAAGTGACTAAAATATTATATAAAATTACTGCTTAGCTGTGTATATAAGTTGTATATGGAACACAACTGAATTCCATATTAGATTTGGGTTCTATTCTCAAAATATATGTTTTCCAAAACCTGAAAAAATAAAAAAAGTCTGGTGCAATGGTGGTCCCAGACATCACTTTGGAAGCATCCTGTCAGTTTGTCTGTCTGTCTCATCTATCTATCTATCTATCTATCTATCTATCTATCTATCTATTATCCATCCATCCATCTGCCTACTTTCCTACCTATCTATTTGTCATTAAGGTGAGAAATTGATCCGGATTCTGGAATTACTTAACGTCTCTCAAGAACCCAAATGAAGATCGCATCTGAAGGGAAGAGAAAGAGCATTAACAAGGAGTTAAGAGACCAGGGTTCTAGTATTCATTTCAGTTAACTGGGCAAATACAAGTACTTCTACCTCAGGTTCATTCTTTGGGCAAACAGAAGATTAAAGACAGAAAGGGAAATATATAGGCATCAACAATAGTAGGTGCTCTATTAGGCTGTCTGAGTGACAAACGGTGGCTTGCAGGAGTTGCATAAAGGACAGAGAAGTGACCCTAAGTCTCACCGTAAATCACCATTCCACTCGGAGTAGCAGTATGGCTTGGAGTAGCAATAAGCTCTTTCATACAAAGGATCTGCCTCCTCTGTGTCCTAATGGCCCCGCATTGGCTTTCTCACAAACTGCCAGATATTTGTCTATGGGCACCATGTGTGAATTCCATCTTTTCCACCTCCATGCCCAGTGAGACTCTCCTCACCCTTTCTAATGGTGGGTTTTCTACTGAACACACACCACCATCTCACTGTGGTCTGAATCTCTGTTCCCCTGATGAAGAATGACGCTGATCATTTTTTTTTCTGTAGGATTTTGGATGTCTTCTTGAATGATAGACCCATTTAATGCTGTTATCCTTTTAAAACATTGGACTTCTTTTACTTAATAGTTTTAAAGGTATATGGATTGTAAATTAAAATAATTGAAGTTGTAAACCAGGAAAGAATTTAATTAAAATTATTTCATGTATTGCCAAATAGTTTTTATTTTTGGAAAAGGCTAATCATCGTTAGCCTGGCCTGTCTGACTTCTGGGGCGAAAAATGATTGTGCGTTTCAGCAGAAAAAAACTTATTTTAGGACTAGAATAAAGGAAGCGTCCAAACAAGCAAAATGACAGTCCTATCCACATTTATCTTCTTTGCATATGTAGTTTCCCTGTTGACAACTGGACCCTTTTATGGGGGCCGTTGTGTTTCAAGATGCACAGCAGGATCTACTGGGAAATGGTTGACAATTCTATTTGTGGTAGTTACAACAGCGTGCTACTGTGAGTCAAAGGGGAGAGACCGAGAAGTTACCCACTTTTTCTAAACTGCTGAGCACAGAGGCCAGAAAGGGCTTCCTTGATCTAGCACAATGGTGAATTTGAAAACATAATTTTACTAACCCTTTGGCCATTTCAAACAGTATGTATTCATTATATTCCTCCCTACTCCTCCCCTTAACGCCTACCAGATCTACATCCTTGCCTGTTCTTTAGAGCTTTCTGTCTTTCTTCCTTCCTTCCTCCCTCCCTCCCTCCCTCCCTCCCTCCCTCTCTCTCTCTCTTTCTTTCTTTCTTTCTTTCTTTCTTTCTTTCTTTCTTTCTTTTCTGTTACCCATTAACTCTAATCTGTGCTACCCATTTCTTCCCAGGTGTGGAACCATCCACCAGAGTGTGGCTCACTCACCAGGGCCCACACCTTTAATGAAAGCTGACTGTCCCTTGCAGAGAAGTCACAGAGTGTCTCTAGCTCCCCAGTCAGAGGCGGAGGCTTGTGAACTCTTCCCTCTGTAGGTTAGAATGGCGACTGGCTTGATCGCTTGAAGTTCTTCTGCCTGCAACCACCATTGTTGAGTTCCTGAATTTAGGGTCCCTGTAACTTTCAGAGGACAGTGTTTGCCTCTGGTCCTCTCTGACCTCAGGTTCTTGTCATCTTTCTACCTTATTTTCTATTGTGGTCCCCGAGCCTTGGGGGAGGGTGTGATACAGATGTTCCATTTGTGGCTGAACACCCACTGACATGTGTTCTTTGCTCTGTCTTCCTTATTAACTACTGTCCACTGCACAAAACGTCCTCTGCTCAGGTCTGAGAGACTCACTGATCTACACGAAGGGATACACACCTAGAGGCAGTTTGATATTTGGCAGAACAACATTAGTAGGCTCAGTCGTGGAGCCTATGGTTTCCCAATGGTGGGTTCTTGATCAGATTTCCAGTACCAGCCACCCCTTCACTCCTACAGAGTGTGCCTTAAGCCCAACCAGGCAGTCAGTATTGGCTAATTTCTTCCTTCTACCACATGCTTGAATTGTGGTCCTCAGGCTGGGTAGCAAGAGCCTTCATCGGCTGAACCACCTCACAAATCTTATTGTTAAGAATTTATCTGCCTGTCTTGTGGAGAGGGGAAGAAAAGCAGTCATAAATATTTTTGTTAAAAAGGTTTTTATTTTTGTTTTTGAGCTAACTACTCCCCACAAATTGTCCTCTGACCACCACACATATGCTATGACACTTTATATGCACACACACGCACATGCGCACTCACACACGAATTTAAAAATAAAACAGAAAAACTTGCTAACAGTTCCTACAAATAGCTGTAGCGTAAGAGTGTGGTTTTTTTGGTAAAGAACAGAGGAAGGTAAAGGCTCTAGGTGACAAGGTGAGAAGGACCAACCATGTTTCTCAGTAAAGAGTATTAGATGCCAGCATTTGGTAACTTAGAAAACAGTCTTCCTTGTCATTATTTTAATGAATGTGAGCTATGTGCTCAGTAACATGAACGAAAGAAAGGACCCACTAATGCCGATTTCTGGCACGGAAAGATAACCACACTGTGGCATTTTAACTTTGTTTTTTTAATATTTATTTATTTAGTATACAATATTCTGCCTGCATATATGCCTGCAGGCCAGAAGAGGGTACCAGATCTCATTACAGATGGTTGTGAGCCACCATGTGGTTGCTGGGAATTGAACTCAGGACCTTTGGAAGAGCAGGCAATGCTCTTAACCGCTGAGCCATCTCGCCAGCCCCGGCATTTTAACTTTAATAAAGGCACTGGTTAGATTTTAACTTGACACAAACCTAGACAGGTCCGAGGAGAGTTGCTCCCAGCTGAGCAGCTGCTTACACCAGACTGGCCTCTGGGTCATTCATACAGAAGAACTCAGTCTAGAACGGGAGAACATAGGAAAGGTAGCAGAACATGCCCGGGACAGCCAGCCAACAGGCGGCATTCCTCCGTGGTCTCTGATTCAATTCCTGTCTCTAGGCTTCTGCCTTGAGCCCCTGTCTTGACTTTTCTCCATGATGGATTGTAAATCGTGAGTGGAAAGAAACCCTTTCATGAGCAGGTTGCTCTGGGCAGTGTTTTTTTATTATTATTATTATTATTTATTTTTTAATTTTTTTCACAGTAGCAGAAAGATAACTCAGACTGGCTCTGAAAGGAAGCATACAACAAAGTTTTAGGATGCAAAGGATAGTCAGTGAGAAAAGTGGGAGGTGACCTTCAAATCAAGGCCACAAAGTGTGGTTTGGAAAGTCTTTCCCATGAGGCCTTGAGGATGGAGAAGGGAAGGAAGGTCAAAGAGAGGCCAAACTTGAAAAGGGCACGTAGAGAATACGACCAGCTCAAGTAAGCAGCAAGAGGTAGCAAACACAATGGTGTCCCAAGAAGTCATCACTTTGAGAAGATTTATGTTGAGTCGACAGAGATCATCACAAAACATGTTTAAAGTGAACTCCAAGAAGGTAGGGATCTGTTCTGTTAAGTGGAAAATACAGGTACAAATCATCGTGTCTACCCAGCTTCTCAGCTCTTTCTCGTCATTACAGGGAAGTGTCTTTAGCTCCTGGAAGCCCATGTGGGTTGTGCTCTTAGAAGATGGAATTGAGTTTTATAAGAAGAAAAGCGATAACAGCCCCAAGGGAATGATCCCTCTGAAAGGAAGCACTCTCACTAGCCCCTGTCAGGACTTCGGCAAAAGGATGGTGAGTGCAAATCCCCAGCCACGATGACACTTGTGTCACCTGCTGACCTTGAATGGCCTTTCCAGATTCTGCCTCCTGGCTCTCTCCTCCCTGCTCCATCCTTGAGGCTCAGCTTATGGGCCTCCCTGTGTCACATGCTGACTTGGAAGCCTACATGCATTTTAGCAGTGCCTTCTGAACAACTGTCTCCTCTTGTCGACATCCACATCTTAGCACAGTGCTGGACTCTCTCTTTGACAGACACGTTGTTTGTATCAACTGCTTTGTGTCTTAAGGGGCCTCGGAAGGGGTTGTTTCTAATGGGATCTATTTTGATTTTCAGTTTGTGTTTAAGATCACAACAACCAAGCAGCAGGACCACTTCTTCCAGGCAGCCTACCTGGAGGAGAGAGATGCTTGGGTTCGGGATATAAAGAAAGCCATCAAATGCATTGAAGGAGGCCAGAAGTTCGCAAGAAAATCCACAAGGAGGTCCATTCGTCTGCCAGAAACCATTGACTTGGGGTAATTTTCCGAGTTTGCCATTTGCCACCCTTTGAGTTTCCTTTCCTCTTTGATCTGAGAAATCCCGTTTCAAAGCTTCCTTTGGCCATCTTTGATGACGGCCCCTCTAACGCCTAGGAGCTGAGGGGAAAGGTGTGTGGTGTATGGGGAGGGGAGAAGAGAGATAGAGGTGAGAAAGAGAGAGGACAAAAATGCGAGAGAAAGAACGGGGGGATAGAGAGAGGGAAGAAAGAGGGGAGAGAAGGAATAAGAGGAAGAGGAGAGAGAGGATGAAGAGAAGAGAGAGAGGACAACAGAGTGGTTGTTTTATCTATGAAGTTGCCTTCTGAGGTTAGTATGGAAAGAACATTTCAGGATGTATAGGTAGAAAGGGAAGAACAGGGGCCATGTGTCCAAGCAGACAGACTTTCAAGTTTAGACTCATGTTTTCCCTCCCAGTCAGGAAGGGGCCAGCCAGGGTGAACACTCCTCCTGGATGGAAGCCATTGGTCTGCAGACTTGATGAGAGGCCTCTGAGGTGGCTACTGATTACTGGGAAGTGCAGGTGTCATTTGCATAAAGGTGACCGGGGAACAGCAGGTTGCCCCAGGCATTGATAGGGGCTGGTAATGGGATTCTTTCTAGAGCTCTTTACATCTGTTCTAATCATAAGTGTTTCTTTCTCTGGCTGTCATTCTTGGTAGATTTGCTTTCTGTTTTAAGCAAGAGATTTGTTAGAAAGAATACCATGCTGGCTGCTTAATATGTCAGTTCACAAAGAGTGAGGTTGAAAGCAGTCTCTGGGACGGGATGAGAAACATGCTTTCTGTACAACTAATGTAAGAGTTGGCATGCCCCAAGAATAGAATCATGTTAAGCTTCATGAGAACTAGAAAGTCTCTCACTAGACCAGACCCCAAGAGGAGACATCCGGTCTAGTCGTAGCTGCTAGCTTCAGACATCATGTGACCACATTCCTGAGCAGCATGGTCAGAACTGAGTGGGAATGATGATGAACTACAAAGACACACAGAGACTTAGAACTATTCTGATGAGGCTATTTTTAGTTTATTATTCCAGGGACAAAAAGTAAGAGCTCACTATTTTACCTTACAATTTCAGACCAAAAGGGAAGCTTCGAAAACAAATCTCTTTCTTGAAGGCCGTGCTGTATAACAAATGGCCTCCTGAAAACCTTGTAAAAATTGGGAGACTGTGTAATCTTTGCACTGCTTTAACAAATATCTAGAAGAATTGATTTAGAAAAGGGGGATTCATTGTGGCTCAAAGTGCTTGGTTTGACCGATTTCTTTTAGTCCCACAGTGGTGGTTGGTGGCAACCCGTCAAGGCATATATATGTATAACATAGCGTGTCTGTTACTATGCAATTATGATATGAAAGAAGGAATTCGTATTCCCAAAACTACTTCAAGGGCACATCTACAATGACTTGAAAAACTCTACCACTCACTGACCAGTGTGTGTGTGTGTGTGTGTGTGTGTGTGTGTGTGCATTTGTGCGCACCTGTATGTGAATCCATGTGCATATGTGTGCAGGTGCTGGAGGCTGATTTCGGATATCTTTTTCAATTGCCCTCCACCTTACTCTCTGAGATAAGGTCCCTCACTGAACTTGGAGCTCACTGACCTGGTTAGATTAGCTGACCAGCCTGCTGTAAAGATCCTCCTGTCTCCACCCCAACAGTGCTGGGATTGGAAGCTACCGTGTCCTGCTTTTCCTCTTGGTGCTGGGGATCTGAACTCAGATCTTCAGGTTTCTTTGGCAAGTGCTTTACTAAAAGTGCCTCACACTCCCTGGCCACATTTCTTGAAGCTTCAACCGCCTCTGAACAGCACCAAGCTGGGTCATAAGACTTTAAAACAGTGGTATCTGTAGGACATGCCAGATTCAAACTATTGCAGGGGCTTTAAAGATCTTTGTTCTTGCAAAATTGACCGTGGGAACTCTTACCCTTTGGCACATAGCGGGGTAACTCTCCATCTTAAGAGCAGGATTAAATCAAGAAAGAGAGTATTGAACTGAAGAGGAATTAAGTGCATCTGTGAACTGCTTAATGCTGGAGGTCTCCCTGAGACGTTTCACCCGTCCAAATACTCCTTGCTCACCTCTGCTTTTGTCTCCGTGCAGGGCTTTGTATCTGTCTATGAAAGACACAGACAAAGGAATAAAGGAACAGAATCTGGAGAAGGACAAGAAGGTTTTTAATCACTGCTTCACAGGTAAAATGACGCGCGCTCCCAAAGTGGGCAACCAAGGAAGGAGTGGAGTGTTCTCCCGTAGCTATCTGTGTGCGCTGGGGTGTGGTGCACAGTAGATGCTCAGGATGGCAGGATGCAAGCCAGCTGATGAACAAGAGATCCGAATTCTGCCAGTGTGGAGACAGAAACCAGGGTAGAAGAAGCCTTTGTTTTTGTTCAGGATACGACGTCAGAAGCCACAGCATTATCAATCAAGCATCTCTTTTCTTTAATATTTGGCATTATGTTGCAAAAGTATAAGGGCTAGGAACAGCTCAATAAGCTACAATCCACACTAAAATTAAGTATTACGTGAGAATTAAAATATGTAGTATAAAACTGAAGTAATACTGTTGGGAGTGTCAAACACGGTGCACAGCAAGGTCGTAGGTGTCACCAGGTTAGGCAGTGTGCTATAGTGGGGAAAGCTAACTCGCAAGAAACACACTGGCTGGGATCCAGCTCTCGATCAGCAGTTTACGAGGCATAAAGCCAATAACTGCCCCTGCGCTTTACTGTCTACCCGGTGGGAAATCTCAGTGCACCTCTCTCCCAGGCTTCTGTTATATAGTGGGATAGTCCCTGACACGCACCAGGCACTCTGAGCGGTGAGCTTTCAAATAGTTAGCATGATGAAAGAGGAGATATCTGTGCAACAGCACCGTAAGTTTGGGGAAAGAGAAAGAACCGAGAGAGCTGCTGAGGTGGTTAGGAGGGGGTGCCTCGGTTCGACCTCAAAGTAGAGGGGTTTGGTGGGGACGGCTTCTGATGATGAGTTAGGGGTGGGAATGTGCAGAATATGCATCTGGGAAATTGAGGCGAGCACCTAGAAGAGCGATGGCTCATGATAGGCAGCAAAATGTGATGTTGGTTTGCGAGTAAGTGTGCCAGACATCCAACATGTTTGCAAGAGATGCCATAGGGATACAACTCGGAGGAATTATAGCAGTGCAAGCATCTGAGAAGGTGTTGGGTCTACAGACGATCCATCAAAATGGCTAAGGTTAGAGTTAGGAAGGGGAGGAGGAAAGGAAGTGATTCTCACCGAGGGGGTAGTATTCCACAGGAGCGTGCTTCTGAGAATGTGGGTAGTAGCCTTTAGCATCAAGTCAGGACCAAGCTTCTTCATCAAGATACAAGGGAAACAATAAACGCAAAGCAGGACCCTAAGGATATGGGGTTGGGGTTCCTTTGAGACAGCCTCAGGCCAAAGGAATAAAAAAGGGTTCCTAGGGCGCTTCAGCCACCAGATCAAGCCCAGACTCATCTTCTCTTGAATGCATCCCCGAGTCCCAAAGCATTCACAAAGACTCAAGTCCTTCCTGTGCACCATCATATGGAGTCTAGAACCCTTCACGAGTGCAGTCTTCATGAGAGTCAGGTGGTGTCAGCTGAGAAGCAGAAACTAGGAAGCGGTCAATGACCACATGCAATGGTGTACCTTGACTATCACACGGCTATCACCCGCTGGAGGTCTTTCAGACTTCAGCACAGACTCAAGTGTGAGAACATACAAAATGAAGGTCCAGCAACTGGACATGCAACTGAAGCCGCAGGTTACTGAAACCCCAGTGGGGTTCGTTCCTGCTGTCTCCTGTAGAGCTGTGAGCGCTGAAGGCGGAAATGCTTGTCTTCACAGAGCGAGAAAGGTGGAGGAAAAAACTTCAGGTGTGAAACTCAGGAGGGCTCGGTCTCTGAAAGGGACACATGACTCTTTCAGGAGTCCCGTACCCAATGCGCCAGTGTCCCAGGACTAGACCCTACTAAGTTGGTTGTCACAGCTGAACTTGAAAAGAAAGCCCTTTATAAATACAAAGTTTCACTTGTAGCTTGCTAGTAACCCAACTGATAGGTTCTCTTCATTCCATTCCCTGTAATTTTCTCTTGAGGTAAAAGTTAAATAAAATGACTGCTCAAGGTCTATGCTAGATTCTTTAAAATGTATGGCAACAAACACAAGTAGTGTAATCAAATTTTAATTTAGGACACATATTTTATTATGTTATTTGATAATTAAAAATTTGAAATGTCCCTTTGTTGGCAGATCCCTCCCTCCCTCCCTCCCTCCCTCCCTCCCTCCCTCCCTTCCTCTTCCTCTTCCTCCTCCTTCTTCTTCCTCTCTCTCTCTCTCTCTCTCTCTCTTCCTGGTTTCTCTGTGTAGCAGCCCTGGCTATCCTAGAACTCATTTTGTAGACCAGGCTGGCCTCAAACTCACAGAGTTCTGTGTATCTCTGCCTCCCGAGTGCTAGGATTAAAGCTTGCACCACCACGCCAGTTTGATGGATTTCTTAAAGTGTCACCAATCTTTCCTTGCCCCATATCTTCCTTCTACTCCTGCTTCCTCTTGACCTCTTCTCACCAGCTCCATCTCTGCTCTCAGGGGCTGCAGTGTGCTCGCGTTTGTCCACATTGCTGCATCCTTGCCTATGCCAGACCCTCAGATCCTATCTCCTATGCTTTCAAACCTCATATTTTAGTTCTTGGCCCAGTTACTTTCTCTATAGATTCTTTTCTGTTTGGATCCAGTCATTAATTTTTTTTTTGAGAAATAGATGTTATTTATTTAGGGGTAAACTCACAAATCAGAATCCTCTGTTTTAATGGACAACAGAAACTGAATCCAGCAACTGGAAAGAGAGCAGATGTATGTTCTCCATCAGATTATATAGTATAAGAGGCCATGTCCCAATGGGCGCATAACCACTGGCTGTAAGACTTCCTACAGCACCTCCCCTTTTCTTTAAATAAGAGAGTTCTAACCCTAATTCAAAATTATATACAATAAGAACAAATATAATCAATAATTATCCTATTCTAACTAGTATAATAAATAACTTGGCCAAGTCATGAGAGCACAGTAACTACAACTATCTAGTCTTCAACCCCATTGGACTGTCAAATCTTGCCATTACAGGGTAAGATGGTTTTGAAAATTTTCCTGCCTCTGAAAATGGTCCAGTCATTCAGTGTACCACAGTACTGACTTACAGCAGAATTCTCTAACTTTAATGCTTGTGTTTTCACTAGGGAACCTGCCCACTGCCCATCTGCTGTTTTGTACAAGCTCAATAAATATGTAACTTAGTAAAAATGATTTTTTAAAATGTGTTTTTTTAAAAGTAGGACATGTGTGTTTGTGTGTATGTGTGTGTGTACATGTGTGTGTGTGTACTTTTAACTTTTACATGATTCCTTTTGTTTCCCAGTATCTGTCTCATTAATTTTCTTTTTCCTTCTTGGAGTAGCAGAGAAGTTGAGACAAGCGGGACACCTGTGAGCACCGGAGCCAATGTGTGCTTGGCAGTCAGTGGCTGGTGGCTTGGGAAAGAGTTAACTTCCCCTCTGATGTCCTCATCCAGGTAGCGAGGTCATTGACTGGCTAGTTTCCAACAAGTTGGTCAGAAATCGCCAGGAAGGCCTCATGATTTCCGCATCACTGCTCAGTGAAGGGTACCTGCAGCCTGCTGGGGATTTGTCTAAGGATGCAGCGGACGGAATAGCTGAGAACCCCTTCCTGGACAACCCGGATGCTTTCTACTACTTTGTAAGCATGAAAAACTGCCTGTTTGGTTTTCCTGACATAGGATCAGGGTAGATTTTCTATGAATATCAGCTTAGCGCCACCTATGCAAGCAGAATGTTTGGTCCTAAGCAGAACTGATGGGTGAGAAGGTTACAGAAGAAGCCAACCCAGAGTCAAAAAGTTAATAACAAGCTGCTGGGATGCTCACTGGATGCAGGTGCTTGTCCTGAGTTCAATCCCCAGAACTTACATGGTAGAAGGGAGAACCAACTCTAACTCTTGCAAATTGTCCTTTGACCTCCATACCCACTCGAAAGCAGACACTTGTTCACACATAGTCAAACTCACATTAATACACACACACACACACACACACACACACAAATATTTTAAAGACAAATACTACAAGCTACGGAAGCACAGGTCTGTAAAGCTTCTATTACACCGGCACTTTCTAGACCTAGCAGCTGCTCCCTCAATGCTGCTTTCTCCAAGTGACCGGCAGGAAGGAAGCGATTGTTTACTTGAGTAGTTGTCTCTGAAGGCACTTTTGAAGTCTTGCACCCTTTGTTCTGATTTAAGCAATCATTCCTTTAGGAAGGTGTGTGTGCAGCTACGTGGCATATGTTGTCGTTGTCCTTGACAAAGGGAGCAGGACAGTAACAAGGTAACAGTGCCAGTCCTGGTACGATGTCCTTCTCACAGGGCTGCCCATGAAATCACAGATGTGATGAGCTGTCTGTCTGTGTATACAATCAAATAGGCACCGTGCTTCTGCATGCACTTCCCCCATGATCTTGCATGTCTCCTATGTCATGCTTACCGAGATTGCGAAACCTCATCTTATGTAACAAGACATGGCCATGTTAGCAACTGTGGATTTCTAGGGGGATTTTTGACAGTTTTGTTTCTATTTTGGATCAGAATGTAGAAGTTCGGAAAGCTATGCGAAGAGCCACCCTCCTTACACAAGCGAGGTGAACATCCCAGAGAGTGTTTCATTTCACTTTTGCGGGAGGTCCACGATCAGTACTTTTCACGCTTCAGACCCTTGGTCTATCTTTTTATTGCCATTTATTAAGGCTACAAAGATTAAGGATACTAAATTAGCTCCCCACAGCTGCTACTCCTCTGTGTGGTTTGATACTCTCTTTTAGTTCAGAAAATCTCCAACTATCCTGACCGCAGGGGCTGAGGTGACGCACACACCCGTGGTTCTCTCAGGGCTAGAGATGGAGCTGAGTGACAAGTCACAGTGGAGAGTGTTACAGCAGGTGTTGTCAGTGTGATTTCCAACACGGCCTTGAAGTCCCATAAGTGAGACCTATGTCTGGGAGAAGAAGACTGAGACAGACTTAGGACATAGCCTGGAGAATCATAGAAAATCAAAGGCTATTGACCAGATCATCCTGGGATAGAGACACAAAGGGACCAGGATCCAGAGGCAAGAAAATGGGCGATGCTTAGATAGCAAACCCAGAGTAACCTTGAAGTAACCTTCGTGTCATGGCACATGCAACAGCATGGAGGAAAAGTGTCTGGCACAAGGGGGTGCAGACGTGGCATTATTCTTGAGACCCGTAAGAACCTGCTGTGTGATTTCCCAACAGCCGGACAGTGGCTTCTTCTGTGAAGAGAATTCCAGTGATGAGGATGTGATTCTGAGAGAAGAATTCAGAGGTGTTATCATCAAGCAGGGATGTTTACTGAAGCAGGTGAGTGACTATCACTATTTTCTCCCTCTGCTTCAAGCCTTCTAATTGTTTCCCCAAAATTGCCAATGTGAGCTGAGGATGGTGGTGTATATCTATAATCCCGGCACTCATAAAGCTTAATTAACCATAAGGATTGCAGTGAGCTCAAGGCCTGGCTAGACTAAATAGTGAGACTTTATCTCAAAAAGACAAAAGAAACAAATGAAAAAGAAAAAAAGTTGGCATTATTAAATAGAAGCTGGTTTACTTGACTAATAACCAACCAGAAAAGTATTTCTGGTGATGAAATGTATTTTAAGAAAATATTGCTCTTTCTTTAATAGCGAGGCATAAGTTGGCCAAGAGATGCCATCCAAAGAAAAGATAAAGACATTTCATGATGTAGTACTTCAAAGTGATCAGAAAATAAGAACGGGCCACACTATATGGTAATCTTTAAGAACAAGGAAGTACTGTTCCAGACTGTGGTGAAGCCTGGTGAGACGGAGAACTATGGCACGAGGTCAGCTCCGTAGGCATAGTGGGCTAAGGTCAGGTCCTGTTGGAGGGCATGGGCACAGTGCAGGGGTGTGTGTGTGTGTGTGTGTGCGTGTAAGATTATGTGCAATTTCAGATATTCATGATCATTCTTTGAGGCTAGGGCTGTGGTAAACTGAAGCTCTCCACAGTTCTAGGTACCCAGGGCTGTGATGGTAAGAGTTAAGAAAGCACAGGGTCTCTTAGCAAGAAGTCATACTGGAGGGGTGGCTTTGTTCCCCCACCCCAAACATGGGGCAAAAGAAGCTTCTTTACCACCCTCAACTCCGAATATGGGATAACTTTAGGTATATACCATAGTATCTTGTGACTGTTTCATTTAATCTGTGCCCACAAAGACTTCCGACTTCTCTTTCATCTAGAAAACTCATTGTCTAAGACCACTTGCTACATTGGTTATTTCTTTTAAGAATGTGACATTCTGTAATGCAGACTCTTATACAGAACAAAGAAAAAGAGGGGAGAGGGGGAGAAGAAGGAAGGAAGGGAGGGAGAGATGAAGGGGGAAGGGAGGTGGATTCAAGCAGCAGCGGAGTCTGACTCTACTCCGGCGAGAAGAGACGGCATTGGAAAGGGTGAGGAAGCAGCAGCGGAGTCTGACTCTACTCCAGCGAGAAGAGACGGCATTGGAAAGGGTGAGGAAGTCCACAGTGTCATAGCTACTTTGGCCACCGATGCAATTTAACTGGCTGTGTTTGCTCTGAACTCCACTCAGGGAGGCACTGGCTGTGAAGTCTTTCCCCACTTTCTAGTGGTCTCTATCTTAGTAGAAGCAGCCAGCAGAGTTCATTCATCATCGTTCACCCCATTTTGTCATGGGCTAGGCGTTGGGGGTGATCTGACCGAACTGGTTAGTGCAGCCAGCCACCGTAGTCATGGGGTCACATCAGAATAAAAAAAAAAAAAAGCTGTGAAATGGTGATCTTCATAAAAGGGAGGAGTTTGCAAACATTTAGTACACCTACAAGCTCAACATTTTTAAGAGGTTAATCTTACTTCCCTGCTGGGTCACCAAGTTTGGTGCTGGTGTGTGTCTGTGCCTGTGTGGATATTCGTGCATCTGTACTGGGCGTTTTCAAGACGTTTCCTTGCGTCTTATTTACAAAGTGCACACAGGTGGAAAGGCGGCAGCTTTATTTCAACAGATAGTGCTGGAAACAGCGCAGGGGATGCTACCAGGAAGCAGCAAGCTAGGCAGACTAGAGACCAGGGTTGCTGGTTACTGTTCACAGTTCCTTTTCATGGAGTCTGGAATGAGGGTGTGTTAATTCCTAGGGCATGTAATTTGGGTGGTTCTCTTTTGATTAATAGTCTTGGGTCTTGGGTTATGTAAGTTTTTCTTCATTGCGTGTGGCTTTTTTCCATGATACATCTAAACTTAATCAAATTAATTCAAAATTATAGACATAAGAAGACAGAGGATTTTCCCTAAATGTTCACTTTATTGCACATGAACCCCAAATTTGTTCAAGTTGCTTTTGTTCCCTGCATCTAGTTCCCACGTGCATTTCAGGACATGTTTGAATGGATGGGTTTGGTGTTTGTGTAGCTCCTAGTAGGACAGAATTCCAGGATGCCAAGTGCATTGTAAGGAAAGAGGTGTGTGTGTGTGTGTGTGTGTGTGTGTGTGTGTGTGTGTGTGTGTAGCCCAAGCCAAGAAGAGTCATAGGTTGCTGAGTTTTTCTTATGCCTTCCCCAATCCTCCCAAGAGACTCTGTTCATACCAAGAATCATTTGGTGGCAAACTAAAAACAACTTTATGGTCTTGAAAATATCAACTCTCTTTCTATTACTGCTGGGAGTTTACCAGGGTTAACCTATAGAGAAAGTGTAACATGAGAAAGGATACCTGTGTTGCATACTCCACAGGTGGAGTAGCTGTGTCTACTTGGAGGACTGTGTTCCTCTGACTCTTTTCCACTTCTGTCTCAGAAGAAATACTATAGTTGGCAAATGGAACAAGTACAAGGATGATTGGATGGGTTATATTCTGTCTAATCCCTTCTTCTGTAATGAGCTAAATACCTTTCTGTTTCATCTTTGGTCACATAAAGAGTTTGTGAGGGAAAAAACCATGTATTACGTATGCTTATCTTGTTTGTGCCATAGAATTCAACACTCTTTTATGTTCTGTTATAAACAATAAGCACTTGTCAATCAACAAAATCAAATACAATAGATGACTGATAATTCAATTAATAGTTGTTAGAAAACCCAGGCATGTATATGCTCTTGAAATCCTTCAGTAAATAATTGCTAAAGAAGGATGATCAGACACTCATAGTAGACTTTTCAATAAACCCCTTTGTGATGTTGGAGAAGACTTTCAGAGAATATGACCGCTGGCTAAGGTTGACTGATCCATCAGCTCAGGATAACGAGGTAGCCACTTAATAGTCACACAAGACAGCATGGCTTTCACATCTTCCAAAAAAGAAGAAATTGTGTGAGGCAACCTAAGTACTCATATCTCATGGGCAATGTTATTAAGGCAAAGGAAATACCCATGCTTGTAGATGTGGATGGATCTCCGAAGTCCTTCTGAAGTGGAGAGATGGTTTACTGCTTACGAATACTCTCTGCTCTTGTAGGGAACTGGGGTTCAGCTCCTAGCACTCATATGGAGGCTAACAGATATCCCTAACTCCAGTTCCAGGATACTCAGTGCCTTATGACACGAAGAACACACATGGTGCATATACATATATGTAGGAATTAGAACCTGTGTTCCATCACCAGAACCCAAAGCAGACATCTTTATTGTGCTTTGTTTGATAACTCATGTCTACAATCACATATCTCTCATTTAATTCTTTTGAAATCCATTATTTATATCAAGCATTTTACTTGGATTTTGTCATAGTCTATTTCCATATGGATCATCAATTCCTCAAATAAAAGGATCATGTCTTGAGCCAAGTTATGTGCCCAGCGCTGCCTAACCTGTCACATATGTAGTACCATTTCACATAATTCTAAAGTCAGAATACAGTACAGAAATAATTTAACTTACCCAGGTGATTCAATAACATCTGTCTCATTAATCGGCCTTGGCTCTATCTCCCAGAGAAAGACATGGGCCAGGACATCAGCAGACTTCTTACCTGGGGTGCTGTGTGTACAGAGGGATGCTAGCAACTCACCCTTCCTTTCTCGGTTCCTTGATACAGGGGCACAGGAGGAAAAACTGGAAAGTGAGAAAGTTCATCCTGAGAGAAGACCCGGCCTACCTGCATTACTATGACCCTGCTGGGGTGAGGTTCCCTGGTTGCTAAGTCCATTCACAAAGAAGCTGTGTGTGAGCTGGGGCCACGCCCCTCTGTTTTGCTTCCTCCTCTCTGTCACTTTGTTCTACTACCTCCCATGCCAGTGCCTGAGTCCTCATGCCCCTTAGACCAGCCAACACTCAGCAGTGGAAGAAAATATCAGTGCATTTGGTTAACTCAATTTAACTTTTGTCCCATTTGAGATATATATCAGCACTTTAGCTTCTCTTGGCATTCTAATAATGGGTTTCCTTGTGAGATTTTCACGCCTGTATCTGCCGTCTCTTGGCTGCCAATCCTCTACCCCCACTGCCCTCCCTTCTCTTGTCTTCTCCCAGCCTATTTGATCCTTCCTTCCCTCAAATAGCACTTCATCTTTCATGTCACATACTCCTCTTCTTCCTTCCTTTTGTACCTCTTCCTCCTCCTTTGTGGTCCATATTCTGCTTTCTAATTTCTTCATAGGAGAGACCATGAGGGCTGTTTATCTTCCTGAGTCTGGCTAGTCTTGCTTTAACAAAATGGTCTATAGTTCAGTCAATTTTCCTAATACTTATCAATATTTTGTTTTGTTTATATCTGTATATGTAACACATCTTAACTACCTAGCCATGTAATCCAAGTTCTAGGTGGAATTATACTGTTTCCTACTTTTACTCTTTTGAGACCACTCCACATTGATTTAAGTAGTGGCTACCAAGCTTTACATTCCCACTAACAGTGTGGAAGTGTTCGTTTTCCTCCATATCTTTGAGAGCCTTTACTATTTTTTAAATGACAGCCATTATGACTGGGGTGAAACAGAATCTCAACATGACTTCGATTTGCATTTAATGATGGCCAAGGACACTGAACACTTTTCCAAATACTTTTCGGCTGCTTCCATTTCTTCTCTTGGGACTGGTCAATTCATTTCACTAGCCCAGTTTTTAACTTGGTTGTTTGTTTTCTTTGGTATTTTATTTAGGAGTTTCTCACCTCTTACAGATATTAATATCATCTTTGGTGTGGAGCTGGTGCAGTTTCTTCCGTTCTGCAGACGGACTCTTCACTCTGTCGATTTTGCTCCTCCGGGGTGGGGAAGGCAGGCTTTCAATCTGCTGCAGCCCATCTGCCAGTTCTTGGTTTTCTCTGTGCTGTTGGAATCCTTTTCAGGAATCGTATTTCTCAGCGACATCTTGAAACAGTTCACCTGTGTTGTTTCAGGATTTGCACTGCGATCTTGTGTCCACTCCGAGCTGACTTTCTGTAGAGTGAGAGCTGTGTATTTAGGTTCAGTTTTCTTATGACTATCCAGCTTCCCCAACACTGTTAGTTGAAGATGCCATTCTGCTCAAAGTTTGGATATCACAAGCGCCATGTTTCTATGGCTCCAGGTCGCAAGCAGGAATTCTAGATTCCAGGCAGAAATATCAAAGGAAAAGATGACAGCGGGGATAGCGTCACTGGTGCTGGGCTTCTCAGGAATGCCTCCGAAGGTGCTGGAACCTTACTCTTATGCCACAGAGAAGCTTTCCCCAACTTATAAATGCTACTTTTCCAGTGGACCCCGAAGGACATCCATTTTTTTTTTCTTTTCTATTTTTGGTCATTGTAGGGAAAGCCACAGAGCTCTAATTTGTGCTCTGAATGGGAGGTTTAATGACACAACCTGCCTTGTAAAGTCTATTCAGGTTCACAGACAGACATATTGAAAAGCATTTGATAGGCTGTGAAAAGATGGAACGCTCTGCATAAATTGCTAAGACCATTTGAGCTAAGTTAAGTCTGGGTTTCTTTCATTGGTTTTCAGTTTGTACGGCATCTCTACAGAAGAGTGAGGAGCACAGAAGTCACTCACCGTGGTTAGCCTCTTATTGTTTAACCATTAATATCTGCTTTGCAAAATTGGGAGCCCTGTTATTTGAAACAGATATTTATAATTATCACTGTTCTTCATGAATTTTCTCTTTATTGATACGTTATTTCTTCTAACGAAAATTGGTTCGAATTCTTTGTCAGATTCCATATTGACTACTCTGGGCTGCCCTTAACCTTACTAGTTGAGTTGGTCCTTTGAGTTTGAGTCCATTGTTGACTTTGCTAGTGATGTGCATTTCTTAGAGATGATAGAGAGGTGACTCTTGTTTGCTAAGAGAGCCAGCCGATCTGCCTCTAAAGGCAGTTGAAAGCCATTTACCATTAAATTCATTCTTGAGAGATGTTTCCTCATTCCTGCAGTTTTGCTGATCATTCTTATTGGCTGTACAAGTATTTGCCATTTTCTATCATCATAGTCTTATCAGGGCCGTCCTGGTGGACCGCAATGGACCTGACAGATCCTGTCTGGATTGTCTTTCTTTTTTATCACTTGGAGTTTATTCTGTCCTGTGCCCTCAAGTGAGAATGTCTTTCCTTCTCTTTGGTTTATACTATTCCTTTAAGAAACTTTTCTAGGGTTGGGATGGTTCAGTGAGTAAAGCCACTTGCCACTGAGCCTGAGTTTAGTCCCTGGGACAGGACTGACTCTTGCAAGGGCTTCCTTGACCTAACACGCATGCACCATAGTACACAGATGAACACATGTACACACACACACACACACACATACACATACAGAATAAATATAATATGATAAAAAGAATCCTTTTTCAGTGCTGGCTTGAGCACCATGAACTGGCTTATGATTTTCTTAAATGTCCTAATTTTCCATTAGATTTAAAGGATAGCATTGCTGTTCCACGTTTGCAGTTAGCACATTTCAGCCTTTGAAACATCGTTCCACGGCTCTAAGAATAGTGATAGAGAGCTGATGTTGTTCTACGTGCCTGCCTTAAGAGAGGTTGCTTTATTCTTAAACCTTTTCAAATTACAAGGTATTAAAATATCATTGTAATATTTTCAAACAAATATTGAATCAAAGTGTGTTTTAGCAGATCCTTCTTACCCCTCAACCGTTTACCCCACACCTCTGATCCCCATTGTACGCTTCCTCCTCCCATTTTTTCTCTCATGCTTCATGAGTCTTTTGAAATCCCCCATCCTCACTACCTATTTTAACCTCTCGCAAATCATTTTCTAAATTTTTAGGTTTTATCCTTATTTATAGCCTCCCACAGGTATATTGGTGAGATTAATGTATGAAAATGGCTATACTGTCAAAAGTATTCTGCAGACTCCCATCAAAACACGGGTGCCATTCTTCATAGAACTAGCGAAAGTCAGTCAAGAGTTCATATGACATCACAAAAGACCACACATAGCCAAAGTAGTCCTAGGGAGAAAGAACATGCCTGGAGGTATCACGACACTCCATCTTAAATTATACAACATGGCTGTAATGAGAAAGATAGCCGGATAGCCTGGCATAAAAACAGTAAAAACAGACAGTTAGACCAATGGAATGGAAGAGAGAACTCAGAAATAAGCCAACAAAGCTTCAGCCACCTGAATTCTGACAAAGGGACAAGAAACACATAGTAGAAAGAAAAAGACAGCTTATTTAACAAATGGTGCTGACAAAACTGCCTATTGATGTGCTGAATGGAATTCGAGCATCTTTCGCCCTGCGTGAGAAAATTAACTGTATTTAAAACCTGAGACGCTGAGGCCAACCACGGAAAACAGAAGGGATGTACATCAAGACACAGGTTTAGGCATGACTTCTGAGCAGATCTCCTGCTGCACAGGGACTAGATCCAAGAATCAACAGATGGGACTAAATTAAAATAAAAAACTCTACACAGCAAAAGCAACTTTATAAGCAAAGCGAACAGACGGCCAGCAGAATGGAAGAAAGTATTTACTAGCTATACTTCAGATGGGGGATAATACCCAGAATTTCTGAAGAACTGAAAAAAATTAAACATGGAAAAAAAAAAACCCTACCAATCAACAAACATGTTAAAGAAATGAACAGATGGTTTTCAGAAGAATAATTACAAATGGCCAATAACAATTTTTACAAAGTGTCCAACCTCCCTGGTCATCATAAAGCTACTTTGAGACATCACCTCACTCCACTCCTAGTGGCTCTTGAGGAAAGAGAAACTTTTAAAACTCAAGGATGATGAGAGTACAAACTAGTCCAGCCATCATGGAAACCGGCATGGAGCTTTCTCAAATAATTCAAAGGAGAACTACGATCTGACCCAGCTGCATCGCTTCCCAGCATTCCCACGAGACTCCACATCCCACCGCAGATATACCTGCACCTCCTTTCCAGCTTTTCATATTGTTTCTTGTCTCTGCTTTATCACTATCATGACTATAATATGTTGTGGGAAGGTTCTTCTCTGGGTATGTCAATTTTCGATCATAAATGCCCATTGTGCTTGTATGCTATTTCCTTTCTCTAGGTTTGCACTACTTTCTGCTATGATTTCGTCAAATAGATTATCTACCTTCAGTTTCCATCACACCTCTCTCTATGCCGTGGATTCTTAGGTTCGGTCTTAGGACTGTGTCCTGGAGTTCTTGGGCACTGTGTTCTGTTTGTGTGTCCATTTGTTTGTTTATACTAATTGATGTTGGATGTCACAGTCCCCTATCTCCTCCATCTTTGATATTTTAATTTTGCTTGGACAAACCCATTGGTGGTACTTTGTGCTTTATTTTTTTCTTTAGTTGACTCTGTTTTTGGTTGCTGTTTCTCAACATCCTATCTTGTTGAATTTTCTTCCTTGTCACTTTTCGATCTACATGGCCGCTTTTCCGTTTTTTCTGTTTCCTCTGTGTTGCTGATATTCCTCCACAGGTTTTAGATCGGATTCATCTGCTTGTTTGTGAGCCATCTGAGGTCACTAATCGTTTGACTAGTAAGCCTTCATCCAACCTTTACCTACTTCAGCATCTCGGAATTCAGTCCGTGAGGGGTGCTGATGGTCTTTTTGAGGAGTCCTACTGCTTTGGTTTTGTGTTTTTGTGCTATGATCTGTGCCCTTCTTGGCTTATGTGCTGGTTCTGTCAGAGGATGTTCTTACTGAGCAGCCTGTTGAGGGCATTACTACTTACACTGGAGGAAACAAAGTGCTTTTGGACAAGACTTCTCCATGTCGTGTGTGTGTGTGTGTGTGTGTGTGTGTGTGTGTGTGTGTGTGCGTGTGTGCTCTATAAACATGATTGTGTACAGGTGTGTGACCGTAAATGTGTGTGGAGACCAGAGTGCCAATGCCAGATGCTCCTCTATCACTCTTTCCTTTATTTCTTTGAGGTAAATTCTCTCTCTGAAACTAGAGTTTAGTTTGTTGTCATATTCTCCTTAGGCTGGAAGCTAATAGACCCTAGCAATCCTCCTGTCTCCACAGGTTTGGGTTATAGGGATGTGGAGGGACATATCCAGGTGTTACATTAGTGCTGAAATCAAATTTGGTCCTCATACAAGCGCAGGAAGCCCTCTTTGCTACCGAGCCATCTCTCTAGCCCCCGAGTGAAGCTTGGTGTTCACGTCATTTACTTGTGTCTCCTGTATTTTCTCTGCACCTTTTACCTGCTCTGTCACTACCATTGTGAATTTTCAAATCTCCGCCTCTCCTTTGCTGTCAGAGTAATGTCCATTTCTTCTTATTCTAATTTTCACCTTTACTAGGTTGCCAGAAAGCAGCTTTTAGTCCACCCTATTCCCCAAGGTAGTCTCCAGTTTGATATTATTGCAGCAACTCATTTTGTCCAAGACCATACACATGCTTTAACATGCATGAATAGATAATTCATCTTCCAGGACACCTGGACAGTCCCTCTAGGTCCAGCAATTCTGGCTGTTGACTGACCAAGAGGCTTTTTCCTCAACAAAAAGTTCTGACTCGAAAGAAAAAAGAAGCTCATGTCAACTGTTGGGATTGAGGCTTTGCGCTGCACATACATGGTGTCCCGTGATTAACTCCTGTGAGCACTGACATGCTATGCCAAGGGCGAGAACAGGCAGTTCTTCAGTGGGATGTAGCGACCTGAGCATCTCCAACTCTCCACTTCTTCCCTCCAGATCTCAGCTCTAGACTGGCTTGCATCTTCTCATGCGGCTTGTGGGGGGTAGACATTTTGAAAAGCACATGTGCTCTCACCTGACATGTGCCTGGCTAAGCCTGTGTGCTGTATGCAACAACAGGGCAAGGCAGGTCCACACTGTGTACATTGGAGACTCAGCAGCCCCCCTCTCTTCCAGGGTGAAGATCCCCTGGGAGCGGTCCACTTGAGGGGCTGTGTGGTGACGTCAGTGGAGAGTAATCCCGATGGTAAGAAGGCATTTCTGTGGGAGGGAAATGTGTCTACTGTACTCTCCCTCTGTGTGTATTGAGCTAATCAGTCCTTCGTGAGACACAAACCCACATCAATTTACCGTCTGAGAACTTTGGAGGGAGTAAGTGGCGTCTTTTTTCCCCGAAGAGCTGGCCTGCCTTTTAGAATTTGGGCAATGGGATGGCTTTATGGATGCCTTGAGTGTGTCACTACTAATGCTAATGCTAGAAAAATTCATCATTTCCAATCTGGCTTCTATGAAGAGCTTGGTGACAACTCCTGATGCTGCAGGTTTCCTTAAAGGAGATCATGCACTTGTCCAGCTAAGGAAGTGTGCAATAAACAGAGTAAGCGGAGTACCTATAATGTGAGGCAAAGCGCTTAGAGGGAAAACTACCCCAGTACAGTTGGCTGGGTCTGTGCAACTCAGTCTACTACACAGCCCTCTGTGAGCATGCCGCCCGCTGCATCTCGTCCCTGTTCTGAAAATAAGGGGCTGCACCAGATGACTTCTGTTTTCTTGCACTCACATGCCTAGGATTGACTCATGTATTCACCGCTTGGCTGTCACTGCCTTGTCAGGTGCTGAGGATGGATGAGGTCACTGGAGAGGTGGTTTTCACAACCCAAGCCCTGTTTTCTTTCTTTTTTTTTCCTGTCACTTGTCAGACTATTTTTTTTCTGTATTGTTATAAAAATGATATTTTCGAACCCAAAATTATAAAGAAAAGCATGTGACAATTACCAGATTTCAACAGGCATTACTCTACAATAATTTGTTTGATGTGGGCTTGTTTGTCGTGATACTCATCTCTTGATAGTTTATCTTGAATCAAGAGAAGACATGCCATTTGAAAGGGAGCAAACCACGTAATCACTCTGGTTTCATCTTGACATTTTGGGTTTATTTGCCTTTTCTTCTTTCATTAAGAGCTCAGACTTATCTCTTAGTTTAGCTTATATCTACAAGACTAATGTTTGATATGGCTTGGGTTCATGATATATGTGTGGTTGTAGATATAAATACATGCCCATTTTAATATAGTGTATATTGAGATTGGCTCTTGGCTTGGAGCCAAACAAAGGCCCTCCTGCAACACCAGTAGAAGTTACTCAATAGCTGCTTTTGGTGTGCAAAGGCAAGACATTTAGCTTACTTACACATATGAAAGAAAATGTTTCTCCTTGAGTATTGCACATGTTTCTTAATGCTCATACTACACGGCTATCTTTACAAATACCGAATGTATTCTTAGACAGTGAATATGAATGCAGATTTTCCTTAGGACATGGAGAACCAGACATTCCACAACTCTGGGAAGGTGGTGGACTGGTGGACTGCTGAGTTTCTGGCACCCACATGTTATTTTACTTTCTCTCCCGCCAGGCAAGAAGAGTGACGAGGAGAACCTTTTTGAGATCATCACAGCAGATGAAGTTCATTATTACTTGCAGGCGGCCACTCCCAAGGAGCGTACCGAGTGGATCAAGGCTATCCAGACAGTCTCACGGACTGGCAAGTAAGGCCAGTGTTCAAGTACTCATCCCCTCCCGAGGGAAGCCCACGTGTGAATATAAGCTCAGCCCATGACCTGTCCATGTCTGTGACAATTCATCCAGAAAGAGCTGGGGGTGGGAAGTGTTTGTCTGAGTGTCGCTAACCATGCCACCTGATGTCACCTGCGGCACTCCGCTCACTCCAGTCTCTCTGCCCCTGCCTGTCCCACAAGGCATATAATGAGTTGTGTGAGTAGACTATACAGGCTTTTCAGGCCTTGGGGCCTCTTGTGGAAAACGAAGGTGTGGATTAGGTCATCTCTGAGGTGCTTTCTAGTTGGAAAAAAAAGCCAAATAGCAAACAAATACATAATGCAGTATGATTATAGTACCCATGGAAGCGAGACTGTCTCCACTTGTCCTGTTGGTGTCCTTTCGGGACGAAGTTGTGGTAGCTCTCTCATGCCAGGTCTTAGACGTCACCTGTCTTTGACACTGTTGCCAAGGTATACTGAGAACACTAAGAACGAGCCTTTGTTCCCTGGTCATTTAGCTGTTGGCTTGACTGAGATTACGTGACGTAATGAGGGAACAAGTTTGCTCTCTTGTCTGCTCACCCAGACACGCCACAAGAGCAGCTTTCTGTCTTCAGTGGCTGTCTGAGAAATGACCCCAAGGATGCCGGGGGCAGCTGAGGGTCTTCCAGGTGCTGCAACTGCCTAGGTCAAGGTTTAAAAGTCTCCCCGTGTTCTTTTCTAGAGTGTTATGCATCACTTAGTGTAGGTGGAGACCACTTGTTTGTTTCCGGGCTGCCCAGACCTGAATAATCACACAGAAACTTTATTAATTACAGCACTGCTTGGCCAATCACTTATTGTATTGCTAGCTAGATCTTATATCTTAAGTTAACCCATTTCCATTATTTTATGTTTTGCCATGAGGTTTTGTTGTAAGGTTCCCACCTAGGTGGCTACATGGCGTCTTTTTGACTCTGCCTACTCTCTCTCTCTCTCTCTCTCTCTCTCTCTCTCTCTCCATATATATATTTTCCTGCCTGGCTTTGCTCTGCTAAGCCATTGGTTGAAATAGCTTTTTTATTAACCAGTGGTAATAAAACATATTCATAGCATACAGAAGATATCCCACATCAACTTAGAAGTAGAAGGCGACCCCTAAGCCCTGGAGTGTCTCTTGAGGTTTACAGAACAGTTGTTCATACAGGATCCTTGAATGTGTGGGAGGCCTGGGCAGCTGTCTGGCTAGTGTGTCTCTCCCATCTGCAGAGTGGGTGGGACTGGATTGCAAGGCAAGCTGAATAGATTTTAGACCTACACAATGTCAGCACCGAAGGCCCGAAATCTATTGCAGTTTGTGGTGGAGGCCGTCAAAGCCACGGAACTCCTTCAAATCTCCTTAGGCTCAATACTATGTAGTTCTGTAGTATTAAGTGCAACCAGCTTCCGTTTGGGCTCTGAGAGCTTCCTGGCCCTGTTAAAACGGAAACTTGTTTGTAATTTTTTATTCTGACTAATCACTATTTATCATTCCTGCTGCAAAGTATAAAACAAAGTATCCAAGCAAAGGTGTATTTTTCTTTTAAAATTATTATATTATCATCATCATTATTAATTTGCATGGGTATTTTGCCTATATGTATGTATATGTACCATGTGCCAAGCCTGGCTTCTGCTGAGGCCAGAAGAGCACATTAGATCCCCTTGTGCTGGAGTTGTGGCTGACTGAGCCCCCATGTGGGTGCCAGGAATTAATCCGAGGTCCTCTGGAAGAAGAGCCAGTGTTCTCCAACACTGAACCATCTTGCCAGTCCTGGGAATATTTTTCTAATTCCAGGTTTAGTTCTGTGGGCTCAGTGCAGAAAGGAGAAAACATTCTTGCTGATCCTATAATTCCTTTCTGCATGCTGTCAACTCCCCTGCACTGGACATGCAGTTCTGCCTATTCCCTGCATGCTGTCAACTCCCCTGCACTGGTCATGCTGCTCTGCCTATTCCCTGCATGCTGTCAACTCCCCTGCACCGGTCATGTGGTTCTCCCTATTCCCTACATGCTGTCAGTTCCCCTGCACTGGTCATGCGGCTCTGCCTAGTCTTAGATTATTTTACCAATGGCCAAGGGGCAAAGGACTATCCTTTTTTTTTTTGACTCCTCAGCACATTATCTTTGTAAAATACACGCAACAGTTTATTTAGAGCTCGTCTTCAAATAACTGTCAATATAGAGTCAGCCTTCTGTTCTGAAATATTGATTTATTTGAAATATTAAACTATATGATTTAGCTCAGTGTCTTTGGGGGTGATTGCCTATCTTCAACTTCACTCCCTTTCTGCAATTTACTTTCATCTTCTGAGTAGTGGTTTATTTTATTTCTCAAATCATTTGCATACACTTGTCATTTAAAACAAGACAGAAGTCAGGAACTGGAGACATGGCTCAGCAGTTAAGAGCAGTTGCTATTCTAGCAAAGGCCTGGGGTTCAGTTCCCAGGCCCACACACTGGCTCCCAACTGTCTGTAATTATAGTTCCAGGGAATCCAGCACCTTTTTTCTGGTCTCCAAAGGAACTGCAGACATGCGGACTATATACATGCATATAGGCAAGCTCTCATACATATAAAGCAAAAATAAATACATCTTTTTAAAAAGTCAGTTTACTGTAGGATATAATAAAAGCATAACCACACTGATGAAGTTTAAGGCAGAATGCACATCTTGTTTTAACACACACCATCTAAAATCTGCAGACAAATGAAGGACCCACTGGGTTCACACAAAGGTCTTCTTCCTTAGGGCTGCTAAGCATGCTGCAAGTCCAACTCTACTGTCACCAAGCGACTGTTTTCCTTGGACTTCAGTTGCACAGTAAAGGCTTCCTAATGTAAGCAATTGCCTTTTCTTGAGGAGACAGTTAATCAGATAATAGGTAAATGTGATATTCATATTTGAACAGCTTTTGCCTTGCAAATAAAGCTCAGACCCTGTTGGATACAACAATAAGATGACAGGCACGATTTGAACTCTGTCTCAGGGCCACTGCCCTCACCCGATGCGTGTAGAGGGTGTGGGAGCAGATGTTTCTTCTTGTAGGACAATGGATGCTGGCAAGAAAGACTGACCAGTTTTTCACTCAGTTTTCTAATTTAAACTGGGAGGACAAGAAGTTGTTTGATTACCAACCATGGAGGCATTCAGAAATAATACATTAGCCAGGTATGGTGGCATATATGTGTAGACCCAGAGCTTGTGAGGTCGCGGCAGAAGGATTGGGAGTTTAGGGTTAGTCTAGGCAACATGGTGAGACCATGTCCAAAAATCACCGAAAGAAGGAAAGAGAAGAAAAGGAGGAAAAGATAATGAAAGATGGGACATGTCATATGACTGACAGGGAGTAAGGCAAATAAAACATCAACTAAAAAACTAAAACATGCTATGGAAGTCAAAATGTTTAAATCTGACAGCATAGAACACAGTTCTGATTCAAGGATCAATGTTTAGTTACACACAGACACACACACAGACACACACACACAGACACACACACACAGACACACACACACAGACACACACACAGACACACACACACAGACACACACACACAGACACACACACAGACACACACACACAGACACACACACACAGACACACACACACAGACACACACACACAGACGCACACACACAGAAACACACACACACAGACACACACACACAGACACACACACAGACACACACACACAGACACACACACACAGACACACACACAGACACACACACACAGACACACACACACAGACACACACACACAGACACACACACACAGAAACACACACACACACACACACACACACACACACACAGTGGCTGAAACTGCACCATAACAAATGACTTTCAAAACAGAATGAGGAACCTACTTAAATGAAGACATCAACAGTTGGTCAGCACCTGTCAGGAGACACTAAAGAAAGCTAAACAGAGGTTTTGGGCTGGCGCTGCCTCTGCCTAAATGTGTCTGTCCCTGACGTTTCGGGCAACAAAAGAAAATGGAAAAGTTTCAGATCTTATTTTGTGTTCCCTAAACACAAAGTTTAAAAAACCAGGCCGGATGTGTTAGGAGAAGCAGAGGAAAGGGCAGTGGAAAAATAAAGTAAGGAGGAAGTTCAAAATGGTTAAAAGTTGCTTAAAAATAAGCCGTGTGAAATTACACCCTCACTGTGTTTGGCTCAGTTTCAGCCAAGGGAAACAAAAATTAGAAGTCACTGGGAGAGACAGAGCAGGTGGGAGGAGCCACCCTGAGGGGAAGCACACAGGGATGTTGACGGGGAGGCTTCATCTGTGGGCCAGGCACCTGGGGTCAGGGCTGGGAAGCAAGCCGGTGACTTACTGAAGTAACAGCCTCTCCGAATCAGCTTCTGTGCTAGTCAGCCTGTTGACACCGTAGCAAATGCCTCAGATAAATCAACTTAGAGGCAGAAAGGTTTCTTTCTGCTCACAGTTTTCACCCACAGCTGGCTGGCGTCCAGTTTGGGGCTCTTGGTGACTATCTCACACTCGTGGGGAGCAGGTTCTGGTTGTGGGTGCCACCGGGAACCAAAGAGAAAAGCAGAGGAGGATTCCTCTCCAAGAGTATGTTTCCAAGGATGGGAAGACCTATTAGAGCTCTTACAGAGTCTCCTGCCTCCTAACACAGGAACCCAAGACTTAGTTAGCCACATGGGCCTTTGGGGCCCGTCCAATTCAAGTTGTGGCAGGCTTTTGGTTGCTAAAATGAATTGGTGTTGCTATTAGGACCAAATGAAGCAGCATATGTAAACAAGCCCTGTTTACATATGCTGTGTAGACACATTACAAACCCTTCCTTTCACCCTTCTTCCATAGAAGACTTCCATGGCAGTCTAAGGTAGCGGGCAATGGTTTTCCGCTTTTATGATCTAAGTCAGAGTTGCCTAGAATTCTTTCGTTGAACATTTCTGTGCAAAGCTTGTTCAAGATCCCCGGGCCTTTAGTCAGAGGCGATTCAAAGCCCAGCTTGTCTGACTTCTGAATCCATGTACTTAAGCTCCCTGTCCTGTAGTGGATATACTTGGCTTTTGCCAGCTTCGGGTACCTTTCCTGTGTTTCCACAGGAACCCTATAAGCTGTGCCATGGCTCCTGTCTTATCAGTTACAGCAGCATTTCCTGTTAGCACATAGCCAGCCCTGACTCTGGGTTCTGGCCTTCCGTTGCCTAAAGGGAAACCTCTATGGTCAGATATAGCTAAAGAAGAGGTTCCGCAGCATGGGCGCTGGATTTGAGCTTTCTGGAGAGTCTACTCTTTGACATGTTCTTGCAAAACATTCTTTTTTTTGTGGACAAATTAGGATGTATTTATATACACGTACATTGTATACTCATGTGTGTACTTAAAAATGTTTTAAACTTCAAAGTGTTCACACATATATAGGGAAAAAACTCTACATGAATAAAATCCGAGTTTTATCCATAATAAGAAAAAAATAACATAAAGATGGGGGAACTTGCCCAAAGCTCTGTGACTGGAAAATAAATACATGAAAAAAATGCCTGGTATCATTAGCCATTGGGAAAACGGTAACCGAGGTCACAGTAAGACAGGACTAGAGACTTGGTGGCTTGCATTTACTAACACAGAGATAGCGGGCTGAATTTTGACATGTATATGGAAAACCAGAACCTTTACATAGCACATGGAAAGTACAATAATACAGTCACTGTGAAGAACAGCTTGAGGGGGACTTAAACCATTAAACATACACCAGCTTCTCCACTCCTTGATCTGCATCCAGGAGAAATAAAAGCTTACGTCCATACAAAACTTTTATGAGTGTTCATCATTTGTAGTTGTCAAAACAAAAAAATGCCCCAGATATCCAAAAATAAAAGTTAATAGAAAAGCACAGTGTATAGATCCATACAGTAAGACACTACACAGCAATAAAAAAGAAGTGAACTCTTGGTACGCATAGCAAGGGTAAACGACAAAACAAGTGGGCTTGTTGAAGAAAGGTATATGTTGTATAACCGCAATGAAATTCTAGAAAGTGCACACTAATCCGTACTGATAGAAGAGAGGTCAGCAGGTATTTGGGCACGAGGAAGAGGATAGAAAGGAGTGGGCAGAAGGAAGCACAGAGGAAGGAGCACATGTTTGAGAGGAATGAATACCTATGTCTTGATGGCCGTTAGTGTTGCGGGGACACAGGAATGTTGGCCCTTGCTAAGGTGTGTGTTGTAAGTGCCATCTGCCGTGTGTCAGGAGACTTTGTATTTGGGTTCAGTGTGAGTAGTCGCCCCTGAATCTCCTTGCCAACTCTCCCATATCACACTTGGCATTCTTGAGAGAGTGGCTTGGGGGAAGCCAGCAGGATATAAAGAACCCTTGCTCACCTTTGCTGAGGTAGCAAAGATCTGAGGGTTAGATGTGCACAAACCAGGACGTTCGGAAGTGTGATGTTCAGGCTGAGAGTTCTTGCCTTTTGAATATTCATCAGATGCCCCCCCCCATTGCATTTGACCTAACAGCCTTCCAAAAGGTGTCAGCCTAGGCTCCTGACTGCATAAGTGCCATATGAGGGCATTTGAGGCTGTCTTTACCAACTAAGAACTTTGTCTTATTATAGAAAGGACACAGGTGAACGTGGAAGGAAGTGGATTTCTGGGCCCATGTGTATGAGTCGGTGATAAAGCACTTGTGTGTTAAGTATAAGACCCTGGGCTCAATCCCTGGCACCACCAAAAATTGCTTTTTAAGACAACCCGTACCCAAAACTCCTCAGATTTCCATGCCTTGCTGTGAACTGCTTCTTTACTTTGAAATTAGAATGCAGAAAAGAGTTTTCTTATTCGGCAATTCTGGTCAGTTAGCTTTGGCTCAGTTTCTTTTAACTGGAGAAGCTCCCTCTGAGTGGCATCTCAGGAAATAGATGGCCAGATGTGTGCAGACTCATGAAGCTGACCAAGCTCCAGGAGGACCAGAAAGAAGTCAGTGAAGTGGGTGGGATAGTGAGCCCAAGGACTCAGGAATCCCCCTCTGCTTTCGATTAGGTGTGGGTGAACGCAGTTCTCGGGGCGACACACTTATAACCACACATCAACTGGGAAACAGAAGCTTTTAAAGTGATTCTGAATTTTTCTATTTTCACCATAGCAGAGAGTTATTAGAGCCATCAAACAGCCCAAGCCTCCCCCAGCCCTGCATATGAACCTGTAACAGTGAGATAAAGACATCTACTTTGCATTGTGGGCACGGGCTGAGGATTAAGAACAGTAAACAAATTAATGCTGCTTCTCATAGTCCGTGTACTCTTAGTCTGGGAATTTCCTAAAGCAGGGATAAGAAAATCATGGTTTATGGTGTGCTATCAGCCCACACTGGAGACATAGTGAGCAGGAAACAAACTCTGTGTTTTATGATGAAGTAGTCTGCAGTCATGGTTACCTCACGGGCACCCTAACTATGCTGACTTCATTCATTCTGTAAGAAGTAAGGGAACAGATATAAGCTCATGATCTTGCTCTTTGACATCTCATTGAACCCTATGTTTCTCTTTTAGATTCTGCATCTTCAAGTCCAATAACTTAGTCAGCATTATCAGAAACAGAATCCCATCTTGCCATCCTGTTAAGGGTCCACTTGAGTGTCAGAAATGACATGTTATGCCATGGCACATCCTGACATGCTATGACATGACTAAGTGGCATGCCACTGCGGATCTTTCTTTTATTGTCAGTGTATTAACACACAGGGAAATGTTTTGTTTTTTGCCTGTTTTATTTGTGGGTTACACCCGAGGCAGTGTACGAGCAGAAGACTCAGGGCCCAGTTGGTTCATTTGCTTCTTGTCTTAGTGACTGACCTAAATGGTTGGCAGTGTACCTTCTTCCCTTTTCTGGCTGACCTTTCAAAGTCTCTTTGGCCACTGCAGGGAGAATAGACTGCAGAGGGTAAAAGGTGAAGCTAGAAATATGACGAGAAACAGATGAATAATTCATTCAAGGAACAACTGTGACTTAGACCAGACAAGGTAATCCTACAATTGTAAGAAGGGGTTCCATTTGGAATACATACAGGTGGTGGTCTCATTAACAGGACACAGTGAGTCATGTGGGAGGCATGAGTGAGAAGAAAGACAAACGGAGGGTGATTCTTCCATGTTATCTTAATTATTGGATGAAAAGTGGAACCATTTGCTGAGGAAGGAAGATGGAGACGTGTGGATTGCTTAGTGCATCCTAGTAAGACTGCCACCAACATATAGTCTAAATGGACTCTTACAGGCCTTGTCTGGTCTAAGTCACTGTTGTTTCTTGAGTGTTCATCAGCTTCTCATCATATTTCTATATAGAGCAGTAGCGTATAGGATTGAGGGGTTGTTTGCTTACATATGACATGCTTTGATGCATTTAAATAGGCTTAAATAAATGGGGAGGGGACCAATGAAAGACGTCTGTTCTGGGGAGAACTGAGTCTTTGTTGATTGGCTGCATGGCTATGCCAAGCTCAAAGGCAGCAAGAGACATCCCTTACCCTGAATTGCTATCTGGAGAATGGAAACTGAGATCTTAGCAAAGGGGAATAAGATGTAGGTGCTTAGATATGGGTTCTGGGGTGAAATCTAAAAGTCTACGGGGGTCTCATATGTTTTACTTGTGTAGAGCTTCCTGTTGTTATGCGTGTCTCTTTGTTATGTGTGCTTATGGCACCAATGTGATTGTGGTTGCTATAACACAGTTGTGAATAGAAGCCCAAAAATCAAGGCTGTAAATTCAAGTTTCCTCCAACTGCACTTGAATAGAAGCTAAACAACTTTGAGGTCCTCCACATTCTGGTCGTGGCACAGGCGTAGATTTAAGTGAGCAGTGAACAGGTTGATCCTAAGTGCTCAGCATCAATGTGTCAGGTGGCAGGCACGTGTAGGGTCAAAATACTACATACCTATGTGTTTGGTAAATATGCCCCTTTTCAAAGTTTATCTGTAGGTGGCACTTGAAATATAACAATGTTGTATTTATGTGTGAGAGAATGGAGAGGGACCCAGGCTACCTTCTTTTCTTCTTTTATTATTATTATTTGTTATTTTTCGAGACAGGGTTTCTCTGTGTAGCTTTGGAGCCTGTCCTGGAACTCGCTCTGTAGACCAGGCTGGTCTCACTCTCACAGAGATCCGCCTGCCTCTGCCTCCCAAGTGCTGGGATTAAAGGCCTGAGCCACAATGCTCAGCTTCCAATCTGCCTGCCTTCTTAAGAACTATTTGTTAGCTAGGCAGTGGTGGCGCACGCTTTTAATCCCAGCACTTGGGAGGTAGAAGCAGGTGGATCTCTGTAAATTTGAGGCCAGCCTGGACTACAAGAGTTAGTTCCAAGGCAGATTCCAAAGCTACAGAGAAAAGCTGACTCAAAAAACTAAAAAAAAAATAAATAAATAAATAAATAAATAAAAGAATGAAAAAAAAAAGAAAAACATTTGTGAGTTGGATGGTTTGTTTGCAAGGGTAAAGATGGTATAGTTTGTATGGGCATAGAATTGCTGGCAAGTCTTCTTGGGGAAAACACCCACAATTATTATCACTTGAAGAATGTCACGTTTTCCTGAGATTTTTTGATGGCTATTTACAGGCTATGTAGCCTGGACCAAGAACTATATCAGATATGTTGTTTTAAGTATTGTTTTATTTCATACTCACACTAACCCTTTTTATTATGGTTGGGCAGATGAGGACACCATGGATCATCAAGGTGAATCTGACTGGCCAAGATCCTGCAACCGGGACGACGGAGATGGAATTCAACGCCGGATTCCGAGTTCTCAGTTGGCACTGTGTTTTGCCTTCACTCTCCTCTCGTGCTTCCTGAGTGTATAATTTTAATCTCCCGTTTATTTAATATTCTCCGTAGCAAGCCTTGTAGAGCTGTTCTTCCCCCCAGCACTCAAATAAAATGATATTGTGTCGATACAACGTTCCATGAGAAGTCTGGAGATATCACAGATTTTCCAAAAATTCTCAAGGTTGGGGAGAGCTAGCTCTTCCATCCTGAGCTTTTCATCATCATTCAAGCTGAGTTCCCCTTTCAGTTTTCTTATCACTGCCCCCTGAATAAAATAATTACCACAATATTCCATGTAAAGTCTCAGCCTACCTGTGCTCTTCCTCCCTTCTGCTCAATGTCATGTCTCTAGATGGACAAGAATGCCAGCTGGACTCTTGGAGGAGGTGATTCCGAGGTAGGAAAAGGGATGAAAGAAGCTTATTGAGAAAGGGAAAGGTCATGACTAAAACAGACAAAAAGTGCAAGGAAGTAGAGACTGGGTGAGGAGATTCCAATTAAAATCTAACAAGAGTTGCCTTAGAAAGAATAAAAAAGGGCATCGTCCCCTGGCAGTGCTTTGAGCAGTGTATGGGGTCCTCCGTCTTGGGTGGAGCAGCGAGCCAAGGTGATAACATAGTTATGAACTCATGAATGGAAGTGAATCTTCTCTAATTGTTCAGATTGAAGGATCAGAGCCAAGGGCTTCTAGGGAAGAAGCATATGCATGGACATCAGGGAATGGGTGTAAAGTATGAAGACATGTGTGTGTCATATCCTAATGTCCCCAGAAGCTTCCACCCCCGAATCATTTGGCTTGTTGTGTGAGTCGGCCCTTGTCTGAAATTCCCACAGCAGTAGCACAAAGGGAACATGAATGAGGTGGTCACAGCGGTGGATATAGAGCTCACATACAGGGACAACAGCCCTGGCTTCTGCTTTCCAATGTTGAAGGAGCTATTGCCACCTCTGTGGGTCCACCATGTGAGCCGTGAAGCCCAGTGCTGAGCACTGTGTGGCATTCTTTAAGGGGATCAGCAAATCATTTGGTAAGCCAGGCACATGTCATTCTGAATGTTCTGTCCTTGCAAGAACAGACTCTGATTCTAGCTCCAGATTTCTCTTTCTTTTTCAGAGTGCTTGAATTATAGACAAAGTGTCCACATACGCTAACATTTAGTTAGAGGGTTATTCTAGGTGAGAAAAGAAAATGAGGAAATAGACCCATAAAACAGGTTTAGCTTTCTGCTAGCACATCCCTCTATTACATGATCTCCTTGAGCTCACTAGTTACCCAATCTTAATACATGTGAAGATCATCCTTCTTATAGATTTCTATTTCTGTGTTCTCTACCATTTATTGTCTGGAATAATTTCAAGAGCCTCCAAATAGGCTTCCCTACCTCACAACTACCTATCTAACTATATATATTTGAGCCGGAAACCCCATATAAAATGTAGGTCCCTTCAATAGCTAATACTGCTTATTTTCCAAACCTCAGCTCAGCTCCAACTGTGCTATTGCTTGTGCCATGGGATACAATGTTGCTTAACTGTAGCGGTTGATAATGCCAACTTGACTAAACTGAGAGATGCCCAAAGAGTAGGGGGTCAGTTTAACACATCTGTAAATATGTTTATTGAGGGAATTTTGAGAGCTAATTAGTTCATGATAGCTCTAATTAAATGAATGGATAGCTTAACTCATGCTAGATTCAAGATTGCTGGGAGACTGCGGCTGGAAGCTTTTCTCTGTCTTGCCTGGTCCCTCTGGACTGGCTTCTCTCCCGCCCACTGGGTCCCAGCATCCACTTAGGAAATAATCACTCAGAGGCTAATATATTAAATATAATTGTTTGGCCAATGGCTCAGGCAATTACTGGCTAGCTCTCTCTTATAACTTAACCCATTTCTACTGCTCTGTGTGTTGCCACATGACTGTGATGTTGTCTCTATTCTGGCATCTTTCTCCTTGGGTGGCTACATGGTGTCTCCCTGACTCTTTCTTCTCTCTCCCTGTATCTTTGTTTGGACTTCCACCTACCTATATTTTGCTGGTCTATTGGCCCAAACAGCTTTATTCATCAATCAATAACAGACACACATATACAGAAGAACTTCCCACATCAGGAGCTGGTATAACTCTGCTAGCTGGAGAAAGTGGGTCAATGTGGTTATGTCTTTGAGCCTTTCCTTTTTTCTGCTCTGCACTGATTCCTGTGTGCCATAATTTACCCTGCCCTGGTTCACTCCCCTCAGTAACCACGGTGGACTGAAACCTTGGAATTTTGCAAACAACAACAACAACAAACCCTTCTTCTAAGTTGTCTTGGCAGGTATTTTGTGATAGCATGAAGAAGACCTAACCTGTCAAACACATTCATTTTCCTAAAATTCAGGAGTCAGATGGGAAACTTAGTAAGATCTTATATTAAAACAGAAAGTAAGCAAAGAGCTGGGAGGGTAATAAGAACCTATTGGTGGAGTAGTGCCATGACTATATAGGGGTGTAACCAATGGCTTTCTGGTTGGATCTGAGGTGCACTGCACAGCAGAAAATCCATGTTCGGTACTATACTTCGTCAAATGCCTGTGTCCGGGGCAGGGTATAGATCCTACTAGGGTAGGCTATTACTACTGTTTTGCTAAATAGACATAATGTGTCTATCAAATCACCTTCTGAAAAGACCTCTGGTGTCTGTGAGTCTAATAGTCTAAGAATGTCCTCAGACAAAATCTAATGCCCATAATAGAGATTTCCCTACCTTCCTGTAATCCTCATTATAGTGATATTTTATGAGTTAACTAATAAATTTTGCCTGAAGACCAGAGTGCAAAGCTAGCCACACTAGTCAGTCATACAAGCCAGGCAGTGGTGGTGTACACCTTTAATCCCAGCAGCCATATTAGTTAGCCATAGAGGCCAGGTGGCGGTAGTACATGCCGTTAATCCCAGGACTAGAGAGGAATAAAAGACAGGTTGAGACAGGAACTCTCTCTCTTTCAGTCTGAAGCTTTCATAGAGGTAAGAGCTCTCTAGTTAGTGGCTTGGCTGCTTTATATTTCTGATCTTCAGCTTGAACCCTAATATCTATCTTTGGGTTTTTATTAGTCATGCAACACCTCATAACCCATCTGGTGTTTCTACCAATGTATTTGAAAAAAAATTGTTGATTTGTGACTTTGTTCTTTTGCAGTAAAAATTTATGTACGTGCTACAACACTGTAGCACAGTTTTGGGGCTAACTTCAGTTCATATGATTAAGCCATGGTCACTCATATTTGACTCTAGAATAAACTCTTATTCCTGTGAAGGTCAGAGCTGTCTTTTTGTGTGAACAGTGTGGATGCCACTAGAGTCCTCCTCCCTTACCCTATGCCTCTCTCCATCTCCTTGTTCTTGAGTGGAATCCTTCATAACAAACTGGCATTTGCACAGAAGCCACTCTCCTGGGTTCTGTAAAATGTTCTAGTGAGAGTGTACCATTAATTCATGGAGTCCACATTAACTGTTGGTTGGTAGCATAGCATAATTGTAGGGCACAGGTAGTGTCTACAGAATTACTTAATGGGAAGGAAAGTCCTCCACACTTGTCAAAGCACTATATGTAAGCAGATTTAAACACCTTTTCTTCTTATAGGGGTTGTGACCTGGGAAGCTGAAGGAGAGAACCAACTTTATGTATTTTCCATAGCCTGAGCTAGATACATCTGTGGATTAATATACAAAAGGTGAAAATTTAAGCTGTTTACTTAAGACGAGTATACTTCTTTTATTTTATATGTACTTTCTATAAAATTTACTGTATTTGTTTTCTACTGCTCTTTTTTTCAATGTATTATTTTTATTGATTATTCACAATTTCCACGTAATGAACCCTGATCCGTTGCAGCCTTCTCCCATACCTATTACCTCTGTTCTGCCTCTCTCTACCTCCCACCCACTGCTCTGTTCCTCCATCTTTCCCACTTCTCTATCTCATGCTTATGCGTTAAAGTGGCATTGCAAACTGCAGCATGCCACATGGTATAGTTTTGATCAGCTTTAGTGCAAATACTCACTACAATGAGTTCAAGGTTTCTAGCTTCTGAAGCAGCATAAATCCTGGACCATTGCCCAGATTCATCTCGGATAGCCTGCTGTTGCCCAGTCAGGGTGGTCTTTTGGTTGCTCAGTGCATCTGAGGACAAGATCAGCTCCAGGCCGCCAACACTTACCTGTCTATGGTGCTGGCTGACCAGAAGCCCACCAGGCACTGTTTGCAGCTTGTGGGCAGTGCCTCAAACTCATCTCCCATCTTCCCGGAAGAGCGAGCAGCAGGGCTGCAGTTGTAGTGGCTCCATGATGTCCCCCATGTCTTCAATGCTCCCATCCTCCCACTCTCTATTCCTCCATTCCCCTCCAAGTGGGCCTCAGGCAGCACTGTGACCTATGTTCTCCTCCCAGCATGGTGAGCAGCAGGGGCGGCTCCATTCTACAGGCTGGCATTTTCTAACGGCACGTTTTTATCTGCTGGGGCCATGCTCTCCTGTACCCTTCCCCAACACATCTCTAGTTCTGCGTTCTCAGGCAAACGCATCTACTCCACTATCTTTTCTTCCAATTTGGGAATCCACTTTTAAAAAGCATCTTCCCATCAGACCTGCCTTTGTGTTGTAGTTGTTCCAGAGATATAGCAGGCTCTGTAGACGCCTTCTTGCAGCAGGGCAGAACTATGGCTGATGGATGAAGGGGTGTGGTCGATTGATAAATAACCAGACCAGCTCAATATAAAAGCCTTAGTTTTTAATAATTGAGGGAAAACTTACACGACCAAAGATCCCGCGAACACCAGGAGAGCAGGGAACCAAAAAAGAGGAGGAGCAAGCGCATGAGGATATTTGTTTCTGTTAAGTGTGGCCCCAGGGGGACACACCTTAAGCAGCATGTGATTGGCTGAAGTCCCCCATCAGATGGAAGGTGTGGGGGGTGATGGACTGTCTTGGCAGTGGCGTCTCTCACCCGTGCACCGAGGCCTGAATGGCCGCTGGGGGTCATCAGCCATCAGCGGTGGGCTGTGTAGGATACCCAGAGCTAGCGTGACGGGGAGACTCGACTTGATCTCCACTGCTAGTCTCTCAGAGGAGCTGTGTGTGCCATGGCCCCCTTGGCTCTGCTGCTTCTCTTCTATTGCTCTTTTAAGAAATTACCACAGTGTGTGGCTTACGATGATGCAAATCTACTTTCTTTCAGCGTTGGAGATTGTAAGTCTGAATTGGGTCTCAAGATGTGAGCAAGACTACGTTCCTCTGCAGAGTCCGTTCTCTTTTTAAAGTTTACAGAGACGGCCCTCATTCCTTGAGAAAGTCCCCAAGATGGCCAGTCTTGGTTGTCAACTTGACTGGACCTAGAATCAACTAAAATGCAACTTTCTGGGCACTGCTGTGAAGGACTTTTTTTCCGTAAAATTATTTGAAATGTAAAGACCCACCCTAAATGTGAGCGCCATCTAGTGGCAGCCCGGATAAAACAACATGGAAGAAGGAAATTTTGCCTGCTTGTCCTCACTCTTGTGGACTAATCCAGCTATCCTACTTGGCTGATATCAGAATCGGCTTCTAATATGGGTTCCCCATGACTGATGACCAGCAGCTCTTTTGGAATCTTCCAGGCCTTTCTTGCCAGATTGGGACTGCCGAGACACCTATCCTTAGGAACTGAGCAACTACTGGCTTCTTGGCTGTTCCCGTGTGAGACAGCCATTGTTGAGCTACCTGGATCCAATCCATTCAATTCCTTCTTAATATAAAATTATTTAATCAGTCCCCCTTCCGATTTCTTAGCTAGCAATAGCCAATTGGCACTATTTCCCTGGCATAACTCATCTGCCTCCCTTTCTCCAATTTGAAGACTGCCGGGGAGGTCCAGGATACTTTCTATATTAGTTGCACTTTTTTTGGTGACCGCAACACCTGACAGAGAACCATCAGTATAAGGAAGGGGAGATTTACTTTGGTTCCTGGTTTCAGAGAGGTTCAATCTATCATAACGGGAAAGGCAGCTCCAGATACGCCAGTGTGGGGGGATGTATGACATAGACCCATACCACAAGAACATTTTCTCAGCTATGTTCAGAACATCATTACTCACAATAGTGAGAACCTGGAAATGACCTAGATGCCCCCCAACCAAGGAGCAGATAAGGAGAATGTGGTACCTTTACACAGTGGAGTGCAACTCAGCTGTAAAAATTAATGACCTCATGGAATTTACAAGCAAATGGATGGAACTAGAAAAAAAAAATCATCCTGAGTGAGGCAACCTAGACCCAGAAAGACAAACATGGTATACACTCACTCATGAGTGGTTATTAGGAGTAAAGTATAGGATAACCAAACTGCAATCTATAGCCCTAGAGAGTCTAGATAACAAGGATGGCCCAAAAAGGATACATGGATTTTTCTTGGGAAGGGGAAGTAGAAAAGATCTCCTGGGTAAACCAGGAGTGGGGATAGGGGGGATGAAGGGATGGGAACTGCAGGGAGCAGGTTGCGTGGGCTGGGTTCAGGAGGCAGGTTGGAGGGGGAGAGTAACAGAAGAGACATCCTTATGGGGGCATTTTGGGGTTAGGGAGAAACCTGGCTTCAGGGACACCCCCAGGAACCCACAAGGATGATCTCCAACTAAGACATCTAGCAAGAGTTGAGAGAGTGCCTGAACTGACCATTTACTGTAAGCAGATTGGTGACTTCCCTAATTGCCATGAGAGACGCTCTATCCAGTAACTGACAGAAGCAGAGGCAGAGATCTGCAGACAAGCACTGCATTGAGCTCCGAGAGTCTTGCAGAAGAAAGGGAGGAGGGATTGTACTACCCAGGGGGTCATGACAGGAGAACCCACAGATCACCTGAGCTCTTTGGGAGCTCAAGGATGCTGGACCAACAGTTAGGGAGCCTGCATGGGACTGACAAGGCCCTGTGCAGGTGTGTGACAATCCTGTAGCTTGGTCTCTTAGTAAGGCTTCTAACAGTGAGGACAGGACCACCTCCTGGCGCTTAGCTGGCTTTTGGTAACCTGTTGTCCATGCCCGATTACCTCGATAAAAGGGAGGAGCACAGTCCTGCCCCAACCTGATGCACCATGCTTTGTGCAAGCCCATGGGAAGTCTGCACTTTTCTGAATGGAGATGGTGGAGGAGCAGATGGGGAGGGGGTAGGTGGGAAAGGGGAGGGGGCAGGAGGAGAGGAGGGAGAAGAAACTAATTAGTGTGTAAAATAAATGAAAAAATGTTATTTAAATAAAAAAAATTATACACTGGCAAAACTAAAAAATATTTCATGCTCTGTGTCTAAGAAATCATTCAAATCAGATTTATTCTTCTGTCATTGGCATTTCGATATCTTAGTACCCTAGAAGTCACCCTGGGTGTCTACTAGACGGGAAAGGAAGACGAAGAAAGTCAAGGGTTTTACCTATTTTGGACTTGTTTTATGCAGGGAAGGGCACTGGCAAAGACAGAGCTCCAGCTTAGGTCCCTGGGACTTTGACAGGGAGAGGCAAGATCTCCCAGCCAAATGCCTGCCTTGGGAAAGAGGTGGGGAAGCTCTACCGTGGAAAGCTATTGGATGCGGGATGACAGCAGTTCAAGAGCACAATCTAATGAAGATGTGGATGCCTGCTAAGGTATCGGACAACACTGAGGCAGCAGGTTGGCACAGAGGATGAAGTCTGGGCCTCAGTCGTGGACAAGAGCCTGGGATCTACTAGCGCAGGGGTCAGAGAGTGAGGGGAGAGCTTGAAGCAACATGAGGAGAAAGGTAGTTTACCGGTGCAATGGCCAAGATTAACCAGTTTATAGAGGGCCTCAGGCCTAAGCATCAGTGGAGGGGACAGCTCTCAACTTCTGAGTCTCTGAAGAGCAGAGTGAGCATGGTCATTCTCCCTGAACACTACCCATCTGGCCTCGGGAGGTCCTGAAGCTTCCAGAGGACCAGTTACCACTATGGGTTCTCTGATATCATCTAGACACCCTATGTAGGTGTGTGTGTGTGTGTGTGTGTGTGTGTGTGTGAGAGAGAGAGAGAGAGAGAGAGAGAGATGAGATGGAGGGAACATGAGAGAGGTTGAGAGATGAGAGAGATACCCACATGCACAGTCTTATTTGAACACACACACACACACAAAAGAATTTTTGGGGGCCACTGGGAACTTTTAAATAATTTGTAAGCTAGATAGTAAGAATGAGTACTTTTAGATATAGTGATAGTACATATACAAATGAGCGTGTCCTCAGGAGATCCACACTGAACTATTTAGGGGAGAAGTACCAGTTTTGAAAAATGCTTCAGCCAGAATTCTAAAAAAAATGTAGATGCATATATAGTCATCATCTTATAGATATGAGATCTATATCACATATTACATACATACATAAGTCATCATATACATATATTTGCTCTTCCGTGGGATGGAAAGTTTTCAGAGTAGAAGGGGACGACAACATTCTTGGTCTTTCATCGTGAAGGATTAAAACCCACTTGAGCAGTACCACACAAATATCTAAACTCAGTTGGTCACTCACCTTGCCTTACACACTCTGATAGTGGCAATGGCCGTGCTGCAAGACCGTTTCTATTTCAGTTCTTAGTACCACACAAATCATCTAAACTCAGTTGGCCACTCACCTTGCTTTACACACTCTGATAGTGGCAATGGCCATGCTGCAAGACCGTTTCTATTTCAGTGCTTAGTTCATAAAGTGACGGGGGGTGGGGGGTAGAGGCACCCACCCACCCACAAGCTCAACACTGGTACAGGGCAGGCATCCAAGGAATGTTGGCTACCGTACATAACCAACTTTGCTCACGATGGGCCTAATTTCACTTGTTTGGTATCTTAGGGATTTTGACTTGATGTTAAATAAAACTACGTGGGTCCACTTCATGCACTTTCTTCATTTGTCTTGATGTTTTGACTCAACTTAGCTTTGCCAACAACATTAGAACATTTTAAGTCAGACAATGGGTAACACAAAATCACAGAAAAGGGGGAATTAAAATGGTTGGGTGTATGCTATATTTTTCAAATTAGGTTTATACATATACAAGTCTTAAGGTCTATAGTTCCTATGCATTTTTTTTTCTGATAATTTTCCAAGACTGGGTTACCAGAAATAACAAGAGAAAGATTTCTAAGTTTATTTTAAAATAGTAAATCAAACTGATTATGATTTAATAAAAACATTTGGAAAAACTTTAAACTTCTTTTTACTAATCTTGCCCCCATCACACAGCAGGGCAGCCATTGCGACATTTTATCTATTAATGAGGCACGCCTTCCTCCCATTGGCTCCACCCACTCATGTTCCCAAATGGTTTGGCTTGATAAATGAGTATTTCCTTTAAGCCCTTACCATACAACTCATCACTCAAGTTGCAAAGTGTTCCTTGTTATAAAAAGAATGGCTTGAACAAAAGAGAAAAGAACTTGAGGTTTATTCACTTACCTTGCAAAGGAAATACTAGAAATTCACTGGGGGTGGCTAATAACAGAAGATAATGAGATGTGATGTTTTAAAAACTGAATTTATTTTCAAGTGCTTATTAAAAATATAGCAAAACACTTTAAGTTACACACACACACACCTTTGATGACTAAACAACCATGTATAATTTAACATTAACATGAGTAGCTTATACATTGCACAATATTTTGCATTTTAATACAGTCTTATCCAGTAATCATAATTTGTTGCTAAAATAAAACATTTTATATTATCACAATAATACATTTTTGTACATTCTGAATATGATATAAGTTACTAAGATTTTTTTTTGTTTTGTTTTGTTTTTCGAGACAGGGTTTCTCTGTAGCTTTGGAGCCTATCCTGGAACTCTTGTAGACCAGGCTGGCCTCAAACTCAGAGAGATCCGCCTACCTCTGGCTCCCGAGTGCTGGGACGTGTATCACCACTGCCCAGCTGTTACTAAAAAATTCTAATAAATTAAAATATAGTTCCTGTCACTAAGAAATTCATAATCCATAGGGGCAGGTAGACAGACAACTCAACATAGTGTGATAGCTTTTGAGGAGAATGTCATAAAGAAAAATATACATGAACTTTAGAAGAATAATGTAATCCAGAACAATGCAGGTATGGGTGGGCTAGAGGTAAATGACTCTGCCAAGTCAAGAGCTGATGGTGGAGGAAGGACAACCCTGTAAGTGTGTCTATCACATGACCTGTACGGTGGGGCAGACATAAGGGAGCAAGCATGGCCGGGCAGCTGCAGCTGCTATTCCGTCTGACTGAACTGAAAGACACAGAATGGAGAACTATATGAGCGAAGGCTACAGGGCTAGGCCAGGGTGCGTTGTTAAGGGCCTCCCCTTTTAGAGCCATTCTCTACCTGAACGTAGCAAATGACCCAAGTTAGAGGTGACACGCTAGTCTGAGGGCTCTTAGGAAGACTGATCTATCAGCAGTGAGAGGAAGGAGTACAGCAGGGTGTCTTAGCCGTGTCAGCTTCAAATAAGGGTAAGAAGTATGAGAGAGAGAAAACATGGAGCTGGGCTTCTCCGATATCAGACAACTAAAGCAGGAAGAGCTGATCTTTGGCTGGATGATCGCAGGATGAGGGAAGCAGAAACGGGGTGAGATACCTCGAGCCCTGGCCATGCTCCAGGGCAGGGGCCAAAGGAGTAACTGATCTGCTGCTTTAATGAGCTCTGGCTCCAGTATTAGCGACTCAGCTGCGATGCCAACAGGTTGGCACAGGCGCGTCTGGAAGAGCATGGGCAAGTGTGATGTGGAGTCAGCAATCCAGGCACCAGAAGCACCCTCAATGGCAGTGAGGATGGGGAGTAGCTGTTCAGAGTGAAGAAGAGGACAACAGTCTGACCTCCGCAAACAGCAGCATCTTTTAGGACGGTCGGTCTCCAAAGGACACTCAGAGACTGGCTGGAGTGTGCAAAGAGAAATGAGATGCTTGCCTCCAGCCCAAGAACGGCAAGAACTGAGTGCCAGATGAGTCAAGGACAAACACATATCAAACACATTAGGAAGTAATTTACTTGTATCTTAGCAGCAGTTTCAACTTTTTGTGGGAAGAACAAGTTATAGAAGTTGGAGAAAGAAATGAATGCTGGGGACATCTGAGGCAAGGGATTGCCTTTGGGACACAAAATCATAGGACTAAGGAAGGAGTCAAAGCAAGGGCTGAGATCTCTAAAACAAAGATGTTAACGAAACCACAAGGATCACATCCTTGAAAAACAGGCAAAGGGAGCCCCGCAGGTAGGGTTCCGAGTACAAAACTAAGACACTAAGGTAAACCACAAGTGTCAGACACTTGTCCAACAGTAAGAAAGCCCTATGGTAGTTTCTAGTTTCTAGTGCAATTTACGCTCTTTAGACAAGGGTACTGACCGAGTCAGCTGTTACCATCACCCTCTCTCCTGCTTCCTTTGTTTCTGCTGGCTGGGTGCTCTCTGACTGAGGGCCCGCTTCTCTGTGTGGTAGGAAACGGTGCCATCCCTTCTGTCTTCCAGCTTAAGAAAGAGGCGGTTTCAGTCACGTTCCACTCTGAGCCTCAACACGGAGGCTGACAGAGAGGGCGCCGTGAGTGAGGAGGATGATTCCTCCTGGTTGGGCCATTCTTTCCTAGCAGAGATGCGAAAGGCAGAAGGCTCGTCACAGGACATGGCTCACAATACCCGCATATACATGTAGCCGGCATGCAGTAAGTGCTTTACTGATTCCCTTCCAGGGGTCTCAAGATTTCAAAGTGCTTTTCCATTATCTCTTCCTAAGGGAAATCAGCAGGCTATCTTCCTCCCCAATCACACATTTGTTAAGAGGCATGAGCAGCAGACTCATAAATAAATAGTATGACATGTGGCTCTCAGAAAGAGGGGGAGAAGACAGTAGGAAGAGACAGGCCGGCTGTCTTCACACATTCAAATAGTGCATCGTGAGCAGGACTAAATCAGTCTAGTCCTAGCAGGTAGAAACAGAACAGCAACAGAAAGTTAAAGCATAATAACTATAGAAAACTCCATGCACCTGATGATATCTGTAGACACATTTTACTATGGCTTACAGATTCAAGTGTTACAACCTGTTAGAGGAAATGCTGCTACACAATCTCCTTTTATTAAAAAAGAGAAACAAAGTTGAAAAAAGGCCCCTTCTTGCAAAGATACACTTTAACAAGATCAAATAGGGCTTGGAAAAGACATGCCGGACTCGCTGAACATAGTGGATAATAAGGACTACTGAGAACTCAAGAACAATGGCAATGGGTTTTTGATCCTACTGCATGTACTGGCTTTGTGGGAGCCTAGGCAGTTTGGATGCTCACCTTCCTAGACCTGGATGGAGGTGGGTGGTCCTTGGACTTCCCACAGGGTAGGGAACCCTGATTGCTCTTTGGGCTGATGAGGGAGGGGGACTTGATTGGGGGAGGGGGAGGGAAATGGGAGGCGGTGGCGGGGAAGAGACAGAAATCTTTAATAAATAAATAAAAAAAAAGGACAAACATCTAGGAGTCCACTAGGTGGCGCGACCGGGATGTTGGATGTAGTTGACTAAGGTAGACCACCTTTGGTGGTTCTAATCGTCCTTATGTGTTCTGCAGCTTTTCAAACACAGTCTCAGTTTCTGAGACCAATTTTAGGTTTGTAGAAAAATAATGTAAAGGTTAATTTAAGTTTTATCTCAAGACCAGATCAAGTTTAAATAAACCTTAGGTTCAACACATTTTAAATTAGCTTTCACTATTTGACAATTCAGTGTGTTCCACTGAATTGAAAACTGTTACCATAGAGTTATTATTACTAATCTACATATATTGCAACTACTCTCACTTGATATAAGCCAGACAAGTCTATATCTATACTGATTTATAATGAATCCTTAAGTAAGTTTCTTGAAGGATAAAATAGAAAATAACAGTCAATTCTATCACTTAAAGTAATACAACAGTCTAACACAAATACATGAAACAGCACATTTCAAAATCATTCTATCATGCTATTTTTTTTATAAAAATAACATTTCAAGATTTATCACTGCATAAAACCCGAAAAAACTTTAGCTAAAGTGCAAAATACAAACAAAGCTTCATGGTCAACTCAGTTTTCTTTTAAATGCTAGATTTTTTTTTTTAAAACTGAGAAAAACATTATCAGATTTTAAAAGGTCTCTTGAAGTTCCAGTCATTTTAGTTATGTGCGATCAAAGCCATGAGATCTACTGAGATTCTTCAACTTATCTTTTCAGTTCTACATCTAGAATTTCTCCCCACGTATCCCCATCCATTGGGTACATTAAGCTTTTCGGCAGGTTCAGAGGAGAACGTATGTTGCTGTATCTTCCACTGAGCCACGCGCGTTTCACTTTGCTCTTCTGGTAATTTCTTTTGATTATCTCCTGAAAAGGGAGATACCATCGCTCAAAACTCTGGCAGAGTGGCTAGCTAGTACATATATATGTACGTTTTCATAAAGTGCAATAAAAGAAATGGACTTCTTTACTTCCCCCCAACAAGGGAAGTTCTTGACTTCAAGATCTGAGAGAGATACAAGGCTGTGGAAGACAGCTTGGGGACTATGTCCAGTAGAGAGAGAGAGAAATGATTCAACTCTACTCCTCTATAGTCATATTACTCCAGGCAGAATTCTAGAGTTCTCCTCATTGTGCTACAACCGCCCTCTCAAAACCACAACAGATGGTGAAATGAAACTTACCCGCCAGGTGTAATTGTGTTCGATGTCACTGTTGATTTCTCTCGGGCACACAGCTCTCGCGGTCAAGCAGTGAGGCTTCCACAAGGCATCATTGTTTTTTATCATGTGATTCCAACTCTGGCACGTCTCGTAAGCTCTGCACAGACTCTGAATGTCTAACTGGCTGAAGATTTTACAAGTGACTTCCGGAGGCAGCAGGTCAACAAAACTACTATGACTCGCTGTTCTTGCCTGTTCAGCGTCAGCAGCATCCATTCTGGACTCGGAACTGTCAGGTGACTGTTCTTGGGGGACGTTTCCTTCATAGTTTGATATTTTAGTCAACTGTCTTCATAGGTAACCTACAGGGCAAAGTTTAAATGCGCTCAGTGTTTTCAGATCAAACCACACATCCTGAGTCAGGAAGTTTTGAGATTTAAAGAACTTCCTATTTCTTGACTTCAGCCTCTCGGTCTGCGAGAAACACACTGCCTGGGTTTCTCCCGTATTCCGTGAAGCTAGAAAGGTGGCGTGAAGAAAACCAGTGGCTTCACACTTCAATTGTACGTGGGAGACAATAAACACGCTCCCTTCTGTTTGAACGTTTTTTAGGAAATATGGTTACTTCGACATATTCTGTTTCTTACTACTCCCGGGAAGCCTTATCTTTAAAAACAGGAAATGATTCTCCGCATTATGTATTTACTGAGTTTTGTAATAATGGCTACTTTAAGGACGACTTCAAATATTTTTTTGAAAGTATGTGTGTGTGAACTAAGGCTTTACCACTGACCTCTTCACCTGACTCAATCACAAACCGGCTGGACTTTCAGTCATTTATATAGCAACCATTTTATTACTTGGATGTGGTGGACAGGTGCTTGCTCTTGACATAAGCTTACCTAAAATGGACAAGAAGGAAATCCTGGTTACAGTTGCACAAGTTCGTATATTCAATTAAACTTTAAGGGTAAGGTTTTAGAGATGAATCTATCGTACGTGAACGATTTTGAGCTAAGGATGACTGTCCCTGAATCTATCAGGGAGTGATACCTACAATCCAAATAGTTCATAATTCAGCTTAGGAACAGCATATGATTTCAAGGCCTGATTTCAGCTAATTAATACTCTCCAAGATCACAGTGCAAGCTTTTGGAAGCACGGTTGGGTACATCACCTTGAGCAGGGGCTGTATTAAACAGGGGACTTCCATTAGATGGTTTTACAAGACAGAAAGCAGCTTGGCGGACAAAACAAGATGAAAAAAACACAAGATCAAATGTTCGCCACGAATCTTCTCCCGTCTCCCCACTGACACAAACTAAAGCCAAAGCAGCAATTGTGAAAAGAAACTCCTCTTAGGAGGTTACAGTACATTCAAATTTTTGCTGCTTCTCCCAGCTTTTCATTAGAAACGAAATGCTGCCTTCTGTCAAAAGAATCCCTCTTGAAATAGGGAGAAGTTTTACAGGTGAATATTCTGTGGTTCCTTGGTCATAGTCCCCAAAATCTCAGTAGGAATCTTCTAAACTACTTCTATTGGATGCTTGGGAAATTATTCCTCTTCTTTTTGAACCAACCTCGGCGAACAATTCAGTCAGTCCTTCCACCCACCTTTCCGAGATTTATTTTTATGTGTACGGGTGTTTTGCCTGCATGTGAGTCTGAGCACAACACGCTTGCAGTGCCTGCGGAAGCCAAACGTGGGCGTCGGAACCCCGAACTGGAGTAACAGACAGTGGCGAGCCCCCTCTGTGGGTGCTGCGAAGTAAACCAGGGCGATCGGAAAGAGCGGGAAGGGCTCGCAACCTCCGGGCCATCTCCGGCCCCTCCACCCATCAGTCCTGTCAAATGTCACTAGGAGTAGGGGACTGCCCGGCTAGACTAGCTTTCGGGGAGCCCAACCCCATCGGGCCAAGCGCAGCCGCATCCCTGTGTGCTGCGAGGACGGGTGCTGACTGAAGAACTGACCGCCATCGAGCACGCCGGCTCCTGTCAGGGAAGGATAAGGAAGCCTCGCCTACCTAAAAACCGGCGCTGTCGGCTCCTCCCGCGATTTTAGCCCTTGGAATTTGAATCCTTTCCGGAAGGCCTTCTCGTCCCGCCCTCTCGTCCTCCGCTCCTCCCACTCGGGGTGCGCGGTGCCTTCTGGGCTTGGTAGTTTTTCCTGGGTTTCATACCCCCCGAAAGAGAAGAAAAGAAAGGCGGCTGTTGACTACAAGGTCCAGAGTCCCCTCTGAGTGACAGCCACTGCGTGGACGGAACTCTAGAAGGGCGGGACTCCCAGTGCCAGTGTGTTTTGGTAGCTAGACTTGGCTGCCGGCGGCCGAGGGTCCGCTGGCCTAGGTTCCCGCTCACCTAGGTTCTCGCTCTCCTAGTCTCCCGCTCTCCAGGAGGCGCTCCCTTATCCACCTCGGCGCCCCCTCCCGGACGTGCTGACGTGGTTAAGGTCACTGAAAAATAAGTTCACATAGTGTTTATTTTTTTTTTCTTGGACAGGTGGCTATTTAAATGTTTAGATGATAAGATCGTGTTACTCCGTTACTTAGTTTCTTTATAGTAAATATTTGAGAGGAAGCTTGACTCTCAATGCAGTGCGTCTCGCAGAAACTGTAGTGAATATCGAGGACTACTGAGACTGCTATTTGCTATGGAATCGTAAACTTTTCTGCTTCTGTGGTTATTAAGTTACCTGAACCTTTTGTTTTGGTCTGCACAGCCTTTGTTTGCTAGCATCCAGCGTTTATCCCTTTGCCAATCCTTCATCTAGTTCTGCATTTCTCTATAACTTCGTCTTCTTATTTCAACCTTACTACTTTTAGTTTGAACAATTTCTAAGTCTCTGATTATAAAGATGCTGAAGCCAAGAGCTTGTTCAGCCTAACTTTGTCAGAGAGCATCACTAGGGACACCCCAAGGCATGCAATGGTCTCATAGGGAAACTCTCAATATATCTTTTTATGGATTCCGGAAACCTTGACTCAACCAAGAAGACACAATTGAAGAGTTGATTACCTAGTGTAAATTACTGTCCACACTCCCAGTTAATGTCTGAGATAAACCGGAGATTCATTGAGAGGAACTTAGCTTGGGGTGAGAGCCCAGGGAAGAGAGCTACTCTCAGAAAGAGAACATAAATTGGATCCAAACCACATCCCAGAGGAAATGTGTGTGCTGGGGAGTTTTTGTCAGTTTGACACCTTGGAAGAAGGAATCTCAAGTCTTCTTCCTTCCTTTCTTTCTTTCTTTCTTTCTTTCTATCAGATTTCTGCCTCCTCCCCGCCACCGCCTCCCATTTCCCTCCCACTCCCCCGATCAAGTCCCCCTCCCTCAATCAGGGTTCCCTGCCCTGTGGGAAGTCCAAGGACCACCCACCTCCATCCAGGTCTAGTAAGGTGAGCATCCAAACTACCTAGGCTCCCACAAAGCCAGTACATGCAGTAGGATCAAAAACCCATTGCCATTGTTCTTGAGTTCTCAGTAGTCCTCATTGTCTGCTATGTTCAGCGAGTCGGTTTTATCCCATGCTTTTTCAGACCCAGGCCAGCTGGCCTTGGTGAGTTCCTGATAGAACATCCCCATTCTCTCAGTGTGTGGGTGCACCCCTCACAGTCCTGAGTTCCTTGCTCGTGCTCTCTCTCCTACTGCTCCTGATTTGGACCTTGAGATTTCAGTCCGGTGCTCCAATGTGGGTCTCTGTCTTTGTCTCCTTTCATCGCCTGATGAAGGTTAATATTCAGGAGGATGCCTATATGTTTTTCTTTGGGTTCACCTTCTTATTTAGCTTCTCTAGGATCACGAGGAATCTCAAATCTCAGATGAAGAATTGCCCCACTCAGACTGTGGGCAAATCTGTGGCAGCATTTTCTTGATCATAGAATCCATGTGGACAGACCGAGTTGATTGTGGGCCATGTCATCCATGTGGTCCTGGGTTGTGGAAGAAAGCAAACTGAGCAAGGCATGAAAAGCAAGCTAGTAAGTGGGGTTCATCTGGGGGTTCTGCTTCAAGATCTTCCTCTTTCATTGCTGGCTAAAATTCCTTGTCATTTTAGAGTTCATGCTCCCTTAGAAAAGTTCTGAACCTGTTGTCTAGGCTAAACATTGTCATTGTGTTGAAACAATGTCGCCCTTAACCAGAAGAGGGCACCATCGACCTATTGGAGTTTTTTTTTTTTTCCTCCTAAGAGCAGAGCTTTGTAGCAGTGTTAAATTTAGTAACAGTTTTCTGGACAGGACAGGGCTGCAGCAGTTATAAACTTACAACAGCTGTGGTTGCCTGTGTAAGACCTACACTAGCTAGATCAAGTCAGCCAGCATTCTAGCCTACAGGAAGGGGGTGGGGAGGTTAGTTCAAGAGCCTCCCCTGGAACCGAGGAGTTAAAGATAGCTGATGGCTGGCTTGTAGGGAATTCTCTATACAACTGTGTCATCTGGTAGGTCAAGCAAGCATTCATGGGTAGCTCACACCCAGAAGGAAATGGCAGCACCAATTGGAGTCCAAGGCTAGATGAGAGTAAAGAGGAAAAGGTGAGTAGGAGAACTGGGGGCGGGGTGGGGGGTGTGGGAGGGTGGTAGTAAGCTGAGAGGTGTCAGGAGGAGGAGTGGTGAGGTCATGAAAACTAAGACTTTTTAAAAATTTACTAAAACTTAATATGGGGATCATTGCATTCATAGATTGGAAGACTAAAAACTGGATATTTGAAAATGCCAATTTTTCTTAGTGTATTGTTGCGTCACAATGTGCTCCAACATGAAGATGTCGGTGACATGCTGAGCTGTCTTTAAGAACTACATTCAAAGAAACAACAGCATTGGTTGGGCACCTTAGAAAGCACTGTATGTGCCTATTCATAAACTATTATAACAAGCACACTGCCATGTTGCTGAGATAAAGATATCAAAAAACATGGGTCGTGCATCTTTTAAATACTTACTCATTTTCATATATTTCCCCAGAGAATTTTTTTGTTTTACTTATTTTTTTTTAATGGGATTTCTCTGTGTAACAATCTTGGCTCTCCTGGAACTCATTTTGCAGAAGAGGCTGGCCTCAGACTGAGAGATCTGCTTGCCTCTGCCTCCCAAGTGCTGGGATTAAAGGCGTGTGTCACCACCGCCTGACTCTTACTTAATTTTATTTTTTATTAAAATATAATCACATCATTTCCCCTTTCCTCTTCCTAAATCCAGCCCCTCCCATGCACCCATTCCCCTACTTACTCTTGAAATCATGACCTTTTGTATTACTGTTATACACACACAGATACACACACACACACACACACACACTCACATCTAAATGTATAAACAGATTCTGCTCAGTGTTACTTATTCAGGGCTGATTACTTGGTACTGGATAACTAATTAGGGGCTCTTCTTTGGAGAACACTCATTCTTTCCCTGTGTTCCTTGGTTGCCTATACTCTTTTGCCTAGGGGTAAGAAAGCGCATAAGATTTTCCACTATCGTATTAGCTGTCTATTGGTGCGTCTGTTTTGGGGTCTTATTCAACTGTCACATTGTTGAGGTATTACGAATGAAGTGTCCCTGTCATTTTTAGGAGACACTGTCTTAAACAGCAGATGTCCTGGTCCTCCAAGCTGATGTTTTCTGGTAACAAGTGGAATTTTAAAAGTTACCTTGTAGTGTACCTGCCCCAAGGTTGACTCACCTTAAACTTAAGTTTCTTCCTTTCTCCCCCAAGTCCCTTCTGGTCATTCTTTTCCTTCTCAGTCTTTGCCCTGTCCCTTTCCCTTCTGCTCACTTCCTTCTTCTTGTTGCTCCACAGAAAGAGCAAGCTTACCTCCAAAGGGACAGGTGTGGGTGTCAGCAAGCATAGAGAGACAAGGCAATCTGGGGGACATGAGAAGGGCCGCTCACTCCAGGGTCTTACTGAGTCTCTCACCATCAGAGCAGCAAGGAGTCAGCACAGCATTGGCTACAAAGGCTGCCCAGAGAGCTCGGACTTTATCCCTTTTGTGTATCCATATGTTTTATCTTAAGCTCACAACACGCCTGCTGGGCTTGAGGTTTGAATGTATATGACCTTGGGTCGGTCACCCTCTTTTTTCCAGTCATTTTCTGAGTATCTCAACCAAAACTGTTAACATCGTCTGTGATAGTAAAGATGTTCTACCTTCCTGTACCCTTGTGAGCTAGACTTCTCAGCTGTAGCCATGCCAGGTAGCCCCAGGGAAGCACCAGCTAATCTCATGGCGTTTCTTAGCCCATCTTGAAGACAGTATCTTCACCCTCCCCCAACATCCTATATGCTGTAACAGACATTGAGCCGAGACTTCCCTTCGAAGCTCATACCTGCATGTGGGTATATCTTACCCTGCCACTCTCAGAGAGGATCATATCATTCTGAGTGTGTTTTCCTCTCTTCTGAGCATCCCTCTTTATAGTAATGCTCACTCTAAAGCTGATACTAAGACATCTTTATTCATCCTAACTCTGCATTTTAAACTGGCTAACCCTGAATTCTTTTCTGCATTGCAACCATGAATCTCAGTTTGACCTGAGTCCAGGTCCCCACCAATCCAGAGAAATGCTCAGGGGGCAATGGGAAGCTGGGCCTTCTGCCTCTGTCACACAATTCTCTATTAGAACCAGCAAACAGAGAATGAAATAGACCTGCTAGCTCAATATGGATCCCAAATGGCATTTCAGTAGTGCCAGGCCATGGGTCTTAATTGAAGATATGGGGGTGTATTCTTCTCCGGATAAGAATGGGGTTAAGAAGAAATTGTTTGTGTGTGTGTGTGTGTGTGTGTGTGACAGTAATTTATATTTCCCAAAGAGGAACAGGATTTGAGATGTGAGCCTGGGTATTTTCTGCATGGAAGCTATAAAGTCTTGAGGATACATAAACGTCCGAGGTGTGAAGGGAGAAGCTGACAAGGTACTGAATGAGAGACAGGTCCTTGTAGGGGCAGAGAAGGAAGAGAGGAACTACTGGAGAAGATAGCACAGGGGCTACAGGGGCATAAGATGGAAGGCCACACAGTTAGGTGCAGTGGAGAGGTGTCAGGGTGATAAGGATGAAAAGGAGGAAGCAGAGCACAGATAATCTCTCAGAGGCTGGCAGCGTCCTCCTGAACCTCACACTGAGCTGATCGGTTCTATAACTGGAAAGTTCTAAGGTTTACAACTGAAAGCTCCCAACTCTGAGACTTATTGCTATGGCCAACAGAGAACGTTTTTTTGTTTTTTGTTTTTTTTTTCCCCTGGAAGTCTCCTCAGGATGGCTAGTGCTGTGACATCTGAGAAAGAATATTGCACCGAGCAGCTATAATGGAGGGATCACGGTTGAGGAATGAGACAGATGCCAGCACTGCCATGCTCGCATTTACCCTTCAGGGCAGGTGACATCGGGACAAGAGGAGGGCTTTTAGCTTCTGAGTTGCTGCTAGTCTGAGATCAGAGAGCTAGTGAGTGCCAGAAGGGGCTTCTGGGCAAGCCTGGGTGATTCTAAAATCTAAGCGTCTTCCATTATGTGCAGTTGGCGTCCAGCATCACCTGGCTCCTGGCCAGCACAACTTCTCAGTGAGACAGCTTCCTCTGCTTGGGTCTAGTACCTTTTTAATGACATTATTCAGTGGGTACTTTTCAAGTCTTTCTATTCTACGACAGCCCTCTGACGTCCGACCCTGACTATGAGTTCCTTCTGGAAATTCAGACACAAAACCCCACTTACTTTTCTGTCCATTTCTTCATGACGTTTCATTGATTCTATTTCACAGTCCATTCATTGATTACTCTGATTTCCCAAGCTAATATTCTATATTTTTCTCCTTTAATCTTATGCCACAAAATATAGACCAAAATGATTTAAGAACTGGTACCAGTGTGACTGTCACAGGCCAAGAACACAGTGAACAGTGTGATCAGGCAGTGAGAGCCATGACACAGAGATGTAAGGGAAAGGCATGGGAGGGACAGGAGAATTTGGAAGAAATGAGCCGAGCCTTGTCTGATATAGGTTCAAAGGGCTGGAAAGAATCTGGAGTGTATACAGTTAAGAGGAAAGTTAGCCTTCAGAAAATCTGTAGAATGTTTGGGAATAGAGAGACTCAAAAGCATCCTGGTCAATTAGACACAATTAGAGCCCCTTAGAAAGAACTGTAGGCTTTATTTGCAACTAAAAATGTAAATAAGTGAGCCAAGTTAAACCTACCATTCTGGTGGTCACCTTGAGGGCAGCATTAGGTTACCTTGAGGGCAGCATTAGCAGTGAGGCAAAGGCATCAGAAGGTTAGTGATGGGCTGGGGGTGGGGGGAGTGAGAACAAGAAACACCAACTGAGTTACAAAGGAGACCACTAACAAAGGAGGCCCAGAATTCTCACCACCATTTCATTTGCAATGTTACTTCTGAGAACTCGTCATTGTTCCGAGTAGGTATTCTGCCTGGTGTTTGTGACCCGAGTAAAGGCAATGATCGGACTAGACTAAGCGTTTGCTATCACTATTTTGAACATTTGAAAATTGTGTTGAATAGATCCCAGAAAGCAAAACATGAAAGTTCAAAACTGTTCCATTTCTAAGGCCCTGTAGCTAAAGAACGTTTGAAAGCGGAGAAGGGAGATGGCAGCTCAGCAGGTGAAGGTACCAGGCACCAAGCACGAGTGAGTGACTGACCTTCAATCCCTGGGATCCATAGGGTGGAAGGACAGACTGACTTCTACATCATCACATGTGTGTTGTGGTACTCGCACAGGTACACACACACACACACACACACACACACACACACAGAGGGGGGGTGTCATAAAATTCTTAAAATTTTTTTTTCAATATTTTTTTTTTATTATTTTTTTATTGCGAAAAGAAGAAAAAAAAACATAAACAAAAAACAAGTTTCCACCTCCTCCCAGCCTCCCATTTAGCACTTGAGGAAGCGTAAGGTAGACAAAACATCAGGTGGCGCTGTCCTTGAATTTCCTAGGTACTTTGGGAAACAAGCCAGAGGGACAGAAACTGAGCAGTGGTGAAGACAAGCTCTGAGGTGCGTTCCTAGGTTCCTAGCGGCAGGAGACACACCTTTCCGACTTTGCTCTCTCCTCCAGCATTAGGCTGGGTGTCACCAGCTGAGTCAGATGCTGTGTGCTGGCTGTGTTCTCATGCAGAGAGAATGTTGGCTCCTGGCAGGTGCGTCAATATTTTATTTAAACTTTCCCATAATTTTCTAAGTTCAAATTCTTGCATGAATTATCCTTACAATAAGAAAACAATGAAGGAACTTCACTAATGGCTCAGCAGTTGAGAGTGCTGTCTGTTCTTTCAGAAGACTGGAGTTCAGCTCCCAGCACTTATTCCAGACCCAGGGGATCCTATGCTCTCTTCTGACCTCCAAGGACACACACATAGTGCACACTCATATGTTCACAAACACACGAGTAAAAATAAATCCTGAGAAGGAGCTGAAAATTTATTGTTTGAGACCTACTTTGGATTTTACTTAATCAGAGTCTCATGGCTTTTCACATATTAACAAAATAAATAAAATAATGGATCGGTTGATTAAAAAATTCTACTCTTTTGATAGAACGTTGGGACACTAGTGGGAAAATCCTATCTAACTCCTTAATTTTCTCTCTGCGTTTCTAATTAAGCATGCCCCTCAAGGGATCCTGTAGGGAATATAAACTATGTTGACTTTGGTCCTGCCCTTGACCCATGCTTGTGAGGGGCAGGGCAAACACAGACTCAAGGAATCCAGAGGTGTTTTTGGCAAGGTAGAAGAAGCGGTCAGCTCCTCTCAGCACTCTTTATGTGGGGAAGGGGATACAGTGCTTCAGCTTGTGCCGCCAACAAGCTTGGTACAAGTGGAAGGAGGTGAGCCTGCCGCTCGTTCCTGGTTAAATGCAGACATAAATAAGACATATTTACTCCAAATCATAGAGTCTCATCTTCTTCTTGCCCTGGATCTAGATCTTTGGACATAACTCAGAGCTCAGACCGAGTCCCTTCTCTGCTTTGGTGGTAGGGGTCAGGTGAGAGATGGGATACGCCAGTCTCCTGGTTACAAGGTTGAGAGGGAAGCAACAGTGGTGGTTCTCAGATGGCCCATGGAGGCCTAGCTAGCTTTTTATAACCTGTACAAATCTTCCACCCAGTCAGATGTGGACAGATCCCTTTACCGTCTATCCGGGAACTTGGGTCTTGGTGTAAAGGGAGATGGCTCTGACTACCACTCTTCATTGTCCAATCCCAGTAAAGGAGCTGTCAGGCTTTGAGTTTCTCCTCTTCCAGGGTTCTAAAGCCCAAATAAGTAAACATCAACAAACCAAAATGCAGTCGATCTGCCCGGAACTCTAGCTCTCTTAACCTCTCAAGGTAAATAATAGTAAAATAGCTTCTCCTTTACTCTCTCAAGTTAAATAAATGATGAAAGATTATTTGAAGTGGAAACCATTGTGCAGGGTTTGTTGTCTGCAGAAACCGTGGCATGGGGACAGACAGGAATGAGTAGAAAGGCCACAGTCACCCCTGTTGCACAGACACAGGTTAATGGGAGCATGGTTAAGGGAGAGATGTGCGTGGTTGGGATCTAGGAGATGTTTATCAGGGAGGGAGAGTGTGGGTAGAGCTCACGAAAATGGATGGGACTAAAGAAGTCATATGCCCCAGCAGGAGAAGACAGCTCTCAACTGCTAGCGAAGTGGTGAGTGGAGTCTGAGGTTGATGATTTATAAATGCTTGATGAGGGTGATTCTGTTACACAAGACTGCTAGCCAGTCCTTCACAGGGACCCACACTGCACAGACAATATCTGCATGCAAAAGACTTCTCCCGGTTTCAGAAAATGAAAACGGTATATACCTAGGCATTTCTGCGATACCAGTAATCACATTACAATGCTCTCCTGGCAGCAAGCTGTGCTTGGGAACTGTAGGTCAGGCCTTTGGGAATGCGGGAAGAAAATCCCACCCTAAGACTCTTCTCAAGACTCTTGCAAGGCTTTGGTATGTGCCACCAGTGCTGTGGTGGAATCTGAACCCTCTTGAAGTCATTTAACAAAGTTCCTTCACATTAGACACAAAAGTAGCCTTCTTTAGAATGACAAAGACATCACAAACGATAACAGAGTAAACCTGGAAGTGGCTACTGGAGTCCTCCCCTTTCCACAGTTTTGTCTTTTTAACAGTACAGTTACTGTGTCAACTGTGACCTGAAAATTTGAAGTAGAATGTTCTAAAACTAAATATTAGTTAATTTTGTTAGTAAATAAGTAAGTTTTAAATTGCCCGTTTTTAAAGTTGTTTCAAGTGTCATGGTAAACTGTTGCCCAGGGAATGAATTCTCCCTTGGTTCAAGGTACCCATGCAGTATACACTGTCCACCTTCTCAGCAGTCATCTCACTGATGAGAAGCACTGTCTTGATAGTCCAGGCTTTGTGTTCAGGAGGATACCTTTGTCTTGCTTAAAAATGGCTCTGAAAGGAACGAGTAGGCACGCCAAGGGGATCCCAGGGTGTGAAACTTGAAGCACGGATTCACTGCCGCTGCTTGGCAATCAATGCTGCAGGAGTGCTGCTGAAGGCCTGCTGTGGGTAGGGCTCAGTATTAGCTGCTGTGTCAGGCATCTACCAAAGTACATTCTGGAACATACCCTACATGCTTGATCTGGATGCTGCACAAATACATATACTTTAAAAAAAATAGGATTCATTCTTTACTATTTACTATCAGCTTGCCCTACAGTTTCCTGTAGATAGTTGTCTCTGATTGTTTCCTTAAATGATAATATTTTTCTATTATTTTTACAAGGAGAATAAAATAGTCCATCATTTCTTATGGGTGACCCTTTATCATCTTATTGATAGCATAACAGAGGAGTATTCCCATGCTGGGAGAGGATCTCTGGCTCTCTTCAGGGAACTCCTGACTGATAGCACATAGAGTAGAAGAAGATAGAGCTTGCATCTGGAGGAAGCCCTTTCTTCTTTCCCAGAAACCATTTCTTCTCTGGTCTGTCCAGATGGCAGTCTGCTGTACACAAACATAGCACATCGGCTCAGACGCCCCAGTGCACCGCTCCTAGCCTAAGTCAGTGTGTTTGTGCACTTGTGACCTCACTACATGAAAAGACAGGAGGAGCAGCACGGGGTAGCCACACAGTCTTGGTCTAACCTGCTAAGTTAAACTGTCTATAAAATAAGGAAGATATTTGATTAATGCATTTGAATTTCTTTTGGCTTTTGGCTTTTTTTTCCCTTAATGATATCTATATAGAAAAGGACAGAAATATTGACAGACTAGAAAAAGGAAAGTAATTTTAGTTGTACTTAGAATTGGGACCCATGCTAGCCTCTTGTCATGAACTGTTTTGTTTAATGTTCACTGCGAACCCCGAAGACATCTGTTAGTGGTACTCCTCTACAGTAGATTAGAGTCTAGCCTTCTAGTTTTATGATTTTCCTGATATGATCCTCATAGTAATGAATAAAATTTATACCTACAGCTGCTACAGGGCCTAACGGTAATAACGCGTGATGCCTGTGGAGTCTGTTGGCTCGAGGCCAGTGTATTCATAATGAGAGGAATAGAAATTGTCCATGTTATGAGGCAGAAAACACTCTGTTCATGGATGAATGTACAGGAGAGCTGCTGGCTCCATGTGCTTATGCACTGTTCAGCATCTTACCTAAAGGCCTTTTCTTTATGTGCTTGAGAACAGGTTTGGGAGCTGCTGAGGGATTGTCTGTGGAACAGGAAGGAGACCTGAGAGGTGCAGACTGTGTCCCAGAGCTCATAGAATTTTTCTATAATTCTATCAGTTCAGACAGTAGTGGCAGTATTATCTTCATTTTATTTGTGAGAGAATGGAGGTTCATCAGGGTTGAATTAATTGACCACAATCATGAACACTACTGGGCATTGAGCCTATAATCAAAACTCCATGTGTCCAAGGCCAGTGTTCCTTTCACCGTGTCCCCCCAATGGAAATATTTCTTCAAAGAGACAAACACTGAGAAGAATTTGAGAACAGAGGTATTTGCAGAACATGGGGGATGATTACAGTCAGGGTGTACTCTGAGAACTCATTCGTCTTCACTCCACTCCATGTGCACTGCTGCAAGTCTCTGGCATCTCACCGTGGTGCTGCAGGCTCACAGCTGGAGAGCCCAGCAGACTGACATGTTGATTTTAGGATTCTCAGTTCCTATCAGCACAGCAAGCGCTGCTTGGCAACTGCTCAGTGAGACACAAGCATCTGCTGCCCTTGCCTTTCTCTCTCTTCCTTCTCTATAGTCTGGGCACCTGGCTCTCTGTGGCTTCATCAAGACCCTTTTAAATGCAAAGAAACAGCTACTTCAAGTCAGTCTTTGTCTTAGGGTTTCTGTTGCTGCGACCAAACACCATGGCCAGAAAGCAAGTTGGGAAGGAAAGGATTTATTGGGCTTATACTTCTACATTGTCATCCATCACTGAAGGAAGCCAGAATAGGAATTCAAACAGGGCAAAGACTGGGAGCCAGAAGCTGAAGCAGAGCATGGAGATTTGCTGCTTACTAGCTTGCTCTACTATGCTTTTCTTAGCCCAATTTCTTATAGAACCCAGGGTCTTGGATGGAGTCACCCACAATTGGCTGGGCTCTCCTCCATTGGTCACTAATTAAGAATCTTCTGCAGGCAAATCCTCACTTGAGGCTCTGATGACTCTAACTTATGTCAAGTTGGCATAAAACTAGCCAGGGCAGTCTTTTTCCAGAACACCAGTTGGAACCCAAAGAGTTGGTTTAGAGCAACCTCAGTACCCAATGGCTTATCACCAACCGGGGCCGACATGTGGCTTGATGTTCCCTTCCTTTCCCCCTATGTTCCATGGCTTGACTTAACTCTGTAAGCCAAGGTAGAATGATTGAGATTGATAGACAGACACACAGACAGAGATAGAGAGTCACACACACAGAGATAGACTCAGAGAAGAGAGACACAGAAAAAGGCAGACACACACACACACACACAGAAGGAGGGAGGGAGGAGACAGACATGACATTGAATTTTCCCCAATCTGACACATGGCTCTCATGTGGGATTCCCCCTTGTATGCTATGAATATGTTTTTATTGCCATTGATTAATAAAGAAGCTTCTGTTTCAGCCAATGACTTAGCAGAATAGGGCAAGGCAGGAATTCCAAGCAGATAGAGGAGGAGAGAGTAGGCAGAGTCAGGGAGAAGCCATGTAGTCCCTCTGAAGACAGATGCTGGATGGAACTTTACCTGGTAAGTAATATATAGATTATTAGAAATGGGTTAGTTTAAGATATAAGAGCTAGCCAGAAATATGCTTAAATTTTTGACCAATCAGTGCTTTAAATAATATAGTTTTTGTGGGATTATTTCAGGTATTCTGGGAATGCAGAATACCCTTCTGTCCACAAATTGGCACACCAACGTGGTTGACTGTATCCACGTAAAACCTGAGAAAGCTTAAAAATGAATTTTAGATACAAAAGAACGGAGTTAAGCATGGCCCTTTGGTAGCAACATTTTCTTGGGTGGGCTCTGTTTGCTAGAAGCAAGCAGAGGCATGATTGCTTTAAGAGAAGTCTTCCTGATTCAGTGTAGCAGAAAAAAAAAAACCACCCACCACAGTTTTAAAATGGTGGCTTCCTGGGCTGTGTTGCCAGCATGAACCCTGGCTCTTTAAGGAGATTGAGCATTTAAATGGGCTTTGTGAGCAGCGTTTTACAAACTGCTTAATGGTGTGACATAGACCTGCTGTATACATGGAACTGGGGTGGTGTTCATGGCTCACAGAGGTAGTGAACAGACCTCCACCATGTTGGACTGGGTGGAGCTAAAAGACAAAGCAGCCTTGGTCCTAGCCACACCTGCTTAGCATTAAAAGAAAAGGCACTTCTGGTTGGAAAATAATTACAGATACACAATAAAGACAGATCCAGATTTTAAAAAAAGACCTCTAAATGGGTCACAGTGTGGATAAATGTATGTGGGTTTGGGAGAGAGAAGAAAAAGAGTATAGAGAGTTAGAAAAAAAAAGTAAGTCATTTTAAAAAAACATAAAACAAAATCTTAAAGAGACAGAATAAACTTGTAGGAAAAGTAATAGAGTAAGGATAATAAGCCACATAAAGATGGATGGAAAATACACTGAGAATCTGGAATATATATATATATATATATATATGTGATATTTTCAATTTTTTTCCTTGTTAATTAGCCTTTTTATTGTTTTTTTTTCAATTGAAGGTCCCTTTCTGGTCCTGCTTTCATGAGTGGCTGAGAACAAGGGGAAGGGGAGGGCAACCAGCTGGCAAGGGAGGGTCATTTCCACATTTCATTTACACACAGAACTAAACAGACAAGCACAAAGTCACTATTGTGGTTAGAAGTTGGCAGCATGGGATGGGGGGATAAGGAGTAGGGTGTCGTTAAAAAAAATAGGTCAGGCTCCCTCCAAACTGGGTGCCTGGGAAGGGACTTGGTCTGCTTCAACCCAAGCGGAATCAGAAGATCAAAAGCAGTTTGGAAAGGCCAGAACCATCAGGGTGGAGGGAGAAGGATGGTCCAGGGGGTGGGGGGGGACATTTGGTAACTGGGGTGAAGGGATTACCCTCCCCCTGCTGGGATCCACCCCAGCCCCTCAGGTCTGGCAGGAAAGGGGCAGCCTGCAACACCCATGAGCAGGTCTGGGGCTGCTAGATGCTCCAGGCAGGGGGCTGGAGGCGGCTCACAAAGGCTTGCCCTCCAGGGAGATGATGGCACTGCCATCTAGTTTCTCTGACAGGGTGCAGCAGTCCTTGACCTCCTCGTAGCAGTTTGCTTGTAATTCATGCTTGATTCCTGTCAGCTTCTTCTTGATGACATCCTTGGAGCTGGCGTAGATCATTTTGCTCTTAAGGGGTGCACTCTCCGGGGCCCAGAAGATGAACACCAGGTCCTCCTTCTTGCTCTCCTTGGTCTCATAGGTGGCATCGTAGAGAGCGTAGCGGCAGTCCTTGTCTGGCAGCATCTTGACAAAGGTGGTGTAGGGATCGTCCACAGTCTGCCCCACATCTCCTACCAGGATCTCCTTGCCCTCCTCCAAGATGATGTTCTTCTTGTCCTCACTCAGGCAGAAAAGCACTGCATTCTTGCGTTTCTTCACTTCTTCTGGCGTGGAAGACTTGTGCACTTTCATGCCATTGAACACCTTGATGACACCATCAGAGACAGCCACACCAGAGGCCATGTTTCCGGAAGCGAAAGGGAGATGGGGAGAGCTACAGAAGAACTAAGCCACCGCAGCTGCTACCAGGATCCGACTGCTATTTTCAAATTTTTTTGACTGTGAAGGATTTAAGTACAGAGAGACATTTCATATTGTGGGCTGCTAAGTTAACCCAACATATATACTTGAAAGGTATCTTGACTTCAAAATTTGGGGTAAGGAGATGTTGCTTTGGAAAAGAGGTTCTGCTTTTGTTTTCACAGAAGATGAGAACCTGTGGATTTCTTCCAGACTAATGTGGTTTGATGGACCAAAACCCCCTGAAAGGCCGCCGTGAACACCCTCAAAATTACTTTGCTCAACAAAAAGCAGGAAGCAGTTTGGAAAGAACTACACCCAAATTCCAAAGTATAATTTATAAAAGTTTGTTTACATTTAAAGGGGGATATGCTATAGATAATAATACTTTGCATTGGTATAGATCTTGGTCTATTAATACAAATTTAAGATCAATTTTGTCATATGTATATTTCTGCTTTGATTAAGTTATTGTGTTTGTGAAACTCATATAAAAATGTAATGTATAATTAATAAATATAGGTTAATAGATAATCATCTATAATAGTCAAGTTTGTAGGCATGTTAGTTAGGTTTTCTAGATATATAGAGATATATTTCAGTTAGATAGGTATTCTTCAGATCTCTCCAAGACTAACAGAATATGACATTTAAAATGTTTTAAAAATTTAGGACTTTTCATGACAATGAGACACATCTGCTCCTGGTAGTACCATTCTATTTCAAGAGGATGGTGGGCATTGAAGAGTTTCCTTCTGGAGTTTCCTAGCCATTTGGGCAAGAAACTGCTCTTGCCTGGACTGCTTGATGAATTGGACATCGAGGACCCACAGAAAAATGACTGCTGAAGTTGCCTAAAGAAGGTGAGACAGTCCTTCAGGATTCCTGCTTCATGAAAGAGTCTGCCAGACATTCTGCTGGACACAGAAGAAAATGACTGACAAACTGCCAATATGGGCAGACCTATCTCTGAAATTTCCTGCTTCATGGAAGTCTGCCAGATGCTATGGTCTTGTAGGCTGAAAATGGATGCTCCAATACTGCAGAAGAACTTTGAGTGATTGTCCAGGCAACAAGATGTCTCTGTCAATTCTAAAGCTTTGAAAGTTGCTTACAATGCATTTTTTGTTTACTTAAGTAATATTATATCCTTCTGGAGTCTTTGTTGGAGTTGATGAATAGTTATATTTTTCCTTAGTTATGATAAAAGATAAAGTAGATATAAATATTGAAACTGTAATTCTTGCTTGATACTTGTTTAATTATATGCAATTTTACTATGTTAAAGTTAAAACTTTCCTTTTTATATACACAGAAAAGGGGATGTGATGTGGGATTTCCCTCTGTATGCTATGAATATGTTTTATTGCCATTGGTTAATAAAGAAGCTTCTGTTTCAGCCATTGACTTAGCAGAATAGGCCAAGCTGGGAATTCCAAGCAGATAGAGGAGGAGAGAGTAGGCAGAGTCAGGGAGAAGCCATGTAGATGCCAGAGGAGAAAGAGCCACCAGTAGGAACCTTACTGGTAGGCTACGAGCCTCGTGGTAAAATATGAAATGATAGAAATGGGTTAATTTAAGACATAAGAACTAGCTAGAAACATGCATAAGCTGAAAGGCCAAGCAGTGATCTAATTAATACAATTTCTGTATGGTTATTTTGGGAGTCTGGGTAGCCGGGAATGAATGAGCAGCCTCCCCCAACATGGCTCTCTTTGGGTTTATCAGTTTTGCCAGGTTTAAGTTGTCTTGTGAAACTGTATTTTCTTTCACTCCCCTGAACTGTAATTCAAAGAGCTGAATGGCTAGTTAATTCCTTTCTACTAATGGAAAGAAAGATCTCATAGTACACACATAGCATTGGTGCTTATAGTTTAGGATTTTCTAATGTTTTGTATTATGCTGGAACTTGGTAAGCACACTTCAAAATACATGAAACTGATAAAAAATAAATAAAAAAAAATAACTGTGTCTATAAAGTCCAGCTGAAATGTAGTAGTTCAGTGGTAGAGGACTTACCAGCATGTAAAATGCTCTGGTTCCATCCCTAGCATCGAAAGAAGGAAAGAAGATGAGGAGAGAAATATTCCTCAACATCACTTTTTCTTTAAATGATGAAGCTCATTTATATAGACACGTTGCATATTTTCCAGTAAATCTAGAAGCAGCCCAGAGTGTCTGGCATGCACTTCACAGAGCCTTGTAAAAATCTTTCCAGCACTTCACTGGAAACCCTTGTGGTAAAGAATAGCTACTTTAGGTTCAACTCAGCTCTGATTTTGTTTTTTATACAGAGAATGCAAAATGTATGCAAAAAGGCTCTTTCCCACCATGTGACTCCCATCCTATAACCGTAGCACATAACTTACTTACTCTTCTCAGTTTCCTCTCTTCCCAATAATGCTTATGTTTGCTTTTGTTTTACTTCACCATTTAAAAGTTCTTGAAGTGGCAGAGATCAAACCCAAGTGTAAACTTTAGGCAATCCTCCACCACTTAGGTTTCACCATAAACATTTGTTTGAGACAGGGTCTAAGCTGCCCAGACAGCCTTGAGTTCACTCTGTCGCCGAAATGAGCCTTGAGCGTGTGATCCACTTGCCTTGGACTTCTGAGCAGCTGGGGTTATCTGCTTATTCCACGAGGCCTACCACATTGTTTGCAGTAGGGATAATGGGAGAAAGTTGACTTTCTGGGAAGTGCAGGCCTGAGAATCCTGTGCTTAGGCAAGCAACTCCCCACCACGGCGAGCGGGACATCTAAACAGATCTATTCTATGACGGCTATGGGAAGCTTGCTTGCTCTCTTCGCCACCACACAAGCCATGCGGTAGTCACTGCTTCAGCAGTATGCACTCTGAGCAAGGTGTCAGTTCTGATCACAGAACTGGCCTTTCAGGTGTATTGTCTTCAAAATGCAGTTCTCTTCTCCAGGAAATGACAACAGGATTATTGATACTTCAACTTGGAATGATGATTAAAAGGTATAATTCTTGTGTTCCATGCATTTTTATTAGTTTTTAAAGATATTTTTAAATAATAAGTGATCGACATAATTACACACATATGTGCTAGCACACTTGGTTTTAATTCATGCCTTGTCCCCTCTATTCTATTGATGAATATTTTTGACACAGACCCAGATTTCTTCTATACATTTAAATTGTTTTGAATAGGAATTTTCATTCCTTTTAATGGCAAATATCTGTCTTGGCAATCAGATCCCTTAGAAGTAGGTGGTCTCTGGCGGCTTCTAGTCCAAGCCCCTCATTGTATAGGGGAAATATGAAATATGACAGGTTCCTATCCAGAGTATTTCCCTGATGAAGAAGAGAAAGTATGTTGTCTATTGATGAGTTGAAATGATACTTAACAAATATTTACAGATTATTTTTTCCCCTTATTTTAGAATACCAGACTTCTGCCACAAAGTGTCTTTGTTACTGAAACATGCACATTGTCTTAGTATTTTTTATGTTGCTGAGATAAAATATCCTGACAAAAGCAATTGAGGGGATAAAGGGCTTCTTTTAGCTCACGGTTCCAGATTATAGTTTATCATTTAGGGTAAGTCAAGCACCAGGAACTTGAAGCAGCTAGTCACAGTTACACTCAAGACCTGAGAGAATTAATGCATGTATGCTTGCATTTTTTTCTCCATTCTTAAATAGTTCACAATCTTCTGCCTAGGGAATGATGCCACCCACAGTGGTAGAGCCTTCTCATCTCAATTAACATAATTGAGATAGTACTTGCCCTTCTGCATTCTTGCAGGTCAATTGCTCATTAAGGCTCTCTTTCCAAGTGATTTTAGATTATATACAGTTGACAACTAAAACTAACTTAGCCCACAGAGAGGGGTGAGTGTAAACAAGGATTTTATTTTGTGGGAAGAAAGGAAAACTGAAGCTCCCATCACCTACCAATATTCTTGGTCTACCTCCCACCCAAACACAGGCTCAGCAAAGCAGATTGACACAATGGTGGAGCATCTCTGGCTGCTGAACGTGTACATGCAGGACAAGTGATGTGGTCCTTCTCTCATGCTGGAGTCTGCCAGTTATGCTCCTATAGTCTTATGATGCTAGAATGGTGGACTTGGAAAAGTCTTTAGTGCAGACTACCAGATCCTGTCTCATTTTACTTATGATAAACTAAGTCAGGGGAAAGGTCTCTCAAGGACACTAATGAGTGGCTCACAGATCTGAGACCTGACCCTGCTGCTCCTACTGTGATGATCTGTGCTCAAAGGGTTTGGGGACACCGTTTTCTTACTGACTCTTGTTTATTGAGACCAAATGGTAAGGAATTTGAGGCTGAAGTTATGTGCATTCAAAGACAAGGGAAATGCTTTTGATTATAAGATCTGTGTTGTGGTTACTGGACAAATCTTGGAATTGCCCTCTCTCACTAGTACAGGCTATGATATCATCTGAGAACTAAACTAAATGCATCTGGGAGAAATAGCACGACCCATTTCTGCTTTCTGCAGAGTTCTCTGTTACCTATGTAGTAGCACGTCTTCATGCTATTTTCTGCTAAAATTAACTCCAGTTTAGCTGTCAGAAATTCCTTGATCCTGAGAGGTAAGTGGTCACGCAAGTCCACATGGATGAAACACAACCGCGCTCAAGGATTTTGATGCCCTCGTCGCCTGGGTCCACCTCTCTGGCAGACGATTCCCAGTCTTCTAGATGCCTCACCTCTTGCGCGAAGGGGCTTCACTCATTTGCCATTCCACTCCTCTATCCTTCTGGTCATCTTTTGGCCTTCAATTTTAACTTGGCACCTGGAGGTGCAGTAACTATCTCGAAAGCCTGTAAGATGCTGGAAAGCAACACAGTACGCCTGGTAGCCTAGGAAGAGAGTCTTGCGCCCGAAGATGACCTGAGCAGCCAAAGAAGTTAGTCCATTAATTTTCAATTTAGTCTCAGTCAGGTTCTTAGGATGCAGGTAGAAGGCAGCCAGAATCTTTTCCAAATAAATGGTCAGGAGCTTGGGCTCTCGCCCAGTTGCTGATGCTGTTCTGTTCTAAAACCTCTTGAGCTGGCTGCTCATCAGTTCCATTACTGTCAGCGCTATTGCTTTCCAGGTTCCTGCTAGAGCGGCCCCAGTCACCTATGCTTGCAGCTTTCAACTGATTTACTCATGCAAAGTTCCGAAGTCTTCCACCTCCCTCCAAAAAACAAAACGAACAAAACACCAACACCATCAGAGTCTTCAGGGCAACACCCTGCTCTTCGGTACCTACGTTTGTATTAGTTACTTTTCTGTTGCTGTATTAAAATACCATGACCAAGGAGGCTTATAGAGGGAGAAGTTTATTTTGGCTTACACTTCCAGAGGGATAAGAGTATATCATGGTGGCGGAAGCGTGACAGCAGGCAGCTGGAGCGGGAAACTTTGTACTCACAAGCAGGAGTCGAGAACTGGAACTGGAAGTCGCGTGAGTCTAAGATCTCTCAAAGCCCACCCCTAATAATGTACCTCCTCAGCAAGCTTACACCACTGTCCCAGGCAGTGCCACCGACTTGTAACCATGTGTTCACATACCCTAGCTCCAACCACCACGGTGGAGGCTCTGATAGGAATATCCAGAAATACTTTTCTTCTCTTGAAACAAACTAACTAAAAAAGCGGTACTATAAGTCTGTCCCAACTCTGAAGAAGTCTAGGCATTCCCAGGTACCAGAGCATTGTGGGAACCTTTTTCTGGCTGGGAATGACAAGAGACAATGCCTATGTGGGTGATTTCATCCCATTTTGGCTGCTAAGGGGTTGTGAGAACTCCTCTTTAAACGTTCATCCATTCTAAGAGCCCTGCCAAGACTTTTCAGTTCCTCTCATTGCCACCCACTGCTAACTCCTGCCAGGAAACAGCAGAGAAACCTATAAAGGCTGTCCAGGGATCGCACGGACTGCTTACCAAGTAAGCCACAAGCCAAGTCCTCAGGTTTCAGCCTCCGTGGGTGGTGGCAGGGGTGGCCTTTTGTTTTGTTTTGTTTTCTGCAGGATCCCTGAAGTCCGTTCTGGAAAACTGAAAACAGCACAGCACTCAGATGCTTCGAAGGATTTTTTTTTTCTCACAGACAACTGGAACCTTGGGAGCCAAAGGAGATTGTGGAGAGGATGTGAACAGATGGTCATTGAGGGTAGCTGACCGGGTGGGCTGGAACACAGGCCAGGACCTGCCACCTGAGGATTGTGCTTGGGATGTTCAGATGACGCGTGAGCAGCCACATGGGGAGCCTGGTTCTGTTGAAAACCAAAAAGTTGAAAATGAAAAGAGATAAAGACATAGGCACAGAAGGATATTTGTCTTCAGTGAAAAGGGCAACTTTTAAAGACTTATTTTATTTTTTTATTATGTGTATGTGTGTGGGTATGTACATGCAAGTTCAAGTGCCCCAGAGGTCAGAGACATAAGATTTCTTGGAATGGAATTATAGGCAGTTGGGAGCTGCCCAACATAGAACTCTAACTAACATCCTCTGTAAGACAAAGTGCACTCTTGACGGCAGAACTCTCTCTCCAGCTCAAGTAAGACTTAAAAAAAAAACAAGATGCATAGAGCTTCAAACAAAAAAAACATTAATGCAATATTTTAAAAGTTCATTCTTCTTCACTATAGGCACGAGGAATAATATTTACAATGCATGCAATCCATGTGATTATAAAATTAGACGTGATGATATTAAATTTATAATGAACTTCTATTAGTCAGACAAAAGACATGGGCATCCCAGTAGGAAAAAATGGCCATTAAAGTAACTAAATGGGGTGTGTGAAAGTATATATTTACAGTTGTTAGTTACATTGTATATAAAGTATCTGTAGTTTTGTACAAAGAGGAAAGCTGCTTATTCTCACTAGGAAAATGTACAAGCCAAGGCAAATCCAAGAAGCTCCACTAAACCTGAACTATTTTAAAATTTGCTAACAACAATTGGCAAGGATGTGAAGAAATGCTGCCCTATCTTCTTCTGGCAATCTGACAGAATCCTCTTAAGTTATAACACCCCCACACCGTTTTCCTGAGCCAAGCCTCATCCCAGAGCCCCTGAGGTAGCAAAAGATACTAATTGAAATGTTGTTCATAGTATTGGAACAAACTATCAAAAGGGAGACCAATGGTTTAGATTAAGTTGTGATCACTCTATAGAATATTATGCATTATTTAGAAAGCACTATCTAGGGTTTTGTGCTTTTGTTGTTGTGGTGTTTTGAGACAGATTTCTCTGTGTAGCCCTGGCTGTCCTAGAACTCACTTTATAGACCAGGTTAGCTCCGAACTCACAGAGATCTGTCTGCCTCTGCCTCCTGAGTGCTGGGATTAAAGATGTGCGTGACCACACCTGAACGGGTTTTCTGCTTGAGTAGAGTTCTTGAAGATGTTTTGCCGAAGGAGAAGAATAAGATGAAGAATTATAAACAGAGTAACTATCTTTGTTATTGAACATGATCTAAGATCTTCTGTAAAGCATTACTTTAAAAAACAAAGATGCATTAGTGTATAACTATATTGGGTGGATCTAGATATTAAGAATTAAATATGGCAACACTTATAAAAAACCGGAAGTGGGGAGAAATGAGAGTCCTTACAAGGTGCAGAGGATGGAGTGTGTGTGAGTGAGGAACTCCTGATATAGGCTACTCACCTGAGACTTCTCTTAGAACCTCTCTTGGGAAGAGTCACCAGTGGGGTGCTGTTGGTCCTTCCAATCTGCACAGATACCACTCTTTGGTCATTGACAAATTTATTTCATAACTAAAGAGAAAGTCACTATGGGTATTGTCTCATCCTGGACCAAAGAGGAAGGAAGGGCTGGCTGTTAATGAAGCAGGACTAGGCCAGCATGGATATGCTGGAGTTTCTGTGTCCTCCGCCCTTCCTAACCTCAGCCTTCACTGAATACTCACTATGTGCCGATAGCTGTTCTAGGCACCAGAAACATGGTGACTAATGCGGCATAATCCTTGATTCTAAGGTGCCTTCCATTACAGGGGACAATCCATACAATAAACATGTCAATATTAATGTTCACATGGGGATAGAGGTATAGTTATGAAAGCTTTCTAAAGGACCACTATTCATTATACCCAATCAGACTGAGGGTGTCTTCAAAGTAAAGAGGAAGGCCAGACATTGCTAGCCTTGCTCCAGTGTAATCTCTAGGTTTGAACACAATTCTGAACCATCTCATGTACTCAGTAATATTTGTGGAGAGAAATAGTAACGGACTGGCAAATAAACCTCCCTCCCAGGAACCAGATCTGAATATGTAGTTTTAACCTGGATGACGTTCTAAGGGAATATTTGAAAAAAAATGAAACAAAAGAATCATGGAATGGGCATTTAAAAGCTGTGTTTGGAAAACTGAGAATTGCCCTTTGTGGATGGGTACAAAAACATTATAACTCACACCATGAGCAACATCCACATAGTTTTATACTGGAGAGAAAGGTTATGCGGAAGTAAGAGGGTCTGGGGTGAGCATAGTGAAGGGGTTGTAAGCAGTTTTGCCATGGGTTCCAGAGGAGTGCAACCTGCGGAGGTCACACCTCTGGGTCAGGACAGAGACTGGGGCGGGCTTCTCTGAACATGTTTCCGCACAGGCTTTATCTTACACTATGGATGGATAGAATTAAGACTTGAAAAGAATGCTTCATGTGGGCCATTTCATGGGCCATTTCCTTTATCGTCTATCAGTTAGACCAAGTGACATGTACCTGCCTAGCTCCCTTTCAGAGAAGTAAAAGCCCCTTATCTGGCAAGAAGGGCAAGGAGAAAACTGAGTGGAGTAGGGGTCTAGAAGTATCTACTGGTGATACATTCTTTTGTTTAAAATATAAACATAATGTTTTCTTTTAAGGATATTAAACTAACTTTGTTAGTCACAGGAAAATGGAAAGGAAATCACAGAGATGTCCCATGTCCCCTTGTCCCTACTCATGCACGTCTAGACATCTTGACTATTGACATTCCTATCAGAGACAGACATCTGTTATAAGTCCTTGAGCATCATTGACATCACCTAGAGTCTGTAGCTGACAGGAGGGTTCATTCCTCAGACTGTAGGCTCTCTGTTGTTCTCTGCGTTGGGAGAAATGTAGAACAGTGGAATTCCCTGTGGCATTGCATGCTGCATAGCTGTCTTGGCCTCACAATTCTTTGTGCCCAAGCCACGCATCCCTTCCTCCCACTGATGTGAGAACGGGTTGAGAGTGGCTTCAGGAAATGCTCTTTGTAATGAATATGTTTAGGGAAATGGCCTCAAAATTCTTCTGTTCAGATTCACTTTTAAAAACAAATTGCAGGGGCTGCAGGGACGTCTCAGTGATTAAGAGCCCTTGCTGTTCTTGCAGAAGATCCAGACTTTGTTTCCAGTACCTGCATGGCAGCTCACAATCATCCAGTTCCAGGGGATCTGATGCCCTCTGGCTGGGCACCAGTCGCCCACCCTGGATGCATGCATACACATTAGATAAAACACTCATTTATATAAAAATTAAAAATTCCAGATCTCAATAATGGTGGTGATCTGTAACAAGTACACTTGTATTTTATTTTCTAACTTTGAAAATATGATGCACGCAAGCTCTGAGTCCCAATAGCTAAGACCGAGATCAGTATTTTAGTCAAAGAAAAGGAAATTCTATGCTATATTTAAATGTCATTTAAAGGATGGAATACACACTCTTTTAAAACATCATTTTCCCCTAATTTCTTGCACATAAAATTAAAAAAAATGCCTGTCTACTCAGACTGAATATTTTTATCTTTGCAAGATACATGTGTTGAAGTCCTAATATCCCAAGCAATAAAAAGAAGTCAGGATGAAGCTTTTGCGAAGTAGATAATAAAGTCATGATGGTGGACACCTCAGGATGGGTTTAAAATAACACAGAGAACATCTGTTCTCTTCCTCCTTTCCTACGTCTACACACAATCACACACACACACACACACACACACACACACACACACTCACACGCTCTTGCAAACAGAGGGAGGGAATGTTCACCACCCAGTGACCTAGACAACAGCTCGACTTTGGAAGTTCACTCAGCACAGCGAGGAAAATGTCTGCTGTGAGAACTCCCTAGTTGTGAAGGCAGCCCAGGCTGACTAAGACATTGTCTCTTTCAAGGGTCTTGGTCATCTTGTGTCTACCTGTTCTATTTTTGCTCATCTCAAGAATGTGGGCATTATGGTCTCTACACTCCTGATTCTTTTAAATGGAATTCTTTTTCAGTGGTGGCTTAGTGTTAGAGACACCGCCCTTAGGACTTCATTATGAAGAGAGAGTTCAGAAGAGAAAATTAAACAAGAAATAATTGCACATGTAGTTCTGATGAATGAAGGACAAAGGATATTCAAGTGACATATATTAAATGTTGTCTTCTCACAACTGCAAAAAATAGTACATGTTACAAAACTTCAACCAACCAGAAATATATAAAAAAAGGGTGAAGTCTCCATCTTGCTACCTCATTATAACATATGTTACTTTTCTTACTAGAGTTCTTACCTATTAATGATTGACATTAATAGTGTCAGATAGTCTCCAGATTGTGTGTGTGTTCATACATGTTGGTAAGTATACATACAGGTAGGTATAAGCTTTTCACATGATTAAAAATTTGAAGACAAGGTACAGTAAGCTCTTATTTTTCAAAGTAAAAGGTCTGTGGATGAACTTATCTAATGAAGGAGATCTTTGATGGGAAGGAGGAAAGGGAGTTGAGATTCAGAGCCTGGCTGGAAGTCTTCTATGTTGCAGCCTTGTCAGAGACCAGTTTCAAAATAGAACTGCCTGGGAGAACTTAGCAGGAACATCAAAGGAAGATCTGATCCTCATGGTCACCCAGATCTGCAGGGCCAGAAGGAGCTAGGACAGAGTGTAAGCATGCAGGGAACTACCATGAAAGGACTCACCCATCCGAACAGCTCTCCATTACCCCTCCTGCACACAGAACCACCTGGAACTGGTTAGAATCAGAGGAATCCAAGGACTTCACCTTTCAGCTACACAGTGAATGTAACCACACCCAAGTCCCACATCAACACTGCAGATATGTCAACTGAGAGCATAGAGTCAATAACAACATAAATCAAGCAAAGCTATTAACACCAGTTGTATAAATTCCAAAGGGGTAACAGAAAAAGCATAGAGAAAAAAGATAACATAAGTCCTCCAATAATTTTATGAAACCTACAGAAATGGCATCTAGTGAGAATGAATTAGGTAGAATACCAGAAAAATTAAAAGAATGGTCAAAGAAACCAAGGAAGCGTGTTGAAAGAAAGCAAAGTACATCCAAGTTTGTGAAAGCAATCCAAACAGAAAGAAGCTGCTGATCAAGAAGACAAAGTGGAATGTAGCAAGGAAAGTAGCACAAGAGAGGAGAGAGGAATTCAATGAAGAGACAGACATGCTCAGCACAAACCATTTTCAAATTCAAAACCTGAAAAACATAATGAGTTAAGTAAATAAGCTCTGTGGAGAGTCTCAGCAGTAGAGGAACCCAAGCAGAGGGCAGACTATCTGAGCTTGAAGAGAAGGTGAAGAAAATGGATCAATTAAACAAGGACAAAGATAGAATAGTAAGAAGGTGCCCGCGAGAATTACAAGAAAAAAGTACCACACTGAGAATCCAAGACTTTGGATAGGAAGCATAGAAGAAGAAGACGGATTTAGTTCTAAAGGCACAGAAAACATTTCCCCAGCCAAACAACTGTAGGAGAAAATCTTCAGGAGGATAAAAAGAAATGTCAGTCAGATACATGAGGCAATCAAGACACCAAACAGATAAGACCAGAGAATCAAGACCATATTTAAGGCAGTGAATATGCAGGGCATACAAAGTAAACTGAAAGCAAAAAGAAGAAACATATGTAAAGGCAGACCCATGAAAACAACAGTGGATTACCAGGTGAAGCTTGAAAAGCCAGGAGGCAGGACAGGCATGCTTCAGGTTCTGAAAGACGACAACTGCCAACTCAGACTACTATACCCAGCAAAACTGTCTATCACAGCTGAAGGAAAAATAAAAAATTTCCCATGGTAAGAATAAGCTATAGGAATTTATGATCACTAAACCAGCTCTGTAGATAATACTTTAAGAAATGTTTCAGGGTGAAGAGAAAAATAAATCCATTCATGAGGCTACACTAAACCATAAACCATGCTAGAGTCATAGGCAAACAGAAAGGAGGAGGACAAAACCAAATCCTACAAAATCAACAATGTGGCAGGACTCAATATACCTTTCCATAATAGTTCTGAGTATCAAGTACCTCAACTTCCTGGTGGGAAGGCACTGACTCATATGCTGGACAAAAGAGCATCAACTGTCTATCTGTTTCTTCCAAGACATGTGCCTCACCACAGAAGGGAGATACTACTTACAGCGAAATGATGGAAAAAATGAATGTAGGAAGCAAGCAGGGATCACTGTACTAATATCTGACAAAATATGCTTCGAACCAAAACTGGAGAGAGAAGATAAAGAGGACCACTTCAGACTGATTAAGGGAACAAGGCATGAAAATTCTAAATGTGTATGTTCCTAACACAGCCATTGAGTTTTATTATTTAAATCCTATTAGATGTAAAGTCATCACTTAACATCAGCATAATGGCAGTAGGAGGTTTCAATATCCCACTCTCATGAATTAACAAGTCTTCTTCCCAACAAAAAAAGAGAGACATATGGAAATTAAATGACATCACAGATCAGATTCAATAAAAATTTGCAGGGCATTATCCATCCAAATACATGTTCTTCTCAGCAACCCACAGGATTTTCTTCAAAACGTGTGGCAACAGGCATTATCCTTTTGTTCTGGGTAGCATTTTGATCGCTAGTAAAGTTGAACATATGTCATGAGCATATTTTCCACTAATTATCCCTAATAAACTGAAAGTTTTAGGGGGGAGTGTTTGAAGTTTTACTACAAGTTTACTACATTAGAATTCGCCTCATCTTTTAGGATATTAGTTCACATATCTCAAAGTTTTTCTTCTCAGACACATTTTAACTTCTCTACTGTGTTTAGTTATTTTTGTTTTTCAGAAACTAAAAATAATCAGAAGAGTGAGTTGGTAACCTTTTTTAAAAAAAATGATTTTGAAGTTGTTGGTAGCCATTTAGAGCAAGCGTCTATCCTAAGATTGAAAACAAGACCATGGATGTTCTACCCACCTGGAATTCATTTTAGTAAACTATGAAATAGGTTCTAAGTTTCAAAAGTGTAGAAAATTTATCTAAAGCCATTTTTAGACAATCTTATCCCTCTAATATATGCCACTTTCCATGTTCATGTATCAATTTCATAATTTGTACTTTCCTATTCATTGCTTTTCTGACTACATTTGCATTATATAACTCTAATTATTAGTTGCATGGTGTATTTTTTTTATAGCATTGCTATTTCTACCCAATTGTTTTCCAAATATTGTTGGATATTTTGGTAAATTTCCTGCTTTTTATTCCAAGTTCTAAAACTCATGTTTCCCAAAATAACCGCTGAAATTTCTCCTTAAATAGCATTGAATTTATGTATTATTCAGGGATAATTGATATCTTTATAATATTCTTTCACTTATGAATGCAATATATCCTTTCAAGTTTCTTCTATGCTGGATCAAAATTTTATAGCTTTTATGTTTTATTCTTTTTTTTTAATTTTATTTTTTTTAAATTTATTTATTTATTAAGGATTTCTGCCTTGTCCCCGCAACCGCTTCCCATTTCCCTCCCCCTCCCCCGATCAAGTCCCCCTCCCTCATCTGCTCGAAGAGCAATCAGGGTTCCCTGACCTGTGGGAAGCCCAAGGACTGCCCACCTCTATCCAGGTCTCGTAAGGTGAGCATCCAAACTGCCTAGGCTCCCACAAAGCCAGTACGTGCAGTAGGATCAAAAACCCACTGCAATTGTTCTTGAATTCTCAGTATTCCTCAAGGTTTGATCTCCAAAATATATAAAGAACTCAAGAAACTAGACCACAAAAGGCTAATCAACCCAATTATAAAATGGGGCACTGAGCTGAACAGAGAATTCTCAACAGAAGAACTTCAAATGGCCAAAAGACACTTAAGGTCATGCTCAACTTCCTTAGCGATCAGGGAAATGCAAATCAAGACAACTTTAAGATACCAGCTTATACCTGTCAGAAGGGCTAAAATCAAAAACACCAATGATAGCCTTTGCTGGAGAGGTTGTGGAGAAAGGGGTACACTCACCCATTGCTGGTGGGAATGCAAACTTGTGCAACCACTCTGGAAAGCAGTGTTTCGGTTTCTCAGGAAATTTATGTTTTATTCTTGAAGTTTATGTGTGCATTTAAAAATTTTTGTTTTATACATATGAGTCCTTTGCCTGCATGTATGCCATGGCATATATAGGTACAGTGTACACAGAAGTCAGAAGTCCTGCATCTCCAGGAACTGGCTTTACAGATGTGTGTGAACTATCTGTGTTTCCTGGAAATCAAACCTGGGTTCTTTGGAGGAGCAAAAAGTGCTGTTAACCACTGGGCCATGTTTCCAGTCTCTGCACATTTATGTTTATTCTACCTACTTTTTCACTTAATGGTCATTTCATTTTTACAAAGATGTATTTTATTTGTGGGTATAAGGATAACTATTTTGGGTACAATTAGAAATTACATATTTGTTTAGGAAAATGTCAATAGTGAGTTCTCCTTAGTGCCCGTGACCTTTCTAGCATGGGTAGTTGGCTAGACTTACTGTATCAGGCATGAATTACCTTCTATTGAGTGGGACTTAGACCCAATTAGATAGCTCTTGGTTACCATAATGTTAAAAATGCCACTATTGTACCGCTGTGGATAGTTTACCATGCTGATTGTTATTGTGGTTTGTTGGTGTACTACTGATTACTAGTCTCCTTTAGCAGGTTGCTTAGCACCCACTGATGCTATGAAAGCTGGTCCTCAGGGAGAAGCCTTCTAGGTCAGTTCTGGCTCAATGCTTCCAAGTCTGGTGTCTGAAGCATGTGGCATCTTCAGTAATAGGGTCTCACTGTCAAGTTCTGAAAGGCAATAAAGGTTCAGCTCCTTTTTCTGCAGCACATGGAGACAATTACAGGAGATGATTGGTCAAATTGCAGAGAACAACTAATCATAGTGTTCCCAACTCCAGCTGATACATCTACAGCACAGTTCTTAAACTTAAGGCTCAAGGGAAACTTGCAAAAGCAGAGGTGGAAAAGTTTCAAGCACCAGCAGAACGCTTGCTGTAAGGCAGTGCCTCCAAGACATGACAGGGAGGCAGCATCTGTGAAATCTCAACATGGTTACTTAAAGACCTGCATAAACAACATCACCTAATGGCAAGCCATGGGGATGGAATAAATTTCTCAATGTCCACTCCTAGATGAAGCATCAATGACTGCTGAGAGTAAGAACCAGTTTTTTTCAGGACAAACACCCTGACATGTTATTCAATGATAACTGGTTATCCAAAACAGTTGTATGTATACCTATGTAACAATAATAATTGAAGAAGAAGAGGTCATAAATTTGAGAGGAAGCGAGAGAAGGCATGGGAGTGTTGGGGCCAGCCTTGATGGGGCTCGCATGCTCCAGGGTAGGGGCATGGTGATTAGGTAGGTGAAACAGAGCTATGAAAGAAATACAGAGACATAGGATAGAACTGGGAGGGCAGCCCAGTGAATACTGAATATGCTCATGTTTATTTTTCATATGCTTATATACCCCAATCTAAAAAAGGGGGGAAGAAGATAAAGGACTGCTTTAATATGACAGAAAGGACTGATAGAACAATTATTCGCTTCAATACTTGAAATATCAATCAACAATATCTTTTAGTTAAATACTCTGTTGTTCAGGCAGGACATGTAATGACCATACCGTAGACCAAGCATTCTGCAGGCAACCATTCCCTGGGTCAAACCTCCTGCATATCCGTCAAGGAGCAGGAATAGGCTTGAATTCTCTGATCTTTGGTCAAGCTGGAGTGGGTCCACCTCTATGGGCCATCAATATCCAAAACACCAAGTAACTATACCCTAGGTCAGGATGTCTTTTAACCACTCCTTAAATCAGACTTCTTGTCAATAACTTTGGAAGAGCAAGAGTAGGCTTAAGCTCTCTGACCTTCAGTCAAGGCAGAACGGACCCACTTCTGTGGGACCCCCCATGGAAGGAATTGAAGAGGGAAGGGGAAAGGGTGTGAATGATGTAAATACAATAATCATATATTAAATTCTCAAAATTATGGAAAATAAATTATTGACTTTTATGTCTTCATATGTATGTGCGTGGCTGTGTGCACACAAATGCAAGCCCATGTGGAGGCTGGAGGCCTTAGATTCCCCCCTGGATCTAGAGCCATAGGTGGTGAGGAGCAACCCAATGTAGGTGCTGGGAACCCAACTTAGGTCCTCTGTAACAATATGTGTTCTTAGCTGGCAAGTCTTCTCTTCAGCTTCTAATTATGATTTGCAATGGAATTCTTCCCCACTATGTTATTTAGACTTGTCATTATCCAAACAAGATAGGGAAAGCTGTTGATGCATTTGCATGTGCTAGCCCTACTGATATTCTTCTTCTGTTTTTTTTTTTTCAAGTTCTTTTCGGGTGAATAATCTTCTCCTGGGAAGGGCTAGGGAGAATTAGTTTGGGCTTTGCAGGTCACAGGATCTCTTTTTCAGTTACTGAACTCTGCTATTGTAGTTAAAAAAGCAGCATAGTCAATAAAACTATTCATACAACCATGCTGCTGCCTGGATTTTGCCATAAACATGGTTTTTGCTCACTGTATTCTAAAGATGCAAATACATTAAGTTCTCATGTGGGTTTTTTTTGTTGCTATAGTTTAGTTTATATATCATGTGGTTTGAAGTGTGTGTTAAAGACTTAGTGTCTAGGGTGGTGTGATTGATAGGGAGGGTCCAGTAGGAGTGGGGTGCATCCTTTTAGGGAGATTATGCCCCTTTTTACTCCCTCCTACTTCTTTTTCTCACCCCAATTTTCATTCTATCCTTCTCCTTTTACTCTTCTTCCCTTCCCCTTTATCCTTCCCCATCTTCTTTCTTCCTCCAGGCTAGGAATGGAGCTGTAGGACTTTGCCCTACAGCTCTGCCCTTATCACAGGCCCACAGCAACCAGAGCAGCTTCTCATGGTCCAAAATGCCTAAAACCACAAGCCAAAATAGTTCTGTTCTTTGTCCAAGTAATTTATGTCAGGCATTTTTAAAAAATGGTGACAGAAAGCTAAGCTTCTTTCAGCACATGGAAGGTCTGCACAGTTTTGAGCAGAAACGGTAATGATGAGTCCTGTCTGGTTTCTACACAAGGTGTCAGGTTTTTGGCAGACGTATTTATTTAGTTAAAGATGATGTTTTCCATTCCTAAGTTATCAAGTCATTAAGTGAGATTGTATTTTATGGAATGATATGTGATCATCTGCCAGTACCTTCCTTATCAGCTGCCTTCTGCGAATAAGCAAAATGCCTGTGTTGAACTTCCCCAGTTTCTGGAATAAATGATTCAACTTCCTGTAGCTCATTTAGAAAGCATCTATATTTCCAAATACATTTTTGTCATCTTTCTTTCCTCCCCTTCCTTTCTCCCTCCCTCCTTCCCTCCCTTCCTTCCTCCCTCCCTCCCTCCCTCCCTCCTTCTTTCCTTCCTTCCTTTCTACCTCCCTCCTTCTTCCCTCCCTCCCTCTCCCTTCTCTCTCTTTCATTCCTTCTTTCTTCCACACTATTCTCTTTATATATTGAATTAAAGACCCTCATCTTTTTCTATATTCTAAAACACTTCAAAAATATTATTTGAAACTTTGCCAGGTCACTCAAAAGACAATGTAGGGCTTAGCACTTTCTGCACAAATATAAGGCCCCGAGTTCAAACTCTTAGCACCCATGTTAAAGACCAGGTATGGGCACGTGCTTGTTACTTTGGTGCTGTGGAATGATGCAGACAGAAGGATTGCTGTGCCTTGCTGGTTGTTTTACTGGACTCTATCTCAGGGAAGAAAAACACATAGTAATAGAGTGGGAAAGCCAGTGGTGTCCTTCGGCCTCTGCAACACACACACACACACACACACACACACACACACACACACTTTCAAAGAGTAGTAGAAATTTCCATCTAGTAACTATTTCCAGTGATGGACCATGAAAACCCCACCTACAAATCCCCTCATTTTGTTCTTGACAGTTAGAGTATGTCTTGGGTCACATCTTACACTTGCCCATGCTGTAACAGTTTAGCTGAGTGGGAGCATAAGGCATTGGAAGCTCTGTCACAGCCTAAAGTATCCTTGTTGGCCCCTCGTTCCTCTTCCGTTCAGGTTCAGTGAAGGCTGTTACACAGCGAAGGTAGACTGGGGAGAGGGTTCTGGGAATATGGAAACCTTTAAGGCAACAACCTCCGCCAAAATAAAAGCAGCAAAGGGGTGACCTCATGCAGTCTTGGAGAAGCAGAAGGATGGCTGATCCTTCCTCAGCCACTCCCTCCACTTAGACCATTACCCCTCTATGTTCCAGGAAAGAGGCTGTGTGGAGTAGAATACTGAGCTAGACTTTTGCTCTGGTGCCTTTATGTGCAGTGACCAGGCACCTTGGGCTGTGCCCCCTTCAATTCCCAATTCCAACAATGGGGACATTTTTGTTCCCTACAAGGCCTCTCCCATCCATAAACTGCATCCCCCCCCGGGGGGGGGAGGGGAAGCTGGAATAAGGAGCCAAACATCTAGCACCTGCGCTTTCAGTGTGAATCATGATTGGTTGCTGGGACCTGGGGACTCCTGTGAAAGCGGGGAGAATGGGAAACTCCTCCATTGGATTCTAGGCCCAGAGTAAAGGCTGGGAAGCTCCTCACTGTCTCATTGTCATGGACCTGGTGGTCTTGGAGACTGCCTTCCACACGGCCCAGCCCCATACTTGTAAAGGACTGAGAGTGTCTTGAATGAAAAACACAAAGCTCCATCAGTGGCTTCCCTGGAAATGACTCAGAGCCAGGCCTGTTGGAGCCAGCAAAGCCCAGCTTCCTGTGCAAGAGAAACAAGATAGATCATTGTGTGGGGACAGCTGGTGGAGCGAAAGTTGGGGAATGAAGGGCTTGGCTTATTCTCTGGAGTCAACCTGCGGGAGAGTCAAGAACGTAAAACCCCATAGCCCACTCATTGGGCCGGGGTGACTGACTTTGCAGCCCTCCTGGACCAGCTGATGAGCGAGCCTCCCCTTCATGCCCAGTGCTTGCCGACTCGGTCCTCAGTGCTGCTCAGTCCTCGGCTCTGGGTTTCTGGAAGCCATTTTCTTCCACAGCACAATTTGCGTCACCAGTAGGTTGCCTTTCCTTGGTTTTTGTGGTACGTCTACCTGTCTATCAAAAATATGAAAGCCTGGAAGGCATCACATCGTATCCGAAGAGCACAAGCAGAATCTGGGAAACAGAGTGCAGTCTCTGAAGTGACTTGGAGGTTTTTCCTACAGTTATTTGCATATTACAGTAAGGATGGGTATAACGGCGAAGGTGTACGTGGGAGGACAGGAGGAATATGGAGGTTTCCTGCACTTTCTTTTCTATTTTGCTATGATTCTAGATCTTCTCTGAAAATAAGGTTTATTGATTTTTTTTTTTTAAAGTTTTCAGTTGGGGCGGGGAATACAGCTTATTGGGCCACAAGGCACCGAAACACCAGCAAGTCAAATTAAAACCAATCTGAAAACAAGGAAAAAAATTCAAGAAAGAATATCTATAGTCAGATATGAAAAATAGCAGAAACCAACACTGCAGTGTTAAGAAAGAATGCAAAACGGTTAAGTTCTTAGGAGTAGCAAACAATGAAGAACATAGACCTAAATCTTTAATACTTAATGTACAATCAACATGTTCTATCAACGGTATGTAAAAGAGATCCTGATTTGCATTTGTACAGATATTGCATTCATCATCGCAAAACATTACAAAGTTAAAATGTGCCATAGAAAAAGCAATTGCTTGAATGAAACCGACATGAAATTACTGCTGTCTGGTGTTAACCAACCATGTCATCATGTCTAGGAACAGCCATTATATCCTGGGATGGCGTATTTCTACACCATTGTGTTATATAGCAACCATACTTTGTACTCAAGTCAAGAGAGTCAGGAAACTGAATTTTCCAAGTAAAATATGCATCTAAGACCTACAAACTTAAATTCTTATATTTTTCTGCTGTTGTTGGGGGTAATGACTCCTAGCAATTTGACTGGTAATTCAGGCAAGACAGGCTTAGACCTCAGAGGATCATTGTGTATATGTACTTGGCAGAATAGTCTGGATTAGCTGCTTCAGTGTGTGTGTGTATGTGTGTGTCTTAATGTAAAATTCCTGTTCTTAGAGCTTTAGTCCTATAAAAGTCACCTAAGTATTTGGTAATTGTCTTCAAGTTTGCCCTTTGTAGTCAAACCAGTAGGTCAAGATTTTCCTTTTGGAAAATGGAGGTTAGTGGGTTGCATCAGGTTAGCAGGTGTCCAACAATGGTGGATACATACATAGCGTAACACTTTTTCTTCATGACCATCCATTCTTAATAGAGTTTGCTTACGCAACACAAAAATGATGGTGGGGGTGTCTGTGTTATAATTCCTTTGCCTCTTGCTCATTGGCTAGATACTTTATTTACCCTCTAACGCCTAGACAGCAGCCTCAGTTCTGGACATGACACCATAACACCGAGATACTGACGAGCAGACGTAGGCTTTTCTGGGTTTGGGCATCATTTGTATCCGCACAGATATCTGTGAGTTCAGGGCTCATCCCTAAGCTTGTGATGTTTAACTTTGTCTGTACATTAGAAGGGACATAGGACTTTCCAAAACAGTAAAAATTCTCAGATTTTACCCTATAGAGATTCATATTTGATTATTCTTGGGCATGACTAGGTTTCAACAGTTTTAAAACCCTCTTTTGAGTGACCATGTTTGCACTTGATAGACTTCAGGAATACACTGAGTAACCCAAACAGCATAAACATTATGGCTTTCCAGACACTTCCAGAGTAATAAGTGAATGACATTTGTAAATGTAAAAACAAAATAATTGGAGTTAATGTCATATTAGCATATGCAAACCAACAATGTTATCGAATCTCTTACACTAACAAGGTCATATTGGCAGATGACCTGATAATGCTACGCACTGAAATTCTTCTAGTAGTTGTGAGCTGGCAGTAATTCTTTTTTTTTTTGGCTTTTCGAGACAGGGTTTCTCTGTGGCTTTGGAGCCTGTCCTGGAACTAGCTCTTGTAGACCAGGCTGGCCTCGAACTCACAGAGATCCGCCTGCCTCTGCCTCCCGAGTGCTGGGATTAAAGGCGTGCGCCACCACCGCCCGGCTAAATGTGTAGCCCAGGCTGGCCTCGAACTCGTGATCCTCCTGCCTCTGCCTCCTTCAGAAAATCCTACCGGCGTGTGCCACCACAACTGGCCTGGCAGTAATTCTTTTTTTTTTCTGTTTTTTTTTATTTTTTTAATTTATTTATTTATTAAAGATTTCTGTCTCTTCCCCGCCACCGCCTCCCATTTCCCTCCCCCTCCCCCAATTAAGTCCCCCCCCCCCTCAGCCCGAAAAGCAATCAGGGTTCCCTGTCCTGTGAGAAGTCAGAAGCTAAATAAGGAGAACCCAAAGAAAAACATATAGGCATCCTCCTGAATATTAACCTTCAGCAAGCAATGAAAGGAGACAGAGACAGAGACCCACATTGGAGCACAGGACTGAAATTTCAAGGTCCAAATCTGGCAGTAATTCTTATGTTAACCCAGAATCCGCAGCTCCTGCTCAGACCAGCATTAAGCTTGTGTCTGTCTTTTCTTCCTGTAAGGATTCTGAAATGACCCTCCTCTCCTTCACTGTGGCAAGGACCCACCTAGTTTATCTTGACCCTGAGGTTCACACTCGCCTAAGAGAAAAAGAGACTTCTCCCCATCACCCTTGCAGAACCATTCTTAAGCAAAGATTTCAATTTCAAATTTTGATTCTACTGAGTTTTTCTAAAGCATGCAGATTTTTTAAGTTAAAAAATGAATTCCTTAAAAAAATATACTTTACAAAATTCAGTGCTACATAAAGAGGACAATACACTGCAAAAAAGTTACAAAAATACACCTGCATTTACAAATTCTATCTAAATGTGGCTCTGAGAATACAAAGTCTCTGGAGCCGCAGGTGTGGCTGGGAAATGGGAGAGGGGTTAAGGTTTTACAGCCCACAAGCCAGGAAATGTAAACAGGTTATTATGTGATTATACAAACACATCCTTATCAAAAGAAAGGAGAGATTAAGCAAAATTTTAACATCTGCTCTTAAGTAGGACCAGCTCATTCAATGTGGAAGGTGGGAAGGAGGTCGGTATTTAGGACTTGTTTCTTAGGTAACCAAAAATGTCCCAGGATTTTAGCAAGATGTCGCAGAACTTTAGCAAGACTCAGATTTAGATATTTGCCCCTTTCAGGATTAAAGTTATGTTGAAAAAAAAAAAGTGTGTGGGGGGGTTGAATTTTGGAAAGGCCACACTTGTGGCCAAGTCACAGGCATAGTGACTGCAAATTTGCTTTCCATGTGTCAGGGAGTCTCTCCCCTACCCAGGCCTTTTTATTCCACTCTGACTTTGGGCAAGGTGGGGACGGTGGCTGTTCTGTAGAAACGATGAAGATGGTACAGATGCGGACTTTGTCCTAGGCTGTCCATTAGAATCAAAGCTGGGGGTGCATTTCGAGAATTCTGACTGGATTAAACTGTAGGGTCTGGGGAAATCTTCCTAAACTCTTCAGGGACCTCTCATTGGCAGTGAGGTGGGACAGGTATATGACTGTCCCTGCTTTGTCTTATACAATTGTAATCAGAGGACCAAAATGAGTGGCTGTAGATGGGGTCACCATCAGTGAGTGATGGGGTCCCTTTCTCAAGTCTTTTTTTCTCCAGCAGTGGCTCCTGAAACTTTGGTATTTGTTGGGATATCCTGGTGGTACTCTGAAAACTCCATGGGTGGAAGGAGAATTAGGCTGACACTCTACCGGCTGGAAATGTCTCATGGGTAGCCCAGCCCAAGATCCAGTCTTTTAGTGTTTATGAGTCCAAGACTCTTTTATGTCTATAGTTTGGGGATGGGGTGGGAGTCTAAAGAACAGCACAAAGAATGTTCAACAAATGCCCAAACAGCTAGAATGAGATTTGCTGCCTCCCCAAGTCTTCCATCTATGAAGTTCACGGTAGAAGGACTCACAGAAAATTTAGGATTTAAGAGATTATCCTTTCCCATCATGAGGGTAAAAAGTAACTCTCATAGGGTATAACAATAGGGGTTCCTTGTAGGTCATGTGTTTGTGCTCATTGTAAGTGTTAGGTCCCTATATTTATTTTCCCAAGAACTGCCCAAGAGGCAGGGTGGGACCATGGCAGAGAAAAAGTTAATCTAAGATTGGACTGATAGACAATTAGTAGAAGGAGGTCCTGGGAGGCACATGAGTCTGGTTATTTAAAGGAAGAGTGAAGCTGAGTTAGGGCTGCCAGGGATGTAAAGAAATGATGGTCCCAGCATGGTGCCTCCCCTCTCTGTAGTTTCTTTTATATCAGTGGCTGTTAAGTGGTACCCACAGGTTGAGTACCACTGCTTTAAAGGGTCAGCAAGGCACCTCTCCCAGCCCCATGACTCCCTGCACAGATACAGTGAGGACACGTTGGCAAACATAATTTTAACTCTGGCAACAGCTAAAGTTTATGCAGAACATTTAAATAAAAAGAAAAGCAGGTTTGAAAGGTTTTTGCTACTTTATTTTGTTATAAGAAAAGTGTTTCAAAGTACAAAAATACTAAGATTTCATTGCTACAATTTGACTGGCTTTCTCCTGCTTTCCCTCACCAATCGCCTGCCCCTGACAAGTGACAGGGTCATTTTGAATTTCAGTTTTGAACAAACACCTGGCTAAATGTTTCCTCTGCCTTCCTGGTGGATCAACGATCGACGTGGCATATTCTGGCATGGAATGGCATGGAATGTCCGTCTCTGGAAATGCTGCTTAGTGTTCTAACTACTTATTTTCATGAATGACAGCCTGACATTGCCAGGAGTGGACAATAGTTAGGAAACTCAGGATGCTGCAAGCCTCATGCTTGAGGGAGCAGGGCGATGATTGGCTTGGCCTTGGACCTGACTTACTTAGTAGAGCTTTCCCGTCGTTGCTCTCTTGGCTGAATTCTCTAAGGAAACATACTTTTCATTTTGCTAGTGTTTAAGACTTTTTTTTTAATCTCAGAAGATAATGGTAATATTATCTCCGCTGTGAACTTTCTAGATCTTCCCACACAGAATGCACCATCTCTGCTCTGTGCTTTTGGTGCCTGGCTCAGACAACTTGCCTGGCATTCATTATTTTGCTTTAGGATTAGTGTTTATAAGGCCATTCCTATCCACCCCTTGATAAATGGGAAGGGATGGATACCAAGAGCATTAAAGTAGTGTTTACCAAAGACAGATATTAACGAACCGGGCTGCAAGGAAGAGCAAATTAAGAACCAACATTGAGACCTTGAGGAGCTGGATGTACCAATGACAGTGGGATTACTTTGAGATGGGTTTCTTCCCAGAAGCATCCATGGAAGCATTGTTGTGGCTTGCAAACTCCTATTGCAAGTTTGCCACTTGAGTTCCACTCAATTCTTAACATTCTTTCTCTCGGAACGTGCATACGGAGCTTACCTTGGGTTGCCACTTACTATGGAGTAGCTTAGATAATTTCTCTCAAAGGGAAAGAAAACTTTGGTGACAATTTGCCACTTACACATCTCCAGTAAACACTTATAAAAATACAAAAAGGATTCTTCTTGTGTGGTTTATGATGATTTCGGAGTGTAGAGGGGTGAAGGCAAAGGGGATTTGAAGAGCATTGCCATTTCTGTAGTCTCATGAGACATGCTTCAACAGGCCTGATGCCGAGACTAAATTTTTGGGTTATATTCCTCTGTGAAGTGTGAATTAAAGGCCTTTGGTTAGCGCACAGATGTGGAGTCATGGTTGTTCTGATAATACTGTTTCTTGTTGACTTTACAAAATCAAGACGGGAATGCCTATTACAGCTCAAAACAGTGAAACAGAAAACACAAGGAGGTCAAGGAGGCCTGATAGCCAGAAGTCACCAGTAAGCCAGCGGTGTAAGTACCAGGGACAGATTCATACAAAAGCAAGTCTGAGGGGGAACTTCTACCCCTTCCTCCTCCTTCTCCCAGCCCCAGGAAGTAACAAAGTGGCTTATCCTATTGTACCTGCTATGGTTTAAGGTTGTACAAGTGTGGTCTGCTCAAGGCATGCAGGCCTTCTTGTATATGTAGTTGTCTTGCCACAGAAATGTCTTGAAGCAGAGCTTGTGGAATCAACTGGTCACAGTTGGCACCGGGCAACTCTGTGTAATACATACCGCAAGTAAGCGCCTTCCTTCTTGGAAGAGCCCATGAATCAAATCAATAAAGAAAATAAGAATCCAAAGGTCCCTGTGCAGCAAATCTCCAAATGTGTGTTTTCTTCCCCGTGCACCTCACCATGAGGTAAACTTCCGTCCCAATGGACTACATTCATGATGGATGCCTTTTTGTAGAATCTTCACAGTTTGAAGGATTAAAAAAAATGTACCTTCAACTTCCCAAAGCGCGTCAGGGGAGGGGCCCATTGCTCAGCTCAAAGACAGAGCCCATCAAAGTTACTGTTGCAAACCAGTCCGAGGGTCTGACATTTGGCACAACATGGGCATGGCTGTTTGGAGGTGCTGCCATGGCTTGGTCCTGGGGTAATGATAAGTCTGGAGATTTTATAGCCGGTGTGACACCCCTCCATGTCAGGCTCCAATAAACTCAGTGCTTGTTGGTGCTACGCGTAGATATTCGGCATTTTCAGCCGTGGGGCCCTTATAGATGCCGTTTGGCCTGGCTTCCTGGGGAAAGAAGTCCTGCTGGTAATCAGGGTTGTCCAGGCTCATTTGATGGCTGCCCTTGGGAGCCCAGAGGGCAGGGCTGTCAAATCCACCGCTGACACAGGTAGGCTGGACAGTGTTGAGATACTCAGGGTTGCCCACGGCGTTGCTATGGGGATTTTGATAATGCAGGTCCCTGCCAGCTGCTGGATGCAGGGGCTGATTGTGATAGACAGGGTTCTGTACAGAGCCTGCTGGCCTTTTGGGGACAGACTGGTTTATATATTCTGAAATGGAAAAAAAAAAAGCACGTATGAATTAGCAAAGCTTTGTGCCAAGATTCTCAAAGCAGAATTTGACAGCCCTGAAATTTTGGTGAATTCTGCAAACATCTTCAGCGAGACATGTGACGTCAGAGGGCAAGGAAATTCTGGGAATCCTATGGAGATTCCCAAAGATACTGTGAGATTTTCTGTTCTTCTCAAAGCAGCGGGCCTATGTGGTTTTTTGTAAATTTAAAGGAAGATGTGTAGGGTGTGTGTGAGTGTGTGTTTGTGTGTGTGTGTGTGTGTGTATGTGAGAGAGAGAGAGTGTGTGTGTGTGTATATGTGTGTGAGTGAAAAACCAAGCTGTAACTTGTGTTGGACACAGTTCCCACAGCAGCTTAGTTCCCTCTGTTTCTTCTCACTCCCAACACGTCTGCACAATTGCCAGTCTCCCCCTCTGGATGACTTGGAAAGAAGCTCCTGGCTGGTGCCTGAGGAAATGAGAGTAGACACCACGGCCAATGACCGCTTCCTGAGCAAGCTACTCACCCGGTGCAGGGAGGAAAGTGTCGTCTAGGCTGTCCTCCGTTAAGGCACCAGTGGGGTCGGAGCTGTACCGCTGCAAGAAGCTGTCTTCCTTGAGACGACAGCTCTGCTGGGAAGAGAATTCGGCAAGGTTACTCCAGGGAGGATTAGTTACTCAGACCTCGTTATAGATTAACTTCGCCTGCGGTCTTGTTAAAATGCACGTCCAAGTGGCTGGCACGTGCTTGCGATTTCAGAGCTCTGCAGGCTGAGCTGTGAGGACTGTGAGTTCAAGGGCTGCTGGGCTACGTAGTCAGGTGTCACAGACACGGAGAGAGTAAACTCACTGGAGTCTGAGTCTGGGAGAACAGATTTCTGAAAGGCTCCTAAGGGACACCCGGTCTGGTGGGCTAGAGACAGATCATGTCAGTACATCTGACAGAATTGCTGAAGGGATAGGGGCACCTTGGCGTCTGTGTTCCATAATAAGGCATTCCCAGCCCACATGTGGCCCCTGAATGCCTGGAATGTGTGGTGAGCTGATTTTCATGTTTTATTTCGCGTTATTTAAAATGGAATTAGTGGTGTGGCCGCTCGCAGACAGCACAGCGCAGGCACATGCTGAAGCACCGCACTTCCTTGTGTTCAGGGTGACTTGGCGGGCTCGTGCCCACACTGGTGACACCCCCGCAGATCCTGCTCATGGGTCTGCTGGAGGCCTGAATATCTTCACTTCTAATGGCTGCCAGGTGAAGCTGATGCTGGCAGCCTATGAATCACACCTCCCGTGGTCATGTGATAAGTTATCACTAATTCCTGGCCTTAGGGTTTCAGTCAAAGAAGCTATGATGTGGAAAACGCAGGAAGGAAGGTCCGAACGATGTGGGCAGAGATGGGCACGTTCCCTGAGTAACAGGGCTTGAAAACCAGCTTATTTGATTCTGGTTTATATTGTGTTCATACATACCCCATTTCTATTAATGCATGCCACAGTGGAATTGTTGCTGGTTGCACTCTGGAAAAAAAAAAAAAGCAATGTTGCTCATGGTACAATGGTCCATTCTCACCCATTTCCCGCAGTTGCAGGAGGTAGGTCTCCCAGAGTAGAAATATTTCAAGGTGTTTACTGCTTTGGATGAAAGCAAATGTATTTTGGAGAAGAGAATTTTTGTCTTGAATGGCAGCTTTAGAAAAACGAGGCAACAAAATGACTACATAAACTATGGGTTATGATGCTTCCATTTGTTAAAATTTACTTCTTTTTCTCCAAATATAATCTAGAAAATGGAAACCAAATAAATTTAAACCAGGAGAGAGAGAGAGAGAGAGAGAGAGAGAGAGACAGAGAGAGAGAGAGACAGAGAGAGAGAGAGACAGAGAGAGAGACAGAGAGAGCGCTCGCGTACCAGAGAACTCAAGAGGGGAGTCCGAGATGTGGATGGGCTGTTGAAGAAGCCTTGCTGTGGAATGAGGTACTCGTCAGCATCAATCACATCTTCCATGTCCTCTTCATCCATCAGGGCTCGGTAAAAGTTGGAGTCTGTTGGGCTGGGCAAGTGCATCCTTTCATCCCCCTGGTGCAGAGATTTTGAGACCGTTAGAAGGCGCAACAGAGTTGCTTTTCTGTTCTCTGGCTACAGGAGTCAGGGTTTTTTTTTTATCAACAAGTACCTGCAAGTTTGTTAGTTTAGTTATCGGGCAAACTCTGCGGTTCTCAGATCCACACACAGCTCTTTCCATATTAAAGTGTGGATATTTTGCAATGTAATAAACCCACAAATCTCCTGATTCTGACAGCCTGCACATGAGCAACCACTTAAGAGAAAGAAGAAAAAGAAGCCCTGGGAACAGTTTACTGTCCCCCACACAATGTTATGCAATGTGCTTTGCATATATTATTTTACTGAAACTTAAAATCCACATAGTCAAGTGACCTTGGTTTTGTTATTTCAGAATTAGATAAGGAAATGGAATGATTGGTGGTACACGTGGCACAAGGATGCATACAGAGTCAGGGATGGGAGCCATGACAGTGAAGCCAAAATATAAGGTGACTGACATGTGAACAGGAAGAACAGGTTGGGTCCAGGTAGGACTGCTCAAATGGCATGGCTACTTGGAGTTAGATGGGATCTACCCATGGTCCCAATGTAGTTCAGAATCATTGGGTTGTAACTAAAGCAGCTCCAACACACAAACGGATTTATTAACAGGAAAGCGTCCCCCAGGCTGTGCTGAACCACCACAGTGGTATCAGGAGCTATTGAAGGAATTTTGGAAATGGAAGTACAAACTGTGACCTGGTACCTGGATAACAAGGTAGCGCTGGGGGTCTCGGGCCATTTTGGAGAATTCGAGAATCAACTCTCGGAACTTTGGGCGGCTATCGGCATCTATCATCCAGCCTGAAGGAAATGAAGGAAAGCAGAATGATTACCACCCTGGAAGAAATTAAAGAGAGCACTGCTTGAAGCACTTACGCTGTGATCTTTCTAGGCAAATGAATGGTGAGGACATAATCGTTGGGGCCGACTTTTCAACCTCAGCACAGAGCTGACATTGGTTGGTGATGGAGGTGGGTCTTGTATCTTATCTGTTGCTTTCATTGGTTAACTAATAAAGAAAACTGCTTGGCCTGATAGGACAGAAAATTAGGTAGGCGGAGTAGACAGAACAGAATGCTGGGAGAAAGAAGCTGAGTCAGACAGTCCCCATGATTCTCCAACTCCAGAAAGACGCAGTTTAAGATCTTCCCTGGTAAGCCACCTCGTGGGCTATACAGATTATTAAAAATGGGTTAGATCAATATGTAAGAGCTAGTCAATAAGAGGCTGGAACTAATGGGCCAGGCAGTGTTTAAAAGAATACAGTTTCCATGTAATTATTTCGGGGCATAAGCTAGCTGGCAGCCAGAAACCAGGCGGCAGGAATGCGGCCTGCAACTTCTTACTACAGGTTGGTCCTCAAAGTCCGTGAGAAGTTGTTGTTGTCACCTGGGGATACAACCCAGGGACGTATGCATTCATCCTCAGCCCTTTACACTATTTTTAAATCACAGTAACAATAACATACTCTAATATTTCTATATTTCTTCTCCCGAGACAGGATTCTTGCTTACAATCTTCAGTGACTACAGAATATTGTCATGGGCAATCATGACTAAATTACGCTGACTTTGGCATGCCTTCGTGATTTCATTGTCCCTTCTCCATAGACTTCCAGACCAGAAACCAGATTAAATATCAAGGCCTTCAACAATCAGTTTCCATTCACACAAATGACAAGGCTGCATCCATGTCCTGTTGTTTATTTATCTTGCAGGGCTGGGGACGGAACCTACGGCTGCATAAAGCAAGTGCCTTCTGTGTGAAGCTATATCTAATAGCCATGTGGGTGCATTGGATTACACAATGATCTAAATATAGATTCAGCAATGAGGAGGATAAACTGTGGGCTAGAAATCCCTGTGCCTCTCGGGGATTCACATTTTTTTCAACTGGATGTCAAAGTATTTTAGGCCAAACTGCAATGTGACCTTAGACAAATCATGTAACCTTTCTGGGCCTCAGCTTCCTCAGCCCAAACCAATGCAGTGAAAACAGATCAGCTCTCAGGTCTAAAGTTCAGAGATACATTGTTACTTATATAAGCACAGCTGTGCTGGTTGGTTTCTGTCACTATGAGAAAAACTAGAGTCATCTGGGAAGAGGAAACTTTTACCGAGGAAATGCCTCCCTTGGATTGGCCTGTCAGCAAGCCTGTGGGACATTTTCTTGATTAATGAGTAGTGTGAGAAGGGTCCCGCCCACTGTGGGTGGTGCTACCCCTAGGCTGGTGGTTTTCAGCTGTGTAAGAATGCAGGCTGAGTGAACCAGGGAGAGCAAGCCAGTACCTACCTCCAGGTTCTGATTTTGAGTTCTTGCCCTTGTTTTCCTTGACAATGGACAGTGGGCTGTAGGCCAAATAAACATGTTCCTCTCCAAGTTGCTTTTGGTCCAAGCTGCCACAATGACTGTCACATTCCTCTGCTATGTTTTTATGCCAGTGCTATCCCATGGGTAAGGTTATTTTCTGAGCTGAGCACACTTGTGATTTGTGTGGAATAGTAGCCCTGATCCAAAGGCACTCTCCTATTGAGATTAAAATGATGAACTGCCGTGCCACGGAGATCTCACGTAAATCCACTGTTTGAAAGGTTTAAGCCAGAGCAGAAATGTTGATTCTCTCATAGTCCCCTGGTTACTCATTGTTAGGCATTTAAAAACATTAAGTCTCTCTGGCAACAGGTCTCAGAATGTAAGGCAACTTTGTAAGGTCATTGAGCAACTCAGAGAATAGAATATTTTGGAATAATGGCTTATGAAAGACTTTGGTTTATTTGGTTGCAAAGATGGGAAAATATGAGGTCAGGAGGAGTCAAGCAAGTGATTCCTAAAGAATGTTTGCAGGAGGTGTTTATGGTGTTTCTGGAATTGTGTGCCTGCCTTAAAGAGTGATGTTCTTTCTTCAGGGAAATGACGGCCTTGGTTATTTGGCTAAGAGTAGTTATGCTCTTTCAGGCTGCCCTACAAGAGTGTGGATGGTCGCCCCAGGCACTCACACTTGACCATGATCATGTAGACATCAATGGTGCAGATAGGCGGCTGTGGAAGGCGTTCTCCTTTCTCCAGGATGGATGAGATCTCACTAGCAGGGATTGCATCATAAGGCTTGGACCCAAAGGTCATCAGTTCCCACACAGTGACTCCTGAGCAGACAAAGCGGGCAAAGAAAGTTATTGCTTCGTGAGTTCATGGTCAGCACATCATCTAATCTTTGGTCATTAATGTGGCTAAGTATTTAAAAAAGTATGTTTCTATAGCTTTGGAGCCTTTGGTTTGACTACCGATGCCTTTGGTTTGACTTTCAAGTAGGATTGTAGCATCTGTTTCATAGCCTGGCTTCAAGTACCTAGCAAGATCTTCGACATCAAATGTTAATTTAATGTGAGACATATAATTGTTGACTGACAAGGAGAAGAGTTCAATAATAACCCTAAAGATAAGGACAACTGTGGAATATGAGTTTGCCACAGAACAAGGTCCATCCACTTACTCAACTGCCCTGAGAACCTTACATTCACAGTAGTAATAGTGGAAAACAGGACCATATGAATATGGCTGTAAATGGCAAAGCATTTGATACATCATGTTCTTTGTCCTGTAGTTAATACAATCTGCTTGATCTGCTTCCTAAGGAGATGTTCAGGGTAACCCGAATTTGTGTTCTTTGGTGATGACCTCCCATGGCTGGTTCAGAATAAATCATCCTTCATTCCCTTTGAGGTGAGAGTTGTGTTTCATAACGACAGTGTTTTCCAACTTTTCTATGAATTGCTGGTGGGGAATTCAAGGATCAAGTGCCTGACACAGCAACCAAGGGTATTCCTGGTGAAGACATAACAGACCCAAGACAAGGGAAGAACATGCAAAGCAGGCTTGGCATGAGTGGTCATCCCGCTCAGATGAAGCGAAGTCCTGGGCATGGCTATGATGTACTTAGAAGAACTGGACCCGGATGAGGTGGGTCTTTTTTGAGCAGCACACGGTAACCATTTTCCTGTTCTCATTTACTTCCTACATATCCTCATGGTTCACCCTTGTCAAGCTATTCTCTTTGGCACAGAGATATTAAATCAAATATGACATGAACCAACAGTCTTGGGCATTTCATCTATCAGAGTTGCTTCATTTGCTGCTTTCCTTTCATTCCTTTCAAGTTCAAAGCAAGAGCTTATATCTGTTTGACTTCTGCAGGCAGAGGCTTAACCTACATTCTGGTCCTTTTCCCCTTATGACCCTCCCTGCAGCAGGAGTTCCTGGTTGTCTCTAGCGATCCTTGGTGTGGCAGCTAAGCTTCATTTCCTTTGTCAGATTCTCTTAGGATGGTAGATAGAGAGCAGCTCCATTATGAATGCCCACTGTCTTGAAAGGTAACACTTGCATGTCAGGGCATATAATGTCAATTAGCAAATAATAGGAACCAGCTTAGCCTTAGTACAAATTCATTAGCGTCAGAGGTTTGACTCACCATAGCTCCAGACGTCACTTTGGTGTGTATAAATTCGGTGTAAAATTGATTCCAAGGCCATCCACTTGATCGGCACCTTGGGACAAAGTGGGATAAAGCAGCAAGAAGTCTATCAGCTTACAGCTGAAAAAAAAATGTAGTCCTTCTAGGTGTAGTGACAAATGACTAGTGAGGAAAGTCACGTGACCTCCCTACCAGGCTTAGGGTCTCTGCTCCCGCTCAGCAGGAATTTTTAAAAATACACCAGAGAACAGGTGGGTCCCAGAACCGCGTCATGAAAGCTGTGACTGAGAACATTTTGAGCAACGGCCTATTTTGATGAACTAAGGCTGTGGTATTTCCCTACAGCCCTCCATCCCAGACTTTGGGTATGTTTCCAATAACCGAGTTCACGGGGTTGACAGTGCTATTTAGAGCCATGCTGTCAGCATGACAAGAGGGCTGTAGCTAGGGAGGGTGGGGGTCATCTGGAGAGTCTGGCAGGCCTGTGCACCCCTCACGGCTGTGACGAGGCCTTGAAGGGACTGAAAACATTAGAGAGGGAAGATAGCCAGCCCCGTCACTGCCATTCTCCAGCATGAGTCAACAGACTCACAGGAACTCCCAGAACAACGCAGCTTATTGAACATGAGTCTCAAGAGAGGTTAGTACTAAATTAGCTGTGATATTTCCCAACTGGTTTTTTTGAAGAGTGTTTTCCTCCTGGAGGAGGCAGTAGAACTCAACAGTTGTTATTACGTCATGTCACCGTTACCTGGAGATGGGGGCTTGCTCTCTTTGGCCTCTGGGGAGAGTCTCCCTTTTCACTGCCTCTCTTACCAAACTCCATTCACAAAGTAGGCTAGACCTTAGGTCATGGTGGCAGCTCCTATGACCTCACTTGGAGTGGTTGGCAAAGGCGGCCCACAGCTGACAGGGAGGGGGATGGGTCTGGATTATCAGGGAAATACTTCTGGATCTGCTGCTACTAGGTCCTTACTTTGCCTCCCTCGGCATGGTATTCTTTCTCGTCAGCACCGAGCAGTTTGGCCAGCCCAAAATCTGTGATCTTGACATGCTGTGGGGTCTTCACCAGGACATTCCTGGCTGCCAAGTCACGGTGCACCAAGCGCCGATCTTCCAGATAGTTCATGCCCTGAAAGACAGAGGGCCCCGCAATGAGGGAGTGAACCATCCAGAGGAGCCCCAGGGTCACGGGAAGGCAGTGCTCATGCACCTGGACTCAAGGTGAAGTCCATAAGAATCCCTGGGCTGCTGCACACCAGGGAAGAAGCTGTTAGCTTCATACTTTGCAACTTGCAGTTGGTAAACATTGGTAATTATCCGGAATGAATGACAAGTGAACGGAGCTATAACCACATGCGATCAGGAACTTTTCTCCAGCCAGATACTCGAGTTCCACACAGAAAAGGCTAGTGGTTGGGTAAGACTCAGCCGTTGGCTGCAGACCTGAGGTTGTTGTTTCCACTATAGCTTGCTGTGAGGCCTCAGGCATCAGGTCTTTCCTATTTTAAGGGGGCTAACACAAACTCACTAGGCTAGGGCAGAGCAGGATTCCTTGGTGGGTTTCAGGCACACCTTTGTCATTTTCCTTAGGCGGTCTTCCGTGAATCACTGCCAACAAAGAAGTCTTTCCAGTGGAGGGTTTTTTTTTTTTTAAAGTAAAAAGACATGGGCATTGAATATGATTTACAAGGCACCGTCTTTTATCACCTCCTTGACTGCCGTGGAGGTGGTAAATTGAGCAATTCTGCTGCAATTGGAACCATCAATGTAATAGCAATAAAGAAATAATGCTTGAGATGTAGCCAGGACACCAAGGCACAGTGTCCAGAAGCCTGAGAACTGTTGTCTTCGCTCAAACCTTCCGGGGTCCCTGTCATAGGCAGTTTTCCTCCCTGCTGGCCAGTGGTCACCACTTTTGGCCTCTGCTCCTTCTCTGGTGTGGGATCAGTTGAGCCGGGCTCCCCTGGAGTTTATATTGCTGGGGTCTGCTGACACAGGGCCAGACTCGTCAGGATGGACGGGTGCAAAGGAGTCAAGTGTGCTGGGGTCTTATGTGCTTTCCTCTATTTGTAAATACATCTTTGTGCTCTAGCCTGATAGTTTATGAACTCTCCTATACACAGCTGACCTACAGCAGGGCTTGGGGAGGACACCATGAAAATGAGTGAGGTTTTAACCAACTCTTCTTGTCAAAGTGTTTTCGTGATGGTGGAGGCACCTCCTCTTTAGTGTGTTGTTAGAGTGTAACTATAGACAGGAGTCATCCTGCAAACTTCTGGGCTAACTGTTTGCTTGTGTTTGCACAGATTCTCACATAAAAAAATTACCATTGACTTGGTCTGTCAGAATGGAGTAATGTTCATTTTGAGGGCAGAACCAGCCATCTCGAGAAAGAAGCTTTCCAGGAGGATGCTATCAAAAACTCAACGTTAGAAACCCTTATAGTCTCTCTTCCCTTGGAAAATACAATAACTGTCCAGGTCTCTTGTGAAAAAGAACTATCCCCCACTCTATCATATTATTTAGGAAGTGCCTACAGGTTTTAGATGCTGTTCAGTGTATGTTTTTCCTTTTGAAGGTTTGCAGGTACAAAGAAATAAAAGTGAAGAGTACTCGTGTCTACTCAAGAGGAAACTGGCTGAGTCTTTTCTGGACTAGCACTTCCTAAGTTAGGAATTGCTGAGGGATGTGGGGGTGAATGGACAGGAAGGAACAGAATCCAGAGAAACATGCCCAATCACATGACTTATTTTCTCTGCCCCTTTCTCTTGTTTGATTGCAATTCAGAGCCTGCCTCCTTCTTGGCTCCAGCCATCTCTGATTTATGGAACTGTAACTGTTCTGGTCTGTGGCATTCTTGTGTCTTGTAAGAGTAAGGAGTCTACATAGGAAATATGATGACCTTTTCCCCACTAGAAAAGGGGGTGATAACATGTGGCCCTCAGCCTGCATAGAATGTCCTCACTGGTTCTCTCCCCACCTCTCTCTCTCTCAATTTCCCCTCTGACTTCCCTGCCCCCTTTCTCTTCTCACCTCTCCCCCATCCCTACCTCTCTCACCCTTGCTGTCTTCTGATGTAGGTGGGTCTTCTATTTATCTGTTGTTTCATTGCTTAATTAATAAAGAAAACTGCTTGGCCTGATAGGTCAGAATATAGGTAGGCGGGGAAGACAGAACAGAATTCTGGGAGAAAGAAAGCTGAGTCAAGCAGATGCTATAGCTCTCCTCTCCAAGATGGAAGCAGGTTAAGATCCTTCCCAGTAAGCCACCACCTCGTGGTGCTACACTCATTAATAGAAATGGGTTGATCAAGATGTGAGAGTTAGCCAGTTAGAGCCTAGAGCTAATGGGCCAGGCAATGTTTAAAAGAATACAGTTTCCGTGTAATTATTTCGGGTGTAAAGCTAGCTGTGCGGAAGCTGGGCAGGACGAAAAGCAGGCCTGCCTGCCTCATCACTACAGTCTTCTATGCTTATCCACCATGTCATCCATTCTTCACGTTGGGATCTACTGTGGGGACACAGCACAGGCTTAAAGCGACGAGTCACATTCCAGTCTCTGTGCAGGGGACCAGTTACCTTCTCTCTTACTCTGCTACTGTCTAAAGCGTCTTGTCTTTTGTCCGTTTATTACACTCACAAGGAGAGCTTGAGAGGACATTTTAAACTCCACACCACTACCTGTATTGACTTTTATTTCGCTGCTTTAAATGTTTAACAGAGACCCAGGCATGGTGGGGCGCACCTGTAGTTGGTACCTCACAGGCAGTGCCAAGGGGATCAAGGGGTCAAGGATACCCTTAAATCAAGGTCAGTCTGGGCTCTAGGAGACTCTGTCTGAAACAACAAATGCTCCACATGGATTTGGTTCACATCTTGAGCACTTATTTAAAGAATGAATAATTTAATAAATGATAGCAGCCATGTCCAAGTCCCGAGGGTGCACTGGCTGCCACCATAGTGAGCCAGCCTCTCTGTGTGGGTACCTGCAGGGCTGGCCACTTGTTAGAGACCGCCATCATGCTGCTCCTCAGACAAGTTCACAGTCTCCACATACCATGGGAATTGGTCCTAATTTCTCCTGCTGTGGCCTGTGAATGAAACTTGCCCGGCTGGGCCAAAGCTGCTTGTGTTATCAAAATCAAAACAACAAAAATCTAGTACTTGGTGGTGTGTCAAGGACTTCCTGACATTGTGTGAGTCTGATAAACCCGGGGAGTCCCGCTGGCTCACGACACCCACAAGCTCAGAACTTTAAAGGGACATCATGGCTTCACTGTAAACAAAGATTTCCTCAGAAGAGTCTTGGAAAAGCCAGAGGAGAGTGCCCACATGCTCTGAGGCCCACAGCTCAGCAAGGGTCTTAAGTCAGATAAACTGGGGGCAGCGAGATTAGATCCACTGGAACTTAGACAGAAGTCTACTCACTTCACTCTGCCCTGCACTCTCAAGGCAGTTGGAGAGACCATCTCCGAACCAAACAGGGTTATATTTTAACAGGTCACTAAAGATAAGCGCTGTAATATTGCTTATGAACTCTCAGAATCTAAATAGTAATATCAGCATTAGCTCCCGGGGCGGCGGGGGGGGGGGGGGGGGGGACTCCTGGGAGGACCATTTCCTGATTCTTTTTACTTTAATTGAGTTTAGCTAATTTATTTTTGTTTAATTGCTACAGGACAGCAAAAATGGTTTTCTGACAAGCTGAAGTTAAGAAGCAAACTTGAAGAGTTCCATGCTGGAACTTGAGCTTAAAAGAGCTGGCCTAGTTGTGTGCCTCACAGGGATACCAAAGGTCTTTCTGGCACATTACCCAGCAGGACAAGAAAGGGCTGAGAGCGGAGAGTGACATTTAAAGACCAATTTCCCAAGGGTTGCACATCCCACATGTCTTGGGCAAAGTTCAGAGAGGCTGGAGCAGGATCCACTTCTGTTCTGCCCTAGAAACCATGATAAGGATAATCCCAGACTTAGTGGCCCCCACACTTTCCTGTGCAAGGAAGGAGGGGAGCTAGGAGACGGCGGGGAGTGCTTCTGTGCTTTAGCATCAAGCGCAGGAAAAGAATGTAGGCTTGTGAGCAGGTGTGCATGCTGTTAAATGCTCATTCTGAGACTCGCTGGGGTTTAACGAGCATGCTTTTGATGCTTATACTCTAAAGGGCTCCGTTTATGTTGATGACTTACATTTAATTATAATTTTTAAGTTGAAGGCTAAAAGAAAAAAAATTGACATAATTGAAATAAAACAAATATCTGGTCCTTTTAGCATGGGTACTGTTGTATTGTGCAATCATTTATGAGTTGTGTGTGTGTGTGTGTGTGTGTGTGTGTGTTTTCAAGGCAAATGGATCTTTTAAGCCGTTCTTTCTGTGGACAGGAGCAGTGGGTACGTTGAATCCCTCTTCGCTTTGTGTTCTCAGTCGCTGAGATTGGAGGTCCACCCAAACACTAACGCACAGCCCTCTCCTGCAGTCTGCAGAAGCCATGATTGAGGGAGCAGATCTGAGTGGTCCAGAGTCCAACTGGCACCGGAGTAGGAAGCATCATATTTGATGGTATTTGGAGCAGGCCAGGGCCTTGCATCATCTACAGAGGTATCAGCTACACATCTGCATGCATCTACACAGATACCAGCTCCTGTTTTAGTTCTAATCCATTCTGCTCATCTTCTCCTGTCCCTTCTCCTCTACTATGATGGAGCCCCATGGCTGCAGCTTTCCTTAAAGGAGTTTTGGTTACCTAGTCTTCCATTCATTACCCATGATAAACTACACTCCAAAAATATTAATTTACAACTCTAGGGATAAACGATACTTAATTTTTATTGTGGAAACTTAAAACTAAGATTGACTTAAACGTACTTTGGTGCTCAAGGAGTTGTGGTCTCCCATAAACCAGTCTTCCTGAGAATCCCTGCCTCAAACAGTGGTCTTGGATATTCCACAAAACCCTGGTCCTAGGATCATGTACAGGCGTCATCGTCAGACAAATGTTTGCCCAAAAGCTCAATTCTGTGAGATGTCAGTCCTAGCGACAAGAAAACCTCTGCTGTCCAAAGTCTGGGAAAATGACTAGCTTGTGCAACTTTGCTTATTGCAGGGCTCTGCAATAATGTAGGTGTGAAGGGTGCGGACAGTAGTGGTGTTTGCCAAGCTGAATTTGTATTTCGTGACCTTAGTTTTGAAGCAATATAGTTTTGGGTTTACCAGTTGTCTTATTCCAATAGGAATGTCCACACTTAAGCAACTCATCCCACTAAGTGGAAGCTTGTGGTAAATGCTGGAGCGAGGAGCTTGGGAGACTCCATAACCCTTCCTGACTTAGTCTCCTGAGGCTCAACAGGTTATATGTAGAGAAGAAAATTCATTTTATTTTTGCCATAAATGGTAAGGAGAGAAGAATTCACTTACAGTCTTTCAGTCCTATACTGGTTTCTTCCCTAACTGCCTCCCCTCTCTCTCCATCTTTCTTTTCCTTCTTCCCAGCCTTCATTTTTGAGCTTCCTGATAGGTTAGCTGAGACAATTAACTTGTATCTAGAAAACTTTAGAAGCTGGTCAAAGCTTTTGTGGGTCAGCGAAGGTATTTGTGAGTCAATAGATCCTACTTTGAAATGCTAGGACGTAAGTTTGTGCTCAGCCACTAAATGCCTCTGGGAAGGTTTCCTTTGCTCCTGTGAAGGAAAACTGTTTAGTACTGAGATAGGTTGCCACCAAGAGACCATAATCTATTATGATCCCATTCTCCAAGTGGTAAATCAAGAATCACAGTCTGTGCTCCACAAAGTCTTAAACAATTTTCATATATAATTCCACTATGAAATTACTTTTCTATAAATGGTGACTCCACACAAAACTTTACTTTAAAAGTGTATAGGACATAATTCTTACTTCAGTATAAGGTGGTCTTCACTGTGTATTTTCTTTTTTTTTGTAGTAAATAAACATAAAGTTTAATCATTCTTCTTTGCAGATGATTATGAACATATAAACTTTTTAAAATATATTCATGTTTCATTAACTCTCTCATGTGTGCACATAACTGCACATAAAAATTCATGATGACATTCGACATGATTAAATGTAAAGAAAAACATAGATGTTGTTGCCATACTCTGCCTTATATTTTGATAGTTCCTATTGGTTAATGTCTCTTTACCTGCTTTGCACATCAGGGATTGAAATGGCATTTAGCTAGGCACCATCTAATTTCTTTTCTTTTTTTAAAATTTTATTTATTTATTTATTAAAGATTTCTGTCTCCTCCCCGCCACCGCCTCCCATTTCCCTCCCCCTCCCCCAATCAAGTCCCCCTCCCTCATCAGCCTGAAGAGCAGTCAGGGTTCCCTGCCCTGTGGGAAGTCCAAGGACCACCCACCTCCTTCCAGGTCTGGTAAGGTGAGCATCCAAACTGCCTAGGCTTTGCTTTTTATGGCAAAGGAGTCTGTGAAGGCCAAAGGAAACCATTGCAGCTATGGCTACCTATATAAGAGCAGCCAAAGACCAGGCAACAAGATGAGCCACCAGCCCAGCAGACAACACTGCTTGGGCTTAGAGTTCCAAATATAAAAACATCAGCATAAAAGTGTGGCAGGGAGGTGTGGGGGCAGTGCGAGGGAGGGCTGTTTAGTGGTAGGTAAGGTTTTATGCTCCTCCCCTTTACGGGTGCACACTCCACCACTTGGCTAGTTCAGTATTGCACAGTAAGGTTTCCTTGTGAATTCCCAAGCAGGCATACCACAGGCAAAGAATGAATTGACCCAAACATGGAAAGAATTCCAGTCAAAATAATATAAGCAAAGTACAACATTACAACAGTGGATTTAAATAACATGAGGATATTATGATTAGTAATACGTAGACACTATCTTAAGAGACAGTGGAACCTCAGAAACATTGGCAACTCAAGCTTGAATGGTAACCATCCTATGCAGAATTGCTGTCTGTGGTGGACACCATCATGCTTTCAGAGGGTGGTTAGGAAGTCACTCAACCTTCCAAAGTGAAAGTGAAGATACAAGGGAGGAGGAGAAAAGACTCAAAATCAGAAACAGAAAAATGTGGGCTACTTTCAAATAAAGTAAAATTGATAGACATCTGGATCCAAACACTTCAAGTTAGAGCTACCCTGATTTTATCCACTGCTGACCCTGTTTAGCCAGAGAGAAAAGAGAAGATGAAAGAAGGGAGCATTCAGTAAGCAAGAGATGAATACTGGAACCCAAATCAGGTGACAGACTGGCTGTTCTCTGTCCTACCATGCACAACGACAGATGGCGGAACACACCAGCACCCAGCAGCTGAAGAAGACTGAGCAGCTTGCCCAGCTTACCCAACTCATGAATGTTGGAATCAATATTTGAATTTATAGTACTGAAATCGTAAGCCTAGTGGGCAAAACTCACAGAGATTCTCTGTCAAGGTAAGTGGATGACATTATCCTTGCGGTCTGATTGGTCCATCTGCCAACATGGAGGGTGTGTGTGTGTGTGTGTGTGTGTGTGTGTGTGTGTGTGTCAGGGATGGAATCCGGGGCCTTACACATGGCAAGCAGGCATTCTACTCTCAGCTGGGCACCATCCTTAAGAAGACTCACTCTTGTGGAACCTGAGATGCTAAGTCTCCAGGAACCTCTGCTGAACTGGGCATCAGTAGTCAAGCGGGATAAGCTGGCCATAGGGAATGTAGAATTATGGTAGCCCTACCCCATTCTGGGGATGCAGTTGAGGAAAGAGGTCACAGACTCAAGAATAAACCACATCTTCATGGTGATTGGCACGTGAAAATAAAGGAAGCAGAGTAAACTAGGAGGTCAATTGAAAAAGGAGAGCATCATATACTACCTTAGGGAATCTTGGAGGAAACTGTGAGAGAGAATTCCAGGGTTCAGGAGTGAGGACTTGGGTTTGCCGAAACCATCCTATATATCTAGTAAAAGTTGTTCTGGGTTATCCAGAGGTCAGCTACTGAAGTAGACTGAATAGTGCCCCCCAAATTTCACATCTTTCTAAAACCACTGAATGGAACCTTATTTGGAAATAGGATTTTGAAAATCTAATTACTTAAAGATGTTGCAGTAAGGCGCATAAACCTGGATTTAGGATGAGCCCTAAATCCAAAGATTGGCACCTCTTTTCTATGTATTTATGGAATATGACTTAATGTTTCTGTGAGTGTTCCTGACACGTAGAAAATGAGGCAAGTTGAATAGCACAGCCATAACTTCATCTCTTGTGATGAGGATGTTTAAAATCGGCTGTCTTAGTGTAGTGCTTGTCTATGTTCAAGTCCAGTGCCTGGCATCTACATGTGAAAATAAAGGGACCTCTGGACACAGAGACAGGGGAAAAGCCAGATGAAGACAGCAGCCAATAGTGCAGCCAAGCTGACATGGCTAAGGAGTGCTGGGTACACCAGAGGCTCAGAGAAGCGAGCACTGAGCCTCCCAGGAGCCTCGAAAGCCAGTGCCTCTCAGACATCCTGAGATCAAACTGCTGGCCTCCAGAAACATGAGGGAATAAGCTCTTCCTGTGATAAGACACCAGATCTGTAGGACTCTACCATGGTAGTACCAAGAGACGACTACACACAAGTAATAAGCATTTAGCAGCAACAGGAAGACACAGCAACTCTGGCACTCACGGCCCTGTTCTAGGGTTTCTGCCAAACAGTTGTCACTTAGCTCCTGTATTCTGCGCAGAGCATCAAGACGATGGTGGCAGCTGAAACCCATGACCATCCCAGCTGGAGAGGAGTGAGTGGTCCCAGCTTTCTAGGTTGCTGCAGAGACATCTCAGGTGGCACAGACATTCAAAGGACATGCTGTAGTCTCGATCACTGGGGAGGGGGCTGATGGTTTTCCAGCCTGGCCCAGATTTTCATACCAAGGAGTAGACCTCATCCTATGCCACAGCTCTCAGAAAGAGTTGTTCTGATCACTGTGCAAACACTGATGGATTGAGATGGGTGAGGCGAGTTCAGTACACACCTTACTGCATGCCAGGAGCAACTGCCACAGTGAGCGGGGCCTGTCAGCACTGAGAAATGGCCCAGATCTGGGAGCCCATTTGCCTCTGCTCCTGTGGTCCCTTGTGCATCCTTCAACAACTTACATAGCTGTCTGAAGGGGATGGGACGGGTGACACATACTTAAAGATCAGGCTTTACCACAGATGCCTTTAATTCAACCATGTTAAAAAAAAAAGTGCCATTACAGATAGTAAATAAACCAAACTTTCCAAGTTTGGTGCCAAAAGATGATGCAGGGTTGAGGTTGAGATGGGAGAAACTTGAGATGAAAGTTTGGGTCCTTTGGAAGCCTATGAACAGTTAAATATTTGGTCTGTTGTTCTGTGCTCATCCTCAGCCCACGGGGGTGGAGGGGATGTATGCTCCCTCAGCCAGTCTCTGGTTTTGGAATATGCTTGTGGTGGGAGACACAGAAGTAGCCCTTCCTTCTGCTGGCCTCCTCAGATACACACACCAGGCATTGTGTTAGTCCTTGCCATGTCCACATGTACAAACCATATCCATCTTTTTCTGTTGTTGTTGCTTTGATTTGTTTTTCGAGACAGGATTTCTCTGTTAAACAGTCCTGGTTGTCCTGGAACTCAACTCACTCTATAGACCAAGCTGACCTAGAGCTCACAGAGCTCCACCTGCCTCTGCCTCCCAAGTGCTGGGTTTAAAGGTGTGCACCACCACCGCTTGGCCATCTCCATTTTATTCCTCCTTCTTCTGACCTCACCCTGTATTGCTGACCTTACTAGAAAGTCCTAGCTTAGTTAAACCGCCATACTGAGCCACAAACCACCACAGTGTCCTCCAAAAAGAACTCAAGACAAAAAAAAAAAAGACAACATCCAACAATGACGCACACCCAGTGCCAAGGTGTGTGAGCATTGGTTCTGTGCTGAAGCCAAGCAATTGAACTTAATCTAAAGTAAAGACACAAACATATCTCCCCAGGGAACCCAGAGGTCCAGATTGACTTTCCATGTGCTCTCTCTTACAAATGACCTCTGTCACTCCTGGAAGACGAGGACAGGGTGCAGCAGGTCAAGGTACTTTGTCCCACACAGAATCATTGATCCTGCATCCTAAAGCTGCCGCCAACTCCTTGTGCAGCCCTTTAGCCAGAGCTCCCTTGTGCTTACCTTTGCAATCTGTACACACCAGTTGAGTAGGTACTGAGAGCCGATGTTGTCCTTGTGCTCTCGGACATAGTCCAGGAGGCAGCCATAGGGCATCAGCTGTGTGACGAGCTGGATGGTGGAGGTCAGGCAGATGCCCAGGAGGCGGCACACATGAGGGTTGTCCACACTGGCCATCACATACGCTTCCTACAAGGCAAGGCCAACAGATGCATTACAATTGGTTCCCTGGCAGTGGCCAGTGGGAGAGGCACATGGCTCCCTTTCAGGGTAAAATGGGATGACTTTGCTTTGAGTTTCAAAGCCTGAACTCTGTACCCCAGTGTCGGGGACATTTATGTGAGTCCTTGAGATGCTCATATACTGTGGGAGGTAGGCTCTCTTTAGTGTTGCGTGTTGGAGGTCTGCTGGACAGCAAAAAACCCAAATGGAAGAATTTGCCATTAGCAAAGGCTTTGATGAAAGGGGATCTGAGTCACCCTGATATTTCAGAGTTCAGGAAATGCTAGTATCTTCCTTGAGATGACCCTCTGCCCTACATCTCAAGGCAAATGATGATGCTGTTAGGGCTTTTTGGGGTCCAAATTTGGATCTCAGCATGTCCTGGAGAATGATTTGTTCACGTTATTAGTGGCCATAGTCACTCGAGAGACCCTATTTTTGAAGGAGAGATCTGAGCCTGCAGGCAGTCTTGAGGAAGATCTCTCCTCTCAACACAGCAGACTTGATTCAGACTGAATGGTGGGAGGGCATTTGGGTCAGGAAACCTGCCCACAACACCCTTGCAAAAATCAACTTTGGAGAAGTGCTTTTCTCCGTGCAGGTTCTAGCCTCTGAGATGGAGAGTTATGCGTCTGAGACACTCATATACACGTTCACACAAGCCTACATACTTACATACTACATTCTCACACTGGAAAATGCACATATGCCCGCACACACGTGCACACATACGCTGCCGTATATAGATCTGTTTTACATTCCCTTTCCAGTGCCCGGCCAAAATTGAAACTGGAATGTATACGGAAAAATTATTAGGCCATGGGATTGCCAGAAAAGCACGAATCACATCTCTCCTCTGGGTCTGGGAAGCTGTACAATCATAACAGCACAGAAATCCTCCAGGCGGGCCTATTTTCTCAAGATGTGCCGGAGATTTGGGCACATCTTGTATTCATTTTCGAGGGGGAGAAAAAACATCTGCAAATTGGAGCAGTTTGAGAAGCTTAACGGCCATTGGCCGATGATGACTGGGACAGGAACAGAGCAGGGGGCGTGGGCGTCAGGCCACACAGAGCCTGGAGCCCTGCCAGTTGGTTCTCCTAAAATATGATAGACAAACAGAACTGGGCTGTCACTTCCTGCCCACACCCCGCACAATGGGAGTGTTGTGTAGTCGTGTGTGAACGTTAAAGTGAGCTTTGTTCTTCCCTGTTTATGTTGGAAGCCGGGATGGTGCATTGTGACCCGCAGCAAATATGCCTGGTATCCCACAACAATCTCTGAACCAGCTGGAAGCAGGCAGTACCCACAGGGGAGACCCTGATGGCTTCTGTCCCAGACTCACTGCGGGGCAGTCTGTCCCTGAGGCTTCGGTGACCCTGAAAAGTCACTATTTGTTGCTATTGCTGATAGCAGATTTGGATCCTTCCTTGTTGTCTCAGTCATCTCTGAATTATTTGTGCTGTGAATGGGGCAAAGGCTTCCAGGGGATGCTAGATTCCTTGAGTCTGGACTTCAGAATGAAGGGTAGCGAGCCAGTGAGATGGTTCAGCGGGCAATGGTGCTTGCTGTGGAGGCCTGATGACCCAAGTTTGGTTCCTGCAGCCCTGACTGTGTAGAGATGTAAGGGAAGAACCAACTCCATAAGTTGTCTTCTGGCTTTTGCACATGTGCCGTGGGACATACATCTCAGGGCATTTGCTTATCATGTGCACACGTATGAGCTCATGAGTGTGCGTGTGTGTGCTCAGGCACACACACACACACACACACACACACACACACAAGCATTTTTAAGAAAAGCGAAAGGGTAAGAACCCTTGGTGTTTAAAAATCTTTCCCAGTTAATTAAGTCACTAAAGACCACATGGCAGGGGAGCTAGACCACAGAGTGTGAGGTCACTGGGACCATTTACGAGTGCATGCCAGCATTTACAAAGCATGTTCGCTATGGACTGTTCTTGTGGCGATGCTGGTTGATGTTCTGCTTAGCGCCCTGTTGAAACTGACCCCAGGACCACAGGCCTTGCTTCCTTCAGCAGCAACCAGTCTCTCAGTGCCCTCGCCCCCACGGCTTTCCAGGAAACAGCACACAGCCCTGCACAGAAGCTGTTCTGTGTGTCTGGCAGACACAGCCACGTGACAAGCAAGCCAGAAAGCCTCAAGGTCACCACCCACTAGGTGCCATAGCCACAAGAGCTGACACACAAGGAGAAAACCAAAGGAGATAGGAATGAAGACACAAGGGCAAAGGCAGGCAGAGCATGAGCAATGGAAGGAGAAAGGGGTCAAGGAGCATTAGTCAGACAGGGCCTTCAGATGAGGGGTGCACTTGACTTTTATGCCTTTGTTTACCTCCAAGCCCTCCAAAAGCAGATCTCCTGCCTCCTTTCTGGAACATAACTATCATTGAGAATATTTCCAAACCGTAAACTCTCCTTATATTATCACCTTATAAACACTGCTCAAATCCACATTATTGGGTGTAATTTATTAGTGCATCCAAAATGAATTAAAATACTAACTAAGGAGTCAAGACTGACCAAACGATTTTCCTCTCAACAAGTACAAGTGATAGACTGTAAGCAAAAAGCCTTCACAAGCCCCTGTCTCCTGGTCCTCCTGGTTCAGTGAATAAGACTTGGCATCGATTTGTAATTTTGGAATGTAAAATGAATTTGCTTGACAGGTATATTTCCAGCATGCATGATTTCCTGTGACACTGGACGCATGCACCATCATCTCTCATAGGAACGGGCAGTGTGGGTTTCCCTAAGCTTCCTTCTCTTCTCTTCAACCTTCTGTCTCAGGAGAAGAGCAGTTTTCAATATCTTATTAAAAGCCCTGACAGTACTGAAGTAGGCTCTACCCAGTTCCTAGATGGCCTCTTTGTGTCAACCTCTTTACAGTTGGGTTCAGCCCCATCATTAGCTAAGAAGGCTAGGAGAAGTGGGGGAGAGTTCAGTAGAATTCAAAGCAAAATGCTGCTCTCGTTGAACACCCTAAAGGCTCTGGAAAGTAACTGTCAGCAGCATGGGGGATGATGTTTAAATTGCATGGGAGAGGGCTCAGGAGGTGAGGCAACAGTCCAGTAGGCGTCCAGAGGCATTGATCTCTGGCATCTTAAAAAAAAAAAAAAAACATTGTAAAGAAGAAAAGGTTCAGCAAAGGAAAGGGAATCCTCATTTCAGAAGTTGTGATGCACTTCAGACCTCAGCCATAACAATTTGAGCAGTTTCTGCCTCCTCTCCTTCATCGGTAACACTGGGCTGTGGGTGCATTTTGCAGTCACTATGGTAACACATGCTAAGAAACTAGCATCAAGACTGGCCCTGGGACGTATGTGGAGATTCTGAGCTTTCATTCTTTGGGGTGTAGGGGTAAGGAGAGGTTTGGAGAGGACTGTACTTTCTATATCAGGAAGGAGGAGAAGAGCTGAAAATGTAGTGTTTATGATACAGTGGTGAAAATTATTTAAAATCAAGCATTGTGATGGTAGGAAGCCGAACAGGTGCTTTCCGGGGTCCCAAAACTTGTGGGCAGCTCGACATTAAAAGGAACTCACATCAAGGATTTCCTTGTTGGCTTTTGGAGACGTGGCTTCTCTTAACTCCTTGATGGCCACAGGGATTTTGACCTTCTCACCTTCTGGAACCCAGAGACCCTGAGATGAAGAAGAAAACTGGTATTAACCTGAAATCATCAGGCCAGGGAACATGTTACCTTGTAAACTGGGTGAATTTTTATTAATGACTCCAATCTTTAAGAGCTCTGCATTGCAAAGTCGACAGTGCTTGGACTCATTATATCACAGAGACTCTTAGCTACCAGGCTTGAAGAATCTGAATAATTTTTTTTAGATGAAAACAAATACCACTCATATCAGAGACGCCTCTCTTGACAGCAAATGGAGACCATCACAGAAAACCACAGCTGGACACCATGCAGAGATCAGCTGGGAATATTTCAGAGGAGGGCCCAGAAAGATTGTTAAAAGCCAGACTATGAGAAAGTCTGACATGAAACAGTCTTTCCTAGAAATGGTTGAATAAATAAGACAGGAACATTGACATATCAACGGACTTGCTAAAGTGGAAGGGGGAAGATTTCAAGGGTTTCCATCCCCAGCAAAAGAACTATGGGTAACTAATAACTCCTGGAGAAGGAGATTTAGCTTCTCGGGGAGATGAGCCCCCCTTATTGATTGTTTAATACTGAGAGGTCAGCCCTGAAACCATATGCACACAAACAAAAAAATTGGACCTAGCTGGTTGTATTTATATATTTGTCCATATATATACATATATCTATATTTGCATACATACACATATATGTATAAATATACATGTATATTTTAACAATAATAATAAAAAGGGAACTATCAACTGGAGAGTAGGCGTCATGGGAGAAGGTGGAGGAAGGGTGCGTAGAGGGGCAAAAGAAGAAATGAAAGGGGAGAAAATGATGTATTTGTATTCCAATTATTTAAAACAAACATTCACATAAAAATTTCAAGGGGATTAATGGCCCACTTCTGTAATCTCAACACTTGACACCATTACAAGATGATTGAATTTAAGATCAGTCTTAGATACATAGTAAGAGCCTGTCTTAAAAAAAAAAATAAGGACTAAGCCAAACAAAAATCTATGCTTGCGCTAGTTTGAATGAGGAATGTCCTTCATGGTCTTGGATATTTGAATACGTTTTTCCCAGCTGATGCCACTGTTTGGAGAACTGTAGTTGGGGCACCCTTTCTGGAGCAAGCACATCACCTCAAGGGTGACATGAATTAAAATTCTCACACCGTTTCCGGTTTGTTCCCACTGCTTTGTCCTTGCGTTTGAAGATGAGAACAGCCATCTTCCTGCTCCTGCCACCAGGCCTAGAGCCTGCTGCCATGTTCCTCTGCCATTCTGGGCTCTAAGCCTCTGGAACTGAAAACTAACATAAAGGCTTCTATACATTGCCTTGGCCGTGGTGTTTGATCATAGATAGAGAAGCGACTAATGCAGCTAGTTGTAAAGGCAGGATGGATCATTCTGAGTTATAACTGAAAGAGACATTATGAAAAATGGACCTAGGAAAAGCAGATTGAGATGTTCATTATATGGTTTATTCTGACAGTTCAAAGAAAAAAAAAACCTGCCTCTCTTCCAGCTAGACTCCCAACCTATGCTTCAAGCTCAGGAATAGAAAATGCTTTTGATCTCACAGTGATAACAAACAATTTTTTTTTTCAATATCCTGGGTAACACTGCAGTTCCTACACCTTCAGCAATACAGACAGATGTTGATAAAAGTCACCAAAATGCTGGTGAGTCTGCGTTACCCACATAGGGCTGAAGTGTGGGGCAAACACTAGTTCCCAGGGCTAGGTGCACAACTGTCTCCAGGATGTTACCTTATACACTGTGCCAAATGCTCCGGAACCCAGAACTTTGATCTTCTTGAATTCTGTTTCCTTTAAGATCCTCAAGAGGGCTTGGTTGGGAGCTTCTCCGCTGGGTGTGAGCGGTTCCACGAGCTGCGAGGAAGGGAACAGACCCGAGCTGTTAGCTCTGCCTTCCACAATATGTGACATGTATGGTAGATGCCTTCAGGGTAAGAGCAGTCAGCTGCTGACAGCATGCAGCCATGCCTTACTACAAAGCACTCAACACACACGTTCAAAAGGAGCCATGCACACCTTTTCTTCAGAACGTAGTAATCTACAGGAGAAACCCCCGTCTTCTGATGCAGGTGTTTAACAAGGCAGCTCTATTTGAGGGCTGTGTTTTCCATATCTATGTCTATGTCAATCAGTTTTAATTAAAATATAGGAACAAGAACAATGTTATGCCATAACGGTTTGGGTCATCTCCATGTTGATGAAGGACCATGGTTTCTAATGCAGTGCCGGACACAGGCATTAGCTGAAGGATAATAATGGCTTAACACCCACTCCACAGAGTTTCAAAAAGAAACATCCACTTGTGTGGATAGTGGAATTGTCTCCCAAACTAACATCTCGATCATGGGACCATTGTAAGATTTCAACGTCTCTCTTATTTATTGCTTTCCTATATACACATAGAGGAGCTACCCTTTAGGCAGGCCTCCCCTAGGCTTTGAATTTTCAAAGACAATGACCAAGACATGCATGTTTTGTTGAATGGAGATACCTAAATAAAACAAATTGTGTATAATTGGACATTTTTTCCTGGTTCTTCCATCCTAACCAATAATTCATAGTGACAATTATATATCTGCTATGGGCAAGTGTCTTGCAAAAACTCATGTGTTTAAAATGGACCATGATGCTAATAGGAAATAGTGGGGCCTTTATGCGGTGAGGCCCACAGGGAGCCCTTTGGGTGATTGGGGTAGAGATCCAGAAGGGACGGTGGAGCACTTGTTTCCTCTGCCTGGCACGTGATGAGTTAATGTACTTCATCATGGACTCCTGCCCCAGGCCCAAAGTAACACTGCTAACCCCCAAACTCTTAAAAGTAAATTAACCTCTCTTCTTTATAAATGGACTATCATGAGTGCCTATTACAGTAATAGCAAGCTAAGCCACACCTAATCTATAAAATTTCACACTGTAAGCTCCTCGGAGAAGGTCTTTTCTCCACTGCAACAGATGAGGGTCGTAAGAATGTCACTGACTCACAGGCAGCAGACCTCACCTCTCTCTCCTGAAGTAGGCGGCGTAGGGTACGTTTTCGGACAATGTGGCGTCGTCTCATGAATAGGCCAATCCCAAGGGCCACCACAACTATGAAGAGAAGACCACCCACAATCCCAATGGCAATGGATGGGATCTTGGGCCTGGAATGAAATTGAGAGAAAGAGAAGGTAACAGTGGCATTTCATACATATCCTGTACCTTTTGATACATAAATAAAATTTAAAATCATCTCAGAAACTGGGATACTGTGTGAATTCTGGAAGGAAAGACTCGGGGCTAAGTTTTAAGATAAGGTTTCCAACATTCTTTGCTTCTTTGCCCCAAGTCAGCTCCCTTATTTATTTATTTATTTATTTATTTATTTTCTTTTCTTTTTTTTATTGAGAAAAAAATTTCTGCCTCCTCCCAGCCTCCCAATCCTCCCCCCCTCCCCCCACTCCTCTCCCCGTCCCCCCGTCCCCCCACTCCTCTCCCCTTCCCCCCACTCCTCTCCCCCTCCCTCTCAAGTCTGAAGAGCAGTCAGGGTTCCCTGCCCTGTGGAAAGTCCAAAGTCCTCCCCCCTCCGTCCTGGTCTAGGAAGGTGAACATCCAAACTGGCTAGGCTCCCACAAAGCCAGAACATGTAGTAGGATCAAAACCCAGTGCCATTGTCCTTGGCTTCTCAGCAGCCCTCATTGTCCGCCATATTCAGAGAGTCCGGTTTTATCCCCTGCTTTTTCAGTCACAGTCCAGCTGGCCTTGGTGAGCTCCCAATAGATCAGCCCCACTGTCTCCGTCGGTGGGTGCACCCCTCTTGGTCCTGACTTCCTTGCTCATCTTCTCCCTCCTTCTGTTCCTCATTGGGACTTTGGGAGCTCAGTCCAGTGTTCCAGTGTGGGTCTCTGTCTCTATCTCCATCCATCGCCAGATGAAGGTTCCGTCCAGATGGGATTCCTCAGCCCTCCCTTTTTTTCATTAAAAAAAAAATTGGTCTCCATAGGGCCTGGCATTGGTGGTGAATGTCTTTAAAACCAGTACTCGAGGAAGAGGCAGGCAGATGTCTGTGAGTTCAAGGCTAGCCTGGTCTACATAGTGAATTTCAGGACAGCCAGGGTTACCCACATAGTGAGACCCTTTCTCAAAAAAAAAAAAAAAAAACACTAAGCAAAAATTGAGGTCTCATCTGAATGTCTGTCATTATGATAACTATTTTTTATAATCATTGATGGAGAAAATAAATAATATAGAATTCAAAAAATAATCCAGATGTCAACACCACTTTTTAGTTTATTTTAACTTTTTGATAATTTTATATATGAGTACTGTATTTCCATCATCACTGTTCCTCCTATATCCAACTCCCATGCCCCTCTGTTCCCTCTCAAATTTATTATCTCTTCTTCTTTATTTGTTCACACATGCACAATCACCCCTACTCCCCACGCATATAAAATCAACCCAGCTGATCCATTTTATGTTGTTCATATTCTCGTATGTGTATGTGTTTAGGAATAAGCACAGAAACTGGATAACCTATCAGGGGCTTGGCTCTGGAGAAAACGGCTCCTCCTCTCTTAGCAGCCACTAGTTGCCTGTAGCTTTTATCTAGGGGTTGGGCTTTATGAGTTTCCACATGCATGTTGGCATGCCAACAAGTACTGTCATTGTGCAGATCTTGTTTAGACAACTATAGCTTTGAGAATTCACGAGTGCAGAGCTTTCTTTCATAGATATATAGAAGACCATCTCACAGCAGATAACCTGGTCTTCTAATTCTTACCATCTTGCTCCCCCGTCTTTCATGATGTTCCTTGGACCTGAGCTGTACGGTTGTGTTGTATAAGTAAATAATGCTTTTTTATATGAATTTACATCTTGTCCTTTCTAAGAGAACATATGTACAACTGAAAAAAAAATAGATATTTTCCCACGGCCATGTTGGGAGTTCTTCCAGTCCCATTGAGCTCTCATCATGTGAATGAACTCAATGGAAGTAAACACTGATATGATTTAGACATAAAAAGCATCATTGTTGCTATAAGTGTTGCCCCAATATACCCCCAAACTCAAGAATACATTCTCTTCTCTGTCTCATCAAGATCAAGTATAATTTCAGAAAGATGAAAAATCAGAAGTCATTTTTCAATCTCACTAATGACTATCTGAATTCATATTACTAACTCTGAATTTGGGTTCTTTAAGGATTATTTTTTTATTTCTTTTATGGTGGTGGCAGACTGAAAGTTTATTATCTTGAAGAATCAACCTCCATTTGAGTTCCTGATAAATTTATTCTTATTTTCAGGTAGACATGTTAATGAATAGCAAAGATTTGTTATCATTGTTATTTACATATAGATAAGGTACCAAAGTTCTTGCAGACCTTCCCTAATTGAACCAACTGTACTTCCTGAGATGGAGTACATTTCCTTCTCAGGGCATACAAGTCATCTCTGGAGCTATAGACCAAACCCCTGGCTAATAAAACTAATGAGTTTTCACCAATAAAAAAGAACATTGGGATATACCAGGAGAATTTGTTTCAGAGCATGTATTAAATGAGAAGCCACACTAACAAAGGGAGGTCAAGAGTTTGGAAGAGAAAACAGTTAAAAAAGAAATGCTGACAAAGAATGGTCATTGACTTTCAAGGCAGGGATTGTATGGAAAACAATATCAGAGTGTCATGGAGGCTGCCTGGAAGAGAGGGGGAGCTCTGTTGGGGCTTCATCTTGGAAGCTCTGAGAGGAAATGGCATTTGGAAGGGTCTCATGACTGAGACAGGCTTTATTTTATTTTACTCTTTCAATTGATGGCAGAAGGTACCAACCACCACAGTTAAGGAAGAGACAGTAAGGGAAGGGATATTTGTAGATATGTCCAGAACTGAGAGAGAAGCCTGAGCACCAAGCAGGTATTCTGTAGACAATCTCAGTTCTCCACCAGATGCTGTTGGCTGGTGATATACTTCTGCATGATGGCTCTGAGAAGAAATTCACAATTTCACTTCTCTCAGGGCAGCATCTCTGTAAATAGTGGAAAGTGATTAGAAAAAATGTTGAAGAAAACTCACTGTCTTTTCTGGAAAATATGTTTCAAGAAAGAAGAGAAAACGTCACTGAGGTGGACCTTGGTCGTTTGACAAGAAAGCTATTCACGCCATGTTTGTGACATGACCTCCCGGGCTACTTAGAAGAAAAGAGGAGGCCTTTAGAAGAGACAAGACTTAAGTGGAGTTGCTGTGCCTGCAAAGCTAGAAACAGATACGTAGAGGGGGCTGGTCCACACTGTTGACTTCTTATGGGGCTGGCTCTAGCGTAGTTCATCATGTATGCCCTCCACTGACCAACAACATGGACACAGGGTGAGAGGGAAGAACTGGAGACCCGTGGTTGGCCCAGAGGACTTGGAAGAAACTGAAAGGCTTGAAGGAACTCAGAAATGACATCTGGTCATAGATCCAAAGTCACAGTACATACCTTGGTAGTGGGCATCCTTGGAGACCTGGCCCAGTACATCTGCAGGAATAAAAGACACACATCTTTTTCATTCTGATTTACTGGAATTTATTTGATAGTTTTCCACATTAAGTCATAAAGCAATTGTGACAAATTACTCTTTTATAGCTATAATCACAGTGATCTCAAAGTTGGATAGTTACTAACATATTTTATACATTACTTCAATTATATAAAATAATTAATACATGTGTTTATTTATGCAGAAAACATCTTTGAGTGGCAGGATTGTTATCGCCTTCATCTAGGTTATTACCCAAATGCAACACAGTATATTGTTGCCACACAGCTTGCACTAAATGTCTGGAGAGACAGGGGAGCAGTATGACAAAGACCATATTTGGAGAACATACTCTAAATACTCTGTCTCTATTACTCGGAACAAGAATTGGTTCTCATTTCTACCTTCTGCTTTTCTTGGCTTTTGAGAGTTTGACTCTCTGACTTCTCCTTGCTGTCAGACGAAGAAGCTGCGTGCAATGCCTTTGGCCTTTCGTGCATAAACTAAACTTGCTGGCAATGCATCTCTAAGCAGTGGGATCCACCAGGAGGCCCAGCTGTTTCCTTCTAGACTCACAAAAGATAGTCAAAGAAAGAGAGGAAGCGTTCTCTAGTGTCAGTTAGACTCTCCTTCAAGTACGACGTCTGGTGGTCTGTTTATTGTTGAATGTTCAACACCAGGAGTCCATGCCTGCTGAGGGGATTGACAGTTTGGACAAGCAGCTTAATTTCATACCGCCCTTGAAAGCTACCCTGGACAATTGCCATCGATTGTCAACAGGAGACGGAGATCGGTGAGCTCAGAGGGAAAGATGAACGAGTTTCCATGTAACAGGATGACCAGTGGGAAAGGTGTCAGCACAGAGGCTTCAGAGGGAAGCATGGGGCATCATGAGATTAAGGGACCACTCGGGAAGCTGACGATGCACTCTCCTGTCTTTTGACTCTTGCTGGGAGGACAAAGAGGTCGCATCATCTACTTCTGTCATATTCTGCCTCCCACACAATTCCTTCTTACATTGCAAGAAATTTATAATTACAATGGTAACAAAGACATTGGGACGTACAACCAAAATGAGCAAATTCTTCGGGAACGTTGTTGAATTTATCAGGATAAAAATTTCAAGACAATATCTTCTTTTTGTTTAATATAAAAACAAGGTTCAACTTAAAGATGCATGTGCCTCAAGCTCAAGTGTCCCTGCAAATGCCGAAGTGGTCACAGTCGTGGCTTTTGGAGTCGCGTGGGTTCCTTATGTGCACTCCAGCTTCTAACATGACTGGCTTATAAACTGTATTGCTGAGTCCCATAAAATATTACCTTCCCCATAAAACCAGGAAAAGCGCCACCATTACCCTATCTCTGAAAATTAGAGTGGCGGTGTGTTTGATAAGATATACATTACAAATATGTAACTAGAGAAAACATATCCTCATTTTCACTTGTCCCCATCAACCCTTCATGTATTTTAAAAAGTAAATCCATTTCAATAAAACAACTCTGCGCAATTAGTTACTGTGAGATAAAACACAGGTAGCAATAAAAAGACTACTTAAAAGTGCATGTTCTTCATCAGACTTATAGAATTAGGAAAACACAGAAAAAAATCAGACCAACTGATACATACAAAATTTTAATCTACATTATGAAAAAAAATCTATCTTTCTGTATTTGGAAACTCTTATTCAAGGTAAGAATGCCTACTGGCAATTAATTCCTCCTGCTTGGTGACTTTTGAGGTCCCCTTAAGGCCAATAGTACACAGTCACAGACAGAAACATACACATATACTTATTTCCAAAGCAGGGAAAAGGAGAGACGTTCATTTATTGTGTACAGCTCGCACAGTAATTTCGAGAGAACCTGCTCCAAAACCGCTAATGCAAAAAATGGGCTAAGTTGAAAAGGAGCAAAGCATTATTCTTACAGGCTTTGCAGAGGTTTTGAACTGGACAATGTGATCAGTGTGGTGATATAAACAAAGGAAAAATTGGACGATGTTAACTTACTACCGCAGAAATGGTAAATTCCAAAACCCACACCTCATTTTTAGAAATATTATTTTGAAAGTGCAGAGGACTCTCCTTGGCAAGATAACTGGAATCTCAGACCAAGAACCAAGGCATTGCTAATGCTGACACACTGCTGTCCTACCCATCACCACCAGATGTCAAATATTGACTTAACTATTATTGTTTCTGATATTATTCTGGAAATTCCAGCCCCTTTATACAATCTGAGACTTTTGGAAAAGAAATTAAAACAAAATATTGAAAGGTAGTATGATTGTTTTCCTAGAAAACTTATTGTTATAACAGTCACAGTTACAAGAATTGCCACTGTCACCACCACCACCAGCCGTGTCCTCAACGGCACCACCACCACTATCCATGTAATTAGCATCACCACCATCACCATCCACATCACCACCACCACCATCATCCACATCACCACCATCATCCACATCACCACCATCATCCACATCAACACCATCATCCACATCACCACCATCACCATCCACATCACCACCACCATCACCATCCACATCACCACCATCGCTATCCACATCACCACCATCATCCACATCACCACCATCACCATCCACATCACCACCATCATCCACATCACCACCATCATCCACATCACCACCATCATCCACATCACCACCATCACTATCCACATCACCACCATCGCTATCCACATCACCACCATCGCTATCCACATCACCACCATCATCCACATAACCACCATCACTATCCACATCACCACCATCACCATCCACATCACCACCACCACCACCATCCACATCTCCACCACCACCATCCACATCACCACCATCATCCACATCACCACCATCATCCACATCACCACCATCATCCACATCACCACCATCATCCACATCACCACCATCACCATCCACATCACCACCAACACCACCATCCACATCTCCACCACCACCATCCACATCACCACCATCATCCACATCACCACCATCATCCACATCACCACCATCATCCACATCACCACCATCATCCACATCACCACCATCATCCACATCACCACCATCATCCACATCACCACCATCATCCACATCACCACCACCATCCACATCACTACCACCATCCACATCACCACCATCACCATCCACATCACCACCATCATCCACATCTCCACCACCACTATCCACATCACCACCATCATCCACATCTCCACCACCATCATCCACATAACCACCATCACCATCCACATCACCACCCCCACCATCATCCACATCACCACCCCCACCATCATCCACACCACCACTACCACCATCTACATCACCACCATCCACATCACTACCACTACCACTATTCTTACCACCAGCATCAGTCCCTACCACCACCACCACCACCACCACCACCACCACCACCACCACCACTATTGTTGCCACCGCTCTTACCATTAACATTGCTTGTTAGTGCTCACCTTGTCTTAGTCATTATTTTTAGTACATTATAGATACTAACTCATCATCACAAAATCCTGTAATTTATGTTGAACTAGTTATCACTGGATTTTACAGAAGAATGCATTTAGATACACAGCACTGTAAAGCCAGGTTGCTGGTACTGGAGAGAACCAGAGAAAGAGTGAGTGACAGTTCTGAGTAAGAGGGAAGACTTTAGAAATATAATGACATGGGTAATATATATATATATATATATATATATAAATGAAAACTCCGACACTGTTCTGGTTACTGAGTGTGATCTGATTCAATTGTTAATTTATAGTGTTCCAGTAAATGAAATGTATAGAGTCAGAACGCTTCTGCTAATTCTTCTCAAGCTAGCTTTAATTCAAGCCACTGAAGTCAGCTTAACAATCAAGCAGATTTTTAAAAAGTGCTTTGGAACAATTCAGGAAGTGTTACTGCGTATATGTGTGTGTGTTCATGTGCGCCCACGTGTGTGTGTGTGTGTCTTCATGTGCGCTCATGTGTGCGTGCACTGTGTGAAGTCTAGAAGTCAACACCAAATGTCATTTTTGAAAAACAACTACTCCTTTTTTTTTTTGAGTCAGGATCTCTCAGTAAACTCTAGTTCACCAAGAATTTGGCTAGAATAAATGTCTAGAAAGCCTTCCCATCTCTGCCTTTCTAGTGCTGAGGTTACAGGTGTATACAGTCTTCACTCCTGGTATTTTCTACATGGTGTTGACGAACGAACTAGGTCCTTAAGTCACTGAATGAGCCACCTCCCCAGGCCCTCCCCCACAGTCCATACTATCCCCAACCCTAATTATACAGAGGGGAAAGAGGTTGTCAGCTGTGCCCATCACTCTTTTCTATTGGCAACGCGGTGCCAAGGAACCAAGACTACCCGAGACAAATATCCTGAAAGACAGAACAATATTTATCAATCTGAGATCTGCCCACCAGCCTATCCCTTCTGTCACCACAAGCGCACAGTTGAAACATATTAGGGTCCTGGCTAAAATACAAGCCTATATAAACCACTGCCTAAAATTTGGTAGGCATTTCCAGTATATAAATTCACAAGCTTTTGTAGGTGACTGTACTGCTCTTACCCATAGGTACAGTTTGGATGGCAGAGGTGGCAGACATTGTTGGCGTCTGCATACTTCCAGACCAGCGTGCTGTTCTCCCCCATGACCCCAGCTGGGCAGGTCTTGACACAGTGTGGGCCGTCAATGTAGTGGGCACACTTGATGCAGTTGTCTGGCCCCTGAAGCAAGATACAGAGAACGTTACGAATCTTTTTAGTTCTTTTTCAAAAATAGAAATAACTTCCTATTTATAATATTTACTGTGAGAAAACAAAAGCCAATAATATGGATGTTCTTTATTATTGTATATGTGTGTAAATGTCTGTGCACCATTTGTACGCCTGGAGCTCATAGAAGCCAGAAGCGGGCATCAGATCCCCTGAAACTGGAGTTGCAGGTGACTGTGGGCTGGCACGTTGGTGCTGAGAATCAAGCCTGGGTTCTCAAGAGGAGCAGCCAGTGTTCTTAACCACTGAGGCATCTCTCCAGCCCCAGTGCAGAAGTTCTTAAAATATACGACAAGTGGTGTGGTTGCTCTTGCCTGCTGTGCCCGCAATAAGATACGTTTTCCTGACTGCACTGAAAACAATCCAATTTCTTTTAATATGTTTTATACTAATGATTAGCTAATAAAGAAAGTGTGTGGATGCGTTGTGGAGATGAGGGCACTTCCTGTGAGAGCTAGTGCTTGCCTTCCACTGTGTGAGTCTCAGGGATGGAACTAAAGCATTCAGACCCGACAGCAAGCTTCTTTATCATCTAACTCAGATCAGTTATACAGAGCAATTCGATTTGTGGGCTATAATCCGTTAAGAAAGGACAGCTGTTATCATGTTTACCATTCTCAGTCCCTCTAGTAAAGCCACGTTGTATAAAGTACATAAAGGTTTTCATAGAAAAAGCAAATGAATTTATCACACCCAAGCGTAAATTAAACTTCGTTCTTCACCATATTTTCTTAACGGTACTTTAAGATATCGTGGGCATAGTACTTGTCAGAGTCATTTCGATTGGTCTACACGTGTTGTATATCCTTATCTTTCCTGCATATCCCATCTGAAGTTAAAAGGCAATGCTGAGGGAGGCCAGACTTCGGCTTGCTGAGGCGCATGAAGGGAATCCCTCTTTTGTATTTTTCTGTGGGAAAGCAGGCGGCACATGGCGGTGCTGGCTGCGGAGTGGGCTGTGAATGTGCAGTGCTAGAGTCTGTCTGTAAAACCTGGAATGTCCTTGTAAAAGTCCCAGAAACAAAAGCAGTGGGACTGCCCAGGCTGTGTGCTTCACACTTCATGAGAGGACTGGTAGGCAAGGGTTTTTCCCCGTGGCTCCAGTAACCAACCGTTCAGCTCTGTCTGCACAGAGGCGGAACACACTCGAAGCCAGAGCAGCTGGAAGACTAAAGCAATAGCACCAATTATTTCTCTGCAGCCATGAGGATTCCATCCAATGCCCTGCAAGCCTGCACACCCAGGGCTTATTTGGTAACCAGTCATGCTGACAGTCTCGATTTCCTAACTCAGTTCTGTTACACTCCGCCTGACTGATGGACAACCGCTGAAATAGGTTTCAATGAGGACACTTAAGAGTTTGCTGCTGGAACTCACAGGGAAACAGAGCCCGGACTAGGCTTAGTATCAGGTAGGAGCAGCATATTTGAGTCAGAGCAACCCGGATTCCCACAGACATCCCTTAGAAGTTTGCTACTGTGTGTGTAAAAAAAGCAAATGACTGAAGAAAAATTGCTGGGATTTCTTTAAAAAAAAAAATAGTGTAACTTGAACTTGTTAAACAATGCTTTGGTGGCGTTTGAGTAAAATGAGGAGATGTTGGCAGATGGCCAAAGCTGTGGGAGCTGCCTGGCAGTGTCTCAAGCCAGTATAGCCTGTCCTGTGATACAGTGGGGGAATCGCCATGGTGAAATGAGTGTGAGATGCTGGGCAGGCAGGGGTGAGGCGCTTCTACCCTGAATAGGCACTTTAAGGATCAGATCCTGAGGCTCTCTTCCCTGGAAAGGGCCTGCACAGCTATCTTTCCTACTTGGGGGTGGCTTGGATCATTGCTGTTCTTGCTGGGGCTCTTGTGAAGGCTTTCCCACAAAGCAGGGTAGAGCGTGGAGTAGGACTCCTTACCCGGCCTGTACAGGTGATGTTCATGTCCTGGGGCAGACATTCTGGGTGGCACTGGATGCACTCAGATTTCTCCACAAACTCCCTCGGCTCCCTGGGGGAAGAACACAGTGAACTGAGCATGCCATACCCCGAGTGGCGGTAACTATTTCAAGTAACGCAAATGACCTAGCCCAGAAACTCAGAAGCATCTTAAGGGCAAAGAAAGGGTCAGAATTATGGGACTGACCTGAAATATAATACGCTGAGCTCCCTAATAGAGCCTTAGGTCACCTTGCACACAGTTTCATTTATAACCAGAGTACTTCTCTGACCTTTTCCTACAGGTAGTTTCTGAATGTCAGGTAAGAAAGCCAAATATGAAAAACATCTTTGCAAACCATCCCTTCCTTCTAAAACCCACATGGACATTTAAGCTGGAAAGAAATGGTTTCTAAGACTAAGAAAGGAATAGGAAAGGAACGTTCAAACTTGTTCACTTCGGGAGTCTCTGGAAAACTCCTTCCTGTGTGCTGTTTCCTCTGGTATTGCAGCAATAGATATACTAAGCCAATAATAGACTCCTCTCAGGCGGCCTTTCCTTTGCCTACTTTTAGTAGGTCAGGCTGAGCTGGCAGCATCTAGAAAGAGGCAGCAGGGACAGGAAGAGAGATGGAAGAGGCTATGGAACAGCAGTAACAGTGAGCCATCGTCAGGCTGAGCTGCAGAAGTAGTGCCTGGCCAGTTGTTTGGTGGTTGAAGAAGAGACCAGCCAGCTTGAGAGGGGCAAAGCAGGCATGAAGGAGAGGGCAGACAGAGAGAGGATGGAGAGCTTAGGCCAAAGAATGGATAGAGCAGGAAAAAACAAACTTCAGGTTCTGGTGGCTGAGGGAGTTCCAGAGTACTTTCTGGATTTTAGAGCCAAGGGTCTCAGCCGTCCCGGGCTCAAGAATTATAACAGCAATCACTGTCAAGAATGGAGGGGCCCATCACTCAGCCCCTTCTTGAAGCTGCACCCACTTCTCTGACAGGCTTGGGAATCCTAATGTAACGGGCCTCTACACATGTCATAACACCTAAGGGTCCCACACTGCAGGCAACCATAAGAACTTTAAGATTTGTAGAGCTAAGGGTCCCAAAAATCAAGGAATGGACTAGGGTTGTAACAGTAGAGGGTGCCATGCGCACCTGTCCCTGCCTGCCTGTTGTCAAACTGCAAAGCATACAGAAGAGGCCAATGGCCAGTGCTGGACGGCTTTTCCCCAGCAGAACATAGAGACCACAGCCAACTGGCTGGCAGTGAATAAAACCCTCATTGGTGATTTTCTGAGCTTTGTCTCCATGTCACCTCCTGCAGGATTCTGGCTTGAATGGTGATGAGGTGCTGCAGGCCATCGGCATCTCACACTAAGAGCCCTGGGCCTCTGGGTGCAGTGAAGAGATTTGAAAGTTGAAGATATGAACGTCTATTTAGCACAGGAAGGGCTCTGGTGCTGCTCACGGTGTGACGTCAAACAGCAGTTGGAGCAGTAGCCCTAGGCCCACGGAGATATTCTTACAAAATCAAAATTGCCTTTCCATCCAGCTCTGGAATATTTCTGGATACAAACTGTGGTCCACACCCTGTTAGCGAAACAGGATGGAAGATTTCCCAGCACTGCCTGTAACTCACATGTCTCTCCTCCACCGTAGCTTCCTCTCATCCCTTAAATAACAGCAACAACAACAACAAAATGCCCCTTTCTGCCTTTCAATTTAATTTTCTAAGTAATTTCTTTAAATCATTACCAATATTCACTTAAAACTTTATGCCAACATTGACATACTTTGTACTATCAATTGATTACTTTTTTTTTAAATTTTTTTGAGACGCAGTTTCTCTGTAGCTTTTGGTTCCTGTATTGGAACTAGCTCTTCTAGACCAGGCTGGCCTCGAACTCACAGAGATCCGCCTGCCTGTGCCTCCCGAGTGCTGGGATTAAAGGCGTGCACCACCACCGCCCAGCAATTGGTTACTTTTAAACTAACAAAATATAGGGTTTCCATTTTTCTTTCTGGTTTTATTAAAATAATTTGCACACTCAATAATCGGTGTGTGTGAGGGGCACATAAAACTAAAATTAATTAGGAAATGCTCTGTGTTGACATATTTTAATACAATGGGAACAGTGGACAGGAAAGAAAAGTCCAAACGCCCACACTTTCTTAAATATGTTAGCTACTGTGCCTGTTCTATCTTGAGGAATTTCTGTCAAATGAAAATTTAAAGTATTTTCAGGAAGAGAGACAGGACAGGTTATCAGGTGCATTGAGGAACAATGCTTTCTAATGTGATGAACACTTTGCCAAAAAAATGACCATCAAATAAACAAAGGATAATATCAAGAACAAGAGAGAAAGAGAAAAAATAACGTGAATAACTGCGAGGCTGTAGAAAGAGCACGGGGCTCATCTCTTGGCTAGACAGCGTCTCACCCCTCCAGGACGTTGCACTTCTCCACGCACTCCCTGCCCCTGCTGACGTTCTGGCAGGAGACACAATCCCTGGGCGAAGGGCCCCAGCAGCCTTCCGAGGAGCACAGAGGATTACAGACGTGGCCTGTGGCCTCTGAGAAAACACAGTGAGTCACAGGGTCAGTCACAGCGCAGTAACGGGAGGGATCAGAAGAGGAGACACCCTTCCGAGGGACCATGGGCTCTTTGCAGGCACGCGGGGGTTCTGAGGGGAGTAGGGGACCATGGCCTTTGTTCTCTGTGATATTCAGGGCAGCTTGAACCTGACTCTGCAGAGGCTTTGATGATGGATGTCACAGCTGACAGAACCATGGCAGGGAAGGTGGTAGCTGCTTGCTGTGTGCTGGGTACCATGCCAAGAGAGTCACATACAGGCTCTCATGTCACTGAGGAATGCCATGGTGCCGGAATCATCACCATGTGAGAAAGAGGAAGCCAAAGCCAAGGTGATTAAAGCATAAAAAACAGGGCAAGTTCTCAAAGCCCAACGGGGCCAAAGCATCGCTGATACTCAGTATTGCCTCTGTCAGTGTTTAGAGTCTTGCCACAAGTCAGTGGCATTTGCACGTTTCAAAAGCTAATTTAATTTAATGTTTTGAAACCAGAGTCAGGAATGTAACTGTGAGATGTCATACATTCTTTTACGCACATGTGTAGTAGGCACACGTGTGCACTTGATGTAGCTCTAGCGACTAAAGACTGATGTGAGAATAGCGCTATATTTAGTCAAAATGTAATATAATGACTCCCCAGAAAGAGCTGGCTGTCACAGTGCCCGGCCCCTGCACTTCACCCAGGCAGACGGAGGGGGCGGAGCCGGGTGGGCGAGTTCTCGATGTACTTCCGGTTTTGACCGGCAGCGCTCTTGCCCCGCCCTTGGAGGACCCCGTCTCTGTAGATATATATATATGTATTGTTCCTGGTTTTGTACGGACCATGCCCTCTGTCAGGTCGTCCCCATAAAAGCAGCCCCCAGGGGGAAAAAAAAAGTAATATAATGAAGATCACATTTCATCCTTTAAATTCCAGGGAGCCTAGACCGCAGCACATATGTCGCTCACTGATGTGACCACATATCTAACAAGAAGCAACTGAAGGGAGGAAGGCTTTACTTTGGCTAGCAGTTTAAGAAGGGACACTGTCCATCAGAGTGGCAGAAGCACCAGGTCAAGGGTTCAAACACCTGAGCTCCTGGAAACACACTCAAGCCACATCATCTCCCCCGCCTTCCACACCTGCTCTCAGCCCACATAGGATTATGAACATTGTACAATACCAAATGTGTTTATTCCATCTTCTTAAGACTTTTAAAAAACTCCATTACCTTTTTTATTTTGTGTAGAGGATGAACATGTGCACGCCACTGTGGTGTGTGTGTGTGTGTGTGTGTGTAATATCAATTTGTGGGAGCTGGCTCTCTCCGTGCTCCATATGAGTCCTGGGAATAGAACTCAGGTCTCCAGGCTTGGCAGCAACGCTCTTTTCTGCCGAGCCATCTCACTTGCCCTCGGCAAGTCTTTAACAGTATCAATAGTGTTCAGAAACCTCAAGTCTATTTTTTTCTTGGGACTCAAGGCAATCAGAAAGCAATTTACAAACTTTCCACATACAATGGCACATAATAATCATTCCCATTTCACAGAGGTGGAATGGGGCACAGGAAAGAAAGAGTGAACCAAAGCGAGACGGAAAACCAGCAGAACTACTCAAGTTCTTGAAAGCCGGAGTAATTTCATGAGGATTTCCAGATGCTGGAAATAAGGGGCTCTCAAGAACTAAGGTAGCTCTGTCCTTCCAGGTCTGCCCCTTGCAGTGTGCAGAAGCTTCCCCCATTGACCTGATGTATCCCAAGCCTGCAGCTTCTTCTCTTTTTGTTTTCGGTAGCAGACATCCCATCATACTGACGTCTCTAAAATCCTGGGGTGTCCATTGAAACTTAAGCTTCATCTTTATGGGATAGCACAGTGGCCTCTCCAGGGCTCCTTTTAGGGACTTCAGCCCTGCCCATGTACTGGCCGGCTTGGCTGGTTCTCTGTAACCTTGGCACAAGCTTCCATGCCCCCATCAACCTTATATCTTTCATGTGTACAAAACCAGTATCACGTGGAAGCTGCTGCCCATTTTAGGGGCCAACTAAAGATGCAGCCTGGCCACCAGACGCAGGCCATCTCTTCAGCTGAATTCTCAGTTTGGGTTCTCTTCTTTCAAATGAATGTACATCTCCAGATGGAGCCTTTGGCGGTAGGGGCTTAGCCCTTAGGGCCCCTGTTCCTATTGTCCCAGTGTAGAGTAGAAGGCTTCTCTTTAAGTGTTCCTTTAAAGTGTCTCTTTGCAGTTGTGATTGTATTCTCAGCATCTGACTTATTCGTTACTTTAACTTCCCCCCATCCCCCACAAAAGTGCACATTTTCCATATCCCTGTGTTCACTCTTTGCTCCAGCACACTGTTGACCCAGCGAAGAGCAGTGAGCAGGAGACGACGGCCCCTTCAGCATCCCTTCTGAAAAGAAATTACCTCCAGGAGCTATGCACACAGGTGACATGGGACCAGCTACTTACTGCAGTCATTCTGGGCTCTGTTGGTCATGATTTTGGTTTTCTGATTGGAAGTCCCAAAGAATTTTTTCCAGTTTATTGTATTTGCGTAGCACAAGTTTCGATTTCCAGAAATGACCACGTCTCCATCACTTATTTCCTTGAGGGAACGCAATCCCAATGATGTGATGTTCAGGCCAACAACCGCAAGAGAAAACTGACCGCTGAATGGGGGAGAAGGAAAATTGCACTGTATGTGACAGTGAGAACAACACGCCACCCTCCGATTTTGTTTTTCTGAGCCACTTAGGTTTTCTGAAAACCGTGTTCCTATTAATAATCATTCTGTAAAAAATATGAATCATGGCTTTTGGAAAACGAGATTGTTTTTTTTTAAGTTTCTTCAAGGAAAGGATGGTTTCTCATCCATTTGTTATCTTTAACCTTGGGTAAAGTGGAGGCCTGGCCAATGGCCTGACGCCATTTCATTTGCTGTATTTATAGCTTTCCTAGAAGTCAAAAACACCAATGTGTACTTGAAGTCAATTTGTCTGTTTGTCCATCTACCCATCTATTCATCTATCCAGGTTCATCCGGTCATGTTTATTGAGTAAATATCTGTAGTGCCCCTTGACAAACACTGTATAGGTTAAATGTATGTCTCTTTTACTTAGAAAACCTGTCTAAAGGTGATGCCCTCATACAGGCGGAGCTTTTCATTTCTTTATTTGCTTTTACATCTCTACCACACTTTCCCCTCCTCCCAGCCTCTCTCCCTTCCACTCCTCCTCCCTTTCTTTTCAGAAAAGGATAGGTCTTCCATGGATATCAGTCAGCCATTGTATATCAAGTTACATTGAGATTAGGCACCTCCTCTCATCTTAAGACTGGATGAAGCAATTCAATAGGAGAAAAGGGTCCCCAAAACAGACAACAGAGTCAGAGACAGTCCCTGCTCCTACTGTTAGGAGTCCTACAAGACGACCAAGCTACACAACTGTAACATAAATGCAGAGTGCCTAGATCTGTTCCATGTAGATTCCCTGGTTGTCGGTTCCGTCTCTGTGAGACCCTATGGGCCCTGGGTTAGTTGATCCAGGTACTTTTTGAGTGCAGAGAAATGAACACAGCTTTAGAGAGAACGATTAGTCAAGAAGGGGAACTTAAGTAGCTCCATGGAGGAGCGCCATAGAAGGACAACTTTCTCCAAGCCACGATGTCTCATATCTGAGACGTGGAGAGCAGAGCCAAGTAGGATTCTACAAGGTACGCCCCCACTGGATGACTAGACTGAAGTTAGCCAGACAAAAGGGAAAGGAATGCCACACCACGTGGCAAAAGAGGATGCAGGCTGTCTGCAGTCGGGGAGGGCTGGAAGACAGGCCTGGGGATGGTGGTTAAAGTCAGAGCCCAGATCTATGGCCCTGATGGAGGAATTTGGGTTGTCACAGGCCGCTGGTGGCCAAGCACATAGAAGCAGTGAGTATTTGTAGTAAGCTTCTCTGACACCAGCATCAGGAATGGGTTGGTTGCGACAGAAGGAAAGGAAGAGAATGAAAGTTAAGAGGTTACATGTCAGAGGAATAAAGCATTATTTGACAGCCCCCCTTTCTGTTCGTGGTTCTCTATTCACTGCCTGTTTCCAGAGAAGCGAGGGGTCCTGGGTAGGAGACCCACACTGGGAATTCCACTGGGAATTTTCCTCAGAGAAGCCAAGGAGTCAGGATCTGCCTGGGGTCTTTCTGGCAGGTCAAGCTCCAGCACTGGGTCATAGAGCTCATCCCCAGGCTGGCCTCAGTGAAGAAACGCTCCTGAGAGCCCCAGAAGGCAGGAAGCAGATGTAGCTGTGTGCTTATTATCACAAGCATTTGACTAACGGAGCTGGTGGAAAGCAATGCATTTTCTGTGTGTATCACGCTATTTTATGATGTGATGTTAGAGGAGGCAAATTTCAGAAAAGGTTCTCCTAATGTTCCCAAGGAAGTTTGAGCTGCAGATGTCCAAACTTCTCTTCCTCACCACCAATTTTAGTATTTCTCTCATCTATTAAGGGTCTCCTTCCCTTCTTCTCTCCCTCTCTCCCTCTTTTCCTCCCTCCTTCCCTCCCTTCCTCCCTCCCTCCTTCCCTCCCTCCCTCCCTCCCTCCCTCCCTCCCTCCCTCCCTATCTCCCTGTCTCTGTCTCTCTCTCTCTCTGTCTCTCTCTCTCTCTCTCTCTCTCTCTCTCTCTCTCTCTCTGTATCCTTTTCTCTCTGTGCACACATTTCATTGTTGTGTCTGGAAGAGAGGACATTATAGATTCCCAAACCATTTAGTGTTAAAACCTCACTTGGGTCCTCTTGTGCAATATGTTAAATACCTTCAACTTCAGCACTATCAAAGATCAGCCAAACACAAATAAGGACATTCTGTAAAACACCTACTCATATTTTCCCAGAGTGTCAAGACAATAAAAACAGTCAAAGCCATTGGAGCTATGGACATTTGGGGGGGGGGGACTAAGAAGACATTAGAAGTCCATGCAACGTGGGATTCTTGAGAGGACAGAGAAAGGACACATGCTTTCATGGAAAATCTGGTGAACTCAATAAAGTACACGGTCGAGCGCACAGCGCTGTGCAGAGCCACACATCGGCTCATGTAAGTTGCTCACATTAGGGGAAGCTGAGTGGAAGTTCACCTTTGTCCTGTTTCTGTACCTCCCCTTTAAGGCCAATTTCAAAATAAAAAGCAGAGATAATCTCCCAGGCTTTGGTTACGGCTGACTTACTGTTGCTTTGTTCTGCCACGTATGATTTCTAGGTTCTCAAAAGCATGGAGGTCTGTCCAGTTTTCAGGCCAAGCCTGAATCAGCAAAAACCCTAGAGGGGAGGAAGAAAGACTTAGACACACGATGCTGGAAAGTTCTTTGTTTTGTAGGAAGCATGTTCTAGGACTCATGGTGTACAGACAATGGCAGTGGATTCTCTGGTCCTCACCACCAAGGATGACAGTGTACATACTGACACATGTCCCGGTGATCTTTAAAAAAAAAAATGAAATCCTGCCTCCTCCATGGAACTTTGAATCTCTGAGTGCACCTCTCTCAACCCCCAGGCCGATTTCCACCCTACAGGCTGAAGATGTGCCCTGGCTCTGTTATCCTTCAAGGCTATCAGATTACACACTTGGTTCCTTCTCTGTCTTCAAGTAGCTGCTTACTTAGTCTCATTTTAAATGCTTTCTTCATTTAACTCTGATCCCCACATCAGTCTTGTTTCTCAGATCTAATTATCCCTTTTTAAAGATGAAGAAAACGAAGTGCAGGTGGCAGTCAAGAATCCAAGACTCCCCGGTGGGCAATCAGTTGAAATCTACTTCAGGAACCCTGAAACCCGAGAACCCGCATCTCCCCTCCTTTTTCTCTCCGGGACTTGAGGTCTGTGAGGATGAAGGCCTGTCTGACCTGGGAAGAACTGTTACATGTGACCACATGAGGTCCAGCATGGCTTCAGCCTTGGCTTAAAGTGCTTCCAATGTGCACAAAGGGAAACAAATTTTACAAACTCTCTAAGAATTAATCCTAACGGTAGAGCTTCAGACACCACATTGCTATGCCAGAGAAGAAGGGGGAATGTCTGGTGGTTTCTGTAAAATTTAATCTACTGTGTGTGCTCCCGGATACGAACCTGTTATTTCCTTTACGGTTTTTAGAATATCTAGTTCCCGTGGGTCTAGAGGAGGGGTCCGTGTGAAGGAATCCCTGAAACAGACAGCAACATGATTATTGGTCATTTTCCATGGCTTCTAAGAAGTAGATTTGGCTGCTCTCTCTCCAAGTCACTCAGCTGTTACTTACCCCTTAAAGGCCACTGGCAGGATATGAAGGTCCCCGCTGATGGCAGTGCAGTATTTGAAGTGTTTGATGTTAGTCGCATTTATGGAGAGCGTGTCTTTAAATTCGCCAATGCCTATGCCATTACAAACTGTTAAGAGAGAGATTTGTTCCATTTACCTTTGCTGAACTAAGAAGGCGGCACCGGCACAGGCAGAAGCACGAACCCCTGTACCAGTCATCGTTCACTCATCCCGCTCTGAGGGGACCCTCCAGGTGTCGGGACTCCTGGCAAGCTTTGGTGTTCCAGTCACTGGAATGGGGGCTTGGGGTTGCCCTTGTCACAGACCTTGGCTGGCTTTGAAGTCTCCCTGTTGTTTTGGACTTCAACTGAATCTAGCTACTCATAAAGACATTGGTTCCCCGTTTTTCTCTCCAAGACAGTTCACCTACCTGGGCTGTAGGTGGCACCACTGTGCCTGGTTCAAGGGAATGCCCCCCCCCCCCCCCAATCTTGGTAACTTGGCTTTGCTAGTTTGTCTTCTACTTTACAGACAAAGATGTGCATTTTCCTTTTTAATTAAAAGAGTAAGGTGTGTTTGTTTGGAGGGGGACGTGAGAGTCCGGCACAAAGGCCACAGAAAAGAGTTGTCTACACCCGTAGATGCCCTACCTTTGCGACAGGGCCCGTCACACTTTTTACACTTGCGAGCACCGTCTTCCTCCACTTCATAGTAGTCAGGACCGCAGGCCCGGACACACGAGCCGTGATCTGTCACCACGTAGTTTCCTGAGGAAGGGACGATGAAAAGAAGGTGTTGAAGGCCATGGCAGGTGTGCCCAACCTTCCACAAACATCCTCATGGCCTGCTCTACATGGGCCACCGGAAAGGTCTCTGATAGTTTGACTGACTTTACATCGAGGAGAGAGGTTGACAGGTTTCAACTCGAAAGAGAATCAAGTTTGAGTTTAATGACTTTCTGACGGTAATGTGGGGAAACACAGACATTTGATCACAGGCATCAAGGGGAGAGGGAGGGAACAGCACTGTGCATGCTCACTGACCAGAAGCCTGTCTGTGAACATCAGCCTCCTTTGTCAGGTACGTGTTTGGAACTTTCAGGTAAACCTTGAAATTGTACGTGACACCCATTAATGCGTCTCAAACAGCCCATGTCCCACTGAGGTGACTGCAGTTTGTTCTGTGTTTGACACCAGCTTTGCTCTTCCCCACCTGCCATGTGGTCCTTGGGGGAGCAGTGAGGGGACCAGCTTGTGCTGCTTCCCAGACAGGCACCCCAATCTCTTTCTCCCCTTTCCCTCACCTTTTTGTGGTCTACCTCATTTAATATTTATGATTATAGTGTGCACTAGAGACTCTTTGCCCCCATTTTGAGTTTCCTAAATAGATCCCCCAAAGTATGGGCATTGGTAGTCTGCGAGTCATATGCTCTTATTGTTTAAGGTTTTGAGTGTTTTCTGTGGGTTTTAAAGCCCTGTTAACTAAGTCTTCACACTGAGTCCATCTGTGGCATGACTGGGCAAGTTTTCCTTCATCTTAGTTTTCTTTTACTTTACAGTGGCTTATTATTCTATTTTTCCTCCTCCTCCTCCTCCTCCTCCTCCTCCTCCTCCTCCTCCTCCTTCCTCCTCCTCTTCCTCCTCGTCCTCCTCCTCGTCCTCCTCCTCCTCCTCCTCCTTCTTCTTTCTCTCTCTTTTTTTTCTAAATAGACTTTCATCACCTAAATCTAGGTAGGCAAAATCTTATCCTTCTAGTTTCTCTTTTACATTTTTTTTTGGGGGGGGGGGCTCTCAATTTCCTTTCTAGAAGTCAAGATTGGCTCTTAAGGTTCTTTATACATTGCTTTACTTCTATGTTTGGGAGTGATCTGTGTTGCCATTTCCCTATAGGTTCCAGCAGAGTACAATCATACATAAACACCAAACCCAAATGAGGAAATGAAAGCAAAACTGAAACTGCAGTCCTCCAAGATCCCAGCCTTAGCCATAGCCTTTTCTACTCAAGAAGGCAGATCTGCTGCGTTTTCTAATTTAGGTCTGTTAAATGCCAGCATCGTAGAGAGTCAAACAATGATGGTCCCAGAAGGTGGTGATTTTGTGGTTGTCAGTTCCAGGACACCCCCATGTTATATAGCTGGCCCTCAGACTTGGCGTAAAACAACAGGTGTCTTTTGTTAACAAAATCTGTTCGCCAACAACATGAGGACCAACACAGGTGAAGCCACCCTTACAGGAGAAGAGGAGCCCTGCCTGCCACAGGTTGCCTCTGCCTCTGCCCCTCAGCACTGAGCTGGCTGCTCACCTTCGTATCTAGCTGGGCATATGCTAACCTACACAACAAGGCAGGCACAACAGGCTCCAAACTGCCTAAGAGTCCAGGATAAGACGAAAGAGGTCATGGAGGATGGGTGAATCAAAGGTGAGCAACTCACGGGGGCATTTCTTCACACAGGTGGCTCCAAAGCTGTACTTCCCTTCCGGGTTGACATCCATCTGGTAGGTGGTGGGGTTGTACAGCATCAGCGGTGGGCAGGTGTCTTTGCATGTGGCTTCGTCTCGGAACCTGTGGCAGACCTGTCACAGGAGGGACAACATGGCTGGTCAAGGACGTGCCATCCAAATGAAAGAAGCCCAAGGCCAGGCAGCCTGAAGTCAGGCAGGCCAGTGGCAGCTCTCAGTGCTTAGGTGATCAGTTAGAGTGGGGAGAATCTAGTAAGCCTTTCCATGGTAGTCAGAAACACCTTCCTCTTATAATTAATAAGTATTATTTTTAAGCATATGACTGTCCCAGTAGCTATAACTTAGGGTTTGTGGTTGGAAAAAATATACCTCTATGGATTACAGGTGATGAAAAATAAAGAAACATGGCAGGGCAAGAATGATATGGCATTATTTTTAAATCCAGTTTACGTTGGGTTTCTCTTATAAAGAGCACTTTAGAAAACATTTTGGAGCTTGTCAGGAATCTTAGCAGAAAGGTTTCATGTGGAAAGGACCAGACTCAAGGTTTTGGCTCTTACTAAGAACCCCATGTGGAGTCTTCCCCCCTGGGCTTCTCATTAGATCCAGCCCAGACTGCCCAAGTGAAAAAGAAAATTCCCAGGCCCAGCTCTGATTTCTGGGATTTAAAAATCTTCCATTTCCAGAAGCCGTAGAATAGTCTAGACTGTAGCTTAGGGTGGACTTCCTCTTCCGGAGCCTGACGGGGCCTTGCTTGGTTTTATACCAACCCCAGGAATCACATTCACCAGCCCTGGCACATGCCAAACTTCACACTAGAGCTTTTGCCAGAGCTTTGGTTGTGGAAGGGGGGGGGGGGAAAGACACCGTGTGATGGTGTGGACTAGGGGAGCAGCCCAAGAAGCATCGGAATATGGCGGGCAAAGCAGATGATTCCAAGGCTATACTGCCCAAAGATCTGTAGGACACATGTCAGGGGCTCTTAAAGAAACAGCTCTCTCCATTTGTTACAGTGTCGCTGTTGGTGGCCAGGACAGCACTTATTGACAATGTATCCTACAAGAAGGCTTCTGTCACAATCAGTGGGGAACAAGCACAAAGCTCCCCAGCCCAGCTCCCCAACGCCTAGAGTCTTACCAGACAGTCACTCTCTCTGGGCCCCGTACACCCAGCGGCGCACTGGTTGTGGCAGCAGTCACTGGGGGACCTGCCACGACAACGCCGGGAACATTGCTGGGCACAGATGATTTTGGTCACTGAAAAAAAGAAAGATCACTGGAGAAACACTGGCAAACTTTGAGATTTGTTTGTGCTAGGAAAGGGGGAAGTGAGAGCTGAGAGCAGAGCATCCTGCATGACTCGGGCACTTGGGTAGCTGACTTCTAGGCATTTTATGACAGGCTGAAATATCCCGAATGGTTAGCCTTAGATAGCTGTGTGCAGTGAGGTTGGTAAGACCGCCGTTCATGAAACAGTTAACAATGCTTGCTTTGCCAACCTTCTGTGCTTGTCCAGTTACCAAAGAGCAGGAGAGGATGGCCACACACTGTGTGGACTCTGCCCACAGCGGCGTGTTTCTCAGACCCTGACCCTGTGCCGACTTACATTTCTGGCAGTTCTCTTCTCCTCCTCCCCAGCAACTTCCATTCGGACAGCCCGGATCACATTTTTGGCCTGAAATAAAAATCTAGTAGTTAAATGTGCATTCTGATAAAAGTGAACAAATGACATGGAAGCAATGATGCCTCCCCCAAGGTCCCAGAGGATGTTCTAGAAACAAGGAGCAGTTTGGAAACTTTGCACTCGTATTTGGCTTGGATGATTTTTCTGTTCAGCTAAAAGACTCGTTCAAGAAAGGAAAACCCGTGGAGTGGTTTTGTTGACATTTGAGCTGTGGAAACTGAGAGAATACTTCTGACTTGTCACAATCACAAAGATGACAAATCTACATGAACCCAGGGTCCAGGAGGTGCCAATATTCGTGTCTACGCACTCCCCTTGCTATATCCAATCTCGACTGAGTGGTGGGCAATCACCGTTGGGTTTAGGGACATGAAATCAGGGCTGGCAAATCAGCACCCTTCTCCTCCAAGCCACGGAGTCATGTAGAACATTCCACAGGAAGGGAACATTCTTATTCTGTGAATCATTTGGCCAATTACCTAAAACTTTAGCTAATAGCCGGCCTGTTATTGTCTGGAAATCTTTGTAACTCAACCATTTTTGTATTTTTGTATTTGGTCAATATTAAATTGCAGCTATAAAGGATTCTAATCTCTTGAATTCCATTCTGAAATTAATCCCACCGAGAAACGCAAAGATCAAAGCGTGAGGCAGCATGTTTGTTGGAAAGAACTGCGGTGTGGATTGGATTTAGTTTTCTTGCTTTTATTTTCTGTGGTTCTGGGTACTTAATGTTTCCACTGGGCTTTTAAAAACCACTCTATTTAGTTCTAATTCCCTCTTTGGGGACAAGCAGTTATCATATAATATAACTTTATTTCACAGGGAAGCTTATTTGACGGTGTCTGAGTTTGGTTTCTCAACTTGTCATTGTAAATATTCACCCTCATGTTCCCTTCTAGGATTTAAATATATATTCATATTTATTACATATACTTAGTACATGTTTAAAATTTATATTGAGGTATGAAGTAGCTGATGAATGTATTTATTTTCTTTCATGTAAGTCCACTCATGCAACCTTAAGTTCTAAACCTTATCAATAATAATATACGTTGGTCACAGTGGGCAGCTCTTCTGAGTCCAGACTCCTCACCTACATAACAGTTAAAATGACCTCGTAATACTGATTTCGTTCTTGTTACAGATGAAATACAGACTTCTCCAAAGGATTGTGAGTCTGAGAAGCACTGGTCAATGGAAGAGAGTGGAAGGTAGGAGACACAAGAGACAGATCTCTTCTCTTTTAATAGGTATAATTTTAACGTACTTACTTGATTTTTAAAAACTCCAGCATGCTGTTTGTCTCTTAATCATTGTCATTACAGAACAATTTATTGAAGGCATTCTTACTGAAATGTCTCTTGTTTATGCAATTTTGATTCATTTAGGCTTATTCTCATGACTAGTGCTACAGTTTGGGTACGTAATGACCCCTAAAGGCTCGTATGTTAAAGGCTTTAGATCACAGAGTGGTGATAGCAACTTTAAGAGATTGAACTAATGACTACCCTGGCAAGATGTGCCCATGGGTACAATAGTGGCCTTAACGTTATGAGGGGGTAAACTAAGCATTCTCCAGTTGGACTTAAGATCAACCCCACAGGAGGAAACACATGCCTGCTGCTATAAATCTGGCCGAAAACTTATGGCTTGGAGCTCCTAAGTCTTGGGGAAGAATTCGCTACTCTTATTCTGCTAAAGGAACATAGCATCACACTGCCTTCAAAATACTTAGCTTTCTGCCATAGATTAGTGCCCAGTCCTCATCAGAGAGACGTCTTTGTGTAGTAAATGATGATTACCACAAAGACTCCGTGTCTGTGGAGTGCTCAACCGTGCACAGGACATCTGGATCACAGCCCTCACTCCTACAGCTCTAGGCACATCACAAAAAAGAGGGGAGAAAGATTCTATGAGGTTCAGGAGGGACTACTATGGAACAGCATCTTCTGGACACAACTGGGCTGTTGTACTTGCGACCTCACAGCAACTGTGGCTGCCTGCCCAAGGCCTGCAGAAGACCAAGCCAATCAGCATTCAAGCATGGGTGGGTGAAGGGACAACGAGAACCTACTCCTGGCTGCTGGAGGAGGGAGAGCCATTTTTCAAGGGTGTGGCCCCTGGTCAGTGAAGCATGTTCCAGTGGATGCCCCACACCCGTGCACATACATGCGGTACTAATTGTAGTCAGTGGGTTATTAAAAAGATATGAAAGTGGGAGGGAGGCACGGAAGCAGAGGAGTTGGGAGGATTACAATTCATTGTATACATGTATGTCATCGTCAAATAATAACTTCAAAGCATTATATTAAAACAGAGGTGGAAGTATGGGAAGCCCAGTCATCAAAGGCAATGTCTTTGAGGGGACAAGAGGATCTGGACCCGTTCTCTCTTTCACTTATGGTGCCACAAGGTGACCATGGCTGCACAAAATTTTGGACAAATAATGACTAATATCACAGATTTCCTAAGTTTTTCACCCCAACTCTTTTAATCAAGGCATCAATAAAAAATAAAGCAACTGAGAAAAAAAAAAGCTACAAGACTTTTAATTGATGTCTTTTAGGATTCATGTAGGCTCCACTGGAGGTCTAAACCAAGCTCGTGTGAAGCTCAGTTGCAGGAACAGGAGAATAAGAAGCGGGTCCATGCCTTATCTCGTACTGTGAAAAGATCAGTACTGTTAGGAAGAACAGTCTTGGTGGAGCTTGGAACGTGAAAACACCCTATATCAAAGTTTCCTATCCAGTGCTAGAGAGGGTCACAGGTTGAGTCCCCATGCTTAGCTCTGGTCCTCTGCAAGGCCCTCAGTTGCAGGGGGCTGCTGAAGGAGTGGGGGCATTGGTTAGCTGAGAACATTCAGGAAAGCACGGACAAATCTTCTCTCCGTGGTTTTGTGTCAGAGTGTTTACACTGATAAGTTGATGAGCAGAGTCCACAGGATCAGGATGACCTGAGTACCACTGTGAGAATCAGGAACCAGACAGATGTACACGTGACTGGGCCATGCCCATGAGGCAGAAGGGGAGACGCCATATACCGTGACTACCCCTGCAACCTGTATCCGGGAGAAAGGTTCTCTCTGCTCAGTGATCTCACAAATGCTCCACCACCCTTGAAGAGATGGGTGTTGCCTTGTACAATGAAAAAAAATTTCTTACATTACTGTCTTGAATAAAATTCTAATGGAAAGATCATTTGTTTACTTCTTTTGTTGTTGTATGTTGATCTAAAGTTAGCATCCTCTTTCCCACCCCAACACTGCCCACGTCAACTCCTCAGAGGATCTGAAGCTAATGGAAGGTGAATGAGGCACTTACAGCTTCTCGGCTGGTTTTGTGATTCCATTGACATGTTGCTCAGAAAGACATCCTGCACGATGTCCCTCCACTGGATGGTATCCACGTAGCAGAGGATGGGGTTGTTGCTGAATCGCACAGCGCCGGTCAGGATTTCTGAATAAATGGAACCACAGTAACCAAACTCTTTGATTCCCATTAACTCACAAATGCATGCACTCTTTTCTTTACATTTCTAATATTCTGCTTAATGCTGCCCGTGTGCAAATCCAAAGTCCCCAAGGTCGGCCCCATAGAAGACCCGCTAGAGATATATGAAGATACACTTCATGATAATGAAGGGAAAACTTATGAGTTTTTAAGGATTGGGTTGTGGATTTTAGAGATGCGGTAGCAGGAAGAGAAAGCCTACTCAGTATGCACGGCAGAAAGGCCATGTGTACAGTGACTTGTAGATCTGGGGTCATATCAGACAGACTAGGATGATTGGATGACGTGGAGGTGAAGTTGGAGATGAAGGACAAGGGGGAAATCCTAGGTATTTGGACTCTGAAGACCAGGGCTGTCACCAGGTGACTGTCACCAGGCTTATTCTTAGGTGCCACTAGAGGATTTCCGCTGAAGAAGGAAAGAGTGTGAGTGTGAAATGAAATAAGAACCTTATGTATGAAGATGACTCAAATAAATGCCAGTGGTGCAAGGTCATATAAGGACACAGAGTTTTTTGGAAAGAAGAAATGAGAGGACTTTTACAAAGTCAGGGTTGATCAAAAGTCAAATTTCTACAAAGGAAGAGGGCTACGTTAGCAACATTAGATATGACCATGGACCGAATGATTTATAAATAAAAAATCCACAGATGCTCTGGTCTGCAAAGGTAAATTTGACTTGCAGGTTTCTTCCAGAGAAATGAAATGCACAGAGAGACAGAAATGTCTCAGCTATGTCCAAAGGAGACAGGACTGAGAAGTGGGCTAGCTGATGTGTAGGTGTCACCTCCAGTGATCCTCATCTGTTGGAGGAAGGCCACTTGTTTGTTTTCTGGCTGCTTAGACCCGAAATAATCACTTAGAAGCTATATTTTTTTTTGCAATACTGTTTGGCCAATAGCTTAAGTATATTTGTAGCTAGCTCTTATATCCTAAACTAATGCATCTCCATTAATCTGTGCATCACCACAAGGTCATGGCCTACTGATAAAGTTTTGGCAGGCTCCAGCAGAGGCATTTGTCTCCTGTGGTGGCTACATGGCTTCTCCCTGATTCAACCTACTCCCTCTATATGTCTCTTCCCGCCTGGCTATATTCTCTTAAGCCATTGGCCAAAAGCAGCTTCTTTATTAACCAATAAAAACAACACATATACAGAAGAACTTCCCACACCATTTCACCTTTTCTGTTTAAATAAAAAGGAAGGTTTTAACTTTAACATAGTAAAATTACATATAACAAAGCAGGTATCAAGCAAGAATTGCAGTTACAATATTTATATCTACTTTATTTTTATTACAACTAAGGAAAACTGTAACTATCTATTCTTTAACTCTATCAAAGACTCCAAAAGGATATAATATATCCATTGTAAGCAACTTCCTTTTTAGATATAAGAGGGGAGGTGATGTGGGAGGTAAAGTATGCTGTGAATATGTTTTATTGTCATTGGTTAATAAAGAAGCTGCTTTCGGTCAATGGCTTAACAAAGTAAATCCAGGCTGCAAGAGATATCAGGAGAAAGAAGAAAGAGTCAAAGGGAAAAGCCATGTAATTGCCCGTAGGAGACAGACGCACCAGAACCTTGCCAGTAAGCCACAGCCATGTGGTGATACACAGATTAACAGAAATCAGTTAACTTAGGATAAAAGAACTAGCTATCAATACACTTAAGCTATTGGCCAAACAGTATTGCATATAATATAGTTTCTGTATGATTATTTTGGGTCTAGGCAGCTGGGAACAAGTGAGCAGCTTCTGGCTACACTGATAAAGATCTAAAGACTATCATTCAAATATGGAAAAATGTCTAGAGAGACAGCATACACTGCCCTTCTAGGGGACCTGGGTTTGGTTCCTAGCACCCATAGTGCTTGTAACTCTAGCACCAGGGGGTTCAATGTTTCTGGCCTCCATGAGCACCTATATCTATATGCAAACCGCACCCCCACTCATATGCCTATAATTAAAAGTTAAAAAAGCATAAACATGGGAAACCCAGATATAGATACCAAAGTGAACTCACCACCACAAGGCAGGAATGGGAAGCTCCTGCCTGCACGGAGTGCTGAAATGGAAAAGGAGGGGCTCTCTGGGGAAGCTTGCAGAGACTGCTGGGTGACAAGGAGAAGAGATTTGCACGTGTTCAGGAGCATAGTTTAGAGGAAAAAGAAGCTGGAAGTGCTGAAGGCTTCCAGCAGACAGAGACACAAAGCAGAACTGCCGATCTGGGGCAGGTGACAGTTCTCTCAACAGATGACAGGGGATAAAAGAACTTCAGAAGGAAGGCAGGCAGGCCAGAAAGGGCCAAGTTGGGGAACTCTGCCTGGAAAATAGAGGCGACAACAGTATGATAGAGAAAAAGGAACCAGAGGTATGAGGTCAAACTTAGCAACATCAGATAGGCACAAACACCCAGGTTACAGTGACCACCAGGAGAAGAGACAAGTAAGCACAGAAGGGAAAAAACCAATAATAGGTAACAACAATAATTACGTGAGAGGGGGCAGGATTCAATTAGCTTCCCCCTTCTAACTGAATAGCGTTAGAAGGTAATGAGTAGAAAGTCAAATCTATTTTTATTTCAAAATTCAGGAAATTCTCAGTTGTGGCAGTCGTCCTATATTAAATAACTGGGATCTGTACAATTACCTTACATTAATTATAAAAAATAGGGGTATTCCGGGGTAAGGGCATGCACACACATGCACACGTACACAGAATAGCAACAACAGCAGTAACAACCACAAACTAGGAACTCAAGTCGCCATTGCATGCTTTGACTGTGGTAATAGAGTTGAATTTGTCAACACAGAGGGAGCGCGTTGGCCAGTGTGTGTACTACAGTTCTGACGTGAGGGCACTGAGAGGCAGAGAGAGAGAGACACACAGGTGAAGGAGTAGTTACAGAGATGTTTAGCTGATGAGTGACGGAGCCGGGGCTGGAACACAGACAGCCTGGCTCCAGGAGCCAGACTCATACCCGCAGACTTCCTCACATGTCTGAGGCGAGACAGGCAGAACAAGGCATGCCTCAAGTCCCAAACAGGCCATTTCATGCACTGTGTGTATGGGAGAGATGAATGCTAGCACAAATTCAGAAGCGTGCGTGGGTGCTCGGAGCAGTTAAAGTGGTGGGTGGCAGTTCTGAAGGCGGTTTATAGGCTGGTGAACCAGAGAGCAGGGGAAGGAAGTGTCTGACTGGCTGTGTGGCCACATCCTAGCTCCACACACTGGTAGGTTCCCACTCTCTGTTCCCTTTCTTTTCACCCCATCCCCTTCCCAACCCATACTTCCCCATCAGAGCTGCAGGGCACACAGAGATGACAGAATCAGCCACGGGGTAGAGGACTGTGGGCGAGTGATCTTATTGCCATGCCTTTTTTTTTTTTAAATGACAATGTACAATACCTGCTTTTAAAAAAGGCCATGGCACCAAGTGGACTTACTGACTTGAGAAACAGTCCATGACATGGAGGAAGAATTGTTGTTTCTCAACCTCTCGTCCATCTTTTCCAGTTTCCTCTTCAGATTCAAAACCTTCCCTTCTCTTCCCAGCTTACCCTGAGTTTCCATGAACCAATATGAACCTTGAAGCCTGCTTCTCAAGCCTGGCAGGGTTTTTAGTTCAGTAGACCCTGTCCCAGGAGTGGTTTTGCTCTCTCCAGGTTCAACTGTTTTTGCTCCTCTGGGAGGAACATCAAGTGAGCAAACTCATAAGCTGTTGCTGTAGCACATTAATTGCTTTGCTATTTTTCATTGCTGTTGTCAATGTTTTGCTATACCTAACCAATGAGCTGAATTCTGAAAGGCATGCAGATAGAGAAAAAACAAGGCATGATTGGGATACCTGATGTTTCAGATGTCCAGTTTCGCCTAGGAATAAGTCCCTGCAAGATGAGGGAGTGGCTGCATGTCCTTTCTGCCTCTGGCCCAAGCTTACTTCCTACTATCCCAAACTCTCACTCACCAAGGTTGGCTGGATCCAGAGAACTCAGTCATTGATTCCTATCTCTGGATATTATTCCTCATCCATGGAAGAACTGATTTCTACCTGGCTGAAATCTCTTTCCATCCTATGGCCATCTACATAACTGCTACCCACCGAATCCTGCAAACAGCACTCAGTACATGTATTTGATAGACATATCTTCTCTGAGTTAGGATCAATGGAAGCGACAAATTCGCCTCTCTGCCTTGATGTCCCACCTCTTACCCTGTAAGTTCCGCATGGGCAGTTCTCTAAGACCAGTTTTGTTTTCCCCATAGTTGGACAGGACAGCTAAGGCATAGGTGTTCTCATATAGAGTGTTCCCCCTGATGATCTGCAGGTTCTCCAGAGGGATCTTCTCCACGGTGTTGAGAGCAATGAGCACATAGCCAGCCACCTCCTGGATGGTCTGAGAGAGAGGAAAAGCCTATTAAAGTGGATGCAAAAACCGCGTTTAACTTCACAATGACACATTCATGTGGCAGATAAATCTAAGACACGTAGACAACTACACTTGGGTGAAGGGTGTGGCAGGGTTTGCAATGATTCTTTCATGTCTGCATTTGTATTCAAGAAGCCTGCATTAAAATTTGCATTTGACGTGTTGGGAGTCTCACTTTAACTCAAATGAAGACAATCATTTTGAATGAATCTCTCATGATGTCTTGTGGAAGGAAGAAGGGAGGGAGACATGAATTAAAGAAATGAAGTCAAAGTGAACCCAACCGATGTCTGAGTATCAGCAAAGGTTGTTTTGAAGCCTTCAGAGTTTGCTCCTAAAGGCTCAGTAGGATTATTTAGGAATTTGTGAACCAGTTATAAATTTCTGGTAGCTTGAGATTAGCCATGGCGTAAGCATTTTTACCAAGTGTATAGGTACACAGCACAAAGCAGTGCTTTTTAAGGTTATGATTGTTATTATTTGGAAAGCTAATATGTCAATAACGTCATCTGGTGGAGGCAATGTCTAGCTGTCAATGTTAGCACCTCTGAGGACTGTGAAATATCAGAAGGGGTTCCGTCCTATTTTGTTTTCCACAATGAATTTGACTGTAGCTGATCAAATGTTATGAGAGGACTTCTCATAATACTCTCCTGTAGTCCCTGGGACTTGTGGCTTCCCTAAGATGAAGTATCCATGCCTCAAGTCAAATTCTTCTGAGGTTTCTCTCTGCTCGTGTTTCATTCTATAGTGTTTGTGTAGGACAACCCAAATGCAATGCACTCACCTTTAAGAAGGAAAGGTCATAATTCTTTTGCACGTAGGTTATTTCCAAGTTCCCAAGGACCACTTCACAGTTGTTGAACATCCTCTGCAGGCTCAGAAAGTGGTCTTCGAAAGTGCCAAGTTGGGTGAGTCTGTTACTCGTGCCTTGACAAACTAGAACAAAAGGGAAAGAGGTCTCTTCAAAGATGCTGAGTAAGGTAGCAAACCACAACAGAACAATATTCGTCAGCTTTCCGAGCCACAGTGACTAACAATCATCTTTGATCAAAGCCACCGCCACGCTGATGTGGTTAGAGATGCTTAAGTTGACATAGCTGTAATCCGCAGTAAGACAGAACTCATCCCTGTGATGGATGTGATCATATGGTATTAAGGATACGGAGCAAACAAGGCATTAAAAGTTGAAGGCAGGGCGGGGGGAGACGCACCTTCTATCAAGGTTCTGTGTTTGTTACTTATCTTGTTTCTGTGGCAAAAGAAACAAGAAGGGAGAGGGCTAGTTCAGCTTCCAGTTCCAGGGGAGATAGTTAACAATGGCAGAAAAAGAATGGCGTCCCAAGTGTGGGACAACTGGTCACATAGCATCCGCAGTCAGGAAGCAGAGAGAGGTGAATAGCATTCAACTTCCTTTCTCCTTTTCCTTAGTTTGAGGACCCCTGGCATGGAGTGGTGCTACCCACCTTTAGGGTAGAACCCAACCTAGAAAACTGTTCAGAGATGTGCCCAGATGTCTGTTTCTATGGAGATGCTAAATCTTGTCATGTTGACAATCAAGATTAACCATAGCAGTCTCTAAAACAGGGTAGACTTAAGAGTGCCTGTAGAGAAAGATATCCATCAAATCCACATGTATGACACAATTGCAGGGTGAGTTAATAACAATGCAATGAACAATGCAGAAAATAAGGGCACTGCCTTGTTGTGTATACAAGGAGTCTCCAAAACCACAACACTCAATAGGAACTGTTTTCTAACCACAATTCTGTGTACGCAAAATCAATGAAAACAATGGAATTTTAAAAGTCAACCGTTAGAAATTAAAAATACTCTTCAGAATCATCCAAGGACAAATCAAAGTTCTGATTATAAAACACCCAGAGATTTTTAGATGAAAAGACAGTGCTGTAAAGCAGTAGGTTAGTAAAAACCAACATGTCCTTCTGTCTTTTACACATGTGTTAATCAAACCAACATAGGTATCCATATGTTTGCCTTGTATCTCCTGCCAATACACAGTGTGTCAAGACATAGACTTAACCCAAGAAAACATGTGAAATTAGGGGCCAAGGTTAGACCACAGAAATGTACTCAAAAGTCTACATTTAGAAGCAAAGGAGAGGGCAGTAATAAAACGGTATTTACAACTTGGCTTTTGGGAAGACATGTTTAGGCAAGCATAACAAAACAAAGAGACTTGGAGCTTTTGAAGCAGGGAGCTTGTTAAAGGATATACTTTGAACCAAAATTATCCTAAGAGTGAAGAAATATGGCATCTGGGTTTAGACATTACATTTAGAACTGGCCAGATCCTTTGGTGTTGGCTAAGTTGCTCCCTTGACAGTCACAGTAACCAGGGGACAGAGCACAAAATAAGGCCAATGTCAACACGGTGGTACTTCCTTCAGGTACGTTTACAATATGCATTCATGTTTTATAGGCTTCTTTGTTCCCTCCCTTTGGGTTGTTCTAAGAGCATCATCTGTCTGGCCTTGCACGGTGGAGCCACAGTAAGCAACCGGCACATGTTCAGACACCACAGAATCAACCCAAGGTATTTACAGACATTATGAAGCAATCGTCTCATCCTCTTTAACTCTATGGGAATTTCTCTAGCCCCCATCCATTTTCTCCAATGAATTCAGCGGAAGCGATGGCTCTCACATAGGAACTGTGAAGGTGACAGGTTGGGGTCCCTATCTCCAACCTGTAAAGACGGTTGAAGGGAAAACTAGACAATCAGGAGTGCTTCAAGCTCCAGAAAGAATGTAGGAATTTTACTTCCTTCCTGCAAACCCAGGACAGAATAAAAGTTGTGCGACTCAGGTCTTCAAAGCACATAGCTTCTGGTCCTCAAACTTTAGTAAAAGCGTTTATAAATGTATGCAAAAGCTGAAGGAATTGCCAATATTAGCATCCTCACAAATACTAATAATCTTCACTGTACTCTAACCCATTTCTATTCAGATCTATCTGGTCCATGGTCATACTGTAAAAAAGGAGGAAGCATCAGCAGACGGCTCCTTGACTCACAGCTGTACACTTGGCACACTTTGCTGGGTTTACAGATGTTTTTGAGGCACTGCAGGCACTGAGATGATCTAAACTTCCACCATGATAGAAAATGTCGCTGTCTTCCTGAACCTTCCTTCCCAGGTGGGCTTGGCTCACACGAGGCCCAATCGGACTCCTAGGATTTTCACTGCGGTGTGGTCTTGCCTATGGAGCCCTCGGGTAGGAGTGGGACTCATGAAATGCTGCCCTTCAAGTTGAGTTCACTCCCCAGCCCAGCATTTTGGGGATTAATCTTTGCTTCTGTGACAGATTCTGGGCAAGCACATTAAGAGAAGTTATTTGTGCATTTTCTTAAGACACAGAGGGCTGATTTGAGGCGCGTTTCCTTAAGGAAACCTTCACTTAACTGAAATTACGGAATTGGTCCTGGGATTATGGGGTAGGCTATGGCAGGTCTATGCTAACATTGCATATACAGCTCTCCTTGCCCACTGCACTGATTAACACGCAGTGTAAGACAAACTTCTCCAGAGTCCTCCAAGTTCATTTGCACACTTTCAGAAGTGCCCACAGAAACTCACCCTTGCTTTAGCTCACTGTTCTTCCCAGTGGCCAAAGTTACGGGGTTCTTGGAAATGTCCCCCCATCACCTCTGAAGCTGTCTCTGTTTCTGTCCTTGCCCTGTTTCCTACAGTATATTCCACTTTAAAGTGGAGATCACATCACACAAAGCCTGGGTCCAAGCCATCGGAATGTTTCCTGGTGTAATTCCAAGGAGCAAAAGTTTCTCTTTGGGTCCACGGGCTTTTCACTTCTTTCCATTTTCCTGCTGGCTCTTTGGTCCAGGAACTCACTTTTGATTTCTCTCAAACTCACATAGCATTTGCTTAGCAGGCTGCCCACACCCAGCACCGGATACCTTGCTCTCCTTTTTAGTATGGACATGGCGATTCCATAAGTAACTGTCAGAAGAGGCAGTCCTAACTCGCAGCTGCGCCCTATCATACCTCTCAAGCTTCTTTTCTTCCACTGTTCTTCCTCTTTTCTTCCTTCAAATGATTCCTTCTGCATTTATTGTCGACTTTCGCCCATATGTATATATATACCACATATTCAAAGGTGGGAGAAATAAAATTATAACTGTACGCAGCCTGTACATTTTTTTCCTCATCATTGTTTTTTAAATAAAATAGCAGTGTTTTCTATAGCATTTACACTGCAGAAGGTGTTATAAGAACTAAGCAATCTTGGGACGACAACATAGAGACAGGAGGAGATTTACACATAAATACCACTTTTAATACGGTAACGGCATCCAGGGAGATCCTCGTACTCATCATCCGAGGGTACCGGGAGATGAAAAATTACACACGGGCACTCTTTGGACTGACAGCACTGATGTGCACATGCAGGATGGCATTATATTTCTATTTTTTGTTGCCAAAACAATGAGTGACCATGTGACCAAATTCTCAGACGACGCACATGGGTTTTCAGAGTTCTCATTTCTTTGTGTCTCACGAGGGAGGCATCAGAGCAGAAAGGATTTATTTGTAAAATGATATCCATCAGACTTTTCCAGCTGGTCATTTCAAGATTTTCCTAGCCAGACAACACATTTCAGTAACTTAAAAGCTAGGGAACCATTCCCATGATGTCTTACTGAGGAGCTTAAGGAAATCACAGATGAAATGGTAGTTAAATGAAGGTTTAGTGAAAAGAGTCCTGGAGACTTGCTAGAGATTTCATCCCATGGGGATAGAAATTCTGTTCTCTACTTGGAGATGATGGCCCTTCAGGTGGGAATAGCCAAAGAGGACCCAACTGCAGGTTTTCTTACATGTAAGTAAAGTTTTAATGTTGATTTTAGGGAAGATAGTGGAAATTTTCTCCATAAAGACAATGTCAGCAGACTAATTTATGAAAGTTGAAATGATAGGACAATAAAAAAAATCTTTGACTTGAGCCACAATGAATAATTAGAAAATGTAAGCATTGGTATTTATTGTACACCAAGCCAAAGGTTTTACGCAATGGGGAAAATCTTACGATTTTAAAGACCTGTCTTTACCGAGTGATCTCCCTCCGAGGTTCTCTTAGCTATTTCCCTCTCTGTGACAACTGGGAACTAGTTTCCAGTTAGTGGGCATGTGAACAGATGTGACAAGCTGCATCTAGAGTGCAGCTCAGGAAGAAAGGCAACGCAATCCTCAGAGAGAAAAGTTCTCTTACGCTCTTGAAGGTTTGCTTTGCGTGTTATCACAATCGTGTGGTGCTAACCGTGGCAAGCCGCAGCACGCTTACACAGCTTCAAGCCCAAACCACAGTTACGTTAGCAAGCAACGCACATGAGAATAACATTTCCTCTATTTTGAGCAGGGAAAGTCAACATCAAAACTAGTTGACTTCTATCCCCATGGTTCTCCTCCGCAGCCTCTAAATAATTCTAAAACAAATGTAGAATTTCTAAAAAGCACACCCATTAGAGGTAGGATGCCTTTGTCCGTTTTGTCCTACTTCCGTGGGAGGTAGGTGAGAGTTCTGAGTTACAGGAAGGACAGTTTTATGAGGGACAAAAGAATACGTTTCTAATGACATCATCAAATACCTTTCTGTTAACAAGACTGCCATGGTATCATTCCCCGCTGGTTAACTCCTCTTAATGTGCTAGCGAGGTAAAGACCAGTTTTGTCTATTTAAAGGGACAACGGTGAGTGTAATCAGATTGTGAACAGGGGGCTAGAGAGGTGGCTCAGTGGTTAACAGCAATTGTTGTTCTAGAGGACTCTAGTTTGGTGGCCTGCAGCAGCATGGGAAGGCTTACAGCTGCCTGGGATTTCAGCGCCAGGGAGCTTGACGTTTTTTTCCAGCCTTCTTAGTACTGCAGTTGTGTGTACAACCTCCACAGAGACACACGCATGTGCATATTTTAATTAAAAAAAATCTAAAAAAGTGATTGTAAATGAGAAAGTGCTTTACAAATCATACCCCTCTCTAGATGTAAACTGTGTGCCCCACTGAGGCCTCACCCTGGCTCCAGCAGGTATAAGAATTTTGCTTCCATGTCTTCTCTGATGCCAGCAAACTGCTTCATTCTACAGTTTCTTTCACTGACAATCTTAAACCACGGGGCAACCTATTCTATTATTCACAAGAAGTTGAATGGCAAATCAGAAATGAATTTGTCATGTGATTGAACTATGCATATTATAAGGGCCTACTGAGGACCTGGCAACCCTTTGCCCTCATAGAGAGTTCCGCCAGTTACTGACCCTGATGGGAAATGAAGACCCTCAATGCCAACTCACAGAGTAAGGAAAGTTGATTGTCAGTAAACTAGAACTGGAAATGGTTGAAGCACTCCCGCTGAATATCGAGAGTAAGAGCGGTGCATGATGGAGAAGCGGCCCTGGTTTAGAGTCCCTCTACGTGGAAGTGTAGACAGTAGTCAATGTGCTGCGGCTGTGATCAGCTTCTCGGAGCCCGTGTGAGTAAGTGCTCCTCTGTCCTCTGACTTCTGCTCACCTCATCTCAGGACAGCACACTCACTCATGATTAGGGCTGTTTCTTCACACAGAGGCATACTTCTGCAGTGACTCCTTCTGAAGGGTGCCTCCCGGACTTCCTCCTTCCCTCTTCGCCTCCATGGCATTTCCATGGATCTGACCTATTTATCCAGAGCTTGCTGTTCCCAGAGTATGGCAGCTCACCAAGGCTGACAGCGTGGAGTCACAAACAACAGTAGCGTCTGCATTGCCTCCACACCTCGCAATAGTCAAGGTCCTCCCTCTGAGCTCAGGCAAGAGCTCAAGCAAGCAGCTAGCGCTGTCATGACTCTCTCAGATGGCCGAAATCGGAGGAGTCCTTGAACGTGAGACCTCAGGGGAAGTCTGGAAACATGTATCATCTCCATCCAGGCTCCCAACATTGGTTTCTTGCTGCCAGGGGAAGCTAGGACACTCACAGGAATGGAGAGTTTGGGTGTGAATGTGCTAATGGGGCATAAACGATTAGCTCAGAGCACCAGCCCTGATAAGGACCAGTGTGAGCAAAGTGGAAAACACAGAATCTCCATAGACTGGGGCTAAAAATGATTGCATGAAAATTGACTTTGAAACCGGACTAGTTTGGCTTTAAGGAAAATAGCTCTTTACTAAATCTTAAGATGCCCTTTGATACTAACTCCCAGTCACCTGTGACCTCTCTTAATCTGTGCAGTAGACAACTGGCCATCAGAAAGCATTTTGGAAGCGTGAAAGGCTGGTGGTGGGCTGGAATTCGACCTCCCTACCCAATGTTGCCATGACCTTGGTGCACTAGCCTGTCCGCCTGCGCTTCCTTAAGCGCTTCTGTCAGGAGGGCTGAGCATTCCCACCCGGGTGTGGTGTCTCTTCGTGGACATGGCATGCCTTCACCATCCGTGTCATTCCCAGCAAGGCAATGCGAAAGCAAAGGGAGACAGGTCTTCCAGGTCCTCTTCCCCTAAGCACGGTCCCCTCCCAGCTCACAGAGATTCTCGTCCATATCTTGCTCAGGTCTGATGACTCACTCCTTGATGATGCAGGCTGAGTAATGTTTCTCACACTGGACTGTTCACTTGCAGGTGGAACTATTCCTCTAGAATTCGTGCGCATGCCATATATGGCCAGGAAGCTTTATGACATGGGGGGGGGGGGGCAGCAGCCTGGAACAACGCTGGAGCCAGTTAGCAAAGTTTACCTTGCTCCGTTGTCTGCTCTACAGACTCGAGAGGCTGTTCTTTCTTCTATTCATTCATACTGTCATTCACTGAGTTACAGGAAGGACGGTTTTATGAGGGACAGAGAATATGTTTCCAATGACATCACCGGATACCTTTCTATTAACAAGACTGCCCCAGTATCGTCATGTATCATCTCCAGCCAGTTAAGGCCACTGAGCATCCTAATTGGGTAGCAGGGGACCAGTTTTGCCTGTTTCACAGGGCAATTGTGAGTAGTGATAAGATTGTGGACAGAGATCTCAGTGGTTAAGAGCACTTGCTGCAATTGCCGCTATGCCAGAGGACCCCAGTTCGGTTCCCTGCGCTCACATGGGGAGGTTTACAAATGCCTGCAGCTACACCTCCAGGTTGCCCATTCATCGGTTTCTTATTCATTTGCTGAACCACAGCGTGCTTAATCGAGTAGTACAGAGACAGCTGCCAAGGATGAATCAGAAACAATGACTCAAAGGAACCAATAATCCTTTTAGGAAATGACATGAGATATGAAATAGTTGTAGGACGTCCCACAAGGTAGAGCCATGCTGCATGAACACAATGAGGCAGGAAGAGGAGAAATCACCAAGCTCCAGTTACCAGAAAATAATATCCCAACATCCCTTGGGAAGCAGATGAAAATGCAGTGCTTCATGTCACACTAAAGGGATAAAGGGGTTGTAAGTGCCAGTGTTGAATCTGGTGACCTTACCACACCCAGGGCCACAATTTCCCACCCTAAAATGGTGGTGGGGGCTTCCATTTGTATGTTTTTTTCTTTGCATTCCTCTCCTCTGGCTCATTGCCCACATTTTAATTTGGGGGTATAGCTTATCTTCTCTGGATTATAGCTATCTATGTGAATCATAAGGTCTTAAGAAAAATCTTAAACAAGGTATTCAATTTGCAAGGAAATAAAAGAATTCTGATCTAGAAAACGGAATTGGAAGTTAGTTTTGGGCAAATGTTTCTCCGCAGAGAGATTCTGGGCTTCGAGAGCTGTGCATATCTGGTCCTCACCACAAGATACTTTACATATTTTTTTCTATTTTTACTTACTCATATTTTTCAAAAATCAGATTTTAATGAACTCTTGTCTATAAGGCCATTTCTGTAAACAAATAAACATATACATTATATATATATACATATACGCACACACATATGTATGTTATTCTACAATGAACACCAAAAAACAATCTAACAAACAAGTATATAATTTTCTTCACCACAGAAAATAAATAGAAAACCAACGACAACCCAAATCCTAAAAAGAATAGCAACCACTAAGATACCATCAGGAGACTGGTATGTGGGTGTGATTTTTTTTTTTAATTATTCTGAAAACAAGCAATCTCTTCACAGCTGCTCTCTCTTAACCTTGGCAGCTTTGGCTATTCCACGATAGCCACTCTCTAGTGGAGTTTGCTGGGGGAATCTTCCAGAATGCTGCTCTTTCAGAACCTCAAGAGAGCCAGGAAAGGAGTCAGTAAGGAAGACTTCTGAGGATTTGAAATGTTTTGTGGGGCAACATGTCAAAGGGAGGTTTCTTCTCCAGAGGACCAGACACTTGCTGGGTTATTGGGACCTCAGCGGGTGGTAAGGGCAGTGATGCTGAGGTGTAGAAGGAAACCAACTGCTTTAAGAGTGGCTGGGGGAAGAAATAGGCTGAGGAGGAAATCATATATGCAGACAGAGCTGTGGCTGAGATCCAAGATGCACCACACAAGTCTGGCTTCTCACTGTCCCTTTCGGGCTGGGACTGTCCACTGTACCAGAGATGCTCTGAAGAGGAAGAAAAGAATCTCTAAATAGATTGCTAACCTGGTCCCACCCGTGAGCCGAGTGTACAGCTTGCTGTACTCAAGTTCAGAAACAAGGCAGGTCTCAGAGCTACTCAAAATAAGAAGGTGTGTCTACCTCTAAAAATGCTTAAAAAGCAAAATGAAAGAGAAGAGGGGGTGGGATCTAAGGCCCTAGATGTTTGACTACAGAATGATTTTAACCTAGGCTTTTACCGGCACTCGTCAGTGGTCACTAGACTTGGGGCGACATGTCAGGACTAAAGTCCTGGTTCCACCTTTTCCTAGGCAACGTCCTAACCTCTCATGACTCTGGGATAATTTGGGGAGGGGGGAGAGTTGCTGGCAATGCATGCGATGCAGGGAAAACCCTGACTAAATCCTACTGTGACTTGAATCTGAATTAAACCTGGATTGGGGCCCACTAGCATGAATTGCTTCCTTCCGTTCCAGCCCTCTTGGAGGAGGCTGACCTTTCCACCCCTCTGCTCACACTGCTGGTGTGTGGCCTGTCCAAGAGCTATGAGGTCGTGCCGCTGAGGGATGTGTGGTTAATGCTGACCATCACTAACTGCCCACCCGAGTCACAGGGATGTGACCATGGCTCAGCAGGAAGGAAAGGTAACTGGGTCCAAATCGGACCAGGGGGACTGTGCTGGGTCACTTGGCAGTAAGGAGACCAAACCTGCTATGAGCCTTGCAAAATTCTTTCTCAAGGAGCCCCCTCTTTTTCCGGGAATGTTTTCTCCTGTTGTGAGTTTTCATTCAATGAAGGGCTTTTCCTGACCCTTTGCGGTGGTTTTCTAAGTTGATTATATAAAGGCTCAAGGCTCACGACCAAAAACAAGTTGATTGGGATTTGTGGGCTGTGTTTGCACATGTTTTTATTCAGCTCTTGCCTGAAAATGAGCCACCTGAACTCACTCCTGGTTAAGTTTAATGTGCCTTTGTATCAGTCTTAAATGGGCAAGAGGCTATAGTAGGGCGTAGAGGAAATCTGTGAAGAGGACTAAGCTGCTTAGAGATCTGAAATCCAAAGCCCATTTTCAGGATTCATGCACCAGAGAAAAAAATACCGACTCAAAGATCATTAACAACTAATAAATTTTCTCATGCGATGCCTAAGACAAGTTCTCATAGAACATTCTGAACTTAGGCTAGGGAAGTAGTTGCAACGGGCTGGCTGGTCTGTTGCTTTTAGGCTGTTCCATGAGTAATGTTATCGATTAAAAATATGTGTTCTTAGGTGTCATGATTTGTTATTAAATGGCCAGGTGTCTGGACACTTGAGGGATTTTGCCAACCGGGACTGGCTTTCTAATGTGCTCATCAAAGTCTCCCGGAGGGAGCCTGAATCATCACGTATGAAGCTCTAGAATAGGACCCTGTATACTTTTTCTGAAAAGGCTACACAAAGTGCAGTTTTGCAGATTAGGTAATCTCTGCCCATCCCTCAGTTCTGCTGGAATAGTATTACAATAGTCACAAGCAATGATAAAATGGGTGCATAATCGGTTGTGTTCTAAGGAAACTTCACTTACAAAAGCAGGCTTCAGGATGGATATGAACTCTTGCTGTATTTTACAAGACTGCTTTAAAAGAAGGCCTAACAGGAAGCCAGAAGTATATAGTTAGACACCCCTATTCCTATACAGGACAGAGAAAACCCTGGTTGCAATGACAGATTTTCTAAGGGCATGTTATCAGGAGTTTTCTTGGCACTAAGTTTTTCTTATTTTATCATTGTCTAAGCAGAGTAACCACCATAAGATATAAGGTACTGAAAAGTGGTACTCAGATAGGAAAAAGCTGTGTGTTGGTGTGCATGAGGTCTGTGCTGGGCATCATTGTAGACTTAGATTTCATGCTATCCTAAGCAGAGTTAGTAATCCTGTCTTCTAATAATGGAATGGATGAGTCTGTCTTGTATCGCCATCACTATGACACAGTTATTCCTTACACTGATCTGAAACCTGTTCTCTTTTAATTTTCCTGGGCACAGCGGAAGTGCCTCTTATGCCAACCTCTGGTCCTGCAGATATTTTCAGAGAATGTTTCTCAGCACAGTTCTTACCCCATTGCCTTCCTGTAGAGCCTCCTCCTTGCCAGGCCTCCTAGGAACCCCACGTGTGTGGCTTCCCCGCCCAAGACCTTTGCAAGGCCTGTGTCTAAGCAGCATGCTCTGACATCATGTAGTTGTAGCTCCTTTGTGTGAGGAGTTGCTCAGATTCGGTGAGAAACATTGTTATTTCACAGTTTATCCTGTTTCTTTAAGGACGTAATGTGTCACACGGACTGGGGACACAGGCTTGTAGTTTTAGCTAATCAGATGGCTGAGGCAGGAGGATGAGAACCTCAAGGCCAGTTTAGATTAGTAAGTGAGGACTGAGTCTATAGCTCAGTGGCAGGGATGCGCTTAATGTGAAAGACACTGGCCTTCATCCTCGGCACTTACAAGAAAGAGGGCAGGCTTGGTAATCAGTTCCAAAGCTTAGGTGGGGAAGCATTTTCCTTGCTGTGTCTCCTTTGGGCTTTAGAATCCTACCACATCTTAGGAGCCTGTAAAAATCATCAGACAAGAACATGCTTCATTTTCAACAATCATGGCTTCATTAACTTTGGAATATACTATCTCTTCATTATTAACTATTGTGCGCATGAGTACTTTCAGACTTGCCCTGGGGAATCACAAAGGGTATTTTATGCCTGCTTTCCAAATGAATCCTGTCTTTAACTGGTATGCTTTTGTCTTACTTACAGATCACTTTTGCGGATTTCTTCATCATGTGTTCTTAAATGTCCTCCCCACATGCTCGAACGAGGCTGACATTATCTATTGGTAAGAAACTGCTGAATTTCCTTTCCCTGAAGACCAGTTACAGGCCAGCTTCAAGGAGACACCTCAGGTGTTCCCTTCAGTGAGGACACCATAAAGGGGAGCTACAGAGTCATGTCCAAGAAGCTCCTCAGTGGAACTAGCTTTACCCAGGGACCGTGGTAAGTCTAGAGACTCTGGCAACTAGGTTGGGGGAAGAGTGGAGTATGGTGCGAGGTGGCTGAACCCCAATTCGTGGCTTAAAATCACTACCAATGAAAGCAGCTCACCTCTTGGTATGTCTGAATACCAAATCAAGGCTCAACGCTTCACTCCAGGAGGGAGGAAGCCACCTCATTTGTTCCTGGGCCAACCCTGGCTTTCCTGGCTATCTTATTAAACCTGACAGCACATGTCGACCGAGATAAAGCTAGCGCTGGAATCCTGGACTCTGGTATGCGAGGCCATTGCAGGACGGTGGTTTCCAGTGGCTTGTCAGTGGCAGGAAGGCAGAGGGCTTGTGGGATGGACGTATTTCAATAAGCCCTAAAGCAAATCTTGTTTTTCTTTTTAAGCTGACTGCCTGGAGACTGAAGCCAGAAACTGGGGAAGAGAGTGAGTTCTAAGTGTGTACTTTATGTCTTAACTCAATTCGTCCTGAAGTTGTTTACTCTGGCCCATTGTCAAGCCTTTGCAGCGGGGGAGAGCTGGTGGCGGAAGGGGTCACTTCCAAGGGTGCCGTGAGTCTTTTGCAGTGGACTCCTTCCATGCTGCTGAAGAACCACTCAGAGATGATTTTTCCCCCTTCAAACCAAGAACATTTTCTACACAAGCATTTCTTTGTAATCTCAGTTAGCTTTTTACGATAATTCCTGCTTCTAGTTTAAAGACTACAGATGCTGTGTGGGTAGAGGGTGGGAATGAGGGAATAGAAGAAGGGAAGATCTAGGTGTCTCTCACTTAGCAAATGTGGTAATACTTTCTTCCATGGAAAAAGCACATCAACTAATAAGAAATGCAGACAGTTTGTGGTACCACTGCAAAAGCTTGTAGCTGGCTTGGGGAGGCTTGACTAGATGCCCTACTTTGCTCCTTCCCTCCCAAGAAGACCTGACCCTTTGCCAGGAGATTATCTGAACCACATCTTTATGTTTGGGGACATCACAAATGTTAGGTACCTGAACTCAGTCACTCATCAAATATTACCTTGCTTTATAAAAGAGACCAGACACCCAAGTACCATAGAAACATTAGGATACAGACATCTCCCTAGTAGATAAATTGTTTTCTCCAGGGAATGCCCCTAACCAACGGAAAAACACTTATATGTTCTTTGTAAGCCATTTGCTATTTAGTGTTGATTTGGGGCCATTTGCCTATGCATGGCTTTTCCTTATCCCAGCCTGGAGGTGGTGGTGCAGGCCTTTACTCGCAGCACATGGGAGGCAGAGGCAGACAGATCTCTGTGAGTTCAAGGCCAGCTTGGTCTACAAGAGCTAGTTCCAGGACAGGCTCCAAAGCTACAGAGAAACCTTGTCTCAAAAAAAAAAAAACCACCAAAAAATAAAAAAGAAAGTTTATATCCCAAATCTCACAATGCCTTTCATTGAGTAAATATCTGAATCATCTCCTTAATCTCCTTACAGAAGAAGTAACATTTGCAAAATGTTTTCTTGTCTAGGTTGCAAGTAATGTTGACTTTAAAATTCATGCCTACCCCGGAGTTCAGGTATTGGAAAAAATCGACCTCAGAGAGAGAGACTGCTAGCAGGGCGGGGGCAGTTGTGAGGGTGCCTGAGCAGAAATGGCTCAAGAAATTTGTACGAAATTCAACAAATGTTCTCTGGGTGCCTTACCAGTATACAAACACAGAGACTCCTATATCCAGAGATCGTGGAAGGAGATCATTACCTATGCTTATCAGGCTTTGATAATCATAGTTTAGCCTTGTCGTCATTGGAAAATAGCCTTACCTTGGGGATTGTTTCAGTGAGATTTTGCATTAACAGGTGTATGGTTGATCACCTAATCCATTCATCCATTGGCAGCCATTTCCTGAATGTAATCCCCACACCCATCCCAGCACTGGGTTTGTTCAAGTAAATGTGGTGGCAATACAACAAACCAGCAGCAATCCTTCTACAGTGTCACACATATCATGAACCTGCACTCACGTGACTTGCCCTTGAAGGTGCAGTGACTGCTCAAACCACATCCTTTTACAAGAGGAAGGAGGGGGCTGAAAGGAGCTTTTCCAAAGGATTCTGAGTCCTGAGCTATGAAGAATGATGCAGTGCTGGGCAGAGGATTAGAACCAGGGGACAGGGAGAAGAGGAAACAGAGAGAAAGCTTAGAAAGGAGAGGCATGAGGGGGGCCCAAACACAGCTGTTAAGTGAGGTGAACTCCTAGGCCCATTACAACAGCATCTGTCAGGAATGAGACAGCACTGATTAGCACAAAGAGATCTGGTCTATCTCAGAGCCTCTGCATCAGGGGAGGGGTTCTGAGACTAGGGTCTATCTCAGAGCCTCTGTAGCAGGGTAGGGCTTCTGAACTTGGGGTCTATCTCAGAGCCTCTGCAGCAGGGGAGGGGTTCTGAGACTAGGGTCTATCTCAGAGCCTCTGTAACAGGGTAGGGGTTCTGAACTTGGGGTCTATTTCAGAGTCTCTGTTGCAGGGGAGGTGTTCTGAGACTAAGATCTATCTCAGAGCCTCTACTACAGGGGAGGGGTTCTGAGATTTGGGTCTATCTCAGAGTCTCTGCAGCAGGGGAGGGGTTCTGAACTTGGGGTCTATCTCAGAGCCTTTGCTGCAGGAGAGGTGTTTTGAGACTAGGGTCTATCTCAGAGCTTCTGCTGCAGGGGAGGGGTTCTGAGTTTGGGGTCTATCTCAGAGCCTCTGCTGCAGGGGAGGGATCTTGAGATTGGAGTCTATCTCAGTGCATGTGCTATGGAGGGGAGTTCTGCGTTTGTCTAGCAAAAGAGGAAATTTTTGCTTTTTTTTTCTCTCAACTGTCTTCAGCAACCCAGCGTGGACCCATCTTGTCCTAGGTGTGGGTTGAGTATGGCTGCTTTTGTTACAGAAAAGCCAGGAGGCACAGATGACCTGGAACTTCCTCAGGTTATAAAGAGGAAGTGAGGGGCCAGCAATGTGGGATGAAAGCTCACATTATCTACAGGGAGGCTGCTGAGGACAAATGAGCCATGATAAAGGCTGGATAGCTGGAAAGAAGGGAGTGTAAGGGAGATACGGTATACATGTGTTACATTGGTATAGATGTGGATAAAATGGTATACATGTGATACAGTGGTATAGACATAATACAGTGGTATAAATGTGGATATAGTGGTATAGATGTGGATACAGTGGTATAGATGTAGATACAGTGGTATAGATGTGGATACAGTGGTATAGATGTAGATATAGTGGTATAGATGTGGATACAGTCAGGGCTCAGAAGGCTCTAAGCGAAGGATGCTATTCTGTGAGTTCTCTCCCATCAAAAAGCTCCCTAAGTCAATTGCTCTTTCTTTCAGAACTGGCCGTCACCACACAGATGCTAAAAACATTTGTGCTGCTGAATTAATGGCTGGTGAAAGTTGAAACTTTCATGTTTTTCTGCTCTGGGAAGAAGTTATGATATTACCGTCAGTTTGGCTGAAGCTACCCAGGAAAGTTTTGTAATCCAAAACAGACCAATTCTGCAACGACATGCTGCATTTCTAGACAGTGTCTTCTTCTTTTTCTTTTTTTAGCTTTATTTATTTATTGGAGAAGAAGGCAATAACAAAGGTTGGCCTTGGTTGGGAGGAGGATGGAGAGGAAGGCAGGTAGGAAGAAGATACACGACTTTATGGTTACAAGCCCAAAGACACGGAAAGAACAGAGCCTCTTAATCCCTCCCACCAATGCGCAGAGAAGATGTCCGAGATATTTCTAATGACCAAACAGGCATCTAAGAAGGGAAACACATGATGTCATGGAAACAACATGTGTCAGCAGTCTGAAGAGCAGGGATGTCCTCTTTACTTCTCCTCCGTGGCCTCTGAAAGCACAGAAGCAATGGATGGGGGAGGGGGCGCTCCATGAGTCTGAAGAATAATTTACTTTCTCTTTGCTTTCAGAGTTTGATCTCCAATTTTATTCATGGCCATAAATATCTAAGACTTCAGGGGTTTGCATGATATGGAATTTCCAAGGGGGGACAACATGAAGAAATTTTGATTTAATATTAGAGATTTCATTACCCTGAACCATCTGCGACATTTCCCTGTGTTGTAACACTTGGATGTAGTTCATGGAATATTCCAGTCTCTCACAAGAAGATTCACTTATCTCTTTCTGGCCTGTAAACCAGCCCAGCAGAGTTCCAGCTTGCAACAAACAGGCAATTCACTCGACCAGATATCACGTTATCTCATCTCCTAAGCACGACACCTGGTAAGTTTCAAGCCCTAAAGCTGCCCGCCTTGTTCTCATCACCTGGTTTTCTTTAAAAAAAAGTTTATTTACTTTTGAAAATTTCATTCATGTATATTTTGCTCATACCTACCCCTCACTTCCCTGACCCAAACTTATCCAGGATCACCAGTCAATATATCTCCCTCTCAATATTGTGCATCATGTCCTCCCACCCATCTCCCCATCTCATTATGTGCCGAGTCCCATTATAGCCACCCAGATATGCCTGAGTGTGGGGTCACTCACTGGCAAATGTGCAACTTATCAGAAGCCATATTCCCAAAGAAAAATGAATCTCCCTCCCCCAAAGCCATCAACTGCCAATAGCTCCTTAGCTATTTCACGGGCCCCTCATCTATTAGTCTAAAATTTTGACAGGCTTTGTCTTATGCATGTAACCGCAGCTGCTGTGTGTCCATGCGTACACCAGCCATATCATTTGCAGAGGACAGTATTTCTCAGCATTTCTCTATTTCCTCCGGCTCTTATATTCTCTCTGCCCTCTCTTCTGCGATGTTTCTTGAGCCTTGGTTTGGGGCACAGGCAGATGATGTAGATGTCTCCTTTAGTGCTGTGCCTCTCTCAGGACATTAACCACCTACAGCAAAAAGAAGCTTCTCAGACGGAGGCTCAGACTGGCCTCCTCCCTCTGACATTTCTGTTTGCAAGCAACATTAGCAATGCTTTTTTAAGTCTGCAGTGAATGGACCGTAGTGGGACATGGATAGACCAGAAGTCTAAAAGCAGGCTCCCCTGAGATGTTGGATTCTTGTCCCCAGGGTACATCATAAGGGGAAACAGTGAGAAGGCAGATGGTGATGGTGTATCTCAGCAGAACCAAGAGGCAGCAGTATGACTGGGTCTCAAAAAAATACCCATGCCGAAGTCCCCTTAGAGGGCTTCCAGTCTTAGGCCCTTCCATCTCGAAGGCATAAAGCTCTTACTCTCCCTTTTTCTGTGGCTTGGTCTTCTGTCATTTCCTGACGTTCAGTTCTTTGTCTGTACTAGGGAATGAACTTGGCAGTTCCCTAGACAACCTATACCTCCATTATATGCAGGTACCATGGGCAGTGGACATACATGCAACAACAGTAATAATCATATCAGTAGTAATAAGAGGCAACCAGTGAAAACTCTTTACTGGAAATGTTGTGAGATTCATCAGTCACATCCTAAGGACGTTTAAATGAGTTCGTCATTGCTACCACGTTAACAAGCCCCACATACAAGCCAGGCTCATACTGACTGCTGGCGATGAAGACTCTGCCTTCGAGGAGCTGATTGTCCAGCAATGAAGACTGGACTGAACTATCACAGGCTAATTCTTCTCCCAGGACTGCTCAGCTCATTAACCCCTGAAGGAGGAGTACACGGATGCCTTTGCTTTCTGGGTCATCCACTGCCACACAAACATCCTCATTGTACTACAGTTTTTTTTTCTCTACAGAAGTGCATAACCTTTGAATGAAACAATGGAAGCAATTATTTGTCAACTCAAGAGCAAGAGAGCAACTCCACTGTCATTAATAAAATTGCTCGGTATCCATGCAGTAAGTTGAGTTATTCATATGGAATACGAGGAAGTAGAGACTGGTCACAAGCCGTTGTGGGGTTGTCTATGGCATAAACCAACAAGCTTTGGGGTATGCGTAGCTGTGTGAGGACAACAGCATCCTCTGGGGCTTGGGGAACATGCTGCTGTAGGTGCTCTCAGGGACTGCGGAAAGTCGTCCCGCTAGCGGTCAGGGAAAACAAGAAACCACAGCAATGTGACAGAAAAAAATGAGGCCAACATAGGTGTGTGGCCTTGCTGCAAGCAGAAGGATCATCAAGTTCAGAAGGCACATGAGTTACTGTGGATTCTGAGGGGCCCTTAGCTTCCTCAGTTTTCTGAATCGTTCTAGGTGACTTTGATAGAAGAAGAGCTGGAGGGGTGAGAAAGGGGGGAAGCCTGCCTTTAGCAATGGTGGAGTGACGTCCTCAAATAGGAGGGAGCCTCTCAGAGGCACTGACAAGGACAGACCGAGGAGATAGGAGACCTGGGACAGGTCGGAACCAATGGACAAAGTACAAACAGATGAATACTGTAGATATGCTGCCCTCCTGCCTATTAAATCACCTTGGGGTCTTTGCCAAAGCTAAATATTCTTGAATGTTTTTAACTGAACTGAATTTCACTTACAGGCCAAGATATGGAACAAGAGTTAAATTGATGATTGATGTTCTTAAATCAAGTAGTGTATCCAACTGAAACTCCAAATGGCCTTTCCTCATTGTTGTCCTGTCAAGGAGGCACACTGAAAAGACGCCGAGAATGTGACATGAAGAACAGACAATCTACTGATCAACCACACAAGCACATGCAGTTCATCTACTGCAAGGAAGGCACTCTTAGAGGACAGATAGGTCATCACAGAGGCTAATCAAGGTCAAGGTAAGATTCCAAGATAAGGGTCTACCTCCTGAAAGTCGGGGTCATGCCATTTCCTGGACACTTTCTCAGTGCCTCAATGGATTGAATTAGAACACAAATGTCGCATTCTGAACAAATCCAGACACTAAGTAGGGAAAGATTCCAGAAATCTCAGCATCCAGTTCATATTCTAGTTTCCTGGCAGGGAGCAGTTGTTCGGGATATGCATCTCCAGGGCCAACAGTTTCTCCAAAAGGAGAGCTGGAATCAGACATTTCCACCATATTCCGTTGTCTCAGACAGGGGATGCCAGTTAATTCGGAATCTACGATCTTACTTTGTCACAGCTCATAGAAAAAGGATCTTGATTTTTACCATCTTACAAATTGTTTATGGAGGAAAGTACTTGATATGTTGTTAGAAAGTTGCTTCAAGGGGACATGAATTAACTGAACATGACTTTAGGGCTGCGGTGCATCTATGTAACAGAGTGCCCAGCATGTGAGACCCCGAATTCCATCTCCAGTACCAGAAACAATACGAAAAGCAAAGAAATGCAAAACACAATTGCCGTCTGAGGCTTCTTATCAGCTTAGATGTGAAGTTCAGATCTTATTGGTACCATTTCCCCCATGATGAAAGCTAGCTATGAGGAGGGTGGGGTAGGAGTCTCACACTTATTGGAAACACATATCAACAACAATTCTTTTCTTCTTAAACTTTGAAAGTAAAAGAAAGGGGTTGTTAAAAATAAAAGCCGTGTTAAAATATATTGTGTTCAGTTAATCTCTTTCTTTCTAACTTGACTCTTTTAAGTAAGGTAAACACATTCCCCCTTTGCTTGATGTTACACAAACTTTTCCCAGAAGATTTGGGGTAACCTGTCAAGCAGCTGGTCATATTTCAATCTGCCAGGCCTAGGCCTGCAAACCCTTTATCTTCACGTGGCCTGGGGTGCTTTCCTGAGGACAGCAGGTTTAGGCCTATTTCAGCTGGGCAGCTCTATCCCGAGGCTCTGGGCATTAATTGAGCTGTAGTCATTTCTGGAGGACAAAATAGAGTCCCCTCAGCTCGCACCTGGCAGAACCTTCTCAAATGCCTGAGGCAGGGTAGGTGTTGAGGCAGGCTCACTTAATGACCCGATACAGCTCATGGCCAGAAGGGTACACACAGTTGCAGATGGGCTCCCGACTTTTTCTATTGGCTTTTACAATGGTATCAACTGTTACCTACTTAGCCTGCCCTGGTCTAGTTCTGTAGCTTCAAGCCCGAAAGAACAATTGCTTATAAGAATTTTATGGAAAGGACACATACTAACATCAACTTGGGCTAGAAAGTTTAACACTCCCCCCCTGCCTCCGATTCTGAGGTAAGAGTATAATCACAAAGCCCCCACAAGAGGCTCTGACTGTTGGATTTACAGGCACAATCTGCCAAATGGTAGAAGCCGGTCTTGTGTAATCTCTTCATTCCCTATGTTCAAGGCCCAGTCCTATACAGACCATCTCTCAAAGGAACGTCAATCTTCCTGGCAGCAGAATCAAGGTTCTCATGACAATAACATTAAAAGTTTTCTGTCAATAAAAACCTAGCCAGGAAGCTTTGGAACCCTAGGATGCCCTCCTCATAAGTCTTCCTGAAGGCCAGGCCATGTCACCCACAGTCACTACCCACAAACACATACAGCATTCTCGATGCTCTGCTAAGTACTTCCTGTCACGTGCCCACAGAGAGCATGCTTTCAGAAATCAGCCTTTTGTGGCAGCCCTTTTTCACAGCAGTTGGTGGAATAGGTGAGGACCACTCTCCCTGGGGAATCTGCCTGTCATCCTAATCAGCTTCTTCCCCGTGGTGTCTGTTGCTTTGCTAGTGACAAATGTCCCCTTACTGATAGCAGCCAAGCCCATTTTGACTAGTTCCCTTGTTTGTTTTGCTTTTGTTGATCATCTAATCTGTAAGGTGCCCGCACAATGTGGGCATTACGTAGTAGGCATTTTACCACAGAAGATGGGCATACTTTCCTTCCGGATGGTGTTGCCTCTTTCACAGCGCGCAACAGATCACACTGGTTCAGCAGACATGCATTATTCCAAAAGGAAGCAAGGCAACTTTTATCCACATTCCCATCCCAGCTAACAAATCATTTCAATAAAATAATACACAAATTCCCCTTCAAGGATGAGATTCAGTTAAGACATTTATTCACCTGGAGTATTTTAGACTTTATTGTGAAGAACTTGAAAATTTCTCATCCCTGTATAATAACTGCAATGGGCCATAAATGATTGCTTCTGGTATCGCTTGCAAGCAGATAGATGCTTTGTTATTAAAGACAAGAAATACTGTGCAAAGATTGCTAGAACTAGGCAGAGGAGTCTGAGTTCTAGTTACTCCTAAACAATAGGCTAACTGTGCGGTTCTCTAAAGAGCCTGTTTACCGTAAAGGGGACATGGGCTATGATTTCCAAGTTCTTCTTAAGTGTCCTTCTAGTGTAACAAATGGCCCAGGCAAAGCCACGAGAATACACAACACCTTGGAAGAAGACCTGAAAGTCACTTCTTATCTCATCACTCTTCAGGGTCTGCAGTTTGGGGCTATACAGACACCCCTCTTCCAGCCAGCTATCCTAGAGGGCGTAAATCTCCATGTGGGTCTAAGACCATGTGTTTCTAAGAAAGACTAGAACCTGCAGGAGCAAGATGGCTGCTGTATTATGCTTCAGACGTTTTATTTTTAGACAACGTATCATTCCACCATCACTCCATCATGTGATAGATAAAACGAGAACTGAGGATTAGAGGTATTAAGTAACGAAGTGGGCAAGGACAGAGTGGCAATAAAAGTCTTCCTTGTCTGACTCTAGGGCTGGTACACGGCTCAGGGCTCCACCTTGACACTCCGGCATCACAAGTAGTTGTGTAAATGTAAGGTGGAAAATTCGATTACTTGAATTTCAGGGAACACACCCATCAGAACAGGAAAATAAAGGAGTCAGATATCAGCAGGTATTGGGAAAGCTTTCACGCAACAGAAACTTCTGGAAGTCTCTCCAGGAATATAATTTGTCACGACAGCTTTTTGGTGGCATCTTCCAACTTTCTAAAGTTGGCCCTCGACCCAGCAATCTCCTTCTACAACCCAACAGAAGCAAACAGAAAAGTATACTAAGAACACATGTGACAACGTAATAAACTCATAGTCACCAAAACCAAAATAAAACGCAACAAAGATTGGGAAACAATCGCCAAATCTACCAGTGGTGGATGGGATGGATAAACACAGCACAATACTCTTATGGTGGAGCTGTCCATCATGAGAACGAAAGCAATACAGCTACATGGAACCACAGGAAAGTATTTCTATATTATGAGAGAGAGAAGCCAGAAGCACTGGGTAGTTATTTCCATTTATATAAAATGCCAAAGCAGGAAAACAGGCTTCCAGGAACATCAGGCGAGGGGTTACCCTACACCTAAGAAAGCACAAAGTATGCTGGGGTTTTAACGACGGCCTTGTCTCCCATCTGAGCACTGTCTCCAAAGAGCTGATTGGTTTATAAAGGTTCTCAAACTACCCAGCTTGCCGCTTGCCTATTTTCAGACTGCAGCCCAGCAGTGTTTGTGCATGGGTAGGTACTAAGAGACCAGATATAGTGATTTATTTGCCTCAGAAAACTTCCCAGTCAACCACAAATGATCTGCAGAAGGTGAGTGGCTTTTACTTGTTTGCTTCTTTGTTTTTGCTGTGGATCCCAACGAGTCGCCAGGAGTAGGTTGAGGGCATGAGTATCTCAGTGGTCTGCAACAGGGTCACACAAACGAGGCAGAGAAGCCCAGGTTCTTCCATAGCTTAGAGTTAGAGAACTCAGAAAAGGCACGTCTTGCTGAAATGTATGCTGCTTATCTTCCTTTTCCTGGGAGAATTCTGCTTCCTTTAATACATTTGAATTGTTTCCAGGTTATAACTATAAACAGATAGTTATAACAATAAGCATGAACCACCATGGCAAATTGAATACGTGAGAAACTAACACGTAGGATTGGAAGTGTGGCTGTCGGTGTGCCTCTTCCCGCACACCATCTGATGCCATTTTAAATGTAAAGCTCGAACAATCTGATTCCTGGAGGATTATAAAGCGCACGGATCCGAGTCTCCATTCCAGGTATGAAACCAGCCAAACTGCTCAGCAGAAAGTTCTGGCAGGTTGTTCTATGAATGGGATCAGACAGGAGACAGAAGGGACCATGGGAAGTGGGGATGTCTGTGTAGATAAGGACTGGATCCTTCGCAGTCACCCGAGTGTGTACAGCAAACCAGGGATGCAGGGATGGAAACGTCAGCCTGATGCTTCAATAGTCCCCGCACCTCTAGAAGGCTTGCCCAAAGGCCTGTGTTTCAGACTATGGATTACTTCTCTATCCTGTAAATTGATTGTCAACCCTATTTTCAAAAGATAAAATAGCTCAAATACTAGCTGTTGATACTCATAAATTCTTAAGTGCAGTAAGGAGTCAACAAATATTTGTTAAATAGAAATCATAAAAGCACTAATCACTGACTGAATATTTACTTTGTGTGGACAATGTACTTGGTGTAGTTACAATAATACTGACAGGTCAGATAAAATTTACCCAGTCCGGGCTGGAGAGATGAGCTCAGAAGTGTAGAACACTGGCTGTTCCTCCAGTGGACCCGGATTCAATTCCCAGCACCCCCATGGCAGCTCATAAGTGTCTGTGACTCCAGTTCTAGGGGATCTGACACCCTCACAACCAATGCACATAAAATAAAGTTAAAATTACTTAAAAAATAGAAAAAATAAAATTTACCCCGTTCTTATTTCCAAAACTGACAATGGACTGAAACAGATTGGGCCCATCGAGTATCTGGGGTACTTTTATATAACCTCACCCGAGCAAATATTTGGTGATGATGTAACTTAGGATATTATGTTGAATAAAAATTTTATGTGAACGTCACCATAATGCAAATAAGTTGCTTCAGTGCTTCAGTTACATTTCCTCCTCTCAAATCTTTGTATAGACCACAATGTATTTAGAATCGTCCATAATGGCAGAGAAATAATAAAACAAAAACACATGGGTTAACCCTTTGTGCACTGGGCAGGTTACCACAGCAGATAACAATGGGTCCCTAATCAAAATCAATGACTCCTTCTCATAAGAACAGGTGTATTTCTGCCCCTGAAGAATGACAGCCCTTTCTTTGGATGTCGAGCTGTGCTAAATGCAGACAGATGCAGAAAATAACACTGTTGGGGTCTGTTGGAAAGCTCTCTTGGCATGACTACACATTAGAGTCACTTGGGGAGCTTTTCTATCAGGACACTGAGCAGAGACACTGCCAGGATGTGCCCCACACCCTCAAGGGACCCTAGGGGTACTGCCATAGGGTGTGTGGCCTGTTCCCTAGAGGTCTGTGGCATCTGGAAGGGACCTAAAGTCTCATCCAAGGTAAATACTTTTAGTTTTTAATACCAAAGGAGTTCAAACACTGCTCTCCTGCTTATTAAACCACAGCAATGTGACAGAAAAAACAAGACCAACATAGGTGTGTGGCCTTGCTGCAAGCAGAAGGATCATCAAGTTCAGAAGGCACATGAGTTACTGTGGATTCTGAGGGGCCCTTAGCTTCTGCAGTTTCCTGAATCATTCTAGGTGATGTTGATAGAAGAGGAGCTGGAGGGGTGAGAAAGGGGGGGAAGCCTGTCTTTAGCAATGGTGGAATCACGTCCTCAAATAGGAGGGACCCTCTCAGAGGCACTGACAAGGACAGACCGAGGAGATAGGAGAGCTGGGACAGGTCGGAACCAATGGACAAAGTACAAACAGATGAATACTGTAGATATGCTGCCCTCCTGCCTATTAAATCACCTTGGGGTCTTTGCCAAAGCTAAATATTCTTGAATGTTTTAAACTGAACTAAATTTCACTTACGGGTCAAGATACAGAACAAGAGTTAGATTGATAATTGATGTTCTTGGATCAAGGAGTGTACCCAACTGAAACTCCTAATGGCCTTTCCTCATTGTTGTCCTGTCAAGGAGGCACACTGAAAAGCCGAGAATGTGACGTGAAGAGCAGACAATCTACTGGTCAACCACACAAGCACATGCAGTTCATCTACTGCAAAGAATGTACTTTTAGAGGACAAACAAGACTAAAATCACTCTGCAGTCAGTGCAGGGACTGGGGAGGGGTTTCTCAGACACTTCCCATTACAGACTCCCTTCTGTGTGAGATGGCTCAGCTTGGAAATGGTTCCTGGGATTACTAAGGCTGCCAATGCATGATCAGATTCTATGATCCTGGTCACTTTGGGTTGTCCCATTTAGTCATCACAATTGTGACAGAAACTCAGCAGTACTATTGGCATTATGTCATTATTAGATAAGGTGTTTAGGGAATGGGTCACTCTAATTGAATGAAATTTCCGTTTAACTGAGAGACTTTCTGTTTAACCGAGGGCTAAATCTCTGTCTCTAACTTGACTTTCAAAAATCTTTCTGTAGCACATGGGAGTCCCTGTTCTGATGCCATCACAACTATCTCAATGACAAGAGTGTCAGGGTCTACATGCCACCTCCTCTTCACTTTCCAAAGTATACTACAGGGTCACTGCATATTTGTGAAGCTTTGTTTTGGCTTCTTTGACAACCCTCTGGACCATCACAACAACACTGATTCCTGTTCATTATTTTTATTCTTTTGGATTTTTGAAACGGGATCTCACAGTGTAGCTCTGGCTGTCCTGGAACTCAGGCTGGACTCGAGCTCCCAGAGAGTCTCCTGCCTATGCCTCCCAAGTGCTGTCATTGAAGGCATGTGCCACTATGCCTGTCTTAATTCCTGTTTAGAAGGCATCTGATGTTGTGGTTAGTTCAACTACAAAGCTGCATGCTGTACTAGAATGCACACAGCAGATAGGGATCCTGGTACCGACTCTGTCGTTAATGACTTGGGCCCCTTAACAAATGTCATCGGGTTTTACAGTATACATAAAGACCACGAAGTCACCATATCTCAGCTGGTATTCATCCTCATTGCAGCTGCTAGGAAAAAGCCATTTTCACACGAAAAAGACAAGATAAATGCCTCAGACTCAGGTTCCTGGTTTGGACAAACTATAGCCCCTGGGTCCACAAGGGTCTGCCAAAGTCCCATGGGTCTGGCTGTGAGGCTACGTCTGGTCAATGACAGGACACCTGACTGGAAGTGCCAACTCCCAACTCACCTATGTTTGCCTCTAAGTTATAGGTTAGAACCGTAGACCAAGCCCCATGCGGTATCCCGCACTCCACCCTGTCTGATTCAGTCTGTCACCTGGTTGTTCAGCCCTTACCATGGCCAACATGTTTGCGACCCTGCCTGGTGCCTGTCTTGGATTACTCATGCAGACTATTAGGAACTCCAAAACTTGGAAAGCTCTCTGTAAGGAAAAAAAAAAAAAAAAAACAACAACCCTGGCTACAGCTGTCACAATGCTGTGACTAAGCCATCCTTAGAGCAGTGCTGACATCCAGGTGAGTCGCTGGGGATCCTAGAAGGTTTCCAGTAATCACCATATTCTGCTGGTTTCACCCACTTCTCACCCTACCTTTTAAGGGAAGCTCCCAGCCCCCAGCAGGAGAGCTGCTGTTGTCCTACTGCCTAGAGACTCTGTGTTCATCAACCTGAGCATCTCAGAGGAAACCGCTGAGCCCAGGTGTCTTCATCCATCTCACCCTGAGAACCAGCTCTGTCTTTATTCACCGCGAGCCTGAGATCTCTAATCCGTCTCATTGCCTCTTTCAGATCCGTGTCCCTACCCCAATTCCTGCCCTCAGGTGACTGTCAATGAAATGAGGTAATGTGAAAAATGCTTGGCACAGGAGAACATGTCATAAGGGTCTTTATGTCACCTCCTTCCTGTTTCCAAAAGCCTCCTCTTCTTGGCATTACCCAGGTCCTCCTAAATATGGTACTTACCTGTCCTTTCTTGAGTGGGTTGCCAACATAAAAGGATAAGTCCTTTCTAAAAAAAATTCCCTCAGAAAACACCTAATGCCCTTCTCAAGTTAATACTTGCCTGTGTTTGATCCTATCTTCATTTAAGCCACTTAACTAAACTCGCCCACTCCTAAGATAAAAGCTGCTCACATTTCCCATCAAGAATTAATTTCTATAGGATTATATCCAGTCTAGGCAGTCACGATATTTTTAAGTCACATTTCGAGTGATTTAAAAGCTACTAACCTATTCATCATGGCAAGGGGGCGGGGAGCACAATGGGTCCTGCCCAGGAAACTGGACTCCGTGGCTAATAAATAAAAGGTGTGAAGTTACCAAATCAAAAAGAAACAGAAAAAAGAAAAGCAGAGCTAGTGAGCCAGATGAAACCTGCCTACTTGGGCAGCTGCTCCAAAACTGATTACTGTGGATTGCAAATCATATCCTGGTTGATTGAGCCCCAAACCACAAAATGTCTAAAGAATGAAGCAAAACACTTTAGTTCTAGTGCTGTGAGATGTGACTGGATTGGAGTTAAAGGACTCAGCCCCACCAGCCAAGAGGGAGCAGGCGCACTGGATACCCCCACCCAGCTGGCAAGATTTCTCGGGAAGAGAGCAGTCAGCTGTCTGCTAGCATTCAGCGACTCCAAATCCAATTTCTATGCTTTCTGAATCAGTTCCTGGGATATAAATGGAAGAGGGAGAAAGCAACAATGATGCTTCCAAGAATAAAAGCAGTTGCAGGTCTGGAAAACCCCCAAAACTCCACTCACTGGAGGAAGCTTTTCAGGAGACTCTCAGATCCCCTTCATCTCTGCATAGCGTCAATAGAAAATGAAATCACTCCCCATCCTAGCTTCAGAATGCTTCTTCAGCTACTTCACACCTGGGCCCAAGATCTGCCAAGGGCCAGCTGGTCATGTGCAGTCTAGTGGATGATCGCCAGTGAGAGGCAGAAGAAAGGGGAACAAGCAGAAACCAGTCCGAAGTAAAGCATACAAAACAGTATTTGAAATTCTACTTCTGGGTAGGAACAGGAATCGTCAGGAAACCTCAGTAGCTATGGGACAGGGTGGCTGCTTCGTCTTTGATTTCTGTTAGGAATGATCTTGAACAGCCTTGGTTTGGGATACATGCTAAGACAATGATAAATGATTTAATATTTGTAAGACATTTAAGATGTAAAACAAAGGTTTGTAGAATCACTGAGGTTAGTGTAAATCAAGGGATTAAGTTGTTCCCAAGCTCTGCCTCTCCTACTGTGGCAGGACCACCCCACACTGAAGGACATGGTCTTAGAAGATAGAGCAGCCTTCAGTGCAACAGCTCAAAAGAGCACTTCTTTTTCGTTGTTCACTCAGATTCATAGAAATAGCTATGCCCACAGGGATTCACGCTCTCTCTCTCTTTGACTCCATTCCTAGTTATACAAAGATACAGGCAAGAAGAGATCATGGATGTTATATTTAGAATTTATACACAAGGTATATTATATACAGCTTTAGAATAGTAAATTTCTCAAAAACAAGAAAGAAAAGAAAAAGAAAGAAAAAGAAAAAGGGAAGAGAAGAGAAGGGAAGGGAAAGGAAGGGAAGGGAAGGCAAAGGAAGAAAAGTAAAGGGGAAGGGAAGGGAAAGGAAGGGAAGGGAAGGGAAGAACTTAAAAGTTTCTTTTTTCCTGGAAACTCTTTGGAAATTCTCCCAAGAATTTTAAGATTCTTTCTCTCCTAACCCACAACAGCATCTTATAGTTTTCTACTTCTACAGCAAATGCTCTTATGTTCTGACACTTTCCCCCCAAGCCCTGACGCTCTTTCAGATTTGGTTATCTGAGTAACCATGCTGAATGGAAAAGGTCCTCTGGCCCAGGTACTGCATAGCTAATGTGCCCCACCCACCAGAACAGAGCTAGCTCCCCTCTTCCTTGCAAAGACTCTCAGCTGAGAACTCTATTGGTGCACTTTGAAACAGAGGATGGTTTCCTATGTGTAGTTTGTTTGCTAAAATGCCCCACAAGGCAGACTTCCATTGCCAGGAAAGAAACCCAATCTAAGACCTTCAAATTGTCAAAATTTGTCCTGGGGAACAAAGGTTCACACCTAAGCACAGAGGAAGTATCACTTTAAGGGCTGACATGAAATCAAGTCTCCCTGCCCCGGTAAGGTTCTGACTAACACTGACTCACATGGGAAAGACAGGAGGGCATTGAATCACTGCTTTCCAACCTGCCCTGTCTTGCTTTCAGTGCAATCTCTGGCATAGGAGTTGCTTCCAGCCAGCAGCTAGTGTTGCTTCCTTGTAGAAGGTCCTTGATTTTTAATTTATTTACTTTAAGAATCATGAGACTATATCTCAAGAGCAAAGTATGCTTAAAGCTAGTTAGCTGTGGACACATGCCAACACTGACAGCTATTTCATTCACACACACACACGCGCACACACACACACTCACACGCACACATACACACACATATTTTTAACAGGAAAGCATGCCTATCAGCTTAACTACAGAGCGACTAGATACTTGGGGAAACTATGAGCACATGCAGGTATGCTTGGTTTGGATTACATCAGTATTGTTGGATAGATACTTAAATGACTTTGTAGATCTCATAGTTTGAGTCTTCTGTACACTACCATGTTCCCTTTCTAAGTTCCAAAGAATTAGAATTTATGGCCAAATATTCATGCATGTGGCCCTTTGCTGTCTAGCCTACTAAATACTACTTTTTGTTGCCTCTTCCCCCCAATGTTTATCATACTATTCTATTTTACTATTATTTATATGCTTCCATTCTCAGTTCTACTTTTGACACTGAAAGGCAAACATCAAGGTCCTGCCACCTTCTGTCTCTATTGCCACGAACAAGTCTTACACACGGAAGATGCTTGCTACACGCCGGAGAGGTCATAGACGTTGTGCTTTAAGTCAGATGTTGTACCCCATACTCCTGCTCCCTCACCACCTCCTATGCCAGCACCAGATCAGATTGGACCCTGGAATGGAATGGTAGCTCCACAGAAGTGTGCAGATGCGTTCGCTCTTCCCTCTCTAGTCACATCTCATGATCCACAGTGATTTCCACTGTTACTCATGAATCCCAAGCATGCTATCATCTTCAGCTTAACTTCACATCATCGGCTTCTCAAAATGTACCACTTACGACTCACACTTAGCAAGAGTTTTCCCTTCCAAAAGTTATCCTCAGAACCTGGCCTTACTGTACTGAAGTGTAGTATGGGTTTGCACAATCAGGGATGCTCGTTCCAGGCTTTTATAGGAATAAATCAACGACGCAAAAGCAGGGGAAATGGCAGGCATAGTAGGAGCTATCCACACACCAAAACACAGGCTAGCTATTTCTAGAGTTAGTTGGTTTCTATGTTTCAACAGAAAAATGGCACAAATTGCAATAGAGAGTCAAGAAGAGAAAAAAAGAAAAGGACACTACCATAGTTCTGAAAATCAGTTTTAAATTATGTTATTTTTTTTGACATTTTCATTAAACAAATATTCTTCTGCTATTCATCTTCTTCTTTTTAATAGGAAAGCAATCTGGAGGTCCTGTGTCAGTTTTGAAATGTGGAATGTAAGGTTACATAGATTTTTACACGGTGTCGTATTTTCCCATAATTTTTGAGCATCTAAGAATAAGCACGTACTCTGTCAAAAAGGAAGTAAAATAGAGGTGGACTCACTTGCGAAGAGCAGATGAGGATACCTCCCTGTTCTGGACCCTGGCCATCCTTCTATGAATACATGAGATGCTAGAGGAGCCATCTCAAGTGTAGTATGGGTTTGCATCAGTTTGTGGGTGGAGAGGGAGTAGCTAAGTGCCTTCCCATGAAGCTCTTAGCTGCCCCCTCCAGGTTTCTCAAGCCCTCAAATAACGAAATGTCTATAGACAGCAATTTTTTCTAATACTCATAGTTTTTCAGGTGTCTTGTGTAAAAATATATGACAAGAGCAAGATTGGAGAGTTTAGTCTTTAGAATAAGTCATAGTGTAACTAAGACCCTCATTTAGTTCCAGTTGCTTAATTCCAACACCTTTAAAAGGACAGAGCTTTTTCCTTTCATCTTTTGAAGATGGACACTCAGGAAGACATACAGATATTTCTAAGAAATCGAATGGGAAACAAAGAAAAAGATAACCTTTTATACCATGGAATGTTCATTAGTGGGTCTTTGTTTATTGACACTTTAATATAAAATACAGCATCAGTTTTATAGGCTCCAATCATTTTTCTTAGATTGCAAACCATTCATATTACAGGTAGGTCCACCTCTCTTCTAGTTCATACCATGGAACAGGGGAAAAAGACGCAGATAATGCAGACTGAATGGACAATGTCTCTGTCATGCTTCTATTGAGAACTGACTTTCAATCGTAACCGCAAATATTGCTCAGCCAGCAAATCTGTGGCCTCATGAATTTGGAAGTCAAATGTTCTCTGAAGCAGAGGGAATCACGCCAGGACTCCATATGGCACGGTCTGCTGCTCTGTGGTAGGGACATCGCAAACTGCTGGAAGATCTAAGTTCTACTCCTTTCTCAAGCCTGGTGCCTTCTCATCACGTTCTAATGGCGTTTTACTGCCAGTGGTTCACACAAAAATTCATTAATCATGGAGCGGAAAAAACAAGCTGTTCATTGCCTTTACTGCACAGGTGCTGTAGAAAGCAAAACATAAAAGTGGGCGTGCATCTTTGAAATGCCTGAGCTTCATAGGAGGGTTTCTTTTCCACTGTGGGAATGACTGTTTTGGGATTGGTTTGCTTATCATGTAGCTTGCAATGGAAATAAATAAAATATATATATATATATATATATATATATATATATATATATATATAAAGAAAATATGGGGAATAGGGTGCAATGGGCAGGGAAGAAAAGCATTAATAGTTACAATGTCGACTGTTTTTGTAAACCACGATGTTTGAGTTTCAGTAACCACTTGCTACTGACTGGGCTTTTGCACCTTATGAACACATGTTTCTACATATATTTATATATTAAACATTATTATGAAAACAAATTTAAGAATATTTGAGTCAAGAGTTGAGGATAACATCATGGTAAAATGGTAATGTCTTGTTTGCGATTTCTAACAAGCTCAGTAAATATCAATTTTAAAAACATCCTGGATTTAGAGGCAGTTATCTATTTAAAAAGTAAAATGCATTTTCTCTTCACATTTATGTAGTATATTATAAACTACCACACTATATAGGATATAAAAGCATTCCAGATTTTGGGTAAAATGTCTTAGAATCAAAGAGCATATTTCAGATTAGCTCATTCATCAGAATTTCTAGGAAGAAATGATCATTTTGGTACCAGCAGATGGCTCACAGCTTTCGCCATACAGCCCAAAGACCTGATTTCCACCACCAGAACATCCTGGAAACCTATATAAGAATCCAAATGTGATGCCACACATCTGTAATCACAGCCTTCCCTTGGCGCGATGGGAGTAAAACTGGAGCATCGGGCGGAAGCCCGCAGGCCAGCTAGTTGGAGTGTGTGTACAGCAGAAACAAGAGAGGTGGAAGTTCAAAACCAGCTCCTGAAAGTTGTTCTCTAACCTGTTCATATGTACTGTGGCAAGAGCATATGCACACATGCACACACACACGTGTGCGCACAGACATGCACACACATGTGCACACACATAAAACAAAAAGTAAAGAAGAAGCAGAAATGACTATTTTCAATAGTTTCAGTTACTTTAAATCTTGACACAGAAGATTAATTTTTTTTTTAACACTGTTGATGGAGGAAGGTCATTGGTTAAAAAATAAAGAAACTGCCTTGGCCCATTTTATTGGTTAGAACATAGGTGGGTGGAGTAAACAGAACAGAATGCTGGGAGGAAGAGGAAATGAGCTCAAAGACGCCACGCTCCCCTCTCCCGGGCAGACGCGATAGCTCTGCTCTCTGAGGCACATGCGATGAAGCTCCGACCCAGGATGGATGTAGGCTAGAATCTTCCCAGTAAGCGCACATTGGAGTGCTACACACATGATTGGAAATGGGTTAGTCCAGGTGTGAGAGTTAGCTGAGAAGAGGCTAGATATAATGGGCCAAGCAGTGTTTAAAAGAATACAGTGTCTGTGTAATTATTTCGGGGTATAAGTTAGCCAGGCAGCCGGGGTGCTGGGGACGCAGCCCCGCCGCTCCTATTACTACACACTGTGATGGCAGAGCACACACAGTACCTTCCCAGACTTCCGGAATAATGTAAAGGAAATGACAGAATCTGGATGAACAATTGATTAAACACATTGGTATCCAAGGAAACTGGTCAATTTCGCTGTAAGGAGAGATGCTCTTTATGAAGTGAGATGAAGGGAATCCTGACCTACCTGCCTTTGTGACTTCAGCTAGGGCTGGCACTGGGGAGCATGTTTTATCAAATGTTAGCAGGGTATTCTCTAGCATTTATGTTTCTGTGTCGTGTTCTGCTAAACACAGTCATGTGGCAAACACCATTTCTGTCAAGGCTGGAACACATACATGCTAGAAACTACATAAGATTATACGGCCAGGCGACTTTGCAGCTCTCATCATTCGCTTTGTGATGTTCACACAGTGACAAAATGTTGTGCCTCTGGCTAAAGCAGGAGTCTGTTAGATTTATAAACATCTTAGTCAGAATTACTTGAGTACCAAGTGCTCAATTACTCATGCCTTTTGAAACAGCCCTCCATGTGCGTTCCCAGTGGCATGTTTCATGTGCAGTCTGGATGCTCTTCAGCTCCCAGACCCACACATCTATCTTCTGGGCACCCAGCACTTTTTCAAATAGCGCCTTTACAAAACTCTTGAATTTTGTTACTTCCACTTAAGAATCTGGTAACATGAAGGCATCAGTTCTTCTTGGTTTATGCTCAGAACCTCGGTCCTTTCTTTTCAGCATCCCACTTCCTCTTCTTCTATTATGCCTTGTCTACTCAATAGATGTTTTTGACCCAAATAGCCAAATGTGCCTGTGGCTAAATCTTAGCTGGTGTGAGACTCGGGGTTCAATCCCAGTACCAACTACCAGCAATGAAATCAGATTATATATTGGGAACTATGTTTAACGTAAGTGATCGCCAGGCAACCTGGATCCATGAAAACCTGAAGGCTTAGCTTCTTTACCTGTGCAACCACTTATTAGAATGACATCTTATAAACTTCCTTGGCTGCCATCAAATCTTGGCTGACATTTCTTATATGTGACCCCCAGACCATATGGAGTCACATGTAGTCAAAGATAGTAACTCGTGTAGCCCAACACAAAAGTTCCTAAAAACATTATGGGTTTTGAGAATTTTTTTTTCTTCTGTAACTCAGCTGAGAGCTTCTTAAGCAGGCACTCTGGGGATGACACCATTCTTTTGTAGGGTTAAAAGTCTGGCTATGCCTGCTAAGGTGGTAATATATGCACCAAGGTTCCCTGAGTTTCTCTGTTGTGCTTCTAGTAGGCTCACGGGTGTCAGTCCTACAGGAGGCTTTGCATGAAGGGATCAGGGAATAGCAGTGTCCACTGTGAGGTCACAAAAACTTCTAGAGCCTAGTTCTCTTTGCTCATAAGTGACTGTCTAATCAGAAAGTAGCAGAAGGAATAGTCTGTTAGCAGCAAAAGGCCGTTTGAAGAGTGTATACTGGTTGACAAACCCCTCAGAACAAGTGAGAAGTAAAGCAGCTGCAAACGAACACTCCGCAGTTTATCGCAAATGCTCGAGGCAACCAAGCCACAGCCTTGGCTGTTTCTCTGCGTGTGCTTTTTCAGCTGTTTTTAGCCATGAGCCTTACCAATTTGTAGCATTTTATGAGGGAGCCACGTTATAGTTGACCAATTGATCTGGAGACATGTGCTCAAAAATGAAATCAGTGCTTAAAATAATGACAATAATGATGATGATGACAATTTAAAATAATTCTTGAAGACAAATCATACTTCGAGTTGAATTATACTGAAAATTCTAAAATCAGAATCAAACTTTCACTGCGTGATTTATCTTGAATTTGTCACTGTAGCATGAATTGTCCATACTTACACAAAAGGGGGAAAAGGGTTAGCTATTTAGCTATTAATATTTCAGATTTTTTTTTTGCCAGTGCAAAAGTCCAGATCTGACCAGATTAAAAGCACATAAATGCAGGTTTATTGGATGGGGCTCCTGTGTCAGAGAATGAGGCCAGGGAAGTCTCACATCTATGCTAAGCCAGGGAGGTTTTAGAGACCTTAAGCGAGGGGTAAAGACGTGCCGGCCAGGAGTTGGGGATGTGCCCAAGTGTGGTCAAAAGTTAGGTCCCTGGGAAGGCACTTGGGCGCCACTCTTTTTGCTCATAGTTTTCTCAGTAGGGATCCAGCTGGGGGAAGTAGGACAGACAGGGTTTTACACCTTTTGCAAGGCAGGGGTGGGTGGGTGGGTAGGGGATCCAACTGAACATTTCCATCACTGAAAAGTTTATTAGTTTACTTTTTCATGTGATTTAAACAACTTCCTCAGGGTAGCTGATATACATTGTACCAAAGGAAGCCAAGGTACACACAATGAAAGACCACAGATTACTTTTCTTAATTGATAGCCCACGTTCACTTCCCTGGAATGCAACAGGGAAGAAAAATTCAAAGATCATTAATGTGGACTTTTTGTTGTTGTTGTTGTTGAGACAAGGTCTCCCTCTGTAGCCCAGACTGTCCTAGAACTCACTATGCTCACTATGTAGCTCAGGCTAGCCTCACACCGACACTAAAGATCCTGTCTATGTCACTCCAGTGCTAGAATTACAGAGGTGAGTCATCACATCTAGCTTAACACACGCTTTTAGATGGAGAAAGAAAAGGCATGGCTCCTTCAGAGTTGCTGGCGCCATCTTTGTTTAGTAGGACAGGGCGAATGGTCCCACAGAGAGGCGGCGGAAATCAGGTGTGTGACACTGGCACTTCTTCATTAAGAACGTTCATCATCGCTGACACACTGTGGTGTAGTTACTAAATATTATATAGTAAGTGTCATATATACCCTTGAGATTGTTAAGGCAACCCAAAAGACAGGCCCTAGCTTTTTTTTTTTCAGTTCATAAATGGAAAAAAATGAGGTTCAAGACAGTTCCTTTGCTAAGGACATATCAGCAACATGTGATGGGAATGGGATCAATCCAGCCTGTTTGACAGTCTGGCGCTAATATCCATGTGCCCACGCAATGGGTAAATAAGTTGGAGTTCCGTGAACTAGGGTTTCCATTCACTTAGGCAACTTATTTACTCTGTGGCTTTGGGAAATGTAATAGCTTATTCTTTGCCCCAGTTCTTTTGTGGTAAACTACCCTCATGCCTTTTTGTAAACTGGGTTATTAGTGAAAATTCAAAGTCCATAGGAAAATGCCCACTTGGAACATAGTAAATATTTAACTAGTGCTTCTTATTGTTGTTAGCCACAGGTGGTCTGCTCTGCTCAATGTTACACAAGTGTTTTTCCAAAAAAGTACACACCCTGCTAGTATGGGTTCTGTAAACTGGATTTTTAGTAAGGTCAAGTTTTTTTTTTCTTCTGTTTTTTTTTTAACACGAGCATAGATTATCTATCTTTGTGTATAGAAAAATAATAATTAAGTAATGTAATGCAAGTCATGAATTTTTGGTACAGAAAAAATACGATGTTGTTTAGCCATGTATTGCTTTGACTGCCTGAGCTCTCAGGAAAAGCAGAAATGGCTCCTGTTGAATGTTCGTGCCCAGTTAAGCTTGCTCGGTGAATGCCACTTACAGCAGTACTTTGGTTACCCTTTCCTCTGCTGTGCAGATCAAAGGAGGGGCTGAGGGGGAAAAATCAGACATATAGAGACTGGGAGTAAGCTGCCTCAGGGCTTCTGGTGGCTAGCAAACCCACCTTGCCAAGGAAAAGGAAAGACTTCCTGAAGTATCTTCTACCCAGGTTTGTCCTGGGGAAGACAAGAGATAGTCCCTAGTGGGAGTGGGGAATGGGGTGAGAGACAGCAACACTCTGAGCCCTGCAGAAGGGGCCAGAGGAGTGGCATTCCTGCGAAGTTGGCCAAGGGAGGAAGGAGGGGAAAAGAGGCTTTGCAGGGTTGTAGGCTGAGGCTCTAGTGTCAGTTGGATGGGGTTGATGACCAGACTAGCACCTGTGCCAGGACTGAGGAAAACGTTCACCTGTGTAGCACAGCCATTGCCCTCCCCGGGTGTTTCCAGAGCTTTCAGCGGTGTGGAAAGAGAATAAGATGAACCAAAGTGGCTGAACATTGTTCAGCCTTAGGGAAGCCTTAGACATGCAGAATGTGGTAGAACTGCGGACTGGCAGACTTGCCCCATCTTCAAACAGGGCAAGCCTATGCAGATAAATATCTACCTGATGGAAAATAGAAAAAATATAAGCAGCTATTATAACTTGGTGCTTATGCATTTAAAGAGAGGTTAGTTATTAGTATAACAAGGAATCCCAGTGAGTGAAGATTATATTATTTAATTAACTTGGTTCATTTTGAGGTACCAGTACAAAGATGGCAGGTCATGTACTAGTCGAAGACACCAGTGCACATGGATGTAATCTTTCAGGTAAGCCTTCTGATTCGACTGCACTTTAAAAGCAAAGCCGGAGACCTGGGGCTGTGGGGTCCCTGGGAGAGTATTTCTCTAGTACACGTGAGGTACTGGGTTCTACCCCTAGGACCTGGGGTACAGATAAGGAAGGGAAAATAGAGGTGACTGGAAGGATTTCCTGGACCTACCACAGGGTAAACAAAGCAGGGTGGTAAGAGATCTCACTTGCGCACACGGAAAATATCGTGCGCTGCCATAGAATTCTGCTTTGGTCGCTATTGCCATCAAGGTTCAGTAAATAAAGCGCTGGAGACGATCTCAAGAAGCAGTGTGTGGGAGCAGGTTGACAAACGGAATCTGGGGTGACCTCAGAAGTCAGAATGAAGAAGTGTTGATAAACTGGTCTTGACTTTAAAGGGGGTAGATGACAGCTGCTCATTCCCGTCACAAGTCGGCTAAAGCAGGTGTGGGCTGAGGAGGCAGGACGCGGGGCGGTATGTATCCAATAACTCTGCCCTGAAAACCAGGCACGTTTCCTCGCAGTCTTGGGGCAACTTTGTGGGATGGAGAGTATTGATCCTACGGGTGCAGGGAGAATAGTGTTCAGTCTCGGGAAGAGAACAACTGGTTGTCTTCCGACTAAGCAAGCCGCCAAAGGTGTGGGCCTGTGTGCTGTAAGGGTGCCCGCACTAAAGGTGACGGAGAGACATAGATACCTTTAGTAGAGATGGAGATACCTTTAGCAAACAATGATCTTGGAAAAAGGGTCAGTTAGCATCCTATCTGGTCATGGCAAGTCGCTGGCCATTAGAAGTATTCAAATGGACTTCAGGGCTTCCTGCCTCTAGGCCTCCCCACCCCCAACCTCTGGGAACAATAATGATATATATTAATTCAGGCTCAGCTGTTACTGAGGCCAAAATAAGAGATGGTTGGTGCAGTGTTAAGTACACTCTGGTGACTGGCTATCCTGGCCTGGGTGGTGGTGGTGCGGGGTTCCCAGGGAGGGAGTGTGGGGATTACCCTGGGGCCTTGGACGAATCCGAGCTCACACAGGGTGCTCTAGAGAGAGCGGAAGTGGAGGTCCCCTTTCATGGCCGCGCATAACCGCAGCTATGAACACCATTACTCGGCAGTAAACAGCTGTGGTGACTCTAAAACAATTTAGACAACAGAAGGAACGGGCAGGAGAGAACTTCCTGCCTCTCTCTCTTCAGGGCCGTGACGCCCACCTCAAAGACTGCACCCAATCCCAGAGGACCTGGCCCCAAGGATGCTTCCAAGATGTAACTAATGTAGCTGTTTACATAGAACAGCTGTCGGGGAGAGCTTGCTGTGGTGTGTGTATAATACAACTGTGATTGGGGCGACCCCGTGACCATGAGCTCATGCTGTCCTCCAGGAAGCTAATGCCTGTGTGAAATACTTGACATAATTAAAATAGGAAAACTAGGTCAGCCTTCCCCCCCCCCCTGCTTAGGTGAGAGTGTTTGTGAACTCCTCCTCCTCTCTCTGAGCCTGATCAACTGTCTTGAGAAGGGACAAGGTTGAGATACGAGGGCATTGGCAGCTTCTGCCGAGGAGATTCCTGAGGGGAGATTCCTGAGAGGTTCTAGGATGCTAGTCTCCATTTGGATTGGTTACCAAGCCTTATGTGAAATTAGTGCCATGAAAATGATGCTTCTTAGCCCAGAGTTTCAGAGAGAATATAAGATGAAGGTAGATTGTAAGTAAGCTGGTCTCTCTCTCTCTCTCTCTCTCTCTCTCTCTCTCTCTCTCTCTCTGTGTGTGTGTGTGTGTGTGTGTAGTCCCAACTCCTCCAGAAATGTGTTTGCTGTCAGTGAGCTCTTTGCCCAGCTGTGGTGGCAAACCTTTAAATCCATAACTCAGGAGGCAGACAAAGGCAAGCAGATTCTTGGGAGTTTGAGGTCAGCCTGGTAGTCAAAGAGAGTTCCAAGACAGCCATGATGATTACAGAGAGGAACCCTGTTTCGTAAAAACAAAAAAAAAAGAAAGAAAGAAAGAAAAGAAAAGGAAAGAACAAAAGAAAGAAAAAGAAAATAAAAGAGAAGGAAAAGAAAAAAGCCCCAATCCCCAAACCAAACAGCAACAAAAGCAGAATGAGGACTTGAGTGTGATCCCTAAGATTCACATGCTAGGAAAAGAAAAGCAACTCTGGAAAGTCCTGTGACCACCTCACAGACACTGTGTCAGGCTGCACATACAGACATCCACACACACATACTATGGAAATAAACAAACGAAATCCTTAAACCTTCGAAGGACTCTACCTAAGAAAAGGAAGGAGAGACTGCAAGAACAGGAAGAACAGGTGACATCAGATGACAGACACCCTGCCACACTTGTAAGCAGCCAAGCATGGAACACGCCCTTTCTATTTCCGAGATTTTAAATTGAATTCTCAGGCTTGTTTGAGGCTTCATTGGTGACATTGATAGGAATGGAATTTTCGTTCTTTTATTTCTGAACTTCACATCTGGTCAGAGCAGTTTGTAGGAGGCGCAAAGAAAGACTGTGAATTCTACACTCTGCTTTTGTGGGGACCCCCCTCCCCCCCGAGAGAGGACACGCAGGCAGGCCTGTCAGCAGGAGGATGCTGTCTATCCATCCTGTGAGGACTTATCAGGCAGCTTGTAGCCTGGGGAGAAGAAACTGCCCTTAGAGAGAAGGCACAGCTGTTCATAGCTAGTCCTTTGACAAGGGTTGAGTTGGCAGCAGTGGAACCCACTGTCCTGACTGTAGACCTAAACCCAGCAAAGCACCCAGGGCTCTGTCCAACCGCACTGCATTCCTGCTGGCATCTGGGACTGAACGTGCTACTTAGCTATGTCAAGAGATTATTATAACACTCACACTCACAGGACACAGTCATCACCATCCTGGCTCACTAGCACTCTGACCTTCAACTTCCAGAGCCCCGTGGTAACTTTTGGCTCTGTGAAGAATGTCACATTAAGAGCATCACCCATGCTGTGGCCGAAATCAAAACAAGTCGGATGTGACTGCTTGCCTCAATACTGGCACCTGTTGCCTAATCAGAAATTTCTGTGTAATCTAATGAGACAAGGGGAAAATGAAGCTCAGTAGTGTGGTGGGAATGGGGTCATGATCCACCTACTTCCAGAGAAGAAACTATCAAAGCGATGCAGAGAACACTGGATCCATGGGCGTGTGAGCAAGCAAGAGAAAGGACACACAAGTGTGGCCAAAGTGGGTTTTCTTTCTCTCTTTGTGTCATACAAACAGAGTTCATTAAGAGCCACCACAACAGGCTCTGCCCTCTCTGTCACCTCCTGGATGGTCTTTGGCCACATGAAGTTGCTTGGGACTTTTGCTTTATCTGTCACTGAGGAAATCTGAAGATTTGGGGGAGGGAGAATTCAAACTGTTTAGGAAACTGACTCATAGCTAACCTTAATAATAATACACCTTCTGTCTCAACTACTTTCTGACTCTTCAAAATAAGCGAAAGCTCCCGATCCTTGAATCCCCAAGGGCTCTGCATGAAGGATGGGGTTGTCTCTGCTTGCTTGTTTTTAGTAATGAGTGATAATTTAATTACTTCATTTTAACATTGTTGGATCAACATGTTCTCTGAAATAAAATAAGGATGGTAAAGAATCAAGTAGAAACAAAAACATAAAACAATAATGTCCATATAGTACTTATATGTTCAGAATTCTTTCTATGCATACATGGCAGATAGGTGGACTCACTCACAAAATTTGGATTCCAGGAAACAGTAAACATCACTTCAAACACTTGAGTTTGTCAGTTGATTGGTATGTCTTAATGTCTTATTTTCTCTCTCTCTTTTTTTTTTTTGCGGTGTTGGGGATTGAGCACATAGTAGATAACCCCTGAGTTATATCCCTTGTCGAAATTTTGTTTTAATAAATGTTCTTCTATGAAATAACCTCTCCTAGATGATGGACATATTTTGTTTTATGGTGTCACCATCATATATTGGTATGATCATTAACCATTAATATGGTTACTCATTGTTGCAAGGTCATGCATATGAAGAAATATTAAGTCAACTCTATCCCCAATACTGCCTGCTGAAGGCTGTAAATTTGTCAGTCAAGGAAATATGAACAATGTGGGTATTGGGGGAAAAATCAATGAGCGCACATTTTTGTTTCTATTGAGGTTATGAACATCCTCATTTTCCTTGCCTTATGTTATGCAACTACACCACCACACAAAAGTGAGTGTGGAGTCTGCAGTAAAAGAAATACACAAACACATGTGTATATATGTGTAAACAGTAGGTATTTATTGTTGGAAGATAAGGTTAGTTTGCTTAGTATATATATATATATATATATATATATATATATATATATATATATATTGGTTTTTCGAGACAGGGTAGTATATATTTAAAATATATTTTTCAACTTCTTCTGGGATAAGCACTCACTTCATAAGTATGAAAGATTGCAGAATGAATGTCAAGTTTGTAAAGTATGCAGAAGGATCAAGAGTACCCAAGAGCTAAGAGCTGGAGGGAAAAAAAAAAAGAGGTAGGGGAGTTGATATACTCAGGCGAACATGAAGAACCATTTCCTTGGCTACCAATCAGGCCACTCTGCAAAAACTCCCTGTTGGGAAAATCACAAAAGCTGTCCCAGCCACCAGGTACTGGGCCTATCAACTGGGTCAGAGTTTTCCAAGTAACTCTCGCCATGTGCATGGAGGCAGGTGTGTGTGTGTGTGTGGGGGGGGGGGGGGGTCCTGGGTTTAGCATACTAAATCTGATGCAAATGGCATGCGGATATTTCCAGCAGGAAATAACAACTTAAAAGGTCCTGCCAGGACACTGTGAGCCCCTCTGAAGGGGGCTTTCATTTTACCAGGCTTACAACAAATGGCCTCTTGTCAATGTGGTGTGGTTGGCTTACCTGCTTTCCCTTTGACATGGACTTGAGTGTGTTGCCAATTCGCTTTGTTTCATTATTTCCTAGTAGAACAATGCTGGGAAAGAAACGTTCTGGCAGCGGTAGGGAGGGGTTGTCACTTGATGCTATTCACATAGCAAGTGCACAACAGGCCTCTCCTCCTCCTTGTGAGAAAGACTGGGCCTTGGGTCAGATCGTGTGGCATTGGAAGTTTATGGACAGCCAGTATGCCTTAGGGAAGTGGTTGTCCATCAATGGCTAGCAGATTTGGGAAGTGGCCTAAAAATGTTGCTGTGTGAACGACTGTTTACAGTTTTCTTATGAAAATCCTAGAACCAGTGATTTAGGCTTAAGCATGACACTAGGCAAGAATGTAATCCACACAAGTGTTCAGCAAAAGAAAATGTGGTCCACGTGGAAGATGAACTATGATTCAGCCACAAGAACTAGTGAAACCTGTCATAGCAAGGATGAACCTAGGGACATCACTTCAGGGCTTTAGGACAGACACAGAAAGACACATACCTTATGATTTCACTTATTTGTGAAATCTAAAACAACAGTGATCTCGTGCAGAACGGACAGCTAGAAAGGGATGTGGAGAGATGTGGAGGAGGGAGATGGAGGAGGGGAGGAGACTAGGCAGTGACTGGCTACAGTTGCCAGTCTGCATCACCGCCCTTCTTTACTAATAATATCGTGTATGTTATAAAAGAGCTACAAGGGTAGATCTTGTAAGTTCCGCCATAAAGAAACTGCGTATGTGTGCGGTCCTGGATGTGATAATTACCCTGGTTTGATCATTACACAATGTGTATATGCATTGCATTCTATAAATGTATACAGTTATTGTGTCAACTTAAAAAGAGAGAGAGGTGGAGGGGGAAGGGAGTCAGACGGAAAGGGAGGGGCAGGAAGTGAGGACAGAGCCCAGTTATGTAGCCCAATTCTTCTGGCTTAATCATCCTAGCAAGTGACAGGGAGTCGGTAGACAAGCATATGGAGGTTTTATGAGGAACGGAGGAAAACATTATATTGCTTTCATTCCATTCCATTGGCCGAATTACACTTGGGATGTGGAGGTGTTGGGCGATGTCCAATGTAGACAGAACCTCCAGAACATCAGGAAGAAGTGAAGGAAAAGCAGTACTCTAGAGCTTTGCCCTGTCTCCAGTGTGGCAAGGGTCCCCACAAGCAACTGGGAGACCAAAGACCACAGGGGACAGACATGTTACTGGAGAAAGCTGAAGAGAAGGTTTCTGTTTCTGGGGAGTCAATAAATTTCCACTTTGCAAGTGTGGACATGGAAGCTTAATGAAGCACAGCTTGGCCTGGAAGCACCTCATCACTCACTCATAGCACAGTGGGAAAATGTTTTGGTTTTCCCAGTCCCTGAGATCACCCAGTGTCACATCCTCTCCGGAATTAAATGGCGAAGAATAGAACGTATAAGTTTTACATAGCAGGCAGCCAAATACCTATTATTTGCTGTTACTTTTATGAGGAAACAATAAATAAATAAATAAGTAAACACATAAACAAACAAATAAACAAACAAATAAATAAAGAGTGAGAGATTCCATAGACAAACAATGGGATATTCCTGCCGTATGTGTTAAACTTCAGTCCACCGCTGCTGTGGATTCAACTGCGAACACAGTGATACACCCGGGCCTGTGCCACAGGACTCTAGATTAATCTAATTACCGAGGACCCAAGAAAGTAACTAGGCAATTAAAACTTTGAGGTATGTTGGTGGGGGGGAGAAAATTTTCATGTAAGGACAGGATGAGATGAGTACGGGCCGTGAGCAGACCTGGGGACTCTGTGGTGTTTAGTGGGTTTCTGTAAATGGAGACTGCTCATTTGTTTCCTGGCTGCCTATATCTGCACAATCACACAGAAACTATATTAATTACAACACTGTTTGGCCAATAGCTTATGCATATTCCTAGCTAGCTCTTACATCTTAAATTAGCCCTTTCTATTAAAATATGTATTACCATGAGGCTATGGCCTACTGGTAAGGTTACGGTAGCATCTTTCTCCTTTGGCAGCTACATGCATCTCCTTGACTCTGCCTACTCTCTCTATATATCTCTTCCAGCCTGGCTATATTCTGCCCTGCCATAGGCTAAAGCAGCTTTATTCCTTAACCAATAAAAACAACACATACAGAAGGACCTCCCACATCAGGTCTCAAACTGCACTTGCTTTTTTCCATTATTGAGGAACAGAGAGGAGTGAGGATTTGCTTTCTCCTATTTAATTAGTGAACATTATTTTACCGTAGTCTCTGCTGTGCTCTCATATATACATGTGTCTCTGTGTGTGTGTTTCTGTGTGTGCACATTATCCTTTGGGTTGGTGTTAATTCTTTCATTGCACAAATTAGGAAATAGAGATTCTAGGTCCCACTCCCACAACTGCCCTGTGCCAGAAGATATGCATGCAACTCAACTGTTTTCTTAAAGGATGGGGCATAGCTCAGCATGTGCTGAACTGCTTCAGGGATGAATTCTCTTTAGTGTGCCCACATGTAGGACAGAATACCAGCAGTTGGTAGTGTCACTGGACATGTGCTATGCCCCAAAGAAAATCACACAGAGATCTCTAAAAGTTATAAAGCTGATTGGCCCATTAACTCAGGATGCTTATTAGCTCTTGTAGTTTATATTAACCCATTAAGAAAGGGTGTAGTTTTGGAACCTGTCTCGGAACTTGCTCTGTAAACCAGGTTGGCCTCGAACTCATAGAGATCCATGAGTGCTGGGATTAAAGGAGTGCACCACCACCACTCAGCTAGACATACATTCCTTTTTTATTGTTTTGGTTTTCTTTTTGTTTCTTTTTTTAAATTATTTATTAAAGATTTCTGCCTCCTCCCCACCACCACCTCCCATTTCCCTCCCCCTCCCCTGGTCAAGTCCTCCTTCCTCATCAGCCCAAAGAGCAATCAGGGTTTTAAGTATAATATAAATAAATATGGCTCAAGCTACTTGGGACCACCATTTGTGTGAAACTCATCTGGGGTTCACTCTTTTCTTTGCATGGACACCCCTTCCTCGGGACCTGAACCTGGCTGAGGCAGGGCCCCCAACAGTTCTGTCACTAAAGCTTGATTTTATAATACATACATACATACATACATACATATATATTAACCCATTATTCTGATCTATTTTTTGCCATATGTCTCGGTACCTTTTTCAGCTGTCAGGTCACATCCTGCTTCCTCTGTGGTCTGCGCAGGACTGGGGGGAATCAACTTCCTCCTTCCCAGAATTCTCCTGTTCTCATTGCATCATTTCTACTTCTTGTCTGGTTTTCCCGCCTATATTTCCTGCCTGGCCAATCAGCGTTTATTTAAAACATGATTGATAGAATACAGACAATTCTCCCACACTTTGGGCAGTTCACATCCACCTTCCAAGGCTGATAAATTCCCATTGATATGAATCACGGTTTTACATGGCTGAAAATGCTCTGCTAGAGTCTTTTGGGCTTTTCTCATTTTCCAAAAATAATTTCTTTGCTTGCCAAGGAGTAGGATCTGCCCAGATCTTGTGAAATAAACCTAAGTGAAAAATGTTATCCCAAAGCAATTAAGATGTACAGAAACACACTTAAAGTACTATGCATTTTTCTTTTCAGCTTCTTTTTCTCCAAGCAGATTCAAGATGGTCACACGAATGCAAAGCCAGGGAGTCTGGAAGCACCATATAAGAACAATAAAGAAAAAATCATTAGGGTGCTTTGGAGCAAATTACTGTCCCTGTTTGTGGTACACACTCAGTGGAAAGCCAACCCTTACCTAGTCGTCCTCCTTTCTATGCTGTAACTTATCGTCTCCAGGGTAAGGGTTCTCGTCACCAAAGTGTGTATTCACTGTCCAAATAAGTGGTCCATGGGAGCTTCCTGATGGCTGCACATCCTCCTGGGATGTACCATTCTCCCAAATGACTCTTCCACAGCTGTGGATGCACCTACACAGAGAGCTGCCTGCAACCCACTGCTCAGGAAGAGCTGACAAAGCAAACCGCACGAGCTTGGCATCTGTGCAAGGCAGCTGCCTCTTATGACTGACTGAGCTCTCTCCTGAGGATAAGGAGCTGGATGCTGGGTTAAGCCAATTCATTTTTCTCCTCATCAGTCAGTGGAAACTTGTTTCCACAGATTCATTTCCAAATGAAGGAATGTTATCACCAGATGTCACCCCTACAGGATAAACATATTCTTCATAATAGGAAAACCTGGACTTCACGGAGCCAATCCTCAGCTCTGCAGAATAGGATTTACTTTTTATATATCTGACATGAGCTATAGTGCAGGTTTTTGGTGGATATGCTTCCTGCCTCGCACATGGTTTTGCCATCATCTGCAGTAGAACTGATATTTTTACAAAACCAGCTGCTCTGTGTCCGTTGGCACTCCTGCACCTCCATGGCCTGGCTAACTCCCAGAGCTCCCACAGTCCTTAAGACAAGATGGGGGAAAATTATAGCACCCCTCTTCACTCCTACCCCTGCTCCAATCCCCAGGATGGCCAAGCACAGTACCACCTGGGAAGGATGTGCAGCTAACCTCACTCATTTCTTCCACCCGCGTCTCCAACTAAGAGTTTCTACCAAAATTTGAAGTGGGGAAAACAGAACATTTTAAAAAATTGCTTTGACTTGTAACTATTCGTATTGTTAGGTATAGGTCACAGATATAAATAGAGAAGACTGTTTCCAAAGAGAAAATTTTACACCATGACAGTCGAGGAGAAGTAGAGCAGACGTACAGCACTGGAAGGTGAAAAATGTGCCCTTTGGTTCCCACAAACTAGGAGCCAAAGTTTCAGAAGAGCTGCTGAGTGAAGACATGATTTTGCTAGTGTGGGCTTCTATGCAAATCACGGTTTCTTTCCAGTGAGCCAGGGAATTTGTCAGGCTAGTGATTCTGAACACAAGTAGAATTAAGAATACCAATGCAACTCCAATAGAAACCAACCTCACTTTGAAAAACTGACACACGCACACAAACAAAGGACAATGAAAATATCTGAGAACGACCATACTGGGAAACACACATTAAAATCCCCAATGCCAGCATGCGGGAGGTTTCTTATAGGCATCACTGGACCAGTTAGCTCATCTCTTCTGCTTTAGATACTGGTTGAGGAAAACAAGAGACAGATAGACTGCGTTAGAGTGTCAGAATCTCTCTTTAGGTTAGAGTCCTTTTTGCTTCTATGGTCTGGAGATTAAACCCAGGATCTCAAGTAGGCAACCACTGACCCACAACTCAGCTCCAAGATTGTACTCTTTTGATTAAAATAGAAAGGTATGAACGAGAACACTGAGTGGGTTAGGATGGCACACATAAAGTTAACCAGTCAAGTGAACACTACAGATGGATTCTCAGACTCTGGAACTTAATACGGCTGGTTAGCGACTCTTTTCGAAACGCAGACCTCAGAAGTCTTCCAAACCCCGAATCTCAAACCCAATCTTCAAACAGACACGTTTTCAGCAACATCATCAAAACCACACTTATCATCTGCAAATTGCTGGAGATATTTTGCTGGTGTCTCCTCCCGGCGTGGCTGACGCCACAACACAGTTGTAATTACACCAGTGCAGCAATGATGTCTGTCGCCACTGTGCTCAGTGACATCTAGTAGTACAGGCTTGTTTTGACCTGTTAAAATGCTATAGAACGTTCCATAATTGTAAGGTGAATAGTTCCATAAAATGGTATATAGCCCTCCAATACTGGAGTTTTCCGTGATGAAACCACTCGGCTCCCTCGGCTCCCAAGCTCACCCGAACAATAGTAGGGGTAAGTGGTAGGGAATGCAGAGCAGAGCCTTCGTGTGGGCGGGTGCAATTTATGAGCAGGGGACTCTCAGCTTAGATTTGATTTGCACGCACTCTGCAGTATGAAATAACAAGAAACTGGAGCCTGAGTGGGACATACTTCAACTGCAGGGCTCTGCATGACACGGGGGCTACAGAGGTAGAAAGCCCAAGCCATAGTCAAGCTTCTCAGGAAGCTTCCTGATCTCCCCTCCTACGGCTTTCCGTAGCACTGGCAGAACTCAGCACTACTGGAATTGCCAGCACAAGTGGAAAAGAAGGATTCAGTGAATGGTGTTTCACCTCTCAATATTGTGCTATAGGACACATTTCCCTCTGCCTTCTGGTTTTAGCACTGTAGTAAAAAGGGGGCAGCACAAGGTAACACGAGGCATCATGTAATGCTCTCTGTAAATGAGTAAGTGTGGGACCCGAATTTTCTTAAGGAAAAAGAGTGGGGTAGGAAATGGTAGAGTGGCCTAGTCATGACGCTTGAGGATTTCAAGGACGTGAGGACCTTCTAAAGTCACTTATTCAAATTCTAATTGCACACAAGTGTCAGACCTCTCTCTCTCTCTCTCTCTCTTCTCTCTCTCTCTCTCTCTCTCTCTCTCTCTCTCTCACACACACACACACACACACACACACACACACACACACACACACAGACACTGTTTGGCAAAGGGATGCCTATCCTAAGAATGTCCCCGACTTTGTGCTCAGCTTTCAGAGGCTGAAACTCCCACCTACAACATGAGCCCTCTGCAGGGCAGCAACCTTCATAGCTCCTGCTTGCCACCACTCAGGGACACATTTAAGAACATTGTTGGGGACTTTGTTACCCTAAGAATGGAATTTTGATCAGCTTTCCTTGACTCTGTTCTGTAGCAGCTGACGAGAGAGAGGAACGCATGCTAAAGGAGGCGGGAGGAGACACAGATAGCCATCTGCCTCCTCGAGTTCTTTCTTCCTTTGCTTCACCCGTGGCCGCCACCGGTTCCCCAGCCCACACACCTCATCAGGATCTACTATCACGAGGCCTTTCAAGATAGACAGTGTTATTTTTTCCATTCCTTAGTTCATAATAGACTGTTACAGGTGAAATATTTGTTTACACGGCTCTTCTTCTTGATTTTGCTGATGCTTTTAAAGCAGGAGGTCCACCTTGAGGAGTTGAAGGCATCTTCCTCCCAGTGTGCTGTTGTAGAAAGAGTAATGGTGTTTAAATTAGAGATAGGGGCTAAAGTATAGCCCTTATCATTTACTAACTTCTGATCTTGGGCCACACATCACTTTAGGGGCAGACTGTAGTTGCGGCTGAAGTCAGATGAAATTATACTCAAATGATAAACAAGTGTCTCACACTGGGAAAAAAATCATATATACTTAAACAAACTCATATCTAAGGAAATCTTATAGACCAAGATATGTTCTGTGTTTTACAAAATTCCCAACTACAGTCTTTGACTTTTTAAAGTCAAAAAGACATTTATCCTGCATGTGTGACTATTTTACCATTTATTGACCTCATCCCATTAACCAGGATAACTGTCATTTACAAAAAATGTGTATTTTTAAAAGATATACTTAGGGTCTGGAGAGTTGGGACAGCAATCAAGAGTGCATATTGCTTTTGCAGAGGGCCAAAGCTCCAGTCCCATAGCCATGTTCAGAGGGTCAATAAATCCAGCTCCAGGGGATCCAGTGACATCTATGTGACAGCTGTACTCACATATATACATATATATGTATATATATACACGTATATATCCTCTCATAGACAGACATATGTAGAGAATTAAAAGTAAAATAGGTCTTTTAAAAAACTATATTTACAAAATTTTACTGGTTATAAAAGACTTTCTCAACACATAAGCCTTGGCACGGTTTGCATCTCTGGTCCCCAGGTGAAGCTCTGGCCTTCAGCTCAGGTTCATCATGAGGACTTTAAGAAACTAGATGATCGTTCAAGTTCCAGGAATGGTGGTCTTTGCAAACCATGTGCTTTCTATTATCTTAAGTGTTTTTGTTATTTTTACCTTCTATTTGGCTCCTATACCTGAATATTAAGTAAAACTGAAAAGCCGAGAAAAGCTGTACATTGAACACAAAGAAAGCTGAAAGAAGGGGTGCCTAGGAAGGGCTTCGAGGTGCGTGTCCCGAGTTAGTCAACACCCCCCTAAGCTGCCATTTATTTATTTATTTATTAAAGATTTCTGTCTCTTCCCCGCCACCACCTTCCATTTCCCTCTTCCTCCCCCAATCAAGTCCCCCTCCCTCGTCAGCCCAAAGAGCAATCAGGGTTCCCTGACCTGTGGGAAGTCCAAGGACCACCCACCTCCATCCAGGTCTAGTAAGGTGAGCATCCAAACTGCCTAGGCTCCCGCAAAGCCAGTACGTGCAGTAGGATCAGAAACCCATTGCCACTGTTCTTGAGTTCTCAGTAGTCCTCATTGTCTGCTATGTTCAGCGAGTCCGGTTTTATCCCAGGCTTTTTCACTGAGACAAAGGGGATGTCCTATTGGGAACTCACCAAGGCAAGCTGCCATTTTTGAGTTTTAGAAGTATCTAAAGTTTCTTTTGAAGACAATAAAGCCACGACTACCAGAGCTGAACATGTCTGTAAAGTCCCAGAAGCCACGTAAAGTAATGAGCACCACTCCAGAGGCAGTCAGACTCACAGAGAACATCGAATAGAAGTGACATTCTGAGCAGCTGTGGGTCTTAGGAACTACAGAAGCAACCACTGGGCCCAGTACATTGGAGAAAGGTGAGGTGTGTGTGTGTAACTTTGAGATCACAGTTCAAATAAAATGCGTAAAGAGACGCCAGTGAGACAGCTGTGCCCACGTGAACTGGACGAGATGAAGACCACACAAGAAAAGTGTAGCCATTTTAAAGTGTGATAACGGTATTGTGATCACATATGAAAACAAAAATCAGTGCTGAGAGATGCATGATAAAAAATATATAGGATAAAATGGCACAACCTCTTCCTTCAGATGAGCTTTCTAGTAGTTCAGAAATGCAAGGACAGATGTGCTGAAGGAAAAAAAAACTATGGTGATTCTGAGTCGTGCATATGATGGCATCTGTGCACAATTGAAAATTATAGCAAACTTTATTTAAAATTTTGTTTAATCAGCCCCTCCTCTTCCGGGTGTGCCCTGCAAGTCCTACTTAAGTGTGCATAAGAGGTTTGCACAAACAGAGCCACTTAAAGTGTTCAGTGCACCAGCTAAAAATTCCAGAACAATCTAAGTCCCTGTTAGTGACAGCTGTGTGGAAAATGAGGCAGCCGTTATATATAAAGGAAGCCGGATTACATGTACTGCAGTCGGGAAAGTCTCAGCTAAAGGGAATTTTTTTTTTTTTTTGCAAAATAACTGTCTAAAAGGGTATCATGAAAACTCAAATTTGAATGAAATATATTGAAAGCTGAATCTATTTTTAATTTGAATCTATTTTCATGTAAAGTTCACAGAATAAAATCTGGAAGGGTGTCACCCCATGCTGACAGGACAGGTAGGAAACAGGTTCTGGGAGAGAATTCCTTTGTTTTTGGAGGGAAAGGTAAGGGGGGAGGTTCAAGACAGGGTTTCTCTATGTATAGGCCTGGCTCTCTTGGAACTCATTTTGTTGACCAGGCTGACCTTGAACTCACAGAGATCCGCCTGCCTCTGCCTCCAGAGTGCTGGGACTAAAGGCATGTGCCACCTCCACCTAGCGAGTTCCTTGCATTTAACACCCTTTTTTTTTTTGGCAATTATTGAACTTTTCACAAAGAGAGGATATTTTTGTGTCGTGTAAATAAGATACACCCAAATGAATGAATAAATAAATAAATAGAGGCAGAAAATGCCAGAGGAGTGGGAGAACAAAAACAGGAGGACCAGGAAAACAAGTTGGCCAATTTCCAGAACAGAACAGGATGGCTTCATAGCCGAAGGGACCAGAGAGAGAAAGAGAGCGGATAACATTTTAGTTTCATCATAAGGCCTTTCATTAAAAAGAAGAAGAAGAAAAAAATAGAAACCATCGTCAGCAATGGTGTTGATAACATGACTAAATTCCATTCGCAGGAAGGAGGAGGTCCCCTTGGTAATCACAGGCCCAGTCAAGATGACTGTGAAGGTCGCATGGCCACTGGAACACCCCTGTAATTTGTATTGTAATGAACTATTACCTCAGCACAATCATGTGCCAGGCATTTAATTTACAAGTGCAGATGCCTGGCGTTGACTTTAAAATTACTCTGAAATTACCCTCGTGTAATCTGAACAGCTACAAGTGTGGCCAGGGCTTCATTAGAAGGGAGCTGCGCATGCAGGCCTGGGGACTGCAGACTGGCATATTTCTGTGGCTGCCTTGTGTGCGTCCACTGATATCCTCTGAACATCCCTGCCCATTCTTCCCCGACTGGATGGTCGACTATTCCTGGGGTCTTCTGGACAAAGGGGTCCTCCCCAAATCCACCCTCCCTTTGGTTAGCCGCAAGTAGCAGTGGAACGCAGACTGGAAAATAAAATGATTTTTCCCCCTTCCATTTCCTTGAGAGCTCAACTGTCTTTCCACTAAGGAAAGAAGCACAAAAAGCAGGGAGGAAGCCGTTCTCAGGGACAATGACGCTCCTGGGCGCTGTGACTCAGGTCTGCCCTGGACCGGAATGTGCCAGGGAGGCTGGCTGTAACTGGGTGAGTGCTTGTTCATCCGAATAAACCAAATTGGGAGGTTTCCAACCTGTCACACCACCACAAATGGCGGGCTAGAAAGAAAGTATGGGCTCTCGTTTTCCCATCAAAGCTGGAGTTTAGTTTGGCTTCTAGGAATCACAGACCTTGGTGCCAATAAAACGTTTTACTACGAGCATTAAATGTTTTGCATGCGGGCCAAACTTTGGCGAGAGAAGGCTCCCAGGGCCAAGGTGAGAACGCACATCTCTGAGAGCCACCCTCCATCAGTGACCATGGTAGGTACCAGATCACCAGGGATGTGCAGGTGTTCTGAGCACATTTGCTGATGTCGGCCAGTTCTCTGAGAAATTGCTGAGTTGGGTAAAGACGCTGACAGCAAGGGCTCGGGAGGCAAGATTGAAAATAAAAATTGAAAACCTTTTGAAACACTGAATCTGAATGTTGAGCCTTGCTCACAAGTAGGTCTGGGACCATGACTCCTCGTGCAGGGGTAGGGGGTGGTTTCCATCTGCACACACGCAAGGACTACGGATTGGGGGTGGGGTAGGGCTAGGTGGTGTTACCAGGTCTCAATTGCGCAGTGAAATAGTAAAAGCCTAAGCAAACTCTGGCCGTCAGATAATGGGCCATTATAACTCTGGATGACTTCCTGAATGGTCTAAAACATGGCTTTCTCATTTCCTGCCTGCAAGACAGAGAACTATTCTGACAGTGCCGTGTGCAAAGGGACATGGAGGCGCAGGAGCGGGACCCAAGCACCGTGTTTGCACCGGGGTTTGGAGAAAGCTGAGATATACTAAAGAGGGCAAGCCAGTGGCCCGGCAGTCCCGCGCTTGCGCAGTCAGCGGCCAGCTGAATCTACCTGCCGCGCAGCAGCCCAGGGCCTGCAGGGCAAAGAAACGCAGGCACCGGTGCAAGCTAGAAAAGGAAAGGGCGAGCCACTATGCTGCCGCTCCCATTAAAACAGAAAATTCTGCTTTGCTTGGTGTTAGTCCAAGACCCTGCCAGGAAGGAGCTGGCTCGGAAAAGCCACAGCTTCATTTTTTCCCATACTTAAGTAGCATGTCTTTCAAGGGCGCTTTTCCTCTAAGCCAGCAAAATCATCTCTTCGTCTCCTTTCCTCCCTCTCCCGCGGCCTCTTCCTGTCTCTTTCCTTCCCTTCTTCTCCCCCCAGTCCCTCTTTTCGGTTACCACAGACCTAGGGTGTAGCCATCACCTTGTTAAATCTTCCCAGAGCCTCTGGCTGTGAGAATGCTCTGGTTTGGAGGTTCCAGCCCACTAGGTCTGTGAACCGACTCTGAGCTTAACTTCCCTCAGCAATAAAACGAAGATCAACGTGGGAACCAGGAAGCAAAGAAAAAAAAAACTAGATAATTCATTGGAAAAAGTCTATTTTTGGGCCTGGTACACCTTAAGTACCCGACACATAGCTACCGCGATACTAGTACAGCTTTTTAGATTATGTTGAGACATCAGGGGGGAAATTACCATCTGCTGAGGGAAGGAAAGCTTCCATCCACAGACTAAGGCAGGAACAAACTGCATGCCTACTTGTTTAGATGTGGATCGTACTGCAGACGACCTCAATTTCTGCTTCTGCCGTCTCATTTGGGGTCATTAGATCCTACTGCCTATTTTTAAAAACAATGTGAGAATTAGCTTATATAATTAATGAAAGTATTAAATTAATTAATTAAAGTACTAGCTCAGTAGACAGCCATGAAAAACCATGCTTTGGTTCCTAGCAAACAAGTCAGCAGAATTTCACAGCAAACATTTTATTTTATCAGAGTGCTAAGACCATTTTCATACTAGACGTCTTCAGATTCTTGTCTGGTTACTTCAGCAAATATTTTTCAAAGAGAAGAAACACGATTTGTGAGGCACCAATTGTGTCATTAATTATTCTTCCTAAATCATGGGTTTTCAAGATAAGACAGGAACCATCTTTATTTAATAGGTAGGAAAACAACTAATCTGGTAAAGCGGAACGAATGTGGGGTGTCGGGAGCCCTTAGAAGACCTGGCATTTGAGTTTGGACAGACACAGGTCCAAAGCCCACAGCTTTTTCCTTTATTCATGCTGAATCCCTGGGGAAGACAGATGTGCAAAGACCATACTGGAGACGAGAGCCACACTGAGGTGTAGGCAAATAAAAGGAATTCACATGAATGCAGTGTGTTTCGCCATCTAGAAAACAGAACAGCCCGGATGGTGGGGTCTCACCCCTTTAATCCCAGCTCTTGGAAGACAGAAGCAGGCAGATCTCTATGAGTTCAAGGCCAGCCTGGTCTACAAAGCCAGTTCTGGGACAGCTAGGACTGTTACACAGAGAAGTCCTATATCAAAAACAATATTTTAAAAAAAGAAAAGAAAACAGTTGACCCAAGCCCCATAGTCTGATGATCTGATATCTGATGATTCGGCCATTAACTATAATTTGATATGCTGCTTTCATTTTTTTTCTTGCTTTTTTGAGAAAGGTTTCTCTGTAGCTTTGGAACCTGTCCTGGAACTCGCTCTTGAGGCACTGAGGTCATGGAGAAGTAGAAGCCAAACTCTTCCTGGATTTCAGAGGATCATCTTTTTGTTACTTCTTTGTTTATTGAGTCTTTATATGGTGCATGACTGCTGAAGACGGTATGGCTACACTCCTGTGGCATTTAGAAAAATGGCTCCTCTAGAGAACCAGAATGGGAGGCAATTGGTGGACACCAGAAGCCAGGATTTTCACCTAAATCTAGCACACCATTCCTTTCCCTGGATGCATCAAATTCCCACCCCAGAGCAACCTTTCAGACCCCCGAGGACCAGCTCTCACAACATCCTCAGTGGCTTGGAACTTAGATGTCTGTCAAGGCCCTCGCACTAAAGGCTTTCAGCTCTATTCTGTTGTGCTACCTGGAGGTAGGAGCTTGTGGAAGGATGCTCCCTCATTAGTGGTACTCCACCCCCCTTTCCTGCTCTTTGATTTTACTTTGTGGACACCATGGACATGGCTTCCACCATTTGTACATCCTCATCACAGGCCCAACAGCAACAGAGCCAACTGAGCTGGGACAGGAGTCTATGAACTTGAGAACCAGTTCATCCCTTTCCTTCCAGATGCCCATGTTCTTAGGTAGAGTTCCTCAGTGTGACAGGAAGCTGACTCATGTGTTTCTTTTCTTTGCTCACAGGTCAACCTCCCGAACTCTGTCTTCACTTGTCCCTGTGACTTCTTCCTAGTCACTTTGCCATCCTTTGACCATTCCTTCCACGGCATAGACTTGGAGCTTAACACTATTACAGAATCTGGCCCAGTTTCTCATCTCTGAATTATTTCAAATTCATAAGATAATGTTTTCATGATTAGGTAATAAAGAAAAGTTAAAGTTTTGAAAATGTGACTAACGTCCCACATGAGTTAGCTTTGAATTAATAAGTTTACCTTGACTATGGTTGACCTGATCAGGTGGAAAGTCATGGTTGATCAAGGCCTCCTAGGAGGAGATACTTCCCATTGGAAAGAAACTTCTAAAAGCCAGATCTCATCCTTACAACCTCAAGAAACTAGATTCCTCTAACTGCCAGAATGAGCTAAGGGAAGAATGAAGCCTTCCAGATGAGAGCACACTTTGACCACAGCCTTGCGAGACCCCCCAAAGGCAGTGAAAACGAAGGCTCCTTTTTGGTTGGACTTCAGACAAATTTTATTGCCTTTATAATAATGGCCCTCTATGTGTGCTTTTCTCTCTGCACTTTTACCCGATACACAGGTTCTCAAATGGGTCCAGATTGCTAACACAGGGCATCTGCAGCAGTCCCTCTGGACCGTGGGAGGCCACGGTGGAGTGAGTCAGAAAGAATATCCAGAGAAAACCTCTTCCTGGAGTTCAAGGCTGACTTGTTCAGGAAGATAGCCCAGAACAGCTCAGGCTGTCTTAACGATGTTGGTGATGTCACCAGGACAGATAGCATCCAAATCAGTCTCCAGGGAGTACATCAACTTTTATGTGTGGTGAGGTGACTTCTTTTAATGATATGTGCACAAGTCTTAACTCTGGTGCATGGTATTTGGAAAGAGGGTCTTTGAAGATACGAGTCAAGCTATAATGGGGTCCCATTAGATAAGGGTAGGCCCAGTGACTGGTGTTTTTCCATGAAGAGAGGAGTGTGGGCACAGAATGCTCAAAGAGGCAGACACTGTGTGAGGACATAGAGCCAGGCAAGGAAGAAAATACTCTGCAAAACAGAAACAGACACAAGTTTGTACATACAGGACAAGCAAAGCAAGTGGTCCTGGTAGCACCAGACTCTGGAAAAGCATGACTTCCCCTTTTAGATTTAAGAGAAAACATTGCCTTGATGACACATGGACTTCAGATTCCTGAATCTAAAACCTTGCGAGATTACATTTCTGTAGTCTGAGACCAGCACGCCTGTGGTCCATGGTTGTAGCAGCTGTAATTGCCCAGAATCCTGCATGGACACAAGGCATTTAAACAAGGGCTCAGGCAGGAACAGATGTGACATCCAGAATCGGAACACAGGGGTGAGTGGTCTGTTGCAAATGCAGACCAGAGACTGGCAGCCTGGACAATACTCCTTCAAAGAAGGAGAAAGCAAACCTTTGTGTGAGCTCTTACTACACTAGGTCATCGCACTGTTTTGCTTTGTGGGTGGCTTCACAGCTAAGCAAGTTCTTAGATGCCACCAGCTGAGTTTAGCCTGGGAGTAAAAGGTTCCTGGCCAACAGTAGATGGGAGACAAAGACAGACAGGAAACAGAGATGCTTATGAAGAAATCTGAGGTCGTGTCGAGTGTAGACAGAAATAGGGAAAGGGGAGTGTTGAGACTGTTTCTACAGATATTTTATGTTCACTAACCGCATTCCAGCTCCTTGAGACACCAAGAAAGATCTAAGTTCCTTCAGAGATCTCATTTTGTCAAATTTTCTACTACTGACTTCCCCTTTGTGTAACTTTTCATATTTTGGGATTAATCTTGAATCCATTCAAAGCCTCAGTTTCACACTCTGGACGTATGAAAGGACCACACTACACTGGGATTTCAAGCTGTGAGTCTCAACCCATGCTATTGATTTCACAACACAAGGTAGGGTTGGGACGAGCATAAGGTAAAGGAAGAAAAATAAGCAGAAAAAAGTAAAATAACAAACAATAGAAACCATTAGAATAATGCGGTGAAGGTATTATTATGTGCCGAAACTAGTTACAGCCACGAGTATGCCAAGATATCAAAAATCATTTGTCAGAAAATTCTTCACAAGTTGCCAAGGGAGAAAGGCTATCAACAGTCCTATCAGCTGTAAATACTGAGAACCATAACAATGACCAGACTGGTGAGATATCACCAATAGTGCAATCATGGCAGTCGTATCTTGGGAGTAACCAGCAGTTGTCCAAATGGACATAAAATGCCCTCGATTTGAGGGAATTCATGCCTAGCACTGTCATCTAAACCTGTAGCTAGAGGAATAGCAGGCCCTAGCGGAGAACCTACCACCACCATGGGCCAAAGTGATACAGTCTGTAACTGTCTTTCAAATACTTATCCTTATGTCCATAGGAAGGACAGTTCTTACCCATCATCACAGAAGCTTCTTTGTAAAGTAGACAGAGGCTATCAGAATGACCTACAACCCATCAAAACGCAGAATAAAGGACCGTGGGGGTACCTGGGCCCAAATAAGACAGCTGTAACACAATAAGGCTCAAGGAACTTCATGGAGGTGGGGACAAAAGGATTTTAAGAGCCTGAGTATCAGGTTTTTTTTGGTCAGTGCCAGATTGCTAAACTCATGAACTCTCAACAAAATGTTTATCTTCCTAACACCAACAAGACCACATGCCAACATGGAAGAGAAAATGTCACAAGGCTCCGAAGAACCTTTTCCATCTCTGCTGTGTTTGAACTGATGACTGGCTCCAGAATACACGAGAACACACTGGATGTGCTCTAAGGCATAAAAGACTTAAAAATTAGAAAAAATAATCACTGCTTCAAAATGGCCTCATAAGCCACTCTTCTTCAATCAGGTGCTGGGAATCGTGCGGAAGTGGCCATTTCCAGCCCAAGGGAAGTGGGTCTGTCTGAGATTAACGTTCGTTGTGGGCAGGGCGGGATATTGGTAAGAGTTTTGCTTTATCAGTGCTAATAGCACACATCAGAAGACACGCCCACCTCTATACAGTTAAAGAGAGTTGGAGTAAGGCCACCTCCCAGGTTCTGAGCTCTTGTTCTTCCACCTTGCACTTTGGACCTGACCTTTACCATAGGTGTCAAAGTACACTGAGGAGGGGAAAGCTATGTGTAATCTAAGCAAGATCCCCTCATGGTGAGGACATGCATGAATAGGCTGCCGAAGATTCTCATGGCCCTGCTCAGCAGAGCCGTTTCCTCCTGGCACTGGGGTGGATGAAGAAGTAAACAGCAGAGAATCCATCTTCTAAGGGGTGGGCCTTGTGTGCAGATGACATCAGTAGATAACTTTCTTTGCTGCAATAGCCCACAATCAATAATCACTCTGTTAATCATTTCTATTCCTTGTATACTCAGAGTTCTGTCAAGAACACATTTGAAATGTTTTTTTTCTGATCAGAGTAAATTTGTTGTTTGATATAGGGAAGCTGTTTTCTTGTGGAAAGGTGGCGACCAGGTGGACTTTTTAAGCATCTAGGATCACATAATGCATTTGTCTTTACATTTGACGAGTGTGTGAGAGTGTGCAGTGCCTATAGGAAGCTCCTTGTTTGTGAGGGCAGGACACACAACCTTCCTGACCGATGATGGATGTCACTAGGTCACTCCTGTGTCCTGGCTCAACAGAGAAAAATGGTCTATAGTTTTTTTTTTTTCATTATATCCATGTTGTGGTGAATGATACTTATTTTGTCTGAGTTAACTTTATTTTTAATTGACAAATAAAATTGCTATATTTATAGTGTATAGCTTGATACTTTGATGTCTGCATACACTGTTGACAGACTAGCTTAAGGTAATTGACATATTCATTGTTTCACATATTTTCATCTTTATTTTGGTGCAGTGAAAGAATGTTCATTTACTCCAGCAGCAGTTCTGAAGTCTGCACCACACTGTTACCAACTCCGGTCACTATGATTTGCCATCGATCTCTTGAGGGCATTTCCCCCATCAAATTGAAATCTGGTTGCCTCTCCAGGGCATCTCCTTGGCCCTTAGGGACCACTCTCCTACCATCTGCCTCTATGGGTTCTGCTTTTCCAGACTCCACACATAAGTGAGGTCACACAGCGTGTCTTTTCTGCATCCGGCCTGCTGCATGTGGCAGAGTGTCCTCCAGATCCTCTTGTGATGTGATTTGACAGGGTTCTCTTCTTTTTGTGATGATTAGTATTTCCTCCTGTATACATGCTCACTGCAAGCAGAGCCCTGCGCTTACTGCCAACAATGCTACGAGGAAGAGACATCCCTCTCAGTTCAGCTGTACAGTTTCTTACATTCAAACATGGACCTTTTCAGCAGAGTAACTGGAGCAATTGGACAATACAGGCAAAAAGCCATGCACCATGATGTAACCTCTTACAAAATTAAAAAAGGAAGACCTACAGACTTAAATCTAAAGTGCAAAATAAAACAAACAAACAAACAAAAAACTTGAGAAAATTGTTGGGACCTGCTCTAATGGCAAATTCTCCATTATAACAGCAAAAAGCATAATCCATGAAAGAAAAATACGTTTGTGGTAAAATTCTTTTATCTGTCAAACGACTCTGTCAAGAGGTTGAAAGTGAGCTATAGATTACATGTAAAAAACAAGTCCAACAAAGGATCCGCACACAGAGAATAGGAAGAACCCTGAACACACATGTGTGTGCTGGCATTATGCCCGTGTTCAGCTTTGTTGGAGGTCTTCGAGGTACACAACATTTCTTTCTCACAAGCTGCTGGGTTGACTTCCTTTGCAGACTCAGGTTTTGAGGTTCTATAAAAATAATAATCAGTAAAAAAACAAGCAAGGCAGGCATATTTCTTGCACACAACTTAGAACACTGCCCCATTTCTCCACAGTCAACAAACAAAAGTGCATACTGTAGCTTGAAAGTCTCTGTCAAAATTTAATCCCTTCTTTGAGGCATCAAAAAGTGACATCAGAGCCGGGCAGTGGTGGCGCACGCCTTTAATCCCAGCACTCGGGAGGCAGAGGCAGGCGGATCTCTGTGAGTTCGAGGCCAGCCTGGTCTGCAGGAGCTAGTTCCAGGACCGGAACCAAAAAAGCTACAGAGAAACCCTGTCTTGAAAATAAAATTAAAAAAAAAGTGACATCAGGTAGAACGTGTAAGAGTTGACAGAGCCTCAAGGATCCGCCTTTAGAAGTGATGTAATCTGTCGGGGTACCTTAAGAGGGTTCTGTTATAGAAGCCCGCTTGCCTATCCCTTGGCTGTGGCTCTTTCTGTGTCCCTTTTGCACCACCTTAAGGCTCTGCAGAGTCCTGACCATCAACAAGGTCCTCTTCAGATGCAGCCTCCTGACCTCCAACCTTCCAAGCCCCTCTAACCCTTTTCTGAACAAAATCCTCTCATTTATAAATGATCCAGGCTGTGGTCTTCAGTCATAACAACAACAATAGATTGTGACAACATTTTAAGTAGAAATTAACATGAGAAAATCAGCAACAAACAAAATATTAAAATATAAATGGTGACAAGATTTAATGCTGGTCTCAACCTTCCCTGGAATCCAGACTTTGGGGAAAGAAATCACAGAAAGAACACAAATCTAGGAGGAATGAAATAATGAACAAGCTCAGTCTCTTCAGTTTCTTTTCCTAAACATTTCCCCTGGTTCAGAGCACACAGTTCACCCCAACAGTCACATTCTGGCCATGGGTCACCTCTGCCGAGCCCATCTGGGCACATCTGGACAGAAGGTACAATTGCTCACGGAATGTCCCTGATGTAGCCTGAGACACAGCTCCGCCCCTACAGCCTCCTATACTGCAGACCTGCTCCCTCTCAGACTGCTTGCTCTTCCCTCTCTGGATGGTCCATCCAAACTCTGGCTTCTCCTTTTCATCCAGCCCTCACTTAACTCAGGACTCCTTAGACAGCTTTCCAGAAAGCAGAGCTTGGCTTCTTTTTATCCTCCCGAAACCACCTAAGCGAGTACCTTCTGTCATCCGGAAGAATGGAAAGAGATGGTGGATGGTTCAGAGTGCAGTGCCCTGTTCTAATACAGTCTATATTGGAAGTAAGCTGCAGCATTCCTATTCTAATACAGTCTATATTGGAAATAAGCTGCAGCATCCACGAACATGCAACTCAGGGCTTCCTTTGTCCATGCCACTGTCCCATTGCTCTAGAGCAGGAGACATTGTACTACCCATGGGTCACCCAGTTCTATCTCAGCGCCACTCCCTAATCCACTTAATCACAGCCCCAATCTGCAACACCCAGGCTCTTACGAAACTGGCCATTTACTCAGGCTGACCTGGTATGGACATTAGCTGCTGGGTGTATGTGGCCCCCAAATTAATTGAAACCTTTTGCAGGTGAGTGAAGACACATCACAGTTTGTAAAACCCATTTCCCCAGCCTGACCAGAGAAGAAGTGTATAAACTTTCAGTTTCTCAGGTATATCAGCTGACTCGGTATAACTGATGTTTACTCTTATCAGTTAAGAAATAAACCTGTCAAGTTCCTCCCCCTCTGGAGACAGTGTCAAGCCTAACATCATATTGTACAAGGAACTTTCTGGTGTTGGCACAAGCTTTGGGGATGAATGGTATCTTGGACAAATGTCACTGGAAGACTTGTAGACAGAACCTTGTCACCTAACGCTGGAGGAGCATAGATCCTCACCACAACAACTGAATTGTTCCTTCTGTCCCCATAGGCCCATCTGCAAGCGTCAACGTATAAGATCCCATCAAAAATAGGAAGGAGATAAGAGCTTCCTGATTTCCAGGGAGCCAAGAGTATAGCCTCTCTCTGACTCACATGCATTATTCTGAACGGTTCTTGACTGCCATGTACTTTACCCCAAGAGCCCTGGCCATCTCCTCCTCCCCCTTCCACACCCACAGTGTCACTGGGTCACTTCAGATAGTGCTTAGCTGGAGAAACATTACAATTGGGCCAAGCTTTCCTAGCTAAACAAAAGCAAGCTTGAGGACGTCAGAGCCTGCTCACCAATCCCAGCTCAGGACCCAGCCTCCAGCTTCTTGCAGCTGCCTTCTGATGAAGTACAAAACAAGTCTGCCTTCCACCCCAAGAGCCCTGTCCAGAGCACCTCTTCTCGTTAGCTTTCCACTAACTCCAGAGGAAGACTTCCTGCAGCCTGGCACAGCTCCCGCCCTGCCTGAGAACGCTGCTTCCCGGACATTCTAGCAGACCCAGATCTGTTAGTGTAAACAGCCGCCCTGCTCTGAGCTGCCCTGAGCTGTTCCACTTGAAAGCAAACATTTGTGTTATGTAGTCTCATTATAATTGTGTAGGGAGACTCATGAGAAACAAGGTGTGTAGTACAGGCACATAGCACAGGCACATCCCCGTGGGAACACAAATCAGGCAACAGTGTGCGCACACGTGTTTTCTTGTGGTAACACAGCACAGGCAACAGCAAATCCATATATGCATCTCTCTGGGAAACCAAGGAGAGGGCAGACTTTTTACTTTGCATGCGAATGGCATGACCAGGATAAGGGAAGTTAGTATGGAAACTGCTGTAATTTCTGCTGTGCTAGCGTGCTATTTCCAAGAGCAGAATTCCACAGCCTTAATCGATTCTTTTCCTCTGAAGTCTTATTTAGTGATTATCAAGGAATTTCTGTGTTCCAGACACATCTCCATTTAAGTAGCATATACCTGACAACACTAGTCTCTCTAACAGTCGTATTTACCAAGATGTACCAAAGATGAAGGGCTGATCCCAAACATGCACTGTAGAATCTTACCAAAGCATCCATGGATTTTCCACATCACTCACTACTTATTCATGGAGCACACACTTATTGGCATTATTGCAGAGTTTTGCCTAACATTGATTCAGTGGTTATAGGTTTTATCTGAGCAGTGACCTCCGTTTTCTAATTTTCAAAGCAGAGGGTGGTTTGCATTCTCAGTATTTGCGGTCAGCTCCATTGTGTTCATTGTCTGCTCTTCATGTTTGTTGACAACCTACAACACAGTGGCCAGTGGCAGGGAACAGGCATACGCATGACAGTGCAAAGCTCATATAAAGATCCAAAAAACTCTGACAGCTAGCCTAGTCAAGAGGGAACAGGACAATATGTGTACAAATAATTCTTCACGAATGAAGAGCAGTATGACCCGCTGATTAATGGCATTCAAATGGGAAGAACTTTGTCACTGGAGGCTTCTATGAGAAGGAAGGATTGTGTTTTAATCGGGCTGGTTTTGCAAAAAGCATTGAAAAATTCATGCAAATCTCTATTATCAATGAATAAGGCCATGCTTAATATATATATAGATTATACATAGCTGCATTCTTCCTGAATCTTGGGAATACATCTTTTTGAACTTGATTATACTGGGAAACCTGAAATCTAAATTCCTGCCGTGAGTATCCTTAGGAGGCAGGTACGTTGCAGTGGTGAGAGTACAGGCCAGTTCTAAACAGATGAAGAATGTGTGTGTGTGTGTGTGTGTGTGTGTCTGTGTGTGTATATATATGTGTGTGTCTCTGTGTTTGTGTGTCTGTGTGTGTATATATATGTGTGTGTCTCTGTGTGTGTGTGTCTGTGTGTGTATATATGTGTGTGTCTCTGTGTGTGTGTGTCTGTGTGTGTATATATAAGTGTGTGTGTGTATATATGTGTGTGTCTCTGTGTGTGTGTGCCTGTGTGTGTATATATAAGTGTGTGTCTCTGTGTGTGTGTGTCTGTGTGTGTATATATATGTGTGTGTCTCTGTGTGTGTGTGTGTCTGTGTGTGTATATATGTGTGTCTCTGTGTGTGTGTCTGTGTGTGTATATATAAGTGTGTGTGTCTGTGTGTGTATATATATGTGTGTGTCTCTGTGTGTATGTGTCTGTGTGTGTATATATAAGTGTGTGTCTCTGTGTGTGTATATATATGTGTGTGTCTGTGTGTGTGTGTCTGTGTGTGTATATATGTGTGTCTCTGTGTGTGTGTCTGTGTGTGTATATATAAGTGTGTGTGTCTGTGTGTGTATATATATGTGTGTGTCTCTGTGTGTATGTGTCTGTGTGTGTATATATAAGTGTGTGTCTCTGTGTGTGTATATATATGTGTGTGTCTGTGTGTGTGTGTCTGTGTGTGTATATATGTGTGTGTCTCTGTGTGTGTGTCTGTGTGTGTATATATAAGTGTGTGTGTGTGTCTGTGTGTATATATATGTGTGTGTCTCTGTGTGTGTGTGTCTGTGTGTATATATAAGTGTGTGTCTCTGTGTGTGTGTGTCTGTGTGTGTATATATAAGTGTGTGTCTTTGGGGGTGGATGTCTGTGAGTGTGTGTGCCTATGTCTGTGTGTATAGCATTTGTCTGTCTGTGGGTGTGGGTGTCTGCGGGTGTGTCTGTGCGTGCGTGTCTGTATGTGTGTGTCTGTGTGTGAGTTTGCATGGGAAAGCAGGCATACCCAATGATAAAAATCAGGAAGGAAAATCTTCCTCTTAATGATAGTTGTGTTCTAAAATCTGGGCCACATATTGTTCTAAAAATTTAAATCAAGGCTGATCGCGTAGTACTTAGTAGGATTTTGTCTGCCAAGGGAACCACCTTTTGCTGCCTACATCAAGGCTTCATACTAAAATCTTTACGTGTTGTGTCTTGTTAAAGGAACCTACAAGGCTTTCTTGGGTTTTAAGGGTCTTTCCTTGACATTTGTTATCGCTTCTATTGATTTGTTCAGTTATAGGGAGAATTTTATTTCAACCCCAAATTTTAGCACGGTAAGTTGTGTGAAAAGTTCATAAAACTCATAGATAGGATAGATTGTAATACTTTTTAAGCTGATAAAATAACGCTAACAGAATGCTCAAAATAAACCACAGGAGCACCTCCTATGAGATGTTTCCATACCAAACGTGCCATTCATAACTAATTGCTAGTGGACAATGGCTAGGCTGGAAAAAATGGGCAAGGACAATTAATTGAGTTAAATACGCTTGGATATTTCCAGTTGAATGGAAATGCCCACTGAGTATGCTTGCTTATTTTGTAAAGAACTGCTATGTAGTTATAGATCGCATTCCCACCAACTGAAAGCCAGCCCATCTAATTTAATGCTCTTTTTAGCTCAGCAAATTCTGATTTGGAGCCTTGATGTGCATGGGTTTTGTAGAATCGTATTTGCAAACTAACTGGGGGAAAAAAAAGAGTTCCGATCCTAGAGAACATGGTGTAGCTCAGAGCTTGCCAGAGACAGCAGCTGTGATTGCCTGAGAGCCCGCCTGGGCTCTTTTCTCACCACTGTGGTGGGGTCTGCCTCCTCAGCAAACTCGTGACAGGAACCCAGGCTTCAGGTAGCCCAGTGTCGTCAAGTCCCACAAGATGTATTCTTAAGATTCAGGAAGCACACAGCTATGCTATGAACCATGACGCAAGTACGATTTAATCAGGAGGGAAATCAGATTAGTATGTCCATCCAGAATGCATTGCTGTGCTGTTGTTTCTAAGTATATTCCACAGTGAATTTATTCTGAAATTAAATCTAAACTGTTTATACCAGAAAAGTTCTCATGTAAGAACATGTGTCTCAGTGGTGACATTTGCGAGACAGCTGATAAAATGTCCTCTACAAAGGGAAGGCTCAGAGTCCAAGGTCATGCTCACAGGTGCTAAGCAGTGGGGTCCTTTGCCTGTCCTAGAAACAGGGCGAGAGGACACCTCCGACTGTCAGGTTAACAGAGACAGTGTCCTGATCTGCGGTGACACAAGTTTCCAAGCATGTGCTTGTTTATCGTTGGCTTATACTTTGTGGGCTGGGGGACAGACAGTTCACACATGTGGAGGTCAGAGGACAGAGAGCTTGTGGGAGGCCACGCCTTCTACCATGTGTGTGCTGAGGTTTAAACTTGGGTCACCAGGGTTGGTGGCAAAGGCCTTTTTCTTCTGAGTCATCTCTCCAGGCCCCTGTAGAGTTAGTGAAGAGTGTGAAAAGTTCTTTTAGCTCTCACTTCGGCAAGGTCAGTCTTTGGGGAAAGATCATGTGATCTGTTCCCTTGGGCTAATTTTTTTTTTTTTGGATGCTACCCACACACCTTCTGTTCAGCACTTCTACCTACTCTTTCAAACCTTGAAGCATCCGAAGAAGTGTGTTTAGTGGCACTGGAACAAGTTTTATTTCTTGAAATTTCTTTACTGATTTCCTACCAATCTGATGGTTGTAGCCCTAGGTTTCCAGAACAGAATTCTAAAATAACATGACTCTAATTTGGGGTGAAATTTCTGGATGAAAATAAATTTTTAAAAACGACCTTTCCAGAAGAACTTCTTAGTTTTTCAAATGATAGACTTGGCATTACTCCTTAACTAAACAAAGTAATCTTGACATTGCTCGGTAACCTAGTTAATTAGAAATTTCCTTTGAAGTTAAAATATGTACTACAAACATTACATATTCCTTAATAATATTATACACATGAATTAAAAGTGGAAGGCTTGTGGAGAAGAGGGAAGAAGATGTTTAAAACAATGAGGTGATTTTTAAAAATCCATATTACTCACAAAAATATTTTTGGACAGCCTTCCCTGGCCTTTCATCTGGAGTGAAACTGTGACGTCACTCCTTAAACATCTTGTTTCCATTTCACGACCTGAGCTAACTAAGGAAGCCTGCTGTGAGCTAGTGCTTTCTACACACTTTGCCACAGCTTTCGGGTTTTCATCCACAACAGTCGGAATTTAAACAGAGCAGGGGCCATATTGCCCCGGGGTCAGTGGCCAGTCCTGGAGGGAATTAAAATGTAGTTGCAAATTGAGACTGGTCCTTCAGAATTTCTTACTGGATCCATAATGGAACTCACTGTCAAAACAGATGATTTGAAAACATGACTCAGAGTCTGAGAAGGCGCGTGGGGTTGGGAGCCAGTCTTCCTTTCACACAGGGAAAAGAGTATGCGCCGCAGAAGGAGCCCACGTGTGACAGGAATGACAGAAAGCAGGCTCACACTACTCCGGAAGAATTAGGAACCATAAATAAGCCAGCACCTAGGCGTTCTGCGCCCATGCCTGAGGGCTGTCGGAGCAGCCCTGAAGCCTGCAGACTGCACAGTGTCCACGAGGGAGGGGCAGCCCCAAAGCCTGCAGACTGTGCACAGGACCTATGACGGAAGGGCAAATTAGCTCCGCAAAGAGGTGATTGTGCACAGGACCTATGACGGAAGGGCAAATTAGCTCCGCAAAGAGGTGATTGTTGTTTAAGTTCTCCAGGCAAAGGTATAAACCATGGTTTATTATATTTTATTCTAAATTCATTCATTCTAGGGATGCAAGTCACTACAAAGCCTGAAGAGAAAAACTGTTACATTCTTTGATAAGTAACAGAATAAGTAGCAGGTTTGCTTAAAAACAAACCTGACAATATCCTAAGGAAGTGTGAATGCTTCCATGCAACTAATAAGATGGGAAAAAACAAAAAACAAAAACACAACCCGAAGTGGGTTGAGATGGCTCAACAAAGTACCTTGATTTCCTTGATTTTTGTTCATTGGATTTATCACAGAAAACACAGGAAGATGTAGCTGTAAATACCCACAATGGCTAGGATGGGCAGTGTTACACACATCCAAAGCTACGTTGGCGCCCAGGCTTTGTGAAATGATCACGCCCCTTTTGATTCCTTAAGAGCAGCATGCCAAACAAAAGCTGCATTCAAAGTCATGTCGACAGATTTTGGAATTTGTATGACCCAGGGACACCCTTGACACACTAATTGCAGAAGCATTTCCCACACACTCACAGCAGCACCAAATGCTGAGGAATATTTGATTTTACTTTTCCCCAAAATACCTTTGAATCCAGCATGTTGTATCACCTCCCTTATCATATGTGTGTGTGTGTGTGTGTGTGCGTATACGTGTATATATATATATATATATATATATATATATATGTATGTGTGTGTGTGTGTATATGTGTGTATATATATAGTCCCCTTTCTGATCCTGGATGTGTATACCCTGGAGGGATCCCTTCAATACTCAGAAAGATCATAGATAACTAAATGGCGAAACAGCAGGGGCACAAAGCCTGGGATAGCAGATATTTGTCATTCTTCAGGAGGAGAAATGATGATGGTCAGGTAGCCGGACGGTTGGCTTCCGGGAGTGAGCGGATATAGCCAAGACTGAGGAATCCTAAGCCCAGGGCAGTGACACATTCTGTCCTGTTTATCAGAAAACCTTCCAGACCCTGAGATGAGCTGAGACGGACTTAAAACTGAAGACGGAGCTTCAATGGTAAAAGCCCTTTGTGAATGGCACTTGGGATACCAGTAAAGCAGGTTCACTTGGAGATGTCAGAAGTCCTAGCTTCATGGGAGTCACGGCGTCATCTATAAGATGTCACTTTAAGGTCTTGAAAAGAGACAAGATAGTAAACTATTCGAAGCATTTGTTGATTCCTATCTAAAGACAATTTAGTAACCGACTGATACCAGCAGTCATAAAATGACCGGTTACGCCGTTCTGTTCTTGCATCTACTAGTACAAACAGGCATCACATGAGGTGAGAGACAGTGTCATGCCTTTCAGGGAACAGCTAAACTAAAGAAGAGAGAGCCATCATCACCATCAGTCGGGAGAGCTGCTTGTACATATGTGCCCAGAGCTTCAGAATCACTGACGAACCTCATAGAGTTAACATCCTTAAAGTAAGAAACATCCTTAGATATGTGGGGCCAGCAAGAAGGTCCAGGTGGTTCAAGGCGCTTACTGTCTAGTAGTCCCTCAGCCACGAATTGGGCAAGCTCGGCTGTGTTGTGCCTCATTTGTGTAACTATAGTGTGTGTTCTTTTATCAGTGTATAATGCCTCAAGACTCTGGAGATCCACCTCGAATGGGGTCAAGTAAGGACAAAGCCCATACAAATTTCACTGAACAAAAGATCCAAGTCACTTTGCTAAGAGCTTCTGACCGTAGACAGACGTAACATAAATTGAAAAGAGAGTTTGCATTTTAACTTTATATCTTTACATATACACATACATACACACACACACATACATACATAAGTTTCATTTACTTTTTTGTAGGCCACATGCAAAATGAGAACTCTATTCATGGGCCTTGACGTGGGGCTGGGGTGTAACTCAGTGGTAAATATTTTGTGAAATCCAGTGGCTGGGAATTTGGGGTGAAGTGCATCTCTCGCTGTAGGGTGTGCACAGGACACAGCCCTGGCCTCAGCGACTTCAGCAGGAGTAGGTTGGGGTTGTCTGCTGTTTTCTTGCCACTACTTTCTGACCCAGCCCTAGAGAAAAATCTGCAGCAACGCTGGCTCTTTTCTGTTTATGTTGCTAAGTTACTGAATATTTTGTCTTGCCTAGTCCAGAAAACTGTGGTAATTGTCTTTAAACAGATAAGCTGCATTCTGGAACATGGTTAATGTGCCCTCAATATGCTGAGATTACTTTTGTATGTTTTTTTTTTTCTCTTTCAAATACAGTTTGTTGAGAATGGTGATTCTCTACTAATTTTACATGCATTTCAAACACCCTTGTAATTAAGCAGAAACATGTCTATCTAGGGTGTCTGTGAACAACAGGGGTTCATACACATACCCACATGTTTCTCTAAAGATCATTGAGAAAGGAAGAGCCTTGGAAGGCTGGAAAGTGAGTAGAGAAGGTGAGGCAGGTTTTCTGTCCATCAGAACAGGATGGGCTTCGAGGCAGACAGTAAAGCAATTTCTGGATGGTAGCAGCTCCAGGCTATCTCTGCAACGCCTCTTTTTTTTTAATTGATTTTTATTGAGCTCTACATTTTTGTCTGCTCCCCTCCCTGCCTCTCCCCTCCCCCTCAACCCTCTCTCAAGATCCCCATGCTCCCAATTTACTCAGGAGATCTTGTCTTATTCTACTTCCCATGTAGGTTAGATCTATGTATGTCTCTCTTAGGGTCCTCATCGTTGTCTAGGTTACGTCTCTTTTTAAGCAAAATATGGGCAATCCCTAGGCCAGGGTATCCCATTATTAGGGCCTGTGAGGCTCAGTGGTAGAAATTAGGGAGGGGAACTTAGGATAGTTCTAATACCACAGGGCCCAGTTCTTTGGATATTATGGAAATTAAGAAATGAATGGGTAAAATACAGTTTAGGTAACAGATAATCTAACATACTTTCAAAACGGTTGCTTCTTTCTTCTCTTGGGCAAAAAGGCCTAACCTATATATATATATATACATATATATATACATATATATATATGTATATATATATATATATCTATCTTAGGAAATAAGTTTATCTAGTCATGTCTTTTATGAGTTTCCACTCCAGCATAGTCCAATGGAAGAAGAACAGTGGGTTCCTCCACCCCCAGAACCCTCAGTCTCCTGCTTTTGATCAGTGATGTCAATGCCCTGAAGTCCTTTCTTTGACTTTCTAAGAGGTTGAGACCAGCCTGTGCACTGTTTTCTCAGTGTCAGTTGGGAGCAAGAGCAAGATCCCGAGACACTCGGGGCACAAGGAAGGGGCCAGCATGCCGATTCAGGCTTGTCCTCACATTGCCTCCCTCTAGCAGCTTTGGCACAGACCTCAACTGCTCTCAGCCCTTGAACCCTCCTCGATGGTGTGTGGACCCACGTTGCCATGGGATAACTCCAAACGTTATAAAATGGGGATTAAATGAGATCTTTCTCAGACCTGTCATCTGGGTTCACTGCTCACTCTTTTTCTTGTCCTCTCTGGAGGACTAATATGGGAGAGGCGATGGATACAACAGCACCTCCATAGGGAGAGCTGTAGCGGAGCAATGGGGGATCCAATTTCTCCTATGCATGACTTTTCCTTTCGTATGTTTGCAGATTGGTTTCTGAAATCAGCATGGGTTGTGAACCACGCCACTAACAATAGTACTAGAAAAGATTTGCAAAGCCCCCTGAGACTGTCTGAGTGTTCTCCTCTGCCAAAGGGAACCAGGGAACTCAAGTGTACGTCTCCTTGGAATTCAGCATCCTATGAGCTTTTAAAACCCACTCTTACTTTTATGTTTGTATTCTCTCTGTCTGTCCTTCCATTCCAAATCTAGGAGGGAAATTCGATCAGCACTCTAACTCTTTGGTCCCCTTTCTACTCCAATCAAGTCACCTTTAAAAACGAGTAACCGTGCTTTACTCTAAGCTTTGGGGGTTTTATGAGGCAGGAGAATAGCTCTGAATAGCCAAAAAGCAAACTGATATCAGGGGGACTCAAAAGAGCAAGGCTCTATTTATCAAAACCAATGTCTGTCTAAGCAGAAATAAAGGAACGTATTGTTCACCGAGAAGGTAGGGGAGACTGGAGCTTTCGGTCCTCCAGAGCCATGCAGGGAGAATTGTCACAATGTTTGGAGGAAAACGGAATAAGGCATGCTGCAGTGTTCTTCTTTAAAAACAAAAACAACCTGTGTTTCTAGATGTATTTGTGTTCATGAGCTTCTCACATGTGCTGCTTGAAAGACAACGCAAACCGCTTTGCTCTCTGCCACAGCTAAGGACACAAACCACATTGCTCTCTGCCACAGCTAAGGACACAAACCACATTGCTCTCTGCCACAGCTAAGGACACTCTTAGGAGAGTTTTTGGTTTGCCTCATGGTGTATTTATGAAAACATCCCTGAAAGCAGACCACCTGAAAATTAAGCAATATGATTGGAAAAGGGGAAAACAGAAGCAACGTCTTTCAAACTTTTTTGACTCCATGCCCCTTCCCTCCATTCTTGACAGTGCGGTTCGCAGCTATGCTGGAGCAGATAAAGTCTCATGTGGGCTGTGTCTGTGGAGCTTCATCCTAGCTTGTTCTCTGATGATAACAGGACGTGAAGTCTGCAGCTGGCCAGCCATCTCTGTGCCTTAGACACAGGCAGCCTCTGCTTTGGCCTTGCTCTGGGTCTTGGTGTGTTGTGCCTGCAGGAAACCATTGCTAATCTGGAGCTGCTTCTACCCGCAATAATCAGCCAAGGAGAGCGTCATGCTCAAGCAAACCTAAGGCAGCAGGAAATAAGGCTTGAACCAAAGTCAGCAGGGATGCTGTTGAATCTTATCCTTGTATGCTTAGCTTTCAGGAAAAAAAATAATCTGAAGAATAAAGGAGATGAGAACTATATTTTAAGTGTTTATTTATAATTTTTATGTGGTGGAGATTACTAGTATTTTAAACAGAAAGGCAAACACTCAAATGACCTTCACCTCCTTCACTGAGGGGCCATTAAGAGAGTGTATCTGTGCTAACATCATAGCTCCCACAACCGTAACTATGGGGGAAGATGTGTATGCAGATTTCAATGTCGTAATTGGTACACACCGTATATAGTCAGGCATCACTTTGAATGCATATGTTCTTATTTATCACTGAAATATTTTTAGATAGTCATTTCTTTTAGAAAAAACAAACTGTATTGTTTTACATAACTGTGAATACCAATAGTGTTAATGTCCTATGTGTTTAGAAATAATTGTGACAGAACATTTTGTTTGTTTGCTTGCTTGCTGTTTTGACGCAGAGTCTCACTACAGAGTACAGACTGGCTAGCTTGGAACTACACAGCACAGGCTAACTTCAAATGCAGGATCCTCCTGCCTCAGCCTCTCTAGTGTTAGGATTCCAAACATGCCACCAGGATGGGCTGAAGGCAGCACACATTTTGTTTATGTATGTTTGACCACAATTCAAAATTTTGAATGTTTTTAAAGTTTTAAAAAAGAGAAAGACAGAATGAGTGGCTCTCACCTTGGGTTTTGATTTATCAACCATGGACTTCTCTCTCAGAGACAGGAGGTGGTCAGTTTACTTGCCTGGTAATGAGTCTACTTGCCCCAGTGTACTCGCTCCAGATGGAGAACATGCTACAGCGAGCAAATACTTGGAAGCAATGTCTCCATGGGTTCTATCCCCACACAGACAGCCATAAAAGGATCTTGGGAAACAATAGCCGTATCGTGCATTGCCGATCACCTTTCTCTGATTTCTATCATTTAATTTTGAGATCCCAGATTGTCCTCGTGTTGACGTAGCTCATTTGTTCTGGGTGCTGTGACATTTGACAGAAATGCTGTGAAAGACACCTGAGAAAACTGAGGACTCAGAGCCAGCCAGGTTCCCGGTCAGCTGCTAAGGGAAGGGACTGAGCCATTCTCACAAGACTGTCTGGTGACTAGGACTGTAGCCGGTCCTGTCTCCTGAAGTTATGATCCTGATATGGAGCTCCGGGCTTTCACCTCTGTGTGGCTTAAGAACACCCTTGCGCATGGAAGCATGGTTGTTTTATTGTTGCACTGTTTACAGTGTCAGGACTGCACATGTCGTAAGTTCTCGTTAGAGTTCCCTACAGAGAAGGCATTGTGCAACGAACTTCGGGGACATCCCGAGCAGATGGACGGTTACACGAATGGAAGCTGGTGTTAGGGCAACTCTCTTATACGTGAATCCCCAGCATCTCATACAGCAAAAGGAACCAACATGTGCCTCACTGCAACCCAGGGTTGAAAGAATTTAGCATTCTCCTAACAGCAGTGTAGGAACACAGCTTTTCAGCTGTCCCCTTTTGACCCAGCAAACCAAGCTGATAGCTAAATGCTTTTATGACACTGGACAAGTCAAATGAAATGCCTTTATGGCCCCAGGCACAGGAGAGGTGATCTATTGCTGTGAGCTATAAACCAGTTAGTTTGTGGCAGTCCTGGTTTTACGTCTCATTGACTTGTGACGCAGGGAGATGGGCCTTCCTTGTCCAGGAAGCATTCAATAGCTCAAGTACACCTGTTCTCTCCTTTGCTTGTCACAAGTGGCCAGAGCACATTTCAAAAAAAATGTTTATTTTTATTTAGTAAGTCTGAAAATCATAGAAGACACAGCAAGGGACCAATCTGATCTCTAATGCCACAACACTGTGGACACAGTAGTGATTCCTCAGTGTCATGTCTATGGTTGCTTTAAACACAGAACTCAAACTAAGCTGTGGTTATTCAAAAGTGTTACCTGATGGGCACAGTATGACTGGCTGAAGAACAGAGTCCTTCTGAGCAAAACAAAGAGGGTAAGAAAGATTTGAGATGGACCCGATACGGCAGCTCCCTCTGTGTCCATGGAGACACTTTGACCCACTTGCTCAGACATCTTTCAACGCCGGACTTTTGCCATGCAGCCACTACTAGCAGGGAGAAGTGACACAGAAACAATCTACAGCCCTTTGGACTTTGTCTTTTTCCTAAGACATTGAGCCAGGTGTCGCCGTGCCCTGAAGCTGTAAGGAGAAGCACAAGCAGAAGGAATGTACGACAGAAAATAGTTCTGTCATGACGAAGGCTGGGTGACTCAGCTTCGCTTGGTTTGAGACTGTCACTCACTTACTGGGCTGTCCCAGGGTTTTCTGCTCGGCCATGCATAGCCGAAGGAAAGGCAAACACCCGCTCTTCCCTAAGGAAGGGCAGTCTGTCTCCCTCGTCCTCCCAAAACACTCCAGCATGGTGTGCTTGATGCCCCTTGTTCCCTGTCAGAGGTTTTCTGTTCACCTTGCTGTTTACTCTGCCAAAATCAAGTTACCGTCTCCTTCTATTTGAAACCCTGACCCTTAACACTTCAAACACAGGGAACAGTCAGCTTGTTAACGACTTTGCAACTTTTGTTTTGTGAGCGCTCTCTTCATAGCAAGTGTTTAATATAAAACATAAGCAGTGTTTTAAAAGACTCAAATGTGCTAGCATCCACTCAGCTATGGAGTGAGTGACGATTTCTTCTGGTTGGCTAAATTAGAGGCTTGGGAAAGTCATTAACTCTTCAGTATCACCCGGTGGAGCTCACCGACCCAGGGAATTTCCACATGACTCATGAGCCACTAACAAACTTACTTGTAAGCTACCTCTTTCTTCCTTGACAGCAATTTACTTTCTAAGTGTTTATACATTAAAACCCAGAACGCACCAAGATGCTCCAGGAAGACTAAGAAATTCCAGTTGCATCTTCCAGAAAGTATGGGGACCCTTCCACTTATCAGGGATGCGCCATCAGCAAAAAGCAAAAAAAAAAAAAAAGTCACTTTCCTACCTACTCAGGCGGACACCTGGAAGCTTGGGGGAATGTTTATGTGATGAGTATTTTCACTCCATGCCTTAGGCTTCATTAGATGTGGCTGCCATGGCTCACAAGGTGAACCTATCCCATGAGGCTGCCGGAGACTTGTTGCCCTGCCGAGAAATGATGGAGCATGCTCATCTCCTGGGCTATGGTTTGTGGATGATTAGCTGCTACATGCATGATGAAGATGATTAAATTTTCATCTACTCTCTGTCTCCCTTATCCCCGGATGTTTTGGATTTATACTCTGATGTTGGGATTTTTTTTTTTTACTTTATCCCTACAGCGTTTATTTTGTTTGCCTTGATGTTTTATTTATTTTTTTAAATTTATTTATTTATTAAATATTTCTGCCTCCTCCAAACCACCGCCTCCCATTTCCCTCCCCCTCTCCCTATGAAGTCCCCCTCCCTCATCAACCCGAAGAGCAATCAGGGTTCCCTGACCTATGGGAAGTCCAAGGACCACCCACCTCCATCCAGGTATAGTAAGGTGAGCATCCAAACTGCCTAGGCTCCCACAACGCCAGTACGTGCAGTAGGATCAAAACCCATTGCCATTGATCTTGAGTTCTCAGTAGTCATCATTGTTCACTATGTTCAGGAAGTCCAGTTTTATACCATGCTTTTTCAGACCCAGGCCAGCTGGCCTTGGTGAGTTCCCGATAGAACATCCCCATTGTCTCAGTGTGTGGGTGCACCCCTCGCGGTCCTGAGTTCCTTGCTCGTGCTCTCTCTCCTTCTGCTCCTAATTTGGACCTTGAGATTTCTGTCCGGTGTTCCAATGTGGGTCTCTGTCTCTGTCTCCTTTCATCACCTGATGAAGGTTAATATTCAGGAGGATGCCTATATGTTTTTCATTGGGTTAATCTTCTTATTTAGCTTCTCTAGGATGGCGAATTATAGGCTCAATGTCTTTTATTTATGGCTAGAAACCAAATATGAGTGAGTACAACCCATGTTCCTCTTTTTGGGTCTGGCTTACCTCACTCAGGATAGTGTTTTCTATTTCCATCCATTTGTATGCAAAATTCAAGAAGTCCTTGTTTTCTACTGCTGAGTAGTATTCTAATATGTATATATTCCATACTTTCTTCATCCATTCTTCCATTGGAGGGCATCTAGGTTGTTTACAGGTTCTGGCTATTACAAACAATGCTGCTATGAACATAGTTGAGCATATGCTTTTGTTGTATGATAGGCTCTCTCTTGGGTATATTCCCAAGAGTGGTATTGCTGGGTCCAGGGGTAGGTTGATCCCGAATTTCCTGAGAAACCGCCACACTGCTTTCCAGAGTGGTTGCACAAGTTTGCATTCCCACCAGCAATGGGTGAGTGTACCCCTTTCTCCACAACCTCTCCAGCAAAGGCTATCCTTGGTGTTTTTTATTTTAGCCATTCTGACAGGTGTAAGATGGTATCTTAAAGTTGTCTTGATTTGCATTTCCCTGATCGCTAAGGAAGTTGAGCATGACCTTAAGTGTCTTTTGGCCATTTGAAGTTCTTCTGTTGAGAATTCTCTGTTCAGCTCAGTGCCCCATTTTATAATTGGGTTGATTAGCCTTTTACGGTCTAGTTTCTTGAGTTCTTTATATATTTTGGAGATCAGACCTTTGTCAGTTGCGGGGTTGGTGAAGATCTTCTCCCAGTCAGTGGGTTGCCTTTTTGTCTTAGTGACAGTGTCCTTTGCTTTACAGAAGCTTCTCAGTCTCAGGAGGTCCCATTTATTGAATGAGGCCCTTCATCAGGAGGGAGAAAAAAATCCGAGCTGTTAAGCAGCCTTTGTCTTGCTCGATATTGGCCTCGCTACTTCTTCATAAAACTCCCAGGTAGTTTTCCAAGAGTGGAAGGTAAGTGTGCAGGTCACTAGTTATTTCCACAAAGGGTGGGCACTGATTATGAGGTCACGGGGCATGGTAAGAAAGTGATTGTGTTGCCCACAATTTGGCCCACGTCTATGTGTGCTTCCTCATGTGCCTCCTAGGTGGGGAAAATGAATTCTGAAAAGTCAGGGAGACTTCTCCGGCTGTGTGTCCACTATAACAAAGAAAAGCAGGATGCCCTGAAAAAACCATACAGGTCTAGATCAGTGAGATTGAAATGGGTACCTTGTTAAATTAGTTTCCATGGATGGACAAAACAGCAAAGCTTGCATAATTGGTACCCTGGTGGGAGAGAATGGGACACAAACATCATGAATTAAAATTCCATCTATTTGACTAACATGACCCAAGAGTCAGCGAACATTCATCCATGGGAGACACATTATTCTTTCTGGATAGAATAAAACGGCATCTGCTTGGCTAATAAATGACAAGATTTGATACAATTTCTCCCTGCTAGAATTCTCCTACTCAAAAACTTCTTGCAGAGGTGAAAGGCCAAGAGAAACATGTGTATTATCAAGACTTGATGTGCTGCTAGCTTAGTTTTCAGTTTAAGAGAAAGGTGCATGGGATTTAGAATCCAGGGTGCTCTTCCTCTCTTGAGGTACAGCGTCTGCCACCTTCTTGTCTCTTGTCTCCAGGATTAAACTCCTCTGGGTAAATTGCTGCCTCCTCTCACTAAACAGGTCCAGTACTGAGAGAAGTCTTTTTCTCTTGGGCTGATTTCATGGTGGCTGTATCTCAGCAGGCTGTGACTTTTGTGTTATGTTTATGGTAAAACACTTTAGGGAGCTCTCATGGGAACAAGGCTGTGCTCTAAAGTGCAGATTTAGTATTGACTTAAAAATTTCATTTTGGCTCATTATACTTCTTCCCCCGCACCTGGCCTTTTCATCTCATTCCCCCACGATTCTACCACTGTCCAGAAAATTCTCTATCATTTCAATCACATCAGCACATGTGGTTCCACCTAAATGATGGACCGGAGTGAAATAAAAGCCTAGAACCAAATGACTTTCCCAGGAAAGAGGATTCAAACAGGAAACTCGGGGGAGAGAAAATGGACCAAAGGCAGAAAAATATGGAAATTACAAGGGGTAAGTGAGCCACGGTAATGAGGGTCAGCAGTTCTTGCTTCCGGGCATAGATTGCTTCATTTCTTTTAGTTTTTTGTAACATGACCTCCATCTGTTACTTTGATTTTATCTCTAACGGAGAGAATGGAAATGTCGTGTGGTGTTGTAGAGCAAAAAGCCTTCGGAAACTTCCTACCCCGGGCTTCAACTGGCAGTTATCGAGTTGGTTCGGATATTACTTCTTATTTCTGATCCTCCAAGGCTTCCTCCCTGTGTAAGGGGTGATGCTTTTCTCTCAAAGTGAATTTCATGCACTAAAATGGGGAAATGGGGCCTGCAGCACGAGGCCTGGCATGAGCCAAGCATTCAGAATGGGCCGAATTCATCTAGTATGGGTACCAAGGGCACCACAAACTCTACCAAAAGCCCAATTCTGAGTTGAAAGCACAGCTCGCCATTGGAAGCAGCCTTTCAGGAACTCCATCCTTCAGTTGCTGGTAATTTCAAAGAGCTGGGGCAAGAAAGGGGGCACGTGGGAATCCAAATCCAGCCCCATCCGTGTAAAATAATAATGGGAAAGTACAGGAATGTGTGGGTCTCTGCCTGCTTAACAAATATGGCACCCGTGATTCAAACACAATGGGAAAGAACACCGGAACTGCGTTTGAAGAGGCAGGGCGTGCTTCTCCATGCAAATGACAGACGATGAAAGAGAGAGAAAGCTATTATGCAAGCGAATGATCAGCAGTTAATTATTCTTCAAAGTATTTCAAAGGCTCCCATCGTAATTAAAGGGTTAAGAGATGAGAGTATGGAAGTGGGGGCCTCTGCTTCTCGGCTGTTCTGCCCTTTTATGTCTAAAAATTATTCTGATATCAGTTCATCCATTACAAACATGATGATCCCAAAGCCCTAATGTGTCTGGACGACTTTGTAGCCTTCAAAATCTTACTCTAAACTCTTCCCTTTCTCTTGTCTTGCAGGATCGAGGACCTCAAGGCTCTGGGGAATATTTTAGCTCCTCCTCCAGGGTCACAAATCCATTGGAGGGCTAACACCAGCGTTCTAAGGCCTGGGGCAAGCAGAAGTTCCTCTTCAGATGCCATTTAGGACAGTATACATTGACCACTTGAAATTTTAATCCTCTGCCTGATAGTTCTACCCACTTAGTTATGGGCACTTCGGATTCTTACGCATGTTCTTTTCTTGAGTGATGTATACACGATGTTAGTTGAGTTATATTCAGTGTGGTAGGTTAAGAACATTAAGTGATAGCTGATTTGACTTCTCCCATCCTTTGGCTAAATTCCATTTGTCTCACTATATAGAAAGTGAAATTCCAGAGATATGTTGATCTTTATATTGTTATTTGCATTTATACTGTCTTGTTAAACTTTATTGGGAGGAGCATGTGCACCACATCATGTACGCAGAGGTCAGAGGACAACTTGTAGGAGCCAATTGTTTCCTTCTGCCATGGATGAGTTCCCGGGACCGACTCAGGTGGTTAGCCTTTGTGATCAGTGCTTTTACCTGATGAGCCATCTTGCAGATAGTAACTTAGACATAAAATATGGTCATTGAGACATAAAGCATCATCTGAGACCTCCATTCTTGAAAGGGAAAAGCTTGCTTCACACACAGCAAGTCTTATGAAATAAAGTGAAAAGATACAGGCTTTGCAAGAAGCAAGAAAAGGATAAGGCTAGATTAAACTGGTGTCAACTTTCTGTAGCTCAAATTTTACAGTGATAGAAGAATAACTATACCGATAAAGACACAACTGGGCTCTGTACATTGGAAGTAATTGGAAGCAGCTGAAAACAGTAAGAGGAGCATTATCTACTTGGACAATTTCCTTTATCGTGGGTGGGCTAGTTTGTCAGCTCCCCAGAACTGGGTCCCAAAGGCTAGATTGCAACACATACCTCATATAAAAAACAGAATTCACAGCTATAAGAGATATATAAGTTGCCACAACTCAGGAAAGCTTACATAATGTAGGGAAGAATAAAAGAAATAAAATCAATATAATGGTCCCTAAGTAATTCACTTAATGGCTATCTTGCTTTCTAATACAAATATTTCTGGTGGAAATGGTATGGTCAAGAGCCAAGTGGGTTTACCTTCTTTAGGACAACTGAGATTGATTTGTGACAGACGACAAAGTATACTAAATACGTCAATGTGTGAGCAAGAAAACGCCAGCTCTGCGCTTTCAAATGGCACTTACAGTCAGACCCCTGGTCTCTCTGTGACAAGCAGCACCCAGAGTTCTAAACGTCTACTCCTTCACTTTCACAAGGAACTGGCATTATTGCCCTGGTGACAAGCTCACGTGATCATCTGAATTCTAATGTCTGACAGCACCCATCCTGCTCAGAACAGCCTATGACTCCCAACACACAAGGTGAGAAGTTCCTGAAATTAAGACAAAATAATGCAGTCCAGGAACAGTTGGACAATCTAGAAAACATTAATGAAACATTATCACATGGCTTTTCTTGGACCTTCTGTGTCTAAAAGTATATAAAACAGTACACACTTAGTGAAAGGTAAGAAGAATCTAACAGTATGACTGACAATAAGAATTAAACTCTCTTGGTGGCAGAAGGTGACAACTCTTTCTTAGAGTCACCTGCAGCCTTTCCTCAAGTGGCATGGCATGGCTTAGCACCCACAAGTACTCAGTACCCACAAGGAAGACCACTGAGCCATTTGCTCCCTCACCCACCATTTCCAGGCTGACCTCCTCCCAGACCTCACCTGTCCTGCATCATCCAATGTCCAAATGGCACTCTCTGGGGAATGAAGGCAAGTCATGTGGCGAGATCTCTGAACTCCCTCTTGTCACTGGGTACCACTTGCCTCCCAGAAGGTTCTTCCCAACCCCTGGAGGCAGGAGTCTCCCTCATCATTGACAGCATTCTTGACAGACAGGACCCAGGGGACTGAGGCCGGGCATGGTGACATATCTTGCTCCACCCTGTGTTATAACAGAAAATCAAGTGTCTGGACTGTTAAGTAAAATAACTCGACCAACTTTAAGGAAATGGAGCTAGACATGTTTGAGGAGATAGACATGTGAGCCTTGATTTGAATATTACACAGAGTCTAGAGGTTTCCAAACATCTCCTGGAACTCTATAAGTGTATATAAATTTATGTACTATTGAAAATGTAAATAAATGACTCAATCAAAACATGGGAGGCGGCTGGTGAAACAGCATATTTTTGAAGTGTCAGTTGACGGTAAAGTCAAACATGGTATTCTAAGGAACCTGGCAAACTCACTTCCATCTTACTCTAACCAAAGCTCTTAACATTTGTGCGTTCCTGTGAAACACACACAAATATAGTAGGTGGGGTCTTATTTAACAGGATTGCCAAGAACGTCAAGCTGTAGACCAGCAAAGCTTAGAAAAGGGGCTGCTTCAAAACCCTGAACCTTGCTGCAGCCCAGGTATCAGTATTAAACTCAAATTCCTGAGAACGCATTCTCTGTGGAAAGGGGTTACTAAGGGCCCATCTCAACTTTGATTAAACACTCCCAGCGTGACGCAGTCACAGCTCCGAACAGGGCATTCCATGTTAGGACTGTTCAGCTGTTTAGAACATTCTTTCTTAAGTTGATCCAAAATCTGCCCCCCTGTGAACTTCAGACCGTTCGTGTTAGGAGTCAGAGAGCAGATCCACTTCCTTCTCTGTATCACAGAGTCTGCAGTATTAGAGTGCAGCTGTCATATCGCTACACATCTGGTCCTGGGTGCCTTCGGCTTCTCAGCACAGATTTTCCTCTTCACCTCCCGACTGCGTTCCATTTCACAAACTTCAGCTCACCGTGGTCTCTTTAAAAATGTGTCCCAAGTTACACTACGCTCCATACACATTCCGAGTAGCACAGGGCTTGGTCCTGTGATTAATTTCTGACTTTGAGACACTGTGCTTTTATTAATAGACTCCAACATCCGCACCCCTCTGTCGTTGGCTCACATTGAACCTGCATCCAACCTAAACACCTGGATCTTTTTCACACTTATGTAATTGGTGTTTTTATTCCACCAGTCACTCAACAAATAGCGCCTCCAAGAAAATTATTTCCACACTAAAATCTGACAAGTTTCCATAGACGATTGAGAGGCAAATAGACCAAGTAAACACAAGGAATTTTGACCTACAGTCGAACCTGAATTTTATTTCTTCATAAATTTGAAAGCTATATAATGTATCAATGAGTTGTTAAAGGGCGGTTAGAGCCAATAGTAAGTGAACTGGGAACACAAAAGACAAATGAGGTGAAATTGTATCACACTTCAGTTGTGTGTACAAATTAGTTTGTTCAGAGGGGCTCATGGAGATGTCATGAATATTTGATTTTGATTATCAACAGCGTGATAATGAGTGGAAGCAAAACCTTTAGGCTAAATATGGCCTGAATATGTCACATTTAGAACTTATATAAATATCACTTGTAGGTGCTTTCTGATTTCCAAATGTACCTGTTAGCTTCGAAACAACTTGACACAACTTAGAATTACCTGGGAAGAGAGTTCCACTGGGGATTGTCAGTGTTGGGCCTGTCTGTGGGGAAATGTCTTAATTAATTGATGTGGGAGAACCCAATACACCAAAGACAGCACCACCCCCAGAGAAGGGGTCCGAAGCTTCATAGGAGTGGACACTTCTTCTTCTTTTCTTTCTGTATTTGCTATGGATGTGATATGCCCAAGTGCCACAAGTCCCTGTTACCTTGATTTTCTCAAATGGTGAGCTGGGGACCTGGAATTATGAGCCAAATAAACCCTCCCCTCCAGCTGCTTTATGCTAAGTTTTTCTTTTAATAGCATCAACAGAAATGAAACTAAAATGCAAAAATAGTAGTTCTCAGTTTTTTAGGTACCACATATATGTAAACAGAGAAATACTCCATTGAATATAAATACCACCCACACTCATGTGTTTTCCAGAGAGTTCTTAGCTGCCAACATTGCCATTTGTAACCTCTACAAGGCAAACATCTTTAGGTTTCAACAAGATGACTTTATGTTATCCTTTTTCTTTCCCAGTTCCATGAACATATACATCATGGAACATTTCCCACCCACTCCTGTCAACTTTCCTGGCTCTTTCTACATATATCCCTTTCCCATACTAATGTCTTTGTCTTGTGACCCACTGAGTTTCCCAGGGTCATCTGTGTTCACCACAGGGACTTGGTGACAACTGAAAATGATTTCTTCCTTTCCAGAATCTATAGTTCAGCAGGGACCCCGTCCATCTTTTATGAGTGATTGTTGACGGGGCCACTCCATCTAGCCACAACGACTGTGAGTTTACCATCATGGTGACTGTGTTCTGCCCACACGTCTCTCTGCAGCCCTTCTGTCTTCTAAAGATGCTTTCATTTGTTTGGGGAATCATTTGCTAAGAACCAAAGTTTTAGCTCATTTTTTGTTTGTTTGTTTTAATTGTTACCGAATCAGTTTATTATAGAACCAAGGCAGGTTCTCAGCTAGGCGGAATTCAGGGAATCTGCCAAGTCAAAGCTTTTTTACATAATGAGAATAAAGGCCTGGGGAATCGCTCTTCTTTCACCCGGAGCCACGTTTGTGCTCTTTCTGGGTACCCCGATTAGCACAGCCAGTGGGTAAAGCACTTGAAACTGGCCTTACCCAGGGGAGAGCAAACTGAGAAGGGAAAGTACAGACGAGAAAAAAACAACTGACTCTTGACTTCGAAGCAAGAGATTCTAAAGGAAGTTCCTCTAGATGCCATTGGTCTTGTTATCTGAGGCAGAGGATTGGCCGGAACGGGGAGGGAAAGGTGAGAAGGGGCGTTAGAAGGTAGCTGTCAGTTCAAGGAAGGGTTCATACGTCATATGTTTATAAGAACAAGGTTCAGAGGCGCCATTGTGGGCAAGCTGTGTTCCATCCAGACGTAGAAAGCGGTTCCCACTGGGCTACCATTGTAGCTGCAGACGTGTATGCCGATTGCAGGTATGTTCAGTTCTTAGCTCTACAAAAGCAGTAACCCGATAACTTTAATAACATGCTAGGGATGGAATTGAAGCCCTATTTTAGAAAACGCAGAGCGTCTATAAGGTCCCAAACCAAAGCTCTTCTCACAGGATGGCAACTTTTGGGGTCAAACATTTTAAGGATCAAGGTGTAGTTCCAGAGTAGAGCCAGGGTGGAGAAGCGCTGCGTTGAAGTCTGCACTGGCTGTCTTGGTGAGAAGCCCTAGGTGGCAGCAAGGGAGGCAGAAGACAGTCACACCCCTCTTCCTGGAGCTGAGGGAGGGACCTGTGATAATTGGAAAAGCAGGCACTTGGAGCGAGGCCAGGGAGGGTGTGACTGGGGTGGACCCTGAACAGGAGGATTGTCCTCAGAACACTACCGGAGTGCTGCCTGTGCATAGCCTGAAATGTGCAAACAGGTTTAGCAGGCTCTACAGACTGCATGGAAGAGGCCTGAAAGAGTGCCGCCTCCTTAGGGGCCAGGTAACCTTTAACTATGAATGTGGAGCTCTCTGCCTCAAGTGCAGCATCCTCCCTTTCCCAAGCAAGATTCTCCCAGTCACACTTGCTGCAGAGCTGTGGGTCAGAGGGATCCTTTCGCTTAACCAGATACAGGATTGCAATGCACCTGCTTCAAGTCTTTCCAAAGGGAACCCGAGAGGCCCTGGTTAGGGCATCTGGACAAAGAGGCCTCAGTGCCATGCGTAATGGAGACTCTTTAGTCCACTCCACTTTCCAGAAATGAGGTGGGATTGGGGCTCAACAATCAAGAACAGGCGGCTGGGCAGGCAGACATGGCAAACATCTCCCATGCTCCACCACCGTTAATATGCAGGGGGGAGAGGAAAAGAAGGAAGCAGTCTCTTTTTGCAAGTTAGAGAAAAGAAAAGGTCTGTTTGAGGTATTGAGGGAGTCCCCCTAGTTACCCTCCATCCCCCAAATATCAGTTAGACAGCTTCTGTCAAAATCACTCCATGTGGCTGGACTCACATCTTTAATCCTAGTGCTTGGGAAACAGAAGCAGGTGGGTCTCTTAGTTCCAAGCTAGCCAGGGTTACATGGAGAGATCTTGTCTCGCAACCAAAACCAAACTTCAAAGTACAACCCACCTCAAACTCCAATAACAACCAAACCCCCAATCAATATCTACCCCTGCAAAACAAACAAATCAACCAAATAACTCCATTTCAGTGTAAAGCAGGTCACAGGAGGAAAAATAAAGGCAAAGTGGAGGAAGGGGAAGGAGAGGAGGGAGGAGTAGGGAGGAGGGGCATGAGAGGAGTGGGGAGAAGAGGGGTAGGGGAGGAAGGGTAATGAGAGGAGTGGGTGGGAGAGGAGGGGTAAGGAAAGTTGTATAGGAAAGAAAGCATTTTAGTTCATCAAAACTAGTTTGGTCCCTCAAAAGAAAGGCTGAGAATCAAATTTCATCCCAGGGAGCCTCACCCCAAAGAGGAGCCACTGGCCTGGTCTACCAAGAATGCTTAAATTCTCAGTTTTCCAACCTTCACATTTTAATTGCAACCTTTTATGTTTTGGGCCCTGGCTAGGGCTCTCAGGCAATTACATAACGCTCATATCTTCCCAGTCTACCAGAAGACGGCCAGTTCTGGGTGGGTCCTCTGGGGTCCCCACATGCAGGGCCATCCCTGTGGGTCCTCTGCTCTGCTCTTCTACCCTATCATAAGCTCTGCTGTTTATGCAAGAAAACGGTTTTGTTTCTGAGGGGACCAGCATCAGTTAGAAGACCTAGGAGCTGGGTGCTATTCTGTAATCCGTTTGTCACGATCCAGAGAACAGACAATATGCTAGTCAAAACTGGAAAACATGGAAGCCAAAAGACACCCAGTTACAGAATGATTGTCATTTGTTGCAGGAAATTCGGAAGCATGACATGCCTATAGGCCAGTCACTATCCTTTGGACTGTGTTCACAATTTGGTTTGGCAAAAAGCTATTTCAGCTACATTCTTTGTCCCCCCCCCCCCCACACACAAGATTCATCATTCCTTTCCAGCGGTTAAGGATGTCTCCCAGCCCCTTGCTCAGAAATCATACTGTGAGGTCTTATTTATTCAAACATGAAACGGTGACACCGAAGCATATCAAGGAGCCACAGGGATTTTCCTTAAACAAGCAGAACACACATGAAACTGGTAATAATTAAAATAGTCTGCCCTGAAGAATGTGCAGTGGGTTGCATTTTCTCCCCGACCGAGGAAAGCAAATATTCCTCTAAGAATCAGTGAGCTACAATAACAATCTTTTCTCCAAAGTCTCAACTGTAATGTGTTTGGAGGCTGCTATTTCTAGACGCATAGTAGGGAGGCGAGCTCCCGTGCTAAGACTCCAGTTCGTCTCTGTTTTCTTATGCCCTCTACAACTGTGTCTGAGATCACAGAGTACTGCACTGCTTAGGGGAAGCAGGAATGTGAGCAAGGGGAGTCTAGATCTGTGCAAGCTAGAGCCTTCTGCTCCTCCAGATCTGTCACCCTCTTGGCCTCCTGGTAGTGACTCAGAGCTCCCAGGATACCCCGCCAGGAATGGGAGGACTCTCCTCCTTCACCTGGATCTGCTTCCTTCCCTACTTCCCTCCATCAGCACCCAACTCCATCCCAACTGGCCCAGGCTCCTCCTCCATAGGGTCACGGAGCCTTCTTCACCTGTTCCTGTCTTCCCCTTTGCCACATTCTAGCTGAAACATGCTAAGACACTAACTACGCCTGATCTGTGGTTCTGCCTGGGAAGAGGATGGGGTGGCAATGAGACCAGGACCTTTAATTCTGATTCTGTTTGTTCTTTGTGAGGGGTTTTGGGAAAAGAAATCTCATTTGTGAATGAAGAAATGCATACAGTTTGCCAGATGAGGAGACTGAATCCTCATGCTAAGAGATGGCAGTACATCCTCCATCTGGGAGGAGATGCAAGGCCTGACTGTATAGAATGAGCAAGAAGAAGGACATGTGAGGAGCAGATGGAGGACCTGGCAGGAGGGAGGGAGAGCAGAGATAGGCCTTTAACCCACCGGTCTGGAACCTTCCACGGTAGAAGCTAAGGAAGGAGTTGCCCAGATTGGGGTTTTGAAGGAGAAAGCCTGTGCTCACGAGCTGTGGCAATAGGGCAACAGCGAAAAGCAGATGGGAGGGAGAGATGATGGAAAAACAAAATGGAGAGAACACACTGAAACGTTCCTCTGTCTTAAGAAGGAGGGACATTCTGACACAGGCTCCAACCTGGATGAACTTGAGGATGCGAAGTGAAGCAATCACACCATCTACAAAAATGAAAAAAAAAAAATACTGCATGGTACTGTGTCCATGAGGAGGGTTCTAGAAGTCAATGGTGGTGACGGCCACACAGCAATGTGAGTCGACTTCATGCTACTAAATTTCATGTTGCGTGGATTTCACATAGCTAAAAAACAATCTCAAAAGGAGAAACAGCTGAAGAGAGGTGTTTGCCAGTGAGACCCCAACCTGAGGGCAGGATGAGGAGCCGTTTCACCCCCTCCTCCTCCTCCAATACAGGGTGTTTCTGTGTATCCCTGGCTGTCCTGGAACTCACTATGTAGACCAGGCTGGCCTTGAACTCAGAGATCAACCTGTCTCTGCCTCACCTCCCAGCTGAGAGGCAGAGGGGCAGAGGGACAGATTCTTGAAACAGTCTGAAAGTCACTGTGGAGGTGGATATGAAGACTCAGTGATGACCACAGCATCCCATATCTGGGGCTATTCTTTAAAAAATGTATTCTCTGTGCAACTTGTGAGTAAGGAAAGGAATAGCTACTCCTCTGTTCATGCTGAGATACAGTCCAGATTTTTATTGGGTTTATCACTTAATAAGTAATAAGGCATAAGCAGTCCTCTGTTGGCCTGTGGCTGAGCAGGGCTGGGCCAGAAGTCCCCACAGTATAACACTGCTTACAGCCCTCCCTTAGCAGCCCTTGGAAGGATCACAGTGAACAAGCATGGGTGAAAAGAGCAAGAAGAAGACAGATCCTGGCTGGGATAAGGTGGAGGAGGGGAGTGTGAAGGCCCTTGAATAGGGAACACCTAATCTCGAACTGTCAAAAATGAATTACTCAAGTATCACGTTTCATACTCTTTGCATGCTGATATAAGCAAGTGTTCTACATAAAAACGTCACCTAGCCCACGGCACAGTAGCAGGCAAGGGTAGCTAATTCTCCGAGCCGAGTCCTTCTGCTTAAATAACGAAGACCGAGGTGGTTTGGGAAGGAAATACTGGGGCAAGAGGACACCCTCTTTCTGATTATTCTCAGATTCTATTTTTGTACTTCCTACCGGAGGTTTTCTAGAATGAGCTTTCCACAGAGCAAACCATAATCACTGTCCCTTCATCCAGTCCGCAAACAGGATACAATCATTGACACTGTGGATGGATTTCATTCTTGCACTAATGCGTATAAGAGTCTGGTGATTTGGCATCACCTCAGCAACGGGGAGTGCTTTCTGTTGCTGAGGATGCATACTGAAGGTAGATGGAGCTTCTCTTGATTCCAAAGGAGTAGAATATGGATTAAGAATAGGCATAGGGAGTTTAAAGCATCTGTGTTCCCGTTTACTGAAATGCAGCTTTTCCACGAAGCTATTCTTAGGGAGAATTAAACTAGATGAGGTCTGTCATGCATTTACAACCATAGGCATTCTAAGCTGTTCAAAGTCTCCATCACTCCAAGGAAGAAAGTGTCTTCGGGGTTGTTTCATGGCTTTTCACCCTTGTTTAACATTTGAATCCATTATCCACTCATGCCATAGACCATGGCACATAATAGTACTAGTGTCTGTGCTGAGATGCATGCCTAACCCGTCCCACGATCCCAAGTCCAAATAGTATGGGGTTATCCTCATTTCAAGGTTACCATGTACCAAGGTCACAGAGCCGGTAAGACACAGCTTCACTGTGAACCTAGAGCAGTGTAGAGCTGCTTCTGAACACTACACCCACTGGCTCACATGAGCCTGTTAATTAAAAAACAATAGACAAAACCCTCTGAAAATATCCTGGAATTCCTGCCACGCTAAACTAGATGCATCCCCAAGGTAAAGCCTGGTGCTATACAAGGTCACCCAAAGGCCACCGGACAGTCCCAGCTGTGTTTACGTAATCTCCACAAACATCTCCAGTGCTTGTAACTCTGTAAGGCCCACATCCCACACAAGACCGTGGTTCTGGCCAAGGCCTTTCCACAGAACGCAATATACACCTGCCACCTACAAGCACACCTTGTCCCAGAACAAGGCACGAGCCAAGCCAAGCAAGCAAACAAACAGAAAAACAACTTAATTATACCTGTCCTTATTGATTGAAAAGCCGGGGACTGGACTGAAGCATGAAATACGTTTTCTGTAATCACCTCTGTTACCAAAAGACAGAATAAAACAAAACACCAAAAAAAAAAATCCTTTTCAGGTAGTTATTTGATGGCAATAAACACATTAAACATCCGTGCACTAATACAGAGTGCAGTTATGAAACAGCCACAAGAGAGGCGAAAATGATGAGATTAAGAAACTCAATTAAAGCTAGTATTTTCTGCTCTTCAAGAAAATAGTTTCATAGTTTATTATGCATATGTTGGGAATTTTGATTTGATTATTTCCTAACCATGTGAATTGATAGAGCACTTAGATTCATTTGCTCTTAATTTTAATATTCTAAAAGGAAAAGTGTCAGCCAAGTACACACAGTGTGTTCCACTTAAAAGTATTTAAACCTTTTCATTTTTACCTGTTTGTTTGCTGTGTGTGTATGTGTGTTTCTGTGTGTGTGTATCTCTGTGTGTGTGTGCGTCTGTGTGTGTGTATCTATCTCTCTCTGTGTGTATCTGTATGTGTGTATCTCTGTGTGTGTGTGTCTCTGTCTGTGTATCTGTGTGTGTGTGTCTGTGTGTGTGTGTCTGTGTGTGTGTATCTATCTCTCTCTGTGTGTATCTGTATGTGTGTATCTCTGTGTGTGTGTGTCTGTGTGTGTGTCTCTGTGTGTGTATCTATCTCTGTGTGTATCTGTATGTGTGTATCTGTGTGTGTGTGTCTCTGTGTGTGTATCTATCTCTCTCTCTGTGTATCTGTATGTGTGTATCTGTGTGTGTGTGTGTCTGTGTGTGTGTGTCTGTGTGTGTGTTGTACACATGTTTGGTGCATGCCCAGGCAAGTACAGCTGTGCCCCGGCATGCAGGTCCATGCAGAAACCACGGCAGGTTTAAGGTGTTTTCCTTTCTCACTGCCTCTATTGTCACCATGACACAGGGTCTCACATTGATTAGCATCATGACACAGGAGACATGTGAACTAGAAGCTCTCCATTTTGGCTATGTTTGGGGGTGGGTGCTGGAAACTCTCGGCACATCTGCTGTTCCCCCATCCCCATGAGGGATCACAAGCCTTGATTCGATGTTTTATGTGGACTCTGGGGGTTTGAACTCAGATCCCCACACGTGTACAGTAAGCGCTCCTACCCACTGAGACATCTTTCCAGCATCCTCCTATAGTCTGTGTTTTTTTTTTTGTTTTTGTTTTTTTTTTTTTTTTGCTTAGGACGTGTTTAAAATGAATGTATCCTATTTGCAACTTTTCTAATCTGTCCTAATTATTTGCAAGAAGACTAGTCACAAATAAATATAAATAAAGATAGCTTTTGAATAATTTATGTTAGATATCTAAATGAGGTGTTTCATTTTCCTAATATCACTGAATACACTAAGTGTAGTTTTATAAAAACATAGGAAGTATATTTCTTCTCCATTATGTTTTTTATGTTTATCTACGTTCTGCTGAGGATCAAATCCAGAATGTCATGAATGCTAGGAAAATCCTTTAATGCCAAGCCATAGCCTCAGCTTTTGATTAAAAAAATCATTTTTAGGATTATAATGTGATTATTTATATCATTTCCTCCTTCAAGTCCTCCAATTTTATATCTCCCTTGCTCTCTTTCAAATTAATGTCATCTTTTAAAAATTAATTTGTACACATATATACATATATATTCCTAAATACATGACTGCCACATTCTCAGTCTGTATGTTGCTTGGATAAATATGTTTTCAAGGCTGACCATTTGGTATTAGATAACTATGGGATGTGCTCTTCCCTGGGGAAGGCTATTCCTCCTGCTCTTAGCATTCCTTGGTTGCCTGTAGTTCTTCGTCTAAGATTGAACAAGGGCAACACCAAGAGGCATGTTAACACAGAGGGGGAAAGCTGGGAGGCATCAACCCTGTTAGCTGAGCCTGGCTTCTCACTCATAACCGATCTCCCTCTGCCTATGGAAATACCGCAAGCTTTTCAAAGAGATTTATTTATCAATAGTCTCTTCCAGCAATGGGTGATGAAGTTATCAATACAAGGGTTTCAGAAGGAATGTTTTAACTACTTGCTACTAAAAGACAGGAGAATGAACCCAGTTTTGAGGGCTTCAGAAGTGATGTTCTACAGACTGGTGCAGACAGGACTATCTACTGGATGTATTTTGGGAAAACAAAACCTTTCTGTGTAACTGTGGGTAGGAAAAATACTAGATGAATTGCTCTATCTGAAATCTTTCTATCTCCCGGTGCTGGCAATGGTACCCAGGACCTGGCTCTTAGTAGGTGAATGCCTTCCCCCGAGCCCCTTTCAGAATCTATAAGAAATGAACAATATGATAATCATCAATGGTTTGCTTTCCAATCACTAGGCCACCAACTGCTACCTTGGAGAGATGGCCCTCATCCCTCACTGTAGGGGAGGGTGAACCTACCCAGAGGACATTCATATAGGGGAGCTGACTCCTTTCCTTTGCCCTAGACGGGCGGCCCCAGTGACTCGGACTGACCAGCTTGGCTACCACCCAGGTCCATAGCTGGGGCTTGAATTGACTCACCCTATCACCTATGCCATCTAGAACCTGCTGGTCCACTAGAGAGGAACGATACCTGCAAGATCTCTAAGACTCGGGGCAGCCACAGGATATCCCAGAGGAGTTCTGGTGAGGACCCAGTGATGATGGTGTACCAGAAACCAGAGACTTGAACCAGATCAGTGATTCATCGGACAGTACAGCTGATGGGACAAAGAGGTTTGCTACATGGCACATCGAAGCCTCCAATGCCACCAGGATGAATGAAGAGGTGTTGGAGAGGCAAGAAAGAAGGAGAAGCAAAGAGATTTTTCTTTTTTTTTTTTTTTTTTGTTTGTGTGTGTGTGTTTGCTTTGGTTTCCTTGCTTGCTTACTTTGTTTTGTTTTCTTTTGTGTGAAGGGGGTTCAGCAGGGATGTGGGGAAGATATGGGGTGGGAACCAGGAGGTGAGCTAAACTGGCGTGTTATGATGTGAAACTCCCAAAGAGGCAATGAAGAAGTTAAGTTTTAAAAAATGAAGAGTTAGGTGAAACATTTTCCAAATTTTCTACAGTAAACAAGTATTTTTTTTTAAAAAATTCTGCTTACTTCTTTCTATACCATCATGTGCCTAAGAAGCTGAGCTGGGAATCATTGATTTAAGATGCACCAAGTCACCTGTAGAATAAATCCTACTGCCAAAAGGCGTAGCCCATAGACATATTCAGTAGCTTTTCCTTTGTGGGCTTTCAGAAGGATGGTCATTAGATTTCAGTTCATTTTGGGAAGCTAATTATGATTAAATATTACATCCCTTGGCCAAGAGCAGAGTATCAAAAAGCAAAAGGAAATTATGTTGACCTAGACACTTACTCTTTTCTCTCTGTTAATGCCCATTGTCACAGAACCAGAGCCTAACATGTAGAAGATTCAGGCTCAAAGGCCAACGGCTGGAAGTAGAGGAGATGGAAGATATGTGACTCTAGCAAACAGAGCATTTCTCGGACCCTCATGACAAATATTCAATAGCCTGGTTGGCACTTTGCTCCCCAATAAAAATGTAAGGTGAATATGCGTGTAGCTTGAAATTTTCTCATAGCCACAATACGAAGCATGCAAAAAAAAAAGTAGATGGCGCTAATTTTTATTCTGTGTTGTTAACACAATTACTACTCACAGTTTCTACTTAAAACATGTACAGAAGGAAATTAGACATTGTTCTCGCCAGGCACAAGAACATACACCTTCACTTCAATCCTAGCATTCAGGAAGCAGAGATGAGGGCCAGCCTGATCAGTTTCGTGAGTTGCAGGTTAGCCAAAGCTACATATTGAGTCCCTGTCTCAAAATAAGATAAATAAGTAAATAATAAGATCCCCCTACCCCATTTTTATTTCACTGGTGGGAGAACTCAGCAGCACTTTGCAAAAACTAGCTAGGAATTCCACTAGTGAGCCACACACAGACTTACAACACAAATTAATAGGAACTAACCACATGTAAGTGTCCAAAAGCCAGCACGCGTGACTTTTGGCCTCTGCCATCTTAGGCTTCAGTGACCCAGAAACCACATAGCAGCAACAGTAAACAGTCGATATTTCTAAGCACTTCTTGTGTGCCTGGCCCTCTCTGCACAGCCTCCCTCCGCGGATCCCCTAGGCCTTGAGTACCATCATCCTGGCATTTGACAGGTGAAATCATGGCAAAAGAAGGTTTCAGTGTCCCTGCAAGAAGACACAGCCGTTAAGCTGCACTGCAGACACTGGGCTTCCAGGAACCTCCTGTCAGCAAAGTGTAGCAACTCCTTGCAGCCCAACTTCAATAGAGCTGGAAGGCACACAGCAATCACAGGTAACAAAGCTGAGGTCTTCTATTGGGAGATACACGCTCAAGAGGAGTCCAGTCAGATACTTAGTGAGAGAGAGGCAAGTTAAATTTGATTGAGATTTATCTAATTATTTAAGGTTATTCTTAGTTTGGTGGCTAAGTATATACAGGAACAGTTACATTAAATTCTTTTTTGTTAGAACAATAGCTAATAATATTGGACAAGCAAATACAGTAAGCCTTTGTGATGGCAAACACTCTAAAATATGTATTTTGTTGTATGGACGTGGTAAGTTCAGGTGTAAGCACTTTCCTGACAGAGTTATCTCCCAAGCTCCTTATTTAACCAGCAGTTATGTTGGGAACTCTAACCTCATAACTTATTGACTGTTTCCATCTTTCAAACTGAGAATGATGTAGATTTTGTGTTACTTTTTTTTTTTTTTTTTTGTTTTGTTTTTCGTGACAGGGTTTTTCTGTGGTTTTGGAGCCTGTCCTGGAACTAGCTCTTGTAGACCAGGCTGGTCTCGAACTCACAGAGATCCGCCTGCCTCTGCCTCCCGAGTGCTGGGATTAAAGGCATGCGCCACCACCACCCGGCCTTGTGTTACTTAAAACCGAAGCAGTGCTGGGGTGGGGGCTCTAAGAAAACTGGTCACATAATTGCGTGCATGCTGATAGGAAACGCTAAGGAGAAAGATGCAGAAGGATGGTGAGTTTGAGGGCAGCCAAGGAGACACATTTTGGGGGCTGTAATCCTTGCTAGGGGAAAGAAAGCAAATAAAAGTAAATCCCTGGAGCTCACTGTCAATCAGTGAGCTCTGGTTCAGTGAGACCTTGACTTTGAGGGATGATGAACATGTGGACTCTATGTGTGTATGCACACACACATACATGCACACACAGAAGCAAGCACACACAGAGACATACAATACACTCAATGTTTTAAAGCCGATCATAGAACTACACAGAGTGGCACGCCATTTGCACAGTGATAGGCATGTCCCTTCTGGATGGTCAGATTTTCTGTAGAAGGCACACCGTTTATGATGTCAAGTAGATCGTGGGACCAATCTTTCCCCTTCGGCAGTTATAATCCTCCATGGACCTCCATTGAAGGAGAAAATTGGTTCAGAATCCCATCAGTCCCATCTCAGTCTGAACTTACTCATTCTCTCCACAAGTTTTTCCTGCATGCCCATTGCACACCAGCTCCTGGTATCACCACATATGACGCTGAGGTTGAGAAATGAACGCTTCGTGATACAAGTGAGCCGTGGGCTGGAGGAGCAAGTGTCACTGAAGTCATGCTAGAGGCAGATTTGTCTTTCAAGGTGGCCTCTCATGCCACCAGGACCTTCGGTCATCTGTTCTGCTCAAACACGAAGAGAACAAGCAACAGGTGTACGGCCATGTTCCAGGACTCTGGTTACCCCTCCATGCGTGACCAAAGGCAGGGTGACTGCTCAGAAAGCTCCTGGGTCGGGTTAGCCTGTCCCCACCCGTGATGGAGTGACCTCTGCCTGGCAGAGAACTTGGCTTGCTTTTTGTCGGCCTTGCACATAAACAACATTGTTTTAAAGGGCTGCGAAGCAGAGATGGGGCGAATGGCTGTTCGCTTGTGTACTACCAAATCTACTTTCTTTCCTGGGCAGGCTGCTCCTGATTTCAGAGTAGAGCAGCTGCCCTCTCTCTGTGGACAAGCTGGACTCCAACCAGATGTTTTTTTTTTTTTTTCTGGTTTAGAGATTGGTACTCTGGAATATTTAGTTACCTGGTAGTGCCCTTGAATTGCCAGGAAGGGGGGGGGGAGGGGACAAATAGAAGGAAGAAGAAAAGCACATGTTTTGTGCTTAATTTGTGTTTTGTTTCCTCCTCCTCCTCCTCCTCCTCCTCCTCCTCCTCCTCCTCCTCCTTCTCCTTTTTCTTCTCCTTTACAACAGTGCAGGAGCTAATCTTTAATTTTGGGGCCGTACCGACTCTCTGTAAGCAAGTTTCTGGGTGGGTATAATTAAGGTGTCCTCACATGGCTCTTGCTTTCACTTGGTAAGCTTTCAGGTGGAACAAGCCGGTGCAGGTGGAGGTGGAATGTTGGCCGGAGTGCAGCTAAGCAGGAATGCCAAGCTATGCACCGGCTGGGGAACTTCTGGGCACAGGCAAAACCCAGCAAGGGAATGATTACCTGCAAAGCAGCAGGAATGAAGGAACGAAGCCCAGAGCCCAACTCAATCATTGTGTAAAGGAAGGTGGACAAACATGAGCTAAGCAGGGCTGGCTTTGCCATGGGGAAGCTAAGCATCCACAAGACTGACATTTCAAGAGAGGCCCATTCCTGGTGGAGGTGTCTGTCCTATGCATTGAGGAATATTCACCAACATCCTTAGCCTCTATCTTCTAGATGCTAGGAGCATGGCTCAGGATAAGCTCCAACGTTTTCTTCAGATAAGTACCAAATATCTTCTCGGGTGGGAGTGGGAAAAGAATGGGCGAAGTTGGTAACTACTGAGCCAGGCCTCCATATTCCTACAGTGTGTTATCCTGATTCACAACTCAAGTTCTACATTGTATTTTCAGTCCTAACTTGGAGGCAATACTTTGGAAGTAGATAGCCAGTAAGTGGGAGAGACAGGGACCATTTCAGCTGAAGGACGTTTTAGAGATTGATACAGCAATCAGATGGACAGGATGTAGCACCTTCTGTTATCATTGTTGAGTACCAGTGACTCTTACAACTCAAGGCTAAATGAGCTTGTTTTTTACCGTCTGTCTTGAGATAGCAGTTTATACTTTGTTCCATGGCCAATCAAAGCCCAAACTATTCTTTAATGGGATATTTAAGGTCTGTCTTTGTTATAATTTTTTGTCATGTACTTAAAGCTAAGCTATCATTTTAGTCATGTTATCATATTTTATGAAAAAAATGGCTTACTTTCCACTAGTAAGGGAACTTTGAAGTTCATCTATTACTCTGCCCTCCTACCGGTTAATTCAATTAAAATCTATAAAACAAAATTGTAGCGCTAAATGAATGGTGATTACTCCCTCCAGGAAGTGCTCAGACTTTCCTAGCTGAAGAGGTCCACCCTGACTGTCTGAAACTATAATACGCATTTCCTGGACAGTAATTCAATTGTAATTCATCTCTTACTTCCTTAAAATTACTTTTAAACCCATAGACTTCGAAGATGATTTCTCTAAAAAAGAACGGCTATGTAGACAATTGCCACGCTCCTGTGTGTTCAGAAAAGGCCTTGCACGGGCTTCTTTTCAAGGTAGGACAAAATAAGTGTACCGACAGCCAATGAGAAAACTTACGAAATGCTGGTACTGCAATCTAGGTATGTGTTGGTCTACATACATAGGTGCTTGCCAGTAAACAAAGGTAAGTTAGGATTTAAGAAGTTTATTTGGGACACACACCTGCATGTGTTAAATATATACAGAACGTATTTTCATCTGGTTTCTACTCTGATGAATCAGTCGTTGCTAGGAGTTTTGGGCTGGGCATTTAGAGTCTCAGGCTCACCCCAAGTTTTAAGCATCCTTTTTGCCTGCTGTCATGGCTTACACCGTGCATTACTGTTAACCTTAATCAATAATGAATCGTTTGTCTGAGTTCTCTGCCGAAGTGGACGACCCAGTTTGATCTTTGTAGCCTGGAGCAAGACCACCAAGTGCCACATTTCTGCCCTTGTCAGACACTTCCAAACAGGACTCTGCATATTTCTTCTCATGCAACTGGCTTTACTCTGAGGTGAATCACAAAAGTTTTCTATGTCGACCCAAGAAACATCACCTGGCGATGTTCGAAGTTCAGAACAGAATTCCAATGGTTCCAAAGACCTCTCATTTATTTAACAGTGTAAAATACCCAAAGGTGAAAATTTCCCCAAGCCCCCATAAACAAGCTCATGTAGGCATCTACACCTTTTTAGTCATAACCTGAGATTTTTCTGGGGACATACATGTTGTCACAAAGCCACAGAAGCTCCCAGAAAATTAAGCTGATACTGAAAAATAAATACAAAGGAAATCTCTTTGCTATTGTTTCAGAGTAAGAAATGAGGCTAGAAAAGCACACAGTCATACTTGAGAGCAGATCTAAGAGGGTAGTAATGAAAGAAATAACATGTAAGGACCAAATTCACCCATTTCATAGTTACCAAAATTGGTGTTTCATGGGGGAAGAAAAAGAACTTTAGAGGAATTACGCAATTCCACATGTCTCCCAACTCCACCTTTTTCTCATAAACGATCTCTCAACTATAGATGTGGGTGTCAGGGTCAGCACTGCTTTGAAAAAAATGCAGCACACATGTAGCCTCGTTATTTGGAAGTTTGCAAACAGTTTAGCACACAGAGGCTTAACCCACTTTTTACATTTCCTGGAAGTAGGAGGAAGAGATGTCCTGACCTCCACATGACCAGGCTCCCCAGATAGCCCTGCAACCAAACATGTCAATGAGCAATGTTCCTTGCTTGAAGAGGGTATAATGTACACAGCACCGAGCACGCAGGGGACTCTAAACTTAACAATGCACCATCAGAGAGAAGTGAAGAGAATAATGTGTGTGTGTGGGGGGGGGGGCGTAATCAGTTGTTTCCACAAAGAGAAGTAGGAACATTTCTCTCCCTGTGCTCTTTCTTTTCTGATAGCTTAGAAACAATTTCATATTTGCTCGTCTGTTCAGGATCATAGTTTATGGATGTCTTTGTCAGCTTTTACTACTATAACAAATAGCTAAGACAATCATCCTACGGAGAGAAAAGACTTAGTCTCACTGAACCCCAGTCTCACTTTTACAAGTGGAATAAAATGAATGAAGTCTGGATTTTAACATCTTTAGGGACAGAGATTATACTTCCTGTGCAACCCAGAGTTAAATGTGGAACAGTATGCAGGAAGACTTTAATTTCTGCTGCTTGAGTAAACTGTCCTGAAAAATGAAATATATGCATGTATTCAGTTCTTCCAGAATTTAGTAAAGTGAACTATCCCTGCTAGTTTTCTAGGAGAAAACTGGCTCATTGCTTTACTCTCTCTAGTCCATGGCCTTGTAGAATGACAGACATCAACGGTGGGGAGCATGTCTTCAAGGAAGGTCTCTCAGTTTATGTCTGGGGATACAAACAAACAAACAAACAAACAAACAAGAAGGGTGCAGAGGGTCTTCTCTCCTCCTGAGCCAGCCAATGACTTAAAGACTTTCCATCTGGACCTCCCGCCTCCGACAATGGACTTCATTCCAGATTGTCCTTCCCACCTTTCCTTGAACCATCTCCTGTTCTCAAAATCAAGGTATTCTCACTCTAGTCTCAAATCCTTTTTCAGACCTAGGAATTGATCCTAAGAATAAGCTGGAAGCCCTGAGCCATGAGCTGGATTAGGGAAGCCCCAAGAATGCAGAGACTTGGAGAAGGGGAAGGTGCCTTGTTCCTCCAAGTTGCCTCCTAGTCTCATCTCCATAGCACGGTTTGCCAGTATCCACCTTCAAATCAGCATTCACACTGGATGCAGCCTCCCAGGAAGGAACACACAGGTTTTCCTCTTTTCTCTTTTTCCCTTGTGAATTAAATCTGAGAAGACAAGCTGCTTTTACAATAAAGACAGCTTATGCTACAGCTTCACTATAAATGCAAATGGCTGTAACAATAAGATCGCTGAATATCCAACCCATCTTGGAAAGATCCAAAAAGTTTTGAGATCCACCATGGTGCTGAAAAAATTTTAGATTTCAAAGCATTTTAGACTTGAGACATTTTCGGATTCAGATTGTTCAATTGGTGATATCTAAGCAAATATCTCACTTTTGGAACTCCAAAATCCAAAACACTCTAGTTTCAAGCAATTCAGATAAGGGACACTCAGCTTTAATTATACACCCTGCAACTATTAAGTTACAGTAAACAATGTTGATGTCCACACAAACTGTCAAGAGCACACAGATTCTCGGCTCTGATTTGGTTCTATATGAACATAGAAACTTGAAGCTTGTCTATTGCCTTGCCTTTATCAAGCAGTCACAAAGGGAAATAAGGCTGTGCTCTCATGATTATTCAAATAAGACAAAGTATGTCACAGACCGTGTGAGAATAACAAGGTGCCCTGCCAAGCAAAGGTATGGGTGATAGCTCTGTATGCTTTTAACATATTCAAGGCCTCTTACCACCAACCTTGCCCTCAGTGCTGGGGCATTCACAAACCACACGGGACTCAAGTCTTAGAAATGGAATAAAATGAATGAAGTATGTATGGATTTTAATGTCTTTAGGAACAGAGATTATACTTTCTATGTAACCCAGAGTTAAAAGTGGAACAGTATACAGGAAAAATTTAATGTATGCTGATTGAGTAAACTGTCCTGAAAAATGAAATATATGTATAAGATTCTTCCAAACTTTATAAAAGTAAACTATCTCTGCTAGGAAAGCAACAGAATGAATGGTTTCAGGGTATGGTAGGTGTAAGAATCAGGGCTCAGAAGGCTAGGCAGACACAGGAACTCAGGAAGCTGCCGGAGGATTGGCAGAGTCTCATGGCTTTACTCTCTGAGTTGTAAGCTTTCTTGCTCCACAGAACCAATGCTCTCGCTCATTTTCATGTGTCTATCTGACTATGGTTCCTCTGAATAAGCAAGTTGAAGATACATGGGAACAGGCAAGGAGGGGACCTGTGTGTGGGTCCTTGCAAGAGGACAGTTTCTCTGCCCTTTTTGTAGTTGCCTAGTGTCTGTGAAAATATGAGGCATCCCTCATGCAATTTAACACGGGGTGTTATTTTATTGCTAGCTTCTTTCAGACTCTCTCTGTATCTAATTTGAAACGAACTAGTGGAAATTGCAGCAACAATAAGAGGAGTGTCATTTTGAGTTCAAGAGCTCTTGTAACTCTTTATCTCCAAAGAAAGGCCAGGTTGCTTGCTTTGACTCGGATGCCCACTACTACTTTATAGGAGATTGTGAGCTTTCAGACAACATTGTGACTTGTGCAATAATTTTTCTCTCTTTTTTGTGAATGGGGGACGGCATGTGTGCCTTGGCAGGTGTGCGAAGGTCTAAGGACAACTTTGTAGAACTGGTTCTCTTGTTCTACCTTCACACGACACCAGGGCTTCAGCTCAGGTTCTCAGGCTTGCAAGGTAAATAGCTTTGCCTGCTAAATCATCCCACTAGCCACCCTCTCTCTATCTTGTCCACTGAGTGGCACCGTACATAGTCTTGAATTTTTTTTTTTTTACTTTTACAGCACAATTCCATGTAGAAAAGAACACAGAGAAAAACGCTTTAGGAATGTTTCAGTACATACACATATCTGTGTACACAACACCTAAGTCAAGACACTTGACATCACCAGCTTTCCAAAGACCCTCACCTCGCACCCTTACACTTGAAGGAAAGACAGAAACTAATCAAGAAGTACAGGGTGAGTATAATGGCTCATGGGCCCTTATGATTTGAGTAGCACATCAACTTAGCAAGTACATGCAGCAACATAAAGACTATGGGGTTTGTTCAGTTCGCCCGTTCTCAGTCCCAGCTCTGCCCCTGTCTGCTGCCCTATGTCTGCCCCTCTCCTCACACCTTGATGGCCTTCAAATATCGCAGGCATAAACTTTTCCTTAAAAACCTCCATATAGTATTGTGAATGCCTTGGCTTCCAAGCTGTCACATTTCTAGCCAATTAAAACAACAAGTTTCTCTGGCCTGGGTTAATCAATAGGCAAAGACACCGGCATAAAGGCACATAACTCTTCTGCTAAGATGATACCATGGAGAGAGGACAGAAGATAACACAGAATCTCTATGAAGAGTTTTTGCAAGCTCCTGGACATCTACCATTCTTTGATTTCTAAAATTCCAGAACTCAGGAGGCTGAGGAGGACCACGGTTTAAGGCTGGTTGAGCTATATAATAGTGCCCTATCTTAAACAAGACAAAATTGCAACTAGAGTTATTGTTACCCTTCAAAAGTATGATTCATAGTCATATAAATTCATCTTCATTATTTTTAGATTTATTTCCTCAAACCTAAAAGAGCAGCCTTAACTTCTCCACTAAAAAAAAAAAAAAATCAGGGCCTGTAGCGATGTCTCCAAGCTTAAGAGTAAGGGCAGCTCTTCCAGAGGACATAGGTCCGATTCTCAGAACCCACATGGAGGCTTATATCATCTCTAACTCCAGCCCTATGTGGATCCATCACCCTGTTCTGGCTTGTCCTGCCACTGCACACATGTGGTGCACAGATATACACTTAGCCAAAACACCATACACATAAAATTAAAAAAATAATATACATCAAAAATAAAAAATACTCTAAAATAAGATGTAAGTTCAAAATATTAAGCTTGAACAAAACGCACCTTGAGAGTGACCTACTCAAAGCTTACAAACATGACTTAGAATATACATAAGCCACCACTGTATTCCTCCCTCCTAATCATATCTTTTTATTCCGTTTCTAAAATTTCAAAAGTAAAATCTTTATCACAACTTTAACATTGGAAAAAGAGGTTTTGCTACCCCAAACCAACATGTTAAACTGAAGTGCGCTTCACTTTGTGGGATATGAATTTCCAAATAGAACAAAGACTTCAAGTATTTGACCCTACCCACCTGCATGGCTGGCTGTTAAAACTTAAAAATTTCACAGACAGTGGAGACTCACAGTAAAAGGATAGCCTACCTTTCCTGCATGTGTAAACCACACAGCTAATAAATCTTTATACCATTCCAAACAGCCAAGCTGCTAGCAATGCCCAGGAGGCATTAGTGTTAACTTTGAACTTTTAGCTTTTCCATTTTTGGTGTTTCTTGCAACAAAGCAATTTATTTTTACTTACAGACTTAAAACACCTTTAAAAGTAACAGTATATGGTACTGATAGGGAAGAAGTTGCCATTAAACCTCAATCAGTCACCAGTCTGTACACCACATGTGTACCTGATGCCCACGGAGCCAGAAGAGGACATCAGATTCTGGAGTTATAGAGCTTTGTGAGACATGATGTGGGTGCTGGGAACTGAGCACTGGTCCTCTGCAAAAGCAGCCAAAGCTCTTGCCTGCTGAGTTATCTCTACAGACCCAAATCTGTCATTTTTGTGGTTCTGTGTGGCACCGGTAATCATTTTTCTTATAAATAAGGCAAAGAGGCAGGCAATGTAGGTGAGTTTGAGAATAGACCCCAGTGAAAGTAACTCTCTTGGGGGACGAGTACGGAGTGACTCAAAACTTCCTACACGGCAAGTGTTGAGTGGTCTCAAAGGTCTGTGTATTTATGGGGTGTACTCTTCAGAGTGGTGCTGTTGGGAGAACGTAAATTTTTTTTTTTGAAGTGTATCCTAGTGGAAGGAGTTTTAGGTAAGTGGGGATGCAACTTCAAAGGAGACTGTTTTAGAGTTTCCGTTGCTGTGAAGAGACACCATGACCATGGCAACATTTCATTGGGTTGGGCCGCTTACAGTTTCAGAAGTTCAGTCCATTGTCATCATGACAGGGAGCAGGGTGCAGGCCGCTGTGGTGCTGAAGCAGCTAAGAGTCCTACATCTTGCAGGCACCAGAAATCTGACTGTCACACCTAGTGAAGCTTGAGAAAAAGACAGCAAAACCCCCAAAGTGACATACTTCCTCCACACCTACTTCCGAGAAAGCTACACCTTCTAATAGTGCCACTCCTTCAGAGGGCCATTTCTTTCAAACCACCACAGAGCTTGTGAGGTCCCAGTTTCTTTCTTTTTCTTTCTACTTCTTTACTGTGTGATTGGCAGCCTAGCTCTGCCGCATGCTCCCCGTCATGATACGCTGCCTCCCCACAAGCCCAGCGCAGCAGAGATAACTGACTGTAAGCTGGATCCAAGCAAACATTTTATCTTTCTAAGCTAATCACCTCAGCTTTCAGTTATACGGATAAAATTCACCAAAGTGGTTGCAAGTACACTAGGCACAGCCTGAGCGATGAGTTAAGTCCAGATCAAATAGTCCTGGGAAGAGGAATAGACATCTATTCTTGTCTCTCTTGAGGAAGTTGGTGTACAGCTATATATGCTAAGCACCAAGGCAACACGTTTGCTTCCCTCCGTGTCAGATGAAGACGGTTCAGGGGACTAGGAAGAGCCAAAGGCTGTACACCTAGAAAATGATAGGGCTGTCATAGCTATGTCTGCTCTGAGGACAGTGGGCAAGAGAGAGAGCAATAGAAAGGAGCAGGGTTTTCTATCACTCGTGATGGAGTGTCACTGGAGACAGCACAGGATGGGCCATCTGGGCTATGCAGGGAAGGAAATGAAGGGTGTTTAAAAAACTCGTTCAGTACTATGTAGGAAATTAGTAAACAAAACATTGTCAGGAAGACCAAGACCCAGCACAGAAGGGAAGATAAGAGGTGGTGGATGTGTTCTGAGAGGCTTTTAATGGGGCCAAGGGTCAGTCACCAAAGTGTGAAGGGCAGAATGAATTTGAACCTGTCTCCTGTCCGGGTCTCAGGAAGTCTCTGAAGAAGCAACCAGAGGGCAGAGATCTGGATAAGAAGTACGAAGCTGCTGAGCTCTCTGGAGCTCCCTTTCCCAGGCGTGAGGCTTTGGGTCGGGAAGGTGACATGGTGCAAGCAAAGATACTTTGTCTATAACAGGGGTCACAAAAGAGTCTCACTGAGGACTCCGGAGTGAGTTCAACACTCCCTACAGTTATGTAGTGACCATGTGGAAAGTTCGTCCATTCTCTCGTGGTTCCCGCATTTTACAAGGTGAATGCATGGGGGCCCACACAGGTTTACCACCTGGGCCACTGTCATTCTGTACACGAAGACTTGGTAGAGTGCTACCAGGGTCACCCCCATCTGTTACTGTACGTCACTTTCCTGTACATCTGGAAAGTGAAGGTTAACAAAATTCTTATGAAGAAGCCACACACCCCAAAAACTTATATCCTAGACAGCATATTTGGCACAAGCATTGTTTGGGGTACTCATAGTTTTGTTCCATGTGCACATTCACTATTTGTGCTTACAAAAAAAACTAACATTCAATAGATGCTTGACATAGTAAGTTATCATTGCTTTTTCTAGAATAAAAAAAAAGATATTCACCAAAGCTAGTGAGGATCACTCAAATGCATTTACTAGCCTATTGCAATGGTTTTTATTTTGGGGAATAATTTATAGATATGGTCATTTTGCGACAAATTTGGAGTCAATGAGAGTTTTCAAACACCTGTCTAGGGATTCTGAACTCCGCAAAAGTGGTTTCTTTTGACCCCTGGCATGGTGAGTTCCCTTTGTCCCACAAATGTAGGACATCCCTGGTTGAGTAACTGTCCCTACTATCCTTTCCCTTTGCAAAATCAAGACACTCATGGCTGTTCTTGCCATTTTCAGGAAATGAAAATGCCATTCTATTTCACAACTAGAACATCCAGACATAGGTTCTGGAAGAAAAGCAGTTCTGGGCAAGGCAGCAGGCATCTGGGACCAACAGATGACCAGATGCGTTTGCTGTAGAACAATAATAGTGATTATAATGATAGAACATTAGATAGACGGAGTCCAGACAGAGGTGCAAAGCCAGCCTTATCAGTCATGATCCCAAATGGCCACTTATCCTGGGTTGGAGTGTAGGTTGTATGTTTATGTCATGGTTCCTCTTTGTCCCACAAGTTAGAAGCAATTCAGAGCATGTCCAGATTCTTATACAAGAGAGCCCAGAAATCTGTGCAGGACACTTAGAGGGTGGAGAAACTTCGTTCTGTGCAGGCACACTTGTTTCCTTGGCGACCATTGCACCTGGACCAGGCTATGCCAGGCTGCTTCCTCGGGCAGACACTGCCTTAATGATTTAATTGTTCTCTCTATCTGTTAAGGATGACGCCACTAAGCCGGCATGTTTGACGTCTTTTATCCAAATGTCTGGGTATTAATTAACTCCTATCTGCTCCGTTTCAGGGTACTCTTAACTGATCTGGGGACCTTCTCTTGCTTAGCAGAACTTCCTGTGAGCGTGACGGGTGAATGCCACGAGGTCAGCACTCCTGTCCATGAGCTATGTGCCCTTGGAAATTCTCTTTGAATAAAAACTCACACTTAGATTCTGTTCAGAAGTCACTGTCCAGGAAAGGTCTGCTCTGCTTGCCAGGCGTTCTGCGTAGCTGAGCTCCCTGCCACGGCAGCTCACCCATGACGACTGCAGCATCCTACCTCTTGGCTCATCGTGAGAGATGAGAGAGGGTAAGCCAAAGAAGAAACAAATGTCTAATCTCTTCTCAAAAGAAGGTTCAAGGAATTCTAAACTTTCTCTGCTCTAAAGAGGAGTTTTCAAAGGCATACACACAAAACTAAAACAGAGAAAGACGACACAATTAGCAACCCCCCTTCCCTTGCAGCCTCTCTTTCAGTGGCTGCTTTAACATGCAGCAGACCTTGAATATGTGACTTTGAATCATGACTACTTTCCTTCTATTGTATCTATCTTATATTTCTGCACCCAGCAACATTATGAATATTTAGTGGCTAATGCCATACATAATTGCCCAACAAAACTGGGGTTCTCTTCTTTTTTTAAAGCCCAAAGTTTAAGGGCAATCCTATGCCATGGACAAATAGTGAGGTCAGATAATTACCCATCTGGGACCTTTCCCACTCAACCGTCTCTCCCCTGGGTCAGGCATATTACTAGGTTTGTGTTCAAAAAGGTAAACTTGAGGTGAAAACCCAAATAAGTCTACCTGACTGCTGATGCCCTCCTCTTCACCAAATTGCTCAGCTTTCTGCTCTGCCGTGGCTGAGCAAACTTTTGTTGACTCAAGAAAAGAGATTTTGCAGGTAGCTTCTGCATCCTTTCAAAGTCCAATTACTACAGCCGCCTTGCAACCCACAAACTCACCCGCCTGCTCACTGAGAGCATCTGTGATTCCGAGATGTTCGTTATCTCGGGGTTGAGAAATCAACCTATCTTCCCAGTGACGTTCTCTGAACGGACAACATAGGACAAGAACCAAAGACCCATTGCTCAACTGAAATCTGGGACTTTCCCCGATGTCACGTGACGGTCGTGAAGCCTGACCGTGCTTTGCAGGGATTTCTGCTGGAGCCCAGAAACTTTCCACTGTGAGAAATAAGGAGTGACACAATGTTCCTTCCTTCTCGGGGAAGGAAAATAACACCGTGCTTAGACGTTTCCTTGGGGAACGCGACCGTGCCATCCAAGAGTGATCTACTCTGGTCACATTCCACATTCCATTCATTCGACCAACAAAGTTCCTCAGGGGATAATATGCTGTGTGGAGCAGTTTCTCCTTAAAAGTTGATGCTCACGAGTCTTGCCCCAGACAGAATAGTTTGGACAAAGGGTATTATGTAGAGAACAAACCACCCCTGGGGTGTGTGTGTGTATGTGTCCGTGTACAATTTGCTGTCTCATTTCAGAATTGCTGTTTCAAAATCTACTGAGCTTAACTGTGTGCTACTCTTTAAACTATAGAAATGACCCAATGACCCCTATAGACCCAGCAGCTGAGTGGCCACATGTTGCCACAGGCTTTGCTGTCCGTCCCAACAGCTGAATCAGTTCCTTTGATCCTCATTTTTTTTTTTTGCTAGTATTTTTAAGCCTGTCAGACTGACAGAAGCTAAGGCCCAAAAGGAAAATAAAAACCATGTTTTTAATTTCTAAAGTAAATCTTGGGTCAGCAAGATGGCTCAGAGGATGAGGGTGACTGCTACTAAGCCTGAAAACCTGAATTTGATTCCCAGAATCCAAATGACTCCTCCAAGCTGTCTGCTGCCCTCTACACTCAGGCTGTGGCAAACACACACACACACACATGCACACATACACATGCACACCCACATGCACCCACGCACATACACATGCAGGCATACACACGTACACACACAATGAATAGTGCAACTTAAATAAAAAAATTAAATATTTTTGAAGTTTGCCAATGTATTTCCCCATATCTTATGAAATGAGCAGTTGAAACATATTATAAAAAACAATGAAGATAAGAAAATGCTTCAAAACAAGAGGAAAAGTGGGAAAGACAGCAAAACAGGGCAGGAACAAGCACAGAACCATGCAGAAATTGCAGGTGGGCGTGACGCGTTAGTAGAAATGGAGCACAATTTTGAAGAACACCTTGTGCCGATTTTTTGACTCTCACGCAGAACGAAAAGTGATAGGATCTATCAACAGCTCAAACACGGTGATGACACAAAGGCAGAGGAGGAAGGAGGAATCTTAGGAGACAGGTCAACTGAGTATGAGAAGCACCAAGCACCACGATGCTGACCAAAGATTCTGCCTGAAGTGTGAGGTCTTCACTTCCAAATGAGTGCAGTTGGCCAGTTTGTGGAATTGTTGGCAGGGGGCGGGGAGCGATGTCTGCTCAGTCAAACCTCTAAGGTGCTATGGAAATGCAAGGTGTCGTGATTACTATGACACCAATATTTAGCATCTAAATTACAGGACAGTACACTTGTTTTTGACATATGTAAGTATGTCTCTTGCATTCCTGTGGATTGGCTTTTCAATTCATGGGGGTTTCCAGCCACAGGGAGCTCTAGGAACTCCTAGATTAGTTACTTTGTGGAAACTGAAACTCAGAAATTCTAGCTAGCGTTCTTTCCCTTATAGAGGCATCGCTTCCCAAAGAATGGAATGTAAGTACAATGCATGGTTGCATGAAAAACATTTCTGAATAGTGAACTTGACAAGCGACTTCCAAATGTTGCTGATCAGTTTTTCAGTCATTTGTCATGGTCTTCGGAAGCAGTTGTCTGCTAAATTCCTCCGTGCAGTCACTAATTCAGAGCAGCTTTCTAGAGGGAGAGAATCTGAAAAGGAAGGGAAGGTGGAGAAGGAAGAGAGGATGTAAAAGAAAGCAGGAAGGCAGTGTGCTGTTTTCATAGGTATGTTCCATACATACAGATAATTGAAATCAGAAAATTGTCAGGAGATCTCAGAGCAACTATATGGAGGGATTTCTGATTATCTATTAACTATATTACAAATAAAAGCCAATAGAAAGTTGTGGAATGCATCGTATTTTTAGAGAGTCTTAATATTAGTAAAACATCTTTAAAATTTAAAAGATTTTGAGATTTTTTTTTTGTTGTTGTTGTTTTTGAGATAGGGTTTCTCTGTGTAGCTTTGGAGCCTGTCCCAGAACTTGCTCTGTAGACCACCTGACCTCGAACTCACAGAGATTTGTCTGTCTCTGCCTCCCAAGTGCTGGGATTAAAGGCGTGCACCCCCACCTCTTGGCTAAAACTTAAGAGATTTTAAAGTTTAAACTTTTAAAGATTTTTTTTCACCATTGAAAGAGAATTATTCTTCATTGACTACAATTTGTTTTCCTGCAAGTCAGTTGAACTTAATCAAAAGTTGATGACATTAGGCTCCCTGTGGAATTATTTTCTATATAAAACTGAGAGGGGCCTGAAGACTATGGCTCACTGGGTTAGAGTGCTTCCTGTGCAAGCAAGAGGATCTGAGTTTGGGTTCCCATCATCCACACAAAAAAGCATGGTTAGACATAATTGTAACCCCAGGATCAGAGGGTTGGAGGTGGTCTATCCCAGGAGCCTGTTCATTAGCCAGCCTCACCAAAATGATGAGGAACTGGTGTGACACCCTGTCTCAAGAAAAGTTCCCCTCTGGTCTCTGTATACACATGGGCATGAGCACCTACCTACATAGTTGTTAAGTGCATGCAACACACATGTATAACACATTCCAAACATGGTTTATACCACATATACACACACAAAACACACACACACACACACACGGTGGGAGGAAGAGAGAGAATGGATGATAGGGGGCAGGGAAACGTTTATACAAGCACACGACTCTGGGTTTGATCCCCGGAACATACAGAAAAATGCATGGCTGCATAGATGTATGTCTGTAATCCCAGCACTAGAGAGAAGGAAGCAAAGAATTCTTGCAGCTTGCTGGTCAGCCAGCGTAACCTAATTTGCTACCCCCAGGCCAATAGTGGATACAAGGTGGCTCCTGAGGAGTAATAGCAAGGATGACTCCTAGCCTCCCTGTGTGTGCACACACATGCACACATATACAAATGTATACACATACATTCCTATACACATATCCACATGTGCTACATGAATATAAAAGGACACTATTTAAAACATTATTTCTTATCTTTCTAATGTTGAGTCGTTAGATTTTATGAGTTAGTAAATGATTCCTCTAGATGACTGTGCTCAGCACAATTTTAAGCACACACAGTGGCTAATAGGGTATGAGAATAAACCAGGCGGTGAGTGTATAAGTCTAGAAAGTTACGTGTGGTTAAATTAAATCTCTCCACAGCTTGTAGGCATTCAGTGTTTTCCTTTAAATAAAAAACAAAACAGGTTTTGACAACTGAAATATTCTAGTTGAAAAACTTTTGAACTCCTTCAAAGTGACATTAAATTCTCTGGGACACCTGTCCTTGAAGATTTACACAAATTCAATAAAAGATTTTGTAGTTTTTCTAATTTTGAGATTATAATATAATTGCAAACTTTCTTCCCTCCCCCTCCAAACTCTCCCACTTCTCCTTTCCTTCTCTCTTTCAAAATCAAGGCCTCTATTTTTATTGTTACTGCATGCATATATGTATATACATATATTTCTAATATTCAAGACACTAAAATATTGAAAATTTTATGACTGTAGGCAAATAAACCACAACATCCAGTTTGTCACATACAAGTTGCGTTTTGTCATGCAGCAAGGTCATCCACAATGCATCAATGTTATCCCAAAGTGGAATACAGGAGGGGAATATTCCCAACAGTCTTAACATTACACAAGGCAACCCAGCTGATCAAACAGTTATGGCATCACCCACTCAACCCATGCACACTCAATTTAGCAGGAAAATGGTCTGGTATCGCATTTCTACCTTCAAAGTAAAATCCTTTACAAATTCTCTCCAACACCTGCAAAGTAGACAGAGGTCTTTAGTTACCTTCCCATTCACACACAGGGACAGGTGACAGCTACAGCCCCTCTCACACCTGGGGACAGGTGACAGCTACAGACCCTTTCACACCTGGGGACAGGTGACAGATACAGACCCTTTCACACCTGGGGACAGGTGACAGATACAGCCCCTCTCACACACAGGGACAGGTGACAGCTACAGCCCTTCTCACACACAGGAACAGGTGACCCAGCAGGAAGGCCAGCAGCCATACTTTTCCTTATTTCTTATGAATTTATCTATTTGTTTCTAAATGATCTGTGCGAATAAACAGGTGAAGGTGTACTCCAAATGCATGCTCCAAAGTAGCAGTAGTTAAATTTGGGGGCGCATAGTGGTTCAATATGGACTCACTGTGCCTCTCATTAAGGAGACTTTCCCTCTGATTCCTGTAACAGGAGTTTCATAAAGCATGTCAAGTCATTACTTTTTTGATTCCTAGCTAGGTGTAGGGGGAGAATGCTCTTGCATGGAACACTTTAAAAGTTTCCAGCTACAGCCTAGAGATTCTAGTCAATTCTTTATAGGTTCTTGCTGCATTTTTAAGATAATAACATTAATTTGAAAATGTAAATTGAGTCACTTCTCACTTAAGCGCTTTCCTTTTGACAAAGTAGCATTCTTTAAAGTGTAATAGCAAAGTCTAAATAGTTACCATTCACCATAACAGACTTCGGGGTTGCTGAAGGCCAGGGAAGGTAGGCTGCTGGGAGGTGCTGGGACTACAAGAGCTTCTACATGCTTCCTCTTCTGTTTGAGATCAGCAAACATCTTGTGGAGACTCAGTCAAACTATCTCTTTTTGAGAAACTGCTCCTATCTGTCGTGTGGGCAGAATTGGGCCATCCCTTTTGTGTGCTCTAATGGAAATCTCAAATCACATCTGTGGTTAAACACTGCCCTGCAGGGCACTGCGCACACATATACCTCTGCCAGCTCAGCCAAGGTACAAGTCCTCTGTAAGCATGCACCATTCTCTCATTCCTCTGGTGGATCTAAAATAGCACTAGATGTGTTTGTGGGCGTGGCTGTTCTCACACCCTGCAATGCTTGTGAACCGCTTAGAAGGCCATTTGTTTGTTTTGAGACACGGTTTCTCTATATAACAGCTCTTACTGTCCTAGAACTCCCTTTGTAGACCAGGCTGGCCTTGAACTCCCAGAGATCTTTCTGCCTCTGCTTTCTGAGCACTGGGATTAGAAGCATTTTCTATCATGGCCCTGCATTAGAAGGCATTCTGGTTGTGTTACTATTGTGTAAAATAGTGATTTGATGCTGTCTTAAGGAGTGTGGATCTGTACTGAGCAGTGTCTCACAATTTATGCACATTAAGGTTCCAATATACCTACATGCCTATTACTTATCAGTTACTAAACTGCTTCTACGGTGGATAACTACAAATAAACCTATGTTAATATAGAAAGGGGAAATCCACAGCCCTGGCGGGTTTAACACTGGTGTGAGCGATCATCTGAAAAGAGATTATCATGGTGCTGAAGGTTCTATGACCAATGTCATTAATTGAAATGGAAATATCTAACAAAGCAATGTAGGCCCTGTTGCTTTACTGGGTTCCTGGTTCATAGAATCCACTGCCTCCTAGACGTTCCCATCTCAATGCTTCACACTCAATACATCTGAACATTCAACTCATACTCAACTCCCGTTCTCTGTGATTTCCCAATTTCTCAGCCTCTATGCATGGATTCATTATCTATCAGGACTTCCAGGCAGACGTTTGTGCCTTGAAATGGCATTTTGTTTCCCCTGTTTGCTCCCTACAATTCTCTGCCAGATCTCCTCTAGATTAGCCTCCCAGTCTCTTGTCCAACATCCTCCTTAATCTTGTTTCATTTCATCGGTAACAGTCACCCATCTCCTTATTTCCACTGACACCCAACAATGAAAGTGTCATTAACCATCAACCACTTCCTGGTTCCTTAAGATTTGGCAGCAAGTCCTTTCGGCTAGAAGAAGGCCCAGAGTTGTGCTTGGGTTAATGGAGTTCTCCCTGAACTGTAGAACACCCCTTCTCTTCCTGTTGCCTTGGCCTCTAGTGCTCTCTAGAACTTGAAGCTTAATGTTACTTCTGCAATACCTCCCTCACGTGATCTCTTCTGTTTGGGGATTTTTGTTGGTCTCCTCCTCCTAGAATTAAAAGCCAAACTCAGTCTTGAAAACACATCCTTTATTCTGTGTAGATCTCCCCTTTCTTCTAAGACTCTGTCTCACATTGCTTATTCTCTTCCACACTCTCTTCTACTAATTTTCTTTTAGATACTTAAAAGAAGATATTGAGTCCAGCCCCTTCTCATCCCTCAAAATTTAAAGAGCACAGCACAAATTACGTATCATGGCTCAAATACAAAGAAGGGGGAGATGTTATAGGTACCAATGTATTTTTTCATGCTTAAAAAACAAACACGAGGGATTAACTTGAATAACTGAATGAAACACCTCATGTGTGCTGACTCGTCAGTAGCAGTGAAATTACAGGAGGACAAACAAGACATTCTAAAGGTCCCAAACTGTAAGTCGGGCCTCTTGTCAATGAAAAGCTGAATACAGTTAGCAAGGGTTCTTGGAGTCTAGGTCTGCCCTGGAAAAACTCACCCAAAAGTGTATACTTGGATTACGGGCATCCCACCCCGTGACAGTCCCCACATGGCTTCCAAAGCAAGCTGCTGGGATTGTTAGGAGTGAAAGGCCTTCTGGGTATACACATTTCACAGACGACCAGTCAAGAGGGCCAGACCTGTGACAGAGACAGAACCTTTAGAGATTAAGATACCAAGCCCAATACTTTGTTTTTGTTTTGTGAAAAGTTATGGATTATGAGGCTAAGTACACAAAGCCAGATGCAGCTGTTCAGGCTGTTGGCGCTACCCCCTGATGTCAGAGAGTGTCATGCTGCAGCACTATGACTGTGAACACAGCAGACACTCAGCGTACAGGACTCCTGTACACATGGAAGGGCTGGTCAGCACTGTCTAACTAGTGGTGTTAAGAACCTCACATCTTTAGAAGCAATAACAGAAATCATTAAGATCCCCCTTTAATCTCATAATGCCTGGCACATCTAACTCAGGCAATAAACATTTGCAGAATCTAGAAAAGAGATCCCTGAAGCCTGCAGTTTCAATGGGACTTTTAACTCAGACCTGGAATGAAAACATAGGCTTCCTGGCTACCAAGCCAGGCCGGGGCTTCTGAAGACCCAGTTCTCTGAGAAAGAAAGAAGGCTGGTGGCCTTCACTTGAGAAGCCATTTGATTCCCATGTCTGTTTCTCTTTAACACCACTCTTCCACCGTGCCTTTTGGATGCCAGTGTCTTCACAAACAACACCTGGACAGGCTGATGTCTACAAGGTTCTCTGTTTGAGTGTCTTCTCATTTGCTCTGCATACAGGATCTTGTCCAGAAAAGTGCCTTCTCTGCCATAGTATGGGAGGAGCTTGCTTAGAAAAGCCAAACCAATCCTGTCCAGAGGTAGTGACTGCAGTGCCCCCATTAAAGGTAACCCAGGAGACCACAGCATCCCAGAAAAGGAGAGAAGGCCACTGAACAAGCAAACTTCAGACAGGAACTCATCCTCGCCAAACTGTTTCCTGGTCCCTCTTCTTCTAGGATCAAACCTGAGTCATTTACACACCTAACCTAGTTCGGACCTCCTACAATGAGGGGGTGGAGTTTGGAGGTGGAAGGAACTTGAATCTTGGCATTGCTGCTTACTAGCTGTGGGAGGAAATCACTATGCTTCTCTGCATGGTGCACAGGTTCTCCCAAACAGATGATGAGAGTTGCCAATCGTCACGTGATGTGAGGATTGACAACACACTTAGAGCAGAGTCCAAAAGTCTTCTGCTGTGAGTACAAGTGATAATGGTACCATAGATCGGAAGGAGGGGTACGTCCCAATTTCACTTAAGGGAGCCAGTCCCGAACAGAACCAACAAATAGAGCAAACAAATCCTTTATCAGCACGTTGTGGAAGGACCGTCTCAAGTTTTCAGTAACCTGCCCTTTAGAACTTAAGCCTTTTTATGTTACTTTAACAGATGAACATTTTGTTTGTTAGTTTTACTACTATACTCAGGAAGCATTTGGTTTTAAATGAGCACCGTACAGACAGGCGAATAAAGTGCTATTTCTGTTTTTATCTGCAACGAAATCTGCAGCTGCTAAGAGTGTTCAAAACAGGACAGTGAAAGAGCTGGGTGCAGGAATGAAGTGAGAAGGTTACATGCTGGCAGCAGGGATGGGGTGGGAGGATGGGGGAGTGGGGTGGGGGGCAGGGGGCGGGGTCGGGCTCTAAGAGGGCAATTGAAAATTAGAAGACTGAGTCCCTCCTGTGGCCAGGGACAGATGCCACCTAACTGAGAGGGCCCTAGACTTAGCTGTGCACAGTTACTGGCTTTTACAGCCGGGGGGGGGGGGGGGGGGGGCTTTCTGCTAAGGTCGGTGGGAGAAAAGCTTTATGCTGATCCGTCCGTGAAAAAAGCTAACCCTGCATTATTGACGTCACCCCTATTTTTTTTTTTTCCTGCACTGCAAGACTGCCCAGACTCCTGATAGCCCTAAACAGCGCTGAGGATTAGCATGTAGGCTTCCTGGAGATGTTACCCGTCTTCCCTTTATGGTAGTGAGTCTCAAACCAAACACTCCAAAAAAGTTTTTAAAACTAATTCTCACGACGGGCCAGCGCAATCTGAACATACCGAGTGGGAGCTGCACCGCTGGAGGAGGGGGTGTAGTTTGTTTGGCTTGATGATTTTTAATGCCAAATGATTTCATTGTGTAGTTAAGTTTGGGAAACTGAGTCTTACACCCCCTCCAACGAAAGCGCGCTCAGCACCAACCTCTGACTCCAACTGGGATGCCAATGACATCAACAGCAAGTGCAGACCTGACTTTTGGAACCCGAGCGGCTGGATTTTGAAATTGTGCAATTAAACCTTCCGAGGCATGTTTCTCATGTCAAGTGGGTTTATGGTCGGGTAGTCATGAAGCCAGACTTGTTCATGCTCCGTCTGGACAGTTGGCGCATGTGATCCAAGGACATCAATCCGTTTCTTTTTAATTACGGGTTATATTTTGGTTGGCCCAATATCAATCACTTCATAAGGGCAAAAAGAAAAAAAAATTTAAAAGAAAATTCCCAAGAGGGAAAGTCTCAGATAACAAGGAGAAAGTTTGCTATGGGCCTCGTTTTGAAACACCAAGGGTGAAGTACTCACAGGGACCCAGCTGTCACAAGGCCCTCAGCCATAGAGTTGCGAAGCCAAGAGATGCTACCAAAGACCTCGCTGCTGGGAAAAGGCAAGCTTTGAGGATCCCAGGGTAGCAGTCACCCAGGAGACTAGCTCCAGTCTGGCAGGGAGCCCTGGTCCCTAACTAGTGCACCTAGCCTGGCAGGTCCTTGATGTACTGTATGTACTCTGTGGTCAAGAGGCGGGTCCGACCCCCCCTTCCCCGCCCCGCCCCCCCTCCGCGCCCTCTTTTCTGCTAGCCAAGAAGCTAATCGTCACCAACACACCATCCTTTCCTAGGGGTTCCAGGTGGTTAATGACAGAACGTCGCCCACACTTCCAGATCATTGCTGCAGCTCCACACCCGCGAAAGGGCAAGCAGGACTCTGTGAGACCCTTTGCGACTCAAGCCACCAGGTCCTGAGAGAACCCGGGCTGAGGAAAGAGGTGCGGGAGGGTTCTCTTAGGGACCCGCCTGTCTCAGAGTTCCCAACCTTGCCCAGGGGCGCACTGGTTTTTCCTTCAAGTCCTTAAACTCTGGGACTGTGCGGGTGGGACCTGCCCGCCCCGCGGACGGACCCGGGGTCTCTCTAGCTCGCTCTGACAGTCCTGGGCGCACGTGTGCGCCAATGCCAATCCTCGCTCCGCACCACGTTTCCTCTCCCGAACGCCTACTGAGCGCGGAAAAGTGAAGCAACTAAGTTGGGAGCGGTCGGGAACCCCGGAGCGCACAGCCGCGGTTCCCACGCTGCGCTGGCACCCCCTCTGCCCCCAGCCCGGTCTCCCTTGCTTCGGCCGCCTTAGTCTAGCCCATTCCAGACGCGAAACGTCCAGTCCCTCCCACGGTCCCAGCCGATCCCTTGCGAGACAGGAGAGGAGGGGCAAGCGGCAGGGGACACAGAGTCCGACACAGACAACTGGGGCTAGGCGAACGCTCCCCGCTGGGGGCACGGGCCAGCGGACACGCCCTTACCTTTCTTTTCCTCCAGGGCCCCACCTGCGGCGCAGAGCGCGGCCAGTAGCAACAGCAGCGCGGTTCCCGTAGTCCCCGAGGGTCGCATCTCTGCCCAGGAGAGGCTGCCTTCGGGCTCTCCGGGATTAATCCGGTTCAGACGGAGTCCCACGGGCTGCGCGGCGACTGCGTCGGCAGCGACGCGACCTGGAACTCAGGCGCCCGTCCAGGTGAACTGTCGTCGGCCTGGGAGGCGGTGGCCTCCGGGACACACTGCAGGCGCCCTGGCCAGCCCGGGGGCTAACGCACTGTGAAGGAAGCGGAGGAAGGCTACTGCTCGCAGCTTTGGGGCTGCCCAGACGTCTAGCTCGCGCGGTTCGGGACGATGGGAGGCTGGGCTGGAGGAGGAGGGACTAGTGAGAGGAGGAGGGATCGGGAGGAGCGAGGAGGAGGAGAATGGCAGGAGAGAGGAAGCACTCGCCCCGAGGATCGAAAGCAGGCAGTGACCGGAAGGTGGTGGTGGATAGCCTTGGCCGCCACCCGACCGGGCTCTGGGACGAGTCCAGGCTGCGGGTTGCAGGGCAGCCGGGGGCCTTTGGGGTTAATTTTTGTGTGGGGACTCCCTCCCGCTGCGGTTCAGAATCTAGGCAGTTCAGCCAAAACTGTGTTAGGCTCCCCTCCCTCCCTCTGTCTGTCCCACCTTTTTCCTTCCTTCCTTCCTTCCTTCCTTCCTTTCTTTCTTTCTTTCTTTCTTTCTTCCAATTTACTGAGCCACCTCGGGTACAAGCTGACTGGACCCTGGAGCCCTGGTTGGGAACTGACTCAGAGGGAGACACTACCCCCCTCATTTCCCCATAAGTCCTCCCGGAGAGCGGGATCTTAGCCGGGTCAGGCTGGCTTGGCAGCAGAGTTCCCAACCAGGCAGGCTGAGACCGGGCTTCCAGATGTCTGAAGTGGCACTCAGAAGTGTCCTTCAGATCCCGTCAAGAACCCTCCACATCCTCTGAAAGGAGGGCGGCCAACTCCCAGCATGGAGGAGGGCAAATGTTTGCTGAGGGAATGCACGCGTGTTGAGGAACGAAAACATGGAGTTTTGGACACCAGGAATCAGTCAGGAGTGCTTGGAAAGCAAAGCAGTGTACAAGAGGAGGCGAATTCCTTCGCAAAGGCGAAGACTTGACACCAACAACAATTTTCGTATCTTTAGAGCAGTTAGCAGGGACTCGAGCTAGCCATGCCGGATACCAGCAGGCAAATTGTCAGGTATAAGTTCTCCTAGAATTTGGCCAGTTGAAATGATGCTTCCCTGAACTGCAGGACTGTCAACTAAATTCTTTCAGCAAAGACCCACTAATATTCCCTGCTTCTTCTCTATCGGAGAAATGTCCCCTCTTCCCATTTTGCAGCCAGAGTCCCTCTGTTCTTCGCAAAATCCCTTGGTTCCCCAATTTAGGCTCTTTTAGGCCTCCTATTAAAAGCAGTCACTGCTAACCAGTAACTTCAGGCCACCTTTGTGTGTGTGTGTGTGTGTGTGTGTGTGTGTGTGTGTGTGTGTGTGCAGCGAGAAGGGACCCACTCCCAACCTTCTTTCCCACCCAGCAGAGAAAGGGCTGCTGCCCAAGGTTTGCAGCTGGCATGCTGAATGGGTCCATTTCACCCAGGCTGTGCAAGGCCCCTCTGCAGACCCTGAAACCCTCATTGTGAAGTAGTGCAGGACATCTTAAACTTTTCCCACCGGCAACCGTTTTTTCATAGTTTTTAATGTGCCCTTGGGTAGGGATTTATAGAAAATAGGCGTGCAAACTAAATGTCTACTAATAGTAAATCATAATGTAACGTTAAGATAATTCTTTGACATGCATATAACTTTAGCACTTGTTAAAAGTGAAAGCAAATTTGCATGCAAATGAGATGGAGTTGTTTATTATTACACAAAAACTAGATCTTGAATGAATTCTCGATGCTGCAGGACATTGAGCATCTGCAACCTTGCTCAGAGTTAATTTAATATTTTGGTTAACATCCTCAGTGCATAAAATGGAAAAAAGTATATTTAGGGCCGTTTTGGAAATTCCATCCAAATCCCAAGCTTAAATTCTTCTAACATCTTTTAAATAAAATTCAAGACATTGGTTTTAAAAATCAAACATTCGAATACAGTACAGCCCAAATACATTGATTTGAAGCTCATATGCTAAGGAATGATGGTGAAAGAATATTGAAAGTTTTTGTTTTCTGTGTTATAATATTATTCGTCTACAAGAGCAGACAGCTGTGAAGTAAAACTGCTGCCATCCATACTTCCCAGTAGCTTTGCATCTGAACTGAGTTTTGAGGTAGCACTTCTTGGTGCCCCGTGCTGTAACAGCCGTGCACAGAGCAAGGGGAGCATGAAGTGTGTATAGAAGCAAGACCGCGGTGAAGTGTCGTGGTGCACCCTGGAGAAACATTGCCAGAAACACCTTGCAGTCACTGTGTGTTTTGAGTTTTTGGATTAAATTTTGGTCATCGCAACTCAGAAGCCCTTTACTCTTGCCAAACATTTTATCCCTTCCTCCCAGGGACACACACTGGGGGGAGGGGGGCAACTCATGTGTTTGTTTTCTGCTACATGTTCCAATAACTTGGGTCAGTTTGTAAAGCAATGCAATTAATGGGGGAAATGAGAGGAAAGCAAAAAAGAAACTGGAGCACAGGATAAAGACAGGAATGAATTTAAAAAAAATTTGCAGACAGATTTTAAAAGAATCTATTTCTTCGCTTATAGAGGGCCACAAATCTGGCTTGAAATCAAATTTTCTATCAAGAAATATAATTAGTTGCACAAGTCATAATGTGCAGGCAATAAAACAGAAACAGTAGCTGAAACAGATTTTTAAGAAATTGTAGAAATTTCTCCCACGCATCCCTAAAGGAGGATTGTCTCCAACGACTTCAGGATTCTCTACATGTTAGCTCCATGAAGCAACAACCTTCATAAAGCTGCTGGTTAGAATGTCCACAGTGTGACCTGATTACCATCCAGCCCCTAGGAACAAAAGCTTCCTTGAGACCATCAAGAAGGGGGCAGTGGCCCTTTAAAGTTACAGAGCACAAAACTAGGAGAGCTTCTAACATAGAGTTTCCCTTTAGGACACTTACATACAGTGTGGACTCTTCCAGAGAACCCCCTTAGGACACATACACGCACCCTGGAAACATCTGAGCTGTAATTATGAAGAGTAACATTATGATGAATTTTTATTGGTTGGCAAGTCCTGGAATTATTGATGCTTATGTTAACTAAAGGTGGTCTGGGTGGACTGGCAGAAATGCCATTTGGAAAGAACAGAGGAGCCTTGCACAGCCAGAGCTTTGCCCAAAGTCTCTGAGAGTAATCCAAGACATTACCCAGGTGACGTCCTCTCTGTTACCACATCATCCAAAAATGGCAACAGCCTTTCAGACTGTGCAGAACTCGAAAGAAATGTCAGCATATCTGATGACCCTTATGCTAGCTTACAGTTTGGTTTTCCTCTTTCAATGTCAAGATGACACTGTGGCTCAGAGACGATAAAGAACTCTCCAAGTCCCGAAGTGCAATTGCTATTATGTGCAAACTGTTATCCAAGTATGTTCTTTATTGCTTCTTCTAAACCTGAACTGAATAATGGCATCAAGACCCCAGATTCTATTTCATCATATCTCCACAAGTTTTTAGAACAAATGCAACCAAAATTTCTCTTTGTCCAAGAAAAAAAATTCTGAATAAAGTCTAGACATGACATAGCAAGCACATGCTAGGAACAGTTTCCACAACAAACCTTTCCAGGGTGCCCATCTTTACATTACAGGCTGTTCATTCTCTGCCAGATACACTAGATAAGCAGGTTTTTGTTTTTGTTTTGTTTTGTTTGTTTGTTTGTTTTTATGAGTGGCTAAAACAGAAGCTCTTGAATGTGTGTGTTGGATAGGAGTTTAATCTTCCTAAGAGTAACACGGAATTGAATTCCCCTAATTCACATATTTCATCAGAGGAAAGACAGGTTAGGTGAAGACAGACAACAAGGTGAAGATATAAGGGTTTCCAATATTTTTGCTCTCCTTATTTGGGGGATTTTTTTATTAGTTGAGAATTTTGTACAGTGTGTTTAAATTGTGTTCACCTTCTGCCTCCACTCCTTACAGATCCAACCCTCATTTCCCACACCACCCAACTTTGTGTCCTTCTAGTTTTTGATTTTTTTCAAGTACGATTTGTGCTAGCCATTTACTCTTGGATGCACGGCCTTCACTGGAGGACAGTCAACCCACCAGGGTTTTGTCCTAAAAGAAAATGTACTCCTCCTGGCCCAGAAGCTATGGATTGCAATAGTTCCTCCCCTAGGGGTGAGACTTTGTGCCGACTTCCCTGGTCCAGGCTAGAATGTTGTCTGCATTGAGTATATGCTGGTCTTGTACACCCGGCTCCTATTGCCATGAGTTCACATAAGCAGCTGCCCTGCTGGGTCCAGATGACACTGCTTCCTTCTAGCCATCCGTGCTCTCTGGCTCTTAAAATCTTTCTACCTCTTCTGCAGTGGTCCGAGCCTGGGCTTCTAATATTTTAAGTAAGATCTTGGATGAAAGGCATTTGGCCTCCTGATTTCTTTCTTTTTTCCCTTTTTCTAGTCTTAGAAGCAAAAGTGAGGGGTTCACAAAATGCTGACAGCTCTTCAAAATCCCTCTGTGTACCCACACATAATTGGACTCCTTAAATTTCCAGAGGGAACTGGTTATTATAAAATCATTTGCAAATAAAAACCACTTTGAGATTCCATCTCATTCAGTCAGAGTAGCTATTATCAAGAAGAAAATGCTAATAAGAATATGGAAGAAGAGGAATCCGTATTCATGCATGGTTGGTGGGAGTGTGAACTGGTTTAGAAACTGTAGACATCAGTACAAAATTTTCTTAAAATTCTAAAATTACAATCATTCTATGATCCAGCTATAACACTGGTGGCCTAAACCCGAAGATTCTACAACCTACACAGAGATCCCAGTACATCCATGCTTGTTGCTGCTCTTTCACAACAGTAAAGAAATGGAATTGCCTTCGGTCTCCGTAAGTTAACACACAGCCCCTGAAAGTGTGGGTATGAGCCCAGTGGGATTTTATTGTCTTAAGAAAAAGGAAACTGAGAAAATTTCAAGAAAATGGGTGGATCTGGAAGGTGCATTAATTGAGGTGATGCAGGCTTAGGAAGGCAAACACCATGTGCTCCTTTGCAGGTGTAGATCCTGACTATGGTGGCTGCTATTGTCACCCTGACAGAATCTGGAATCTCCTTGGAGAGGAGCCTCTGAGGAGCAGGTGCGGGATTATCTCCATTTGCTTAGCCTCTGGGCATGGCTGTTGGAATTTATCTCGACCAGCTGAACGGAGTAGGGCAATCTGGTCATGGAGGGCAGACCCATTCCTTGGGTTGGGGTCCCTGAGGGCATAGAAAGGAGAAAGTGAGCTGAACTCCTGACATCACTACTTCCTGATTGGTGCCTTAAGGTCTTGTCTCCATGACTTCCCTGACGTGATGGGAAGTACTTCGTGCTGTGCATCAAAATAAGCCCCCCCCCCTTTTTTTACTCACTTTGGTCAGAGTATTTCATCAGAGCAACAGAAAAATACCTTACATATGCGTGTTTAAGAGAAAGAGACAGGGGAGGGCAGAAAGCTGGAAAGGGATCCATGAACTGTGAGGGAGGAGCTGTGTGACAGTAGAAAAGGCTGGTTCTGCAAGTGACATGGGGATGCTTGAGGCTGAAGGTACAGCAAGGAAGGGCAGTGGTAGAGACACGGGGAGGCTAAAAAGGGAAACAATGTGGCCTCACCAACAGATACAGGCAAAAGTCCTACATCCATTTTCGAAGAAAATCCTCAGCAAATAAAGAGCAAAAGAGGATTCCCTCAACTTGATAGAAACTATCTATAAAAATCCCATGATTGGCTTCATGCTTAATGACTAGGTGTAGTGAAGAGGCAAGCAGGCCTGCTTTTTTGTCCCGCCGGGGTCCTGAACAGCTAGCTTAGCCCCAGAATAATTACACGGAAACTGTATTCATTTAAACACTGCCTGGCCCATTAGCTCTAGCCTCTTACTGGCTAACTCTCACATCTTGATTAACCCATTTCTAACAATCTGTGTACCACCACGAAGTGGTGGCTTACTGGGAAGATTCTAACCACCGTCCATCTTGGGTAGGAAAAGCATGGCGTCTGCCTGACTCTGCTTTCTTCCTCCCAGAATTCTGTTCTGTCTACTCCACCAATCTAAGCTGCTGTCCTATCAAAAGCCAAGGCAGTCTCTTTATTTGACCAATGAAAGTAACACATAGACAGAAGACCAACCTACATCAGACCAAGAACTCAAAATATGCCTTCAAGGAGCAGACAGAAGGCAAAGATGTCAACCTTTTATTGTAAGTCCTAATTTATTCAATGACTTAATGATAAATAAAATATATATTGATGTGAAGAAAGAGAAGATTGACTTTATTCTGAGGTAATGTAGTTTCTATGTAGAAAACTTGCTTATTTTCATCCCCTTAAAAAAACTGACAAGCAAACAAATGGACAGATCTGTAGCTAACAGGCAGTTACAGAAAGCTTGTAACAGGGCATGAGGTTAGCGGAGAGATGCCAATTTATTTCCTAAAAACCAGGAAAGAACAAGTGGAATGTAAAGTGAAATGCCATTGCTATCTATAGTAGCACTCCCACGAAAACAAAATGCTCGGTATGGTTCCGACAAAATGTGTGCAAACTCTATTCATAAGAAAAACTATAAATTTTGATGAGCAATATCAGAGAAGAGATAGATAAATGGAGAAAATGCCCTGCTTTTCTTGGAAGATTATTGCTGTTAGGATGATAACCCGAGCTGTGTCTCCAGATCAAAAGGACAGCACTAGGACCCCACTAAGTCACTGCATGGATAGCAATGTGACTGACAAACTTAGATGAGGGTGCTGAAGACCCAGAATAGCTACCACTGAGCAGTGTATTGAGGGACAAGACAAGCTACAGCACAGAAGCTGCCTGACTTGAAATTGCAGTATATCAAACTACGGCATCAAAGGCAAGGACCAAGGGACCCTAGAAAACCATAGGTTAATAAACCAATAAAGTAGTGTAACCAAATGGAAAGTCCCAGGTGCAGATCAGTTAGTACAAACAACATTTTAGGCCAAGCAAACGTTATTCAGTGGGGTGACACAATAGTCTTTCTCATAGACTTCGGAAGAGTGAGACATTTACAAGTAAAAAAAAAATGTGAATGAAAAATGCAGACACATTATTGTCTCCACAAAAGTTAATTCAGTATGAACCATAGATCTGAACATAAAACCACAACTCTCCTGAAAAATGATACAGAAGAAATTTAGATGACCTTAAGCATGAGGTGGTTTTTAGATACAGTACTAAAACTGCCAGTGAAGTAATGAATTGATAAATTGGGGTTGATTGAAGTTAAAAACTTTTGCTATAAGAAAAACACTGTTGAGAGTAAGAGAAGGAAGCCGCAATCTAAGAGAATGCATTTGCCTAAGATACCCTCGGTGAATAACTGCTGTCTAAACTGTTAGAAGACAACATTAGCAGGATGCTGAGAGGGCTCGGAGTGTAGGAACCTGAAGCATGATGATCTAAGAAGGTCCCAGAATACATAAGGAGAGAACTGCAAGAGATTGTCCTTTAACTTCTATGAGTACAATGTGGTATGCATGTGCCCCTCCAGTTGTTAGCATGCAAGTATATATATATATATATATATATATATATATATATATATATTAACAGTGATAATAAAGTAAAAAATTGAGAACTAGCAATGACTAAACAATATGACTGAAAAATCAGCAAAAGTCCTTGGAAGATACCCCTTTGAAGGAAAATATCAGTATACAGATATTACAAATGACATCCAAAACACACAACATCATACGTCATTAGGAAATTATAAACTAAAACAGCGAGAGCCCCTACACACATGTTAAAATGGTCCAAGTCTAAAGCATGGTCCACACTAATGTGAAAATGTGGAAAAAGAGAAATTCTCGTTCACTGAGTGTGGGAATGTAAGATGCAACAGCCTCCGCAGAAGAAAGTTTTGTAAACATTTAATAATGTTTACAAATCTAGGCACACTCTAACCACGTGACCTAACAATTGCTATCCTTGATATTTACCCAAATCAGCTGAAAACTTACACCCACATGCAAATGTATGCTCCTGACAGATTGTTTTATAATAGGCCAACCCTGAAACAATCAAGGTTTCCTTCTATAAATTAGTAAATAGTCGATCCTTGATTCAGGCAGACAATGAAACGCCACTATATGCTTAAAAGGAATGAGATGGTAAACCTTGAAAACATGTGGTGGAATTTGCATAAATTTACATGTAAATGTGTATTTTACATAAAAACTAGCCATTCTGCAAATATTATATATTTTGTGATCGCAGTTCTATTTTGTTCAGGAAAATGCACCGGCACCAGGACAGTAAATTGTCCAGTGGATAACAGTAAAAATGAGAAGGAAATAATGAATATGTGAAGCACCAGGGTTTTTGAGGTGAACAAGATGATCCTATGAGGTGCCCCATTGGTGGGTATTATTCATTTTTATACCTGTATCTGCAGAATGTACAATACGAAGAGTAAAACAAAATAAGACGTGGAAAGTGTGTCTTCCACATGCAGATTCATTGATTGTAAAGGACATACCACTAGGGGCAAGTTCAGCGCTGGATTGGGCTGTGCAACCTGACGCCAACTCACTCCATTCTTTGCACAGCTTTCTATGAATGTACAACTGCTCTTCAGGGCCTTAGAGCATGTATGGTGGGGCCTGCTTATAATTTCAGGTTGCAAGATGTTTAGGCAGAAGAATTAGGTTTAACACAAGCCTTATCTGTGTAGTACGTTTTGGAGAGTCTGGCCTACATAGACGATGTCTTCTGAAAACAAACTTTATTAAAAGCAAACGTGATTGATGACGTTTCTGCCTGCCGGCATTTGGCATTGCTGATGTGTTACTTTCTTTGTTAGGGGTGCTGGAATTTTCTGAGCCCTGCACAATGCTTTCCCCTTAGTAAAGATTTTACAGCAGCATTTCCGAGCCTTTGTGGGAGACGTTCATCCTTATTTCAGGGGTAGCACTGCTTACAGACTCTCGCCTAGAGGACGAAATGAGTTGCCTATCAGTTGAGTTCTGGAAAGATATGTGACGTAGTGTCGTCACTCAGTTTCTATCTGTTGTATTTAAAAAATTAAAGAAACTGAATTTTTTAAACATGGATTTTGTACTTTTTCTGAAAATTGGAAGTCATTTGCCAAGCACAATTGCTTTCACACGAGATTGCTACCAGTTGAACGCCAACAGTTTTGTCCACAGGGTCTGCATGTCTAATGATAGCTGCACAGTCTAGTTAAGCAGTGCTACTGAAAGCAAACAGGCATATATGTCCATCTCTAATTCTCCTCCTTTGGTTTGCTTTCTCTTTGTTTGCATGTGTGTTCACATGTATGTTTCTTGCTATAATTTGGCTCATGGCTTTTAACGTGCTGTGTTGGAGCTCATGTGGGATGTCTCATTATACTGGATCATTTCAAATGTGGAGGAAAACAAAAGCCCAAAGGTTTATTACAGTTTCTAATCTTGCCTAATCTTCCTATGATGAAAAGTCTTCCAGCTACGAAGTTTTCAAAAACACCTTGAATTTACTGGGAGGGTGCTGGTGTAGTCGGTGAAAAGAATAAAGGACCTCTTATGGGATCATGCCTTATCATGAGCTGGCTTTGGAGGAAGCAGAAATAAGACATCCTACCCAGGAGAAGACTGGATGAAATAGCCTTGCTTGCCCTACAAATCAACAACTTTTGTTTGCTTCCACTGTCTATTAACTGCCATAAACGGTAGAATGAATGTATGTGCCTATCTGTTTGTCTATGGCAATGTCTAATGTAGTCAGGCCTTGAAGGTGCTATGTAGCGGAGAGTGACCTTGAGCCTGTGATCATCTTTTTACCTCCCAGATAGTGAAGTAATAGTCTTTAGTTACCACTCCCAACCTGAATCAGTATGTTAATCGGGTTTGTTACTGTGATAAATGCCTAACACAATCAACTTATACGGAAGAAAATCTTACATTGGCTAATAGTTTCGAAAGTTTCACTTCATGGTCACTTGGCCCTGTTGCTTTGGGCTTCTGGTGTTATAGCATTTAACAGTGGAAGGTGTGTGGAGGGCTTTTTAACCGCGCAGAATCTGGAAAGCAAAGGGAGAGAAGAAAGTACACTAAGACCTAGTATCTCCTTCAGGGGAATAACCCCAGTGACCTGGCTTTCTCTCACTGAACTTGCTTCCTAATGATCTTAACCACCTCCCAGCAGGCTTGGGGATGAACTTTGTACACACGGGTCTTTGGGGGAACAGTGGAGTGCTTATTATAATACAGCTAGTGGATGCTTTCTAGTATTTTAGTAGTAGGTATGATTTAATTATTTAAATCATTGTAAGTCTGTCTTATCTCACGTTAAAACTCACATAGCAAAGAGCTCCTTCGTGCACATTCTAGGCAGGAATTGAGGGCGCTTCACAAACTGAAGGTGTTGTGAGTTTGGGATTTGTTCTGCTGTTTTGTCCACAAACAATATAGACATTTTTGTCAAAGAATCACTTTTGCTAGGTGATTTCTGGAAGTGAGTCACAAAATGGCATTTTAGATGGTGAAAAATCGCCAAGGTAAGAATCTGATAGAACAAAATAAACAAGCCCAGAGAAATCTAAATCACAAATCAAATAAGCTATATATCTCTGCAGTTGGTTGGAATTTTTTTAGCCCCCCCCAAAAAAATAAAAGATCTGCAGAAATTCTTACAGTTGTTTTTATATGGTTGTGGAAAACAATAACAAAACTACAACACAGTCAGCTTGCAAAGTGCCCTGAGTTTCTGTCTAGAAGAAGGAGCACAAAGGAGTTCTTTACTATATGATCTTTGTTACACAACATGAGATAGATTTGCAATGGTTAAAATAATTCAATCATCATGTATCACAAATATTCAAAGGTGTTTCTTTAGCCCTATCCTAATAAGCACTCCACCATGGCTTGCGGTTAAGCTTCAAGACCTGAGTAAAGTTGGCATGAAGTCAAGTAGACCCTCCCAGAAGAACATCTCACTATGGGCAATGTAGGCAACAGCAAACGAGGGCTCCAGGAAGAGAGGAAGGACATGGGACTGCTGTTCAATTAATAAAATTAAATATGGGAGCATTTGGGGGATGCTGGCTATTTTAGTAAAGTCCAAAGTTGTAATAAATTGCATTTGAGATTCACCGTGCTTGAAGTGAGTGATGATGGGCATATCCTGAAATCTGTCCTTAGAGAACCAACGCTAGCTGTTCTTGTCATTTTATTGTTGAGTACATTCATTTATTCTCCTTCCCCACTCTTACGTGTATGATGGATATACAGGCACATATGCCTCTGTGTGCATGTAGAGGCCAGAGGACAGTCTGTGGGATGTGGGTCTCTTCTTCCACCATGTGGGTCTTCAGGGTTTAACTCTGTCATCGAGCTTGACAGTAGCAAGAACCTCTAATGATTTTATATGCACAGCTAGAAGGGAACCTCGCTGTAGAGTCTAGTCGTGAAGTCTCCCTTTTTCTTTGTCTTCATGGTCTCAGCAATAGAAGCAAAATTAATCACTATGCTTCCCCAAAGAACAACTTTTGGCCTCCCATTGGCACAACTTAGTGGAAACTTCTCTCGGAGAGTTCTAATAACAGACTTTGAAAATCACACTGTTCCTTCACCAGAATTGCTCTTGGGCTAGGGAGATGGCTCATTGATTAAAGCACTGGCTGTTACAAGCATGAGAACTGGAATTTGGGTCTCTAGCACCCACAAAAAACGGAGTGCAGAGGAGTTTGTCCTTCTCCCCAAAGCTGATGTGGGTAGTGGTATAAGAACGGTGGCTCCCTGGGGCTTGCTGACAAGTCAGCCTAGCCCAAATAACCAACCTCAGGTTCGGTGACAAAGGCCAACAGCCCAAAATATAAAGTAGAGATCAACAGAGGGAGGCACCCAGAGTTGACCACTGGCCTCCACACACACACACACACACACACACACACACACACACACACACCAGTACACATATGTACACCCTCCCACCACCCACCCCCTCCCCAGCACTGCTATGGGTTGTAGCAGCTGCAGGGGGGAAAGCAGGTCAACAGCAGTCCAAACGTGGGCTGGCATCCAGGGTCCACGTTCACGCCCACTGCAGATGGACATGCTAATAGGGATCTTGTTGTGTGCACTAGAAACCAACACATTTGGTGCTGGCTAGGGAGCCTTGCACAGCCAGCGCCTTGGCACAATAGCTCCTCAGTTACTTTTCCTTATACGGGGCTTTGAATCCTACTTCCCTTTCCGCGGAGTGGCGACAGGGCCCACCTCTGATTCTGCTTTTGGAACCCCACTGAGGCTGGGCATCATAGCGGGTGTGGAGGTGCATATTCACTCGTGAGGCTACGGTCTAGCTGGAAAGTGGGGAAAGATTGCTCACTGAGATGAAGATTAGGCAAAGACTACAGGCAGATATCCAGCAAAGCCCTAAGGGTCTGCTACCCTCTAGCATTTGGCCCAGACAAATGCGAGTTTTCATTTGAGAGGGCTTTACCTGAGGTTCTTGGCAAGAAAGCTGGTCTAGTTTGCTAAGCCCCTGTGCTTTGGGATGTAGGGCTTAATGAACCAACTAGTTCTGCTTTGGCCTGGCTGACGGACTGATCCTTTGTGATTTTCCTAGCGAGATTTGATTTGTAGGCATTGTTTTAATGGCTCTCCAGTCCGACCTCTTTCTTAAGAAACATTTGGTTTCTTTTACATCTACTTTTGAATGAAGGATGCAAATCAGAGCTTGTGAGAGAGGGCTGAGTATTTTTTCATTTTAGTGGGATGGCCAGAAGTAGTATTGGAGGTTTTTCCTTTCACTTTCTGAGATTTGGAGGTGTTTGTGAAATTTGCTTTTTTTTTTTTAAAATAGTACTAAGATTTCTTGTTGTGTTTTGCCCAGCACATGCCACCCAGGGGAGGTCAGGAAGGTCCTCAGTTTCTTTCACTGCTGTATAGGTTCCCTCTTCACAAAGAGTTTTCTGCTCTCATTTGGAGGTGAGCAGAATGAGGGTGGCCTTCTATCCAGGAGGGAGCCTGAGGTCCTTGACTGGGTCTCACCTAGTCCTTGGCTAGTGTCTCCTGGCTGCTGTTGGGGTTGCCACACAGGATATTTGATATCCTTAGCATTTCTGAGGACATGGCTCTTACATGCAGGGATGTCACATCAGTGTTCTTTCCAGTCACCAAATGGAAGCCATTCTCAGAGCAGTGTGAAGGGGAAGGCCTGGGCTTTGTGTCATGGTCTCTGGAAGCCTCCCTGGAAGTACCACATGGTAACCTGGATGCTCCAGCCCCACAGTCTGTCAGAACAGATGGTTCTTTGGTCAGCCTGTATTACACTAAAGAGTACCCACATCTTCCAGCAGAGGTGAACATCCTCCAGATACCACGGAGGAGAAGAAAACCCTCATGGGTCCTGGTGGTTCTCATATGGTGAGCTCTAAGATGGGGAAACAGTGGTATTTTTATGTTACCTAGCCTTGGAGACTTAGTGACCACATCTATATTTTGTAAAATGCTACAACAACAGCTCCAAAGGCCAGGGCCCGTTAGTACTGGCTCTTCCACAGTACCGCAGGCTGCCTTGGATAGAGGATGGCGAGCCAGCAGCTAGCTGCCAGAAAGGCAGTGGATTAGGTTTCCTGGTGAGGACTTCAACTGCTGCCTGCTTTGAGAGCTTTTGCCCTCTGGCCTCTAGGATTCTTATGCGGAGGTGTGGCCTGATCCTGCGCCTGGGGAACTACTAGGAGTGATGATTAGTTGGAAAGCATCTCAGGAGGTTCCAGCATCTTTATAGCTGGTCTTACTCTTGTCATTTGGGGGTTGTTGGTCTTTAAGACACAATCACACACCATGTCCAGGCTGAAATTACAGGAGTGAGTCACACATCTGGCTCCTTCAGCAGCTAATACACAGAAGGTACAACCCTGGCAGTTCCTATCATCACAACTATGCTTCTGCGACCATCCCTCAAGCCCTGAATGCCCACCGTTACTCCCCGTACCAGCCACTCATGAAACTCTGAAGAAGAGACATTCGCTTGTTCCTCACCTGGGTTGGGGTTAGAGAGAAGTTAAAGGGGGGTGATCTTTCCCTAGTTCTGCCTTACATTAAGTGGACCTATGGGTTCTGTCTTCTACAGTCTGGGTCCCTGAGGTCAAACTTGGATTCTCAGGCATGGCAGCAAATGCCATTATTTTTCCTGGGCCCTCTTTCTGGATCTCAAGGTTATTTTGATCAGTAGCTGGGTAATGATACTCCTCACCGAGATGACAAAAATGGAGCCAGAACATTGGAAGAGGTAAGACTCAATTTGGGCTTGCCAGCTTGAGGCAGCTTTAGACTTCCACTTGGAGATATGGAGTAATTAGGTAGATATGGGATTGTGGGCCTGGGGGAAGAGACACAGATAAGAATTGGACTCATAGATAGCTAGTTGGAATTTAAGGTCCGGAGGCCGAGTAAGATCCTAAATGAGCTAGGAGAGAGTATGAAGGGCCAGAGGAGAGCCTAGCCTTGGGCCCTACGACCCTAGGAAAAGTTGGGAATTGAAGAGGAAGAAGCAAGCTTCAACCTCAGCTGCCAGGGGTCTCGGCCCTGAAGGCAAGTGGAAGAACTGGTTTGCTCTGAAAGCTGCAGATAGATCAGTGGACTCCAGGCAATGGAATGCTGCTGTTTCCTTATCAGATGCCTCATGGGAGGATTGAGGTAGGGGTTGGAATGGGATCCTGCTGGAATTTTGCTGAATTTGTAGAAACATTTGAAAAGTATACTCTCTTCTCTCTCTCTCTCTCTCTCTCTCTCTCTCTCTCTCTCTCTTTCTCTCTCCACACACACACACATACACACATATACACACACATTATATTATAGAGATTGCGTGTATATTGATTGGATCACATATATTTCTACATTCAGAAATCTCTCTTCTCATTCCACCTTCCTTTTCCCATACTCTTCAAAGACCGACAGAGATTGAGATTCTCAGTCTAGGAACTTGATAAGCAGCACCTCTGGAAGGCTGGAGGGGCAGTGCTTCTTCCTGACTGTGGGAGGAAGTAAAAGGCATGGCTTCATAGGAAACCTCAGAGCAGCAAGCAAAGCCTGAAGGAGCTGGAAGGGGGAGAAAGGAAAGAGGCTGCAGTTTGGCCTCCAGTGAAGGCCATGTTCCCTTTGCAAAGGCCTTAACTTCCACTTGGCTGTACCCACTTACTTTTACTGAATTAACTTTAAAATTTAAATAATTACACTCCTTTGGTCCCAGAAAAAAAAGGAATGTAAAATGTGTACAGCAATAAGTGCCACTCAACTTAGGCTGCCTAATTTTCTAGCTATTTCCAAATGGCTTGCCACCTTCCTGTGGTTCTTCCAGGCCAGGCTCTGCACCTCCAGGCTTTCCTCCATACTTCACACATGCGTACTGTACCCAGGGCTCAGTTCCCACCAGGGCTTCAGGATGTCTCACTCTTTTTTTCACTTGAAATAGTTTATATATATATATATATATATATATATATATATATATATATATATATATATATATATGACTGTTTCCCTAGTTATCTAGCAAGAGATACAAAGAATATTTCCAAATAAAGTTAAATTAGCAGTACTTAGCATCAGTTCCATGTACTTTCAGGTAACACCTGATTGCTTTGTTTCTGATTGAAAATAATTGTATTTCTATTGTCTTTATGATCTGCACTTTGAAACTGTGATTGGGATGTTTTGTGTGAGAGAAGAAGAAAATCCAAAGGTCTGCACTTTTAAAATTTAGACAGAGAGGCTTTGGTGTAGAATTCGTGCTTAGCCTGAGAGGCCCTGGTTTGTTCTCAGCACCAGAAAAGGAGAAGAAAACAATCAAAGCACATGCTAAGAAAATTTGGCTATGAAGCGATTTGTGCGTGTGTTTCATTTGCATTTCTCTAGAGTTCACTGTTACTTTTTGTTCATGGATTTACCAGCCATCTACCTAAGGTAGAGTTTATTCCTTTTACCTACTTAGCAAGTTGGGGATCAATACCTTTTTTAAATTTTATTTTTATTTTTATTTTTAGCTTTTCCAGACAGGGATTTCTCTGAGTTACAGCTCTGGTTGCCCTGGAACTTGATTTATAGACCAGGCTAACCTCAAACTCACAGAGATCCACCTGCCTGCCTCTGACTCCCTACTGCTGGGATTAAAGGTGTGCACCACCACCTCCCAAAGGGATCAGTATCTTACACTCACTAGGAAAGCATAGTTCTATGGAGCTGTAGCCCAGCCCTGGGGCACCATTCACACACAGGCACATCTGTTAAGTGTGAATAGTTCTGTGCAGATGACCTTCTGGATGCCTGTGAAATAGTCACCACGGTCAGGGTTCATGTGAGGCATTGTCATCCCTACAATGGTTTTTTTCCATGCTCCTTTAAAGAGTTCCCCAGCCTTTGGCCCCACACAACTACTGATTTACGTTCTGTCATGAATTTGTTTGTATTTTCTACAGTTACAAAGACATAGGTGTTCAAGAAAGCACCATGTACCATGCCATATTTTGTGTATGAATTGAGATCCATCTATGTTGTTGCCTTTACTAGTAGTTTATTGTTTTTCTACTGTCATGTGGTACTCTACTGGATGGCTAAACCACCCATTCACCCATTCACCAGTGCGGGACATTGGCTGGTTTCCAGTTCGGGGTTATTCTCACTATCAACAAAGTTGCCCCGAACATGCACATACAAGCCTTTGTGTGGACACATGTTGTTATTTCTCTTGGATAAATACTCAGGAGTCAACTCAATGAGTCATAGAGTAAACACACGCTTAACTGCTTCCTGCTCTTCTGCTCCTGCCCTCTTGCTGCTGCATCGAGGGAGGAGGACGAAGTACCAACGGGATAGGTCATGAGTCCAGGGTGAGGCAGAATTTACTTAGGCAGCTGATTCGAGAGCTAATAGGATTCAAGCATGCCAACTCTGGTGGTGCTATACTTACCTGTCTTGTCTACAGCATAGTATGCCAAGCCTGGGCTAGGGATGGGATTATGATGGACACACACTCATCTAAACGGTATTTATTATTACCAAACACTAAAAAATAGCATGCCAGTCACTTGTATTAGCATCTCAGGCCTTGAAGAATTTTTTTTGGTTAGATCTAATAGCAGTTGGTATCAGAGCGAGACAGCTTAGAGATGATGAATGCCTGCTGTTTCTCGGCATGGCTATACTTTGTTAGCAAGGAAATCTCAGTCAAGTAGAAGAGTGAATCTTTTGCCTACATCTTATTCAACATTAAAAATGCAATGCTAGCCAGTAGACTAAAACTGGGGTATGCTGGATAGACACACCTTTTCAGACTCTTCCAGAATTATAGAGAAACTATGCATGGATGAAATCACGCAACTTGTTTCTTGAAAACATTCTAGCAAACTCACTCCTTTTTTAGTATTAGTGTAAATGAAATTACAGAGATAGCAGAATTAAAATTTAATTGAGTACAAAGGTCCATAAATATAATATTAATCACTAACCTAATAGCACTGCCAATATTTCTAGTTAACTAGACCTAAAAATGAAATTTTACAAAGATTCAAGTAAATATTAGCACCAAAAAAAACAAAACAAAATCCAATAAAACAAAAGCCCGTGTGTCATCCAACTAACACTAAAAAGCACAAGGAGGGCAGACAATATAATTCATGGGCAGGCACATACCCGGTGTGTGTGACATGTGTAAGGCCCTAGGTTTAGATGCCAGTTACACACAGACATACAAGAACATCCATGAAAGAATAAGGAGTAAATTCCATATATGAAAAACTCCAAAAGATGGAGGTAGAGCCACGGCTCAGTAGTTAACGGCATACAGTCTCTTGCAGAGACTTCAGTTCGGTTCCATCAGCTAAGCCAGAGCGCTCACACATCCCCAGCAGCTCTAGCTCCAGGGGCTCTGTCCATCCTCTTCTGGCCTTTGCTGACCCCAGGACTCATGAGCTCACCCACATACCCTTGCTTTAAAAATAATGAAAGGTAATTTTTAAATAAAAGGAAAAACTATAAAGGTCAAGACAACAGAGAGAGAACAAATAATCAAAACATAATTATGTATAATAATAAAAAACCCCAAAGCATTCTGAATTCAAGTGTGAATTTGTAACTCATGCATGAAACACTTTTATTTTTTCTTTCTAGGAATCAGAGAGGAAAATGCTTACTTGATTACTATTTTGGTCACCACATTGATACACTCACACATGCACACGCTTGCATGAGAACACACACACACTTAAGGCTAGTGAAATATTATGGTGACATTGTGAATTGTTCTTTTGGCTGATAAGCTTAGGAAGGCCTGGGAATATGGAAAAGACTTGAGAACATGTAAAACTATCTGCAACTTAGACCTAGAGCTTACTCCTAGAACAACAGTTTACTTTATAGACATTGTCCAGCTGCCACATTCCCCTGTGTCTGTGCGCATGTGCACACACACAAACATGTACAAACCTTGGCATCTGCCTGTGATCTACCAGGAAGACAAGGCCTTTCCACCCTGCTTAGAAGCTGGCCTATTTGCATGCTGAATGGTGACCTCACTTCCAGTCCAACACGACATCACAGAGATTCCCTCAACAATACACAGGACCAAAATGTAAACAAAACTTCGAAGACTCAGAAAACTACTAAGAGTTAAAAGATGATCAAGGCCCCTTCCACACTTATACAAGCAGTAACAGCTGCTGAGAAGCAGGGATTTTCCAATTAGTTGAACTACCTACAGGTTGTGATGCAAGAACACAATTCCAATCAAGTCTTGCTTAGGGGACAAATGTGTTTATTCAGCATCCTTATAGGAGGATGGGTGAAGGATGGGAGCAAGGGAAGAAGTTGGTTGACTCACAGAATTCTGCACATTTAAAGAACCCAGTCCTTGATGACTCATGAGAACTTTAACCTTGCTGACATCCCTATGAGTGACAGGGACCGGAAGACAATAGAGGAAGCACAGGCATTATAAAGAAAATGGAGCTTGAAGATGGTGCTGGTTGATTCTCATCCACTCGGTCCAAAAGCCCGAGTTTATAAGAAATTTTAAAGGGGTTGGTTCAGCAGGGCCTCAGGATTAGTGCGTGGCTTCAGTGAGTCTGCTGCAGCCCATGGGGCTGTTACCTGTGTGAGGTAGGTCATGTGCCAGCAGTTTTGAGTGGTTTAGACCAATGCATAAACTGGGCTTTTAAAATTCTATAACAGCTATGAGGGGAAGGTGGAATAGGCAGATCTGTCTAGGTCGCTGGAAGAAGACAAATGGTGGATCTGTGTTGAGTGGAATTCCTCAGGAAAAATAAACAGGAAGGCAAATGTTGTAGGAGTGAGCTTCTGGAAGTCTATAAAGCCCGAGACACAGTTCCCAGGAGATAGAAGTTACTGGTGGCAAACCCATACCTATAGGTCTCATGGAGTCCAGGATAGCTGTGAACACAGCCCAGCTGAAAATTCTTACTTAGAGCAAGATATATTTTTTCTCGAGACAGAGTTTCTGTGTATAATAGTTCTAGCTGTCCTGCAACAACTTGCTTTGTAGACCAGACTGGTCTTGAACTCACACTGAACTCACAGAGATCCACTTGTCTCTGCCTTCTAAGTCCTGGGATTAAAGGCATGTGCCACCACTGTCTGGCTACTTTTATGATTTTGAAAAGTTTTTGCCTGTGTGACTCTCTAGCCTAACTGTATGGATGACCATGTTGTGTTGCAATGTCATACAAAATAAATGTCTGAATGTTCTTGCTATCTGTATCATGTGCAGAGTATTTGTGTTACTGTGTGGTAGAGCTTCTACTACGTTATCTGCCAAGTGCCAAAAGCCAAGCTGACACCAACAGACATGTGCTCTGAGTGACTTGAGAAGTCAGACAGTGATTAATAGTAGTCAAAATGACCACCACAAACAATAGGCACTCAGGGCTATTTAGAAGATGTGAATATTCTTGCCATTCCTTGTGCATTGTTATGTGTTCCAGTCAACTAATCACTTTGCATTGTATTGGCAGACAAAATGTGAAAGGGGTCACATCTTGCTATTTCCCCATCAATTCATTTTCATAGTAAAGGTATAGGTTTCTTCTTCTTCTTCTTCTTCTTCTTCTTCTTCTTCTTCTTCTTCTTCTTCTTCTTCTTCTTCTTCTCCTCCTCCTCCTCCTCCTCCTCCTCCTCCTTCTTTTCTCCTTCTCCTTCTTCTTCTCCTCCTCATCTTCCTCCTCCTCTTCCTCCTCCTCCTCCTTTTCCTTTTCTTTCTTCTTCTCCTCCTGTTCCTTCTCCTTTTTTTTCTTCCTTCTTCTCCTCATCATTATTTTAATTCATACATGGTTTCTACAACAGCCCTCAAAGAAATCTGTATTAAGATGATTGTTCAGTGTAAAATAGCAGAGGTCTATATTTTTGTCAAGGCAAATAGACATTTTGCTTAATCTATAAGGAATTTATGAAGATTTTCGAAGACTATGATATGAACAGGCATGATTTGGAAACACATGCTGCCAAATTTAGTGACCTTTAAGACTTGTGTTAGAAAAAAACAGAGGAACTGGAAACAAGCCTGCCTTCTCAACAGTAATTTATTTTTTATAAGTTACAGATCAGAAATATTTATTTGTAAAAACTAATTAAGTGGTATCATGATTAATGATAATTTTCAATTATCAAATTATCAATATTTCAATTATCATATGAGAATCATTTACTATCAGTTTTTAAAGGCAAATTTGATCATGTCTTTTTACTAGACATGTGCCTGTCCTATCTTTTCAGAGATTAATGTGCCTCATTTCAAGGTCACCTTATTCATGCCCTCAAATATTTTTAAATTTATTTAAATTCATTACTATTTATTTATTTGCTGCAGTTTCTCCCCCTTTCTCTCCTTCTAATCCCCCCAACTACTTTTTGTTCCTACCTCCCAATCTACTCCTCTTTTGTTTTTGTTTAGGAAAGGGCAAGTCTTCCACAGGTATCAACAAAACATGGCATATCAAGTTGCAGTAAAACTAAGACCCCCCCCCCCCCCATGTATTAGAATTGGGCAAAGCAAGCCAATATGAGGATTAGGGTCCCAAAAGCCAGTATAAGAGTCAGAGACAGCCCCTGTCCTCTGTTCCCACTGTTAGGGTTCCTCAAGACAATCAAGCAACACAACTGTAACATATATACAGAGTGCCTAGGTCAGTTTCAGGCAGGCTTCCTAGATGTCAGTTCAGTCTCTGTGATTCCCTGTGAGCCAAAGTTAGTTGATTATATGAGTTTTTTTGTGTTGTCCTTATTCTTCTGGCTCCAATAATCCTTTGTCCTTCCCTTCTGCAGAATATTCGAATGCCGCTTAATGTTTGGTCGTGGGTCTGCATCTGTTTCCATCAGTTGCTGGATGATGCCTATCTGATGACAATTGGATTAGGCACCAATCCAGTCACAGGAGATGGCTAACTCCCAATATTGCTAGGAGTCTAAGCTGGGGTCTTCCTTGTAGATTCTGAGAGATTCCCTTGTGCATGGTTTTTACCTGACCCCAAGATGCCCCCCTTTTCTAGTAGTCTCTTTCAGTACTCTCCTTCTTTATCCTACCCCCCAACCTAATCACTCATGTTCCCATCCCTACCCACCCACAATCCACTCAACAGTGACCTGGGTGTCCCCCTACAAACCCTCCTTGTTACCTCTGATCTGTAGGGTTGTGGATATTAGCACGGTTATCTTCTTATTACAGCTGATATCCACTTATGAGTGACTATATACCATTTTGTCTTTCTCAGTCTGGGTTACGTAACTCAGGATGATTTTTTCTCTAGTTCCATCAATTTGTCTTCAAATTTCCTGGTGTCCTCATTTTTAACAGCAGAGTAATACTCAATTGTATAAATGTACCACATTTTCTTTATCCATTCCTCGGTTGAGGAACATCTAGGTTGTTTCCAGGTTCTGGCTACTACAAATAAAGCAACGGAGGAGTGCGTCCCTTGCTCCACATCCTCTCCAACTTGGGCTGACCCTTGTGTTTTTGATCTTAGCCATTCTAACAGATGTCTTTTAGGAATCTCAGGGTTGTTTTTATTTGCATCTCCCTGAGGACTAAGGATGCTGAACATCTCCTTAAATGTCTTTTAGCCATTTGAGATTCTTATGTTGAGAATTCTGTTTGAATCTATGTAAACCATGTTTAGTTGGATTATTTGATTTGTTAATATATAGCTTCTTGAGTCTTTATATATTTTGGAAATCAACCCTCTGTCAGATGTGGGTTTGGTAAAGAACTTTCCCCAATCTCTAGATTGCCGTTTTGTCCTATTGATAGTGTCCTTTGCCTTACAGAATCTTTTCAATTTCATGAGGATCCTGTTTGATAATTGTTGATCTTACTGCCTATCCTATTGTTGTTGTGTTCAAAAAGTTGTCTCCTGTGCCAATGCATTCGAGATTATTTCCCACTTTCTCTTCTCTCAGGTTCAGTGTATCGGGATTTATGTTGAGGTCTTTGATCCATCTGGACTTGAGTTCTGTGCAGGGTGATAGATAGGGGTTGATTTGCACACTTCTATATGCTGATATCCAGTTTATACCAGCACCATTTGCTGAAGATACTTTCTTTTCTCCGTTGCATAATTTTGGCTTCTTTGTCAAATATCTGGTGTCAGTAGATGTGGGGATTTGTGAGGTCTTCTATATGATATCATAGATCCACTTGTCCCTTTTTATGCTAATACCATGTAGTTTAGTGAGTGGTGGACAGTGTCTTCCTTGGGGTCCCTAGGACCACTCTGGCCTTCAGTACAACTGCAGAAGCAATGGGCCCAGGGAGGGGGTACAGTCTGAAGTGGCTAGTCAGGCTTTAAGGAGTTATGTCCTCTATTTTCAGCAGCACTGTGTTTATAAGTAAATCGCAAGAAAGAAGCACATAATTGTGTGGGAAGTCCTTCTGTCTATGTGTTGCTTTTATTGGTTAATGAATAAAGAAACTTCTTTGGCCTGTGATAGGACAGAATAGAGTGAGGTGGTGAAAACTAAACTGAATGCTGGGAGAAAGAAGGCGGAGTCAAAAGAAGCCATAGAACAGCCAGAGGACAAAGACACAAGCTGTCAGTTAGAACCTTGCCGGTAGGCCATGAACCTTGTAATAAAATATAAAATAATAAACTTGGGTCAACCAAAGATATAAGAGCTAGCCAGGAATATGCTTAAGTGATTGGCCAAGCAATGATTTAAATAATATAGTTTCTGAGTGGCTATTTTGAGTCAGGGCAGCCAAGAACAAACAAGCAGCCTCCAATAACACACATAATGACAAAATTGTGGCCAAAGTTACTAAGAATTTAATTATTTCCATTGGACATGATTTTGATATGTTAGTTTCTCAATTATATTCTACTAGTTTAAAAATTATTCATTTATCTTAGTATGTATAAACATGTGCCTGAAGGAGTTTATGTGCACCACATGCCTGCAGGAACCCTTGGAGGCAAGAGGGCATCGGATGCTCTGGAACTGGAGTTACAGCAGCTGTGAACCAAACCTGGATGCTCCCTGAGAGTAGTAAGTATGCTAAACTACTGGACATCTCCCCAGGCCATATTCCACTAGTTATATGTCCACAGTTCCCCTTTTTACATTTATAATATAGATATTTTAAAAATCAACAAAATTTTATTACTTACATGTGCTTTCTTTATTGGTGATTACAGGAGGGACTAATGCCTGGCAGTATAAACATGATCAAAAGTCTATGGCTGGTGAGGTCTAATTCCTAGATGGAACCAACTTCTATTGTTTCGTAAATGAGTATGTTGTTAAACTGCCTTCTAAATAGTTATGTTTATATCCATAGACTAATTATCAGCCTTTGTCAAAGAACTGTGAATAACTTTCTGAAGGGCTAAGAATAAGTAGTTCTTCAGTGTTCAACCTAAATAGGACACGTAAGTCCCCTCTTCCAAGGCTCAGGAAAGAAGGAACAGAAAGAATGCAAAAGGAAGAGGAAGAGGGGAGTGTTATGGAACACTATCTGCTCTCTTCTGGGCATGGCATGGCTATGGTACTCATGAACTCACAGCAACTATGCTTACTGACACTAGACTTGCACAAGACTGAGCTGGCCAACAGGTCAGCATTTCATCATGGACGGAGGAGGAGATCATGAGGTTTCCACCCATAGGCGAGGAACTATGGTGATTATGGCTTTTCGGGAAGAGAAAGTTGTATATCTTTGGTGGTGTTGCCATTGATAAGTTGCCCTAGATAAAGTAAATAGCTTTTAACCCATGCCCATGCAAAAAGTTACTTAAATTAAGAAAACAAATATGAAATTAAAGTGTGAGTTGTGGAAAATAAGGTCTTATGCAGGTGATGAGGTAAGAGACAGCGATGGGAAAGAGAATGTGTTTGTGTCTGTCTGTATCTCACCTTGTGTGTGACTGCATGCATGAATTATCTACATGTATTAAAATGTTAAGGAATAAAATAAATAAATGAATAAACCATGATGCAGGAGGAAATGTTATTGGGAATAAAAAGGGGGTTCAGAGAAAGAGAAATGAGGATGAGGGCAGTCAAAAGGCATTGCATGTTTGTGAAGTTGTCAAAGAATTAAGAATGCTAAAACAACAACAACAAAGAATGATGAAGATGGCAGAAAGTAAGTGGAAATTTGACCCAGAACTTGAACTTTCAGTGAATGAATAAAAGCATTATTTAAAATAATTTCAACAGTACATTCTTACTTGGTAATAAATTAAAGCCATGAGAATGACAAGAAATTCACTAATAAAATTGAATATATTTCTTTCCTTTTAGTGTGTGTATGTTGCATGCATGAGTGTGCACAGGTGCTCTTGCACACACAGGGTATATGTGGATGTCAGAGATTGACTCTCAGGTGGATTTCTCAATCCTCCATCTCATTTCTGAGATAAGGTCTCTTACTGAACCAGGATGCTGCAAGTCTCCAGCATCTACCTTTCTCAGCTGTTCCCCCACTTGCAACACTAGGGTTACAGGCACATGCCACCACATTTCAAACTTTGTGGTCACCAGGGATCTAAACTCAGGTCTTCATGTCTCTGTAGCCAGCACTTTACCCAGTGAGTCCTGCCCCAACCCAAATCTAAAATATTTTAATCATGTATGATTAACCTGGAGGGACAACAGAAATATAAATTTACATGTAAATTCCTTGTATTAACTTTCTTGTAAGATAGAAACTTATTACTCAGTGTTTTGATAATTTTTAAATGAATGCTTCATGTAGGTGCTAGATTAAATAGTCAGTCCCAGATTTACTACAGTTTGTGGCCTACATTGTAATCAAATACTTTTTTCTTAGCAAGCATTAGTTTTTATTGTCTTCACTACTAAGCACTAAGTTTGTAGGATGTGGCTGGTACTCTTTCATTTAGAAATGTTAGAAATGAAAGAAAACAACCCTAGAACTCCAATTGACTATAGTCAAATAAGGAGAATTCACAGAATAAAGCATTGAAGAGCTGCGAGTGATTGAAGACAGGAAAGCCCATATGTGGGGGACTTGAGAAATAGCTAATATTTCTCTGGAGAAATATTTTTTTAAAAAAATTCACATATTATAAAAAATCAAAAGGAAAATCATAAAAGGGCCCAGGAACATTATTAGAAATTCTATTTTTGCTGTTCCCAAATTACGTTTGGTTTGAATGTAGCCATGTTCACCAATTAACACATTATTGTAGCTGCTTTTGAACTTGTGATGATGAAATTGAGAATTCACAGCGAGACAGAATGACCCACAGAATCTGAAATTTTTTACTGGTTGGTTCTTTATAGAAAAGATATAAGTGTATAATAGTGTCACACTCATTTTGTGTTTACCAGTATCATCTCATTTCCCCACAATGGTTTCTCGGTGTGTTGTTTCCATGTTCATCTTGTGAAGGCAGCAAGCCGTCACACATGTGTTTCATGTCTGATAAGCTGAGCATAGAAGAAGGAGGCCTTCTATTTCCCGCTAAGTGAGAAGGATTAATACTAAGTCCTCATGACCTACTTGGCAGTCATCAGTCCCTGTGGTCATCACTGATTGATCATCGCTCTCCAGAGAGACAGAACCAGTATATATGCAATAATAGATAGGTCTGTAGGTATTTAGGTAGGTAGATAGGTATGTAGGTAGATAGATAGGTAAGTAGGTAGCTAGATAGATGATAGATAAATAGATAGATGATAAATAAATCGATAGTTAGATAGCTAGATGGATAGAGGGGAGGTGATTATTCTGGGAATTTTCCTGCATGATTTGAAGGCTGAGGAATCCCATGGCAGGTGGGGACATCAGTGACACTTCTCATTGCTATGATCAAAGTGCTGACAAATGCATCTCAAGGAAGCAAAGGTTTATTTTGGTTCATAGTTTGAAGGGATATATTCCATCAGGGTGACAGTGGGAGTATGGGGTGTCTGGTCATATTGCATCCACAGTCAGGAAACAGAAAAGAATGAATACTGGTGCTTATGTTTGTCTTTGTCTATTTTTCCTTTAAATTAATCTGGCACTTTTTATCCAGCCCACAGCATAATAACATAATAATCTGCATTCAATTGTGTCTTCCTTCTTCAGTTACCCTTCTCTAAAAATTCCTGCACAGACTTGTCCAGGGATATGTCCCCTAAGTGATTACTCCAAATCCAGTCACGGTGACCATGATTAAACATCACGAGCTGTCAGCAACCCAGAGCCCCTGTGATGTAATGTGATCTAGCACAGATGTAGGGTGAAAGGGCCAACTGGAGCAGGAAACCAACCAGTAAGCACCCTGACTCTGAACCCAGAGTCAGTGAAAGAAACACACCCTGGATCTGAGACCTGAGACAGGGAAGGAAGCATCTTTATCCTGAACCCAGGACTGAAGAAACACGCCCTGACTCTGAAATCAGTGCCAAAGAAACACATTTTGTCCCTAGAATCAGAACCAGTGAAAGAAATATACCATGGGCCTAAGATTAGAGTCTAAAGGGGGAAAAAAAAAGAAACACAGTTTGGTTCTGAAATCGGAGTCATCTCTGTCCCTGACCAACTCAACTAACCAATCCCTGAGCAGGGAAAACTAGCCAATCCCTCTTCTCCCTGTGAAAACTCCACCCCTCAAGTGCCCTATTTAAGCCTCCCTGCCCTTTCAATTGGAGGCTGCCCTTTATCTCTCTGGCAGAGGCAATTACTCTCCTGGATTCCTCCTTCCCAAATAAATCTCTTTTCTCAAGAGTCTTGGGTGAAGATCTCCATGCACTGGCATAGAATAGAAGAACCTGACTGAGATTTCCCTTAGGGGTCTGAACTGCAAACTCTCTTAGTGGGGCTGAGCAAGGCTCAGTAGAACAGAAGAACCTTGCTGAGACTCTCTCTTAGGGGGGCAACAAGGCTGAGAAGAAAAATTAACTTTTTCCTGGAACCCAAGGAGATTGCTACATTTCTGTAGGGGCTTCCCACTTTAGCGAGTGTTATCAAAAGAAGATCTTGGGTTGCAGGAGAAGAAGCTCATAGCTCCACTAGGAAGTTTTAGGGAAGCTGAGCAGAGCTCAGCTGTAGCATCTCTCCAGGAGAAGAGCAGGATTGCTATATTCTTCTGGAAGACCATTCCTCCACCGCACTCTACCTTCAGGCAACCTGGCTTACGTTTTGCTCCAGGGCTGAGCTGTCCTATCACTGCTCTAGCCTCCAGAGCTGTCCTGTCACAGCTCTAAGTATAGCTTGGCTTCCTTATAAGTCAGGATATCTTTGCAGCTGCAGATCTGTAATACTCATGCTCCCTACACCAGGGCCACCGGACACTAAAAGCTCTGTTGTGTACCTATCAGCAGAAAGCTGAAAGGATGAAAAACACAGAGCTCACTGAAAAGCTGTGAAATCCAGAGAAAGAGAGTGTTTAAGCTCACAACATAGGCATATTCAGTTTTTTTTTTATTGTTCTGTAGGGCCCAGCTGACTGGATAGTGACTAGCCATATTAACCCTGTTGAGTCCACTAGTTCATATAAATCTGCATCAGAAGCACCCTCATTAGCATACCCCCAAATAATTCTTTATGCAGTTTCTAAGTATTTCTTAGTTTAGTTAACTTGATATTTAGAAATAACCTTCACATAAGGTTACAGTGGACTTTCTTGGACTACCAGCCCCCAAATCATGACACAGAGACTTATGATTATTATGAATGCTTAACCTTAGCTTAGGCTTGTTTCTAGCTAGCTTTTTAAACTTAGATTAGCCCATTTCTATTATTCATTGGCCTACCTTAATGATCATTTACCTCATTTCCATACTATCCATCCTGCTTTTCCGTTTCCTCCATGTCTGACTGTCTGACTTCCCTTTTCTCTCTGCCCACCAACTCTGCCTATTCCTCCTCTGCCTTGTTATTGACTGTTCAGCTTTATATTAGATCAATCAGATGTCTTAGGTGGACAAAGTAAAACAGCAACCCATCTTTACATAGTTAAAAAATCTTCTATTCCACAACATAAGGTGACTCTATGCACCGCCTAGAGCTCAGGGCGAGCCAATCTTAGCCAACAACAAACATGAATGAATGAGTTTGCTGAGGTAGCACTTGAATACTGTTACCAAAAGAAGGATTGTTGGATACAAATCAGTTCACAAAATCTCAGTCCACTGGGAATGATATTTAGAGTATATTGACATCTCATCAGAAAAAGAAAAGCCAGTAGCAAGAACAAGAAGACAGTCTTAAGAGTTGATCAAGTTCTGTGAAATCTATGGAAGGTTGTTTCTATACAGACTTGCCATTTCAGCTGATGAAAACAAGTGCCTTGCCCAGCTTAAAATCATTACAAATTTCCATCCTGAAAAGAAATATTAAGTTCTGAGTTAGAGGACCACTACAAAATGATATGATTTACCCCAAACAGCAAATATCACTATTCAAATTTGTTGTTAGTAACTCAGCTTTATGAAATCAAAGACATGAAAGAATGTAATAATTCATTTATTTATAAATAAATGTTACACACTGTTGATAAATAGCACTCATATCGCCCCAACCTTAAACCTAGACACTGTCTACTTCTGCCTGACTCATCTGTTATGCACACCCCAGGATCCCCACTTCTCCCCTTCATTCCTTCTTTTGACTAATACTCATGAATTGGCTACGTGCGAAAAACACTGTACTCGCTGCTGAGATCAAATGATGAGCAATTTGCAAAGCCCTTGCCCTCTTTTATCTTATAGGTCACTGGGAAAGCAAAACATTAATCAAACTCTAAAAGCATATCAGCCTCCATGACTAATGGCTTTATGACTAAAGGACCAATGACTTATGGGGACTGGACAATATGTATGTGTATGATGGACCAGCAATCCATCAAATAGAATCCACTTGAGTTGAAACAAAGTGTTAACAAAGTTCAGAATGGTGGGAGAGATCATGAGGAACAGTGTAGGACACATTTGTATCGGCGTAAATAAATGCAATGCAGATACTAAAGAATATTCACACTTTAATGATAAACTTACAGAACCGAAGTTCCCGCGTGGCACAGGAGGTAGGAAGGAAAAGGGCCAGAGCTGCCTCCCGCGAGCCCATTTATCTGTAGGCATTCACCCCAGGCAAATCCTGCCCCCTAAAGGGGCTGTCTTAACCCTACATCTCCCCCTTTTGTCTAAATAAGACAGAACTAAACCAAATATAGCTATAAACAATAATAACAAATGATAAATATAACAAACAATATTGAGAACAAAAGTTTTGCTAGGCATTCTATCTCAAGGAGTCTAAATAATGTAGAGAGTAACTACTATTAAATAATCTTCAACTCCATCAAAGATCTGAGAAGGGAATAAATATTACTTAACAAATGAGAGATATCCAAAATGTGCAACAAATGACAGAGACAACTGACTACCTGGGCAATCACCCAAAGTCTCGTTTGCAATGTTGAGTCAACCAACTTTGGCTAAGGCCTAACATAACTGACATACCATTATCAAATGCAAGGAACTTTCTTAGAATTATCCTACCCTGTCTTGGCAAGATAAGACAATCCTGTTTCATATCTTAGTCAGTAGTTGAGGTATGGGTTTTTCTTAACCCAAAGGCCAGTTCTGCCAAGAAGACAAACTCCCAGTGGAGTGTCTTTGGTGCTCAACGTTCTCTCGGGAGTAGAGTGGTGTTGCCAGGAGTAATTGTGTCTCGATGGCACAGAATTCTAGGTTAGATTAAAGGCCATTTTCTACAGCTCTTCAAAGAGGCTGAAGATTATACTATCTATACTAAAAATAATCTCTATGTATCTAAAAGACCTGATTAACCTAAAAATAAATATGACAAACATATAATTCTCAATACCTATCTAATTTGAAAACTAAGAGAATAAACAACTGTGCAATATATGAAGACAATGATCTTCACCTGTAAGCAATGTCATTACATATCAAAATGTAAACAATGTTATTACATAAATAGTACCAGAGGTAGAAATGTACATTGTGATATGATAGATGTATCCATACAATATAAGCATACTCTTATACAAAAATAGAGGTAGGAACACTCACATTCAATATTCAATATATCAATATACAAGAAACAGTACCAATATAATTTTCTAAAAACAGTAAGTCACAAATACCAATCATCCCATCAAACCAGTTAATCCCCCCCCCTTTTTTTATATATACCCCTAATTCCATACAATATCTCCCCATCTCCTCAATCCTAAACCAACCACTAAAAGATGTCCCTAACCCTGTGGGCAAACTCTTTTGGGAGAGGGAACGTCGTCCTCTTAGATTGCTTCTAGCTGACATGGGGGTGACATTCTTCTTAGGGCCGGAGTCGCCTCCCGCGTGCCCATTTATCTGTAGGCATTCGCCTGAGGCAAACCCCGCCCCCTAAAGGGGCTGTCTTAACCCTACACACATTAGAGCCCTGAAAACAGAGGGACCTCAAGTTAAGGTTACTGGCTGAACTGAGTCATGCAGAATTGGTGTAGACTGAGGTAGATCTGCAAATAATGTATTAAGTTGGGTTTTGCAGGAAACTGTAGATGATGTTAAAAAAACTTGAAGTTTTACATTATAACTTGTGGGATAATATAACCAGAGATGTCTTTAAAAAGTTGTCTTTAGTGACAACATGGGGAATGTATCAGAAGTCCCGAAGGTGGAAGTGGAGAAAACTATTAGGAGTGGTCCTGAAAAAAAATTAAAGAACAGTTTCTCCAAATAAGGTAGTATATAGAGTGAGGTTGACATGGGTAGAACCTACTTTCCTCAGACATTAAAAATGATAGGTTTATGGGTAACGTTTGAGGGAGACAGCGATAAGGATGCATGCCATTCCTGGCTTTACTCAAACGAGTAGATATGCTCATCTTTTAATATTGAGACAGTGAGATAAAAGTTAGGGCCTAAGATGTGGCTCAGTAGTTTCAGTAGTTGAGGCCTTAGGTTTCACCCCTTGACACCATAATCAAACAAAAAACATGATTGTCATGATGATTTCAATCTAAAAAATTTGAACTTTGACATATTTAATTAGCAGAGCTAAATAAACAGTTGGAAAATCAAGTCTTATGTCCAAGGGCATACTGTGGGATGGAATATAACATCTTAAAGTCTTCTAACTGCCAACAATAATTAAAACCATGGAAATTAGTGAGTTTATTCAGGAGAAGAGAGAAAGGAGGGAGAGGAAGGGAGATGAGGGGAAAACAGGAAAGAAGGGAGGCAAGGAAACTCCAGACAAGGAAGTCTTACCTTAGTATTGAAAGATAATTCTCACATTTACCACTGAGGTGGGGGATGATGAGGTGGCAAAGTGATTGAGATGGAGCAGTAGATAGGGAAGAGGAAGACCTGCAGAAAGTGTGGTCAGGGAGGCCAAAGATAAACAATGATTCACAGGGGAGGAAATGGTCAGACAGACAAATGTTACTGGGATGTGAGGCAAGACAAAGACCAAATGTCACTCATTGGATTTGGAGATGCCCAAGTCATTGATGACCTTAGGGGGAACTGTTTGGGAAAGTTTGGGGGTGGCAGCTAGGTTTCAGTGGGCTGAAGAGTGACTCAGATCCTGTTTGCTGGGATTCTTGTCTTTTGATTCTGACTTTTTATGATTTCTGTCTGCCTTTTGAACCTGGTCTATTTGTCTTGAGTCTCAGACACTTGACTCAGCCCCAGTCAACAAGGCCTTCCTCCTGTCTTAATTAGACCCTTTAGATTTCAAGTCTTATTTCTGGACATTGTAGTGTTCCAGATACTGCATGAGTTATTCCTCAGAAGAAGGTAATTGAAGCTTTATTCATCAAAGCAATGCAACACAGACCTCAGGCTTGCAGCAGGTTTTACCACTAATTACATCAAACTGAAAAGATGCCTAACTTCAGCATCTTCATCCATGCACTGAGGACTGATGGGTCCTTCTTTTTTTTTGTGTTGTTGTGAGGATTAATTCTCCTTATACATGATAACCTTCAACAAGTAGTTATCTTCTTCTACCTGCACAGTCCTTTCGGGAACCAATCATCTCTTTCCCATCTGTCTTTGGATCATTCCTAAACCTAAAGAAATGCTTCCACAGTAGTATGTGGTAATAAATGCTTTTCTGGTTTCTTTCCTTATTTGCTCGTCATTTATTTCTCAAACCCCTTTTATTTGGTGATCACAGAATTAGGATTAGACAGTCAATAGTGAGCCGGGCGGGGCTCCCTGTTAAATGGAACTTATAATCTAGTGTATGAGACACTGATAACATGATTACAAAATAGCAGGAAGTATGGGGGGTGACTAAAAGGCTGCTGAGAGTCAGAGGACATTTAAAGGAAGCCATATTGAATTATGTAAGTTGCCATGGGACATGCAGGAAGAAAACAAAGACATTCACCATCTTTCCTGACATTTGCTGACAATCTAGGAAGCAAAGAGGGTATTCCCTTAAGAAGCCACGGAGTGTGATATTACCCCACTCCTAGAGGGGATCCACAGCTAGGTAACTATGGGCTAATGACCTTCAGAGTTTTTCTTTCTTTCGGTATCTGACTGAATGATTGAGTTAATCCTCTTTTAAACATGATTTCTATTCTGTTTGTGCACTGGCAAATCTTACAGTCATGTCAGATAGAATTACATAAAGATGGAAATGAATTGCTTTCGATGAGGCCTCTCCCAAGAGTCACATACCTAGACTCAGAGTCTGAACTTTGTACCAGCTCGTTACATTTCTTAAGAACAAGTGTGGCTCATGGGTTCTTGACCAAATTCTGGACAAGTGAGGTGCTAATTAAAAGACATTAGGGCAGATGGGGTTTTGCTGTATAGACTTAGCAAAGCACGTGTTTACTTTGTTAAGTTAGGTGGCCATTTGAGCCCAGGAAGAGCTGTCATGTGCACAGTATTAACTGCGAACCTGGGAGGGCCTTGGACAAACATATGGATTAGTCTCTATCTGAGTTTGTGGTTTTCTATTTCTCACTGGTGGCTGCCACCTCTCCTAGGTCATCAGGCATCCTCTCTTTATTAAGAGCTCTATCTTTATATTCCTCTGTACAGAGAGCCTGGCTTAGGAGAAACATTAAATAAAAAGTAATTTTACCTACTGGGGCATGGCTACTGAGTAAGAGCTGTTGATCGGTATGGTAGGAATCAATCAACTTCAATGCTCAGCAATACCACTCTTGGGCATATACCCAAAGGATGCAGACCCATACCACAAGGACATTTTCTCAACTATGTTCATAGCAGCATTATTTGCAATAGCCAGAACCCGGAAACAACCTAAATGTCCCTCAACCGAGGAATAAATAAAAAAAAAAGTGGTACATTTACACAATAGAGTACTACTCAGTGGTTAAAAAAAAAAATGGCATCTTGAAGTTTGCAAGCAAATGGATGGAACTAGAAAAAACCATCCTGAGTAAGGTTAACCAAGACAAAGAAAAAAATGGTATGTACTCGCTCCTAAGTAGATATTAGACATAAAACAAAGGATAACCAGCCTACAGTCGACAACCCCAGAGAAGACAGGAAATAAGGAGAACCCTAAGAGAGGCAAACATGGATCCCCCTGGGAAGGAGAAGTAGACAAGATCTCCTTAGTAAATTGGTAGCACAGAGGGAAAGGGGGAGAGTAGTGGGGGAGTGAGGAGGGGGGAAAGGAAGCAGGGAGGAGAACATGAGGTGTAGGGAAGATCAAACTGGGTAAAGGACAGAGAGGGAGAGCAAGGAAAGAGATACTTTGGAAGTGGGGGCCATTGTGGGGTTAGTGAAAAACCAGGCACTAACTAGGGAAACTGCAAGAATGACCCCAACTAAGAACCCAAGCAATAGTGGAGAGGGTACCTAAACTGCCCTTCCACTGTAATCAGATTGAAGACTATCTTAATTGTCATCATAGAACTTTCATCCAGCAGATGCAGAGACCCACAGCTAAGCAATGGGCCAAGCATCCAGAATCTAGTCAAAGAGAGGGAGGAGTGATAATATAAGCAAAGGGGTCAAGACCATGATGGGGAAACCCACAGAAACAGCTGACTCAATCTGGTGGGAGCTCACTGACCCTGGATTGACAGCATAAAACCAAACTAGGCTCTCTGAATGTGGGTGGCGGTTTTGTGGTATGGGCAGTTTGTTGGGCCACTAGCAGTGGAACCAGTATTTATACCTAGTGCATGACCTGCCGTTTTGGAGCCCATTCCCGATAGAGGGATTCCTTGTTCAGCCTAGCTACAGGCAGGTAGCTAGGGGCTTGGTCCTGCCTCAAGTGATGTGACATAATTTGTTGACTCCCATGGGAGGCCTCACCCTCTCTGAGGAGTGGATGGCAGTGGGGGAGGGCGAAGGTGGGAGGAATAGAAAAGTTTGGAGGGACAGGAAACTGGGACTGGTATGTAAAATTTTATTTATTTATTTTTTAAAAAAGGCTGGGAGGTGATGGTACATGCATTTAATCCCAAAGATAGGTGGATCTCAGTGAGTTTGGGGCCATCCTGGTCTACCAAGTGAGTTCCAGAACAGGCTCCAAAGCTACAGAGAGACCCTGTCTTGAAAAAAAAAAAAAACAAAAAACTCAACCAAACAAATAAATATAAAAAAGAGAATTACTCAACCTGCATGAAAAAATAAAAATAAAAAAGAAGCCACTTATTTGACCTTGAGCTGACTAGGTGTACAGGAATGGGAGTAGGAGACAGTTTTTCTATCCCAGAGTGTAGACAATAAATCTTTTTATTCCAGGAGAATGTGATGAGCGAGAATTGGGTGAAAAAAGGATATCCTTAGCATGATTTTCTTTCTTCCATAACAATCGAAAATTCTTGTTTCTTTGACTCCCCATTATGCTAGCTCCCATGTAGAATTCTTTCTTTTCTTTAAGAATCGTCTTCTCTACTCTGAAAACATGGTTCGCTCTTCAAATTGCTCTGAGGCAGCCATTATTGGAATCACAGAGGACAAAGGCTTGATGAGGTTTAGGGATGACTTTTATTCTTGCCCATCAAATTCTGTTCTTTGCCGTAGCTGTTCTTTGTCATAGAGTAGACTCACAAATTGTGTCTGTCCCCAGAAAACAAAGAGCTCATCCTCAGAGAAGGCTCAGGAGAGATACAGAATGTGTTTTTATTGATCTGACAGAGACCGTGCATGGATCCAAGACAGATAAGGATAGACTATTCACACAGTGCACAGTAGCATTCTAAAGCTATCTACCTAAAATCTAAGGCAGTGTGTGAGAGGCTCAGAGAGCTGCAGAAAGCCTCCCTCACCAGCTACTGAATTCAGTGACAAATGATGGATGGGAGTGTGTGTGTTGTGGAAAGCCCAACAGAAGAATCAGCTAGGCCAGGAGACTTCGTGTCTATGTAACCTATGTAGCCAACAGTACCTCATGACAACAATGAGGTTTCATTCTAACAGCCATGATAGATTCTTTCTGCTTGAAAACGGCACTTTTATGGATAAAAGTAGTATTTCAAGGCCTGTCTGCATTGAGCCAAGGGAAGTTCTAAAATACATTTGATGGTTTTACCTAGGGTTGCTGAAGTCAGTACCTTGAGAAAACATTTCTTTTCCTACAGTTGGTGAGCTTGTTAGACGTGGGGCACCAGATGGCCTCATGGAAATATCCCATGGCTGACTTTGTCACTGCTGTGACACCTATCAGTGAGAGAGTGGGGCCTCATACATTATGATAACATAAAGGACATTAAAAATTGACAGCCTCCTTGCACTCGGGGAATAAATATACTTTGAAAAACTGAGTTGTATTCCAAGGTTCTCTTTCTTATTTTGTATTTTCATGTTTTTTCTCAATGATTACTTACCATTTTATGTTCAGTGAAGTAAACATATTCATTGCAAATACTTTGTACTTCAGTACAGGTAAATTTCTCTTAAGGACCAATAATCATAGTAGTAAAATAATCATAACATACTAGCTATATTATTTACTATTAAGGAAAGCAAATGTTATCATCAAACTTTTGCATGACATATTTAAATTTCATGCCCAAAGTTATTCTCAATAAGAAAAAATCTGAGGCAAAAGCAGAATTCAATTTGGTAATTTTTTGGGGGGATGGGTAGATTCTTTTGTAAAGATTTATTTGTTTATTTTATGTGTTTATGTACATGTGTATGCATGAGTAAATGTATGTGCACTACATGTGTACAGGTGGCCAGAAGAGGATGTTGGATCCCTTGAAGATAGACTACAGCTGGTTGTAAGCTGCCTGATATGGGTGCTAGGAACTAGCCTGGGTCCTGGGCAAAAGCAGCCAGTGCTCTTTATCCCTGAGCTTTTTTTCTAGCCATGCTCTTGCAGTCTTCTAAGAAGTATTTTGATTTGGGTAGTGGGTTTGAAATTCTACATCATAGTGTTAACCGAGGGAAAAAAAACTGGAAAATTTAATGTAACAGTATTTAGGAAATATTGTCATTTTGAAAGAGAAATACTCCATACTGGGAAACATCAGCAGCTGAAATGGTTTGGTGGAATTCAGATATTGAACAGTAAATGTTTTAGTATCTTAATTTATTTGGAGAAGAGATCTAAAAACAACAACAAAACTCCAAAGGCTCAGTTCTTTCTAGCAATGAAAGTGTTGCTGAATCCTCAGTTTGGTTTGAAATTCCTCAGCATTCTGCAGCATTTACATTGGTTCTTGTTCAAAACTTGTCTCATTGGAAATTTTAAACACTGTTCCTGTTATTCTATTCTTAGCTCTTACCCTTTTTCCGGTCCCTACCCTTTACTAAAAGTTGAAGATTGGGCTTCTTCTCACATTTTCCATTGCACGCTGATGCCCCCAGAGACCTTCTTGCTCCTGGCTTTTCTACAGGGAATGAGCTTTTATCCTTCAAGGAGGAATGTATTGAAACATTCTCTGCCTTCAGCTGAGTGATAGACAGGGACTATTTAAAAAAAAAAACAGCAGTACTGGAGGTCCAATTGGAGCCTGTTTGATACCTCCTTATGGAAGCTCCCTTGATGTGAGCTACTAGCAAGATGGCCCATCACCCTTTTACGGTTTTCCTCAAAGCCTCTTAGCAATTCCAGCTGGTCACAAAACTGTGGAATTTATCCAGCCATTTGCTGGTCCCCATTTGCTCCCTGCAGCAGGGATCTCCAAAAGTGTCTCTTTTATCAAATATTCTAATTAGAAAGCCAAGCTGCTTCTGTTATTTGGAACATGATAGTTCTGTGTACTTTTCCAGGCATCTAACTAACCTCATGTTACCTATTAGAGTCTTGATGCACAGAGTCCTAGTGCCACCCTAAGGGGAAACCCTTAGTCCAGTTTTGGCAAACATCTATGATAAGAGCCTTCAGGCTAAAGTCTTTCAAAGAACACAATTTGTTTATTCATTTTCCATTCATTCAATAATTGTTCAACAAATGCCAGACTCTGTTAGAGGGTAGAGATTTCCAAGGGAATTTAAACTCTTTATATTACATGTTGTGCTTTGTGGATCTTTTTGTTCCCATCTGTATATTCATGTACATTTTCTAGGTTACCGTAGCCTTATAGGTATTCTTAAAATCAAGAACTCTTTCAGGTTTGTTCTCTTAAATAATAATAATAATAATAATAATAATTATTATTATTATTATTATCATCTCTGTACTGTAGATTGACATGGACCTCATCATTTAGCCCAGGTTTGCCTTGAAATCAAGGCAATGTTCCTGCTTAGCTTCCCAAGCGCTGGTGTTACAGGCATGGATCACTGTCTTAGTTAGGGAGTCTGTTGTTGCAATGAAACGCTAGGACCAAACAGCAAGTTGAGGAGGAAAGGATTTATTCATCATCAAAGAAAGTCAGGACAGGAACCTGAGCAGAGCAGTAACCTGGAGGCAGGCGCTGATGCAAAGGCCATGGAGGGGTGCTGTTTACTGGTTTGCTCCTCATGGTTTGCTCAACCCGTTTTCTTAGAGAACCCTGGACCATGAGCCCAGGGGTAATATCACCCACCCTGGGCTGGGCCCTCACCATCAATCACTAACTAAGAAAATGCCTTACAGGCCTGGCTACAACCAGATCTTATGGAGGCATTTTCTCCTTCCTTCCTTCCTTCCTTCTTTCCTTTGTTTCTTTGTTTTTTTTTTTTTTTGAGACAGGGTTTCTCTGTAGCTTTGGAGCTTGTCCTGCAATTAGCTCTTGTAGACCAAGCTGGCCTAGAACACACAGAGATCAGCCTGCCTCTGCCCCCCGAGTGCTCAGATTAAAGGCGTGCACCACCACTGCCCGACTTGGAGGCATTTTCTTGAGAAAGATTCCTTCCTCTCAGATGACTTTATCTTGTGTCAAATTTAAATAAAATTGTCCAGCACAATCACCTGTTTTCATCCTTTTTTGACAATAGTTTTCCTACTTTAGGCCTTTTGTATTTCCATATTAGAATTTCATATACACTTTAGTATCAATTTCTAATATATTAAAAAAGGTCTGCTGGGTATTATATTGAATTTAAGTAAGAATATTTTAATTGTGAAAATAAAATTTGGTAGAATCATTGAGTAGCTGATTACTATTGATGATTTAAACTAAAAGCAGAGCAAAGGAATCAGGAAGAGTTGTTAAGTAATAGCAGAAATGTGCTCAGACAAAATGTGAAGTACTGAGGGGGCAGACATTAGTTCTCTTTCTGACACCCCCTATCTTTCAGGAGGAAACCATGCTCAGCCCTTCTTTTGGAAAGAGGTGGAGGTAGAAGCTGACAACATTGCATACATAATGAAGGACAGGTAGCCGGAATTACTGTTGGTACTGAGAGAATATAAGTTTTCAAAGATAGGGGATTTGTAGGGCTCAAAATGAGGATTTTGCTATCTTAGACATTGTAGATTCTTTTATAAAAGATTTATTTATTTTATGTGCATGAGAGTTTTGCTTATATGTGTATCATGTGTGTGTCTGAGTCCATGGAGGCTCGAAGAGGGTGTTGTTCACTTGGAACTAGAATGGTTGTGATCTACTACATGGGTGCTGGGACCTGAACCCTGGTCCTTTGCAAGAGCAGTACAGGGCCTGAACCACTCCCCAGTATTCCTTGATAAAGAACTTGTATGTGTTCTATGTGAACGTGACATATTTAACTCTTAAAGTAATTCTAAAACAATTCCCTGCCTGTGTGGAGGGTGAAAGACAAGAAGAGCGGCCCGAAGTAAGCACATCATTGTTGATCATATGGAAGCACCTCTGCAGCCTTGGGCAATCTAGGGATGCCAGCCCAGGGGGCACTACATGGTCAAGCGGGAGCACATCTGAGTTCTGTGAATTCAGAGGGAGAGAAGAGAGGAGAGTGGAGGAAGCAGTAGCGGAGGTCACTGGAGATATGCGGAGATTGCCTCTAGGTCATACGGGTTTGTTCTTGAGAGTATCAAAGTTGCTCCCGCTGGAGCCTGCCTGATGAATCAAACAGAAATGAGCACTTATATAGTAGAAGTACCTGATACGACACCTGAAATAAGGATCATTTGACCCGGATTTCATGATCCTGTCGTCAGACACTTGGGGGAAGTGTTGTGTTTTGTTCTGAGACTTGGACATATGTAAACAAAGCATCTCTTGAAAGAGGGCTCATTTCCTCCTGAAAGAGAAAGTGAAAGACAAAGGAACAAACCACCCTGCTAAGGGCACCAAGGAGCAGCACTTGCTGCTTTACGGGGCTGACGAGCTCCACATCCAAATGGCCAGCTCTCCACTGCTCGCTGACAAGCTGCTGTTGATTTTCTTTAGGTAGTCACAAAATTAAAATCTCATTCTTTTAGTGAACGAAGATAGTAAATTCCTATCATAATATTTGAATAAGAGCCATGGCTTCCAATAACTGGTTTCTATAATGTGAGATTCTTTCTCCTCTCACTCTGCTTTTAAGAATCATAAAATAATAAAACAAAACAAATAAAATAGGAGCACATGAGTTCTACAAATCAGATAAAGACGTCACACACACACACATGGAATCACATGAGATTTTCATAAACATCACTCAGCAATGTGACACATACTCTGAGTAAGTACTCAACAAACATTGCCACATCTGGTTTTCAGAAAAGACATTTCCTTTATGTGGTATGTGGTACAATGTTTCAGTGATATATTACTTGTAGGAAGTGAGCTTGTAAAGTGGTTCAGCTCCATTGTCATAAAAATTAGCACAAAGTTGTCGCATGTGCTATTCCAGATGCTTGAGAAACTAGAAACAAATTCAGGCACCACCAGTAAGCAGCTTATGACCAGAGGCTATGTCTAGCTAATATGTCATAGTAAGCTGGCGAGCAAAGGAGTATCAGTGAAATTCGAAAACTTCATGGTATGGCGATAATCTAGAAGAAATATACTGACATTATTTAAAATCTTTTTGTCAGTTTTATATGTGCATATAAAGTATTCTGCCTTTTTCCAGCCTAATTACCATCTTACCACTTCCAGCTTGTGATGTCCTCCTTCGTCTTTCCAAAACTCTCTCTACCTCTCCCTCCCCCCTCTCTATTAGTGTGTGTGCGTGTGTGTGTGTGTGTGTGTGTGTGTGTATGTGTGTTCAGGTTGCCGGAGCTACAATATGTTCATAATTGCAATGCTGGGAGACAGCATTTCATAGCATTCTTCTCTATCCTTTGTCTCTCATAATCTTTCTGTCTCCATATTTGTGATCTTCCCTGTCTTTGGAAAGAGTGAGAAAGATGTCTCATTCAGGGCTACGGACTCAAAGTGGCTTGTATTTAGCACTTCAAGCAGTTATAAGTTTGTGCATTAACTGTCACCCTCTGATTAAACTGAGAATACCACTAGTCTGTGGGCATAGGCGTACATATAAGACAGTTTGACCACACAATGGTCATTTAGTACAGTGTTATACTCAGTTGTCCCCTACAGCTGTGATCTCCTCAGTCATAGACTTTTGGCCAGATTTATAGTACCAAGCATGAATGCCTTCCCATGAAGCAGGACTTAAATTTATCAGAAAGCTGTTTCCTCCCAAATACTCATGCCAGTATTACACCAGTGGACATGTATTTCCTGACAAGTTGGTATTGTGTCATGTGGCATCCAAAGCTTAGGAAAACCTTGATAAATTTTCCCCTCAACAGTCTACATGATGCCCTTCTGGAACTATGGACCTGAAATAGTAAGGGGGGAAGATCCTACTTCAGTTCAGCTTGGATTTGTGGGTTGTATCCACAGTGTGTGGTATATTCACTACTAGGGTATTACTATTGAGTTCTTCCAGACAACCAAGAATAATAGTACAATAGTTTGTTTTCTGGGAGAGCACCATGACCAATCTTATTACCATTTCAAAGAACCCAGTTTGGTTTTATTGATTCCTGTTATTTTTTTCCATCTCTATTTCACTGATTTCTGCCCCATTCTTGAATATTTTTTTCCATCTACTGTTTTTGGTTTGTTCTTATTACCTAAGTCCTTAATATATATCAATAAGTTATTTATTGGAGATTGCTCTGATGGTTTTTAATGGGTACTTAAAGCTACAAGTCCCACTTTTAGGATGTCTTTGATTGTGCCTGATAGCTTCTGGTATGTTGTGTTTAGATTTTTCATTATATTCACTTTTTAAACTTCTTCATTGACATAGTCATCATTATGTACGTGTGTTGTTTAATCTCCAGGAGTTCATGCATTGTTTTATTGTTTTTCTTGGTGTTGATTTTCAGCTTTATTATGTGACATAAAAAGTTACTTAAATTTTCCTGTATTTATTGAGATTTCTTTTGTATTTCAATATGTGATTTATTTTAGAGTAAGTCACATGGGTTGCTGAGAAGAATATGTATTCTGTAGTATTTGAACCCAATGACTGCAGTTAGGTGCATCTGATTTATGATGTCACTTGACTCCAATGTTTCTCTGTTTATTTCTTGTCTGTATGACCTGTCTATTACTGTGCCATGATTAATCTATGACTTTATATCCAGAAGTATTTATTTTATTAAGTTGACAGCACTTGTGTTCTGTGCATGTGTGTTTAGACTTGTAATTTCCTTTTTATGATTATTCCTTTAATTAGTATGAAGGGGCCTCCTTTACCTCTCCTGACTAATTCTAGTTTGATCCTATTTTGTTTGCTATTAGAACAGAAAAACCTGCTTGCTTCCTGGTCCCATCTTCTTGTAATATCATTGCTCATTATTTCATTCTAAGGTAATCTCTGTGGTTAAAGTTGAGATTAATTTCTACGTCTTTTAATTGGGCAAATGAGACCAAAATTTTTATTCTTATTGAAATGTCTATTCTAATTCTCTCCATTTTCTGTTTTTTTTTTCAATGTTGTTTTCTTTTATTTAATAAACTGTAGGCCTCCCCACCATACTCATTGGCGTGTTTGTCTTCTCAGTCTTCAGTGTTCCTTCCAATACCTTCCGTAGACCTATCTTAGCGGCCATTGGTTCTTTTTGCCTATTATACCACAAATAGCTGTTAGTTATCCTTAAATCGTGATAGGTCATTTCCCTGGGTAGATAGATAGGTCATTTTCCTGGTTGTGGTCTTTTGAAACTTGAAATACATCTTTCTAAGCCCTCTGACTTCTAGAATTTCTGTTGAAAAACCACGTGGTGTTCTTTTGCATGTAGGTTGTTGTTGCTGTTTTGCCACTTTCAGTTGCTTTCCTTTGTTCTGTATATTCATCGTTTTTACTCATATGACACAAAGAATTTCTTTTCTGTTCCTATCTCCTTTTTGTTGTGGATGTCTTTTGTACCTGAGTGGCATCTCTTTCTATAGACATAGAAACATGACTTTTGATTTTATTGAAAACAATTTCTATATTATTGACATGGAATTCTCTTTCTTCCATGTATATAATTTATAGACTTGGTCTTTTCATGGTGTCCCAAAGACCTTACATATTGTATTCACTCATTTTTCTTGAATTTACTAGTTTGATTTAGTGACCCAATTTCTCAAGCTTCAACTTCTGCCTTCCACATGACCCACCTCTTTCTACTGAGCTTTTTTATTCGCATAAGTGAAAATTCTATTTCAAGTTTTATTTCTGTTTGGCTTTTCTTCAACATTCCTACCATTTTATTGAATTCTGACTTCAATCCCTTTCTTTCCTTGAGGTTCCCTTTCACCTCATTGAAAAGGTTATTCCTATCATCCTTAAATTCATTATGAACTTAGTTCTTTTTGGAATCCTTGGATTTAGTTATAATTGTTTCTCGAATTCTTTGTCTATATTTTATTTAATTTGTTCTGATTGATGACCATTATTTTGGAGTGGTTAATTTCTGGAGGAGATATGTTGCCTTAGTTTTTTTTTATATTCCTTTTGTTTCTCAATGGTCCTTACATATCTGAAGTTCCTTTGTTGTTTTAGCCTTTTGTGTTAGTTTCTAGTCAACCCACACTGAGGAGGTATTTGAATCTTGGACTTCCCTGGTTTCTATGGTTCAAGTTCTGTTAAGTGATTGCTGCTGAACTGTGTGAGGGATGGCAAGGTGACCCTGCTTTGGCCAGCTGATTCATGTGAGGAAGGACGTGCACTGCTGGTGTCTGGGGATGGTCAGTGTCTGGATTTACAGGTCTGTAACTTCAGTTAGGTGCCAAGGGCACTCTATTCAGGAGAGTGAGGAGAGGTGGAGTCACAGGTCTGTCACTTCAGCCAGGTGACAGGGCTAGTCTCGCTTCTATGAGCAAGCAGGCACTTAGGAGCAGGTGAGGAGCTTGTGGTCATAGACTTGTGACCTTTATCACAAACTGGAGCTTACTGGAGTTTGCACAGGCCATAGTGGAAGCTGTGGCTAGGCACGCTGGCATACAGTTACCACTTCTTTGTTTTATAACTCGCAGACACATTTTTTACCATTTAACCAACAGATGCCTAGAGACTGGTGAATTTTTTAAATATACCAGTCTCATTGGAACTAAACCACAGAAGCAGACATGGTGTTTGATGTTGGTGATACACTGCAAAAGAAGATTTGATTGTTCCTCACACAGCAAAACTCCAGGACTTTGTTCCTATTTGTCGCTGGATTCTTTGGTAATGGTTTTCATGGATCCCTGCTATTATTCAGCACCCTTTATCAGATCCCCACCTCCTTCTTTCTGTTCTTACATATGATTGAAGAAGGTTGCAAATGTGCTCTCAGAGTTTGAGAGCACTGACTGCTCTTCCAGAGATCCTGAGTTCAATTCCCAGCAACCGCATGGTGGCTCACAACCATCTGTAATGAGATCTGGTGCCTTCTTCTGTCCTTCAGGCATACATGCAAACAGAACACTGTATACATAATAAATAAATAAATATTAAAAAAGGTTGCAAATGATGGGGGTCATTTTCCACCCAAAGAGCTGTCTCTACCACAAGCTCTATAAATATAAAACATACAAGGTTTGCCTACAAAGATGAGATCAATGCCATGAACCCATGTCTGTTTAGATTGTGAGGCTGGCTTCCTGAAATTGGAGGTGCTTACGCCAGAATCGAGTGACCATATGTCAGGAGAGCTAGGGTTCTGTATGCCATTGGACGGATGCAGGCCCAGCTCTGTGATTTTATGACAGCCAATTATGTTATTACATAATTCCACCTTGTAAACAGGTGATGACATGCACATCCAACTGCACAAATATTAGAGGTCGATTCAACGGAAGATTGTCCACACCAGAGTTCTCAGCGTGGCACCAAGTTCAGGGTGAAAATATCAACTATGCATTCAGAAATTAAAATCATTGGATAAATGAACATCTACCTCTTTTAGGATTGGGGAAATTTACCACTAACTATGAAAAGTAAATATCTGTAAATGCTTTTAAATTTTATGTATCGGTGAAAAGGGGTGTCTTAGCAGCCTCCTGCAGCATTTGGTTTTAGTTTCATGTCTTGCACTAAGACGCAAAGAAATGGGTGTTGGAAGGCTATATGTGAACCGTTTGAGGAAGGCTCCATTTACTAAAGCTCTCCTTTGTGAAGATAAATATCTTGGCGCCCACATGGACGCTCTGCGCTCACAGCTTCCCACTTTTCACAACCCCATGTCCATAAATTATCAAAGCGAACTGCCACGATTTTTACATTGGAAAGTCTGACCTGCAGCAGGTTTTACCATCTTATGATTTTACCCACCCAAGACTTGTAAAATTACACGAGATGAGTGCTTTGAAAAACAATCTCATAAACGCCCCATCACCTCGAGCTGCCTCTGCTCCATCTAAAGTGAGACAGTGTTAGCTGCTGCTTCTCTGGATGTCTGGAGACTTTGACTCTCCTTCCCAGCTCCTATATCGTCTTGTCATCTACTGGCTCACAAGGTCCTTTAGCCAGACACTGCTCTTTCATTGGAAGCTTGTTTGCCTGTTTTTATTTTTTCCCCACTGTTTAGGATTTAAATTAGCAATGCATATTTTAATTAGGTCATGAAATAGTAGGATAAATGTGGATCTTTATACACTTTCTTGGGGGCTTCTGCTTTTCCTGCCATTTCTGCAACCCTCTTCGCATACCCCTTTCCAGCCCCATTGTTCTCCCTCTCTACCTTTGTTATAACTTACCATCCAGGGCAGATGCAAGCAACGGGGATGGGTCTGGCAGGGTAGCAGACTCAAGCGGCAGGGACCCGCCTAGCGCAAGCTGCGGGACCGGCCCGGTGCGGAGGCAGACGCAAGTGGCGGGGACGGGCGTGCAATAACAAGAGCAGATCGCACCACTACAATTAAATCAAAGAGGGAAACCTGATCTGGTTTTAAAAGACCCATTAGATAGGATCAATAGGAAGAGATGGGCAGGCGCCAAGGCAAGAATTCACCCAATAATCTGAAAAACAGCATGAAAACACCAGAACCCAATGATCTTACAACAGAAGGTCTTCAACACCCTAACACAGAAGAAGTGGATAAAATTGACTTTATGAAAGCAATAGAGTACCTTAAACAACATGTAAAAAACGCCTTATAGAAATGGATGAGAAGTATAACAAAAAGTTTGAAGAAATGAGTAAATACGTACATGATACCCTGGGAAACCAAGAAAAAACGATCAAACAGGTAATGGAAACAGTTCAAGAATTAAAAACTGAAATGAAGGCAAGGAAGAAAACACAAACTGAGGACCAGTTGGTTATGGAAAATCTACGTCAATGAGCAGAGTCTACAGAAACAAGCATAATCAATAGAATACAAGAAATAGAAGAAAGAATCTCAGATTCTGAGGACACCATAGAGAAAATAAACTCACAGATCAAAGAAAACAGCAAAGCCAACAAATTCTCAAAACAAAACATTCAGGAAATATGGGACACAATAAAAAGACCAAACCTAAGAATAATAGGAATAGAAGAAGGAGAAGAGTCACAGCTCAAAGGCCCAGAAAATATTTTTAAAAAAATTATGGAAGAAAACTTTCCCAACATAAAGAAAGATATTCCTTTGAATATTCAAGAAGCATACAGAACACCAAACAGACTGGATCAAAGAAAAACATCTCCTCACCATATAATAATCAAAACACAAAATATACAGGTTAAAGAAAGAATATTAAGAGCTGCAAAGGAAAAAGGGCAAGTAACTTATAAAGGTAAACCGATCAGACTTACACCTTACTTCTCTATGGAAACCATGAAAGCCAGAAGGTCCTGGATAGATGTACTGCAGAAGCTAAGAGACCATGGATGCAAACCCAAACTACTATACCCAGCCAAGCTTTCGTTCACTATCAATGGAGAAAACAAGACATTCCAGGATAAGAACAAATTTAAACAATACGTAGCCACAAATCCAGCCCTACAGAAAGTAATAGAAGGAAAATCGCAACCCAAGGAATCCAACATTGTCAACACTGCCTACAATAACTCAGGCATCTAGCGACCCTTCACCAGCACATCTCAAAGAAGGGAGACACACAAACTCTATTACCAAAAACAATAAGAATAACCAGAGTAAACAACCACTGGTCATTAATATCACTTAATATTAATGGGCTCAATTCACCTATAAAAAGGCACAGGCTAAGAGATTGGATACGGAAACAGGATCCAACAGTCTGCTGTTTGCAAGAAACGCATCTCAACCACAAAGACAGACATCTACTCAGAGTAAAGGGTTGGGAAAAGGTGTTTCAAGCAAACGGTCCTAAGAAAAAAGCAGGTATGGCCATACTAATTTCTAACAAAACTGACTTCAAACTAAAATCAAACAAAATAAAGAGACCGAGATGGTCACTTTATACTCATAACAGGAACAATTCATCAGGATGACGTCTCAATCCTGAATATCTACGCCCCCAATATAAAAGCACCCATTTATGTAAAAGAAATATTACTAAAACCCAAGGCAGACATCAAACCACACATACTAGTAGTAGGAGACTTCAACACACCTCTCTCTCCAAGGGACAGGTAATTAGACAGAAACCTGATAGAGAAGTAAGAGAACTACTGGAGGTAATGAAGCAAATGGACTTAACAGACATCTATAGAACATTCCACCCAAATAGGAAAGAATATACCTTCTTCTCTGCAGCTCATGGAACCTTCTCGAAAATTGACCACATACTCGGAAACAAAGGAAACCTCCACAGATACAAAAAAAATATCCGTGTCCACCTGTGTCTTATCTGATCACCACGGATTAAAGTTAGAAGGCAACAACAATACTACCCACAGAAAGCTGACAAACTCATGGAAACTGAAGAGTCAACTACTGAACCACACCTGGGTCAAGAAAGAAATTAAGAAAGAAATTAAAGTCTTCCTTGAATTTAATGAAAATAAAGAGACAACACACTCAAACCTATGGGACACGATGAAAGCAGTGCTAAGAGGAAAGTTCATAGCACTAAGTGCCCACTTAAAGTATACGGAGAATGCATACATTGGGGACTTAACAACACACCTGAAAGCTCTAGAAAAAAAAGAAACAGATGTGCCCAGGAGGAGTAGAAGACTGGAAATAATAAAACTGAGGGCAGAAATCAACAAAATAGAAACACAGAAAACAGTCCAAAGAATCAATAAAACAAAAAGTTGGTTCTTGGAGAAAATCAACAAGATTGACAAACCCCTACCCAAACTAATTAAACAACAGAGAGAAAACACACAAATAAATAAGATCAGAAATGAAAAGGGGGACATAACCACAGACACAGAGGAAATTCAGAGAATCATTAGATCTTACTACAAAAGCCTGTATGCCACAAAACTGGAAAATGGAAAAGAAATGGGCATTTTTTTAGATAAGTACCATATACCATAGCTAAACCAAGACCAAGTGAACGATCTAAATAGACCTATTAGTCGCGAAGAATTAGAAACTGTTATCAAAAATCTTCCTTCCAAAAAAAGCCCAAAACCAGACGGATTCAATGTAGAATTCTACCAGAACTTCCAAGAAGAGCTAATACCTATACTCCTTAATGTATTTCACAATATAGAAACTGAAGAGTCATTGCCAAATTCCTTTTATGAAGCTACAGTTACCCTGATACCAAAACCACACAAAGACCCAACCAAGAAAGAGAATTACAGGCCTATCTCACTCATGAATATCGACGCAAAAATTCTCAATAAAATACTGGCAAACCAAATCCAAGAACACAATAGAAAAATTATCCATTATGATCAGGTAGGCTTCATCCCAGAGATGCAGGGCTGGTTCAACATACGCAAATCTATCAATGTAATCCACCATATAAATAAACTGAAAGAAAAAACCATATGATCATTTCATTAGATGCTGAAAAAGCATTCGACAAAATTCAACACCCCTTTATGATAAAGGTCTTGGAGAGATTAGGGATACAAGGGTCATACCTAAATATAATATAAGCTATTTACAGCAAGCTGACAACTAACTTTAAATTAAACAAAGAAAAACTCAAAGCCATTCCACTAAAATCAGGAACACGACAAGGATGTCCACTCTCTCCATACCTCTTCAATATAGTGCTTGAAGTTCTAGCAATAGCAATAAGACAACATAAGGGGATCAAGGTGATTTGTATTGGAAAGGAAGAAGTTAAGCTTTCCTTATTTCCAGATGATATGATAGTATACATAAGCGACCCCAAAAACTCTACCAAAGAACTCCTACAGCTGATAAACACCTTTAGTAATGTGGCAGGATACAAGATCAACTCCAAAAAATCAGTGGCCTTCCTATACACTAAAGATAAGGAAACAGAAAAAGAAATTAGTGAAGCATCACCTTTTACGATAGCCACAAATAGCAAAAAAATATCTTGGGGTAACTCTGACCAAGGAAGTGAAAGATCTATTTGACAAGAACTTTAAGTCTTTGAAGAAAGAAATTGAAGAGGACACCAGAAAATGGAAGGACCTCCCTTGCTCTTGGATTGGGAGGATCAACATAGTAAAACTGGCAATCTACCAAAATCAATCTATAGATTCAATGCAATCCCCATCAAAATCCCATCAAAATTCTTCACAGATCTGGAGAAGACAATAATCAACTTTATATGGAAAAACAAAAAACCCAGGATAGCCAAAACAATCTTATACAACAGAGGATCGTCTGGAGGCATTACCATCCCTGACTTCAAACTCTATTACAGAGCTACAGTATTGAAAACAGCTTGGTACTGGCATAAAAACAGAGAAGTCGACCAATGGAATCGAATAGAAGACCCTGACTTTAACCCACAAACCTATGAACACCTGATTTTCGATAAAGGAGCTAAAAGTATACAATGGAAAAAGAGAGCATCTTCAATAAATTCTGCTGGCAAAGCTGAATGTCAATCTGTAGAAGAATGAAAATAGATCCATATCTATCACCATGCACAAAACTCAAGTCCAAATGGATTAAAAACCTCAATATCAGTCTGAACACATTGAACCTGATAGAAGAGACAGTGGGAAGTACTCTACAACACATGGGCACAGGAGACCACTTCCTATGTATAAGCACAGACATTAAGGGCCTTATTGAATAAATGGGACCTCCTGAGACTGAGAAGATTCTGTAAAGCAAAGGACACTGTCGCTAAGACAGAAAGGCAACCCACTGACTGGGAGAAGATCTTCACCAACCCCGCAACTGATAAAGGTCTGATCTCCAAAATATATAAAGAACTCAAGAAACTAGACCGTAAAAGGCTAATCAACCCAATTATAAAATGGGGCACTGAGCTGAACAGAGAATTCTCAACAGAAGAAGTTCAAATGGCCAAAAGACACTTAAGGTCATACTCAATTTCCTTAGCGATCAGGGAAATGCAAATCAAGACAACTTTAAGATACCATCTTACACCTGTCAGAATGGCTAAAATAAAAAAACCCCAAGGATAGCCTTTGCTGGAGAGGTTGTGGAGAAAGTGGTACACTCATCCATTGCTGGTGGGAATGCAAACTTGTGCAACCACTCTGGAAAGCAGTGTGGCGGTTTCTCAGGAAATTCGGGATCAACCTACCCCTGGACCCAGCAATACCACTCTTGGGAATATACCCAAGAGAGGCCTTATCATACACTAAAAGTATATGCTATACGATGTTCATAGCAGCATTGTTTGTAATAGCCAGAACCTGGAAACAACCTAGATGCCCTTCAACGGAAGAATGGATGAAGAAAGTATAGAATATATACATATTAGAGTATTACTCAGCAGTAAAAAACAAGGACCTCTTTAATTTTCATACAAATGGATGGAAATAGAAAACACTATCCTGAGTGAGGTAAGCCAGACCCAAAAAGAGGAACATGGGATGTACTCACTCATATTTGGTTTCTAGCCATAAATAAAGGACAATTCATGTTCCTAGAGAAGCTAAATAAGAAGGTGAATCCAAAGACAAACATATAGGCATCCTCCTGAATATTAACCTTCATCAGGTGATGAAAGGAGACAGAGACAGAGACCCACATTGGAACACCGGACAGAAATCTCAAGGTCCAAATCAGGAGCAGAAGGAGAGGGAGCACGAGCAAGGAACTCAGGACTGTGAGGGGTGCACCCACACACTGAGACAATGGGTATGTTCTATCGGGAACTCACTAAGTCCAGCTGGCCTGGGTCTGAAAAAGCCTGGGATAAAACCGGACTTGCTGAACATAGCAGACAATGAGGACTACTGAGAACTCAAGAACAATGGCAATGGGTTTTTGATCCTACTGCATGTACTGGCTTTGTGGGATCCTAGGCAGTTTGGATGCTCACCTTACTAAACCTGGATGTAGGTGGGCCGTCCTTGGACTTCCCACAGGTCAGGTAACCCTGATTGCTCTTTGAGCTGATGAGGGGGAAGGACTTGATCGGGGTAGGGAGAGGGAAATGGGAGGCAGTGGCGGGGAGGAGGCAGAAATCCTTAATAAATAAATAAAAAAAATATAACTTACCATCCACCATCCTTTAAAATGTTTACCCTTGCCAATTGCTTAGCTTCCACTTATCTTATAAGGTAAGCAAAAGACAAAGGGTTTGAAGCTAGGTACCATATATTAGCGTGTCGTGTTTGTCCTTCTGCACTTTAGTTACCTCCTTACCTCACCAAGGGTAACTTTTTCCATCTCCACCCATTTACGTGTGTATTTAATTTTTCTTTACAGCTGAGTAAATGTTCCATTACATATACATACCACATTTTTCTTGCCCAGTTCATCTTTTGGGCACCTAGAGTGATTCTACTTCCTAACTCTTGTGAACTGAGCCACAGGAAGCATAGATGTGCAATAATCCCTGTAGTTGGCTATAAAGTCTATTTGAAGTGCTGTTATCTGGGGCACATGGCAGCATGTGAGAGTTTTCCTCTCTCTGCAGCCACACTTGCATTTGTATTGTTGAAGACAGCTTTTCTGACTGGACTGAGATGGAATTACAAATAGCTGTTATTTGCATTTCTCTTTATGACTAAGGATTCTAAGCACCTTTTCAAATTCTAAGTATTTACTCTTGATTTGTATTTTTTTTCTTTTGAGAATTTTCTGTTTATATCTGCAGGCTATTTAACCCTTAGGCAATATTTTTAGTTCTTTGTAAGTCCCATGCATCCATACGATGTATATTGATCCTATCTATCCCTATATATACATCCCATTTGATATATATTGATCCTATCTATTCCCATATGTACACCCCATACTATGTATATTGATCCTATCTATCCCCATATATACATCCCATTTGATATATATTGATCCTATCCCCATATATACATCCATATGACGTATATTGATTCTATCTATCCATATATATATATATATATATATATATATATATATATCCCATACGATGTATATTGATCCTATTCTCCACCACTGCCTCTTTCCAACTCATCCTAGTTCCCCTTACATTTTGTACTCTATTTTTAAAAATTGAGTTATTGTCTCAATATTTATTCTTTTGAGGTTTATTTGTGTGTGTGTGTGTATGTGTGTGTGTGTGTGTGTGTGTGTGTGTGTGTGTTCTAGACAGCAATTCTGTGCCAAACGGACAGCTGTCAAATATTGTCACTCCCATTCTGTGGGCTTCCTAGTCACCTGCTCATAGTTTCCTTTGCTGTTCAGAGCTGTGCCTGCACAGTGAAGGGCCCTGCCTACCTTTGCCTCTAGCAATTTCAGGGTAGCACGGTCTTAACCTGAGGGCCTTGATTTGTCTGGAGTTGAGTTTTGTGCAGTGAAAGAAGCAAAATTCCAGTTTCATTTTTCTGAATGCTGAAAAGCAATTTCTCAGCAACATTTCTTAAAGATGTTGTCTTTTCTCCAATATGTATTTTTGGCCCCTTTGTCAAAAATCTTGTAATTCTACTTACACAGTCCTCAATTTGGGTCCTCAATTCTATTCCATTAATTTGTGTGCTTGTTTTTGTTCCAGAACCATGTTATTTTTATTACTACCCATAGTAAAATTTGAAATCAAGTGTGCCAAGTCTTCCCACAGCTTTTGTTTTGCTTGCTGTTGCTTTGGCTATCCTTGGTCTGTATGTCGCCATATACATCTGATTAGTTTTGCTTCAAATCTTTACATTGATTTTGGTAGGATACCATCTTTACAAGATCACTTCTTCCAACCCATGAACATGGAAGGCCTATTGACTTTCTAGTGTTCTCTTCAATTTTTCCCTTCAGTGTTTTACAGTTTTTCTGTAGAGGTCTTGTTTCTTTGGTTAGGTTTATTCCCAGGTTTGTTTGGTTGTGATTGTATTTCTTTGTAATTGTGTTGTTTGTATTGTGAGTGGAATTGTTTCCCTTGTCTTTTTTTCACTCTGTCATTGATGTGGAGAAAGACTACTGATTTTTTGTATGTTGATTTTGCATTCTTCCACTTTTCTGAATGTGTTTATGAGATCTAAGGGTTCTTTGGCGGAATCCTTGGGTGTCCTCTGTATAGAATCGTATAATCTATAAATAAGAGTACTTTTACTCCATATTTTCCTGTTCGAGTCCCTTTTCTTTCCATCTCTTATTATATTACCTTGGCTAAGACTTTAATCACCGTGTTGGATAGAAGTGGATAGGGTGGACATCCTTGTGAGTTTATTGTGACCTGACACAGCATAATGAGGGAATAAAAGAGTCATTGTGAATAGAAGATGATAATGGATGGATAAAAAATGCAGCAGAAATGATTACAGGCAAGCAGGTTTTTTTTTTTTTAAAGACCACCTAGGATTTTGACAGAGATCTTGGTGCCATGTCATAGGCAGAAGCTTTCCACTGTCTATTGTCATCTCTCTGAAGGTCTAGGTCAGCCAAGTACTTTCAGAGATAGCTTGCTCTGGAACATCTGACCGCTCTGTTTGGTTTCTTCTTTGCATTCTCTTGCTGAGGGATTCTGGATTTCTTCATTATCTATAAGATGTTAACCTATGATGACTCCTGGGTATTTCTCTAATTTGCTTCTGATAATAGCATCTGATAGTATTTCTTTCCACAGATTTCTGGAGAGCTTTTCCTGTGATATTTCCTCTAAAAGGTGAAACCCCATAACTGTAGATCATGGAGAAGGAAGGTGTTGTGGAGGAGGCACTGAGTATAGTACGAGTCCTTTATGATATTTTTTTCTGGATATATTTGCATGCAATAAGCACATTTGGGGTCATGATCACCTAGCACTTCCTTCAATTGCTGTCTCTCTAAGACAGGTATTCCATCTCAAAGTTTTTTTTGGCATGCTGCTTACACACCACTGGGCTTCCATCATAGGTGAGGGGATTCTTTTGCTTTTAGGACATTTTAAATTATGAATCAACTCCAACAAGGTCTATGACAGGTATTTGTTTGCTCTGTTTCTAAATGCCTGACAAAGCCCATGAAGTATAGTATGTCTTGAATGTTGGCACTCTTCATTTCAGGTAAAAGACCTTATTCTACAGGAGAGCTACAGTTTTTTGATAGCACATTTTGATATGCCATCTTGATAACTTTCAGCTTCAATTTTGAGATATTATCCTTAAACAAAGAACACAGCCTGAGTTTTCAGGAGGGGATTCTAATACACTCAACAAGGCAGAGTCACCACTCACTGAGTCCTAGTATAGCTCTCCTGTTAGCCATAAAGCAGGGGCATGCTTCCGGATGCTGCAGCATCTGGGTTGAAGGGGAGCAGCAGGACCACAGGAGAGGTTCATCAGCAGGTTAGTAAATGTGTGCTCCAGTCGGTGATGCTTGAAGAATATAAAGTCTGGTCAGGAAATGATGTAAGATGTCCTTCTGTGTATTTTCTACTTTTATTGGTTAATGAATAAAGCTGTTTTGGCCAATGGATTAGCAGAGTAAAGCCAAGCAGGAAATCTGAACAGAGATATATATAGAGAGAGTAGGTGGAGTCAAGGAGATGCCTTGTAGCTGCTGAAGGAGAGAGACACCAGAACCTACAGGTAAGCCACAGACTCATGGCAATTCACAAAATAATAGAAATGAGTTAATTTAAGATATAAGAGCTAGCTAGAAATATGCCTAAGCTATTGGCCAAACAGTGTTGTAATTAATACAGTTTCTGTGTGATTATTTGGGTCTGGATGGCCAGGAAATGAATGAGTAGTCTCTGCTTACAAAGAGGTGAGAATTAATCAGTTGGAATATTAGAAAGTATGCAGTAGCAGCTTTTGTCTTAAGACAAAGGTGTAATATGCCTTGTCACTGGGTTAGAAGTAATACTCCAGTTAGCATTGGGATTTGCACAGTTTCCACAAAGTTAAATTGAAACTCCAAAGCCTTATCGGATCTCTTATGCACAGAAGCAGCTCTTTGTAGCTGGGTGTGTCAGAACACACTTCTGATCTCAGTTCTCAGGAGGCTGAGGCAGGAGAGAGGTAAGTTTGAGGGCAGCCTGGTTTATACATTGGAACCCTGTCTCAAGCAACAACAACCAAGCAAGCAGACCGATGACAAAGAGAAAAGGGAGAATTAAGGGTTGGGGCTGGTTGAAAAGCTTAATAGAGAAAGCCATCTCAGGCCTGGGCTCCTCCTGAAAAGTTACCAGCTTCTGAGGAGGTGCTGAAGCTGTAGGAGTTCTCGGCACTCATTGTCTGCACTATCCAGGAAATCCAGAAATTGTTATTTTGTTAATGGATAACTAAACACAGCCTTAAGTCTATCAGCTGACAATGTTTTCCCTGCTTCTGATAAGTTATGCTGTAAATAATGAATCGTGCACTTGAAAAACTATTTATGTTTTGAGCTTTTATGTCTTTTTCTGCTAAAGTTGAACACAGGTGGATGGAGTTCTTTGCACAGATTTCTTTGGTCCCTGAGCAAAAGAGCCAGTCACCTGCAGCTCATTAGGAGAACTGAAGTCAAAGAAATAGCAAGTCTGGACAAAATCTTTTCCTTCCTTGGCGAAGAAAAGAAGGTGAGGCATTCTGGGACAATTCTGAAGAGATCCCCTTAGGTAAAGCAAATAGCTTTAAGAGGGACAGGTGACAAAATGTAATTTGTGTTACAGGTACCAGAAAGCACTGGGCAGCAGTTTTATTACTGACAGTAAAATCTTGGAAGAGGTGACACAGTATCATAGCCTCTTTATGTCCTTTCTAGGCAGAGCAGGATTGGTGTTGGCTCTGAGGAGACCTGAGACTGGGCATCACCTACAGGATTGGTGCTTTCTGTTGCTTCTTTGGTGTTTGTTGTTGGTTTGGTGCAGCTAGGAGAAAATCTGTAGAGTTTGCTCCAGTTGCTTTTGTCTATTGCAGTGGAATTTTTAACTCAGAGTCCTTGTTTGGGGAGTGCATCAAAGAGAGCAGGTGAACTATATTCAGAAGACACATAATCTGGTTGTGAGCAAAGGACTCTTCTTGGACCTCAAAACTATAGTCCCTCTGGAAAACAGTCTTAATTTCCATTGGAAGAGCAATGCATCGCTTTTTAATTTTTGGTGCTATCACATAGAGGGACGGAACATGTTATAAGTCAGAGGCTCAAAGGCGTCACTAAGGGCAAAGAGAGAGAGAAGTTCTTTGAATTCTTTGAGACACCATCTACCTGCATGTGAGGCTGACTTTGAGGAAGCCACTGGACCAAAGTGGCAGATTCTAACATAGGAAGTGTAGTCTCATATCTGCAAGAGACCAAAGAGTGACTGTCCTAAAGAGATGGAGAGTTCTCACTTCAGGTGCTTCTTATGGCATTAGCTCTTCTTGATGGTTTAGGGTATGGCTCATCCACTGGTTATAACTAAGGGATTTCTCACTGTCTTATCTCTCCTTTGCAAGTCAAAAGACCCTTCCTTCAGTGTTTCTTCTGTTTACAATGTCTACAAGGATCCAAGATAGTTGGAAGGTGAAAGGATCACCTAGCGGACTTCAGAACCACTAGTTTTCTTTGGGTTCTGTTTTGTTTTTATTCTAAGAATTCTTTCAACATATTCTGTCAAGTCATTATAGTTCAATAAAGTTTACTCATTATGAGCTTTATTTTTGTAGGAATTCTCTCACTTCAGTCTTTAGTACATTCACAACACAAGTGAGCGTTCTGCCTTTTAAGCGTTTTCAAAACATCCAAATGTCAGAGGAAGGACTTTGCTAATAACCCTGGAATTTTCCTGTGACTTCATCTTGCTTGTCTTGTTTGTTTGTTGGTATAACAAAATTACAGCCCAGTTAATTTTTATTAGAAATGATCCAGGTCTGGGTTTTAGGAGACTCTGATTACTTTTATAGACCTCTTTTAATTTTCTTATTATGGAAAGATGGATCTGAGGATCTTTTCTGGGTCAGCTTATGTAGCTTCTGGCTTGCAGTATTTAGCCTCTGGTCATCTCATAATGCTAAGATGATACATATATTATGTAACTTTAGTTTCTGGGCTCCCAAAAGAATTCTTAATTGGAGTATGCAGAGATGGCTCAATGAATGTATCTTGACAGCCTAAGTTAGTGTAAAAACAGACATGGTAAGACACATAATAATAAAAAACATACAATAATCCCAATGTGCCCTTACGAGGAGTTGGGAGGTAGAGACTGAGACCTGGTAGCCTGCAAGTCAGCTAGCCTTTCATGTTCAGTACTGAACAACTGAAACCTCTCAAATAAGGTAGAAGAAAGATCAAAACCTTAGAGCTAATGTCCAGCAGTAGTTTTTTGGTTCTAATAATGGTACCAGTAATGTGTTTCATCTTTGGGAAAGGTCCTTATATCCTACCAGAAAGTGGTTGGGTACTCCTATGATATCTGTGTCACTATTGTGCTGGTGAGTATGTCTTGTCAAGGTGGTCAATTAGAACTTTAAAAAATATATGAACAGAACTTGGGTGAGATATGGAATATCTTGAGAAGACAACAATCAAATGATGTCAAAAGAAGAATAATCTTATAGAGAGGCCATAGGTAATATTAAATAAAACCATTTAAGAAAATTTCTTAATTTTCTTAATAGAGAAAGAGGTTTCCATACAGGTATGGGTGACCGATTCTTCTACTTTATCTTCCAGGGGCAAATCTCTGTTTCTTTACATGATCCATTCTGTTTGTGAGATGATCCACTGGGGTTTTTACTTGGCTGAATGAGTTTTTCATTTCTTTCATACTTTTATTTTAGCCTTTCTTCATCAATTCTGTCTCTACTGAATTTAATTTTTATATCTTGGATTGATTTTCATTTCATTCAGCACTATTTTTTTTTAGAAGTTTTGAGTTCTTTGAGCATAGTTGTAAGCATTCTTTGGAATTCGTTAGTAGATCTTCTAGGTTATGTTTACCAGGATTCATTGAGAATAACTGCTTCTGAACTACCTCTGAACCTAGAGTCTTGAAAGTGGTCACTGATACTCTCTTCACTTTCCTGCCTGCCTCTTATGCTTTTCTAAGAACAAGTAATTTGGACAAAGGAAAATCAATTTGTCTTTCTTCAGTGGTTAATAGACTTAGCTAAAAGGACAGAGTAACAATGAAAGACAAGGATCACTAAGGGAAACGTGTAGAGTTGGCTAACAGTCAGAGATCTAGGTTCTCCTTTGTAGGTATCAGCATGAGCTTTCAAATCTAGTAAAAAATATTTTCAAAAGACAAGATATATATAATTACACAGTTCTAGCAAAGATGCTATCCCTTTGTTCCCTGTCTTAATTCTAGCTCTACAGGTGGTCTCTATTCCTTGACAGTATAAATTGATTTTAAGAAATTACCACAGCTTTTCAGAGAGAAATTTTTCCTATGGATAGTTACCTTCTTGCATAACGTACTCCTGTACTTCTCAATGAGTTATATATACATGTAAGTGTATTTGTCTCCAAACCTAAGCAGTTTGCAATCATTTGCTTTTACTTCTACTGCCTTTTAAAAAATACAACAGGTTTTTCTTGATTCATATTTTAGCCAAGCCTTTCCAAGATACAAATCTAAACATTTGGGTATACAATTATCATTAACCAAAACATTGTTTTTGAGGCTTGCAAAGAACTCTTTAGACTTACCATGGAATTATTATAGTGTATTTGGTACAATTATTCATCTCTGGCCTTTTTTGTTTTCAAAAAAAGATAAAATAGTTTTAAGAAAGAATTTGTTAAATGATTATTTAATTTTTAAATTTTAATTTATTTTTAAATTTCATTTTACATTCCATTCGTCCCCCCACCTCTCCTCTCATCCACCCAATCTCTCCGTACCCCACCTCTCATCCACTCCTCTTTTTTTCTATTTATTTATTTATTATTTATTTATTTAAGATTTCTGTCTCTTCCCCGCCACACCTCCCATTTCCCTCCCCCTCCCCCAATCAAGTCCCCCTCCCTTGTCAGCCCAAAGAGCAATAAGGGTTCCCTGCCCTGTGGGAAGTCCAAGGACCACCCACCTCCATCCAGGTCTAATAAGGTGAGCATCCAAACTGCCTAGGCTCCCACAAAGCCAGAACATGCAGTAGGATCAAAAACCCATTGCCATTGATCTTGAGTTCTCAGTAGTCCTCATTGTCTGTTATGTTCAGCGAGTCCGGTTTTATCCCAGGCTTATTCAGACCCAGGCCAGCTGGCCTTGGTGAGTTCCCAATAGAACATCCCCATTGTCTCAGTGTGTGGGTGCACCCCTCGCAGTCCTGAGTTCCTTGCTCGTGCTCCCTCTCCTTCTGCTCCTGATTTGGACCTAGAGATTTCTGTCCGGTGCTCCAATGTGGGTCTCTGTCTCTGTCTCTTTTCATCGCCTGATGAAGGTTAATATTCAGGAGGATGCCTATATGTTTTTCTTTGGGTCCTCCTTCTTATTTAGCTTCTCTAGGATCACTAATTATAGGCTCAATGTTCTTTATTTATGGCTGTTTCTCAGGAAAAATAGGGATCAACCTACCCCTGGACCCAGCAATACCACTCTTGAAAATATACCCAAGAGATGCCCTATCATACAACAAAAGTATATACTCAACTATGTTAATAGCAGCATTTTTTGTAATAGCCAGAACCTGGAAACAACCTAGATGCACTTCAATGGAAGAATAGATGAAGAAAGTATGGAATATATACATATTAGAGTACTACTCAGCAGTAAAAAACAAGGACTTCTTGAATTTTGCATGCAAATGGATGGAAATAGAAAACACTATCCTGAGTGAGGTAAGCCAGACCCAAAAAGAGGAAGATGGGATGTACTCACTCATTCACTCCTCTTAGTGGGTAAGAGCTCCCATGGGAGGTCAACAAAGTCTGGCACATTAAGTTGGGGCAGGACCAAGTCCCTCCCCCATGCATTAAGGTTGAATGTGGCATCCCGCCACAGGGAATGGGCTCCAATAAGCTAGCTCATGTGCCAGCAATAGGTCCTGGTCCTACTCCCATGCCTCACAGATAGTTCAAGCATCACCACTGTCTCCCACATATGGAGGGCCTAGTTCAATCCCATAGAGGCTCCACAGTTGTCAGTCTTGAGTTCATGAGTTTCTGTGTGCTTAATTCAGCTGTCTCTGTAGGTTTCTCTATCATGATCTTGCCCTCCCTTGCTCAGATATTCTCTCCTTCCTCTCTTCAATTGGATTCCTGGTGCTTGGCTGTGGATCTCTGCATCTGCTTCCATCACTTGTTGAATAAAGTCTCGATGACAATAGTTGGGGTAATCACCAATCTGATTACAGAGGAAGGCTGGTTAAGACTCCCTCTTCACTATTGCTAGGAAATGAGAACATGGAGAGAATGAAGGTCAAGGGGGGAGAGGGATGGAGTGGGAGAGCAAGGAAAGAGAAATGTTGATACAGAGAGCCACTATGGGATAAGCGAGAAGCCTGGTGCTAGGGAAATTGCCGGGAATCCTCAAGGATGACCCCAGTTAAGACTCCTAGCAATGGTGGAGAGGGGTTCTGAACTGGCCTTCCCCCGTAGTTACATTAATTTATTTACCATAAGGATAAACAAGTGGTACACAAAGAATAAGGTGAAAATGCCAAAACTTTATTTTTAAACCCCATAAACCCTAATGAGCAATAAACTCTTCTAAAAACTAAACAGATTCAAATATTTGTTATAATGATGTAACCCCCTCTCTCTTTTTCGAGACAGGGTTTCTATGTGTAATAGACCTAGCTGTCCTGGAATTTATTTTGTATATTAGGCTGGCTTTAAACTCACTGAGATCCATTTTATAAATTCTGGGATCAAAGGCATGTGCCACCATGCCCAGACGACGTAAATCTTTAACAAGTAGTTATTTTGAATTAAAAACATTTTTGATATAATATAATTATATCATTTCACCATCCCACCTTTCTTCCTTCCAAACCCTGGCACACACCCCTCCTTGCTCTCTTTCAAATTAATGGCCCTTTTCCATTAATTGTTGGTATACACACACACTATACACACATGTGTAACAATATATACAGGAATATATATGTTTATCTATGTATATATATGTATGCATAAATACACCATGCTCAGTATGCAAAATGTTGCTTGTATATATGTTTTCAGGGCTGACTATTTGCTACTGGGTAACCAATTGGTGTTCTCTTCTTCTCTGGGAAGACTATTTGTCCTGCTCTCAGATTTCCTTGGTTGCCTGTAGTTCTTCATGTAGGGTTGGGGCTACTTGGGCTCCACAAACACATCCAAACCCTATCCATCAGCAATTCTATTATTATTTCCTTTGTTCAGCCAAATGTAAGAGAGTCATACTGGTGAGAGTTTATGGGTATAGCTACACCATTACTAGGAGACACAGTTTCATGGCAAACTCTTAGTTGCTATGGAATAATCCTTCTGTATACTGTGAGGATGTATTGTTCTCATTGATAATAAAAAGCTGATTGACCAATAGCTAGATAGATAGGGTTTTCAGAGCAGAGAGAATGCTGGGAAAAAGAAGGAGCAGAATCAGAGAGTAACAGAAGTCAAGAGCCAGATGCAGAAGAAGAAGCAACATGAGAAGTTAATAGATGAGGCAAGCGGGCCACAGGGAAGCAAACAGATTAATAGAAAGGGGTTAATTTACGTTATAAGACTTGTTAAAAATAAGTCTAAGCTATTGGCCAAGCTTTTATAATTAATAATAAGTCTCTGTGGTTTATTTGGGAACTGGCTGACATGACGGAACACTTGCCTACACTTAGTTCTACTGGTCCTTACAATTTTCCCCTTCCTTCTTCTGAAATAGTTGGTGAGCCTTGGAGACATATCCTTGAGACTTGGCTTTATTTCACATTTTATGGCTGTAGTTTACTGTAATGGTCTATGTCTGTTACAAAAATTTTTCCTCCATGAGGAGTGAGAACTACCCTTCTGTGTAGATATAAGGATGAAATTTTAGAATGTAGTTGGGGATTATGCTGGCTTAGTAAAGTGGAATTTGAAGGTTCTTTCCCAAAATCCATGATTTTACTAGTCCTGGGTATTTGGTTAGAATTCCAACTGCAGACATTATTTTGTTCTTGTTGAGCAGGTCTTGAGTTTAACTAGAGAGCTGTTGGTTACTACCCAAGTATTACCATGAGAGTTGTGCTTCATAAGGGTCTTAGCTATCTAAGTTTGTTGATAGCTTCCCTATTTTGGAAGTTTGCATGACACCTTTTGGTATCATGAAAGCTAGTCCTAAGGAGGGGACTTTCAGGTCTGTTCTAGCTCATGCACCTCTGTCTGGGCCCTGAGTCAGAAGTGCATGGTGTCTTCAGTGATAGAGACTTATCTGCCACGTCAACGAAGAGCACTAACAACAGCCTGTAATGTTTTAGGAGTATCTTGGACAACTTTAACCAACAACTCAAAAGAGGGGCTTCTCATGCCTGGTGTTGTGTTTTTTTCTAGATGACCTTTGACACTTGGAGGGAGCATTGTTAGTCCATTTGGGAATATTTCACCTAAACTATATAAATATGTTTATACATTGATTTAATGTGTACTGTAGATATTTTAGGTTGATAGTTAATAAAATGACTATCACATTTTCAGATATCCTTATTTTTTTCCTTTTTTCTCTTTTCTTCTTCTTTTTGTATTATCTCCCTCCCTTGACTTAAAGTCTGCCATTTTCCCATTCTCCCATTGGATCTCTTGTACCTTGTTACCCTTGGTACTGCCATATGATTCCCAGAATTGGTCCTCTTTTAGTTTCCTGGCTTCTGTAGTTAGTCCAGGGTATGTAATCACGTCTAAAGATTTCAAACTAGGAGCCTCAGATGGGAGAGAACATTCAATGTTTGGCTTTCTGTGTCTGGGTTACCATACTCTATATGATCTTTTCTAGTTCTATCCATTTACCTGAACATTTTATGAATCCATTTTTTCTTCACAACTGAACAGTCTTCTGTCAGTTGTAGGGCATGTATGTTGTTTACATTTCCTAGTTACTGTGTATAGAATAGCAACAATCATGGTTGAGTATCTGTGAAGTAGGATGTCAAGTCCTTTGAGCAGATGCCAAGGAGTGGTATAGCTGGCTTATATGGCAGACTTAGTTTTAGCTTTTTGAGAGGCAAATTTTCCCAGAAGGCAAGAGGTCAGGCCTCAGCAGATCAACTGGTCAGGCTTGTTTCTGTGACCTCTCTTTGCTGTTCATGGCCTCTTGTCCCAGCATGTACCTCTTTTGGTCCACTACATTGTCCCCATTTGTCACTACCTTCTAGATTGCTCTTCTGAGGGAGGGTAGCTGCATTTCTTAGTGACTCAATTTTATTTCATTGATGTTTCACTAATAATCTGTAACACGATTAATTTATTATTCTTTTTGTCTTGCCAAATATATTTTTAGAGTCAGTTGGGAATCCACAAATAAAAAGTGTATTTATCATGTACAACATGAAAATTTCAAACATGTATACTTTGAGGAGTAGCCAAATATGTCAGTCAGTTTTATGTTACTATAGCAAATTATCTGGGATAATTAGCTTAAAAGGACTAAATATTTCTTTTGGTTAAAAGCTTTGCAAGTGTTTGTCTATTGTTTGTTGATCCTGTTGCTTTTCTGCCTACTTAAAACAGAACACCATGGTGGGAGTACCTTAAAGCTGATCATTTTGTGATCGGCAGGGAAGAAACAGAAATGAGTAAGAATTTGAGGTCCTAAAAACCCCTTAAAGTGTGTGAGACCAGTGGCCAAGACTCCTGCCAGGCCCTGGCTCCAAACGTTTCCACCATCTCCTAGTAGTGACACCCCAGAGATAAACTCTCAACAGAAGGTCCTTTGGGACCACTGACCCGTATCATAGAAACAAATTAAGCTGCCAAACATAAAGTTTACTTAAAATGTTTATTTTTTGTGATAACAATGCTTAAAGTTTCTTCAGCAGTCTTGAAGACTATAGCACTATAACTAACTGCAGTCACTAGGCAGTACAGCGGAGTTCCAGAACTTATTTTTAGCAACTGAAGTTATGTTTTCTGACAAACATGCCTCCATTCATTACACCCCCGTTCTCTAAGAGTTCAGCTTTTCTATAGACCACACCCAAGGAAAACTAATTGCCTCTAGTGCCTATTTAAGTATCAGAATATGTATACTGTAGGTTGAGACTTGGAACTGATCCACAGATCATGAGGCTCTCAAATGTTATTAACCATACAGGAAAACAAGGATCATAAATAAAATTGGTAGCTTAAAATGTGATTCGTTTATATAAGAACTGCATCTGTTACTTAATGAACTTTAAGTAGCCAGAATGCTGCTGCCCCTTCCTTCTGTGATGGAATTACTATGCTGTGGGAGCCTCAGAGGGCTGCAGCGTTGCATCTTTTGGATGGATGTAGATTTCTTGAAACCATTGAATAGACCCAGCTGCTGCTGTGTACACTAATAGTTCTACCATTGACTAATTTATTGACATTTCAGCTTTTATCCTGAATAAATATATTTACAGATGTTTGCCTTGTGATCACAGACAGAGGATGAACCCCGTATGCATGGTATGCCTCAACATATTTAAGCCTTGAGAACATAGGTCATGGATAATATTTGTTCAGACACATATGCGAACTATGGACACATAGCCGGAATAGTTGGCATGTGTTTGCACATTCCGCGGACATGCTCAGGTGTGCAATGACCTGTTCTGTTACCACAATTTGAAATAGAATGTTCTACTCTGTTTAGAATAATCTCAAACAGTAAGAAGTACAGTTCCAAAAAAAAAAAAAAAAAAAAAAACCTTCGAGTTTTCTCTGGGCTCTGCTCTTTGCAAAAATGAACCTTCATCTGGTGATGGATGGAGATAGAGACAGAGACCCACACTGGAGCACTGGACTGAGCTCCCAAGGTCCCAATGAGGAGCAGAAGGAGGTGAGAACATGATCAAGGAAGTCAGGACCACGAGGGGTGCACCCACCCACTGAGACAGTGGGGCTGATCTATTGGGAGCTCACCAAGGCCAGCTGGACTGGGACTGAAAAATCATGGGATAAAACCGGACTCTCTGAACATGGCGAACAATGAGGGCTGATGAGAAGCCAAGGACAATGGTACGGGGTTTTGATCCTACTTAATGTTCTGGCTTTGTGAGAGCCTAGCCAGTTTGGATGTCCACCATCCTAGATATGGATGGAGGGGGCAGGACCTTGGACTTTCCACAGGGCAGGGAACCCTGACTGCTCTTTGGACTGGAGGGGGAGGGGAAGAGGAGTGGGGGGAGGGGGAGAAGGGTGGGAGTAGGGGGAGGGAAATGGGAGGCTGGGAGGAGGCGGAAACTTTTTTTTTTCCTTTTCTCAATAAAAAAAAATGAAAGGGACAGAATCGGGGCTAGAGATGAGTGATCATTGAAGTCCTCTTTTCTGGGGCTATGTTTGAATGTTACTTGGAATTCAGGTTCTTGCCCAAGACTTGGCACCTCTAACTTGGACAAGAAAGACTGCAAGAAGAATGCTTGATTTACTCCATTCCAAAACCTGACAGGCAACCAGTAAAGAAACAGCTTTGTTAATTTTTAAATGGTATTTCAAACAATCTTGTTAATATGCAACCCGTGCATCCCAAGAGCAGTGTATAAACACTTCAGTTATTGGTAATTACTAATTTTTTTTCTTACTCACAACCTTAATAATACCTTATGTAGTAACTGTTTTTTATGGATCTGATGCTGAGCTGGGAATTTACAAGATTCCTCCCATTGTGGAATCATGACAGCCCTAAGACACTGTTATTTCCTTCTGCATTAGAGAAGCTGACTACCTTGCCTTTGTAAGTAGAAGCCTCAGTAACTTCTAGAGCTAGCACATGCTATGGTTCTAATTTTCAATATTGTCCTTAGATGTTATAGTCCATCTGCATACTTACATTACACAGTGAGAATGACTAGGAGAAAACTTTCAAGTTAAAACACATGCCCAGGCATATCAGCACGGAATGAAGCTCATTCAGTTCTAAGGATGATCCTGCTGTCTCTTATTCAGTTCAAATGATGGATCAGTCACATGAGACCTTAGGTGGTACAAGTACACTGAAGAGTACTTGTTAGTTTTTGCTGCTGTGATAAAATGCCCAGGAGAGTCTCTCTATGGGGAAGAAGAATTTATTTTATTTACAGTTTCAGAATCTGGGCTCTATAGTCACTTGGCTCAGTTGCCTTTGGACCTGTGTTGAGACAGAACATCACTGTGGATAGTGTGCAAGAAAGGAGTCTATATTTCTAATGGTGACTATGGAGTAAATAGAGAGAGCTGAAGGAACTGGGATCCCAGTGTCTCCTCCATGGACATGATCCCAGTGACAGAATTAGCTACCAGGAGGCCCTATCCCCCAATACTTTTATTTTATATACGATAGTGGCAGAAGGCCTCTGAGGGACACTTGGAATCTAATGGGCACTATAGTTGCCTGTCCATGGGACCTGTTCACATACTAGAATGGGAGTTAATAATCCAGTTCTGAAGGAAAATCTAAGATTCCAAGGACAGACCGAGTTAGATCCTTGGCAGCTCAGACCGCTGACTCCACGTACAATCCACTGCTTATCATTTCTTTCTCAAGGAAAAGATCTTAAATTTAAAGATAATCCAAATCTGTACTGGACTTGGCAGATGGCTCAGTTGAGAAATCATTTATGACACAAGTTTGGGGACTGGCGTTTAGATCCCCAGATAATGCTGGGCAGATATGTCAGGTGCCTGTAAGCTCAGCAGTGGGGAAACAGATGGGGGCAGTCCTAGAGCAGGCTGCCTTGCTGGTCTGATTTGTATGCTCTGGGTTCTATTAAAGACCCTGCCTTAATAAACAAGGTGGAGAGTGATTGTGGGAGACCCCATATACCCAATACACTTACTTTGAGCTTTTGACCCACACATAATATTCACACACAAGTACCTGAACACACATGTGCACCTACACATATGAAAGTATGCATAGAAACATTCACATGTACCACATATATGCAAACTATTAAGAAAATTATTTTCTAAAAGATTGCTAAATCTGTTTTATCTTTAACTAGTGACATGGATAAAGGAGTCTACTGTAGTTTTAAACTACAAATAGATTAATTGGGGTTTCTAAATGGGATAATGAACATACTCGGGATAGATAATAAACACATGGTTGCTTAAAATTAGGGATGCAATTAGTGGTGTAAACTGCACAGTTCAAAATAACTGAACCAGGTGAGATGGTGCAACACCCCAAACCCCAGTACTCATGAGTTTGAGTCATAATTGTGAATTCAAGGACATCCTGGTCTACACAGTGAGACCCTGTGTAGATGGGGGCTCTAAGACTGTCCCCATCTGTTTCCCTGCTGTTGAGCTTACAGGCACCTGACATATCTGCCCAGCATTTACCTGGGGATCTAAATGCCAGTCCCAAAACTTGTATCATAAATGCTTTCTCAACTGAGCCATCTGCCAAGTCCGGTACACATTTGGATTATCTTTAAGATCTTTTCCTTGAGCAAGAAATAATAAGCAGTGGATTGTATGTGTAGTTATGTTTTATATGTTATGTTAAATATATATGTTTTATATATTTATATGTTATATAAAACATAACAAGGCAATAAAAAGCCCACCCTCCAAATTTGAAATGGTAGTTTTACCACAACTATGGGTTAATAATAGCAATATCTTCAGAATATCATTCTATTAAAAGCAAAAGAGGATGCTAAGGCATGCTTTGGTGCCACACAGGGGCATCTGAAACAAACTGGAAGGTCACTGGGAGAAAAATGGAAAGTCTGGATACAAGGAAGTTAATGTCCTATACCTCAAAAGAGAGAAGCACATAGCAGTTGGATTCCTTTAAAGTTAACCTGCACTAAACCTTCACAAAGACAGGGTAGTGTTTTCATCCCAGGAGAAGGCAGCAAGAACAAGGCTTTGGTCCAGCACGATTGGTCTTCAACTTGTGGGCTGAAATGAATGCTGAAGAGCTAATTAAAGAACCAAGGGCACAAATAATGAATGTCCAGGATAGAGCTGCAACATCAGCACGCACCAAGGGAAAACTGATACCTGCACAGAGTATATGAGGGTAGCTAGACACCTATGGGGCGATGCCAGGACAGCTTGTCTGCCAATGTTCTCAGGAGTTCTAAATATGCATGTTTAGGTCAGTGTTCATGAGTGATATCTAGTTGTGACATAATTCTCCAGTTTGAGTAACTAGTAGGTACAGAGGACCCTGGAAACCTAACTGAGCTCTCAGTTTCAGTGAGCTTGAGATCCTATCATAGGCATGTGGCTCTTGGGACCAGTGAGAAGACTTATAAGCAGGTGACCCTGTTAACAGAGGGTCATGTTTGAGAGACATTCAGGGGACATCAGGCAGCAGTCCTCTAGGCATAGGGACTTGTGTAGCATTCTTAAAAGGAGGTGGTCCCTGACCCCAGCAAATGGAAAGACTGCATTGAATTGAGTTCCTGGCTGTTTATATGCTTGCCCAAGAACCACTTTTCTTTCTTGTCTGGAGATCGTGGGACAAGAGACCTCCCTCTGTTTTGCTCGCCTTCTCCCTGGCAATTTATGCAAGAGGTGCATGTTGTCATGATGTCTTCTTGCTCAGCACCTCTCAAGAAGAAACAGTCACCGAGCTCACATTAAATTTGGGTAGTAGAAACAGAAAATTAATGAGAAAAACTAACAAAGATATAAATATCAATATTTAAGGAAGACAGCAAAAGTTCAGGTAGCCAAGAATGTGGGTATACGAAGCCTTGGAGGTAAAAAACTGCAATCCAGTTAGCTCTCAAGAGGTTGTGACCCACCAAGTTTTAACTCATAAAACGCAGTTATCTACTATAGTTCTTTAAAAATTGAGTATTCAATTCATGGTGTTTATGTAATAGATACATCTCCTATGTGTTTATTTTCTTTCTTGTAATTTGTGTCTTTTGACGAATAGATTTTTCTTAGCGTAGTCCAATTTGTTAATTTCCCTTTTCACAGCTAGTGAGTTTTATGTCCTATTGAAGAAACTTCTGGTTTTGTTTGTTTGTTTTATTTTTTAAGATTACATGAATATATCTCTCTTTGATTTATAATTTCCCTCTCCTCATGAATGTGTGTGTGTGTGTTTTTACAAGAGAAATGATCCAAGACAGTTTTCCCCACAGGATCCTGCACTGTTTATCATTATAAGTTGGAGGCCTCCTTATGTCTCTTTCTGAACTCTGTCTGTTACACTGGCCAGTTTGTCTTTCCTGACACCATACAATGTGTTTGGATATGTGCATGTGTACATGTGTGCTCAAGTATGTAGAGATCAGAGGTCAAACCTTGCTTTCTGAGCCAGCATCGAGGGCCAGTGTTTGCTGACTTGGCTAAGTAGGCTGGCCAGTGAACCCTAGGAATCCTCCTGACTCTGCCTCCTTAGCACTGGGATTCCACACATAATCCATCATACCTGGCTTTTTGTTTTGCTTTCTTCAAGATAGGATCTCATCATGTAGCTCTGGCTATCCTAGGACTGACTATGTAGACCAGGATGGCTTCAAACTCACAAAGATATGCCTGTCTCTGCCTCCCAACTGCTCCAATTAAAGTTGCGTGCCACCATTCCCACTGAATACCTACCATTTTAATGTGGATTCTGGGGTGAAACTCAGTTCCTTGTGTTTGTCTGGAAAATACTTTGCCAAAACCTGTGTCCCAAGCCCCCAGGGTCTTAGTTTTACAATGGGGTCTCTGCAACTGGGGTTGTAAGTGCTTGGACATTGTTTATATTGTTCATGACTGCCTCATTTTATCCTTATCCTTTTTTATTTTCATATAAATTTTTCTAACAACCTTGTTAATTTCAACCCCATCCCACAAATCTGCTAGTATACCAAAGGGAATTATATTGAATTTGGAGAAAAATCAAAATGTTTACAATAGCGTACCTTTAAGACAATAAATTTGAACTATTTCACTGTTTGTAAGTTTTTTATTTTATAGCAACAAGACCTTATATTTTTCCCTCTACCGTGCTAGATTTATTCCTAGCATTTGGCATTTTTTAGTGCTTTTGCAAATGATTTATTACAGTAATTATCATTTACTTGCTATTATATAGAAATACAATTCCCTCTCTCCTTTCTGTCCCCTGCCTAGAGTTAGCTGAATCTATAAATGTGGAACCCATAGACACAGAATGCCAAGAATATTCTTATTTATTTCAAATGCAAGTATAATGCAAAAAAAATGAACTCTTCATTTTATAGAGATTAGGAGAAAACCAAAACCTAACCCAATGAAACCAACACCCCAAATGACTTCAGTGTAAGACGGGTGAGTTCAGCGTGGTAAGAAGCTGAGCTGGGCCTGTACATTTCTCCCCAGAGTTTATTTCTTGTGGAATAAATAAATGTTTAAATATTTAGGTATTAATTGCTATCACTGTGTGTGTCAGAGGCCAGAGGATAACTTTGTGCAACAAATTTTCTCCTTGCGCTCTTCTGCAAAGGTGGTCAGGCTTGCACCACTGTGAGGCAAAAATCTGTAACTGCTGGGCCACCTTGCCAACCGTAGTTGTTTCTTTTAAACTTAGAATTCTTACCTTCCTCTTTCTTTACTTATCTATTGCTAAGTGTCTTTTCAATAGGCAGTATTTGAACTGCTGACCAGAAGCCATGAAGCTCAGTTAGTGCCCTGTACCTCACACCCTGGCCTACACTGGTTGACACATCTTAGCAGTGGCCTTACTATTCGGTATCTGGGTCACTGTAGACTGTTCTCTTCCCTGGTCTCCCCGACACCCAGATGTTCCATCAGTGATGTTCAGGTGGCTCATTTTGTCTGTGGTCACAGTTGGGGTTGTCTAGATTTCTACAGCTGCATGTTTTACTGCCTGCCTTCACAGACACACCTCTTCTTGTTCTTACCAAGGAATAGATGGGAACTGAAAGGAACACAGGGCAGTTAGCTAGCTGCCTGGGATTCCCATCCTCTCCTGCAGGGTGCAGTTCCTTGAGGGTCTCATCCTAAAGTGTGAGACTGTATGTGTTTAGATGACTGTATGTGTTATTCATGCATGGTGTACTGATGCCTGCATTTTGGTATAGGGGTACCATATTCCTTTGTCAGGTAGTTTGCAAATCCAGTTCTCAGTGTTGGAGACCACTTGCAGAGCCTGTGGTCTATCTACGAAGTTATTTATGTTCTAGCACTCTATGGATGGTTTATTTTGTGAGTCTCTTCAAATCCTCACCGAACAGTTCCTATGATCCGGTGCTGTTTTAGAAACCAGAGGTAGAACAGCCAATAAGACAGCTCCATAAAAAGTTCTGCATGGAGTTTGTATTGGTGTCTCCCAAAAGGCTGCATGCTGATGTTCAGTTCCCAGTTCATAATACAAATGGTAGGTAGTGGGACCCTTAAGAGGCAACTCTTAGTAGGAAAAAGGGAGGGCTAAAGGGGCATACTCTTGCGGAGAATATTGTGACCATTATCCCTACTACTCCTCTTTCTTTCCAGAGACAAGCCAGTGCCTATGCCTTTCATCCTTACCATAATGCACTGCCGCACCCCAGGCCCCAAAGCAAGATGTCTGAAACAGAAACAGAAAGAAGTCGGGCCTTCTTCCCATAAGTTGATTATCTCAGACCTTTTATCAATGAAGGAAGGTTTACATTTTGACTTCTGAACCTGTCCCTGGGTAACCAAGAACATTCTAAAATGTCAGAGTATGTGAGGTGAACATAAAGCAGGGGAGGGGATTGCTGGAGAAAGTATGGTTTGTAGAGAGTCACATACAGCTGAGTAGCTCATACAGCTGAAACCGTGAGAGTCAGGAAAAGACATGAGTGGGCTGATGGGATGATTCACAAGCATACTTGAGAGAAGAAAATCTCAGGCAGGGAGACTTCTACAGCTGACAGAGAATCAACTTGCATGTGCGCTTGCTGAAGAGGTTTGAAGACTAGAAAAGGGGCAAGAATGGCAGGAGAGGAGAGAACAAGGCTGGGAATATTAGAAATAAAATAAAGTGACCTAACCCTGGCAAGATGACATGGGCTGCATAGGACTGCAGAGAAAAGAGACTTGGGTTCTGCTTTTAATCTGTTTGGAAGCCACTGGGGTATTTTGAACTAGTTATCCTGCTGGTGACTGGAACATAACAAATTTGCCCTGGGATGCTCTGTAAGAAATAGGTAGAGGAAGGAACCAGAAGCTCTTCAGTGAGAGGAGTCTGCTAACAGTTCACAGTGGAGATGTCAACAGCTGGAAGGCAGGGCAATGGCACTCACGGTGGGAAGTGGCTGGATTCTGAAATATACCAAAGGCAAGGGACTAGTGAAGGTCTGGGAGAAAAACAGGAGGACGGGATGGTCTGTCAGTGTGCTGGCACACGCTAAATGACCAATAAGTGTTTACTGGAGCAAGTAAATAGCATGTTCTAATATAGTCTTCACTAAATTGAAGTACCTTTGGAGTCTGTGTTCATATATTATATGACTTTATATCCCCTACCACCATACACAGTTTTCATATACATTAAGAACCCACCAAATAGTTCTCCCATAACAGAATGCTCCTGTTAGCCAGAAGGAAGTGGAAGAGAGCTACTTTAGGAGTAACTGGGAGAAGGAGCTGCCAGGTGCTTTGAGTTCCTTCTTCTAACCCAGATCAGCTTCTTAATCTGTGTCTTGAAGTTGTATCTCTAGTTCCTACCCTTACTCAGCTTATGATAGACACACATTCCAGCCACGGAGCTCGTGGTAGTCATTCACAAGCTGGAAGTATATTTCAGACACATTGAGAGAGTTGATGTGTACAATAAGAGCAAATTAAGTTCAGTGGGAAATTGGGACCACAGCAGATGCTCTGCTTTTTGGAGGTTGCCAGGAGTTCAATCAAGAGGAAAAAAAGAACATGTCCATTGTCTTCTGAGAAACAAAGATACATCTTGCCCAAACCGAAGAATAGGCAGAGCTCTGATTCTTAGAGTCCCATTGAAACGTCCCTATGTGTGGTGAGTACAGATGAAGGGCTGAGTGGGAACGGCAGGATTCTAAGCTGACCTACTAAGGCTTGTCTGGGATACCAGCTGCTGGGGCTGACTGCAGTCCAAAAAGCTGGACTGAGAGAAAAGGAAATCCCAGCGGCCAGGACTGGCCTTTTAATTTTTTTTTCTATTTCTGCATGTTAGAATAGCAGAACTCACACTTGGCATGGTCTGCAGTTTCCTTGTGTGCTGTTTCTTGTTCTTCAGCTCCGTAGCAGATACAGCTTCTTCTACTCTTTCTGCTAAGTGACTTTATGTTTACCCTAGAATCAACTCTTACAAGGTGATATCCCCCCTTTCAAATTTTAGGCAACAAAAATTTCCTTCTACGCATACCAACTATATCAGCGTAGGATATGAACATTATTTTTGAAATAGTCACTGGCATGACTAAAAAAATAAGCAAAAAGTATTTCTTGCATACAACTGCCAAATACAACCACACCACAATCAAAATAATAGCCACGGAATCAGCCCCTGCAAATCTAGGTATGTGACACAGGATTGCATACATAGGCTCTTATGATTTTACATGAAGTCTGAGGCTATTTTCAAAGGATTTAGTTTAGTGAAATGAAGACTCAGCTAGGCTGGCGAACAAGAAATCATTTGCGGGAGAAATCTGATTCAATTGGTCCAAGATAACTTGGTAATTTAGAATGCAGTAGAGTATTTAATTATTTCATTCACTTCTATTAAGATTAACTTAACATTAGGAAAATGATCTTGGTACATGAGAACCTCAATTTCAAAGCATGGCTAATAAATCCTGGTGCCTCGGAATGAGTTTTGAATCAATGAGTTTCATGTACTTTATTCAGAGATTTCCCAGGCTTGTTTCTTTTGATCACTTTTTTTTTTAATTTTGACACATCAAAGACACAAAGGCCTGGATATTGGCCCACCAACATGGGGCTCTTTCTAGTCAAGGAAAAGTAGTTCATATATGTGAAACTCTAAGAAATTTGAGCTAATATCTAGGGATGAAACCATGGATGGATTTTTGCAAGAGTGGGATAGTGATGATTAAGAGGTTGAATTGCAAAAAAAAGAAAAGAAAATTTGAACATGAAGGAACTGGGAGAGAAGAGCAGTGGACTCAGGGAAGAGTGAGAGAGGTGGGAAGCACTCAGAGGTGTGTGCAAGTTGTGAATACTGGTATCAATAAATTCTGATGTATAAAGAGAATGAGAGGAGGAGGTGAGGCAGAAGAACAGCTTCCCAAAGAAATAAAATTCCAAACAAGGTATTCAATGGACAATTTAGGTAGATAAAAATATACTGAGAATTAAGAGAGTAATGCTATAATAAATGTAAAGCAATAAAATTTTATAAATATTAAATTTAAGATGTAGACTGGAAAAAGGTAGTGAAAGAAAGTATAAGTTACCCAGTTTTACTATCTTTTTAAAAATGAATTTATTTATTTATGGTTTTCAAGACAGAGTTTCTCTAGGTAGCTTTGGAGCCTGTCTTGGTACTAGCTTTTGTAGACCAGGCTGGTCTCGTACTCACAGAGATCTACCTGCCTCTGTCTCCCGTGTGCTGAGATTAAAGGCGTGCACCACCACTGCCTGGCTGTTTAACTGTTTAAAGGTGAAATAAATGCTTTTTTTGTTTTTTACTTAAAACATTTATTGTGTATGAGTTTCAAGTACATGATATGCTTTGACCTTACACTTTTTTTATGGAAAAAAAGAGAGCATCTTCAACAAATGGTGCTGGCAAAACTGGATGTCAATCTGTAGAAGAATAAAAATAGAGCCATATCTATCACCATGCACAAAACTCAAGTCCAAATGGATTAAAGACCTCAATATCAGTCTGAACACACTGAACCTGATAGAAGAGAAAGTGGGAAGTACTCTACAACACATGGGCACAGGAGACCACTTCCTACGTATAACCCCAGCAGCACAGACATTAAGGGCCTCATTGAATAAATGGGACCTCCTGAGACTGAGAAGATTCTGTAAAGCAAAGGACACTGTGACTAAGACAGAAAGGCAACCCACTGACTGGGAGAAGATCTTCACCAACCCCGCAACTGACAAAGGTCTGATCTCCAAAATATATAAAGAACTCAAGAAACTAGACCATAAAAGGCTAATCAACCCAATTATAAAATGGGGCACAGAGCTGAACAGAGAATTCTCAACAGAAGAAGTTCAAATTGACCTTACACTTTTAAAAGCTAACAATAGTACATTGGAGTTAAGATCAGAACTCATAAAATAAAAAGTATGGAAGAAACAATTACATGGTGGGTAGGGAAGTAAACTGGAGGTGATGTAAATAAAAAGAAAAAAACTTAAGAAAATAATATTTACAATATAAACTTCCACATGGAGTTCTTAGGTACAAATATATCAGGATTGATAGAAGATCTGTGTGTAAAAGTCCCCAAAACTCTGATAAAATAAAAAAATTAATGAATAGAGGCTATTTTAAGTTCATGGAGAGGAATACTCACTGTCATCTCTACATGGCTGCTTTGCCTAAACTTTATCTACAGGTTCAATAAAGTCACAGAAAACTGCTGCGTGGACAGTAAAACAGATGCTTCTGAACTTTATAAAGAAAAAAAATATCCACAGCAGTACAGATAGTACTGAATGAGAGCAAAGATGCAGGACTGATATGCTCATAACTTCTCACAGAAGTTCAGCAAGTCAAGAATATTGGTGAGCAATGGACACATAAATAAATCAATGGGATAGAATGCAGATTGCCCTAGTCTTAGAGCTTTGTTTGTTTGTTTGTTTGTTTGGTTGGTTGGTTGGTTTTGCCTTGATAAAACACTGTTTCCAAAAACAACTTGGGGAGGAAAGGGTTATTTCTGCTTCCATCATGGGAGGAAATTGGGCAAGAACTGAAATCAGGAATTCGGAGGTAGGTATTAAAGCAGAGAGTATGGAGAAATGCTGACTACTGGCTTGCTCTCCATGGCCTGTTCAGCCTAGTTTCTTATATACCCTGACACAACCTGTCTAGGGCTGGCACCACCCCTAGTAGACTGAGCCCTCCTATAAATATCATTAATAATAATAATAATAAGGCCCCACAGACTTCCCTAAAGGCAATCTGATGGAGGAATATTCCCACTTGAGATTCCTATTCCCGGATTAATCTAGCTTGAGTCAAATTGACAAACCAGCACACCCTCAAAACAGAGCCTCTTAAATAGTTAGTTGATCTCCCATTTAAAAGGAGTACAGGTTGCTCAGGCCTTTAATCCCAGCACTCGGGAGGCAGAGGCAGGCTGATCTCTGTGAGTTTGAGGCCAGTGTGGAGTACAAGAGCTAGTTTCAGGATAGGCTCCAAAGCTACAGAGAAATCCTGTCTCAAAAAAACAAAAACCAACAACAAAAAAAGAGAGTACAATGTTCCAAAGATAGTCTTTCAAGATATATTGCTGGAAATCAACATGCAAAACATATAATACAAATTGATGCCTGTTCTAATAGTTTCTGTTGCTGTGATAAAGCATTAACTAAAGCCAACTTGGGAAGGAAAACACTCATTTGACAGGCTTACATGTCTAGATCAAGAAACCTTACTATGAGAAGCCAAGGCAGGAACTCAAACAGGGTAGGAATCTAGAAACAGGCATTGAAGCAGAGACCATGGAAGAACCTTGTTTACTGACTTTACCCCCCTGGCTTGCTCAGATACATTTTTAAAAAGAATACAACTCAGTCTGGTCTGGACCCTTCCACATCAATCATTAATCATGAAAATCTCCACAGAGCTGGAAATAGGCCAATCTGATGGAGGATATTCCTTAATAGATGCATCCTCTTCTTCAGTGACTATGGCTTTTGTCAAATTGATTAAAAACAAACGCAATCAGCATAAAACCTCATACCTTTAATGCAAAATAAGCTAAAATAGATGGTTGCACCACAACACCATAAAGATAAGAAAACCTAGGGGAGGTCTATAGGACTCTGGGTACAGTGAGGACTCCTCAGATACAGCTAAGGCACAATCTATACAGCAAAAGATAAAATTGGTGCTGTCAAAATTAAAAACTACTACTTTGATAAACAAACAAAAAGAGTGAGAAAGAGAGAGAATAAATACTCTAGAGTTCTTGAAAACATTTGCAAAAGATACAATAAAGTACCATTAATCTCCTATATCCACAATTCAAAATCTAGAAGCCATGAATATTAAAAAAAATATATCTTAAAACTTGAGCTTAACACTTTAACAAAAATCATAATGAAGAAATGCATAAGTAACAAATAAACATACGAAAAGATTTTCCATACCATCCATCACAAAGACATATATATTGAAACAATAAAACACTATGACATACATCAAAATAGTGGTCAAAATCCATAACATAGACACAATCAAATCTGGTAAGGATATGAACCAAAGCAATTGCTAATCATTTCTGATAAAATGAAAAAACAATATAGGTTGAGAGACAATTTAATGTCATTTAAAAATATGAACAAACACCTAGGCATGGTAGCATACATGACTTTCACCCCAGCACTCAGGAGGCAGATACATGTGGATCTCTGTGAGTTCAAGGCTAGCCTGGTCTACATAGTAAGTTCCAGGACATCCAGAAACTATGTTCTGTGTCATTTATCTGTAGGACTTTAAAACATTTGCACACAATAAAACTACAGAGCAAGTTTTAATAGAAGTGTCATTCATTATTGCCAAAACATGAATGCAGATAATCTTTTCTGAGGAAAATGTCAGTGAGATGTGGTACATTCAGACAGTGAAATATCTTTCTGTGTTGAAAAGAATTATTAAACCTTGAAAAGACATATAGGATATATATGTGTGTGTATAGTTTATATATATATAGTATGTATATAACATATAGTTTTATATGTTACTACCTTAGTCAGGTGTTCTATTACTGTAAAGAAAAACCATGACCTTGGCAACTCTTACAAATGAAAGCATTTAATTGGAATTTGCTTACAGTTTCAGAGTTTAGTCCATTGCCATCATGGTGAGGAACATGGCATCATGCAGGCAGACATGGTGCTGGAGATGTAGCTGAGAGTTCTACATCTGGATCCACAGACAGTAGAAAGAGAGAGACACTGGGTCTGCCTTTGTATTCTGAAGCCTCAAAGTCTACACCCCATGAAACACTTCCTCCAACAAGGCTACACCTCCCAAGCCTTCTCAAGTAGTTCCACTACTTGATGACAAACATGCAGATGTATGAAACTACAGGAGCCATTTTCAGTCAAACCATCACAGTTACAAAGTGGTTGTAGTCTATCCATGCAACATGGTAGAAAATGATACGTGTGCTTCTGGGGAGAAAAGGTATCAATAGTCTTTCATAGTTGTGAACCCTAAAACTACAATACCAACCTGCCAGGCAGGATGTGACCTCTCATTTAATAGTGACACTGCTGTTGTGGGGTAACCAACTACTCTGATTAGATGTGAGGTCCATTAATCAGGAAGGAATTTATGTCTAGTACTGTAAATTTGGTTAGAAACAAACAAACAATAAGCAAAAATAATGAAATATATTTGGAGTAGTCCAAGAACCCAGGAGGCAACTTAGTTCTGTTTTTTTTTTTTTTTTGTTTTGTTTTGTTTTTTTGGCTTAACTGACATGGAGTCAAATTGCTTGTGTTTATAAACACAGACAGATTTTACTCTCAGACCTAATCAGGGAAGCTTCTCATTGCAGTGAACACTGGTCAATTCTGATTCTTATAGTTGTTCAAGATGCCGAGGATACATGCAGATCAACCCTACATAGGACATCTATACAACTCCTTCTAAGGTTCAGGGAACATCTTGAAAGAGGCAAAAAAGTGTGGAAGCTACATTACAGAAAAGCCCTGTGAAGTGCTGTCTGCAGAGCATGACGTGACATAATCTTGCCTGCATAAGACTGGAACCTCTCCACAGTTAATCATTGGTTGGAGACTCATGGGGCCCTTCTAAACCATTGGCTGATATCCTGAGTGAAGTACAAGTCAGGTCTTCAGTTGGGTCATCAACGCTGGTGAGTCAATCAGGCTCCATTAGACAGTTTGAACTTCCTGGTAGCACAGACAGTCTTGGTTGAACTCAGTTACAAAACCCAAAGATATATATATCAGAAAGGGATTTGTAGGAAGGAACAGCAGTTGGCATGGGTGGAAGGGCCGTAAGAGCAGGTTCTGTGACTAATGCTGAGAGCTGTACCAATCTATAGGCATAAGCATAAACATTTAGAAATCAGTTAAATGTATGCTAATTGAGCAAAACACAGTAAGTGACCCCATAGGGCCTGTGTCCTCTTGCTTTTAATCAGGTTTATAGTGCCAGGAATGTTTACTTCCATAAGCAGGCCTCAGGGTGACAAAAACAGAATTCATTACCTCTAGAACAAATGAGACATTATTACACCTGTGGACATATTTTGGCTGAAAGGTGAGTATAGCAAAATGTAGAGCTGGGTTAGGTTGGTGAAGAGTTTTCTCCTCTGATTGCCTGCGTAGCATCTCCCAATGCTATGGATGCTAGTTAGCAGTATGGGGCTTCTAGTTCTAGCTTCTTTTTTTTTATACGTGTGCCAGTTGGTTTTACACATGATGACTGAGTATTAGTATGTGTTCTTTAAAGCGATATTTACTCAATTCTGCTGCTCTTGGTTATTGAGATATAATGGTTCTATGCTCTGTACACTAGATATTTGTCCGATTTCAATTTTTATGGTATTTGCCTAGAGAACTGGTGAGGTTTTTTTTTTTGTCAATGTGACTCAAATGTAGACATATTTGGCATTAAAGAATCTCATTTGGGGAATTGCCTCTATCAGGTTGGTTGTGAAATATCTTCTGGGGATACTGTTTGATTAACATTGCTCTTCCTTTAAAAAATTAGGCATGTAAAGCTAGAAGTTTCACTTCTAGTACTGCTTTCCCTGAAGTGCATGGAATATTATTATTATGTTATTTTAAACTTGTGTGTTTGTATGTATCTGGTGTATGTGTGTGTGTGTGTGTGTGTGTGTGTGTGTGTGTGTGTGTATGGTAATGATGGTAATGTGGGCACACACACATCAAAGTGTATGAAGGCCAGAGGACAGCCCTTTATTGTGTTTGAGACTGAGTGTCTTGAAGTTTTCTATGACGTTTTCTGGATCAACTGACTTACAGGCTTCTGTGACTCTTCTTTCTTCCAAAAGAGCTCAAGACTACAGAAACGCATGGACTGCTTTTAGTGCAGTCTGAGGATTTCAATTCAGTTTCCTGTGCTTGCCTAGCAAAGTTTTTACCCCCAGAACTATTTCCCTAGCCACTAAAGCCCATGTGTTTTACTAAGTTGTGTCTTTATTGGAAATCGATTTACTTAAAAATGGTTTCAAATTTTCACTTTTGACTTCTTTTTGACTGTCTGATTATAATACGTTTGTGTACAGATCCTTCAAATTTATTCCTGAAGGTCTTGTTCAATGTTCCTGTGTTATAATATCATTTGAAAAGTTTGAAATCATTATTTCTTCAGATTTCTTTGTCTAGATCCTTTGTGTTTATATTGACATACCAGATGTTTGAGGCTTCATTAATTTTTATTCATTTCTATCATTCTTTCAATTAGATCACTTCCTTTATATGTAATATTTCTGGCACATTCACCGTGATTTTGTTTATTCAAAGAACAGGACTTCAGAATTTCTGTAACTTGCCACTTTTGTTGGCATCACTTGCTAACTCAGTTTTGATTATGAAATAAATACACTTAATCATAAATATTTAGTGACATAGTTTAGTACATGATCAGACTCTTATTGGTATGAAGGTTTAAAGACCATGTTAATGAAGTCTTGGAATTGGAAGCATTAATTAAATATAATTATTAGTAGTTTCTAATACAATCAATGCAGATAATTAAAATATCTTGTGAAAACTAGTGAACTAGAGTCATAATTTTATATGCTCAGTACCTAAACAGTTTTATGAACTCTTCCTCTGCCCTCTCCAGAGTGGGTTAAGACATAGACCTAAGATGCAAGAATGAAGCCCTGTAGGATGAACTAAGTTTCAAAGCCCTGAACTCTTCTGAGACTTGGCCTTTATTTCTTATTGCTATGACCCAGAGCAAGACAGTTGTGAACACACGCACATACATCCCCCTCACACACACTTGTAAAGTATGAATAGCAGTTACTGAAATCCTGAAGCAAGAAAAATAGTAAAGGCGCGCTAATCTGATTTGGAGTTCTAACATCAAGCCTACTACTTACAGCTGTCAACTGAGTTTGCGTTTTTCCAAGAAAGGGATTAACTACCTAGAGACCAACAACCAAACAATATACACCTTTCTTCACTTTCCCACGCTGTCCCCAGCCTCCTGCTCCAACACATTCAGAGATCATATTTGATACTCTTTTCTATTCAGTCTTCTGTCTTGGGCGCTGAAAGCAAGAACTGAATCTATCACACACCAGTTTTATCTTTCCTTTCAGGGAACTTGGCTTATGCCCAACTGTTTGTAGCAGTAAACTTAACAAATGTTAGGAAAAAACCCATGCCTGGAACATGTGACCACATCTTTCTTACAGCTGCATATTCTAGGTATGTACAAGATATGGCACACAAGGTTGACCTCTACCGTAATCATGGATCATATGTTCTCAGCTCTTTTTGTTTCGTTAATGTCTACTTCTTATAATGTTTCTGTGACCTAACATTTTTTGCCCCCCCATTTTAATGAAAACTCTTTTCAGGAAGATGAGAACCCAGCTGTCGACACAAGAGGTGAAGGATAGAGTTGTAAGAATGCTTCTCTCAATACATTTCAAATTTCAACTCGAAAGAATGCTTTAAGGTGAAGATGAAAGGTTCCTAGTGGAGTTAGTGTGCAAGTTGCACAGGCCATGCAAATGTATCCACCCTACAACCCTAGCGCTCAGATACTTCACTGCTAATATTAGACCCCTTGTAGCTCACAGTTTAGAAAGAACCCTCTCCCCCTCCCACAAGTTCCTGTTAAAGACCAACATATGACTTGATATCTATCTGCTGTCCACAGAAAGATTGCATTTTTCCCTACTTTGTCATAGAATACACGTACATACGTATCAAACTTGAAAAGCACCATCTAGTTCTTACTTTAATTGGATATGATTTGGGTTCTAATAAGATAATTTCCATAAGAACGAGCTATCTTCTGAAGTAATTTGCTCCTTCTGATGTACCACCTCCCCTTCAGTCATTTTTCCAAATTCTTTGAGTTAACTCTTATTTATGTAACCTCCCAAGACTTGATCTCTTTTAATATCTGGTTTAGAGCCTAGATCTTACACCGGGCATATTTCCTTCCTATTTGAAAATCTCAATTAAGCAGTACTGGCTTTTAGTCATTGGAAATTAAGAGTGTTAGTTTAATTTGTATCTTCAATACCATCCCATATCTATTTTTGTACTTTTGACCTATACTATACTTCCAAATCGTTATAACATTCATTTTCTTTATTATGAAACATTTTTCTATGAAATTTTTATTTTCAGAGAAAAGACATCTTATTCAGAATCTTGAACATTACTTGGATACAAATACACTGAAAAAAAAACTTCTATTGATTCTTTGTGGATTTCACATAACGCATTCCAATCCTACTAATCTCCCTGTCTCCTCTCATCCATCCTCTTCCCTTGCAACTTCCAACCCCAAGTAAAACCAGACTTGAAAGAAAAACCAAAATCAAACAAAACAAAGAAAATAAACACAATAAGACAGAAATAAGAAGAAGAATGCTGTCGTGGAAGCTGTGGTGTGGCCCGTTGGGTCACACAGGCAACCCTTTAGTCCACTCATCTTTACTTGCAAGTGTTCATTACCTTGAGTCATTGGTCTGGCTCAAAACCTCTGGTTTCTGTTACACCACAGACAGTGGGTTCTCACTGGGTATCCTCTTGAACAAACTGTTGTTGTCTTGTGTCGTGGAGATCCTGAAGTTTGGAATCTGTAGGTTAGTCTCCTTCATATGCTTCAACAGTTTATAGACTCAGTAGATTTAGAGTGGGCCCTTTCCTTGCTGCAGACTACCTTGGGTGAGCTAGCCAAGGCCATGCTGGAAAGTTCTCTTGGGTAGTAAATAGGGAAATCTGGCCAACTGATCAACCCAGCTATTGCCCAGGCCCAGAACCAGGGTTATAAATTGGCCCACAACAAAAATTGTTGCCGATTTTGTCTCCCTTTCCTTCCAGTTGGAGAATTGTGTCTCACACCCAATACCAACAGCTATTCTTTGACCCAATGTATTTGCTTTGTCAGGTTTAACCTACCCCTTCATTCTTATATGCTTCAGTTTCTCTAGATTACTTCATTCTTTTTATGCCCATGCTTTTTTTAAATACACTGATAAAATTTTTGCTTAATATTTCTTTAAGGTCTTAACCAGCAATTTCATTAGCACTGTGATTCTGAGGTATATTTTTATCTTGACTTCCTGTCTAGGGTCACTGTCTTTTCCTTCCTTTTTTCCTTTCTTCCCTTTCCCTTCCCTCCCTCCTTCTTTCCTTCCTTCTTCACTTTCTTTCTCCTTCCCTTTCTTTCTTCCTTTTTCCCTCCCTCCCTTTCTTCCTTCCTTTTTCTGTCCCTCCTTCCTTTTCTCCCTCCCTCCCTTTCTTCCTCCCTTCTGTCCCATCTTCCCTCCCTTCCTTTGTTTCCTCCTTTCTTTTTATTATTTGTGTCACAGTATGAACGATAAGAACCACAAATGTATGTTTTTTCTTTTCAAGAGTCCTGATTTCTCTTTTGACAGGCACTTAATTTTCTTTTGGATCAAGTGGTTTCTTTTAAGACTAATAGGTTCTATTAATGAAAGCTTACAGTAACTGTCCTGGGGTGCAAGGTTAGTACTATTATTAGGGCTTGGCATTTCTGACACTTTTCCTGGAGTCTTTTAGTTTAAATGAGCTTTTAAAAAATGCATTCAGGCTACTCTTAGAAGTTGAATATTTGCCTGTTATTTGCAAGTTCCTTGATTTTTTACTTTTTATTTCCTGCTAGTTGTTCTGTCTTCTCTTATATGTATGTAACTATATATTTATACATATATAAAATATATTTATAGCACATATTTATTATATATATATATATAGAGAGAGAGAGAGAGAGAGAAAAATACAGACATATTTCTCATGGAACCCCACCTTTTCCGTGTATGGGTTATTAGTTAACTAAAGTTTATGAAAGACTCATTCTGAAGCTTTCTGGAGCTCTTTCTCTGAACAATTCACCCTCTCTCTATAGATAATCCCAGCTCTTACACTCATTGAGTCCAGTTTTCTGTTTCCTTACCTTGGTGACCAGTATCTTCTATTTTTGGCATTGTCTTCAAATCACTCTTTGTACTGAGTATTTTTATGACTTTGGATCTTTTTATCTATAAACGTGGTATTTCATTTCATTTCCTAAGACACAGTAAATGTTTCTTAACTTCTTTCTCAAATATTTAATATTCTTTTGTTGTGTCCTTGATATTTGTAGGATTTTGTATTTGTGATTTTGCATTTAACATGCTAATATATTAATTATTTGAGAATTTCGCATAGTGTATCTTTATCATATTCACCCTTCACCCCTTCTCTTAATTTCTCCAAGACCTACTCCCTAGTGCTCTACATCCTCCCAACTTCATGTTCTCTTTTATTTTTATTTAATTTTTTTCTTCAATATAGTTCAATAATATTTTTTGTATTCCCCAACTCCTCCCAGATTATTTCCAACTCATTGCCCAAACAATATCATGCTCTTCCTTTCAAAAACTGAACAAAACAGTATACCGATACAAGAACAAACAAAATCAGACATAATAAAAAAATGTCAAAAATACAAAAAAAAAACCCAAAGCTCTCTCTCACACACACATACACACACACAAAATATGAAGTCTGTTTTGCATATGCAGCTACTTCTGGGAATGGGGTCTGACCTGGAGTGTGACTGATATACCCGGTGTTCATGGTTTGGAGAAAACTGCCCTCTCTCTTCTCAGTTAGTACCTATCAATTGCAGGTAGCTTTCTGGTAAGTGTTGGGACTTGTGTCTACTTTCCTTTTCAGTGGTAGGATATTGTCTGGTTTGAGCTCAGGCAAGTCTTGTGTGTGTATACCATCAAAATTTCTTTGAGTTCATACATGTGTTGTTTTATGCCCATGCTCTCATTTTAAAACCTGACATGGTGTTTTAAGGATTACTTCTGAAAGAGGCTGTTTCCTTGGATCATCCATCACCTCTGGCTCTTACAATCTTTCTGCCTTCTCATCTGCACAAATCCCAGAAACTTGAGAAGTTTGACAAAGACATCACATTCAGGGGCTCCTGAGCATTTATAATTAACGTTTCAGCTCTGAGCACTGGCTTTTGGAAGCATGGACCAGGCCTGTACTGATTGGACGAAGAGCTGAGTGGCAGGTCTCGCAGCTGGAAGTCCCATTCTCTAGGACATAATCCCCTAAGGAACATCCCCTGCCCAGCACATCCATCACAGCCTCATTACCTGTCAACAGGAAAGACTCCTGCAGGCAGGCCACTCCTACCCCCACTGGACCCTATAATCTTCAAGTCCCATCATTCCCCACAAACTCAACTACCCACTGTAATATCAGCAGTCCCCAAATGCACAGACACCAACTGCACTGACTGGAGAAAGAGAGTTCTGGAGGCACAGAAACCACCTGCACTAATTGAATGAAGAGCAGTTTCCTGGAGGCCCAGATACTTTCTGCATTAAATGGAGAGAGAGAGTGGCTCCCAGAGGCTCAGATACCAACTACATCAGTTGGATGAAGAGATGTGTAGATGCCTGTGTAAGAATGCATTCAACAACATAAAAAGCAATATGGCACTATGAGAACCCAGTGGTTCTACAACAGCAAGACCTGAATATCCCAATGCAGAAGAAGCAGAAGAGAACAACCTTAAAAATAACTTTATGAAGATGATAAAGGCCTTAAAAAGGAAATAAAAAAAATCCCATAAATAAATTCAGAAAAAGACAAACAAAAACTTGGAAGAAATAAAAAAAAATCCCTTAATGAAAGTCAATAAAAAAATCAAACAGGTGAAGAAAAAGTCTTGAACATTGCAATAGAGGCAATAAAGAAAACACAAACTGAGGAAATTCTGGAAATGGAAAATCTGGGTAAATGAACATAAGCTACAAATGTAAATATAACCAAAAGAATACAAGAGATGGAAGAAAGAATTTCTGGTGTGAAAGATGTGACAGAGGAAATAGATTCACCAGTCAAAGAAAACATTAGAGTCCACAAAGTCATAACACAAAAACATCCAGGAAATCTGAGGCAGAATGAAAAGAACAAACCTAAGAGTAATAGAGATGGAAGAAGAATAATAACAGCTCAAAGGATCAGAAAATATATTCAACAAAATCATAAAAGAAAAATTTCCAACCTAGAGAAAGAAATGGCTATAAAGATACAAGAAGCTTAGAGAACACCAAATAGACTAGACCAAAAATAGTGCCCTTGCCACATAATAATCAAAACACTAAACATACAGAATAAAGAAAGTATGTTAAGAGGTACAAGGTAAAAAGGCTAAGTAACATAGAAAGGCAAGCTAATCAGAATAGCACCCATCTTCTCAATGGAGAATCTGAAAGCCAGAAGGTCCTGGACAGAGGTTTTGCAGACACTAAGAGACCATGAATGTCATCCTAGACTACTATATCCAACCAAAATTTCAATCACCGTAAATGGAAATGGAAAAAACAAGATATTCCATGACAACCAGATTTAAATTAAATAATTCCTATCCACAAATACAGCCCTACAGAAGTAAAACTCCAACCCAAGAAAGTTAGTTACACCCATGAAAATATAGGCAATAGATAATTCCACACCTGCAAACCCCAAAGAAGGGAAACAACACATATACTACTAACAAAATTAAAGGAATTAACATTCGTTGCTTATTAATATTAATAACAATGGACTCAATTTGCCTATAAAAAGACACAGGCCAACAGAATGAATTCAAAAACAGGATCCGTTCTTCTGCTGCATACAAGAAACTTACCTCAACTTCAAAGACAGACATTACCTCAGAGTAAAGTTTTGGGAAAGGCTTTCTAATGAAATGAACATAAAAAAACAAGTTGGTGTAGCTGTCCTAATATTCTAACAAAATAGACTTCAAATTAACATTAATCAAAAGATGGGGAGAAAGACATTTCATATTCATCATAGGAAAAAATTCATCAAGAATTTTTGATGAAGTATCAATTTTGAATTTTATGCCTCAAATACAAGGGCACCCACATATGTAAAAGAAACATTACTGAAGCTTAAGTAACACATCAAACCTCACACAGTAAGAGTGAGAAACTTCAGCACCCAACTCTGTATATACAAACCACAAAAAGATACAACAAAGAAAGAGAATTGCACACCACTTTCTGTCATGAACAGTGATCCAAAAAATACTCGAAAAATACTGGCAAACCATAACTAAGAACACATTTAAAAAAAAAAACTCATCCACTATGACCAAGTAGGCTTCATCCCAGAAATGCAGGGATGGTTCTATATCTGAAAATTTGTCAATTTAATCCACCATATAAACAAACTGAAAGAACAAAAACCCACAAGATCATTTCATTAGATGTTGAAAAATTCTTTGACAAAATCTAACACTTCTTTATTATAAAGGTCTTGGAGATAGCAGAGATACAAGGAACATACCTAAATATAACAAAGACAATATACAACAAGCCCACAGCCAACATCAAATTAAATGTAGAGAAACTCAAAGCAATAAAACTAAAATCAGGAACAAAACAAGGCTGTCTACTCTCTCCATATGTATTTAATATAGTACTCAAAGTTCTAGCTAGAGTAATAAAACAATAAAAGGAGATCAAGGGAATATAAATTGGAAAAGAAGTCAAACTTTTGCTATTTGCAGATTATATGATAGTTTACATAAGAGACCTAAAAAATTCTACTAGGGAACTCCTACAACTGATAAACACCTTCAGTGATGTGGCAGGATATAAGATTAACTAAAAAAAATCAGTAGCCCTCTTATATAAATAGGCTAAGAAAGAAATCAGAGAAACATCACCCTTTACAATAGCCACAAATAACAAAATATCTTGGGGTAACACTAATCAAATAAGTGAAAGACCTGTATGACAAGAACTTTAAGTCTTTGAAGAAAGAAATTGAAGAAAATACCAGGAAAGATCTCTCATGCTCTTGGATAGGTAGGATCAACAAAATAAAAATGACAATCTTGCCAAAAGCAATCTACAGACTCATTGCAATGCCCATCAAAATCCCAATTTTACCACAGTGATACTTGCTTGGTGATGTTCACAGCAGCATTATTTGTAATAGCCAGAACCTGGAAACAACCTAGATGCCCCTCAACTGAAAAAATGGATAAAAAACCAAAATGTGGTACATTTACACAATAGAGTATTACCCAGCTGTAAAAACAATAATGACATCATGAAATTTTTAGGCAAATGGATGGAACTAGAAAAAAAAAATCATTCTGAGTGAGGTTAACCCAGAAAGACAAACATTATATGTACTCAGAAGTAGATTCTAGATGTAAAGCAAGGGATAACCAGACCAGAATCCACAGACCCAGAGAAGATAGGTAACAAGGAGGACCTAAGAGAGAAACATGGATCGCCCTGAGAAGGGGAAATAGATGAGATCTGCTTGGTAAACTGTGGGCAGGGGGCAGTAGAGGGTAGGGGATAGGGAATGAGAACATGAGGGAATTGGATGGTTGAGTTGGGGGAGGCACAAAGTGGGAGAGCAATGAAAAAGATATATTGATAGAGGGGGCCATTGTTCATATATTTATTGTCTATATATATTGTGTACAGTTACTGTACTCATTGTATATAGTTTTTCTTATATTAGTTATAGCCTTCTTTCTATTTTAGACAAAAGGGAAAATATACTGATATTTTATTTATGTTTTAATCAATAAAGCTTGCCTGAAAATCAGAGGACAGAATTAAGACACTAGAGGCCAGGCAGTGCTGTCATACATTTGTAATCTCAGAATTTTGCAAACAGAGGCAGATGGATGTCTGTAAGTTCAAGGCCACCTTGGGCTACACAAGATCAATGCAGAAATAGATCCAGGTGGTGTTGGCTCGTGTCTTTAATCCTAGTACTAGGGAGTCACATGACTTTAATCCAAGCATTAACGGGGAATATAAGACTGGAGGAGACAAAAGCTCAGGGCTCAATCTGCAGTCACCCAGCCTTGGTGGAGGTAAGACTTCTCTAGTGGCTTGGCTGTTTTGTTTTCCTGATCTTCAGCTTGAATCTTGATATCTGTCTTTTGATTTTTATTATTCATGCTATATTTGTATCACTATAATGGGGAGGTGGGGGAGGATCTGGGAGTAAGTGGGAGGGCCTAGGAGGAGTTGGGGGAGGAAAAGCCACAATCAAAATATATTGTAAGAAAAAATCTACTTTCAATAAGAAAATAATATAGAAATAAAATTACAGAGAAGTTGATATAATAATACATTAAACTTCACTCCTTAATCCTCCCCTTTTCCTATATTTTTATCTCCTTCTTATAAATTGAATATTGTGTCTTGATTTTTAAATACATTTTTATAAATGTTTACATTTTCTAATCCTCAGCAAAGCTGCTTGGGGCTTTATTTAGAAGCAAGTCTGGAGCTTGGTCTCAGAAGGGAATGCAGAGTGTGAGGTCATTCTTTATTCAAAGGCTCTTTGGACCTTCCAGTCACAGTTGCCAGCAAAGACCTGTCTCGTCCTGTTGATACCATTGGAAAGTTTGAGGAATGCAGAAGTTGCAAGGTCAAGGAGTTCCAGCTTTCTGACTAAGACTTGGACTTGTTTGGTATTAGGAAGGTCATTCATGTGAAAACATATTAAAAATGACTATGAATTATCTATGTTTTTATTACAAAGAAACTTTCCAGCAACACAAGCATTTCTATAACTCCGGTTAACTGTTGCTAAGACCAGGCCCAGCTCTTGATGCTGGCGATCTACACTCACTGTAGGCTCCTGGTCATGGAGCAGCACATCAAAAGACTAAGGGAATATAATTTTTCATTATCGAATAAAGTTATGTAGACATGTGTCTAAAACTTAGAAAGGCTCTATCATAGAATTGCTAAGGGTGTGTGGGGCAGTCTCAGGAAACAAGTAAAAAAATAATTATGCATTTTAAAAATTTAGGATGAGGGTTCTTGCCTCTGGAATGAAGTACAATAACTTTGGAATAAGAAGTGATGAACATAGACAACAATGAGGACTCTAAGAGAGACATACATGGATCTAATCTACATGGGAAGTAGAAAACGACAAGATCTCCTGAGTAAATTGGGAACATGGGGACCATGGGAGAGGATTGAAGGGGAGGGGAGAGAAAGAATGGGGAGCAGAGAAAAATACAGCGCTCAATAAAATCAATTTAAAAAAGGAAAAAAAAAAAGAAGTCATGGCCCATTTAGAGAAGCAAATGCTTTTCCAAATGACATTTCTATCAGAAACCCGGTTTTCCCACTTTGAAGTAAGCATGTACAGCACAGGTAGTCAGTGATATGTAAAACCGTCATGATAGTAGAAACAAGAGGATGTTGTCATGTATAATTTCCTCCAATCCCATTTCCTAGCGTTACCTTTCCTGACATAACCATCCCTGAGAAAAATCCCACCTTCGCCAAATACTGATAAAACCAAGCAAAGGATGTATAGTAGAGGGAAAAAATGTACTAGCACTGGGGATATTTTAGGGAATTCTCTTGGTAATAATTGGGCAAAGAAACTGCTAACTGCTAAAATACATATTGTTTAGAAAGTAGATTTAGAAAGATTCCCAAAAGAGCTCCCACATGACTGTCAACACAGACCTTCAGAAACAGAATGGACGGATTTTAGAAATATAGATTTCTATACAAATGTAGAAGTTTTTGAGAACACCATGTGCTAGGGGGCATGTGGTTAAGGACATGTGTTCTCACAGAAGACCTGAATTCAGTTCCTAGAACCCACAGGGTGATTCATAGTCATCCATAACTTCAGTTCCATGGGATCTAATACCCTCTTTTTGTTTTTGAAGGCATCATACACACACAGTGTACACACCTGTATGCAAACAAAACATTCATACACATAACATAAAATAAAAAGTATAAAATGGTTACAGAAGAAGATACCCAAAGTGGACATTTCTCTTCTCCACTTACATACACAGATGACTGTACCCACACAGCTATATGCACACACACACACACACACACACACACACACACACACAAGCAAAAACTTGTTGAGGTAAATATACATGTTCTAAAATGATTCAATATATGAAGATGAAGAGATGCTATACAGCATTGGGGTGTATGCTTAGAGACAGCAAAAGCTATGCAAGTATTTTTCACTTTTCTTGTTTCATAGTTAAGATGGAATTTTAAAAAGGTATATCACTATATATTAAAGTTAACTTCAAGTAAAATAAAACTAAGAATTTTTAACTTGTTAATAAGGCTTTATTTGCTGTATTTCAATAGGCTATACCAATCTCTTTGATTATCACCTTTAAACTTGAGCTCTTTAGAGCTGTAAGAACTCTCTGCAGTTTTTTTCCCACAATTAGTTGAATTATGGGGAATGTAGGAAGTAGTCAGGCCATGTTTTCTGATAACTATATTATTAGGTTTACTGGAGACAAGGATCCAAGGAATCTCTTTAGTCAAAGTTTTGTTGATTGCATTGCTTCCTTTCCTTATTTCTAAGTCTTTCTGCTGTTCTCATAGTGAACGATTGTAACTTTGGTGGGATTATTTACTGGCTAAACCATCTAAATTACCACTTATATTGATTATACCAATGTATAAGCAGTTAGTGTCCATTTAGCCTTCTGCAGACAATATATTTATAATAAAAATTCCAATCAGTAAAAGATGCAAAACTTTCATGATGAGCTACACAGAAATAAGACAAGGGATACCTGTAAAGAAAAAAGATTAAAGAGAGAGATACCTTCCATTAACCTCTTTTCTTCACAGAGATCAGCAGTCAGTGATGGGTTTTAAGCTTCTTCTCCCCAGATGCCTAAGACAGGAGCTCGCATATATGAATGTCTGTTCCAAAGACAGAAAAATTTGGGTAAATGGAGAAGTCTTTGCCCAAGCCAGGCATTATATTCTGTCCTGTTGCAGAAGCACAGGTTTTATTAAAGTTAATACGAGAGAGTGGATTATAGGCCCATATTTCTATATGGTATGATAGCCAGGCTCAAAAGCCATAGGTCACACCTGAGATGGTCACATACCCTTCCAGACAGGCTGTCGCTACCCTAACAAAAGGTCAGGATGTTGTTGCTCAGCTCCTTGTAATTTGGAGGATGTCTGAAAAGAGGTGCTAATTCAGCCTATGTGAAAGGTAGTTTACTTACCAGGGAAAATATGACAGCAAGCACCGGTAGATGTGGACGTGTCTAAAAGCCATTCACTTGGTTACCTAGGAAACAGAATACTAATGAATTTTACCCTTCAGTTTATGTTTTGATATATAAGGTTGTTTGGAGAATAAACAAGAGTAATTCTTCAGCATGTGGACTCAGGATCTCATGAGGGATCATGGAGAATCTCCCTCCCGATAAAGCCAAAAGAAAAAAAAAAAAAACACAAGGGAAGAGATAACCCAGAGGGGGCATTGAACATGCATTTGAATGCTTGCTAATGAACATATTCATTAACATGACTAAATTCATATTATTGAACACTGCTGTTGAAAATCATTACACAATACATCTATATATGAGAAACACCTAAGCAAAGTGATAAACTGCTTAATTAAAAAAAGCAACAATAAGGTGAGCATCCAAACTGCCTAGGCTCCCACAAAGCCAGTACGTGCAGTAGGATCAAAAACCCAGTGCCATTGTTCTTGAGTTCTCAGTAGTCCTCATTGTCTGCTATGTTCAGCGAGTCCGGTTTTATCCCAGGCTTTTTCAGACCCAGGCCAGCTGGCCTTGGTGAGTTCCCAATAGAACATCCCCATTGTCTCAGTGTGTGGGTGCACCCCTCGCGGTCCTGAGTTCCTTGCTCGTGCTCTCTCTTGCTCGTGCTCTCTCTCCTTCTGCTCCTGATTTGGACCTTGAGATTTCTGTCCAGTGCTCCAATGTGGGTCTCTGTCTCTGTCTCCTTTCATCGCCTGATGAAGGTTAATATTCAGGAGGATGCCTTTATATTTGTCTTTGGATTCACCTTCTTATTTAGCTTCTCTAGGATCACAATGGAGGTGGGTGGTCCTTGGACTTCCCACAGAGCAGGGAACCCTGATTGCTCTTCGGGCTGACGAGGAAGGGGGACTTGATTGGGGGAGGGGGAGGGAAATGGGAGGCGGTGGCAGGGAAGAGGCAGAAATCTTTAATAAATAGATAAATAAACAAATAAAAAAAGCAACAATATCCCGATACAGGCAAAATAGGAGGCATGTGAGGAGTTTGATGATAGCAGAGGTAATTTTAGGAGCAGAGACAATTAAACCCGATGGACTGAGCTCAGACATCTAAGTGACTGTAGCCTAGGGGATGCCTACAAAAGGGTGGATTCTTGAATTATTATGACATTAGTAAACTTTTCTGTGAAACAATACAGATGTAAATAGTGTAACAGGGTGCTGGTGGTTATCTAGTGGACGGCCAGCATGTGTGCCCTGACATGGACAGAGAACCAAGCAACCAGGCAAAGACAGAAGACTCACTTGCAGAGAAAGGGAGAGTACGAACATTTTAAACCCTCTTGGATTGAGGGAGTCTAAGGCTGAAAGTTCACTAAACAGAGACTGCCTTGACTATTTTATAAGACCTTTGCATCCTCCTCTTCATCCTCCTGGTCTTATTTAGATACCTGCCCCCATACATTCGATATCATATATATGTAGCTGACAAAGAGTTACCTATTTTTTAGGCTGTCTTTTCATGGAGTTATTTCCTTCACTTTGTAGAAGCTTTTAAATTTTGCATGATATTATTTGTCAGTTCTTCATGTGATTTCTTGAGCTGTCAGGGCACTTAAACTGAATTTCTTAATAATGTGTTATATTTACTGATAACGATGAAAACTGAAGATAATAAAAATGTTTGGTCTGCCTCAAACCAAATCAAACCACCAGAAAATTTTAAATAAAAACACCTTCAGTAGTGTCAAGAAGCACATACTAGTAATCATAGCACTCAGAAGGCTGAGCTTGGATTGTGGATTCTAGGCCACTCTGGCATAAAGAACAAGACCTTGCCTCAAACAAGACAAGACAATTGTGCTGGCTGGTTTTCTGTGTCAGCCTGACACAGATAGAGTCATCAGAGAGGAAGGAGCCCCAGTTGAGGATATGCTTCATGAGATCCAGCTGGAAGGCATTTTCTCATTTAATAAAAACTGGGGGAGGCCTAAGCGCATGGTGAATGGTGACATCCCTGGGTTGGTGGTCCTGGGTTCTGTAAGAAAGCTGGTTGACCAAGCCATGTGAAACAATCCAGCAAACAGCTCCTCCCCATGGCCTCTGCATCAGCTCCTGCCTCAAGGATCCTGCCCTGTTTGTGTTCCTGTCCTGACTTCCTTTGATGATGACCAGCAATACTGAAGTGTAAGCCGAATAAACCCTTTCCTCCCCAACTTGCTTTTTTAGTCACGGTGTTTCGCCACAGCAATAGAGCCTCTAAGACAACAATACAAAATGAGTAACAAAAATAATAACAACAAGACCGTAATATGTAAACATTAAGTAAAACAAAATTTAAACCCCATCCTAGATTATTTAGGCAATAAACTTTAACAATTCTAACTACCTAGCATAAATAGATGTAAATGTCTTGTTCTACGTAATCTTTTTGGGATTTTTAAAAGGAATTGATAAAAATATTAGGTATTCATCCCAAGAATTAAGGAAAATGAAATTAATCAAAGAAAACCTCACACTTTATTTATTTATTTTAACCACAGGCTTGGTGGGTCACATAGAAGGTGCTTGAAGACATAATCCAGCTCCACCCTGCAAAGTTTGACTTGCTTGGTTAGAGTTGAACCTATTTTGTTTTTAATCTCTAGAGCTGCTGGTGATGTGTCACCCAACTGGCAGGAAACATGAATGGACCTGCCTTAAAAAAAGACATTTTTATGTGCATATTTGTTATTATAATTTTATCTAGCTATTCTATACGGTTTTTGATATGCTGTTTTATGTAGATTCTGGGGACTGAACCCAGAATCTCCTAAATATTAAGCCAAACTACGTCTAAATTCTAAATGCATTATATTAGTGAATCCAAACATATTTAATAAATAAATAAATAATAAACAACACTCTCAGAAAACTCAAGAACCACATTAATTCATAGTGACAACTGGTGATGTTTTTAGAAGCTAAAATATTGCTGGGGTTCATTGCAAGAAAACGAAATTTTGTTTTCATATTTCACTTTATAAACATTTAGTGTGTATTTATATTTCTATGAAATTTGATCACTTGGAACCACCATATAGATCTTCTTCATTACCTGTTTCAACACTATTAGCTTATTTAGATATAATTAACAACTTAGAAATGCATCGAAATGTTATGAATTTTAGTTTTCCAATGTACTGTTGTTTCTGCATTATTGTGTAATGTGTACACTCTGGTGATCTGATACTCAGTCTGCCAGCCTTGTACTGCAAACACCTTTACTACTCAACCATCTCATCAGTCCAGGGTTTGAAAGTTCAGTTTAAATGACTTCGTGAATTTTGCATGCAAATGGATGAAAATAGAAAACACTATCCTGAGTGAGGTATCCCAAACCCAAAAAGATGAACATGGGATGTACTCACTCATAATTGGTTTCTAGCCTTAAATAAAAAACATTGAGCATATAATTTGTGATCCTAGAGAAGCTAAATAAGAAGGTGAACCCAAAGAAAAACATATAGTCATCCGCCTGGATATGGGAAGTAGACAAGATTGCAGGGCAAAACCTGGGAACTTGGGGGTGAGGCAGCATGGGGCTAAGGGGAAATGGGGTGAGAGACATGAGAAGGGGAGAATGGGGGGAGCTTGGGGGAATGGGATGGTTGGGATAAAGGAAGGGTGGACATGGGAGCAGAGAAATATATATCCTAATTTAGGGAGCCATCTTAGGGTTGGCAAGAGACTTGACTCTAGAGGGGCTCGCAGGTGTCCAGGGAGATGTCTCCAGCTAGTACCTTGAGCAAGTGAGAAGAGGGAACCTGAAATGACCCTATCTTATAGCCATACTGATGAATATCTTGTATATCACCTTAGAACCTTCATCTGGCAATGGATCGAGACAGAGACAGAGACCAAATTGGAGTACCGGACTGAGTTCTTAAGATCCAAATGAGGAGCAGAAGGCGGGAGAACATGAGCAAGGAGGTCAGGACCACGAGGGGTGCACCCACCCACTGTAACAGTGGAGCTGATCTATTGGGAGCTCACCAAGGCCAACGGGACTGGGACTGAATAAGCATGGGATGAAACCGGACTTCTGAACGTGGCGGACAATGAAGGCTGATGAGAAGCCAAGGACAATGGCACTAGGTTTCAATCCTAATACATGAACTGGCTTTGTGGGAGCCTAGCCTGTTTGGATGCTCACCTTCCTGGTCCTGGATAGAAGTGGGAGGACCTTGGACTTCCCGCAGGGCAGGGAATCTGGACTGCTCTTCATTCTCGAGAGGGAGGGGGAATGGAGTGGGGGGGAGAGGGAGAGGGGTAGGGGAGTAGGGGGAAGGGGCGATGTGTGCGAGGAGGGGGAGGGAAATGGGAAACGGGGAGGAGGCGGAAATTTTTTTTTTGTAACAACTAAAAAAAATAAAATAAACAAAAAACAAGTTAAGTTTGTTAAACATCATTTTTTTTTTTTTTGAAACTAGTACCCCTATTGCTGAAAATACATTCCCACGTGAGCCCGCAAGAGATGAATTCTGCTCCGGCGCGTGTAAATGGCTGGTTTTTCACTCTCAGCTTCAAAACGTTGATCTGTCGTGAGTGCTGGCTTCAGTTTTCTCCTGATTATTTTATTTTCATTTCATATATTTAAAAAATATTGATGGAGAGATGGCTCAGTACTTAAGAGCATTGGCTCTTCTTCCAGAGGACCCAGGCTCAGTTCCCAGGACCTACGCGGAAGCTCACAACTGTTTATAATTCTACCTCCACGAGACCCAACACACTCACACACATGTACCTGCAGGCAAAATAGCAATGTGCATAAAATAAAAAAAATAAATCATTTTAAAAATTTATATTTTCTCCATGTTCCCTGAGCTACTTTTTCTTTGTCCCCTCAGCTGAGAAGAATTTGTTTAATATTTTCACGCCCCAAAGAGACACTTTAATAGCAGCGTTTCGTCAAACTAACTGGATCCCAAGCGTCCCATTTCCTCACTCTTGTGAGGGAGGGCGTTCACTTTTAGGTTTGTAGTGCTGGGGATAGGGCTTCGAGACTCTTAAGCAAGCACAGTACACCGAGATGTACCCCTAGACATCTCACGGTGTCGATGCTTTTGCTAGTCCCACAAAGTCACGCTGTGTCCTTCCTGTCTCCTTTCCTTTATGCAGATCTCTGATGAACTTGAGCTCAAGGGCTTCCTCTAAAGCCCATGGGCGGAGTTGGCTGTCTGCATTTTCTTCTGCACTGACTTGAGAGGCTTTTGTAACCACACGTTCGTGGCTGACGTGCTGAGGCCACAGGGTGGGAGCTAACTGGGTTGAGGATATGGAAGTCTCTGCTAGCATGTGCTGAAAGTATTGGGCAAGCCTTTGGTGTTATGAGGCAGTGAGAAATGATCTCCTTTTATTCTGCTCCACATCTCCTTGCTGATAGCTACCTCCTGTCTGTGCCCCCTACCTCCAGTCTGTGTCCCCCACACTACTCCCTGTCTGTGTCCTCCCACGCCTTATTGTGTCACCCCCAGTACCTCCTGTGTGTGTGTTCACCCTTCCTGTCTGTGTTTTCCCAGCTCTTCTCTATTAGAAATATGCTCAAAGTGATCTGTGAAACCATCTGGATCTGCTATTTTCCCGTTAGGAAGTTTTAAACTCATGGTGCATTCCTTGATGGATACAGGACTATACAAATAATCTAGTTTTAAACTCATGGTGCATTTCATTGATGGATGCAGGACTATACAAATAATCTAGTTTTAAACTCATGGTGCATTTCATTGATGGATGCAGGAGTAATCTAGTTTTTCGTTCACTGCCTTTTAGTTTGATTCACTCAGGAAATTGTCCTCTAAGTTGTCAACCTTATGGTTTGAGTTATAATGATTTTGTTCAATTTCTAAAGAGTCTGCAATGATGCTTTTTGTGGCTATGTGATCAGTTCTACTTAACCATCTCGTCTGGTCATTCTGGATAAAAGTTTGTTAGCTCTCAAAGAACTAGACTTTCATTTTACTGCTTAAAAGCATGTCTGGGAAGTAGAAAAAGACAAGATCTCCTAAGCAGATTGGGTGCATGGGGAGGGTTGAAGGGGAGGGAAGAGACAGGGAGGGGAGCAGAGAAAAATGCAGAGCTCAATAAAAATCAATAAAAGTCTGTTTTTTACTTTTTTAGTTTCTGCTCTTTTGTTGTTAGTTCCTTCCTTCTGTTTGTTTTTAATTTTAATTTTATAAGTAATTGCATATTAATTTATCATTCATTATTATTGTTCATATCGATACATTTCTTTTTAAAAGGATTTAAGTATAAATATTCTCCAATGAACTGCTCTAGATTTTGTGACTTTTAATGTTATACTATATTTTTACCACCTTTAAAATGAGTTTAAATTTCAGTTGAAATGTCTTTGATTTTCAGACTGCTTTGCCATGTAATATTTTAATATATTTTCCACTAAACATCATTGTAGTTGTTTTAAAAATGACTCTTAGTGTTGTATCTAGGATAACTATGTGCAAATCACACAAACATACAAGGAAAGAAACATAAGTTACACTATTCTTCGAATGTATTATATATTTAGGAACACAACTTTAAAGTAGAAGCCTTATTAAACTTGCGACATTGAGAAGCCCCAGGAAATATCTCTGGACTTTTCAGAGCTTGATATTGCTCATATGTTTTGTCTTCACCAAAGACAATTTTGCTCAACTCTTATTGGTGTGTATGTGTGTGAGTGGGTGTGTACATGCATGGAAATGTGCATGAAGTATATGTGTGTGCTTACGTGGGGAGGCCACTGGGTGATGTTGGGTGCCTCCCTTCATCAGTCTCTGAATTATCTTCTGAGATAGAGTTCATATGGGAACCCAGCACACACAAATTGATTAGATAGTCTGGCCAACTTATCCTGCAGACCTGCCTGTCTCTTCCTACTCTTTCCTAGGTTTACAGATGTGAGTAAGCATAGATGATTTCTTGGCATGGGTGCTGGGAAATCCAAACCCAAGTCTTCATCCTTATACAACAGACAATTTACAGATTGAACCATCCCTCAGGCCATTATTTCAGTCTCATGAATTAGCATCATTGACGATTGATCTCTTATTTTTATATACCAAGTGTTTTCTGCAAATGGTAAATATATTAAAATAAAAATTAGATCATAAAATAAATGTAAAAATAGCCTTGTATTTTTAGAATAGCCCCAACCTGATGGAAACTTACTTCATGGGTCGTTTGATAAAGGGTTTCATGTGCTAATATATTGCTTAGCATTTTTGCATCTATACATCTGAAAGAGAACAATATATTTCTTCTGTCTCATTGTTGTTATATTTTATAATTGAGGTTATTTTGTTCTCATAAAATAAGTGTGGAAGTAGCTATTGCAAGTAACGTATGCAGGAAACTATACATGGAGTGAACACACGTTGGAACAATAAATACAGTTGCTAATGCTAACACAACCATGATTATATAAAAGGCTACCACCCATTCAGGCATACATATTTTGGGCTAAATTAACTGTAAACAAAACTTTATCTCATTAGTCATTAAGATTTGGGAATATAGCTGGCCGGTGGTGGTGCACACCTTTAATCCCAACATTTAGGAGGCAGAGGCAAGTGAATCTCTGTGAGTGCGAGGACAGCTTGGTCTCTAAAGCAAATTCCAGGATAACCAGGGCTACAAAGAGAAACGTTGTCTCAACAAACAAAAGTAAGACAAAACAAACAAAGAAAAAAATTTGTGAATATGTATGTATATATATAGACCACACTAATATTATCTTTCAGTGATAAAATTGATATTTAGAGTTTATTGTCCATTAACTTCTTTAGGGTTTTTGTTGGTTTGGTTTGGTTTGGTTTAGGTTGTCTTGAGACAAAGTCTCACTATGAAGCCCAGGCCTGGCCTATAATATTCTCTATAGCCCAGTCTTGACTCTAGCTTATGCTCATCCTGCCCCAGCCCTTGGGTTGCTGGGATCACAGGCAGTTGTTGAAAAGCATCAGTTACTTCACGTGTATGACATGCATCCACTTTTCCTTTTGATTTCCTCTAATTCTAGAAACTTGTATTTACTCTCCTAGCATATGTTCACGTCATACATAGTTTGACCTTCAATTTTGAATAAAATCAACTTGAAATGAAAAAAAATTAGATCATAATTTAGATCCTACCTCACACTGAGCCTATCAAAGAGCTCTTTTTTTCTCATTTCAAGTTAGTAATATATTTTATTTGCTATTTTGCTGTTGCTTACTGTTTACAGAATTTTCTTTCAACAATAAAGGTATATTTAATTTGATATTTTTTTCTAAGAAGATGGAGGCAAAGGAGAAATTATTTGAAAGTAATATAATGATATAGATGATAAAAGCCAAAGTTGGATATTTATTGCACAAAATTTAAACCTTGATTTATTTAAATGACAGGTCTATAGAAAGAAATATGCCATAAAAGATGCTACACATTGAATTCATTATTGAGTTCAAATTTACCACAATAGAATGAAGTGACCACTAGATTAAGTTGTGAAATATCCTATGTAGTCATCATTCTGACAGTGTTCTCTGAATTCAATTCTCATGAGGCATCTTGGTTTTCTTTTTCACATGTGGAACTCATTGTGACTTTGTAGGAAGTGAAAACTGTCATGTAAATCTTTATTTCCCAAGTATCGAGTATGGACGACATGTGTCCCCTTGTTCTGTGCTAACAAGGAGGAAACTATGCTTCATTCTTAATACATGAAATAAATTCAAGAGTTTCTCCATCGCAATGAGCACTGGTCCCCGGAGAGCTGGCTCCATCAGATAAGCGAGTGATAAATTGGAGAAGATAAGGTCTAGCATAATGTTAACTTGAACTTTCTCCACTTTCACATTCACACAACCCAGAAAATGACTTACTGAGCATCTCCATTGTGTCGCTTCTCGACACTGCAAGAGCGTGGTCTAAATGGCGTGTTAGTATGAAAGCCCAATCATTCTACAAAATCGAAAAATGCTTGAATAATACTCTTGAAAAGAAATTTACAAGAGTCTTTCCGTTATAACTTTTCTTGCACTTTGGAATGTTTTTTTTTTATAAGACATGAAACTGTCTTCCCAACTGTGCAAAAGGACACATTTAACAAGTTAAAAGATAGGATGCAAAGTTAAAAAGTAAAAACTAGTTCTAACTCCATATTTTCCAGAAAATGGATTCGTGTAGGACATTTAGGAACTGAGAAGATCAATAGAGGGTGCAGGTAAACACTCAGTCTGTAAAGCTTACAAATTGGCCATCCCTTCACACTTTCATCAAAGAAAGCTCAAGGCACAGAATCCTGCTGGGTACTCTGGCTTCTCTGGAGTCTGGGTGTGCTTTACTAAAACCTAATCTAGGAGCTCTAAAGTGCATCCCTTTGAAACACTAAACTCAGTCATACTTGTTGAACACTTACTATTTGGGAAACACTTCATAAGCTTTGAGAGGAATCAGAATGATGAAAAAACAATATTTTAGCAAGTTTTGAGGGATAAAATTCTGCAGATTACCACTGGTGATAGAAGAGGTATTATGTTCTACATATTTATTAGATGGTAAAATATTTCTCATGTATGCATACTTAAGAATATAAGTTCCATATAGCCGTCACATTTAAAAATTCATATTTAAATCTCCAGTCATCTATAGTTTCTAATACATAATAGACATGCCACAAATATTTCCAAATCGAAGAATGAAATTACTGAATGATAAAGAAGAAACAGAAATGGATTAAAAATGACTAGAGATAATTTTATAAGGAAGGATTATAAATTATAAAGTTATTATATATTAAAAGTGGAAGAATGACCACTTCTGTCAGAAACAATAATATCAAGTATAGGAAGATGAATTTACTGAGAGTCTAAAAGCAGAAAATGAGGACTTTAAAATTTACATTATATTTATAATATAGATGAGCTGGAAAGTCCTATTGAAGGTGTTTAAATAACATTGTATAGTAGTAAGAATTAAAGCAGTGATATGATCATCATGGAGCTCTATGTACATGATACTCTGTAGAAATTGAAGAGATTCATCCCCCAGGGCTGCTGAGACAGCTTAGTGGGTGAAGTTGATTATTACCAAACTTGGTGACCTGAGTTCCATCCTTGGAACCCACTTGGTGGAAGGAGAGATCCAGTTCCCACAGGTTGTCTTTTGACAACACACACAAATGAATGCAATTAAAATTTTTCCTTCAGTACTAGTTCTATGACTTCCAAAGGACACTAATTTTCATATGTACTCCTTTCCCTTGCATGAAGTTATGTTATGTTTGCATATCAGCTATGCAGTCTTCTGTATCGTTTAAATTTGTAATACAATGGGGAACACTGCAAATAGTTGTTATATTGTGTCAAAAACAATGACAACAGAAAAGGCTGTATATGTTCTAAACTGATACAACTACTGGAGGTCTAACTACATAGCATATAACATAACATGAGAAATAGCATTTTTGACCTGCTGTGGCTTGAATCCCCGCCTCTAAAACCTGTAACTAAGAAGATCTGACTGCATGCAGCTTTTCACATGCCCATCTTAGCAATCAATAAAGGTATAGACCCCCCAAGCTACTTCAATGGCGCCAACTAACTTGCTTATCAACAAGTCACACATGAGCCTGTGACCATGTGGTTACCTCTACCATGGAATCTTTAAGGGCCATCTCCTAACTGTAGACTGAATGCCACTGGGCCCTGTTTATCTGAGGTCGCTGGTGTTTGGAGAAATGGCTGCATTCTATTGTGGCCAACGATAACTCCACAAATGCCGAGCTCTACTCAGAGAACCACTCGTAGCCTTGTTTGGTGACCACTTTGGCCTGTTTACTTAGCCTTAATGGAGAAGATAGGATGAAACCATCTATTATTTCTGTGATTTTCTGTCCGGCTGTCCTCTTGAGAAGCCAAGATTTCAGCTCAGGAAGAAAGATGTCCTTGAAATACAAGGACAAGATGACCTCAGATACGGGATGATTTTGCAACTTCCTGAGACACAAAGTCTCTGGCTTTTGTACTCCTTTGTCTTTGGACACACCAGTCATATCCTTACGTCACGAATCCAGACTGGGTTTCACCCTGTCCGTGTTTCTGTGGTGGGATCAGGTGGGGGCTTCTCGTATAGACTAGCTCATAGTCTTTTGTTAGCCAGTTTAAAACACAACTGTTAATGTCAAGATTCTTCTCTAGATGATGAAGTATTTGTATTTTCAATCTGATTTTTTCCTCAGGTTATCTGGAGTTTAACTCTAATATGTAAGTATTAATATGAAATATGACATTATGATAAATGAAATTAGACAATTTGGTAAATTGTTTAAAAATAGACAGATTTAAGTTAGTAGAACCAAGAAGTTATGCTTGATAGTATAGAGTAGGATCATTTAAAAGCTTTCTCAAAATCTAATACCATGTAAATAAGTTCTGTTACTTCTAATAGCTAATTTTGCAAAATGTAATTTTTTGGTTTGCTTTTACATAGGGTCAGTAATATTTCCCACTAATAAAAATTCAGATTAAATTAAAGACAAAAATCACAATCTCAAAAAAATAAAAATAAATAAATAAATAAATAATAAAATAAAAAAATCACAATCTCTCCTACTCACATATCTTCACAGCTCTGTATTTCCTCTTCTCAAATAACATGAATGTGTATTTTCTCTCTAGTGAAACATTTTATACTTATCTATATAAGAAAATGTCAATTTCTCAACTTTTTGCCCCCATACTATAATTTGTCTGAGATGTTGGCAAAGTATATGTTGACACTTACAGATAATGCTTTTAATATCATTTCCCCCAAGATATAGTTCAACTTCAGGTTATTGGTTGACTTAAATTGTGTGTGTTTTGGCTCATTCATTTAATATACTGCTCATATAAGCGTGTCCAACCACAACTGAAGTGAGTTCATTAATGCCCAGAAGATAGCTTTTCACAGGGTTCTGTCCTATCTCCCAGTTCTTACACTTTTCACATGCTCCCTGGATCCTCTGTGTGTGCGCGTGCGTGTGTGCAAGTGTGTGATTGACAGATATGACACAGGTATGATTTAAGGCTGAACACTCAGTCTCTTCGGGCTCTGACCCATTATGTGCCTCTGCACTGAGTGCTGCCCACTTCAAAGAGAAGCTGCTGTGAGCAAAGGTGAGAGCAACGCAGGTCCATGGGTCCTGTCTTGGTTAGGGTTTCTATTGCTGTGATTAAAGACCATGACTAAAAAGCAAGTTGAGGAGGAAGGGGTTTATTTGGCTTACACTTCCACATCCACAACTGAAGGAAGTCAGAACAGGAACTCAAAACAGGACCAGAGTCTGGAGGCCAGAGATGATGCAGAGGCCATGGATGGGTCTTACTTACTGGCTTCCTCATCATTACCTGCTCAGACTATTTTCTTGTAGAACCCAGGACCACCAGACCAGGGGTGGAACCACTTAAAATGGGCTGGGCTCTCACCCATCAATCACTAATTAAGAAACTAACCCACAGGCAGAATTTATGGAGGCATTTTCCCATTTGAGGTTTTCTCTTTTCAGATAGCTCTAGCTTGTGCCAAGTTAGCACAAAACTAGCTAGCACAGGTATAAACCTAGACGTTCAGAAGGCCTTTTGGAATGGTGTATGAAGGGCTGTATGGAAGTTTACTATTTCACCACAGAATGAAATAATACAATTGGAGACATAGCAGAATATATGTGATTTGAAAAAAGGGACTAGTGAGGGTTAAAGGATTTATTGATGATGATGATGATGATGATATTTATTTATTAAGGATGATGGAGGAGTGGGTAGTGGGTTAGCCAAAAAGGTGTATATATATATGGTTTATGTATCTAAAATATTTAAAGTTTCAAAAATGAACTCAAAGGTTTCAGAAGAATATACAGGAATATGATTTTTTTTTTTAAAGCACAGAGAAAAGCTGAAGTGGAACAAGCAAATGTGAACCGGAAGCAGTCCCAAGCAAGTCAGAAGGCACAGGGAACAGCGGGGTACACTGTGAGCAGCCTTTCGAACGCTTGGAGAATGTTACATCTCCTGCCTCAAATTCAGGCAACAGGGATGTGAGTTTCTGAAATAACCAAGCCTGTGTCAGAGGAAAGCCCTTCTACCACAGAGCAAACATCCCCTAGCAGCATCAAATTCTGTGTGAACACAGGCCAGTTCCTCTCTGCTCCTGCAGCTCTGTGTGCTTTAGCTGACTTACTGCCTCTGGAAGTCTGAAGCTGTAAATGAAGACGATGGCCTGAGAGATGAGAGGAGGACTTTCTCTGTAAGTGTGAGTATTCAAGTCCTTGTGTCTAGTTCATGAGCTGTGGCTAAGGAAGGAGCAGTGGGCTCTTTAGCATGAGGGTGTTTGAAGTGACAGTAGTTTGCACTTTGTTTTTCTTGTTTATTTTATGTGTATTGGCATTTTGCCTGCATGGATGTCTGTGCATGAGGGTGTCAGGCGTTACAGCCAGTTGTGAGCTGCCCTGTGCATGCTGGGAATCGAACCAGAGTCTTCTGGAAGAGCAGTCAGTGCTCCTAACTGCTGAGCCATTTCTCTAGCACCCCTATTGTGCTTTGCTTACAAAAAGATAAAAATTGTTCTTCTTTTTCAAATTTAATTTTCTGATTCATAATACAATGGTGAAATAGAGTGGAAATTCTCACTAATTTATTTATGATGCAAAATAAATGTTCTTTTTGCTCCAGAATACCTGCTACAGTTTCATAAAATATAATCCTTTTTACTTGCATTTGGCTTACATGAACTACTTGTTACAATCTCAGTGTTCAGATTCTTCTATTCAATTTTTATGAATCCTGCTCATGTATATTTCAGCTTTTATTTGTGTATGTGTGTTTACTGGGGGTGTTGGAAATACATGATTTTATACCTTAGTTTTTAAATTTGTTGTTTAGTAAATACATGCACACACACACACACACACACACACACACACACACACACACACACTTTAAAGCCATCATGTACAATACAGTACCCATGCTGTACTGATACAATACGGTCGGAGAAACTCTCCCAGCTTCAGGCACACCAAGTCTGTCCCAGTAAAGGGAAGATTTAAATCCTCCCGAAATGTTCCCAAGGGCTGAGCAGACGCCACTGTGTACTGATGGGTGTTTTTCTTCTTCTTCTATCTCTCTCAGTTAAATAAGAAATCAGGTTTAGAGCCAAGTTCAAGGCATTCATGGCTCGGCGTGTAGCCTTTGATTTGTCAGCTTTGGAAGCACCTCCCCCATTTTGGTGTGGGACAGTGGGCAGTTAGGGAGCTCAGAAGAGGGTCCGTCCCTTACTGACAGCTCCTTCTGGTCTGCTCTCCCTGCCAAGTCCATTGTGCTCCTATTGAGCCCAAACAAGGACTGTGGCGCAGCTGCTTATGCTGTTGTGTCAAATCTGAAGGGAGGGCACCATAGTGATGGAAGGTGGCTGCCAGGGAACCCGCGGGGTGAAAACCCTGTATGAAAGGACAGGAAAGTGACACTAGCAAGTGAGTGCCCAAATACTCATTAGGGAGAAACGGAGTGTGTGGCTGATCAGTATAAAGAGAGAGAAAATGTAGATTAAGTTACCTCTGAGTGACTAGACAAATGGTATTAAATCAACCAATAATTGCTATTCCTCACTCTTTCCATCACACCCTGTGGGGGAACAAGAGAGAAGAGAGGAGGGGAAAATCAGAGCCGAGTACACATTTGTGTTTACGTCCCAAATACAGGACTTGGATGGAAAATGTAGCAACGTTATAGGCTTTTTGGCAACTTTGGGACTAATTTGTAAAATAAGAAACAAAAGTTTATTTTAGCTGAGGTGAGAGGAAATTCGTGGGAGGCTGTAGGGCTGATGAAATGGTGGAGTAGGAGAGCTTGCTGCCAGGCCTCCAGCCCCAAGAGGAACCCCGAGGATTCACATGGTAGCTGGGAAAAGGACCAACTTCTCTAAGTCGTCTTATGACCTCTACAGGAAACATGTGTGAGGATATGGGTACATGTGCGTCCATGTGTGTGTACATATGGACACATACACACAAATAGAAAATAAATAAATCCAAAAACTGTAAAGCGCTTCAGCATGACAAGACAAAGGCTTCCTTACATTTTCTACTGTGATTAAGTAGCACAACCAAAAGCAGCTTGGGGAGGAAAGGGTCTATTTAATTTTACAACTGCCAGATCACCTTTAATCACTGAGGCCAGTCAGGGCAGCAACTCAAAGTAGGAATTGAAAGGTAGAGACTGAAGCCATGGGGGAATGCTGCTTACTGGTTTGCTCCTCCTGGTTTGCTCAGTTTGCTTTCTTATAAATTCACGTTTCAGAACCCCCTTCATAGACTAACACTGCCCACAGTAGACTAGACCCTCCCACATCAATCATTAACTAGGAAAATGTTGCATAGGCTTGCCCATTGGCCGATCTTGAGGGGGGCATTTCTCAAAGAGTTTCTTCCTCAATTTACTGAGAAGTGTCTTCATCAACCATTCAGAGGAAATTCTGCCATTTGTGACACTGTGCATGAACACAGAGAACATTCATTACATTACATGACATGGTGCAGAATTACAGAATGTACAATCTCATTACATAACATGAAATGGTTCAGAATTACATAATGTACAATCTGAGGAAGTCTGTGTTATAATAGTTCAGAGTAGGATAGTGCTGACCGCACATGACCTAGATACAGTGGAGTGGGTGACAGCAGAGTGTGATTCAATAGATAGAAAGCTTCATTTCTACGAGAGACATAAGTTCTCTCATAGTAATGCGGTAAGGTAGCTATGGATGAAAATAATGTATATTTCAATATAGCTACAAAAGAAGATTTTGAATGTTTTAATGAAACAAATGCTTAAGTCCATGAATATACTGATTACTCATGATAATATTTCACATTGTACACGTGACACATGTCAAATGTAGTAAATATGCACAACTATTTATTCAATTGTGTGTCTTTTAAAAAGAAATAAAACTACTGAAGTAAAAAACCCTTGATTATTATATTTATTATGTATAAAAATTTATACACACATATATGTATGTATATGATATGTGTCTACATACAGATATACATGTGTCAATGATGGTACTCAAGCTGTCAGACTTGAACAACAAGCACTTTTACCTGCTACACTATTTTGCTGGCCCTTTGAATTTTTTTAAAATTAAAAATGTGGCATTGAGATAACGGACATCAACATGCAAAAAGAAAAAAAAAGATGAAAAGAAGGAAAAAGAAAATGATACTGAAATTTTATTTTGCACCAAAGAGAAAAAAACATATTAATTTAAATGGTTCACAACCTAAATAAGAGATTAAATTTTACAAGGTAATAAAGTATCTATTACATCTTAAACCTGTAGGAATGACCAAGATCAAAAACACTGATGATAACTTATGGTGGAGAAGCTGTGGGGTAAAGGGAGAACTCCTGCATTGCTAGTGGGAGTGCTTGCTGGTACAGCCCCTTTGGATATCAGTACAGTGTTTTCTAGAAAATTAGGAAACAACCTACCTCAAGACCCAGCAATACCACTTTTAGGTATATACCCGAAGGATGCTTAATCATGCCACAAGAACATGTGCTCAACTATGTTCATAGTAGCATTGTTTGTCATAGCCAGAACCCTGAAACAACCTAAATGCCCCTCAACTAAAGAACGGATGAGGAAAATGTGGTACATTTACAAAATGGAGTAAAACAAATAATGACATCTTGAAATTTATGGGCAAATGTATGGATCTAGAAAACATCTTACTGAATGAGGTAACCCAGACCTAGAAAGACAAATATCTTATGTACTCATTCATAAGTGGCTGTTAATTATATAAATCCAAAAAAGAACAAACAAATAGCCTACAAATCACAATCCCAGAGAACCTAGACAACAAAGAGGACCCTAAGAGAAACATATATGGATCTAATCTACATGGGAAGTAGAAAAAGACAATATCTCCTGAGTAAATTGGGAGGATGGGCATTATGGGAGAGTGTAGATGAGGGGAGTGGAAGAAGGGAGAGGAACATAAAATATATATATAGCTCAATAAAAACAAGAAAAATAATGAAGTTTCTAAGACCTTTCTGAGAAGTTTTCTAAGACCTTTTGCTTAGTGCATCTTGTGGATATTTCTTGGAGCAGGAGCACACACCAGAAAGAAATAGCACTCACAAATTTAACTTCAATAAAATTTATGTAAAACTTTAAAAAGACATTGGTAATATAATGAAAAGTTAAGCTACAGTTTGGGAAATATTTTTAAATGCTCTTGCATATGTAAAGAATTTATAGTCAGACTATCAAAGAACATTTATAATTCAATAATAGGACACACCTCAATTAAAATGGGAGAAATTCTTGGTTGTTTCAACATATCATCCATATATAATACATATATATGTATATAGTGTGTGTGATATGTTAAATAATGATGTAGGTATATGCTGAATAACATCATTCATCTGGAAGATCTAAATTTAAAACACAGTTATCCTATTAGGATATAATAAGAATTTTCAGAGTATTCCTGCTAAATACATGAAACCCTCAGCAGAGGACACAGGCCCCAGGCAGCAGGAACCGTCGTGGCAGCAGAAGCAGACTGCTGGGACTGCGCGCAACACCGAGAGCAGATCGCCCCACTACAATTAAATCAAAGAGGTAGGCCTTCGGTTGGGGAGGTCCCTGGCAAAGGAGGAGCCGGGTCCTATTCCTGAAGACCCTGCTGAGGGGTGAGAGGCATCTTGGCCCCCGGCAGGAACCAGGAAACAGAGTGAGGGCATTTTGTAAGAGGAGCCCCTAGATAGCAGGGAAAACTGAACCAGTTTTAACAGACCCCTTAAATAGCATCGATAGGAGGAGATGGGCAAGCACCAAGGCAAGAATTCACCCAATAATCTGAAAAACAGCATGAAAACACCAGAATCCAATGATCTTACAACAGAAGGTCTTCAACACCCTAACTCAGAAGACGTGGAAAAATTTGACTTTATGAAAGCAATAGAGTCCCTTAAACAACTTGTGAAAAATGCCCTTATAGAAATGGATGAGAAGTATAACCAAAAATTTGAAGAAATGAGTAAATACGTACATAATACCCTGGGAAACCAAGAAAAAACGATCAAACAGGTAATGGAAACAGTTCAAGAATTGAAAACTGAAATGGAAGCAAGGAAGAAAACACAAACTGAGGACCAGCTGGATATGGAAAATCTAGGTCAATGAGCAGAGCCTACAGAAACAAGCATAATCAATAGAATACAAGAAATAGAAGAAAGAATCTCAGATTCTGAGGACACCATAGAGAAAATAAACGCACTGATCAAAGAAAACTGAAAAGCCAACAAATGCTCATCACAAAACATTCAGGAATTATGGGACACAATAAAAAGACCAAACCTAAGAATAATAGAAATAGAAGAAGGAGAAGAGTCACAGCTCAAAGGCCCAGAAAATATTTTTAACAAAATTATGGAAGAAAACTTTCCCAACATAAGGAAAGATATTCCTTTGAATATTCAAGAAGCATACAGAACACCAAACAGACTGGATCAAAGAAAAACATCCCCTCGCCATATAATAATCAAAACACAAAATATGCAGGTTAAAGAAAGAATACTAAGAGCTGCAAAGGACAAAGGCCAAGTAACTTATAAAGGTAAACCGATCAGACTTACACATTACTTCTCTATGGAAACCATGAAAGCCAGAAGGTCCTGGATAGAAGTACTGCAGAAGCTAAGAGACCATGGATGCAAACCCTAACTACTATACCCAGCCAAGCTTTCATTCACTATAAATGGAGAAAACAAGACATTCCAGGATAAGAACAAATTTAAACAATATGTAGCCACAAATCCAGCCCTACAGAAAGTAATAGGAGGAAAATCGCAACCAAGGAATCCAACATTGTCAACACTGCCAACAATAACTGAAGCATCTAGTGACCTTTCACTAGCACAACTCAAAGAAGTGAGACACACAAATTCTACTTCCAAAAAAAATAAGAATATCCGGAGTACACAACCACTGGTCATTAATATCACTTAATATTAATGGTCTCAATTCACCTATAAAAAGGCACAGGCTAAGAGATTGGATACGAAAACAGGATCCAACAGTCTGCTGTTTGCAAGAAACACATCTCAACCACAAAGACAGGCATCTACTCAGAGTAAAGGGTTGGGAAAAGGTCTTTCAAGCAAATGGTCCTAAGAAAAAAGCAGGTGTGGCCATATTAATTTCTAACAAAACTGACATCAAACTAAAATCAATCAGAAGAGATCGAGATGGACACTTTATACTCATAACAGGAACAATTCATCAGGATGATGTCTCAATCCTGAATATTTACACCCCTAATATAAAAGCACCCACTTATGTAAAAGAAATATTACTAAAACTCAAGGCAGACATCAAACCACACACACACTAGTAATAGGAGACTTCAATACACCTCTCTCAGCAATGGACAGGTCAATCAGACAGAAACCTAATAGAGAAGTAAGAGAACTACTGGAGGTAATGAAGCAAATGGACTTAACAGACATCTATAGAACATTCCACCCAAATAGGAAAGAATATACCTTCTTCTCTGCAGCTCATGGAATCTTCTTGAAAATTGACCACAAACTCGGAAACAAAGGAAACCTCCACAGATACAAAAAATATCAGTGTCCACCTGTGTCTTATCAGATCACCACGGATTAAAGTTAGAAGGCAACAACAATCCTACCTCCAGAAAGCCGACAAACTCATGGAAACTGAACAGTCAACTACTGAACCACACCTGGGTCAAGGAAGAAATCAAGAAAGAAATTAAAGTCTTCCATGAATTTAATGAAAATAAAGAGACAACATACTCAAACCTATGGGACACTATAAAAACAGTACTAACAGGAACGTTCATAGCACTAAGTGCCCACTTAAAGAAAACAGAGAAAGCATACATCGGAGACTTAACAGCACACCTGAAAGCTTTAGAAAAAAAAAAGAAGCAGACGTGCCCAGGAGGAGTAGAAGACTGGAAATAATCAAACAGAGGGCGGAAATCAACAAAATAGAAACACGGAAAACAGTCCAAAGAATCAATAAAACACAAAGTTGGTTCTTGGAGAAAATCAATATGATCGACAAACCCCTATCCAAACTAATTAAACGACAAAGAGAGAACACGAAAATAAATAAGATCAGAAATGAAAAGGGGGACATAACCACAGACACAGAGGAACATCAGAGACTCATTACATCTTACTACAAAAGCCTGTATGCCACAAAACTAGAAAATGCAAAGGAAATGGACATTTTTCTAGATAAGTACCATATACCAAAGCTAAACCAAGACCAGATGAACGATCTAAATAGACCTGTTAGTCGCGAAGAACTAGAAACCGTTATCAAAAATCTCCCTTCCAAAAATAGCCCAGGACAAGATGGTTTCAATGCAGAATTCTACCAGAACTTCCAAGAAGAGCTAATACCTATACTCCTTAATGTATTTCACAATATAGAAACAGAAGAGTCACTGATAATTCATTTTATGAAGCTACAGTTACCCTGATACCAAAACCACACAAAGACCCAACCAAGAAAGAGAATTACAGGCCTATCTCACTCATGAATATCGACGCAAAAATTCTCAATAAAATACTGGCAAACCGAATCCAAGAACACATTAGAAAAATTATCCATCATGATCAAGTAGGCTTCATCCCAGAGATGCAGGTCTGGTTCAACATTCGCAAATCTATCAATGTAATCCACCATATAAATAAACTGAAAGAAAAAAACCATATGATCATTTAATTAGATGCTGAAAAAGCATTCGACAAAATTCAACACCCCTTTATGATAAAGGTCTTGGAGAGATTAGGGATACAAGGGTCATACCTAAATATAATAAAAGCTATTTACAGCAAGCCGACAGCTAACATTAAATTAAACGGAGAAAAACTCAAAGCCATCCCACTAAAATCAGGAACACAACAAGGATGTCCACTCTCTCCATACCTCTTCAATATAGTGCTTGAAGTTCTAGCAATAGCAATAAGACAACATAAGGGGATCAAGGGGATTTCGTATCGGAAAAGAAGAAGTTAAGCTTTCGCTATATGCATATGGTATGATAGTATACATAAGCGACCCCAAAAACTCTACCAAAGAACTCCTACAGCTGATAAACACCTTTAGTAATGTGGCAGGATACAAGATCAACTCAAAAAAATCAGTGGCCTTCCTATACACTAAGGATAAGGAAACAGAGAGGGAAATTAGAGAAGTATCACCTTTCACGATAGCCACAAATAGCATAAAATATCTTGGGGTAACTCTGACCAAGGATGTGAAAGATCTATTTGACAAGAACTTTAAGTCTTTGAAGAAAGAAATTGAAGAAGACACCAGAAAATGGAAGGATCTCCCTTGCTCCTGGATTGGGAGGATCAACATAGTAAAAATGGCAATCTACCAAAAGCAATCGATAGATTCAATGCAATCCCCATCAAAATCCCATCAAAATTCTTCACAGATCTGGAGAAGACAATAATCAACTTTATATGGAAAAACAAAAGCCCAGCATAGCCAAAACAATCTTATACAACAGAGGATCGTCTGGAGGCATTACCATCCCTGACTTCAAACTCTACTACAGAGCTACAGTATTGAAAACAGCTTGGTATTGGCATAAAAACAGAAAAGTCGACCAATGGAATCAAATAGAAGACCCTGACATTAACCCACAAACTTATGAACACCTGATTTTCGATAAAGGAGCTAAAACTATACAATGGAAAAAAGAGAGCATCTTCAACAAATTGTGTTGGCAAAACTGGATGTCAATATGTAGAAGAATGAAAATAGATCCATATCTATCACCATGCACAAAACTCAAGTCCAAATGGATTAAAGACCTCAATATCAGTCCGAACACACTGAACCTGTCAGAAGAGAAAGTGGGAAGTACTCTACAACACATGGGCACAGGAGACCACTTCCTACGTATAATCCCAGCAGCACAGACATTAAGGGCCTCATTGAATAAATGGGACCTCCTGAGACTGAGAAGCTTCTGTAAAGCAAAGGACACTGTCACTAAGACACAAAGGCAACCCACTGACTGGGAGAAGATCTTCACCAACCCCACAACTGACAAAGGTCTGATCTCCAAAATATATAAAGAACTCAAGAAACTAGACCGTAAAAGGCTAATCAACCCAATTATAAAATGGGGCACTGAGCTGAACAGAGAATTCTCAACAGAAGAACTTCAAATGGCCAAAAGACACTTAAGGTCATACTCAACTTCCTTAGCGATCAGGGTAATGCAAATCAAGACAACTTTAAGATACCATCTTACATCTGTCAGAATGGCAAAAATAAAAAACACCAATGATAGCCTTTGCTGGGGAGGTTGTGGAGTAAGTAGTACACTCATCCATTGCTGGTGGGAATGCAAACTTGTACAACCACTATGGAAAGCAGTGTGGCGGTTTCTCAGGAAATTCGGGATCAACCTACCCCTGGACCCAGCAATACCACTCTTGGGAATATACCCAAGAGAGGGCCTATCATACACCAAAAGTATATGCTCAACTATGTTCATAGCAGCATTGTTTGTAATAGCCAGAACCTGGAAACAACCTAGTCGCCCTTCAATGGAAGAATGGATGAAGAAAGTATGGAATATATACATATTAGAGTATTACTCAGCAGTAAAAAACAAGGGCTTCTTGAATTTTGCATGCAAATAGATGGAAATAGAAAACACTATCCTGAGTGAGGTAAGTCAGACCCAAAAAGAGGAGCAATGGGATATACTCACTCATATTTGGTTTCTAGCCATAAACAAAGGACATTGAGCCTATATTTAGTGATCCTAGAGAAGCTAAATAAGAAAGTGAACCCAAAGACAAACATATAGGCATCCTCCTGAATATTAACCTTCATCAGGTGATGAAAGGAGACAGAGACAGAGACCCACAATGGAGCACCGGACATAAATCTCAAGGTCCAAATCAGGAGCAGAAGGAGAGAGAGCACGAGCTAGGAACTCAAGACCGCAAGGGGTGCACCCACACACTGAGACAATGGGGATGTTCTATTGGGAACTCACCAAGGCCATCTGGCCTGGGTCTGAAAAGCGTGGGATAAAACCGAACTCGCTGAACATAGCGGACAATGAGGACTACTGAGAACTAAAGAACAATGGCAATGGGTTTTTGATCCTACTGCACGTACTGGCTTTGTGGGAGCCTAGGCAGTTTGGATGCTCAACTTACTAGACCTGGATGTAGGTGGGTGGTCCTTGGACTTCCCACAGGGCAGGGAACCCTGATTGCTCTTCGGGCTGAGGAGGGGGGGACTTAATTGGGAGAGGGGGAGGGAAATGGGAGGCGGTGGCGGGGAAGAGACAGAAATCTTTAATAAATAAATAAATTTTAAAAAAAGAAGTTAAAATACATCTAGTCAGTGGTATACAGGATTTCAATCAGATACAGGGACTGAATACAAGGCACAAAAAAGCTTTAGGTGCAATGGCAATTGTCTTTGTGTTGATAATGAGAGTAGTTAAATAAGTAATGTCACTTCAAAGCTATCTTAAACAACTTATTTCTAGAGGACAGACAAATTTAAGTAAAAGTTACACATAGCATATAGTTCACATACACCCCACATTGACCTTGCGCTGGTATTATCATCTTACACAAATATGTAAATCTAATATAAACAATGAAATGATACTGATAATAAAGCCATGTTGAATAAAGCCATATTTTTGGCCATGGCAGTTTTAGCAGGTTTCTAAAATCAAGTTGCTAAGTTGTTTCCAAATTTTGAAAGTTTGGTGGAAATGTTTTCTTTTTAATAAGAAGCATGTGTTTTCAGAAAGAAATTATAATAATGAATTATAATTAAAACATGATGTTGTCAAATCACAGCACAGCATGATAACAATTTGATGCATCGCTTTCACCCTGAAGTAGCTAGTTTCACTTAGTTTTTCAAGGTTATCTGCTTGACAACACACTGTCCTAAGCTCTTATTAAAATGTCAACTAGCATATTACTAATACGAAACTTTTAGAAGCCAAAGAAATTTTGGCATGAAATATTTGAGGTTCTGGACATATCTGTATTATACAAGTATTTTCTTTCTAATAATACTTTATTAATTCCCTCAGCAATTCACATAATATATTTTGATCATATTCACCAAATTTGCCAGATTAACCCTACTTCCCTACTTAGTTAACTTTGTGTTTGTTTTTTAACCCGTCAAGTTCAATTAGTACTTCTCAAGTCCTCTGGGCCCCTCCTCCAGGCCCTGACCACCCTACTGGAAGTCATAACTTTACCATGAAGTGACTCTCCCTTCTCCACAGCTATTGGATTGTCAGTAGCTCCTGAGCTAGGGTTGGGACTTCTTGCTGTGGAAGTGTAAGCCAAATAAACCATTTCCTCCCCAAGTTGCTTTGGTCATGATTTCATTGCGGCAATAAAAAACCCAAACTAAGCCAGGCGGTGGTGGCACACGCCTTTAATCCCAGCACTCGGGAGGCAGAGGCAGGTGGATCTCTGTGAGTTCGAGGCCAGCCTGTTCTACAAGAGCTAGTTCCAGCTACGGAGAAACCCTGTCTCGAAAAATCAAAAGAAAAAAAAAACCCAAACTAAGAGAACATGCTTGGAGTAAAGCCACTCAAAAATAAACCGGAGTGCGAGTTTTGTCAACACCGCAGAGAGAGCTGTGTCCTTACAGACAAAGAAAATGGATGTTTGTTTAAACTGTCACCTTAAAGGGACCGCTGTTCTTTCCATTAAATACTGCGGAAAACACACACTGATAAATCCAGAAGAAAAGTACAATTTTAAAGAAGAGGGATTTGCTCTACTGGATATTGGCATAGAATTCAAATCTTGCAGCGTTATCACAAGAACAGAGACATGGAGGACAAATTCACTGCCAGTGTATTGATTTCACAGCAGAGCTAGACAAAAGACAGGTACTCATGTTGTTCCCTCTGTTGCTGCCACTAGCATTACACATGGTGCTTCGCACCTCAGCCCAGCAAGGCAAAGGAGGAACTCTTTGATTCCATCACTCCCTCACTCACTAGAGAGCATTGGGTGCTCTTGGGCACGACGGCTATTATAACTGTCATCTTGCCCATGAGGCACATAGTACCTAGAGAGAAACTTGCCCTGAGGCCAACCTAGATTCTTCTTTTCTCACACATCAGCTAAGGTAAGTTTTCTCTGACTGTAGGTATAACCCACTCCCAGCCAACAAAGTTTGAAATAGCTAACGGGATACATGAGAGAGAGAACGCCTTCCGGCCAAGATACCGTCTCTGTCTATGGCTGAGGTCACAGTCCTGGGCAGTCAAGAGAAGTGGTCCAGAGCTGCTGCTGCCACCACACCTGCTCAGATCCCTATCATCATCGCTGTCCCTTTTCTCATCCTCTGTGCTGACAAGAACAGATGGGACTCACACAGAGGGGTGCTGTCATCCTGCCACTGCGCCTCTTGCAGGAAAGCGTCTGGGCTCACACCAGTGTTTATTCAGAGGATATATAACTTAGCTTGTTAACACTACTGAACTGTGAGTACCAGAGACATCTAGTAGTGACATAGCTAATATCAGCAGTGCTTGATGGAACCCCTCCGCATCCTGGGTGCACTAATCCTACTATGGGACTAGCCTTACGACATGAATTCCATACACTGTTTTCTACATCACACCTTCTATCCTTGCATGACCTTCAGTGGACAATGGGTCTCCCTGGCACTGGAGTGTGTACACTGTGGCCAAACTCTCTAATGACAGCTAAAAGGCTACATGGAGAACTTTGCCATGATGATCAGCTAGAAATAAACACAAAATTGCTTGACAACTGACATCTCTGAAGGAGTGGCAGCTGCATACTGAAGAAGGGCATCCCAGGTGCACAAATCAGAAGACAGGCCATACCCTGAACATAATTCTCTAGTAACTCATCCAAAGATATAGTAAGGATGAAATGCTTGCTGAAGAATTCAGAGTGATTACTGATTTCCAGGAGGCCAGAGATGCAATAGTTAAATAAAAACAGGAAAACAATTCAGAATATGAATGAGAGACATAGCAAAGAGATAGAGATAGCAAACAAAAACACTAGAAAGGGAAAAAAATCTAATAAGCCAAATGCAAATCAAGTGGAAGCTCAGAAAGCTAGGCCAAATGCAAGAAAGACTACTGAGTCATGAAGACTGTTCTGCAGGAACATTACAGTCAAAGAGAAAAAGGAAGATGTAAGAGAATAAGGAGAGTATTCAAGATCAATGGAACTACAAAGCAGTCTCTGATCATCATCTTGTCATGTCTGGAGAGCAAGAAAAAAGGGTTAAGGGCATGGAAAATTTATTTAACAAACTAATAGGAGAAAATGCTCCTAATCCCAGGCAAGATGTGGATGTCCAAAATAAATAAATAAATAAAATGTGTTGACTCAGAACTATAAGGCATGACCAAGAGACATGTCTATCCTTATATATGCCTGTCAAAATGCAGAACAAAGAAGGGATTTTAAAATCTACAGGAGACAAATGCCAAACAAGAGTAGGGAGGTGGCTCAGCGGGTAAGAGCTCTTGTTCTACAAATTGGAGGATCTGAGTTCAAATTCTAAGCACTCACATAAAAAGTCAGGCATGGTGACATTCATGTGCTTGTAACCTCAGCACTGGAAGGCAGAGTCGGGTAGATCCTAGGAGCTCACCTTTGAGACAGACTATCCGAAACAGCAAACTCTTGGTGCCGTGAGAAACCTATCTCAAGGCAATAAGGCAGAAAGAAAATAAAGATACTCTAGATCTTCCTTTGTCCCACTCATGTGCCCATTCCCACACACAGAAGTGCTAATTCATACATTAGAGTCACCACATTCCAGCAACGGTAGACTTCTCAGCGAAAATTCCTTAGATCAAGAGGACATGGAATGACATATGTCACATCTTGAAAATAACCACCAGCCAGATTACTATTCCGTTGTCTTCTATTCTGAAATGAAGGAGAAATAAAAGACCTAATATAAATGAAAACTGAAGAAAATCAGGTTCACCAGACTAGCCTTATAGAAGGTCCAAATGTAAAAAAAGGATAATTTCCATCATGATTAAATATGAAGGAATAGACATTTTGAAGAGCATAGAATAGAATTACGCATTACCAAATACCCTAAAGATGAATAAGAGAGGAGAATCAAAGTATCAAAATGACTAGAAAATGAACAAAATGATAGGTATTATTAGAGATCAGATTTACATGTAATTGTAGAACTTCCTGTTCATGTGCAAGATACATTATTTTTATCAATGCTTGGAATTTTCTCTAGAGTAGACCATATATAAGGCTGAAAATAGATTTTAGCAAATTAAAGTAAATGAAGTCATATGTTGTATCGCCTCTGGTTATAAAATGAGGAACTTTAGAAATTAGACATAGATGAAGACAGAATAATAAACACTTGAGCAGCAGGTCATTGAGGTTGGAAAAAATATTTAAATTCACTGAAGCAAACGAAAGTGGAACCACACAGTATTAAAAGCTGTGATCCATTGCAATGCTATACGAGGAAGAAAAGCTAACAGCAGTGAGCGCCTCTGTCACAAGAGGAAGAGTGAAAGACTTCAAATAAACAAAGTATTGGTGTGTCTCAAGAACTTGGAAAGGACAAAACAAACCGAAATTAGTGAGAGGAAAGAAAAATAAAGCACTGCGAGAAACAAATGAATCAAAGTCTAAAGAATAGCAGAAAGGGAAAAGCCCTTTGAAAGGTTAAAATTAATGGTTTTAGCAAGACAAACAAAACAGCAATAGCCAAAAGACAGGTAGAGATAGGGAGAAATGAGAGGGGGGAAAGGATGAAAGAGAAGAAGATTGGGAGAATACAATTAGAGATTTCAAAAGCTGGTGTAACATCTAATACCATATAAGTTTTCCATGGGGGTGATTGGGGGGAAAATACGGTGCAAATTGGAAAATCTGGAGTAAATGGCCAAGTTTATGGGGCAAAACTGAATTAAGGTATTTTAAAAGCCTGAATCAACCAAAAGCAGGTCCCAGCCCTGCCTTGTCCCTCCAAGTCCCTGGAGTTAAGGTATGTCATAGTCCGTCCCCCACACTCAGTCACCCCGACACCATTCATCCAATGTCTTTTACAGATATTTCCCTCTCATGAAATCTTGCCCATGTGTCTGCTCTTGACATGTTCAGAGAACTTGCCTTATACAAGGATCTTTCGTGATTTGAATTGACATTGAGATAATTCAGCCAAACTTTGGTGGCATTTAAGGAGACTGAGATAATGTTGGGGATGTAATTTGGTAGGCAGAATTATGAAATTCTGGGGCGAGTACCCCTGACCCCCCAAAAATACCAGAAAAGAAAGATATAGAGATAAAGTAAGAAAACCAGAAAATTGCTTCATAGTAGAGATGAATTTCAGATTGTGATGACTGTGTTTAGGGGAGACATGCTAGAAGGAAGAAGGAGAGGGGATAACTGCCAGAAATGCGAATCAGTATCCTAACTTTATGTGGTCTTTTTTACCTGCAGAACATAGTTTTAACATAGTTTCAAACCTCCGCCCTCAGATTGTTAGACACACACACATAGATATGCACTCATACACACATACACACACACACACTCTCTCTCTCTCTCTCTCTCTCTCTCTCTCTCTCTCTCTCTCTCTCTCTCTCAGGAGTTAGTTCTCAGCTTTCACCTTGGTGGTGCAGGCTCTCCCTTGTTTCTGCTACTGTACTCTAGGCTAGCCCACCTTCTAGATCTGGCCAGCTTTCCTGTTTGTCTTACCTCACCATGGGAAACCACCATGGGCCACTGTGATCAACAGACTCCTTGCCCTGTTTGTTTTGATCCTTTGGTTTAGTGGTCTTTCTTGAGAAGACTCCCCACGGTCTGGGGTCACACGAATGTCCTCCCTTCTTTAGTCCCTTTCTCAAATATTGCTCTCTTCCGTTGTCTCCATATTCTGGGGTTATTTCTCAAGTTCCTGCCCAAACTCAGCAGTGGGAGAGTCTGTGGAGTCAGATATGCTACCCTATTTCCAAAAAAGCACAGACGTTTCTACTCAGCTTTTCTGGAGTGAGCCTGACCCTGTCTCCCCAGTAATCCAGGTCTGTAGCTTTGAGTGTTGGCTGAGACGCAGACAGGAATCTTTGAGGGTCCCCAGGATGGAGTCTCTCTTACTCCCAGGGGACAGGGCACGATGCCAAAGGAAATCACGTTCGATACATGACAAATGAAATGAAGGAACAGCCTCCTCCCGAGTGGGAAGTTAGGAAGAGGCATTGTCTGATATAAGCTTATGGGACAGAAACCAGAAGAAGAAAAACAAAAGAAGATCAAAGAGACCTCTGGGCGTGCAGAGCTCTCCTGGGCCAGACTTAACAGAGTCAGAGAGGGCCAAGAGGCTTGGCACAGCGGGATGAAAGCTCTCAGGAATACCACTCTGGTCTAGACATGTTTGGTGAGTATTTCGGCTTCAGTATTTACAGTGAAGGAATGAAGAGGAACTCTTCCAGACGGATATTTTTTTTTTCTTTCTTGTTTTCAGCAGTCCACATCTGCTAGGCTCCCTCAGAGACCACCGGGAGTACTCAAGACCCTGGCGAGTCCTAACCACCATCAAATCATGCTTCATGCTGGGCAGCAAGATTCATTCAGGTGTAACCTTGGAAAATAGAGAGTTTGTGACATTCGGGCTGTGATTCAGAGCGGTGAGAGAGGCGAGCCTGCTATTTAAGTCACTATCCAGGTTAAAAGACTCCGGCTTCTGCCACCAAGCCCACTTCCTTCTGCTCTCTCTGCATTTGCCCCCGGCACACAAATGCAAAAGCAAGTTCTACAAAGTTCCTCTGGATCCTTTCCGCACACTCCCTTCTACCCGAGTTACCTAAGCTTCAAATCTTTCTGCAGGGACTCAGATTGCTTCAGCTAATTCTGTCTCGCGGGACATTCTCCTTCTTTAAAAAATCGGCTCCTTTCAGATTGATGGCAAGGTTTCCATGACCCCGGTTAGCAGAGATAGCAGAAGCCCCAGGGGAGTGTAGCATGAGTCCTCTGCTGGTCTGTGGTGCCTGCTTCCAGACAGGAGCTGAAGCAGGGAACAGAGGCCTTAGGACTGCTGACTGCCGCTTCCCCTGCTTTTGGCTCTGGGAGTGCTACACGTGTTATTCATTACTTAACAGAGGATGGCTTAAAATTCAGTCCAAGAGGTGATTTATTTAGTAAAATGTCCTCCATTTTTTTGAGTACATATTAATCAGTTATCTCTAGTTTCCAATGCCGATTCATGAGCATTTATTTTTATGGAAAAATTCTCATTGCTTTTGTAGCTGTGTAATGAAAGCTGAATGACACTTAATTTTGTTTCCTAGAATAGCTTTTAATAATGCCTAAGGTTAATTTTTTTAAGTGTATGGGTTTTCACAGAACTTTCAGGGGCTCATACAGTTATGCTAAGAATCATTTAAGCCAGGGTTAAATATTGGACAACATAGCATGGTAGAAAGGGTGTTGGTGCTCACTAAGCAAGGAACACTGAATCTTTGATGCGTGACTTTTAATTTGTTCAGTTGAGAATAAAGCAGAGATAAAAGGCATGATTTTCATCTTTTAAGTTTTTCAAACCGAAAGGTTCTAAATGATTTGTGAAAAAAATTGCAAAATGCTGCATTGTTATCAAGCCCCAATAAGAAAAGTCCATAACCCAGCCTCTTAGGTCCCAATGTGTTTCAAAAATTTAAGGGAAGGTTTCTGAACCATCTCACAGTCCACACCTTTCAGAATAACACTGGAAAACTATTTGTCTTCATTGTTTTCATTTCTCACGAGTGAGGTCTCCCGAAGGCCGTGTGACGTGCAATATGATATCTCTAGAAGCTGGACACGAGGCTGACAGGAGGGCTCAGGTTTCTGTTAAGCAACATGAAAGAGATTTCCGAACCTGTAACTGCTACCCTTTCTATCAATGGCCTTGTTAAAAACGTAGATTCTCAAAAGAGCGTTTTAGCACCATAAAGGGCTTACTCTTGATATTTTAGATGAACTAATGTATACTTTAAATGTCATTAATTCTACTTTTGAATGTGTTAAATAAATATTTATAGGAATAACTTGCATTACTCTTTGAGGTCCCCAGTGCTTTTTAAGTATAGAAAAAGTCGTTAGGGTAAGGGGTTTGAAGAATCTGGGAGGTTACACTTTGTATTGATCAGATGTGTTACCTTGGAGATGCTAGAAAAACAAGAGCCTATTTTTGAAAATTTTAAAACTAATATTTATCCAGAAATAGTGATTTAAAACTGAGAGTTACAAAACTTTTTCTGACCATTTTCTGGCTACATATTTGTAAAAGTCACTGCATTTATTACTGCCATTGATACTGCTTATTGAGCAGACTGTATATGTAGAATAATTCATTTGTCATGGCAACCATGAGAGGTGGGCATTGAAGATTTTCCAGTTCCACAGTTGAGAAAACGAAGGGTGGATGTGCCAAGGTGGCTTAGCTGACGTTGCCTGGGCTGGTAGTGACAGGGGTTCTATGGGTGGGTAAGCTTGCGGGCCAAGGTCCTTTCCAGCATCACAGCTCGCTTTCTGTGAAGCCAATAAGAAGGACCATAAATGCCAATAGATGGTGGGATCATCATTTTCACTTTGACCAATACTTGGCATACCATTTTGTTTAAATATGGCAGAAAGACGCAGCTCTCGGTATTTATTCATTCCGCAAGCTTGAAACAAGTGTCCATAATTTTCTATAATTTCACAACATTCCTCTGCTGTGTTCAGAGAGCACAGTTATCTCCGCTTATTTAGACTGACAGAGATAAGTAATGCACAAAGCAATAAATAGTAAACACCAAAATGACAAGGATGTTGAAAGTTGCACATTGTAAGTGAAGAAGAGAACAGATGGGGGCTGGAGAGATGGCTCAGAGGTTAAGAGCATTGCCTGCTCTTCCAAACGTCCTGAGTTCAATTCCCAGCAACCACATGGTGGCTCACAACCATCTGTAATGAGGTCTGGTGCCCTCTTCTGGCCTTCAGGCATATACACAGACAGAATATTGTATACATAATAAAAAATTTTTTTAAAAAAAGAAGAGAACAGATATTTATGTGTGCATATAGTATGTATCAATGTAGGCCTGGCATGTTTGACTAACAAGATGTCTGCGGGGCTTGAGTGGAATCAGCAATGAAGACTGTGGGTAGAGATGAACTCAGAGATTCCCAGAGAGACAGCTAACATAATGTCTTACAGACAGTATAGTGAGACCTTGAGGGGTATAAGGAAGGGAATGGAATTTTATAAGAATTGATCTAAATGCTATGTTGAGAATAAAGTGTGGATGACTTCTGATAAAAGAGGCTATTTAGTTAGTTGTTGTCTAATTCTAGGTGAGACCACCATGGTGACTTACTGGATAATTTAAATTTAGAGCCAGGGACTAGGCACAGATGTGGTCAGAAGTAAAGTGTTAAGACTGTGAACTTTTCCTTGTCCCAAACTATGTAAGTTTATTCATTGTATTTTAATTTTTATTCCTTTTCATATATATGAATAAAAATTAAAATACAATTTATATATATACAATTTATATATATAAATTTGTTCATGGCATTTAAAGTACCTTTTTTATATTTTCTGAATTGAATACCTCACAGGTTTCAAGTTCAGAGGCCATTGCAATATACTCGATAGAGCCACAGCTCCAAAGACCACATAGCGATTGCCTGTCACTAAAGACCCTTAGTACTGTCATCTACTCTAAGCTGAGTGTGAAAGGCATCCCATACCACTGCTTTATTTTTAAAAACCTTCTACTTACCCTCCACCATAGCAGGCCTTAAAGTTGAAGGAATTGATCCTTACCGGCCTCCAGTAGAGTCATGGCACTATTCATAGACTGGAAGGGCCTAGGACTTGCAGAGTTGGGTCCCAGGGCACATGGCCACATCCAGATGATTCAGCAGACACTTTGATCCGATAAAAAAAAAAAAAAAAAAAAAAAAACCCTCGCCCTGGAGCTCTCAGTTGAGTTGGTAACAACTCTTACATCTACTCAACTCCCAGAACAACTGTCAGCTCTTTCTAGAGACAGGTCTATTTACTGCTCAATGTCAAATACAAGAAAACCACAATTCTCATTTATTTGAGTGTTTAAAAAGAAAAATTTGCTACATCCTTGTATTAATTTATTCAATGTTTTTAGGTTAGAAGATAAGGGTTGGAATTTGTAAACCATTTTCACTAACTGTAACCTCAAGCATATGGCTTAGACCTTCCTTCAGGTTAATTTTCTGAGAAATGGAGAAAATAATAATAATGTGAGCTTATTGCTATATGAGAAATGGTGTGTGGTACGTGCAAAACAAATATAATTTTATTAGGAGACCTCATTGGACATTTCGAGAACAATATCTTGATTAATATATAAAATAATGTGGTAAAATTTAATAATAGTTCTATTGCTTCTCTTTCAATTACAGTCTCTGTTGTAAGCCAGAAGACTTACCAGAACTTTTTTCTAGGAAAGAAACCTGATAATATTTTGCCTTCTTCAAAGAATCGAACATTTTTCTCCTCAAAATTCATTTATGAGTACTTGATAAAGTCCCTTATCAACAAGATTATTTCACCCCCGTGTTGGAGCATAAGAGTGTTGCAGTCATAGAGACAGTGATTACAATGGCAGGTGTCCTCTCCTCGAGAAAGATGTATGAAGCCAGTTAACAGGAGGGAAAAGCAGGACGCATTTAGATAGCAGATAATTTCTGTATTCACTCCTTCCCTCCTAGTTTCAATGGGTGTTCTGTTCACAAATAACCCTCCCTCCACTGTGGCAGCTCGGGGCACTATTCCTAGAGAAAATATAACACAGCGAACCAAAACATATTCTTGCCATATTGTAATTAGCTAAAATTCATTAAAAGGTTTTTTTGCTTATTTGTTTTTCTGTTTGTATAAATATTGTCCACCCAAAACAACAGGCAATGTTTAAGACCACATACTTACATGTGAACTCGAAAATCACAGGAACTTTCTCAGTACATGTTTATAAACTTGCATGCTTTTTTTTTTGCTATAAATACCTATATATCCCATAATGCATTATTTTTACTTTATATGTACTGTGTCACAAGTATTTAGCAATGTCTTTAAAATTATTCTCAAAATATATAAAAGGAAAAATAGCTAAGCAGCAACAAAAGATTGAGGGTGAATGATCAACGTGTTTACGGGAGACAAAACCCAGCCGTAAAACCCAGCCGTAGTGCCGTAAAATCATGATGAGAGAGGAAGGCCTGTCCTGTCAACAAGACCCGCCAACGTACATGGCTGTCTGTCTCTTCTTTCAATTACTGTTATAGCCTGAGCCAAATGATTCTGCCTTTGAACAAAACCGCAGAGACACTGCTGGTTTGGGGATCCATTTCAGATTCTGGAGAAAACCCTCCAAAAGCCGACATCTTGGTCTCCTGCAAGGCACGGAGTTTGGAGGCCTATTTTATAGTTTGGGAATGATTTGATACTGACGGGCAGGCGCTGTGGAGTAAAGAGGAAAGCAATCCCCTGTGAGCTGGCTGAAACGTCAGTAATCTGATGCCTTCCCAAATCCGTCAGCTAAGGCATCCTGTTCTTCACATCACTGTTTTCCCTCGATGCTTAGGCTCCCTTACCAAATGGATTTGAGCTTCAAAGGCAGTAAAAGTGAAGCCAGCGCTGCTCCAACAGCCAGATTTTGCGCTATTTAGTCAGCCTCGGTGCCTGGCTCGCTCGGGTGAAGTTTAGCTGTTCTCTTTGTGAAGGAGGAACAGCTTGAAGTATGGAAATTTATATAGAGTGCTCTTTCACCTAAGAGGTTTTACTCCTGGAAAAGTAAGCATTATTTCTCAGAATAATGGTCCCGTTTTAGTGGATGCTTTTGAACTGATGGCTTTGGAGACCCTCTGGCATTTGTGATCTTTAGCAGATGTCCTGGCTCACCTGAAGTCTCCACATCACTTAGGAATTGGAGCACACAGATCAAGCATTGCTGCTAAGCACTGGCTTTCTAAAACTGGCCCTCCAGCCTTCCAGGCCCCAGACCTCCAGTCCTGCAACTCTCCAGACCCCCAGGCCTCCAGCCCACCAGGCCTCCAGTCCTCCAGCCCTGCAGCCCTGCAGCCCTCCTGGCTATGAGACAGACAAATGTCAGTGTTGATTACTGGCTTGCAATGAGCATAATCTAATTGAGTGCTTGTCACCGAGGACATTTGAAGTGATAAAACGTATGACACTAATGATTTAAAATTCTTTTTCCTCTGTAAAACTTCTCACATTTTACTATGTCTGTAATGTGTTTTTCCACAAACACATTAAGTCACAGAGCCTTTATTTTGCAGAAGACCTAAAAGAATCTGTTACCCAATACATGTGCTTTGGGAAAAAACTATTAAATAAATACATGTACTTAAGCACAGTGAATAATAGTGCAAATATATTTCTGGATGCTAATCATCCAGCAAGCTAGAGAGAAGTCACCAAGTATAATGGTCAAAGCAAAATATACAACAAAGCATTAGAGTACCTGCAAAATATATATTGTTTTATACACTTACTTAAAAATACATTAGATAAATGATAGATAAATAAAAGGTAGAGAGATAGATAGATAGATAGATAGAGTGAATACACTTAATGTAGGTGGGTCTTCTGTCTATGTGTTATTTTTATTGGTCAAATAAAGGTCTAAGAACATGATGCTTTGGAAAGAAGGTTCTTCTTTTGTTTTCACAGAGGATGAGACCTTGTGGATTGCTTCTATCCCAATATGGTATGATAGACCACGCCCTCCTGAAAGGTTGCTCTAACACCCTCCAAAAATTACTTTGCTCAACTGCTGACTGAGATGAACCTAGCACACAGGTTATACCATGAAAGACCTAATTAACAGCACCCTCATTCAGCACGAAACAGTTTGGAGAGAAATAACTGCGCCCATATTCCCAAATATTGTTTATAGATATTCTTTTACATTTGAAGGGGTATATGATATAGATACAAATAATTTGCATTTTTGGTATGGATTTTAAGGTCAATTTTGTTATATGTATGTGTATTTATGATCTTGATTAAGGTATGTGATTGTGTAGTTTATTTAAAAATGTAATGTATAATTAAAAAGTATAGGATAATAGGTAATTGTCAATAATAGTAAAGCTTGTAGTCATGTTAGATTTTCTAGATGTTCATAGATATATTTCAGATAGGCATTCTTCATATCTTTCAAAGACTACAGAATATGACATTTTAAATGTTTTTAATAACTTATGGCTTTTCATGATAATGAGACACGTCTGCTCCTGGCAGCACCAATCTACTTCAAGAGAAAGATGGGCATCAAAGAAGCTCCTTATGGAGTTTGATAGCCATTTGGGCAAAAACTGCTCTTGCCTAAACTGATACATAGACTGGACACAAAATACCCACAGAGAGAGGACTTCTGAACTTGCCTAAAGGTGAGATGATCCTTCGGGGTTCCTGATTCATGAAAGATTCTGTGAGACATTCTATAGGACACAGCAAAAAGTGATTGAACTGTCTTTAAAATTTCCTGCTTCATGGAAATGTCTGCTGGAAACTATGGGCCTGTTGGCTAAAGATGGATGCCCCAACAGTACAAAAGAACTTTGGGTGACTGTCCAGGCAACGAGATGTCTCTGTCATTTCTAGAATTTGCAAGTTGCTTATTTCTTGTTTACTTAGGTAGTATTATATCCTTCTGAAGTCTTTGATGGAGTTGAAGAATAAATAGATAGTTACAGTTTTCCTTAGTTATGATAAAAGATAAAGTAGATATAAATATTATAACTGTAATTCTTGCTTGATAGCTGTTTTCTTATATGTAATTTTACTATGTTAAAGTAAAAACTTTTCTTTTTTGTTTAAACAGAAAAAGGGGAAATGATGTAGGTGGGTCTTCTGTTTATGTGTTACTTTCATTGGTCAAATAAAGAGACTGCCTTAGCCTTTGATAGGACAGCGGCTTAGATAGGCAGAGTAGACAGAACAAATGCTGGGAGAAAGTCAGGAAAGGCAGCTTCTCATTACATACACTACCTAACAAAATTCCCAACTGAGAGAAATCTCCCTTCAAGTTGTTGGTCTAGGTTCCAAGAGACTTCCAGAAAAATACAGGTAATTGCTACTGTTCTCCGTTGCTTCCTCCAACTTAATGGTAAAACTCTACTTCTGAAGACACAACGCACTTCAGACCCATTACTTTGTAATTGAGCTGGAACTGACTTGGAAGTCTTTTCTCTGAGCATTTCACTGTCATAGTGGGAGAAGGTGGCCAAGTAGCCAAGGGAGTAAAGGAATCTGTACTCATACCCAGCTGTAAAGTCCTGAACAAAAATGACCATCCTGGCAAGATACCCTCCATGATATAATAGAGGTACTGTTATCTTTGGGGTAACTGATAACTGTTTAATTTGTCTTGAGAGCAACTCAAGAAAAGGGAATTATACCTTATAATGTGAAACCAACCATCTACCCATGGCTGATGAGGTCATAGACCTTGGAGGAGTGCTAATTGTATTCATTTTTCTAAACCTCTTTAATTTCTGCCTGGATGCTAAATGCATGACCTTATTTTCAGAGATGCGCATTATTCTCATTCTGCATCAGATAAGCTCCTTCCACAGCCTTGGTGGCTACAACAGAGATGCATGCTTTTGAAAATATAGAGAATAGTAACTGTGAGGTGCCTAGACCCAAATCGGTACATCTGTATTACATCTCCATACATCTAAGGCTCAAGGGAACATAGACAAGGTGGCAGAAAGGCTGTAAGAGTCAGTGGACTAGGTCATCTGCTGACAGTGGCTCCTTGACCTAACAGATAAGTTCTACCCATGGAATCTCAACAATATGGTTGCATAAGCAAGACCTACAAAATGGCAACAACAGCTCACATGTGAACATGGACAACAGGGAGTCAGCATGGTCCTGCACATAGATGAAGGTGAAAGGCAATAAATGGCTGATGAGGGAGGGAGAGTCAGTCTCCAGGGATCAGCCTCCCTGATAGATTACCTAACCGCAAGTTTTCAGCCCTAAACACACACACACACACACACACACACACACACACACACACACGTGTGCGTGACATTAAATGGACTCAGTTGCTTGCATATATGCATGTGTGTGCATTCAACTATGGTAATTATGAAAGAGAAGATCATGAACTCTAGAAAGAGTAGGGAAACATTGAAGGAGTTGGAATGGGGAGAAAAGGGGATAAAAATGATGTAAATGCTTAAATACAATACCTATGTAAGATTTTCTCAAAAACATTTCAAAATTACATAATACTTTCCCCTGTAAACCCTCCAGAAAAATTAGCGAGTAAAATGTCTATCAATTTTATATTAAATCCTTCCTATAACCTAGATTTGTTTTTATTAAATTACGATGAGAAGTAGAAAATGATTGAATGAAGAAAACTCAGTGAATTCTGATCTGCTTTGACTACACTAAATCTACTAAGATACTGAGATTCCTGGTCCCTGTGAAAGCACATTTCCATGGTACATTACAGCATGTAGTACAATGCCAATGTACAGGAGCAAACCAAGAAGTCTCTGGTTGCCAGGGTAACTTTCCTTCTTCTCTTGTGGCTATATGAACATTCTTAAAATTCCATGTAAGCTTCATGAGCCTCTTGAGGGGGATTTATATTCTTGGAGTATTGAATTATTTTTATTTTGTTCTTTCCACCTTATTTCAAGTTTCAAGTAACATACATTTTTCAAAATAAAATATAGACTGTATGTCATTTTACAAAAATTCAATTATTGTTTTCTACATCTTAGGTTCTATATATTTATAGAAGAAAAAGGGAGAAAGAACCAAAAATGTTGGTAACCCAAAAACTGAATTGTAGCTCTTTCTGCAATAGGGATATGAGAGTTGTTTTGTTGTTTTTCATCTTTTTTATTTAATTTTTTTACACTTTTAATATTATTTTTAAACAACCAGGTTCTGAGCTTCATTTCAGGACACATTGTAATCCCATATGGATGGCTGAGGAAGCTACCTTCTTTGGGTAGACATCTTAGCTTCTACACATGCTCTCTCTTTTATCTTGCTAAGTCATTTTCACTTCTAAGTCTCAGTTTTAGTATCTTTAAAATAAAGCAAAATGCTAGATAGACCCCTGTGTGGATAATCAAGTCACTATTTTACAAGTACCTTGATCATGGTCAGTACTTTAAAGATGTTAGCTATGATAAAAAATTATTATCTTCATGTCTGCATAATGATTGAATAGTGGACTTGGAAGTTACTGTATTACAAAGAGTCTTCCAAAATAAACACGATTCAACTTTGGGTGGACTCTAGCTACTCTGAAATACCACAATGTACAGTGGAATTCTAGCTCTGTTTAAACTTCATGGGTTTTCTTGTTGTCGTTGAATCCACTAAAAAAAACCACAGGGGATACATTTGAAATTAGAGCTATAGACATGGCCTTTCTTTCTGCACAGGAGTCCAGTGCCAGAGGAAACAGTTGCAAGAAGTGATAAATGAAACTATATAAAATTTAAAAAAAATTCTTAACAGAAAACAAAAGTATCAGAGGAGTAAAGAGACAGCCTTCAAAATAGGAGAAAATCTGCCAGCAGTACCTCAGTCAGGGAGCTGATGATTGCCCAGAGTACATAAAGAATTGCAAAAATCAGCCCAAACCACAAACATGCCTGGCGGTGGGCCAATGAGGTAAACAGACTGCTCTCAAAAGAAGAAACACAAAGGGCTGATTAATATACATTTTTAATGTTCAACATCCTGATCCATCAGTGAAATGCAGACTAAAATCACTTTGAGATTTCATCTCACTCCAGACAGAATGGCCAAGATCAAGGAACAAATCTTGACCACTGTTGGCAAGACTGGGGGGAAAAAGGGACTTCTCTTCAGTGCAGGTAGAAGGGGGATAACCGGTGAAGCCTCTATGATAATCAATCTGGAGCTTCATGCAAACATTAAAAATAAAATTACTATATGACCCAGCTATCCTATACTTGAATATTGGTTTTTGGCTTGTTTGTTTTTTTCTTTGACATTGACTATAAGTCCTATGAAGGATGTCATAACTCTTGATTCCAGTGCTTGCACCCAGAATGTAGACAGAAAACCTTTGTAAATTCATAGATGCCCTTTGGGTCACTTAGAGAGAACTCTAGGTTTCTTCTATTCCTTTTCATATTTTTTAGTTTTTGAAATTAAAATATAGTCAAATCATTTTACCTCTTCCCTAGGACTTTTCAGGATACTGGGAATGTGGCTTGTGACCTGGTGACTCTTCAACACTCACACATCAATTCATCCACTCCTGATTACTAGTGGGCCTGAGGAAGTGATTTTCTCAATATGGAATATGTCCAGCACTATGCTCATTGCCTGGGAACTTATTAGGAAAGCGGATTCTGAGGCTGTGCCCTACACTGACTAATCAAGCACTCTGAAACGGGCTTCTGGCAATGCCATTCTAATACTCCCCACAGGTAATCCTGATATTCCAGATCTACTTGGAGGTCATGACCCAGTCCAGCTGCCACAGGTCGACCACTGGTTCCACAAAGGGGCCCAGAGCAGAGGCAATCTGGCCAGGAGGGGAGCACCTGGCAGGCTCTGAGCTCTGGAATGCCCTAGCCAAGTGCAGCTGCAGCATCCAGCTGGGACATGATCCTCCTTGGGTGGAGCTCTCATTACTAATGGAAGCTGGGTCAAGCTAGGGACACAGGGTGTGGGTGGACCCGTGGAAGCTTAGGTCTGAATGAAGGATGAGGAGTTGAAGAGCAAACCAAATCCAACCTAGAAATCAGTGAAAAGATGCAAAGCGGAACAAACTGGCAGATATATATTGGACCCAAGTCAGAGAACCTGGTTGTGTCATCAGGACTCACGGTAGGAGCCTCATGAGCTTAGCTGTGGGGCTTGGTTTCTAAGACTTCAGTGTGCATGCCATTGGCACCGGGTTTTGTGATTTAGTCCTAGTTTCTGTTCTGTCCATATATCCACTGAGCCCTGAGGCTTCCCACACCAGGAAGGTTCTAAAGAACTGTGTTCTGGATGAATTTGCTCTCTGTGTCTCAAGTAGCTCCTCTACTGCCAAGGCAATGGTGCTCATTACTGCTCTGCTTAGCAAATGAGGTAATGACTATGAAAGCCCTCTGCAAACTCTGAAAATTTTATACACATAATCTATATTTCAACTGGCATTTCCGGTGACTTTTCTGTGCCTAAAATGTCACCAGGACTGAATTATCAATTATTGTAACAGTTTTGTTTTTTTTGTAAAAGGTGGTTAGAATGGAGAGAATGGAAAGGAGAAGACTCGATTCAAGCCTAGTTTGGTCAACTGATGGTGATACAGTGGGAGGCTAATTATTATCTTCATTGTCAAGAAAGTCGAGATCATAAGACCCGTGGTCAGGAAGAAGTGAGAAGGTGGACACATTACATCTGGCACTTATCAGATACACAATAGCTGAGAAGGGAGTCAAGTGTAAAGTGAAAGTCGCAAGTTAAACTATCCCCCTGCCCTGAATCTTACAGTGATCTTGCATATATTCAGAGTGAGGGCCAAAGTCACTAAAACATCCTCCGATGCCTCCAAACCTGTTAGGAGATCTGGTCTGTGCTTGTATGCCCCTAGTCCTTGGCTTGATCTGACCACACTGGTCTCCCCACCTTCCCCTAATGCCTTTGCAGTGGAGCTTTTTGTCATGCTGTATCACACACACAAAGCCTTGCCATTTTGCCTACTGCCTCTCCCGTGCTCGACTTTTCTCCTTGAACTACTCTCTATCTACCGCACAATTTCTTTCTTTGCTCATCTCATTTCCTCGGTCTCTTCGATTACACCAGGTTGGCCACTGTGTCTCTTTTCCTGCATTATCATCAAGTTCTGAAGGTCGGTGGGCATGTACTAGGCTCTAAGGACTTTGTTGCTGGGTGAGTCAAGGTGACCACTGTATTGATTACACTACAATTCTACCTGAGGCTTATATGCCTTTTCGTATTGTTATTATTTGGATTTTTTTTCCTTTTTAGTTAAGAATTGCATTTCTGTGTTCTTTCAATTGCTAGTAATCATTTCGGTCAAGTGCTGAGCCTGGTATGGAGATGTTTGAGGAGGAGTCTGTTTTTTTACTTTTTCTTTTCTTCTCTTCAATCAAACACAACATAATATGATGCAATAATATCAGGTACATATCATCATATCAAGACATGACGAGGCAACCCAGTAGGAGAAACAGGGTCCCATAAGTAGGCAAGAGAGTCAGTAACTGTTCTGCTCACTCTGTAGGAATCCCACAAGAACACCAAGTTACTTAGCCATAACATTTATTCAGAGGACCTAGGATAGACCCTTACAGGTTACCTGATCCCTGTGATTCCAAAGAATCCTAGTTAATTGATTCTGAGGGCCATGTTCACCTGGTGTCCCTGACCACACTGCTTGCTCCCCTTCCTCCTCAGGACTCCCTGAGCTCTGCCCAATATGTGACTGTGGTAATCTGCATCTGTTCCCATTAGTTGCTGAATGAAGTCTCTCTGGTCTCTTTGATGAGGATTCTCCTAGGCTGTGGTGCCAGAACATCCTGGAGGCAGGACAAACCATAGTTCAAAGAGATGATGTCCATTCTCCCCACTTGAGACTTTGTCTGGTTACAGAAGGTAGCTGATTGAGGCTCTGTGTCCCCATTACTAGGAGTGTTTGCTAGGGTTACTCTCATAGGTTGCACAGAGTTCTCACTGCACTAGGTTTCCAACTTGCCCCCAATACCTGCAATTCCAATTGTTTCTCCTAGTATTTTTTTTTTTATCCCCAGTTGATTCCTCCTGTTCTTTTAATGGAGGTTTCTGTCCTGCTCAGTCCCACAGTTATTCAGTTCCAAAGAAACACACAGAGGCCTACAATAATTATAATCTGGTTGGCCTATTATCTTAGGGTTCTTAATAACTAATGCTTACATCTTAAATTAGCCCATAATTCTTGTCTGTGTTAGACACATGGTTTGGCACCTTTTATCAGTGAGGCATTCTCATCTTGCATCCTTTGTGTCTGGGTGATGACTATGGACTGAACCTTTCATCTTCCCAGAATTCTCCTGCTCTGGTTGCCCTGCCTATACTTCCTGCCTGGCTGCTGGCCAATCAGGGTTTTATTAACCCAATATAGGTGACAAATCTTTACAGGGTACCAGACCATTGTCCCACAGCACTACCCCACTTTTTGGCATCAAGATGAACAGCTACATCCACATAAAACCTGAGAAAGCTTGGAAAGTAATTCTAGACGCACACACAATGCAGAGTTAATCACAGCTTCTTGGTAGCAGCATTTTCTCAGGTAGGCTCTGCTTGCTAGAGGTAAGTGTGTCTCATTTAAGAGAGGCTTCTTGACTCAGCTTTAAAAGCAAAAACCTTGCAGCTCTTTTAAGAGACCACACTGTAAAACACTTAAATGGTATTCATGAATAGCTGACAGCATGCTTCTTGATGGTGGCAGGGACACTGAAATTCCATAGAGTTGTGACAAAAAACATGACTCCCATCAGTACCTCTGCCATGAAGCTAGACTCAGAAAGCTAAGAAATGGGGTGGATCCAGCTGTCAAAGCCACAGCTTTAATCCTAGCCATATCACTTAGCAAATTAAAGACTCATGTGCTCAGAAAAAGAAAGATATACAGTAAAGATAGATTCAGATAAAACAAACAAACCAATAAACAAACCTCTAAATGGTTTACAGTGTGCTTAAAAATATATGTAGACTTTGGAGAGAAAAAAAGGGTAAAGTTCTTTAAAATAAGAAAGAAAGAAGGAAGGAAGGAAGGAAGGAAAGAAAGAAAGAAAGAGAGAAAGAAGTTGGGTGTGGTGGCACACACTTTTAATCCCCACACTTGGGAAGCAGAGGTATGTGGATCTCTGTGAGCTCAAGGACAGCCTGGTCTACACAATAAGTTCCAGGACAGCCAAGGATACACAGAGAAACCCTGTCTCAAAAAAAAAAAAAAGAAAGAAAGAAAAAGAAAAGAGAGTTTAAAATAAAACTATGTAAAGATGGAAAATACACAGAGAATCTGGATACTGTTGTCTTTGAACTGTCTGGGAGATAAGGAAGGAGCAACAGCTGCTAAAAGACATTTGATTATAAATGTTGTTTGATTAATTTAACATATGTATTTTGAAAATGCCTTCATTTCAAAATTTAAGTCAAAAATATGTTACTTTGGAGAAGAGTTTTTGCTTTTGTTTCCATGGGAAATGAGATGCTGCAGATTCATTCTGGGTTAAGAAAAATCAGGTTTGATAAAGGAACCCCCTCCCAAAAAAATCTCCAATAAAAGCAGATGGCCCAGATGATTCAACATTTCAGAGGACCTCTGTTGGAGTTTCCTCTGAGTTCTGCATCCAGAACAGCTTCAAGACTGCTAGCTGAAATGATCAAATCTCACAGAATATTCTAGTCAGGACTTCCCATAATCCTAAATTTTCTTTAGGTTCCCATAAGATTATCAGAGCCCTCAGTCAGCAGGAAGTAGCCTGGAAAACTATGCCCACATTCCCAAAAATTGGATTATGGATGTTTGCCTTTGTTTAGATTGTTGGTTACAAGTTATTAGGGATAATGGGCAGGAAATAGCTAAACAAAGGAGATTCAGAGTTCTTGTTTCAGAAAAAGGGGAGGAGTACTGTGGGACAATGGTCTTCTACCCTGTAAAGATTTGTTGTTTGTATTGGCTTAATAAAATGTGCATTGGCCAGTAGCTAGGCAGGAAGTATAGGTGGAGAAACCAGACAGCAAGTATAGGTGGGGTGACTAGAATAGGAGAAATCTGGGAAGAGAAAAGGCTCAGTCTGCAGTCATCACCCAGATGCAGAGGACGCAAGATAAGAATGCCTCACTGATAAAAGGTACCAAGTCATGTGGCTAACACAGACAAGAATTATGGGTTAGTGTAAGATGTGAAAGTTAGTTAATAAGAAGTGTGAGCTAATAGGTCAACCAGTTTATAATTAATGTAGGCCTCTGTGTGTTTCTTTGTAACTGAATAGCTGTGGGACCAGGTGGGAGAGAAACCTTTGTCAACACTGTTCCCAACCTCACCCTCCCCTAGTCTGCCTGAAAAATCTATTCAATTTCCCCTTTACAGGGAGATCTTTGCATCCATACCTTAAGTCCTCTTTTATACTTAGTCTCTCTGCTCTGTAGATGTACCATTATTATCTTTTACTTTACAGCTAATACCCACTTAGAAGTGAGTACATACCATGTTTGTCTTTCAGAGACTGGGTTATCTCACTCAGGATGATTTTTTTTTAGTTTAGTTTGACTGCAAATTTCATGTTATTTTTTTAACAGCTGAGTAATACTCCATTGTGTCAATGTACCACATTTTCTTAATATCTTTGCCCCAAATACAAGGTCACCTACATTTTTAAAAGAAACATTACTAAAAACTTAAATCGCACATTGAACCTCACACATTAATAGTGGGAGACTTCAACACCCCACTCTCACCTTTGAACAGGTCACCCAGATAAAAAACTACATAGAGAATAATGAATCTGACAGCCATTGTGACTCAAATGAACCTAACAGATATCTACAGACAGTTTTAGCATAGAATTCTACTATACTTTCAAAGAGGAGCTAATACTAATACTTCTCAAATTATTCCACAAAAGAGAAACAGAAGGAACATTTTACGAGGCCACAGTCACCCTGATACCCAAACCACACAGAGATTTACAAAAAGAGAATTACAGGCCAATTTCCCTCATGAACATTGATGCAAAATACTCAATAATGTACTAGAAAACCAAATCCAAGAACACATCGAAAAGATCATCTACCATGATCAAAAAGACTTCATCCCAGAGATGTAAAGATGGTTCAACATATGAAAATCTGTCAATGTAATCCACCATATAAACAAACTGAAAAACTTACATGATCATCTCATTAGATGCTGAAAAAGTTTTTGAGAAAATCCAACACCCATTTATGATAAAAGTCTCAAAGATATCAGGTATACAAGAGACATATGCAAACATAAAAAAGGCATTTTACAGCAAATATGTATCCAACATCAAATTAAATGGAGAGAAACTCAAAGCAATTCCACTAAAATTAGGAACAAGAAAGGCTGTCCACTCTTTCCATACCTATTCAATACAGTAATTGAAATTCTAGCAATAAGATAACAAAAGGAGATTAAGGGGATACAAATAAGAAAGAAGTCAATGTATTGCCATTTGCAGATGATATGATAGTATACATAAGCAACCCAAAAATTCTACCAGGGAATGCCTACAGCTGATAAACATCTTCAGTAAAGTAGCTCAATACAAGATCAAGTCAAAAATGTCAGTAGCCCTCCTATATACAAACTATAAAGGGGCTGAGAAAGAAATCAAGGAAACATAATCCTCCACAATAGCCACAAATAATATAAAATATCTTGGAGTGACTCTAACCAAGCAAGTGAAAGATCTGTATGATAAGTTTAAAACTTCAAGTCTTTGAAGAAGGAAATTTTAAAAAAATATTAGAGATGGAAAGATCTCCCATGCTTATGGATCAGTAGGATTTACATGGTAAAAATGGCCATTCTACCAAAAGCAATCTGCAGATTCAGTCCAAATCCCCATCAAAATCCCAACACAATTCTTTCCTGAACTTGAGAGAAGAATACTCAGCTTCATATTGTTTGTATTTTTGAGTGTTCCCTAAAGCCCAGATGCTGAGTGCTAGTCCCCAGCATGTGATACTTTTGAAAAGTAACGGAGCCTTAGGAGCTAGGCTCTTATGGAAGGGAGGGGGGAAAGTGCACTTGGATAGGCATATGGAGGCCCAAGCATCTTTGTTTTGCTTTGCTTTCTGGATGTGATGATATAAGTGGGTCCTTCATCCTGCTTCACCACAGTGAACAGTGTTGGACGACCACAGAACAAAACATCTAAAACTGTAAGTCAAAAGAAATCTTTTTGCTTTGTAAGTTGCTTATCTCAGTTACTATGCTACAATAATGGAAAGCTAACTAAAGCGAACATTTTACTTTTTATATGAATTACATTGTTTAATCAAAGAAGCAATGTCTAACAATTGTGTATAAGAGTGTGCTAATTCAGTCAATCATGCCCTCACAAGTTTTTTTCCTTAGTGTTTTGTTGTATTTTGAGTAAATATTTTAAGTATTTACTTAGATATTTAAGGTATTTGACAGTGACTTCTAGTATTTTAATTTGTAATGCTAATCGGGGCAGAGATCCTTCAGGATGGCAGATTTAATTAAGGAATATTGCGGTGAATGAAATAGACAACACAACGTTAATTTGGGAATTGACGTTCCTGTGAAGGTTGGCTCAGCACAGCTTAATTTCCAATCTATTGCTCAGTGTGAGACCGTGATGTGTCACTGAGGAGGGTTCTTGCCTAGAGTTCTCTTTCTGCCTCATGGAGCTCTCCTTAACACTAAGCGTTTCTTCCCTGTCGGAAGCTCTCAGGTTTTCTTGGCCAGGCTATGTGAAGGGGAGGCTGTGCTGACATTCTGAGTGGTACACTCTCCAGCAATAAATACATACAAGCTTAGGGATTGGTTTCTAAAAAAGCGTATACTGTTCTGTTTTGAAGTATAGCGATTTGTCGCTGGCTTTAGTACTTTAATCATATGATATATGACTGACTTTATTACTGAGAACTATAAAAAAGCAAAGAGAACAATTAAATCAAACCAAACTTAATAACTCTGAGACTTCTGGCACAGATGGTGTTAGAAAATCAAAATTCATCATGTGCTGAGAACAGTTGCACAAGATTCCTAATGCAAGGCTCCATTGCCAGGGGTTGTTTCCAGGGAAATAAATTCAATTTTTGCGCTGCTTACTTTCACTGTAAAATCTCACACAAGGAAGTTCATTGACAGGCTGCTATGAAAGTTTATTGATTCCTCGCTAGTACAGTATCCAAGGCTAGTCCAAGGCACGTATGGGCACTCAGGGGCCAGTAACAATCTATGCATACTATGCTAGCATCCACTCCAGGGCCCAAGATAAGGAGTGTGTAAAGGTATAGATAGGGTCAGGTCACTTCTCTCAGTTCCAAGTGAAGAAAAACTTTTATGAGTATGAGTGTGTGTGTGTGTGCGTGTGTGTGTGTGTGAGAGAGAGAGAGAGAGAGAGAGAGAGAGAGAGAGAGCCTTTGCACACAGGATCAATGATCCCCTTCCATTATGAGTAGGTAGCACAGTATAAGATTACTGAACACTTGTCTCTGGCATCAAGGGGCTCTTCCCTCAGATGTCTTGTCGAGGAACAAACATTTTTCATACCCAAAAGGTGACCAGTGGTTGTCCCTATCTTTGGTTACACATGATTTGCATCTCTCTATTACGTTCCCAGTGGCCTTCTCAGGAAGAGAAACAAGAGGGAAAGAGCATTTTCTCAGCATGCTCAAGGACACCTTGTTTGCACACTCACACCGCAGGTCTTAAACCAAGGTCACTTTCTCCTGCCTGGCCACCATGCAGTGCTTTGTGGCAAACACCCAAACCACCCACCGTTTTCAAGAATGTTGTTCCTGCTCCTTGTAGCCCAGCCTGAATGTAAGGGCTTCAATATAATTTCTGTCCCATATTTTATGCTTAAAATTATACTAATAATTAGTACATTTTATTAGCATATAACTCTTACTGGGTATTTAGATTGTTTATATTTTCCCTTTCAATCATTACCAGATAGTAACTCAGTTCTTAAATGCAATTCTTAAGCTTTTACAGTGTTGTGTTATTGATTTATTAATTGTGATCTGTGAGACAAATACATGAAAACTAAAAAGGTGAGCAGAAAATTTAAAAAACTAAATATCTAATGCCAGTCATTGTATATTTTCTGCATCCTTTTGCAACCTTGAAATCATTTAAGTAATTTAGTACATAAGTTATTGTATATTTATCTTATCCTCATATCAAACTATTTTGCTGATTTTTAAAGTGCTCCAGTCCATGCTATGAAGTTAGCCACTGGACATCAGTGGTTTCTGGAGTCATTTTCTTATCATAAAGTATATAGATGCTTTCTAGGGTTCCTCTCTCTCTCTCTCTCTCTCTCTCGCTCTCACTCTCTCTCTCTCTCTCTGCACATAATAAAGTTTGTAGGAGCAGGCAGAGTGTAAGAGCCAAAGCGCAGGGAAGATGGGAATGAGAGCAACTGCTCTGCATGCAACAGTCCTGTGGTACTCATGACCCCACAGCAGCTGTGACTGTCTACATAGGACCTAGACAAGGTCAAGCCAGCCAACACTTCAGCATGGAGTATCCAAGAGGACTCCCACCTTAACTGAGGAGCTGTTGATAACTTCCGCAGAAGGGATGGTCAGCTTTCTTTAAGTGTGTGGCCGCTGTGGGTTTACTACACTCTAGCAGATTGTCCCACACCCATAAGTCTAGGAGCAGCGCAGATTGGAGTCTAGGTAGGTTATTAAAACAAAAGAGCATACAAAGTTGGGAGAGGCAGGGTGGATCTCTGAAGAGTTAAGGGGAAAACTGGTGGTAAATATGATCATAAAAGAATAATGATTAAATTTATAGCTAATCTGTGTCTTTCATTTTTATTAAATTTGCATAGCATTTTATTAGGATTTATTAAAAATCAGAGTAAAAGTACTTTAGTATCTGCTCCAAATAAACTTTACATCCTATTGCATAGTCAGGATACGACATTATTCTTTAATTATCATACTTTCCTGCAGTTCTATATTTATTTAATAATATTTCAATTGATTGGAGAGCTGCCATACATATGTGTATATATGGATTGTGTTTGTATATGTGTGTGTACATGTGTGTATGTGTGTGCATTCCTTGATTGCTTTAAACATGAAATGTGATGCCTACACTGACTGATTATTGATTTTTTTTTCTGTGAATAGCCTGTTAATTTTCTATTTACCTGGGAAGAGATAATGATAAAAAAATGTGTCAAAATCATAATCCATAATCATGAGATTGGAAATAAGACCAAAAGCTAAAGGCTGGAATAAGTGCTAAGGCATTGCAGCTGAAGGGAGGAGGAGGAAATACTCAGTTATATGCAATAAGTTGGCACACGAAAGACTGAGCTAAAAACAGAAGGGCACTTGAGGACTAACAACATGAATCAAGATGTTCCTTTCACAGAGAATTTTGGTCCCCAGGCTACAGGGAGAAGACTTTAAAGATACGCATGGAACTGTGTACTGATTTTACTAAGATGCTCAAATTTCCCCTTGTAAGCACTCTATCTGTAGGAAAAGGAGCAAGAATAAGAAGTGTTTCTACACAGTTTGATCAAGGGTGATTTTGTAACAGGAAGCTATGAGTGGTCCAGCAATCGCTGAGTAGGTCTGGGAGATGTCACCTACTTACAATGCTGTGTCTCTGGGCTAGAGGAAGAGAGAGCTTTTCAAGTGCCACACCCAGCTGCTTGGCTCCAGACTGAGTAAGGGGGACAAGAGAGAAAACCAGCTGTCTACTGCCACTCCTCACCCCTTGCTTTCTGATTCACCAAACGTGAGTGAGCAGCTTCCTCTTTTTGCTGCCGTGAATTTTGTCATGATGGTCCAGGTCCTCTCAGCCCTGGGCCAATGTAAGTTCTCTTAGGTTGGTGCTATCTCTTATGTGGTCACAGCAAGGAAGAATGTAACTGATATATGGTTACTGGCCGACAACAACGTGGTGACTATGAGGAGAAGAAAAATCCCTTAGATGGGGCTCACAGCAAGGCAAGGAGCACCAGGTACAACATGGAGGACTTGTGAGGGTTGAATTTCATCCAGACTTTGGAGGTGAAATCAGGTATGGTTGGGAGCTATGGCCAGATTTGAGTTCTGGCCAGAGACAAGTCAGTGGTAAAACCACTTGCTACTAACCCTTGTTCTTAGCCTTTCCCTCTTCTCTATATTCTGCTGTTGTTTTTCTCTCTCTCTGAGTGTGTGTGTGTGTGTGTGTGTGTGTGTGTGTGTGTGTGAGAGAGAGAGAGAGAGAGAGAGAGAGAGAGAGAGAGAGAGAGAGAAGAGATTGTAACTGCCTACTTAATTGGAGAGCTGTTGCCTGTCAGATTCTGCCACTGGGTCATACAGACAAAGGCAAAAGAGGTTTAGTTCCTTCTCAACAGGGCATCCAACAAAACCTCTCTGTCCAAGCAACCTTCAGTTACAATGTTCTTTCCCTGGTATCTCCAGAAGCAGGCTTCTTAGCCTCCTCAGAAGAAATGGCAGGCATTTGAAGAAACCTGTTTAACACAAGTTAAACCATCACAGACTGCACTGGGTACTCCACTAACAGTTTATATGTAACCATTTTAGAAAGCAACTTTTAAAACAGAATGGAAAGGTACAGATACATTACTCCTCTGTGAAGCTTGAACCCCCACTCTCTTGCCCAGTGGGACAGGTTTGAAGCAAGTCTCAGTATATAAGTACAGTACCAGGAGCTAAGTTGGCAAGCCTGGCAGGTTTGGTTCACACCAGGTTCTCAACTTCTGCTGCATGTTAGCACCCCAGGGAACTTTGATACACCCCAAAGCTTAGCTACCCACGTTCTGGAATCAGCCTCTAAGAATGACTCACACACTAGCAGTTCCTACAGGTAGGTCCTCAAGGCCATTTTCTTCGTTATAACCAAATTGACAGCTGACCCAGAGAAGGAGCTTGATGGTTAGTAAGCATCCTTGGCACTTGGCTGTTTCAACCACAATAAATAACACTAGAGAAAAGATATTCAAATGAAATTCTAATCAATTCCTGAGAAATATCTGCCCAGTTTCAATTTGTCTAGCACTTTACATACAGAAATCCCCATGCACTCGAAGTAGGGATGGCGGAAAAATGCAGAACTCAGCTACTGGAGCAAAAAGGACCTCGGGGCCCCGGCCACCTCACCGTGCCAGGAGCCTTGCAAAACCCTCATTCCAGCTGCTCTTGCTGACTAAATGTGGACCGATAGAAAGCTGCACAGGACACGAATAGGGGCCACCGTGAGAGAATTTAATGAACTTTTAGCAGCAACGGAGCCAGGTGTCCTGACCACCAAGCTGCACCATTGCCGCTGTGTTATGCCAGCTCCAAGCAAGACCGGTGTTGTTTTGGGAAAAAAATGCGTGTCTTACTCACTCACTGGGACTAGGAAAAAACCGCCCAGTATGTCAGTAACCCTCTGCTCTCCTTTGCGTGCATCACCCTGGGCTTTGCACTTGAAAGGCAAGCTGCTAAGCCTGGTTACTCAAACACACCACGTGCCTTGCATTCCTCCCAGAGCTCCACAAAAGTCTTCCTCCTGCTCTCCACACCAGCTGTTGCCGGGCATGGAGCGCCTCCGGATGAGTGCATTCTGACCGGAGCCTGGCCTCCTGCTGACTCACTTGGTTACTATGGCCAAGCCACTTAGCGTCACTACACGCCTGGGTGACCCTATTTATAGATCTTGTAGTAGCCACCGGGCCTTTCTCACCCAGATGCTGCGGCCATATTCCACTATGCTCGCTGAATACATTCAAGCCCGGCGCTAAAACGTGCTAAAAGCCGCTAAAAGCCCAGGTAAAGGAGGTGGGTGAGTCGTGATCCCTTGAAGAGCCCAGTTGGTTATGATCATCTGTTAGCCTGATGATTCCGACAATTTTTTTTCCTGATTGTAAAAGTTATGTAACAGAATTGCTAAAATCTCACACTGAAGTACACATAAAAGTGAAGAAAACTTTTAGAATCTCGGTCCTTAAAGATAACTTTGAGAATATTCTTCTGTTCGGTTTCTTTCATATATACACAGAGAACTGTATTTATAAAACAATACTGATTTAATCTTCTTTGTTGATTTTTATTCTTTTTATGGCAACCGTGTTTGCCTTATTCCCATGTGGTATAATCTTTTAAAAGTTGTTTTATAGAAATGTTGGAGTCCCGCTTGTCTTTTTTTTTTTACGTTTTAATTTATTTTTTGAGTAGTTCAAATTCTTTAATTTATTTTTATGTATAAAAAAGTGTCTTTTCAAGCACTCCTGCATTGCTGGTGGGAGTGCAAACTGGTACAGCGCCTTTGGATATCAGTATGGCATTTTCTCAAAAAATTAGGAAACAACCTTCCTTAAGACCGAGCAATACTTCTTTTGGGTATATACCCAAAGGATGCTCAATCATACCACAAGGACATATGCTCAATTATGTTCATAGCAGCATTGTTTGTTATAGCCAGAACCTGGAAACAACCTAAATGCCCCTCGACCAAAGAAAGGATAAGGAAAATGTGGTACATTTACACTTAGGAGTGCTGCACAGCAGAGAAAAATAATAACATCTTGAAATTTATGGGCAAATGGATGGATCTAGAAAACATCACATTGAGTGAGGTAATCCAAGACCCAGAAAGACAAATATCATATGTACTCACTCATAAGTGGCTTTTAGACACAAAACAAAGAAAATCAGCCCACAAATCACAATCCCAGAGAACCTAGACAACAATAAGGACCCTAAGAGAGACATAAATAGATATAATCTACATGGGAAGTAGAAAAAGAAAAGATCTGAGTTAATTGGGAGCATGGGGACCATGGGGGAGGGTAGAAGGGGAGGGGAGAGGAAGGGAGGGGAATGGTGAAAAATATATAGCTCAATAAAAACTATTAAAAAAAGAAAAGGAGAATGTCTTTGCAAAAGGTATTTATTTAGTTAAGTAACATCTAAAAGCCCTTTGTTTTTGTTTCCTCTAAAATTGCTAACTGATTAAGTGATCCCCTTTTTTCTTCTCTTCCCCATCAGTTGACTATTGAAGCCATTAAACAAACTTTTCCTGACACTAAAGTCTGTGCACTTGAAAAGATCTGCAACCTCACGCTCATCTTCCAGAGAGCTCACTCTTTCCACTCTATATGGATATCTGAATTATCTGTGCATTTTACTCCTCTCAGTCAAAAGAGCAACAAATAAAGATAAAGGGCCAGAGATACTGTGGCCTTTTAAGTAGCTTCATCAGTTTCTACATTCTTATTTTTTCAGTTGTGAAATACAGAATAATATACCTTGTAAGAACTTAAATTCACTAGTGTTGAATGTATTCACTGGTTGGAAATTCACCAACATTAGTTTTTAGAAATTCTCTCATCTTCTTAAACTACATTTAACCCATAAAAAGTCATTCTAGACTACTCACTACCCTAGCAACCATCACCCATCAATATATTTTGTCTCAATGAATCTGAATGCAGTTGTCACCCTATGTGACATACATGCCCATCTGTCTGTGACTGTTTATTCCGTCCCTTCAATGTTCACCCAGATTGTGTCAGAATTTCCTGCATTTTAAACCTCTATATTAGTTTATACACATAGAGTAAATTTTCCGTTTTTGGTTTACTAAGTTATTTTTATATGAATTATTATATTTTTCTATTTGTAGATAAAATTATGCATATCATCTGCTTCTTGATTTCTTCAGTGACTCATTCAGCATTGAATAGTGTGCTGTTTACCTACTTATTAGTTTTGTGTACTTCCTGCACTTTCCCTTATTAGTGCTTTCTAGCTGTATTCAGTTGTGATCCCACAGAATGTAAGGAGCTATTTCAATTTGATCCATAGTGGCATTTAACATTTTTGGGCTTCTTTTTTGCTATGATGACCTGTCAGTTCATGAGATCGGGGTTTTAAAGTCATCCACTGTCATTTTGCATATTAGTTTTTAAAGTTTATCATTGTCCTTGAGTAATGCTTCAGTTCCTCTATCTTGTCTTCAAGCCCAGAAGGACACTCTCTCCTCCTGCTGATCCATTCTATATTGGTGAGGCTTTTCCAATGTGCTCCCTATTTAACTTATTGGATTTTTCATTTCTAGCATTTTAGTTTTGTTTTTCTATCTCTCGGCTGGTTTTAGACTTTAGATCCTTTTCTACCCTGTACAGACCACTTCCATTTAGCTGTGTTCTCTTGAGAAGCTTTCAGAAGTCTGTGTCCAGTCAGAGTTCTTCGAGCATGTCAATAATTCTTTGTCTGGAATTTTATCTACACCACCCCTTGTAGGGGCTGTTACTCTGTCATTAGCAGTTTAAGGGAGACGTGTTCTCTTGGTCTTCCCATTACCTGTATATTTGTTCTGGAACTTGCACACTAGGAGTTAAATTGTTGTTCGGTGAATGTGAATATGATAATTGTTTTCATATGTTGTTTGTGTTTTGTAAAACCAAAAATATGTGACAAACTGAAATCACTTAAGTTTTTGTCCATTCATCACTACTTAGTGCAAAAACTATTATTTTCTAAATTTTTGGCATGCCTGATTAAAATGAACGTGTGCATATTTATGAATTTTGGTGATTTGGTAAAGGCATGATAAAAACATGCTCCTTTATCAACTTAGGTACTCTAAACCTCTAAAACTTATTAAAATGACACCTTTGGGTCTACTGTTTCATAAAACCTTAAAATACCATGTATTTGATGCTATGTAAAACAGCACTCACTGGAATCACAAGATAACATTAAGCTATAAAATGTAATGTTATATAGGTAAAGGATTTCCTTTCAAATACCTGTGTGTGTTCCCTTGCATGGGTAAAATAAAAGTCAAATAATTCTTGCTTAAAAGTATTCTAATGTAAAACAGTTAATGGTAATGTTTTAAGGTTGTATTGCATATAAATTAATAAATATATACATGTGTGTTTATGATTGCCAAAGTTCTTTGGGTTAGCTTTCTTTTTTAAATTGTGAATTATAAGACACATAATTCCAACAATCAACCACACTCAAAACTCTTGTTTTAAAAATCTGTCTCAGAGACTCGGGCTACGGAAGTTCCGGCCAATCAGAGGGAAGGCCCAAAGATGACATGAGGTCCAGGTTCAGTTCCCAGAACCTTCATGATGACAGACCACAATTGTTTGCTGACTCCAGTTCCAAGGAATCTGATACCCTCTTCTGACCTCTGTGGACATGCACATGATACATGTAGAAATCAGCAAAATACCAGTAAATAAATCTTTTTTTAAAAAAAATAAATAAATAAAATAAAAATCTATCTCACTATGTTATGTATGTATACATGTGTTTTATTGTATGTCTGTACTGTCAAAGTGTGCTATAGTTTTCATTTTTCATACCACTTACTAAGTATTGAAATGGCTTGTAAGTGCTCAGATAATCCAAGGTTGTTAAATTAGCCCAGCTTCCCTTTGGTTCATAGCAAAACTAGAGTTTCAATGGGGAAAGTCCCAAATCCAACTCTAATGGGCTAAGTAAGCTTGGTTGTGTGTCCAGTTACAAAGACAGAGTAATGACAAAGGACATAGAGAGGATATTTAGTCAATGTGTCACTTAGAGATGGCTGATGAACCTAGATTTTTTTTTTTTTTGGTGAGACTTAATATGGGTTTTTTAATTTAAGTTTTTGCAAGCATTCCTGAAGGATAAGATATGCATAATTATACAGTTCTGGCTGAGATGTTATCTTCTTGATTCTTGTCTCAGCTCTGGTTCACAAGAAGGGCTCTATTTCTCAAGGATACAGATTAAGCTTAAGAGACAACTATGCCTGCCCCAGGGTGCAATCTTTTTCTCCGTGATGACTGCCCTCCTCTGAGATAACAAACCCTTTATTGGAAGGATTATGAGCATGGCTGAGCTCTGTGCTTCCGGATGCCTCTGTGTGTGTGATCATGTAGATAAATACACATTTTAAGGATTTCAAGGATATTGTTGACCGATACTGCACCTTGAAAAACAACACAAGTTTTTCAAGGCTTATATCTGACTCAAGCCTGTAAGATAGAACTTTACATATTTGAAATAAAACATTAGTAATTTAAAAAACCTGCATCATGGCTAATGAAGACATCTCTAGGCTTATGTATATCTCAATGCATCCATTACATCATAATTTCTCTTTTACATATGTGTGGGAGAATAGTTAATCTTAATGATTTTAGTTTTAAAGAAAAAATAGTTTAGGCAAAATGCTTGTTAAACAATTAATATTTTTAATGTAAATATAAACAGGAGGCTCAAAAAGAAAAAGATGCCCAAACTTTATGCTGCTTTGGATGTCTCATAAATCGGAGAAGTCATGTTTTTGTTTAACAAAGAAACTTCAAAGTGCCTTGTATAATGACTTTAAACTTTACAGATAATTGATTTAAACTGGTTCAGAACACAAGATTATTAATACATTTTATCTGTATTATAACTGTAAGATATCTAAAATGTCATAAATTCACTTTGTGTTTTTCTATTAAAATATTGTAATATAATAACAAAACCATTAATGATAATAAGAAAGACCACTCTCAGAAAATACGTGGAGGTTATAGACATGAGACACGTCCTTGGTCTTGAAAAAGGTGAAGGAAGTGAAAACTGCTTTGGAAAATTTGCACAGTGAAATAAGATGATTCTGACATAGAAATAGGTGAGAATATTGGAAAATTAAACTGGGTTGTAGGAATATTATGAAATTTAGCTTAAGTAACTGGACATGGTTACACGTTGATTTTATCATAAAGTTGCTAAAATTATGTTCAAAATTCAATACCCTTAGATAAAACTAATGCCTGATTCTGTTTATGACAATAAGGTTTTCTTTAGCATTGGTTTATTCTTAGTCAGTTTTGAAGAAAATGCCGCTAAAGGGGACATTCCTTTACATATACATATACTATGTGACTAAAATCTATAACAAGACTTTATTTTCACGTATTTTATAGGTATTCCTCATTGGTCTGCAGGTCACTTTGTATACCAGGCTGGCCTCATACTCAGAGATCTGCCTGTCTCTGCCTTCAGAGTACTGGAACTAAAAGTGTGAGCTATCATGCATGGCTAATCAAGTTTTTTGTTGTTGATAATTTTTGTCATTATTTGACTATTTGTTTTATGACTGTTCACCAAAAATCCTTTCTTTACTTAAAATAAATGTTCATGCTTAAAAGATTCAAGTGTTTTCATTGTCTTTGTAATTTTTTTAAAATATGATTTGGATAAAAGAAATCTTTTTAAACTGTCAAAAACTTATTTTTAAATCTTCTCAGAAAACCCTCTAAGAGGGTGGTGGATACCAATATTTTAAATTCAAATTCTTAACAACCAAAAGTAATCCTATTGAGAAAAAGATGCTAAAAATAGCTGGAGCTATCCAGCAAGATTACTATCCTTCTAGGTGGTGTGGGAAAAGGGTAGAGTAGGGAATGGGAGGTAGTGGAAATGGGAATAGCTATGTAAAATGAGGAAAGACTGTATTAAAAAATTTCTTGCATCAAGAAAGATTGATATGCTTCTATAGATGTTAAAAATATTATGATATATAAATTAAATCTTACAAAAGGCCCTATAATATGTTCAGATATTTAACAATGTAGCTTTAACTTTATTTGCTGTAGTTAGTGTACCCAAAGATTTGGATTAATTTTTCTTATCCAAATTATGTATTAAAAGAGACATCAGTCTCTAGTAATGTCAGCGTTTGTTATTTCATATTGAATTACGAAATACTGATGCTTCTTAATAAATAAATAATGTATCCTATATTATAAGTATTTGGATACTTAAAAATTAGTTAGACAAATATTTGTATTATACAAACAAAGCAGAATAAACAGTACTACAGTGATTCCTACTAGAATTTTATTTCCATTTCTAATTATTACTACAAAATCACATTAGGTTGTGCATATAAGACTAAAGATTTCGATTTCATAGGTGGTCAAATTAGCATTCACAGAGGAGAGTTGTGATAATTATGATATTAAAAACTAATCTTTCTTTTTTTTGCTTTTTTTTTAGTGCTAGTAAGATCATTTTTTTTAATTGCGAAAAGAAGAAAAAAAAAACATAAACAAAAAACAAGTTTCCACCTCCTCCCAGCCTCCCATTTCCCTTCCCCTCCTCCCACCCTTCTCCCCCTCCCCCCACTTCTCTCCCCCTCCCTCTCCAGTCCACAGAGCAGTCCGGGTTCCCTGCCCTGTGTTAAGTCCTAGGTCCTCTCCGTCCATATCTAGGAAGGTGAACATCCAAACTGGCTAGGCTCCCACAAAGCCAGCACATTAAGTAGGATCAAAACCCCCTGCCATTGTCCTTGGTGTCTCATCAGCCCTCATTGTTCGCCATGTTCAGAGAGTCCGGTTTTATCCCATGCTTTTTCGGTCACAGTCCAGCTGGCCTTGGTGAGCTCCCCGTAGATCAGCTCCTCTGTCTCAGTGGGTGGATGCACGCCTCGTGGTCCCGAATTCTTTGCTCATGTTCTCCCTCCTTCTGCTCCTCCTTGGGACCTTGGGAGCTCAGTCCCGTGCTCCTGTGTGGGTCACTGTCTCGATCTCTATCCATCACCAGATGAAGATTCTATGATGATATGCAAGATATTCGTCAGTATTGCTCTAGGATAGGGTCATTTCAGGTTCCCAATCCTCAGCTGCCCAAGGAACTAACTGGGAACCTCATCTTGGGCACTAGGGAGCCCCTCTAGGGTCAAGTCGCTTGCCCACCCTAAAGTGGCTCCCTTAACTAAGAATTGTGGTTCCGTGCTCCCCTATCCACCTTTCCTTTATCCCAATTCTCCCGTTTCCCAGGTCCCCCCTCCTTCCCTTCTACCTTTTCTCTCCCCATCTCCCCTTACCCCCATCCCACCCCCCCCCAAGATCCCATTTTCTCCCCGGAAATTTGGTCTACTTCCCTTAGCAAAGAGGACAACTATATGTTTTTCCTTCGGTTCACCTTCTTCCTTAGCTTCTTTAGGTTCACCTATTGTAGACTCCGTGGTCCTTATTTATGGCTAGAAACCAATTATGAGTGAGTACATCCCATATTCATCTTTTTGGGTCTGGGACACCTCACTCAGGATAGTGTTTTCTATTTCCATCCATTTGCATGCAAAATTCGAGAAGTCATTGTTTTTTACCGCAGCATAGTACTCTAGCGTGTATATATTCCACACTTTCTTCATCCATTCTTCCATTGAAGGGCATCTAGGTTGTTTCCAGGTTCTGGCTATTACAAATAATACTGCTATGAACATAGTTGAACAAATGCTTTTGCCATTTGATAGAGCATCTCTTGGGTATATTCCCAAGAGTGGTATTGCTGGGTCCAAAACTAATCTTTCTTAAGAGTTAGAATTAACCACTCCATATACGGTTATAATTATAGTATTAAGCTGGCCAAAAGAGAAATTAAAATTTAAAAAATCATGAATTTCTTTAAATTAGCCAAATATAAAGAAAATGGTTCAACCACTGTAGAATACAAATGGCTGTAAACTGTGCGTTGGGGAAAGCATAGCAAATCTAGCTTATAGCCGTAAATCGTACATAGGGGAAAGCATAGTCCATCTAGCTCTACAGATGTATAAATTTTAGTCCTTTAAACGATTTGCTTCCCACATCTGTTCCCTCCACTTTGTTAAGCCAGCATCCTTGATTATTTTAATTTTAGGTATATTTACCCTTAATATAGGTCACATACTATATCAAATACAAATGATTAAAAATGATTTCCAGGTCATGAGGACTAATAAATTTTCATGATATGATTCAGAAGAATTTTTTTCTTAATGGTTTTACCAGCTTTTACTCTCTCTCCTGAAAATGCTCTCCTGCCTCCTACTCAGTCTCCTCTACAACAGATCCTAAGATCCAGCCTTTTCTGGCAACATGGGGCATTAGTGATGTTTAATAGGTCATATGTGGTTCTCACATGCACAGAATGTAATACTTGGCCAAAACCCAAGTTTCCAGAGAGATCACACCTTCAAGTGGAACTTACGCAAGGCTGATTATTGTTGTAAGTAGGGCCGCTTGTTTTGTTCCTGGCTATTCAGCCCCAAAATAATCACACAGAGACTACATTATTTATATCACTACTGTACTCGTTAGCTCTAGCTTCTTTTTGGCTAAGTCTTACATATTAATATAACCCATCTCTATTAATCTGTGCATCACCACAATGTTGTGTCCTACCAGCAAAGTTCTAGCACATCTGTCTCCAGCAGCACCATGGCTTCTCTCTGACACTACCTTTCTTTCTCCCAGCATTCAGTTTAGTTTTCCCCACCTAACTCTGTTCTACCCTATCAGACCACAGCAGTTTCTTTATTAATTAACCAATCGTATTCACAACATACAGAAAGGACTCCCATATCACCTCCCCTTTTCTCTTTAAATGAAAAGAAAGGTCTTAACTTTAACATAGTAAAATTACACATAACAAAACAGGTACCAAGCAAGAATTACAGTTACAATATTTATATCTACTTTATATTTTATTATAACTACGGAAAACTATAATAATAACTATATATTCTTCAACTCCATAAAGACTCCAGAAGGATACAATATTGCCTAAGTAAACAATAAGTTTATTGTAAGAAACTTCCACAACTCTGGAATTGACAGAAAGTTCTTCTGCAATGTTGGGGCATCCACCTTTAGCCTACACAGGCCCATAGTATCCAGCAGATTTTTCCACAAAGCAGGAAATTTCAAAGACAGTTCCACCTATATTGGCAGTTTGTCAGTCACTTTCTTCTGTGTCCTGATGAATGCCTTGTAGACTCTTTCATAAAGCAGGAACCCTTAAGGATAGGCAAGTTTAGCAGTCATTTTTCTGTGGGTCCTGCATGTCCAACTCATCAAGCAGTCCAGGCAAGAGCAGTTTCTTACCCAAATGGCTTACAAACTCCATGAGGAGCCTCTTTGATGTCCATCTTCCTCTTGAAGTAATTGGTGCTGCCAGTAGCATATGTGTCTCATTTTCATGAAAATCTTAAGTTGATAATTTAAACATTTTAAATGTCATATTCTGAAGATTCCTGAAAGATTTGAATACCTATCTAACTGAAATATATCTCTACACATCTAGAAAATCTAACTAACATGACCACAAGCTTGACTATTATAGATGACTATCTATTAATCTATATTTCTTAATTATATATTACAGTTTTAAAATGAGATGTACAAACACAATCATAAACATAATCAGGAGCAGAAATACACATAATAAAATTGACCTTAAATTTGTATCGATAATCCAAGATCCATATCAATGCAAATCTCTACAGTATATCCCCCTTTAAATGTGAAGAAACATTTATAAACAATATTTGGGAATATGGGCATAGTTCTTCTCCAAACTGCTTCCTGCTGTTTATTGGGCAAAGTAATTTTCTGAGGGGTATTCAAGGTGACCTTTCAGGGGGCCTTGGTCCATCAAACTATATTAGCCTGGAATGAATCCACAGATTCTCATCCTTTGTGGAAACAAAAGAAGAACCTCTTTCCACAGCAACATATCCTTAGATCCATATTTTGAAGACAAAATACCTTTGAAATACCTATGTTTAGTGTAGCAGCCCATACAAGGAAATGTGTCTCTGTGTTTAGCTCCTTCACAGTCAACAAATACAAAGAAAACACAATAATATACACAATCCAGACTTTCTTGTATATTCTATCTTTAAGTGGCTTTTCTTACTCTATTACTTTTAAATATTTATTTGTCTTTACTTCTTTAACCTATGACTGTCTTACTGTCTCTTTAAAGACTTTGTTTTGTTTTTGTAACCATTTATTTCTTTTTATAGCTCTCTATACTCCTTTTCTTCTCTTTCCCAAGCCTACGTATATTTATCCAACATTGTGACCCATTTTCTATCTGAATTTGTCTTTATTGTGTATCTGAAATTCTTTTCTGACCAGGACACTTCTTGAAATGCTAAGCACTTCTTAAAAACTTAAGCTGCAACATTACTAGGGTATATACAGCCCTGCTTGCTTGCTCCATACAGTCCAATATGGTGAAGTCCGTTCACTGACTCTGCAAGCCATGCACATTGCCCCAGTTCCAAGTATAGAGTGGGTCTATGTAGAGACATTAAGCAGTTGTAGCACTTTGCTCACAAAACCCCATTTAAATGTTCCATAGCCAGACCTCCAGAAATAGTCAAGAGTTCTTGCTAACAGCATGACTCACAGCTGGGAAGCTGCATTTTAAAATCATGGCTTTTTTTTTTCTACCACCACTGAATCAAGAAAACCTCTCTTAAAGAAGGCATGCCTCTGCTTGTTTCTAGCAAACAGAGCCCACCCCCCAAAAATGCCACTACCAAACCATGCTTAACTCTGTTCTTTTGTGTCTAGGATTCCTTTTTAAGCTTTCTCAGGTTTAATGTGGCTATAGTCGATCATGTTGGGTGGCAATTTGTTTTAAGGGGAGCCACTTGTTTTATTCCTGGCTGCTCAGCCCCGAAATAATCACACAGAAACTATATTATTTAATTCACTGCTTGGCCCATTAGCTCTAGCTTCTTATTGGCTAACTCTTATATATTAATTTAACACATGTCCATTAATCTGTGCATAACCATGAGGTCATGGCCTACCAGCAAAGCTCCAGCACATCTGTCTCCAGTGGCTCCATGGCTTCTCCCTGACTCTGCCCTTCTTTCTCCCAGCATTTAGTTCAGTTTTCCCTACCCAGCTCTGTTCTACCCTATCAGGCCAAGCCAGTTTTGTTTATTAATTAACCAATTGTATTCACGGCATACAGAGGGGAATCCCACATCAGATTATCTGACTAGAACGTCAATGACAGCAGAGGGGTTGGAATGTTGCGGGTCCAGAACCTAATTACAACTTACTTGGGCCTATCTTTAGTCCCTTAAGAATCCATTCATTGCTCACCTCTGTGTCTGACCTAACTTCTTGTGACTGAAGATGAAATCTTTTGGAAAGCCTTAGCTTAACAAAACCCTAGTTTCCACCAACCAAAAGTACACAAATGCCTTTAAGAGCCTAGCAACAGCCAGGCGATGGTGGCGCAAGCCTTTAATCCCAGCACTCGGGAGGCAGAGGCAGGCGAATCTCCGTGAGTTCGAGACCAGCCTGGTCTACAGAGCTAGTTCCAGGACAGGCTCCAAAGCCACAGAGAAACCCTGTCTCGAAAAACCAAAAAAAAAAAAAAAAAAAAAAGAGCCCAGCAACAGTTTCCCCTGCTTTTCCTTAAGCTAGGAAATGTTTTTAACACTTTGACGAATATATTTGAACAATTATTCAATGCATTTTTTTCTTTTGGTTCTGTTACTATAAAGTCTTCATTAAGCTGTCACTGTATTAAAACATGGAATTTGAGTTAACCTAAACCTGTTTTTCCAGGCCATAAAGGGAATAAACTATTCATTTCTGTGTGTGTGTTTTTGTCTTATCAAACAACCATCCCAGATTCTGTTACAGAAAAGTTGAAACTGGTAATGGGCTGGTGGAAATACAGGAAACCCATGCACAGGGACTGGAATTTGAAAAATGTATCTGGTGCTTTGTGGAGCTGCTATTGATAAAGGAGAGAGAGTGCCTGCAGCCTGGTTTCCAGTCAGAGAAGTGGAATGCCACAGAAGCAGAAGCCTCTCGGAGAGGTGCACTGCTTCCTGGAACAAGCCAGGTAATCGGGATTCAAGATTAGAGAGCTCTGTACCGCTTACACTGAGGTGAGTCACTTGCCAACAGGAAGTTCTCACTCATGACGAAAGCTGTGTGGACTCAATCATGGCACTAATTGTTCAGAGGTTGAACTTGTTTGTGCAAAATTAGCTCATTTTTACATTCTTTTTTTTTACTTTAGAGGAATATTTTATGCCACAAAAGCTAACATTTATGATGTTTATGAAACAGTGTTGTAGAGACACACTTTCACATTTCAGGACAACTTGGAATTCATTGTTTAGATTTTGACCCAGGCTTGCCAAATTATAACTTCTTGCAAATTTTAAAGTTTAGTACTGCCTTCAGTGATGGACTCATTTTCTTTTTGTTTGTTTGTTTGTTTTTGAGAACTAAGACTAAAAGAACTTGTGTAAATATACCATTTCTAAAATAGAATTCAGTGTGTATATTTTTTCCTTTAAACTCTGTACAGTTGGAAACTTATATAGAAACTCTGGTGTTATGTAGAAGAACCCAGCAGAAAGAGAGCAGGTGGTGGACCTGTTGGGAGGAATAGTGGGGGTAGGAGGATGGCAATGAGAAGTTGAGGGTGAATATGTACATTGCATACACAATGAAATTGTCAAAAAATAAATTTATTCAAAAAAGTAAAAAAAAAATCAAGTCCAATTTGTACTGCCCATGTGTTCTCAGAAGTGTGGCCTTCGTCTGGTGCATGGATGATCTTTCAGGAGCAACACACATCTTACCATATCTGTAAAGAGAACTGATCATCTCTTTCTCTCACCAGCTATGCATTGCTAATGGTTCCCCATCCATGTACGGGATTTTGTGTACCCCTCCTTCTCCACGCTGTGACTGTGTCTATTTTTAAAACTTTTTTTTTAATTTATTAAAGATTTCTGCCTCCTCCCCGCCACCGCCTCCCATTTCCCTCCCCCTCCCCCGATCAAGTCCCCCTCCCTCGTCAGCCCAAAGAGCAATCAGGGTTCCCTGCCCTGTGGGAAGTCCTAGGACCACCCACGTCCATCCAGGTCTAATAAGGTGAGCATCCAAACTGCCTAGGCTCCCACAAAGCCAGTACGTGCACTAGGATCAAAAACCCATTGCCATTGTTCTTGAGTTCTCAGTAGTCCTCATTGTCCCCTATGTTCAGTGAGTCCGGTTTTATCCCAGGCTTTTTCAGACTCAGGACAGCTGGCCTTGGTGAGTTCCCCAAAAGAACATCCCCATTGTCTCAGTGTGTGGGTGCACCGCTTACGGTCCTGAGTTCCTAGCTCGTGCTCTCTCTCCTTCTGCTCCAGATTTGGACCTTGGGATTTCAGTCCGGTGCTCCAATGTGGGTCTCTGTCTCTGTCTCCTTACAACGCCTGATGAAGGTTAATATTCAGGAGGATGCCTATATGTTTTTCTTTGGGTTCACCTTCTTATTTAGCTTCTCTAGGATCACAAATTATAGGCTCAATGTCCTTTATTTATGGCTAGAAACCAATTATGAGTGAGTACATCCCATGCTCATCTTTTTGGGTCTGGGTTACCTCACTCAGGATAGTGTTTTCTATTTCCATCCATTTGCATGCAAAATTCACGATGTCATTGTTTTTTACTGCTGAGTAGTACTCTAATATGTATATATTCCATACTTTCTTCATCTATTCTTCCATTGAAGGGCATCTAGGTTGTTTCCAGGTTCTGGCTATTACAAATAATGCTGTTATGAACATAGTTGAACAAATGCTTTTGTCATATGATAGGGCATCTCTTGGGTATATTCCCAAGAGTGGTATTATTGGGTCTTGGGGTAGGTTGATTCAGAATTTCCTGAGAAATCACCACACTGATTTCCAAGCATCTTGGTATTGGCATAAAAACAGAGAAGTCGATCAATGGAATCGAGTAGAAGACCCGGATTTTAACCCACAAACCTATGAACACCTGATTTTTGATAAAGGAGCTAAAAGTATACAATGGAAGAAAGAAAGCATCTTCAACAAATTGTGCTGACAGAACTGGTTGTCAACCTGTAGAAGAATGAAAATAGATCCATATCTATCACTATGCACAAAACTCAAGTCCAAATGGATTAAAGACCTCAATATCAGTCTGAATACACTGAACCTGGTAGAAGAGAAATTTGGAAGTACTCTACAACATATGGGCACAAAAGATCACTTCCTATGTATATTCCCAGCAGCACAGACATTAAGGACAACTTTGAATAAATGGGACCTCCTGAAACTGAGAAGCTTCTGTAAAGCAAAGGACACTGTCGCTAAGACAAAAAGGCAACCCACTGACTGGGAGAAGATCTTCACCAACCCTGCAACAGACAAAGGTCTGATCTCCAAAATATATAAAGAACTCAAGGAACTAGACTTTAAAAATGCTAATTAACCCAATTAAAAAATGGGGCACTGAACTGAACAGAGAATTCTCAACAGAAGAAATTCAAATGGCCAAAAGACACCACTTAAGGTCATGCTCAAATCCTTAGCAATCAGGGAAATGCAAATTAAAACAACTTTGAGATACCAACTTACACCTGTCAGAATGGCTAAAATCAAAAACACCAATGATAGCCTTTGCTGGAGAGGTTGTGGAGTAAGGGGTACACTCATCCATTGCTGGTGGGAATGCAAACTTGTGCAACCACTTTGGAAAGCAGTGTGCCTGTGTCTTGTTTGAGCTTCTGCAGGTCTTCTGCATGCTGTCAAAACCAATGCGAGCTTGTATGTGCATGCAGTAACGGCAGGAGTTCTTACTGCAGAGGCCCTGTTTTGTTTGGAAAACAGGATTCCTGCCATCATCCACCACCTCTGCCTCTTACCATCTGTCTGCCCCTTCCCTTCTGCAGTTATCCCTGAGGCTTGAGTCAAGAGGATGCTCCATAGATTTTCCATTTAGGGCTAAGCATTTTTTTTTCAATCTCTTACGCTCTGTACCTTAGCCATCTGTGTGTCTTTGTGTTAATCAACATCTGCAAAATGAAGCCTCTTTGATGAGGGTCCAGGATCCCAAATTCTTAACAGAAACTTTTGTTTCAATGAGAAATAATGGATACTTTAGAACATCTGTAGTTGATTAGAACCTTCTACAACGGAAAGGTGTCACTTTTAATTTTTTAAGGTGGTTTTTATTCACTCAGTAAGAAAAGTAAGTGATGTGATTCCATTAAGCACAAAACACAGCATGCATTGTTGACCTGTCCATTTTCCCAATGCTTCATTAGGGTGTAAGTACAGTTAGTAATAGTGTAGCATTCAAATATCCAAGAAATGGATGAGCCCTATTCCATACACTCAGTCTCACAGAGTGGAAAAACACATCACTTTAACAAGTGCGCATTCTCTGTACAAAAGAGTAAGTCTCATCTCAGATCCTCAACCATGTCAGAAATATAAATATAACTTTCTTTCGCAATTCAGGATGGCGGCATTTCCATCCCAGTTTTCTCAGGTATGAGTCTAAGTTCTGGGACGTTGGTGTCATAGGTAGCTATGTTTGATCTTGGCTCATTGTCTGCTTCAAGCCTGGAAGCTGAAGCACCACCATCACTGTCTGAACAGTGAAATTGCTGGTTCTAGGTTGTGTTGCTGGAAGCACTTTGGTGGAAAGACCTGGAACCCTTCCTGGAAGCCTTCAGGGCTTCCTGATACTCCTGCTTCAAGCCTTAGTGTAGTAATAGGGGCGGCAGGGCTGCGTTCTCAGCACCCCAGGCCGCCTGCCCGGCTAGCTTATGCCCAAAATAATTACACAGACACTGTATTCTTTTAATCACTGCTTGGCCCTTTAGCCCTAGCCCTTACTGGCTAATCCTGTTATCCTGATCAACCCATCTCTAATAATCTGTGAGAACCGGTCTTACCGGGAAGATTTTAGCCTAGTCCATCCTGGGTCGGAGCTTCATAGCATGCGTCTGCCCAGGAGCCAGGAGCATGGCGTCTCTCTCTGAGGCGTCTCTCTCTGGCGTCTGCTCCCGAGAGAGCTGTGGAGTCTCTGACCTCACTTCCTCTTCCTCCCAGCGTCCTGTTCTGCCTACTCCTCCCACCTATCCTCTAACCAATAAAATGGGCCAGGGCAGTGCCTTTATTAGCCAATGACCTTCCTCCATCACCTTAGTTGTTGAGTTCATCGTGGACTCTGTGACATGATCTGGACAATGAGTTCTCTTTATGCTTATGCCAATGCCAGTTTCTATTACTTATAATATATACAACATTATACAAAACCATACACCACCTCACATCTGGATACAGAATTGAAAATCTTTAATAAGTTACAGAACTTTGTCAGGTGTTAATTGAGTTTGGAACTTGAATTTGATATTAGTGTAATAGTGCATGACTTACTTTCTTTACTAAAGTTCCATAAAAAGATATAAGGCCATGAAGAAAGGTAAAAAGTCAACAGCAGCAGCAACAGTGTGTCCGTGATGGAGACAGACAGAAAGCATGTTTTAGGAGTTTCAAACTCTCTTGACTTTTCCTGGAGAGAGGGGAATGAAGGTATGCTCATGACAGATAAGGCACTGAGAGCATAGCTGAGGGGTTCCTTCCAGTGATGGGGTGACTCAAAGGTGATGAAAATCTCATCTTTGCATGGTTGATACCTCGCAGATGCATCCCTGGAGTTTCCTACACAACTGCCAATACCTGGGCTCAAGGATCCCCTTCCCTAGGATTCGATGCTTCTTCTGTGGCATTGGGGAGGAAGCTCGTACGTCCTGTAACACTCTACTTTCTGAGCTTAGTGAGTTGCCTGAGCTTCTCTCCTGCGTCAAGGAATGATGATTTTGTTGAAAAAAAAATATGGCTTTACAGCATACACTGATGCTTTAAAGCAGTAATGTGGAGAGTCGGTAGCAAAAATCCCTGGGAAGCATCTTAGAGATTTGCTGTGGCCAGCCTCCAGTATTCCCAGAGCAGAAATCTGAGCAGGCACCCTGAGAGCTGGTCTCGCCTCTGACTGTTTCCGTTTATGCTACCCACATCCCCATCAGCTTTGATCTTAAGACTAACTTGCCAGCATTTGGGAAGAGCTGGCAGTGAACATGACAGCAGTGTCCTCCCACCAAAGGATGAATGGTGCGGAACAGCTGCTAACAGAGAAGGTAAGTGTGAGTGAGGAAATTATGTACTCTTGAAAGGAATGTAAAGATTCTCTTCAGATGCCTCTTAAACAACTACAGGTGGCCTTGAAATCAGTGGCTAGGAGTCTCATCCCAAGCCCTGTGGCAGAAAGCTTGTCCTCCTACTACCCCCAGACTGTGGACTCCATCAAACCTCATAGAGGATCCAGCCATCCTCCTTCCTCCAATCCCATTGTGTCGGCCACAGATGCTGAGCAATGCTCTTGACCTGGGAACCCTAGTGGCCACAGCAGGCGGAAGTCAGGTAGGTGATTCTTACTCTCGTTCTTTTTTCCTATTACAAATGCTCCAGTTCCATTCCCAGCCCTGAAGCAGACTGCTTTGCAGAGGTCTGTCCTTCCGTTCTAACTTTACCCATGTGGGACATCACCAGCCTTAGAGTGGACCCAGCTTTCCTCCTTCCTGTGAACACTTTCAATACCTGCCCATCCATCCCCATTTATTTGTATCAGTTCCAAGACATAGAAACACTTTTTACACAACACTCCCACCGGCCATACCTGGCAGGGACTGAAACAGGGGGCACAAATCACACGATTGTTCCTCCTCTATTACATTTCCCCATTCTCACCCTCAGCCCAGTAACAGCCTGCTTAGTGGTCCCCTTCCTCCCACGTCAACTTCATCCAATGGTTCAGAACCAGGGTCCCTCTAACCCTGTCATACTTGTCTCTCCAATAATCCTTTATCTTACTGTAACCTACGGATTCCCTCTTCCCATCACATCTTGGATGCCCTGTGGACCACAGTCCTAAGTGTGAACAGGATCTCTTTAGTTCTTTCTTGAAGCTTATCCCAGTCTTTTCTCCCAGCCCACCTTTATCCATCTCTACCACTTACTGAGATGCACACTCTTTACCAGGGAACCCATGGCTACCACACTTTCCTAAGATCCAGAGAGAACAACATAAACCAAGGAACAGAATACCCACCCAACAAAGACAAGGCAACATATCAACACCGACAATCACCTCAATCACCCCAACCCCAGATGCCTAGACACACAAATACACAGTCACTTGGCAGCACTCAGGAGAATGGGTCCTGCACCTCACTTAGGCAACACAGTAGAGCTGACCCTACTGGTGTAAGAGCAGGTGAGACAGTTCTGAGGGCATGAGAGCAGGAGAGCTGACCACCACCTCAGTCTGCCATGTGGTCGCATGGACAAGGAAAACTGCTCTCCCCCTCCACACACGCTCTTTGCCACCTGTGGCAGGAGGGAGCACTAGAGCCAGAGAGCTGGTTTTGCTCCTGACCAGCTACAGCACATGGGAGAGTGGGCCCTGCACCTCACCTAGGCAACACAGTAGAGCTGGCCCTGGTGGTATAGGTGCAGATGAGCTGGACCTGAGGGTATGGGAGCAGGAGAACTGGCCCAGCTCTTCATGTCTGCTGCATTTGGTGAGCTAGCTGAGCAGTACTGGAAAACTCACCCTGGTTGAATGAGTTTAAGAAAGCTTGCAGGTTGATCAACCCAGCAACCATTCAGGCCCAGAATCACCCCAACATCCCAACATCCACTTCAACTATGAACTACTGGAGCATGTGAGGGGACCTGACCCACAGACCCAAAGCTGCAGAATCTCCATGACATAAGGCAACATCAGGATATGCAAGAGTAGTCCCAGTAAGGGCGAAGTAACAAAGGTTACTTCTGACAGAAACCACAGACCAATACTCATTTCAATGAACACTTACAAGTAAAGACATATGGACTAAAGGGGCAGAAGGGAATACTGTGTGACTCACTGTGGCACACTGCAGCTTCCATGCCAAGATTTTTTAATGTTGGTTTCTTGTTGTTCTTTCTCCTCTAAATTTTATTTTCTGTTACGGGGAGGTTGCAAAGGCAGAGGGTGGATATGAAGAGACAGGGAGATGAATGGGATCAGGTTGCATGATGTAAAATCCACAAAGAACCAATAAAATAGAAAAGAAGTCTAAAATAATAAATAAGCAAGCATCTTTTACTCAGCATGTTCGCCAAAACTGACCACATCATTAGACACAAAGCAATTCTTAATAGATAAAATTCTCTGTAGTCTACCTGACCACCAGATTAAAACTGGGTATCAACAACAACAAAAAGCTTACAAACTCATGGGCACTGAACAACTCACTACTAAATGAAAACTGAGCCAAAACAGAAAGAAATTAAGAAAGAAGTAAAAATTTAATAAAATGAAAATACATAGCACCTAAAACTTGTGGGACACACGGAAGGCAGTTCTACGAGGCAGATTTGTAGCACTAAGTGCCTGCATAAAGAAATTATAGCGATCTCATACAGTAACTTAGCAGCACACTTCAAAGTTCTAGAACAAAAAGAACTCACAACCAAAAGGAATAGATGGCCAGAAATAAAATCACGCTAAAATTGATAAAAGAGAAACAACAAAAAAAAGGACATACTTTAAAAACCTCTACTCCAACAAATTTGAAAATTTTAAAGAAAAAAATAATTTTCTTAATACAAGCCACATACCAAAGTTAAGTCAAGATCAGATAAACAATTTAATCAGATATATAACTCCCTAGTGAAATAGAAGCAGTTATTAAAAGTCCCCAACCAAAAGAAAAATAAAAGAACAGGGACAGTTGAGTTTAGTACAGAATTCTGCCAGACTTTCAATGTTAAGTTAACACCAATGCTCAAATATTCCACAAAGTAGAAACAGAAGGAACATTGCCTAATTTGTTTTACAAGGCCACAGTTACACTAATACATAAAGACCTAACAAAAAAAGAGACTTATAGACCAATATCTGTTGTGAACATAGGTGAAAAAGTCTCAATAAAATACTTACAAACTGAACCCAAGAGCACATAAAAAAAAGTACTTTTAACACCATGATTAAATAGACTTCATCCCACACGTTCAGAGATGGTTCGATATATATAAACGGGTAAACATAATCCACACATAGACAGGCTGGAAAACAAAAATCGCAGGATTATTTTATTAGATGCAGAAAAAGCCTTGAAAAAAATCCAACACCAGTTCATTACTAAGGATAAAATAGAAATGCCTCAACATATTAAAGGAGAATTACAGCAAGCCTACCACTAACATCAACCTAAACAGAGAGAAACTCAAAGCATTTCCACTATAATCAGGAACAAAACAAGGTTGTCCACTCTGTCCATACCTATTCAGCACAGTACTTGAAGTCTTATGTAGAGCAATAAGAAAAACAAAGAAGGTCAAGGGGATACAAATAGAGAAGGAAGTAGTCAAAGTATCTTCATTTGCAGATGGTATGATTTTATATATAAATGATCCAAGAAATTTCCACCAGGACATTACTAAAGTTGACAAACATTTTCAGCAAGTATGAATATGTAAAATTAACATGTAAAAATCAATAACATTTTTATATAAAAATGACAGACTTAGAAATTTTAAAAAGCAATAGCTTTCACAACAACCTCAGAAAAAAAAAAGAACCCTGAGAAGAAAAGCAAGTAACCAAGAAGAGAAGCTATATAATAAAAAGTTCAAGGCATCAATAAAACTGAAGAAGGTATCAAAAGATGGAAAGATCTCCTTATCTTTGGATTAGTAGATTTACTATAGTGAAAATGGCCATCCTACCAAAAGCAATCTACAGATTCAATTCAGTCCGCACCAAAACTCCAACACAATTGTTCACAGAACTTGGAAGGAAATTTTTAGTTTCATATGAAAATTAAAAAAAAAAACTATAACTTAAAGAATCCTGAATAATAAAGAACCGCTAGAGGTATCAATATCCCTGGCCCAAACTTTCATTATAGAACTGTAGTAACAATAATATAAAGCATAGTATACACATAAAAATAGACACATTTATCAATGGAATCAAATTAAACAGCCAAACATAAGTCTACATACCTTTGGTCACCCAGTTGTTGCCAGAGAAGTCAAAAATACACACTGGAAAAAAAGGCAGTACTTTTAACAACTGGTGCCAGTCAAACTTGACGGCTGCATGTAGAAGAATGAAAATAGACCCCTGATTGTCACCTACCACAAAAATTCAATCCAAATTGACCAAGGACCTCAACATAGAGCCTGATACCTTAATTGTGCAACAGGAAAGACTTTCTGATAGCATAGGAACTAAGAACAATTCATAAATGGAATTTAATGCAGCTAAAACTTCTGCCTGGAAATTGACATTGCTATTTGGACAAATTGGTAGGGTCCAAACAGGAAAAGAATTTCACCAGTACACATCTGCTATAGGTCAACTATCTAAAACCTATAAAGAACTCAAAAAATCTGGATACAAATAGTCCAATTTAGAAACTGAGTACAGACCTACACAGGGAATTCTCAAAAGAGGAATCACAAAATGATGAAAAAACACAAATGTTCATCATCCTTAGTCATCAGAGAAAAAGCAAATCAAAGCTCCTTTGAGATTTTATCTTACATCAGTCAAAAAGGTAATAAGCAATAAGACAAATGACAGCTTATGGTGGCAGGAATGAGGGGAAACAGGAGCACTCATCCATTGCTTGGTGGGAGTGCAAATTTTTGCAGCCACTGGAGAAATCAGTGTGGTAGTTCCTCAGGAAGTTGGAAATAGATCTACCCCATGATCCAGGTGTACCAGTCTTAGGCATGTACCCAGAGCACTCTACACTCTACTATAAAGACACTTTCTCATTCATGTTCATTACTGTTTTATTCATAATGACCCGAAACTGGAAAAGATTAAATGTCCATAAATAGATGATAAATATTAAAAATGGGGTAAATTTACACAATGGAGTCATAGCATTTAAAAAAAGTAAATCGTGAAATTCATAGGTAAATGGGTGGAGCTATAAAAAATAATCCTGAGTGAGGTAACCCAGATCCCAAAATAAAAATATAATATGTATTCTTTTATAAGTAAATGTTAGGTTGTTAACCTTCAGTAAGCGTGTTACAATCCATGAAACCGCAGAGATTAGGTATAGAGTAAGTAACCAGCTGGGAGAAAAGCAACTTCTAAGGTGGGGGAATGGAATATATAATATGGAAAGAGGAGAGAATTGGGAAGGGAGACTTAAATGGAGGGGGAAGTGAGGCCTTCTAGATACAACAGGGCTGGTGCACATTAAAGAACTCCCAGAGACTATGGCAGCATGCCTGCACAGATATAAGCCAGATGGAGTTCCAACACTGACAGTGGTACTGGACATGAACACCCACCCACAACCCAGAGGTTATTTTGGATTGACAAATGCTGGAAAGGAAAAATGAGTTTTTTTCAAAGGAGTCTCGCTGGGGGTACAAGCCACACTTAGGAGAAGCCCCATGCCCAGCAGTAGATGACCAACACAAAATGAACTCACTGCTATTTTTGGAGATATTTTATCTCATAACACTTTTGTTTGTGCAGCAATTTTATGTTACTTGTGTTTTGCTTATCTATTATGGCTTCTGATTTTGTGTTGTTTTGGTTTGTGTGTGTGTGTGTGTGTGTGTGTGTGTCTGTGTGCATGCATGCATGTGTGTGTGTTTGCATGTGTTTGTGCATCTCGTGCTTTTCTTTCTTTCTCTATTTCTTTTCTGTTTGCCTGCTTGCTTTGTTTAATTCTAGTTATATTTTTTTTATTGGCCTGTTTTCTAAAGAGAGAACGAAAGTGTGGAGAGGTGGGGACAATCTGAGAGGAGACCAAAGAGGAAAAACAATGATCAGAATAAACAGCATGAAAAATTATTTTTAATGAAGAGGGAGCTCAGTGGGAAGGTTAGAACAAAAAGCCCTGGCTGGTCCCCTGTTATATTTAACATTTGCTAGCTGGGAAAGGCAAGCAAAGGACAAATGAAAATCGCCTGTGAGAAACGACCTTTACCTGCATTTTTTTCTTGAGTGATCACTTACACCCTGTGTTACCCTAAGATTGATTGTTTTGAACTGGATTTCTTTGCAAGCGCAAAGGAGTACTCTTGTTGTGTAAGAAGTGTAACCTGGAGGACTGGGGCAAATGATGCCCCGACCTAGACTTTTCCTGACGAATCTTCTCTAAGAAAACTCAAAAGCAGAAGTAAGCACAGATCTACTGGGGAGGTCAGGAAAACAATGACAAAGAAGGTGAGGGCTCAATGTAAGAAAACTCAGTTAGGAACCATTATACAGTTTCATAATTACTACCAAACAGGAGCACAGGGCCCAAACTAAAGGCATATAGGAAGAAGGAATTGGTTATTTCAAACGTCTTTGGCAGGAAAAATTGCTTTCTTCTTGGCATCGGGGCTGAAAATAGATATTGCCTTCATCAGGGCTATTTGACTGCCTAGAAACATAGCTACACATTCCGTGGCAGCAGAGTTTTAGGGCTTTCTGTTTTCATAACCAACACCCTGTGGTTCACATCTGAGCATCAACTGGGATAGCTGAGCTTTGGGATGGTGATAGGACACATAGACTAAAGCTGAGCAACTGGAGGCCATGCAGTTCAACCATCTGGAGCTCAGCCGGGTTCCCAGCCATCCTGGTTTCTGTCTGCTCTGTGAAATGGGAAACATCACCTGCTATGTGTCTCTGATGAATGTGTGTGTGTGTGTGTGTGTGTGTGTGTGTGTGTATGCATTCATATATGTATGTGTGTATTCTTTTTTTTTGAGACAAGGTTTCTCTGTAGCTTTGATGCCTGTCCCGGAACTAGCTCTTGTAGACCAGGCTGGCCTCAAACTCCCAGAGATCTACCTGCCTCTGCCTTCTGAGTGCTGGAATTAAAGGCGTGCGCCACCACCGCCCAGCATGTGTGTGTTCTTAAGGAAATGTTATTAAAGAGATTAGTGTGACTGTATCTTTAAAAGAAAGAATGATTTATAATATCTGTTATCTCTTATTTCTGTGTTATTTTTCTGTCTGGCAGACCTGTCCATTGGTGACAGTGGGGTGCTGAAGTCTCCTGCTATGAATGTGTGGTGTTTGATGTCCAATTTAACCTTTAGTAATGTTTCTTTTACAAACATGGGTGCCCTTGTATTTCAGGGATGAATGTTCAGAGTTGAAACTTTATCTTGATGGATTTCCCCTGTGATGTATAGGAAATGTCCTTCTTCTTCCCTTTGGATTACCTTTAGTTTGAAGTCTATTTTGTTAGATTTGTTAGTTTGCTTCTTAGGTCCCTTTGATTGGAAAGTCTTTTCCCAAGTCTTTTTCTTGAGATAATGCCTGTCTTTGAAGTTGAGATATGTTTCTTGCATGCAACAGAAGGATGGATCCTGTTTTTGTATCTGTGCTGTTGGCCTGTGTCTTTTTATAGGTGAATTGAGTCCATTTATATTAAGGGATATTAATGACCAGTGATGACTAATTCCTGTTATTCTTTTAGTGGTAGTTTGTGTGTGTGTGTTTCCTTTCTTTATGATTTGCTGGTGTGGGATTATCTATTGCCTGAGTCTTTGTGGGTGCAGTTAACTTCCTTGGGTTGAAGTTTTCCTTGTAGTGTTTTCTGTAGGGCTGGATATGTTCACGGGAAACTCATGAATCTAGACTGACAGCTGTGGAGCCTCCATGGGATTGAACTAGTCCTCTTCTAGTGGAAGAGTGGAAGACAGTTGTGTAACTTGATCTATCTGAGGGGCCCCTGGCTGTGGGACCAGGATCTATCCCTGGTGAATGAGCTAGCTTGTTGGAGCCTATTCACTATGGTGGGATGCCATGCTCAGCCTTAATGCCCAGGCGGGGGGGCGGGACTTGGTCCTCCCTCAATTTAATGGGCCAGGCCTTGTTGACTCAGTATGGGAGCCCTTACACTTTGGGAGGAGTGGAGGAGAGGTGGACTGGAGGGAGGAGGGGTGGGAAGGAGAACTGTGGTTGGAATGTAAAATAAAATTTAAAAAAATATCCATTTGCATGCAAAATTCGAGAAGTCATTGTTTTTTACCACAGCGTAGTACTCTAATGTATATATATTCCACACTTTCTTCATCCATTCTTCCATTGAAGGGCATCTAGGTTGTTTCCAGGTTCTGGCTATTACAAATAATACTGCTATGAACATAGTTGAACAAATGCTTTTGTCATATGATAGGGCATCTCTTGGGTATATTCCCAGGAGTGGTATTGCTGGGTCCAGGGGTAGGTTGATCCCGAATTTCCTGAGAAACCGAAACACTGCTTTCCAAAGTGGTTGCACAAGATTGCATTCCCACCAGCAATGGATGAGGGTACCCCTTCCTCCACAGCCTCTCCAACAAAGGCTATCATTGGAGTTTTTTATTTTAGCCATTCTGACAGGTGTAAGATGATATCTCAAAGTTGTTTTGATTTGCATTTCCCTGATCGCTAAGGAGGTTGAGCATGACCTTAAGTGTCTTTTGGCCATTTGAACTTCTTCTGTTGAGAATTCTCTGTTCAGTTCAGTGCCCCATTTTTTAATTGGGGAGTGAGGTAACCCAGACCCAAAAAGATGAACATGGAATGTACTCTCTCATAATTGGTTTCTAGCCATAAATAAGGGTCACGGAGTCTACAATTGGTGAACCTAAAGAAGCTAAGTAAGAGGGTGAACCCAAGGAAAAACATATAGTTATCCTCTTGACTATGGGAAGTAGACAAAATTGCAGGGGAGAAAATTGGGATCTTGGGGGTGGGATGGGATGGGGGTAACGGGAGATGGGTAGAGAAAAGTGAGAAGGCGAGGATGGGGGGAACTTGGGGAAACAGGATGATTGGGATAAAGGAAGGTTGGATAGGGGAGCACGGAAGCACAATTCTTAGTTAAGGGAGCCACCTTGGGGTTGGCAGGAGACTTGAACCTAGAGTGGTTCCCAGGAGCCCAAGACGATGTCCCCAGTTAGTTCCTTGGGCAGCTGAGGATAGGGAACCTGAAATGACCCTATCCTATAGCAATACTGACGAATATCTTGCATATCACCATAGAACCTTCATCTGGTGATGGATGGAGATAGAGACAGAGACCCACACTGGAGCACTGGACTGAGCTCCCAAGGTCCCAATGAGGAGCAGAAGGAGGGAGAACATGAGCAAAGAAGTCGGGACCACGAGGGGTGCACCCACCCACTGAGACAGTGGAGCTGATCTATTGGGAGCTCACCAAGGCCAGCTGGACTGTGACTGAGAAAGCATGGGATAAAACCGGACTCTTTGAACATGGCGAACAATAAGGGCTGATGAGAAGCCAAGGACAATGGCACGGGGTTTTGATCCTACTTAATGTGCTGGCTTTGTGGGAGCCTAGTCAGTTTGGATGTTCACCTTCCTAGATATGGCAGGAGGGGGAGGACCTTGGACTTACCACAGGGCAGGGAACCCTGACTGCTCTTTGGACTGGAGAGGGAGGGAGAGAGGAGTAGAGGGAGGGGGAGAAGGGCGGGAGGAGGGGGAGGGAAATGGGAGGCTGGGAGAAGGCGGAAACTTGTTTTTTTTTCCTTTTTTCAATAAAAAAAGAAAAATAATTTAAAAAATATCATAAAAAAGAATGGTTAAAGGACCTAGTTTGGAACAAACACTAGCTTTGTTTTTTCATGCAAATAATTAAACCTCTAGAATCTCACAACTGATAATCAAGGTGACCTATAAATGATGAAAATAATAATAGAGATAAGTGCAATGCGATTAATGAAATACCAAGTACTCTCATGTTAAGCACTATACTCCTGGTCCTTAACTGACTGCAGCTGTGCGGAGAAGCCACACGATCTGACTTCGCAGATGAGGAGACATGAAATCACTCGCCCAGAAAATGGTAGAGCTGGAATTCATACCCAGCCGGTGGGACGGCTCTGTTTTTAATGATCATGGCAAACTTCCTACAACCTTATCTTGAGCAAGCATCTAAACAGAAGCATTTTTGAATCCATACTGAAAGTCCCATGGTGCACACTGGCTGTAGAGAAGGCGTTCTGATCCACGAAGAAGGCATTACAGGGCAGCGCAGAGGTGACTAACTGGGAAACTATTCTACATCCTCATAGGAATGTGCACTTTCCGCCAGTAAATTACAACGCTCTTCCCAGGAATCACAATTGAACTGCTGCTGGCTTTCAACCGAGAATGACTACTTTATAATACTTTATTTTTGTATGTGAGAGTTTTTTATTCTTTTCTAGGGGCTTAAGTCCGATGTTTAAATAAATGCGAAGTAGTAAGTTCAATACCTCTAATTCAGAAGGAGAACAGAAATCTCTGACTCTTGTGTAAATAAATTAAATCAGTTTTCAAATTTTGCCTAGAAATTAGATTTTCCATGTTTATATCTCACATAGAGACAATTGAGCAGCACACCATTTATAGTCATTTTATGTATTAGCAAAACCAGGATTTGAAAGTCCAGTCCACAGTGTATACACATTCCTCTCCTGTCATCTTAATGAATTAAAGGTGTCCCCCTCTGAATCCAGCATACATTCCGAGGAACATGTTTACACGAGACGTGCATGATATACCAGAGGTCACTGTGCTGTGCAGCCCCCTCCTTTCTTTGGTTAGTGGGAGGCTGGAGAAGACAGAGTTCTCACGAGCAGCCCCAGCCGCAGCATGGCAGCCTTCACCAGAGCTCCACAGACCAGAAGCAGATGTGGCTGGCGCAAGTATCCTGCGCAGCCTCCAGACTCTTGCACTGTTGACTCAAAGTGCGTTCATGATGGGGATTTCCTGAGCTAAGAAGATCAGGAGGCACAGCAAACGGGGCATTTTTCTTTAAATACATTAAACAAAAGTGTGTAACTTGAGAGAGTAACTGCAAGTCAAGGTCATTTGCTTTATAAAAAAAAAACATGGCCTTTTAAAGTGAATATGAACATCTGGAAATCTTTCTGAAAATAAATCGCTCCTCAACTGAAACATTAAATGGCATTTTTTTGGCAAATGCTCTATCTGAGAATTACTCAGAAATAAACTCCTGGCAACCCATGAACTAATGCTCTCCTATGAGAGAAGCACATAATTTGCTGTATTCTTAGGGTTATTTTGCTTGAACTATTTCAAGAGTTTTACACAGCAGGAAATGAGTTTGGGGTGAGGCAGGGATGACAGACACGGCAGATTCTCAGAGCAGATTTATCAATCTGGATTCAAGTCAATAACTGTGTGGAGCCATGAAGTTTTTCAGGAAATTGTCTTTACATACTTAGTTAAGAATTTTATTCAACGAGAACCACAGTCAAAGTAAAACAAATCTATTTAAAAAAATGTATCTTTGACTGTAGAGAAACTACAGAGAGAAATAGTAATTAACTGGAGTGTAGTAATGGGGGCGGCGGGGCTGCGTTCCCAGCACCCCGGCCGCCTGCTCGGCTAGCTTATGCCCCAAAATAATTACACAGACACTGTATTCTTTTAAGCACTGCTTGGCCCTTTAGCTCTAGCACTTACAGGCTAATTCTCACATCCCGATCAACCCATCTCTAATAATCTGTGAGAACCGGTCTTACCGGGAAGATTCTAGCCTAGTCCATCCTGGGTCGAGCTTCATGCCGGGAGTGGGGCATGGCGTCTCTCTCAGGCGTCTGCTCCTGAGAGGAGAGCTTTCGAGTCTCTGACCTCACTTCCTCTTCCTCCCAGCATTCTGTTCTGTTTACTCCTCCCACCTATCCTCTAACCAATAAAATGGGCCAGGGCAGTTCCTTTATTAGCCAATGACCTTCCTCCATCATTTCCCCTTTTTCAGTTTAAACAAAAAAAAAGGCTTTAACATAGCAAAATTACATATAACAAAACAGTTACCATTAACTCCATCAAAGACTCCAGAAAGATATAATATTACCTAAGTAAACAAGAACTAAGAAACTTCAAACTCTAGAAATGACAAAGACATCTCGCTGCCTGGACAGTCACCCAAAGTTCCTTTGTACCATTGGGGCATCCATCTTCAGCCTTCAGGCCCATGGTATCCAGCAGACATTTCCATAAAGCAGGAAATTTCAAAGTCAGTTCAGTCACTATCTGTTGTGTCCTGCAGAATGTCTCGCAGACTCTTTCATGAATCAGGAACTCCGAAAGATCATCTCACCTTAGGCAAGTTTAGTAGTCCTCTCTCTGCGGGTTCTCTGTGTCCAGTTTATGCAATAGTCCAGGCAAGAGCAGTTTCTTGCCCAAATGGCTATCAAACTCCATAAGGTGCCTCTTCGATGCCCATCTTCCTCTTGAAGTACATTGGTGCTGCCAGGAGCAGAGTGTCTCATTGTCATGAAAAGTCCTCAGTTATTAAAACATTAAATGTCCTATTCTGTAATCTTTGAAAGACATGAAGAATGTCTATCTAAAATATATCTCTATATATCTAGAAAATCTAACTAACATGACTACAAGCTTTACTATTATCGATGATTATCCATTAACAACCTATATTTCTTAATTATACAGTACATATTTAAATGAACTACACAATCACAATACCTTAATCAAAATCAGAAACACTTATATATATAACAAAATTGACCTTAAATCTCTATTAATAAAGCAAAATCTATACTAATGCAAATTATTCATACCTATATCATATCCCCCTTTAAATGTAAAAGAACATTTATAAACATTTTTTGGGAATATGGGCGCAGTAATTTCTCTCCAAACTGCTTCCTGCTGAATAGGGGCGTCGTTAATTAGGTCTTTCATGGTATAAACTGTGTGCTAGTTTCATCTCAGTTGGCAGTTGAGTGAAGCAATTTTCTGAAGATGTTCACTGCAACCCTTCAGGAGGGCGTGGTCCATCATACCAAATCCGAATAGAAGAAATGAACAGCGTCTCATCCTCTGTGAAAACAAAATAAGAAACTCCTTTCCAAAGTATCATATCCTTATATCCAAATTCAAAATATCTATGTTGGGTTAGTTCAGCAGTATTTATAAATAAATATCTTTTAGCAGCTGTTGCTCCTTCCTCAGCATTCAAATAATTCAAAGAGAGCATAATAGCATACAGTATCAAAATTCTCTGTTTATTTTCCATCTTTGTGCAGCTTTGTTTTAACCTCTATTTTGTTTATTTTTACTTTTAACTCTTTGCTTTTTGAGACAGGTTCTCTGTATCTTTGACCTGAAGTAATTCTGTAGACCAGGCTGTCTTTGAACTCTCAGAGATCCGCCTGTCTCTGCCTCCCAGGCATTCGGAATTAAAGGTGTACACTACTACACCTTGAACTCACAGAGATCTGCCTGTATCTGCCTTCTAGGCACTGGGATTAAAGGCGTGTGCTACCACACACAACAACTCTCTTCCTTTTTTTTTTTTTTACTTTAAAAACTTTAAATTTTAGTCTGCATATATTTTTAACACACTTCAAACCATTTAGAAATTTTCTTTGTCTTTGAATCTCTCTTTACTGTATATCTCTCTTTTTCTGACCACACAAGTCTTTAATTTACCAAGCAATATCAGTAGGGTTAAAGGTGTGGCTTTGCCAGCTAGATCCAGCCCATTCCTTAGCTTTCCAGCCTCATGGCTGAGGTACTGGCTGTAGCCAGCAAGCGAGCTTCAGCAGCCTGTGCTTGCAAACCGCACAAACCGCCTGCGTAAAAGACTCAGAGTTTGCCCTGGCAAGAGAGCCCAGAAAGCTGGCATTTTTAAACGGTTCAGCTTTTTTCCTGCTACGGCTGAAAACCGAAAAGCATGCATTCAGCTTTTCGTCAACACCGTTTAAGTGTTTCGTGGCAGGACCTCTTAATGAGCTGCAGGCTTTGCAGCTAAAGCTGAGTCAGGAAGCCTCTCTTAGATGAAAGCGCATGCTTGCCTCTAACAAGCAGAGCAGACCCGAGAACACAGCGAGTCTAGTTGCCATCAAACAAATTGTAGCACTTTACTCCAAATGCTCTATTCAAAAGCTCTGTCTCCCGCAGGAGCCAGACAGAGATCGCAATGGCGGCACAGCCCCAGGAAGTCGCGCTTTAAAATGACACAGCATTTTTTCTGCTACTGTTGCCGAATCAGGAAATCTCTCTACAGCACGCCACCAACAAACAGCAAAAATCTGTGTTAAACTCTCTTTCCCTTATTTTTAAGCCTTCTCAGGTTTTTTAAGTGGGTTTAGTCCATCATGTTGGGGTGCCATATGAAGTAATAGGGGCAGCGGCGGGGCTGCGTCCCCAACACCCCAGCCGCCTGCCCGGCTAGCTTATGCCCTGAAATAACAACACACAAACTATATTCATTTAAACACTGCTTGGCCCATTCTCTTCTAGGCTAATTCTCACATATTAATTTAGCCCATTTCTAATCATCTGTGTGTAGCACCCCAAGGTGCGCTTACCGGGGAGATTCTAACCTAGTCCATCCTGGGTCGGAGCTTCATCCCGGGAGCGGGGCATGGCGTCTCTCTCTGAGGCATCTGCTCCTGAGAGAGCTGTGGAGTCTCTGAGCTCACTTCCTCTTCCTCCCAGCGTTCTGTTCTGTTTACTCCTCCCACCTATCCTCTAACCAATAAAATGGGCCAGGGCTGTTCCTTTATTAGCCAATGACCTTCCTCCATCACTGGAGTAGAATTAAACACACACACATACACACACACACACACACACACACACACACTCCCAACCCTAGCTCATAAGCTCTAGATAAAATGCAAGGAGCATCCCTACCTAGGTAGGATGGGGTCTCAGCCTTCCATATCCAGAATACAAGCCTGTCAGAGGCCTGCTATAGATAAGCACATGACTCCTTGGGCCAATGATAGAGAATTTAAATCAACTACTCCTGGAACACCCAGCCCTCTTTCACTTGAGGACCTATTATTATTTGTTCCCAGAACCTAAACTATTATCCAACAATTTTATGTCTCCCACCTTATTTGTTTATTTTTTTACACAGCATTGTTCTAAATTCATATACTGTTATGGTTATCTCTTGGAATCTCCATATACAGAAGGAAGTGGCTGACTCTCTGTTGTTTCTGTGTCTCTCCCACACAAGTACTTTGGATGTATATGACATAAATATGTTTGGAATAAAACCATTTAACAAGTAATATGTCCAAACTATTGCTGTTAGTTAATATCACTTCCTGTGAAATAGAACAATATATTTTTGAGAAATCTACCTCCAAATCAGATGTATTCAAATGTAGTGATATCTAGAGTAAAACCTTTCTGTCCAGCTTTAAGTAAAATTTACAGTGAAGTCTTTGTGTCTGACTTTGAGAGTAATGTTTCAGCATGTGTGGCAAGAAGAGATCTTAATTTTGAAAATCCTCTATAAGACTGGCCTCAGGCAGTCTGTGGTACATTTTCCTGATTGGTGGCCCATCCCATGGGGAATGAATGCTACCTCTGAGCTGGTGGTCTTGAGTTGTCTAAGCTATCAGGTTGAACAAGCCAGGGGGAACAAACTAGTAAGCAGCATTCGTCCATGGCTTCTGCTTCACTTCCTGCCTCCAGGATCCTGCATTGAGGTACCTACCTGACTCCTCTCAGTGATGGATGTTATGACCTGAGAGCTGCCAGATAAAGTGAACCCTTTTCCCCCCAAGTTGCTTTTCATAGTGTTTTATTATAGTGATAAAAACATAACAAAGTTAGCATTTGGACTTGTTTATTGGTTTGTATGCATAGAAAAATAGAGGGAAAATATCAATTGCAGAAGTTAAAAGGTCCATTTATCTTATGTTGTGACTTTCTAATTACAGAGGGGAGTTTATGAAATTACTCAATCCTGGGGATAGACTTTATGGAATGAAGTGTACAGCTAGTGGAACTTCAGTAACAGAGGAGAGAATTGGATTCTATGGTGTAAACATCCCCAGCAGTGAAAACTGTGGCTAATTTCATGTTATAAACAGGTTTAAAAACAATTTAACATTGGTAGTTGAGAGACACAAAGATCAGCTCAGCAATCACTGTTGGGGATGTTTACACCATTACAATCCATTAGCTGCATGGATAAAAAGATAGCCATTTGGTAAGAGTAGTTGCTGCTCTGGGGCTCACTAACTGCCATGTGGCATCAGGTTCAGTAAGAAGCCTTATCTCAAGTGAATAGGACGGAGAGTGGTAAAGGACATTTGGTATCCTCTTCTGGTTTCAGCTTTCTCTCACACACCCCACATGTGTACCTATAACACACACACACACACACACACACACACACACACAAACACCACTCACACGAATGTGCACTCAGACGCAAAGACACATAAAAAAGGAAGAAAAGAAGACATCAGTAACTGGAACAAATCAGAGCCATTGAATCTCTTTAAATCCATAAAGCCCACTTATTATTTCCACCACTGTGTGGCAGTCCAGACAGAAGAATGGGAAAGTAAGTCAATATTATCCTTTGCATAGTAGTAAGAGGAAATGCTCAGTCTGCATAAGAATGCTGTGAAAGCTTGGGACAGCTGCTTGTTATAGTTTCAGTCTATACATTTCAGGATTTGCTTCTTAAAGTTGTATTAGATTATGAAAGGCTTCAGAGCCTTAACTAATACTCTGAAGTATTAGTAATACTTTTATAATCTAACATGCTGAAGATTTTTATAATTACTATTTCAAATTTTGATGATAGTGCAGCATAAAGGTTAGCCACCTTACATTATAGTTCTTTTAGTTCATAAATCTTTTGGTAAATGCTGAGAGTATTTCCAAGGTAACTCCAAGGAAGAAGCAAAGAAACAGAACATGAAATTAATGACACATATCAGAAAAGTAGTCAGCAACTTTGTAGAAATATGAGTCATCTTCCTATGGGTTCAGACTGGGACGTGGAGCAGGGTGGCACTGACAGAAAGGCAGGAATCCAGGTGAAGCAATAGGGAAAGCAGCCTGCCTAATAACTGTCCTGCTGGGGTGTGAGACAGAGAATGCAGAGATGCTCTTTACGACTCATCCACGGGGTGCTGAGGTGACACCCCGAGCTTGTCAGAGCGAAATCTTATTTAGCATGGCCATAAAAATCACAAGAGAAACAATGCAGGCCATTTGTCCCAGTATTCTCACAGGTCGTCTTAATCAAATAGACCCAGGAATCAAAAGTCAATGCTCAGAGAGAAGCTCCAGCCAATAACATAAGGGACTGGGGAAAGCTGATATGTACACATCAGAACATCAAGAAAGACCTGGGACCTAAAGACTGAGAGATGGAGAACAATTACCAAAGCAAGATGCCTGCATGAGATGTAGTGTGAGTCACGGAGCTACCGTGTGAGCATACCAAGTGAGGTCTGAGCAATGAACCTATCTTAGTCTAAAAGAAAAGCAACACATTGCTGTAAGGGACCGGAGCTAAGTGAGTGTGTGAAGATATGGAAGTCATGTTTGGAGGAGTGGGGAGACATGGCTCTGGATTCCCTTTTGTGGTTAGCTGTCAGCTGGCGGGTATTATAACGTCTTGCTGAAAGAAGTTTTTATGTTAAACTAAAGGAGTTTTATTTGAGAAAATATGTGCTTTACATTTTATAGATAAAATTGTCAGGAATTCTGAGCCTAAAACTCAGATGAGCTGTTTTGAGATTAGTATATTATGGCAATACATTCATAAATATGTATGAAGAAGTTTTATTAGTTAATCATAAGTAGTATTTCTTCCTGAAGAGTTGTTTACTTATTTTACTTTTGAGATTTTTATTAATATTTTCATTTTATTAAAAATATAGTTCTCTCATAGATATCCCAATTGTAGTTTCCTCTCCCTCTACTCCTCCCAGTTTCTCCCCCACCATCTCCCTTCCCCTCTAGATCCACTCCCCTTCAGTCTCTCATTAGAAAAGAGCAGGATTCTAAGAGATAACAACTAAATACAACAAAATGAAACATAATAGGAAAAAGCAAAAACCATCATATTAAAGTTGAATTTGGCAACCCAACAGGAGGAAAAGAGTCCCAAGAGCAGACACAAGAATCAGTGACCCACTTGTTCTCACACACAGGAGTCCCATAAAAATACTAATCTGAAAGCTATAATACATACACAGAAGACCTGGTATAGACCTTTGCTAGCCCTATGCTGGCTGCTTCAGTCTTTGTGAGTTCGTATGTGCCTTACTTAGTTGACTTGGATGGTCTTGTTCTCCTCATGTTCTCCATCCTGTTTGACTCTTAATTCTTTCTGCCTCCTTTTCTATGGGTTCCCTGAGCACTGAGAGAAGGGATTTGATAGAGACATTCCATTTAGATTTTCTCTCCTGGTAATGTCTGTCTTTGGGTCTCTGCATCTATTTCCATCTGCTGCTGGGAGAAGCTTCCTTGATGATGACTGAAAGAGTAAATGATCAATGAGTAAAACAGAGTATCAACTGGAGTCATCTTATTGATACTTTCTTTTTAGACCAGGAGTCTTTGGTTTTACCCTAGGTCTCCAGGCCATCTAGTTTCTGGTTCTTGGTTCCCCAGGCAGTGTCAGTATGGGTTTCTTCTCATGGATTGGACCTAAAGTCAAATTAAACATTAGTTGGCTACTCCTACAAGTTCTGCACCACCATTACCCTAGCCATGTTTTGCAGACAGGACAGATTGTAGGTCAAAGGTCTTGCTGCTGGGATGATATACAAGCTTCTCTTTTGGTAGCCTGTGAAGGATTTTCCCACTTCATAGCCAGTACAACCTCAGCTCAACTTCTCCATGTTCAATGAGTGGTGTGGGTGTTGTTCTTGGCAATGGATCCCACTCTCAGTTTGCAGAGAGCAACTCATTGTCTTAGCAACAGCCTGTGTTGTTTGGGGGATTTCCATAGGACTCCCTTGGCCAACAATTCAATTGAATGCAACTCAGTTCTACTACTGGTAGGTAACAAGAAATGGCCAGTTGAGACTCCTTATGTCCATTTGTAGGAGGCCTCATTAGGGTTGTTAAATATTTTAGAAAGTTTCCACTGTAGTAAGTTTCCATATCATTCTCAGTTCTCACTGTCTCTCCCCAAATTCTCTTCCTCTAATCTATCTCACCCCTCCCTTCCCACTTGATACTCACCCACCATCTCTTCCCCACTGTCCCCCAAGCCACCTGCAAAAACCTATTCTAAATCTCCCTCCTAGGAAGATTCTGTGTCCTCCCTTGGGTTCCTCTACACAAAACCCTTCTGGGTCTACAGATTTTATGTTGATTATCATTTACTTAACAGCTAATATCCACTGATAAGTGACTGTATTCCATGTTTTCTTTCTGGGTCTGGGCTACCTGACACAAGATGATTTTTTTTTCTAGTTCTACCCATTTGCCTGCAAATTTCGTGATGGCATTTTTTAATAGCTGAGCAATATTTCATTGTGTAAATATACCATACTTTATTTGTTTTTCTGTTGAGTGACATCTGTTTCTAATTTCTGGATATTAAGAACAAAGTCACAATGAACATGACTAAGCAAGTGTTTATGTGGTTGACTAGAACATCCTTTGGGTATATGCCAAGAGGAATATTAATTCCCAACTTTCTGAGGAACCATATTGATTTCTATAATAAATATACAGGTTTGAGTTCCCCTCACTCCATATCTTTCCCAGCATAGATGTCACTTGTGTTATTGATCCTAGCTATTCTGACAAGAGTAAGGATAGAATCTCAAAGTAATTTTTATTTGAATTTCCCTAATGGATAAGGATGTTGAACATTTCTTCAAGGGTTTCTCAGCCATTTGACATTTCTCTGATGAGAATTCTCTGTTTAGATCTGTACCCCGTTTTTAATTGGATTAATTTGTTTTTTGTATCTTATTTATTGAGTTCTTTATCTATTTTGGATATTAGTTCTTAATTGGATGTTGAGTTGGTAAAAAAAATCTTTTCCCATTTTGCAGACTGACACTTTGTCTGATTGATGGTATCCTTTACCTTACAGAAGCTTTTCAATTTCATGAGGTCTCATGTATTAATTGTCAGTCTTGTTGCCTGTACTATGGGTATTCTTTTCAGAAAGTCTTTTCCTATGCCAATATATTCAAGGCTATCCCATACTCTCTCTTCTATCAGGTTCAGTGTAGCCAGTTTTATGTTGAGGTCTTTCATCCACTTGGACTTTAGTTTTTTTCAGGGTATAAAGTATGGATCTATGTGCATTCTTTGATATCAGGACATCCAGTTTAACTAGCACCATGTATTGAAGATGCTGTCTTTTCTCCATCGTGTATTTCTGGTTTCTTTATCAAAAATCAGGTGTTCATATGTCTGAATCTTCAATTTGATTCTATTGATCAATATATCTGTTTTAATGCCAATGCCATGTGATTTTTACTAGAGTTCTGTAGTACACCTTTCAATCAGAAATAGTGAGATCTCTAAGAGTTCTTTGATTGTTCAGCATTGCTTTACCTATCCAGTTTTTTTTCCATATGCAGTAGGGAAAGTCTGTGAAAAAATGTGCTAATATTTTGAAAGTAACTACATTGAATCTGTAGATTGTTTTTTGTAGGATGGTCATTTTTACTATGTTAATCCTACTGATCCATGAGCATGGGAGATCTTTCTATCTTCTGATATCTTTTTCAATTTTTTTCTTCAAAGATTTGAGAATTTTATTATACAAGGCTTTCATATGCTTGTTTAAACTTACCCTCAATATATTTGATATTATTTGAGGCTATTGTAGAAGGTGTTTTGTTGTTTTCTATCTTAGCCCATTTGTAATCTTTATATAAGAAGGCTACTGGTTTTTGTAGTTAATTTTGTAGCCAGCTACTTTGCTGAAAGTGTTTACCAGCTGTAGGAGATCCCCAGTGGAATTTTTAGAATCACTTCTATATACTGACATATGATCTACAAATAAAGATATTTTGACTATTTCCTTTCTAATTTATTTCACCTTGGTTTCCTTGAGCTGTCCTATTGATCTAGCTAAGACTTCAAGTTTATGTTGTATAAATATGACGAGAGTGAACAATCTTGTCTTGTTCCTAATTTTAGTAGAACTGATATGAATTTCTCTCGATTTAATTTGATGTTGACTATAGGCTTACTGTAAATTACCTTTATTGTCGTTAGGTATGTCCCTTGTATTTCTAATCTCTCCAGAACCTTTATCAGAAAGGTGTGTTGATAAAGGCCTTTCCTGTATCTGATGAGATGATATGTAAGTTTTTTCTTTCAGTTTATATGGTGGATTACATTTATTGATTTGTTGTTGTTGTTGTTGTTTTCAAGATAGTGTTTCCTCTGTGTAACTTTGGAGCCTGTCCTGGAACTCTCTCTGCAGACTTATTGATTTTCTTAAATTGAACCATCCCTGCATCTCTGGGATGACCCCTACTTGATTATGATGGATGATCCTTTTGATGTATTTTTGGGTTTGGTTTTCTAGTATTTTATTGAGTATCTTTATATCTGTAGTTCATGAGGGAAACTGAGATTCTCTTATCTATCTCTTGTATTCTGTTGGTGAAGCATGTGTCTATAGCTGATTTTCAAATTCCTAAATTTTTCAATTCCAGAATTCCCTCAGTTTTCTGTTTTCTTTATTGCTTCTATTTCAGTTTTCGGGTCTTGAACAGTTTAATTTATTTCCTTACACTATTTGTTGGCATTTTCCTGAATTTCTTTAAGGGACTTATGAGTTTCCACTTGAAGGACCTCTATCATCGTCATGAAGGTGGGTTTAAGGTCTTTTCCTTATGTTTCAGCTATATTGGAATACCTAGGGCCTGATGCGATAGGATACCTGGGCTCTAGTGGAGACATACTGTCCTGGCTGTTGTTGATTGTTTTTGTGTTGGTGTTTAAACATCTGACCTTATGTTGATAATATGCCTAGATAATGATTTGGGGATTTGTCTTCCTTTGGTTGGGTGATTTGTGCCTTGGTTTCTGCTTCCTTTCTGGATTTCTGGAACTATAATGCACATGGGTTGTCAGCTTTCCTGGCCTTGTTCAGCTGGTGTATTCCCAGTGAAGGCCTGCTGATGTCGGAGGCTAGGATACTGGCATGAGTTGGGGGGCAATAGGTTAGAGAAGAATACCCTTGTGATGCATTGGAGAGGTAAGGGAGACAGGGTCAGAGAGCACATGGAGACCACAGCAGGTTTTCTGCCACAGAAGTGGGAATGAGACTGTACATCCATTGCCAGTTACTTGTTGCCTTGACTCACTGACCGAAGTCTTACTTGGATGGCAGAGGTCTTGTAATCTGTAAGAAGGTCTCAGGTTCTAGTCTATAATAGTTTATATCTGAATGCTAGTCTTCCATGAGTACCCCACACACGTGATATTCCTAGATATTCCTAAAGGAACATTCACAACAACAAATAAAATGCTACCCCTGCTCTAAAATACTTCCAGGAAGCCAATAACAATTTGTCTTTGTTAGAAAAGCAAACTGACTCAGAAGGGCTTGGATGTGTATCCAGAACACAAAGTAATAGGGAAAATAAAACCAGAATTAAGTCCCCATTTCAAATGAATACCTTCGAAGTCATACCATTCTCTTTCCCCGGTGTTAAGAACAGTAAGAGAACACTATGCCTCTGTTTCTGACTCCCCACCTCCACACACATCTTGTTCTTTGGTCTGTTTTTCTCCTGGAGGCACACTGGATATTCTTGATGAAAAATGGGGTTTTAATGATATTTTTTTCTGTTCCACAAAGGAACATATTTTTATATCCCTGGACAACCTAATAATGAAACTAAAAGCTCATAATTTTCCTTTCTTGACTGCTATACAGACAGAAGGACATCACTACGGTGAAGGTGACAGATGATTTCCTTAGTTCAACATATAATGGAGCACTCATTTTATAAGTCTGTCTGCCAGGTACTAGAGTTATAAATGAGTCTAATATATCTCCTACTCTCGGGCGAGTTTGAGATGCCAGTGGAGACACTGAGAAAGGACATTACTGGGTTAGAGTTATAGTTTGGTAAAATGAGACCATCTGGCATACACATCCACAAGACCCTGAATTCAATTCCCAACACTAAAAAGGGGTAACTATAACACATATTAGCAAGTGCATTAATAGTGATATGCACAAATGGTAAACTATAATACACTTTAACTAATATACATGCTTGCCCAGAGGAAGGCTAGCTTACTCAACCGTAAGATGATTTCCTAATTAAGTATAGAAATAATAAATTACTAAACAATTATAATTCCTCTGGATGGAAAGTAGGTCAAGGAGTTTTGCTTGTTATATATTTTTTATCTTGTGTTTGTGCACATGTGTGCACATGTCTACATGTACATGCATGAAGACATCAGAGAAGCCAACTTTCTCCCTCTACAGTATGGGTCCTGGGACTTGAACCCATATCACCAGGCTTTGCAGTGAGACCTCTACCACTGCGCAATCTTGCCAGTCCCCATTACACACACTCATGGAGGCAAACATCCATACTCACAAAATAATAAAATAAATCAATCTAAGCATGTTGAAAACACAAATATTAACTAAATATACACAAAATTTATTATTAAATTAATAAATGTGAAAATTTTTACCCGAGACAATCAGATTAATCAAATAAAATTATGAGGCCTTCTGTGTTACATAAGAACATGCAGTTTTGATGATACAGTACAGCAATGCTGTGAAATTATTTTTTTTCATGCCCAATGAGAATGTGCCAGCAACACCTGGAAATAAGAGGCAGACCTGAGCATTGGTGCAAGCTTGACTACATGAAGCTGGTGATGAGTGATGAAAAAAGAGAAGGCAGGACAGGCCTGAGAGTGCTAAGAACTAGAATAAAGGCCACTTGTTTCCATAACAACGTGGCAGTTAATGGGCTGAAATTGGAAAATGTTATCTTCCTTCCTACCCATTTTTCTTCCACATCTACATCTTATATAAATTCATCATCATTGAGCTTGTAGCTAAAACAATGCTAATCCCTTTTCCATTACTTTTTCTTTCCACATTTGTTTTTGTACCAAATACCATGTTGCCTGTGACTTAGACAGCCACACCTATTTGTCTTCTCAGAAATGTCTTTAAAGTGATGGGTACTAGGTTCAACCAGTCAGAATCCAATTAGGAGTGTAAAAAGTGTTGTTAGCAATTCGTCCTGCAGTATTGCAACCTAATCACAGTCATTATTTTCAGAGCAATGGTCATTCAATATGCAACAGTCTAATTGGCTGAACTCCTATCAAAGAATTTTTTTAAACTTTTTTTGAGATCAGCAACTCTTGAATTTCAATTATAAAGGCAAAATGTGAGTAAAGTTCAAGATAACAATCACTAGGGAAGAGAGCAAGCAGAGTTCAGAGTTAAGAGGGTAGCTAAGGACACCTCTAGGTTCTACAAACTGCACATCCTTAGCCATAAACTATGTCATCGCTACAGATGTTCTCAGCTCTCCAAACCTCCATCCTGTGGGATGACCTCTTTCTGTGCAGCTCAGCAAAAGATGAGGCTGGGATATGGTGTGAGGGTGGGGAGGCTGTCTCCTCTTGAAAATATATCCCAGCTCCCTCCCAATCAGGAGTTCACTGAAAAAAAACGTGTTTTTAATGTGAACATTTGCTGGAATAATGGAAAAACACATTGTGGAATGGCATCCTGGCTTTCATGATTCTGAAAAACAAAACAAAAGCAGAGAGATTCCAGGGTGGTGTTCTGGCATGCCTGTTGTAAAAGCAGCAGTGGTGGGCTGTGTTTCTGGCCCGGCTAGCTTAACCCCCGAAATAACCACACGGAAATCTGTATTAATTAAATCACTGCCTGGCCCATTTGTTCTATCCTCTTATTGGCTAACTCTCACATCTTGATTCAACCCATTTCTATTAAATCTGTGTATCACCACGAGCTTGTAGCTTACCGGGAAAGATTTAGCATGTCTGACCTGGCAGCTTCATGGCAGGTGGCTCTCTCTGACTCTGCTTTCTTCCTCCCAGAATTTTGTTCTGTTTTCCCTGCCTACTTGAGTTCTCCCTATCAACTAGGCCAAGGCAGTCTCTTTATTTAACCAATAAAAGTAACACATAGACAGAAGATCCTCCTACACCACATGCTCCCTTAACAACCGAATCTTGTTTGTGGGTAGTTATTTAGATATAGCCTGCTGCATACAGAGTATAAAAGAAGTACAGATTTATCAACTAACACATCGAATGCAACACCATTGGACAAATGTGTCCTAATATTACAATGATGCCTCTATGGATACATCTAATGTCACTTCTTTCAATGCCGATAAAGACAATGTAACACATTCAGGCTCATCATGACTCTTTTGAGTAAGAACTCTGCAAGTGGAAGGTCTCCATATGCTTGGCCCTCTTTGGAGAATGGCAGACACATTGACAAAATATCATAGTTAAAAGTACTTCAATTGGATGCTTGATCCATATCCAATGTGGGAGTGAGTGGTAATCCAGTATCCTTGAAATATCAATTCATTTAAAACGATGTATTATTATTATTTAGCTATGTATATGTGTCTTTGTGTGGTTATGTGCATAAAATTGTAGTTACTAGCAGAGACTAGATGAGAGTGTTGGGTACCTTGGAGCTTGGGTTGTATACAGGTATCTGTACGCCCCACTGACGTGGGTGCTGGGAACTGAACATGCATGCCTTGTAAGACCAAGTCAACATGCTCTTGACTAGTAAGCCAACTCTCCATTCCTAAATATGCATTCTTAATCTTTGTCCAGAAGTTTTCTGGAGAAGTTTGAGGCTGCTTAGGAAAGAATCAGAAAGGATAATCTTGTCTTTCCCCAGCAAATTACACCTTAGCCCCACTCCAATCCCCAGAAATTAGATTGGAGACCAGCTAAGACCTGAGCATGTTTACCTTGGGGGACTATCAAAATGTTTTTCTAGTTATGTCATAACTGTCATGAGCAAGATTTCTGGCAATCACACTTCACAAGTAACTTGCCAGCTGCCCCTGTGATAGATTATGGTTCTACAAGCAACTGGTTTCAAATACTCATGACAAAAACATTTATCTGTGTGGAGTGTGCAAGAGATGCTCGGCTCTCTCAGTGCCTTGGTGAATTGGAACCACTCCATGAAATAGCCTCTCCCTTCATCAGTAACCAACATAGAATCACTCAGAGGTATTGCTTAGTCATAGAGTAACAGACTAACTAAACACTGACCTTAACAGTGAATTTTCACAGTCAACTTAGTCTTTTAAATTTTTTTATTTTTAGTTTCAAGAACATGATGTTTATGTCAAGAAGAATCTCAGGAAAGACTTGTAGCCTTATCAAGTTAGCTTATTTAGAGTTTTAAAAACAAACATTAAAAATTAGGCATATGGCTAGGCGGTGGTAGCGCACACCTTTAACCCCAGCACTTAGAAGGCAGAGGCAGGTAGATCTCTGTGAGTTCGAGGCCAGCCTCGTCTACAAGAGCTAGTTCCAGGACAGGCTCCAAAGCTTCAGAGAAACCCTGTCTCAAAAAAAAGGAGAAAGAATTGGGCATACAAATGCTTTAAATGTACATAAATATGCATAATTTCTGTTCATAGAAAAATTAAAATGAAAAAGAAGTTCTAGAAAATACGTTGTATAATTTGCAAAGAGCTGACACAAATAGATGTACTTTATAGAAAAACATCTCAAATAGATCACTGCAAAGCAGGAACAGCATGGAGGATATTAAAGAAGAACAAATACGACAGCCAATTTTCCTACACACTAACCTACCGTCCACTGTTATTACTGGGGAACATGATTTACCTCAAAGAAAAGACTGATAGCAAAATTATTATTGTAGTTTTTACTCTAGTCTTTATCCACAAAACATACATCAGAGTCCATTGATAAATAGAAGAGTAATTTTTTCAGGGAAGTCCTAATCATGACTTCTGATTATCTCTAGAGAATTGAGGAGAAAAAGTACTTCAGTCTGAAAGAACACATAATATCCAATGAAAGCACCTTGAGGAAAATAACTGGAGAATGATCTTCCAGGCAGAGAGTATGCTTTGGAAGAAAATGTATATCCAGCTTGCCATGGTTTGGAGGAGGAAAAAAGCATACCCAAGGAAGAAGAGAGGCCAAGATAATTTATTTCTCCAAGTTCCTCTAACATTTCAATTATTTTAAGCCTTCTTATATTAATTATTAATATATCTCCCTATGGTAACAGACACCTTCAAAGACACAAATAATCACTAACATCATAAACATCTTAATGTGCAGAGCATGAATGTTGGTTCTTTGATGGGGTGGCCCTCAAATATAAACTTAGAGACATCTCTGTAAATCCATGGAAGTTTGTTTATAAAACCTATTGTCTTTTCTTGCATATACATTTTTAAGAGAGTATTTTGTTTATTTGGTTTAGGATAATACAAGGAATGACAATTAGGAAATAAGACATAATAGAAAACCCAGAAATACACACACACATGTATGTATATGTCTTCCCTGCTCAGTCACTTTCTCTCTTCTCGCTTTCTATGTGGTGATTGATGATAAAGTATCTAAACAACAGTATAGAAAGTAGTCTTTTATGGGCCTGACCCTTGCCTGGGCAGCACAGTAGAACTGACCTTGTCGGCAGAGGTGTGGGGGAGAGGGGGAGAGTGGGATCTCTGGCCACAGGCACCTAATCTGCCTTGTGGTGGAGAGGACGAGAGAAAGATGTCTTCCCCTCTTGTCCCTGCCGCCTGTCGTGGACGAGGGAGCTGACTCTCCCCCTTACCACCTATAACACTTTCTATTGACAAGAATAAGGGTGAACCCGCCCTGAGATCATGAGCATAGGAGATTTGGCCCTGCCACTCATCTGTCTTATGGTAACCTGGATCAGGGAGAGATGCCTCTCACGCCGCCCTGTGGCCAATGGGAGAACTGACTCTGAGGTCTTATGAGCAGGAGAGCTGTCCATGCTGCATCTCATCATCTGCAGCTCTTGGGATAGTGGTCCCTTCACCTCTCCTGGGCAACACATTAGGGCTGACCATGATGGTGTAGGCATGGGAGAGCCAGTCCTGAGGGCATGAAACCAGAACTACCTCCTCCACTTGCTCATTGCTGCGAAGGGTGAAGTAGCCAGGGCAACACTGGAGAGCTCATCCTGGTGGTAGATACAGAAGAGAGCTGGCAGGCTGACTACCCAGGCCCAGAACCAGGGTTATGAACTGGCCCACCCCAACAGCCATCCCGGCTGTGATTTTCTTGAGCAATGAAGGGGCAGGTCCTGCAGATCTAAAGCTGAAAGATCTCCCTGACACAGGGCAGCAACAGGATAGCCAAGAGGAGTCCCAGTGAGGGCTCAGCATCAATAGTGTAGCAGAAACTAGATGTCTTGAGCCAGACTAATGACACTCTTCAGTGAACACTTGCAAGTAAAGATATGGACAAAACGTTTACAGTGTGACTCACTGTATCACACTACAGCTCCCATGATGAAACTTTTCTTTTCTTTTTTCTTAAATTTTATTTTATTTGGGGGGGGGGCACAGCAAGGGCAGAGGGTAGATATGAAGGAATGGGAAAAGGAATGATATTGAGATGCATGATGTGAAAGCCGCAATGAATAAATAAGAAGAAAGTTAAAAAGGAAATTAGTCTTTTAAGTAGTTAGTGACCTAACTGGATAGCTATACAGAAAAACAACCATGAAAGTCATTACTCAGTATCATAGAAATATAATTCCTAGGTCTACATGTGGAACCTAAAATATTGATGGGTTTTGGGGGGTAATAGACAAAAATTTTGAATGCTGCTTAAGAAGACCTAAGTAGACTTGTATGTATCTAGCAACAAGAAAAGGAATATTTAACTGTATTAAAATTATGGCTGTTGCCTCCCTATATTAACCATTTCTCAACTACTACTGAGTCTTTGTGTGCATATATTTTTTTATGTAAGTAGATGGGTGTAATGGCGTAAACGAATGTAGACAGATTGTATATATATATTTCTACATTAAATATATATATGTAGAAATAGACTTACAGAACCACCGTTCCTGCGGAGACCAGGAAAGCAGAAGCAGTGGCTGGGAGCATGCTCGCCAAATTTATAGGCAAACATTAGCCTGAGGTGAACACGCCCCCTAAGGGGCGGGACTTATCCCTACAGATGGGACTCAAACACCTTCAAATTTCCAGGCTGGGGATCAAACCCAGGGCCTTGTGCCGGCCAGGCAAGCTCTCTATCACTGAGTTCAATCTCCAGCTCTTCAAGCATTTTCTTGATTTGAAGCTACTGTTTTAGTGAATTTAGTCACAAGATGGTTCTCAAAACTCATTATCTCTTAAACCTAAATCTTTGCTCATGTTGAGAACCTCATCTTCCCACGTCTCTTATTCATCCAATCAGAATCCTTCTATCTGAGAAATCTATCCCTGTTCCACAAAGAGGTGAATGTCTTTCTCTTCTTTGTTCACACTACACAGTGGTTTTTAAATCAGCTATCTTGACATCTAGCCATATTGTGTGGGGGAGGGGAGAGAGATGGGGAGGTTCATGTGTGTTGTGTTCCTGGACCAGTAAGTGGCCAAGACACTTACTCATCTGTACCTAAAACAGTGAACACAGATTCTGGAATGATTGTCAGATGACAGGCATCCAATCCAGCTAACCCAGTCCCTCCCTTCTTTTCCCATTCTTTCCAAACATACCAAACCCTAATTTTGATTGATATAGTACAATCAACGCAATTTCTAGAATCCCTCGTCTCTTGAAGCTCTTTACAAAATGACTTTTCCTTGGACCCTTTAATCATCTACTTAGGAAAAATTCAAGAAATACAGCAGCAATGCTGGATCAGATGGTTATTAACCTTGTATTTACAAAATGGCCAGATATGCATTTGCATCATATTTTTACTTTTTCAATTATTTTGGCACAACTAACTGAATAAATAAAAGATTTGGGACTGGGAAATGATTAGATAATATTTAACAAGAATCTAGAGTGCAACACTGTGCCACATTCATGCAAACAGGGCATGGCTGTAGGATGGTGACTGCCAAAGTTTGACATTTTATTGGTATGTAGAAGCTAATTAAACTGATTTCATTATAAACATGCCTATTTGTGTCTATGTACTTGTCTCTAACAGCAAAAGTGTCAAATACAAAGTTTGGTCCCAAATGAAGGCCTCCAGTGACATTTACTTTTCTCATCTGCATAGCCAAGTTAAGGTTTATATAGTTCTTTATTAAAGCCAAAAGAAATATAGGCTTGAGTCAAATTGGCTTTTATGACTCGCACATGAGGAGTGCAGGCTGAGTTCATAAAGGCGAGGCGGATCCCAGGGGCACTGCTGTTAAATATGGAAAACTATTTCCTTATCCAGAGCCAGGCTTGGACAACAATAAGATTACACTGGGCATCACAAAGAGAAGAATAAGGTTCAAACATCTTCAGGTGGAAATAGTTATCCGTAGCTCTACAGTTTTCACGACCTCATGTCTGTTTGCACAGAGACAACTGAGAAATAAGAGCAAAGTAGTGATGAACTAAGATGATGTTGAGATGTTAGGAAAAGCATCAAATAACATAAATCCCAGAAAATGAAGGGAGACTCAAGATAAATAAAGGCCAATAAAGAAATGTTTTTTTGGGAGTTGTAACCACTGTGCCCTGGCTGGGAGTCAACTTGGCACTAACAGTCAACTACAGGAGGGATTCTCTTAGTTGAGAGAGAACTGCTATGTGTAAGAACATGTGAGCTATGGGCACCTTTGATCTCCCAAAGGGAAAAATGCACAAATCTTCAGCCCACTTAGCAAAAAGAGACTGTTCAGGTCACCACAAGTGCTGCCTTAGGGAAACTGTACCCTGAATTCTGATCTCAACCTAAGAAGACAAAGACAGTGTGCAGAACTTCAATCCTCATGAGCATCACAGGAAGTCATCACCTGTCTTCCCTGGAGAGAGAGTTGGTAGTGTTATAGTTGACTATTTTTTCCAAATACAAATATGGAAATGAATTTTTAAACATTCTCTTCAGCAGAAATGTGTGACACACATGTTGAATGTGACATTTGGCTTCAGAGATCCAGAATTGATTGGATCCTCAAGGTTATGCTAGAAAGCTTCCACACAAAACTTCTTGATTGACACATTTTTTTTTTTTTTTTGGTTTTTCGAGACAGGGTTTCACTGTGGTTTTGGAGCCTGTCCTGGAACTAGCTCTTGTAGACCAGGCTAGTCTCGAACTCGCAGAGATCCGCCTGCCTCTGCCTCCCGAGTGCTGGGATTAAAGGCGTGTGCCACCACCGCCCGGCGATTGACACATTTTTAATTGACTTCCTATGAGGTACATGTATAGGTTTATTAGGGTTGAAAAAAATTTAAATATTGTTGTACAGCAACTCTTCATTGATTCTTGAATGGGGAAATGATGAGACATTTCAGCACTGCCTGAAAGCCTGGGACCTGTTTCTGTGCTACTTTTAACCAACTGTTTCATCATTTATACCTCATGGTGCTGAGAACCACCATTGCCTATTTTTTTCGGCATGATTGAACATTTCTGTCTGCATTTACAAACTCTGTCATTTTTCAGGATATTATGCAAAGTGCTAAACTTTCCAAAAGCTGATATTTTATCTCTTTTTTTGTTTATTTATTCTTTGAGAATTTTAGGAGATCTTGTCTGTTTCCCACATGGAAACAATGCTTTTTGAATCCTTCCCCCTTTCCTTCGCACCTCCTCTCACTTCTCCCAGTCCTCCCCATGTACCTCTCGGAACTTCATTTCCTCTTCTTTTATCTTGAAAACACACTGAATGAAGTTAGTACTGTCCATATACTCAGAGAAATAAGGCTTTCCACTGGAACATATGCGGCCTTTGTGAGACTCCTCCCATCACCCATCAACGGCCAAAAGCTCCTCAGCTAGGGAAAGGGCCTTGTGAGCCATTCCCAATACATGTTAGAATGTTGACAGGCTTGAGCCCGAATAGGTCTTGTACAGGTAACCACAGCTGCTGTGAGGTCATGGGTATAATGGTTCTGTAGAAGACAAGGTTTTGCAACAGTCCTCCTTACCCTCTGGCTCTTACAATCTTTATCCTTTTCTTCTGGAATCCTCCATAAAGCTTGTAAGTATGGTGATGTAAATATTACTTCTGGTTGAATATTCTACAATGACTTATTCTCTTCAGTTTGTTAGTCTGAAAAGAAGAAGAGGAAGGAGGAGGAGGAGGGGAAAAGGAAGGAAGAAAGGAAGAAAGAAAGAAAGAAAGAAAGAAGAAAAACTAAGTCCTTGAGCTGTCTAGGTTGCTTTTCTTTCTGAATATGCTAGCTCATAAGAAAACACCAGTTCTGAATTTAATATAACATTCCTAGACAAATAATCATGAAAAACATCAGAGTTGGGCTGTGGCCTTTAATGAAGAACAGTACAGCCATGTAAAGAAGTGTTTGCTATTATAGTGTCTGATAGGATAGCATTTGTAGTCTAGATCAAGGTAAGATTAATAGAGAATTATGTCCCTATGGTTTCCAAGAACTAAATAAAAGCTTATTTCACAAATGTTAAAAATTGGCAGCAGCAAAATAGTCTATCAATTTGTGGGAGTATAGCTAAGTGCATTATATTCAGGTAATAAAATATTCATAAATAAAAAGACTATATATATATATATATATATATATATATATATATATGAAACCTAAAGGTACATTGTTAAGTGAAAAAGCCAGTTTGAAAGAACTGTATATGACTCCTAACTCTACAGTATTCTGGAAAAGTGTATGCTCTGCTCTTCTGTAAGTACATAAGTGCAAAATATGGAAAATTTGGTGAGCATGTTTTTTATTAATTGGTATACCATAAATTAGCAAAGTGTGAAACAATATATTCCATAAGTACTGATTATAGAGCTTCTGAAAGTTGATTGTTTTACTGATCATTAACAAAAGAAATGGGCAGCAAGCTCTGTCTTTGTGCAACTTATGTTCTTTTAAGGGAGATAGGCAATAAAAAACATTTTAAGTGAAGTTATAAAATGTTAGGGAAGCATAAACATCGCAGGAAAAATAAGATTGAGAGATCACTAGTATCCAAGTTCTCCAAGTACTAGATTAGAAAGAACATGGCAGACGGTGAGTCTTATTCCTAAAAATATGGGGGTTTCCCCCACCCGGCAGGCTCAGGGAGCAGTAGCAAGCTCTGGTAGGTCCCCAGCAGTGCCGGGCACCGGCTCCAGAGTCCGGCACCCTAGCGGTGGCAAAGTTCCCATCAGCAGGAAGCCACACGGCAGAATTCCCAATGCACAGCGGTTGTGAGCAGACCCATGGACACAGAAAGTAGCCAATAAAAGCAGCAGCTAGCCCCGAAGAGACGGTTGTCGGTCCCTGGGGTGGGCTGGCGGAGCCGCCATGCGACAAGCGGCTACAGTTTCCCACCAGCTGGAGGGCACGCACCCGCATGGGCAGTGGCGGTGGGTAACAGACACATAAACACAAAAGATAGGCATAAAGGTAAAATATTTATTACAGAAAAAGGGGAGGGAGAGAGAGAGGAAAGGAGGAGAGAGAGGAGGCAAAGCCGTGTGTACACCCGGAGAGAACAAAAGAGAGAAAGAGAGAGAGATGGCGGGCGGAGGTCAGAGGTAAAAAAAAAAGGAGTGGGCGTGGCTAGGGCAGGGACTGAAAGAATAACACTGAGTTCTGTACAAGAAGTAGTCTGCCATAGATACTTGGAAAGCCAAAGAAGAGTTGTGAGAAGTGAGGTTGCAGAAGGAGGGGCCAGGCCATGTGAGCTGAGGGTAAAAGTGGGAACTCTGTGTCTTTCATCACTACAATAACCAGTGGAGATTCTATTGGCCTTTTGCAAAGACAATTATCAGGAGGAAGGTGAGAGGGAGTATGGCAAGACAAGAAGTAATAGTGCACAGGATCCTGATCTCGGAAGATAATGACAGACAGAGAACGGGGATGGAAATGTAGTATTCTGAAGACCTTATGTCAGGAAGATAACTGATGTCTGACTTCAGCAATGAGGTGAACTGGTGGAGACAGAAGAGTCTGTGTCTTCTTGTGGTACCTTTATGACATCAATAATCAGGTAGACTTATGTATCTAGAGATCAGGTGTCAGTATACAGCATCAGCATGTGTGTATTCAACAAAGCATGCATTTCCACTTGCAAAGACTGCTTTATTGATGTTACAGTTGTCTACAAGCAGAAGCTGAAGGCATGGAAGATGGCAAGAGGACAAGGCCGCATCATGAACATCTCCACTGGAGATGCTTCCACCAGTTTCACTGAGGCTTGTTCAGTCCCAGCTCCCTCTTGTGCAAGTCAGGATCATGATACCCATGGAGGATTTTATCAGATTAGAAAGAGGAACGTCTAACTGCTATAAAACCTTGGCATCTTTGAAGCAAGAATATTCAAGTCTCTACCTTGGCCTGTTTGTTCCTCACTATCCCATGTAATTTTATAATTCTTATTCTAGTAATATTTTTAGAAGAAGGAATTTTTTTCTAATATGCAACCCCTAGAAATTTATCTAGGAAACAGTGGACAAGTAAAGAGCTAAGCCTGTGGAAATAATTTCAAGATGATAATTATAAAGGCAAATCAAAAACCAAAGGTTAAGGAAATCTGGGCACAGTAGCTTGATGTCATCTTTGTGGCTGCTAACTTGCTTGTTTAGAATACTAATCAATAATATACAGTCTTTGATGTGTTATTATAGGGTTGATGTTATCCAGGTACACTGAAAGGGCAAGTAAGTATTCCCTGTGTTAGAGTTTAAGGTGTGGTTGTATAGTCCACGTTTGAAAAAATGAAGCAGAAGATCGGTGAGGAATGCAGCATGACATGGTTTCCTAGTTTCTTTGGGACAAGAATATTAAGGCTTCCGGGATAAAGGCATAGTCTGACACTTTTCTAGATTGGTTCTGATGACCAAAGATCATTTCCTTATCATATTAACTCCCTAGCTAGCACTAAAGTAAGTTGGTGTTACTTACAGGGAAAGGTTTGCTCAGATGACTGACTTAATTACAACAGATGTGTCTCCTCCCTTATGTGTAGTCCTCCTAGTAACTACGTGCCACCATCATTTTCCAGGATATAATCATAATTCAGGACAGTCCACCCTAATCTTCTTAATATTCATAAAGCTCTTTTCTGTTTGTTCGACTCCTTGAATCTTCTCAGAATTTTGAGTCATAGAGTAGCAACCACAAACACCAACTCTCTGGGTTTTCTTCTATGACACCAGGCTGAGCAAGACTGCCCTTCGCTTGCCTTTCTCCCTGTTCTTCATGATAGTCTATGAATGAATCATCAGAAACAGTACAAATGAGAAAAACTAGCTGTAAGAGGAAGGACCAGAGAGGAATGCAATATGTCTGTCAATACAGAATGTGTATAAGAAGTGAAAAGGACGCAAAGGTGAGAGACACTTTGAGAAGTTACAAAGATTTCAAACAAGATTTAGAGCACTGGGGAATGGGGGTCTGTAGGAAAAGATCTCGGAGGAGAGTTGTTCTGAAGCTGAATCTAATAAGGCTAAGTGTTCCCAGCACACACACACACACAAATGATGGCTGTAGGTAGAGATATACATGCTAATTAATTTGATTGTTGTAATTAGTACACAGTGGATATCAAATAATCACATCATGTACTGAGACTAGAATGCTTTTCAAACTAGTGTTTCTTTGAATTATCATCAATTACTAACATAAAAGAAGACACACATGCCAAGGAACTAAGAAGGTCTCACCCCCTCCTTTTCAGAGAGGTGACTACTGTATATTCCAGAGATGATTTGTTTTGACAGTGTTTGGAACATTCCATACCTCTTATCCCAGCAAGAGGAATGCCAGAGCAGCAGAACCAGGTGGAATAGTTAAGGCACCTTAGCCTAGAAGTTCTCTATAGGGTGTCAGTGCCATGAATGGAACATGGACTATCATCTTCAATTTCAGAGCCACATGGAAAAAAAAAGATGCTATAATTCCACAGAGAGTCTGTGCTTTATGCCAAGTATTTTGTGGGACAGAAAAATGAAAGGTAATTTTTTTTAAAAAAAAGATGCTCAGAGTTTCAGTATTTCCTTTCTCCATGGATAATATTTAAAATTTTGATCACCTTGGTAGGACCAGGTAGTCAAACATGAATTAACATTGCATTAGCTCTGGGAAACATAAAGGGGGTGATATGTGACAATGTAATTGAGAAGGGGATGTGTTTAAAATAGACCCTATTTCACAACTACTTGAAACTATTCCAATGGTTTAACAAAACATGACCAAGACATCTGTCATGGTCAGTCTTGATTCTTTCTCATGTGTTTTTTCCCTGTAACTGTGCCTCTTCCTCCTCCTTTTCTACTTCATTCCTCCTCCCCTTCTCCTTCTCCTCCTTTTCCTCCTCATTCTTCTTCTTCTGCCTCTTCTGGTTCTCTTCTTCTTCCTTCTCTCCTTTCTTTTTATTGCTGCTAGTGTTCTTTCTTTGTAATCTCTAGCCAGACAGAATTTCCTCTTACTCTATTCATTAGTGAATTCAAATGTTTAATGTCCCAGATGTATTTGCGAGGTTGTGCCTGGGATTCTACAGGTAGACTTAATAACTAGATAAAAATTATATCAAGATGAAAGTAATGCAGCATTAAAGAGCTAAGGATAGTGCCTGAAATTGGGGAAGGAAGTACAAAGATAAATACCGTCACCATCACACTGCTTTTAAGCTTCCTATACTGCAACTATGACAATTGGTTTGACTCCTCTGCTTCAATCCTGTTTCTGATTTATAAACACATTCCAGATTTTGAAATTAACTTATTTTACATAAAGACAGTTTCTTGATCCTTTGGATCATTCCCACCTTCAATAAACAGAAATAGTATGTCCTACACTTCAAGATGATCTTATCATACTGTTTAGTGAATCTTGCCTCTACCTACCTTTTTCTTTGATTTTATTTTTTCTTACTTTAAATTTTATGCATATGATTGTTTTGCCTTAGTATATATCTGTGTACACATCTATGTATGGTATCCTTGGGAGGCCAGAAGATGGTATCAGACTCCCCAGAACGGGAGTTATAGGTGACTGTGGCCTACTATGGATGACTGTGGAAATCCTGGGTTTTCAGGAAGATCAACCAGTCCCCTGACTGTTGTAGGAGGCCGTTTGTTTCTTTCCTGGCCACACAGCTGCTCAAACCTGAAATAACCACACAGAAACTCTATTAGTTAAATCATTGCTTGGCCCATTAGCTCTAGATTCTTATTGACTAACTTTTACATTTTAATTTAACCCATTTCTATTAATCTGTGTATTGCCCCATGGCTGTGGCTTACCAACAAGGTACCTTCAGGCATCTGTCTCTGACTGGGCTACATGGCTTCTCCTCACTCCACTGCCTTTTACCTCCCAGCATTCAGTTTAGTGTTTCCTGCCTACCTCTGTTCTGCCCTACTCTGCTATAGGCTCAGAGCAGTTTCTTTATTCACCAAGGGTATTCACAGCATACAGAGGGGAAATCCCACATCACCTGACCTTTTTTTAAAGCTCTGTATCATTCCCTCATATGGTCAATCACATGTGCATATCAGAATCAAACCTAAAGTTTTAATGATAAAATTGCCATACAGTCATTTTAAGCATAACAACACAATTCACAAATACTTGAATATTCAACACTATTATAATTCATTGAGAAAGAAAATATTAGGATCACTCACTGAATCAAGAGACTTAAAGATCTCCATTTAAGAGTCAAAGAAAATGTCAAGCTAACAAACAAAAGAGGACAGAAAATGGGCCACTGAACTAAAAACAAAGCATGTCTAGAACCTCTAGTTCAGATTTATTTTATAAATGATGGTTTGAATCTGCATTCAGGCTGCAGTGAAGAGAAAACAGATAATCAATGTAGATAGTGCACAAGTAGGAAAGCTATTCTTCCCATGGCTGGTCTTCATAGTGACAGCCAGGAAGCAAAAGTTGATGCAGTTGGCCTTTAAAATCAGAGGACTAAGGATAATAGTGGTTTGAGAAGAGATGACATCAGTGTTCTCAAACCCAGCCTTCGGGCTATTAAAAACAAAACTGCCAGTTGACAGATACCACAATATAATTATTGCAAAAGTTACAGGCACTAAAATCAGCAGGAAAATGTAAGAAGACAAGGAGGATACCTGAATGTATCTCCCTCTCCGTAAGATACTTAGTAATTTGTCAGAGTCCACCCTTGATGGGTTTGTAGGTTCCAGGGTGGGGCATGTGGAACAGAAATATTAGGCAAGAGGAACAGAGATACAAAAGAAATCCAGAGACATAGGATAGTACCGGGAAGGCAACCCAGTGAATACTGAATTCTCTTGCATTTATTTTCCATATGCTTATATACCCCAATCCAAAAAGGGGGCGAGAAGGCAAAAGACTGCTTTAACATAGCACAAAAGACAAGCAGAACAATTACTTGCTTCAATACTTGAGCCACCATTTCCTGAGTCAAGCATTCTAATGTTTTAAGCAGTATATGCAGCGACAACACCTTAGACCAAGTATCCTATAGGCAGCCACTCCCTGGGTCAAAGTCCTGTCTTATTATTGAAGGAGCAGGAATAGGCTTGAATTCTCTGACCTTCAGTCAAGATGGAGTGGATAGCTCTACCTCTATGGGCTATCTTAAAAGCCAGAAAACCAAGTAACCATACCCTAGGTCAGGATATCTTGTTCGTAACAACTCCTTAAGCCAGACTTCTTGTCAATAACTTTGAAAGAGCAAGAGTAGGCTTAAGCTCTTTGATCTTCAGTCAAGGTAGAGCAGATCCACTTATGTAGGCCCCCACAGTAAATAGAAAAGGAAAGTCATGTCATATGTGAATAAAAGTAGGGGATGCCACCTTAGACAGAAGTTAAATGGCTACCATTTAGAAACATAGATATCATATATCCTCTGACAAAGTGTGTTTAAAAGAAACAAACATGAAGAATGAGGAGAAATGAGAACCAAAGGTCACCTGAAATTCAAGATTAAGACCCTGAGCTGGGAAAAATAACAAAAACAGGACAAGGAGGTTTAAACGAGACATACCAATGGCTCTTGGCATTCCCAGTGTTTTACTAATTTAGGTTCTTGCAATTATAATTCTTGATAATTTTACTTTGGCTGTTTAGAACAATGTCATTTGAGGAAGATGAAAGAAGAGGGTGGGAACTCTTTGAAGTGCTATTGCAATTTCCAAAACCTTTGAACTTACATAAAAACCAAAGAAATAAAATATAAATATTTTTCTAAAAGCAAAATGCATAATAGTACTAAAAATAGTAACAAGCAAAAAAAAAAAAGGATAGGAACAAGCAATTGCTGGTCACATTGGCAGTGGCAATTTCTATCAGCTGGAGGGCCCTGGAGGATAACAGTAAAGCCCAGCCAGTAGCTTACAGAAACTTTGTGCTTGCAAAATTCTGTAATTGACTGACTTGAAGAGAAACTGGAAGAAGTACTAACCCAAGTAAGAAAGACTGTCAGGGATCTGGTTTAACTTCTTGGAGGTACAGGTGTACTGGTTCTACCTCTAGAGCTACGAGGTAGCATGGGACAAGTAAGGGATGCTGTTCCAGAAGCAAAGGGAATGAAATTCCCCTTCAGACAACACTGATATGCCAGACCTAGCTGTCCACATTCAGGCTTCCTTCACATGAGAGGAAAAGAAATCTTCCTTTAATTTCTCACATTACTTGATATCCTTCTTTTCCTTTTAAACGTAGCTAATCTCATCTCTCATGCCACTTGCTCTCCCTCAAAGATACAGGCTCTGATATAATCAGAAGACTACACTCGCTCTGCCAGGCAAGTACTTCTTCCTGACTGCCAGACATGTGACACTACCCTTTCTATGCTTTGCTTTGCACAGCTCTCCTTTCCTCTCCATAGCACAGCACACCAAAGATCAGAAGTCCAGACTTATGGGGACTGGAGGCATGTTGCTTTCCTGGAGGTCCATGCCAAGTCAGATGCAGATAAAAAGACTTTGCATATGGCATTTTAGACCTTTCAGCTCCTTCCGACCAACCCACCCTGTCAACATCTCCTCCTGCATGGTCCTGTCCCTGTATGCTATGCTCCTGATACATCTCTGATTTCTGTTCATCTCTTCCACAGGTTCCCTGATATCTCTGATCCTTTAGAATAAACTCAGATCCACTAGAAACATTTCTTTTCTACTTTGTCAGTTGTTTAACTTTTTCATTGTTTATATTTCTGCTAAACACCATCTCTTGAGGATATACTCACTACCAGTAGAAGACAGGGTTAAGATACCACTCTTGTGTGCTGATACCTTGAGTTCATCTTGTCCTAATCACAGAATCTATATTTCACCTTACAGTGTCATGCTCACTTAGCAGTGCCTACTTCTCCAAAATGATAGAATATTTGGAGATACATGTTAATCATGTTTATTCTCATTGGTGTGATAATGGGTAAACACACAACTTCCCTAGCTTTCTCAAAGCTTCAAAAGCTTTTGTGAGACCACCCAGACTCCCACTGAGCCCAGCTGCACAAGTTTCATAGCAACCGATTTGCTGGACTTTTTCCCAAAGTAGGGGTGGGAATGGGAATAGGGAAGACTTTCCTCTGGGCAATTGAATTCAGTGACCTCATCCTTACTACTTGGAGCATCCCCTAGAGCAAGCAAAGTAAGTGTGGTGGGTAAAAGGGAAGGTCTACATCAAAAATTGAGACAAAAGAAAAACAACGTTTTAAAGCGGGTTGATCATTTTGACATGGCCAATCGATGCCCATTTACTCGGTAGAGCAAACTCCAGTCGGTAAAGAAATATAAAGCACACAAAATATTTGCATTTGAATAAGTGAAACTGCAAGACCTCAGGGCTGTGGAGAAGCAGCTGTGATGCAGAAGAAAAGTGTTTTGGACAAGGAGCCCAGCTCTGGGCTCTGGGCCTGGCATTGCCTTTCAGTAGCTCTGCAATTGTCCAACTGTGTCTGGACTGGAGTTTCCTCTTTGGTGAATGAAATGTTGAACTAACTGACCTCCAGCATCCCCCAAACAACTTAAAATCCCTCTTTTGTGTTGTCATTTTCAATAGACATAGACGGCAGCTCTTGCTCCATGCCCAGCCACACCCTCGGGAGTCTGGTGGGAAGGTTTAGTCATGTGTTGTTGTTTTTTTCCCTACACTTCCATCAGAGGAAATAGTGGTTGGAAATGCTGTCAAGCCTTGAAGACACTCAGAATGGGTGAGGGAGGGGTGTGACTCAGCTTGAGCTTATTAAAAGACTACCAAAATCTACAGAAGTTTCTCACTTTCTTGCTTTTTGTAGCTTTTTTAAGAGCCAGGAAGATGTTTTGTGTATGGCCCAAGAGGTCTGGGCTTGGCATTAACTGTTTTGTGTATGGCCCAAGAGTTCTGGGTTAGCATTAGCAGTCCACATTTTTTTTCATTCCAGATAAGTCAGGCTTCTTTAAGAACAGTTGTTAGTATGCCCATTCTATTCTTTGATAAATTCATTATATTTCTTCATAGCATTTGTTTTGCTTCCTTAAGTTGCTATTTCAAGTTTTTATTGATATTTCAGCTTTCAAGTATAATGGTTTTTGCTCATACTTAATGGTGGATATGATGAATGGCAATATATCACGTATAAGTTATTAGACTGTGAATTTTAAACTATTTAGTTATTGTACTTGTAATTTAACTACATCAACTCTTTTCCTTTCTTCCCTCTAAACCCTCCCATATAACATTACCTGTACTCTTTCAAATTCATGATCTCCTTTTACATTACTTGTTACATATATATTCATATTCCTAAATACATAAATACAACCTGTTTAGTCTACATAATGTTACTTGTATGGATGTTTTCAGGGATAACTACTTGGCATTGGATAACCAATTGGTGTGCTTTATCCTAGGGAAAACTATTTCTCCTGCTCTTGGCACTCCTCAGATGTTTAGTTTTTTTTGTGTGTACAGTCAAAGATTTATGGGCTTTCCCTACCCCAGATTCCACCCATTAAGCATATCTATTATTGTTATCCATGTTCACTTCATGCATATACAGTCATGTTGGTGAGACTTTATAGGTGTAGGTTTTGACATTACAAGGAGACACAATTTCAAAGCAAATTCCTTAATCCTCTGACTTCTACAATCTTTTTACCCCCTCCTCTGCAATGTTCCCTGAGCTTGAGGTTCAAGAGTTGTTCTTCAGATGTATCCTTAGGACTGTACTACCAAACTTCTGCATTTTGATTGGTTATGGTTTTCTCTAATGGCCTCTGTCAGTTGCAAAGAGATTCCTTTGTGATGTGAGAGGACTACACTTCCCTGTGGGTATGTAGTTGAGGATTATGTTGGTTTAGTAAAGCATCAGTGTGGGTTCTCCTCTAAGATCCATACTTTCCTTAGCCCTGAATAATTGCCTTGGTTTCCAGTACCAGGCATCATTTCCCTCTTGTTGGTATTAAGTCTAATTAGAGATCAGTTGGTTACCATCAAGGTATATGTGCCAGTACTGTACCCTTAGGGTTACTGAGCCATGGTCATCATTGTTGTGGTTCATAGGTGTCATACCTAAGTAGAACTGTTGGTTGCTTGTCTCCTTACAAAGGCACCATGAAAGCTAGTCTTCAGCAAGGACACATTCAGGTCAGTTCCAGTCAGGAACCTCTGTGTCCTGTCTCAGAAGTGCATGATGTCTTCAGCCAGCATATACCTTTCACATTTGGAAAACAACAAAGGGCAACAACAATGACTTGAAATGTCCTGGAAGTCTCTTTGACAACCCTGGTAACTCATACCTGGTTTTACGGGTTTTGTTAGATGGCTTTTAGCTTTTTGAGGGAACTCTATTAGACCAGATGGGAAAGTTTCATTTAAACTAAGTGTGTATACTGACGTAGAGAGTTATATGTATTAAATTTAATTTTAGATAGTTAATATTATGATTTTTCATGACTTTTTCAAACATGTTTGCTGTTGTTTTACCTTCTTTCCTCCTGTGTGTTTATTGCCCATGTCATCCTTAGTTCGTCTCGTGTTTTCCCAATTTCCAAGAATAGATCAGTGTATCCCACTCTTCCTATTGTCTCTCCATCCACACCATGACAATGACCTCTTTTGATTTTCCTGGTTTCTGCAGTTACTCCAAGGTATGTACTCACATCTGGTGATTTGGAGCTAACAGCCTCCAATAGAAGAGAACATGTTGTTTTTATCTTTCTGGATATGGATTACCTCACTCAGTATGACTGTTTCTAGTTAGGATGGCAATTTTAATGCAATTTTTAATTAGGTATCAAAATGCCCCTTTGAGTGAGGTACTAATATTATCATCAAAGCTAAATCAGAGCTAAAAGAATGTCGATGTCTTTCCCAGGAAAAAACAAATGGCAGAGCTTAAACCTGAACTCAGTCACTGTAACCTTGGTTTCCAGTCACTTTCTCTCTTTAAACTTTTATTCCCAAATGCTTATATACTCTTTATACAAAAGATACACTTGTTATTGTATTTTTATTTCATCCTAATATGGTCTCTATAATTTAGACATTATGAATAGTCATTTAAAGTCTCATTAATCCTTTAAAGTTATTACTTTACTACTTTCTGTGCATAAGTGTTTTGCCTACATCTATGTCTGTGCACCATGTGTGTGCAGTTTCCTCAGAGGCCAGAAGAGGGTGGTGTTGGACCTCCCTGAGACTGGAGTTACAGATGGTTGTGACCTGCCATGTGAGTGGTGGAGTTTGAACCATGTTCTCAGGAATAGCAGCCGGTGCTCTTCAGCTCTGAACCATTGCTCTATTCCCCCAAGCTTCATTAATTCAAAAGAGGTCACATCACATATAAAAGGCTTTAAAGTGAGAGCTGATAACTCAGAACTACGGAACCTAGTTTCTGTGAACACTGAGTGATGCCTGAGCTTGAGAAAAACCAGAAAGGAGCTTGTCATCCTTCTGTCTGGAATGAAGATGTAGGAAAAGGTAGAGAAGATTGTAAGGACATACACACTGCTATAATGAGAACATACTGAGCAAGAGGGTGGATAATGCCAAGTCCCCATGACTTCAGATTGGAGAAGTGGGCAGTATCCATCTAAAAACTGTAATCCAAAGAAATGAGGGGTTTGTTGGTAGGGATAGAAGAGATAGATACTTGCCGGATCTGGAAAGGTGGTGAAGAAATAAAGGAGAAATGTGTCCATTTCCAGATGTGCCTACAAAGGTTATTTGACTATGTTTACTTTAACTTTGGTGGTACAGCCATAAAGTAGTCCCATCTCTTGGTAAAAAGATAAGATCAAGAATTTGAGATCAACCTACACATAGTGTCACATTGTGAGTTTCAAGCCACTGTGAAACCATATCTCAAACCCAAACAAGAGAAACAAACAAAACCTAGAAACCCCAAATCACAACAGAGCAACCAACCTAACAATAAAAAACCCCATCCATAGGATCAACATAATAAAAATGGCAATTCTACCAAAGGCAATCTATAAATTCAATGCAATCCCCATCAAAATCCCAACAAAATTCTTCACAGACCTTGAGAGAACAATAATCAACTTTATATGGAAAAACAAAAAAAAACCCAGGATAGCCAAAACAACGCTATACAATAAAGGAACTTCCAGAGGCATTACCATCCCTGACTTCAAACTCTATTACAGAGCTAGAGTAATGAAAACAGCTTGGTATTGGCATAAAAACAGAGACGTCGACCCAATGGAATCGAATCGAATACCTGCATATTAACCCACAAACCTATGAACACCTGATTTTTGACAAAGGAACTAAAAGTATACAATGGAAGAAAGAAAGCGTCTTCAACAAATATTGCTGGCATAGCTGGATGTCAACCTGTAGAAGAATGAAAATAGATCCATATCTATCACCATGCACAAAACTCAAGTCCAAATGGATTGAAGACCTCAATATAAATCCGACCACACTGAACCTGATAGAAGAGAAAGTGGGAAGTAGACTGCAACACATGGGCACTGGAGACCACTTCCTACATATAACCCCAGTAGCACAGATAATAAGAGCAACATTGAATAAATGGGACCTCCTGAAACTGAGAAGCTTCTGTAAAGCAAAGGACACTGTCATTAAGACAAAAAGGCACCCTACTGAATGGGAGAAGATCTTCACCAACCCCATATCAGACTAAGGTCTGGTCTTTATTTTTTTAATTTATTTTTTATTTATTTTTACTTAAAAATTTCCGCCTCCTCTTCTCCCATTTCCCTCTCTCCCCATCCCCCTCCCCCTCCCTCTCCAGTCCAAAGAGCAGTCAGGGTTCCCTTCCCTGTGGGAAGTCCAAGGTCCTCCCCCCTCCATCCAGGTCTAGGAAGGTGAGCATCCAAACAGACTAGGCTCCCACAAAGCCAGTACATGCAGTAGGATCAAAACCCAGTGCCATTGTCCTTGGCTTCTCAGTCAGCCCTCCTTGTCCGTCACGTTCAGAGAGTCCGGTTTAATCACATGCTCCATCAGTATCAGTCCAGCAGACTTTGGTGAGCTCTTATTAGATCAGCCCCACCTTCTCAGTGGGTAGGCGCACCCCTTGCGGTCCTGACTTCCTTGCTCAGGTTCCAAAGGTCTGATCTTCAAAATATATAAAGTACTCAAGAAACTAGACTTTAAAATTACAATTAACCCAATTAAAAATGGGGTACTGAACTGAAAAGAGAATTCTCAACAGAAGAAGTTCAAATGGCCAAAAGGCACTTAAGGTCCTGTTCACCTTCCTTTGCTATTGGGGAAATGCAAATCAAAACAACTTTGAGATACCATGTTACATCTGTCAGAATAGCTAAAATCAAAAACACCAATGATAGCCTATGCTGGAGAAAATGAGGAGTAAGGGGTACACTCATCCATTGCTTGTGGGAATGCAAACTTGTCCAACCACTTTGGAAATCTGTGTGGTGGTTTCTCAGGAAATTGGGAATCAACCTACCTAAGGATCCAGCAATACCCATGAGATGCCCAATCATGCTACAAAAGCATTTGTTCAACTATGTTCATAGCAGCATTATTTGTAATAGCCAGAACCTGGACACAGCCTAGATGCCCCTCAATGGAAGAATGGATAATGAAAGTGTGGAATATATACGCATTAGAGTACTACTCAGCGGTAAAAAACAATGACGTCTTGAATTTTGCATGCAAATGGATGGGAAAAGAAAACACTATCCTAAGTGAGATAACCCAGACCCAAAAAGATAAATATGGTATGTACTCACTCATTAGTAGACTATAGCCATAAACTAAGTACATTAAGTCTATAGTTCACAAGCCTAGAGAAGCCAAATAACAAGGTGAACCCAAAGAAAAACATATATCCTCCTGGAAATTGGAAGCAGACAAGATCGCCAGGCAAAAGTTGGGAGCATGGGGGGGGGGGGCGTTTTGAGATGAGGTGGGAGGTTGGAGGAAGGGGAGAGGGGGAGAGGGAAGGGAGAAGGAAAAGACTGGGGAGAGCTTGGGGGAGTGGGAGGGTGGAGATACAGGAGCAGTGAAGAGGATATCTACATTAAGGGAGCCATTTTAGGGTTGGCAAGAGACTTGGCTCTAGAAGGGATGTCCCCAGCTAGGTCCTTGGGCAGCAGAGGAGAGGGTGCCTGAACTGTCCTTGCCCCACTATCACACTGATGATTATCTCGAATATCACCATAGAATCTTTGTCCGGCGATGGATGGAGATAGAAACAGAGACCCTCATAAGAGCAAAGACTGAGCTCCCAAGGTCCAGTTGAAGAGAAGAAGGAGGGAGAAGATGATCAAAGAAGTTAGGACTGCGAGGGGTTGGTCCACCAACTGAGTGGTGCGGTGAGTGTGCCTGTTCTAATGGGAGCTCACCAAATCCAGCTGGACCGGGACTGAATGAGCATGTGATCAAACCAGACTCTCTGATTGTGGCTGACAATGGGGGCTGACTGAGAAGCCATTGATACATGGCACTGGGACTTGTTTTTATGGCATGTTCTGGCTTTTTGGGACCCTAGTCTATATGGATGCACAGCTTCCTAGGCCTGGATGCCTTGGACTTCCCACACAGGGCAGGTTTCGTTCTTTCTTTCTGCTTTTTTTTTTTTATTATTATTATTATTTTCGAGACAGGGTTTCTCCTTAGCTTTTGGTTCCTGTCCTGGAACTAGCTCTTGTAGACCAGGCTGGCCTCGAACTCACAGAGATCCGCCTGCCTCTGCCTCCCAAATGCTGGGATTAAAGGCCTGTGCCACCACCGCCCGGCCTCACAGGGCAGGTTTCTTTGCCTTCTCTCAAGCAGGGAGTGGGAGGGAAGAGAGTGAGTGGGGGAGCAGGAGGGAATTGGGAGGAGGGGAGGAAGTCTAAATTTTTGAATGAAAAAATAAAAAAATAAATTAAAAAAAGAAATATAACCAATGTAAAAAAAAACAAAACAACACATCCAGCAAACTTTAATTTAAATATTGTGTTCAAATGAAATCAGAGGCTATGTGAGCAGATGAGGTTTATTTTATTATTTTTTAATTATATGGTTATGTTTATGTGTGAGTTTGTATATGTGAGTGTAGTGCATGTAGAAGCCAAAAGAAGGCTTCAGAGTCCGGTCCTCTGGAACTGGATCCCATGAAGCTGGATTTCCACCTAGCTGTGAGCCTAATCCTCCACACTGTGGCTTCTGGCAACCACCTCAGCACTAGCAATGCACTGCTCTCTTAACTGCTGAGCCACCTCACCAGTCCAGCAGATAAGAGTTTTAAAAGCTATAAAGCCAAGAGAAACAATGGATTGAATGTAGAGTATTGCTATTTATGAGGTAATAAAAAATAAAATAAGAAGTAGAGAACAAAAGAAAAAGAAATCATCGCAGAAACCCAGATAAAACAAGGGGTGATACGTGAAAAGTGGGACAAGATAAACCTGGAGAGAGTTGTAAGGAAAGCGTAATCAACAGCATAAAACTTTGTTTTAAAATAATCATTGCTTTAAATTACTTTAAAATCATTGCAATTAGAATACACTCCATGGAGAAATAGTGAAGTCATTTGTGTAATTTCTCTATCATGCATAATTTTTCAGTTCCTTAGCGACTTGAGGCAAACATATTGCACGGGTGGAAAAGTATGATTCAAGTAATGAGCTCCAGTAAATGTTGCTAAAGAATTTTTTCTTCAAGTTTTCTACTTTTTGTCTGTCTATATGATCGTGTGTGGTGTGTACATGGGGGTGTGGAAACCAGACATCAAGGTTGTGGGTATTCTCCAACTGTTCTTCACATTATATCTTTAATAGCATATTAATCTTTTCTTTTTAAAATAAAATCAACTATACTGAAATTGTGAATAACATGAAAGATTGAGAATTTTACAGTAGTTAAAACATTTTAGTGTCTATTCAGTAAAAATGATGAATTTTAGAATCATAACACACAGTGAAGAAAGCAAATTTCTCCATGTTTTGAGATTCCTGGAATGTCACTCCATGTAACTCGGGAATAAGTCAATATTCCAAAAAACTCTCAGAAACTTCAAAATGGTGATTATTTAAAATATACCTTTAACTATCATCATCAAACTCTATTATGCGAATAGCTAAAAATCTTATTTAAAAATTAACAACGTTTTATAGTAATTACATAAATTACAGCCTATAGAAATATTCAAATATAAAAAAAACATTATCCCAAATTTGGATTTTTTGTAAGCCTCTCGTAGAATCACATGTGAACACTGACCACATAAGGAGCTATTTCTGCCTTGAAAACGTGTTAGACCTTGAGAGAAGTATACTGTATGTTTAAGTTCATTAGCACACATTTTATCCTTTTTGCTTTCTTATTCCTTCCTTTTATCTTTTCTAAATGTTGTATCATACTATATGTGCATTTGTTTACGTATATGCATGTATTCATTAGAGTCTAGAATTTGAACATGAGGAAGAACATTCACTTTTATTTTCCTTTATGAATTTGATTGAATTTGCTTGAATAGTATGCATCTAAGTCTATCCATTTTTCTGAAAATTTTGCTATTTTTGTGTCTTTTGAAGCTAAACACTATTCTATTTTATATATGTACAATATTTTCATAATACATCATCTGTTGATTGACAACTAAACTCGTCCTATTTCTTTGCTTTAGTGAATAACAATGGGAGTGCACATATTGTCCTTTGGTTAGAAGCTCAGGAGTGAAACAGCCAGGCCATATGACAGTTCTTTATGTAATTTTTTGAAGAACCTCTACACTGATTTCCAAAGTGGCTATATTAATTTTTATTCTTATCAGCAGTGAATAAAGGTTCCTCTTTTTCCTCATCTCTATTATTTCTTGTCAAATATTTTGATGATAATCATTCTGATGGTGTGAGATGGTATTTCAAAATAGTTTCAATTTGCATTTTTATGATGACTGGGGACGATAAACATGTTTAAAGACAGTTGATGGCCATTCAGATTTCTTTTTGTGAAACTGGCCATTCAGTTCATCAGCTTACCTGCTGACTGGCAATTTTATTTTCTTGGTATTTCATTTTTGCATTTCTTTATATATCCAGATCCTATAATCCTTTGAATAGAAGTGTTCTCCATAGGCTCAACTGTTTGAATGCTTGGTCCACAGCTGTTAGGAAATTCTAAGTGGTAGAGGCTTGCTGGAGGAAGTATGTTACTGAGGAGGGCTTTGGGTTTTTATAGTCTCACCCCATGTCCAGTTCTCTCTCTCTGCTTTGTGTTTGAGGCTGAAGATAAGAACTTCAGGCTTCCTCCTTCTGTCACTATGCCTACTGCTTGCTGCTGTGCATCCCCACCATGATGGATTCTTATCCTTCTGGGACTGTCAGCCAAAATAAACCCTTTCTTCATTAAGTTGCCTTGGTCATGATATTTTATCACACCAATCCCCAAACTAATATAGCCCCTTTTCTAAATATAACAGACATATTGTAATACCTGTCAAAATTCTGATGTTGTATCTCAGAGAACTAGAATTCTTATCAAACTACCAAAGACCACAAATAGCCAAAATGATTCTAAGGAGTAAGGAAACAGATGGCGCTATCACAATATTCAGCCTTAAATTGTACTACAGAGCTGTAGTGATAAAGACAGCCTGGTACTGGTGTAAAAACCAGACTGGTAGATCAATGCAACAGAACAGAACAGAATACAGGACCCCAAAATAAAGCAGGAAAGCTATGCCTTCACAATTATTAACAAAGGAGACCCAAACACAGTGAAAAGATAGCTCAGTTGACAAATGGTTCTGGAAAACTGGGCTTGTAGCAGCCGAAGATATTAGATTCATGTATTTCCCCTTGTATAAGAAGCAATTTCTAGATGAAATCAAGACACTGGAGTAGTCAAGAACATTCTAAACAGACTAGCACCAGCACATGAATGAGCCTTGAGTATCCACAGATGGGACTTAATCAAGCAAGCAAAGTCTTTACCAGATAGTTACTCACTTTATAAAAAAAAAAAAAAAAAAAGACAAAGACTCTCACTGAACCCAGAGCTCTCCAGTTTGGCTAGGTTGCTTAGCCAGCGTGCGAAGCCCCAGGGAGCCCCGTCTCCTCCTCCCCAGTTCCAGGATTACAGATGTGTTCTACTGCATCTGGCTGTTTCACATTGATCTGGGGACTGAATTCAGGTCTTCAGGCTTACTTGGCCAAGTAACTAAACCATTGGCTCACCTCACCTCCCTTCACTTTACAAAATTTTCAATACTCTGAAACGAAACCTTGTAATTTTTACATAGCAATGGCATCAATCCCAGGAGTTTATGCTTCTGACATGAATTAGATAGCTAATAGGAACTCCAGGATAAATCCTCTACAGCAACAAGAAACCCTCTCAAGAAGAATTTCAAGCTGGGTGTAGAGGCTCACACCTGGGATCCCAATAGTTTGGAGGATGAGGCCAGCCTCAGACTACAGAGTGAGCAGAGTGAAATCCAAAAGAGACCAAGAAAATCAAGGAAGCTGAATTCGATCATCTGATTAAGGGCTTGGTGAGTACTTCAAGCAGCGGGGCTCGTCATTCCCTTCCAGATTTAGCTCATCTGTTTCCTTTGGGCAACTTTCACTTCTCTAATTTAGAAGCATTCATGATGCCATGGGCATTAGCAACGGTGACCTTCTAACCACAGTAACAACCTCATTATCACCCCTGCTGCCAAAACCAAGCAGAACGTACTGTGATCTGGCTTCCGATAAACAACACAGATTGAAGGTTTTCTCAGTGCTCTGGGTAACTGGGCACAGCTCGCAAAGGATCCTAGTGCACTCCTTGGACACCATGGCTCTCTGATTGATGGCAAACAGCTGTCTGAGAGACCATACCTATCGAGTCACTAAATATAGTCTCAAAGCTGAGGATGCAGCCACATCAGGCTCACAGACGTTATATATGGAGACACCTTGGGGGGAAGCCCTTGTGATGGGGGAATACACGTGGCAATCTTTTCTCCTTTAGCTTCTTTCAGTCACAGTGTTTCAGAACTAAAAGGAGGCCCCACTCACTCCTGGTTTCTTGGCCACTGTCAAGATCTTTTTCCGATAAATAAATAAAACCTTTCTAAATTGCCCCTGGTTTCCACTCAGGTACTTCCTCATCACTCATTGTATGTTTCTTTTGCTCGTTCATCAAATATTTTCTAATTCCTGCACTACATGCCTGTGCCTGATACTCTGCTAATAATAAACAAGATAAAAGTTTAAATCTTGACAGTGTGGTTTGTTCTGTTTGCTTGTTTTTTGTTTTCCTGCTAAGTCAACGAGGTCCTTTACAGATGTTCCTACCACATACCCACAAGCATACAGAACATCTTGGTTATTTACTGGAACCGTGGCTAAGGGCACGAGGATTATCATATGAGTATCTTAGCCTCTAATCACTGATGAAAAGGGCAGGGCTGAATGTGCTCCTCTGAAGGCTTTTGGACAGTAAATTTTGGACAGCGAATATGTCAATTTCCTGATGCCGCAACAAATATACATACTTTCTCTTGTTGATAAATGCTGTGAAAGCAACAAATGCAATATGGTAGTTTAGAGAGGGCAGAGGGTCAGCTAGTATCATCTCCTTCGGGACACGCAGAAAGGACTCCATCTAGGAAACAGGGACAAAATAAAGCAGGAAGGAGGACAGGCAGTTGACCAGTTAGAGAAATAAGTAAGTATGAAGGCTTGCATGAAAGATGTGGTGTATTTAGGAGATAGGAAGTGAACTGGGACCACAGTGACTAGATGGAAATGAGCTGGGATTGCAGAGAGGCACAAGGACAGATTTCAATTTACCCGCAATAAGAAGTTATGGGAGATGATACAGTGAAGGACACATGATTTGACAACACATTTAAAAGGTTGCTGCCCGGACCTGGAAGAGAAGAGCAGGGTGGAGTTGTACACGAACATGGAGAAGCCAGCCAGGAGGCTGCTGCAGTGTCACCGCTGGGATGAAGGTGGAGGAGCTGACTGGTTAGGTTACAGGACTGCAGGGTGGCCACAAACTGAACGATAAGGGGAAGGAAACATGTCGAATCATGGATGGTGTTGGACAGACTGCATCTGCTCTTCTTTTATCATGACACATATGGGAAAAATCAGCTTGTACAGAAAAGGGGTTTTCCCCTTTCACAGTTTTAGTCTGTGATAAGTTGGCTTTGGGCCTGGGCTAAGGCAGTACATCAACCAGTGAGCAGATTGATGGAGCAAAGCCACCCATATCGTGACCAGGAACCAATCAGAGGCAAAGGAAGAGAAGTAGGTCCCGCAATTCACTTTAAGGGCACTTGCTCAAGTGACCTTCCTTCCTTCCTTTAGATTTCATCTCTTAAAAGTTCATCAACCTTCCTGCGACACTAACATTTGAGAGCAAGCCCTTAATACATAGGCCGAGCAGAGAGGTTAAAAATCTACATTATAGTGAAGGGACCTCGGGTATCTTAATAAGTGGTGTACACAATCACATGGTGACCATCAAGAGTTCTGAGGGACTGGAACATGAAGATTAACACAGACTCATGGAAATGGAAGCCTGACAAGACAGTGTTTTGGAAAGACAAGTGACTCTGGGATCTCCTTGGGAAGTTCTTTCTTCACGGTTTATCAGAGGGGCAGACATCTGGAGCCTCCCCTTGTGAAGGTTTAGCAAAGCTGCATTGCCTAGGGTGATAGGGCAGGAGAGTCTCCAGGCCCTCTTCAGAAAGGACAGAAACAACGAGCTTTGAGGAGCAAACTCGCAGCCCTTTATAAACATTCAGGACCAGGGCCCCAAGCTCACTTGGAGGTTTGCCACTGGAATTCACCTCAGAAGCAGAGAATTAGTCACAGGATTCCAGGTAACCACAAGGGAGAGGAGGGACGCAAACTACTCGCACAAGGAAGCCCTGTGTGCCCGGCACTTAGCCAGAGCATGCTAATCCTATCAACAAGCCCGTGAGAACGCTGTGGCTCCATTCATCTTTCAGACGCACACACTAGAGCTCAGAGTCATTGAGGAACAAGTTCAAGAAATTATGGATAATATTCAGAAGACGCTAAGTCTGTATCCCAGAGCACCACAGTTCCAAAACATTCACCCCTTTCTTGAAACCCAGAGACTAAGCAGTAAAGTGCGCTGTCAATTCCATCTTCTGGCTTTGGCCACTGAGTGTCTGTCTATGCCTGTCTGTGCGGGGATTCCATAGAAATCTGGCTTAAGACACAGAGTCTATAGGCTCCTGTCTAAATTTTTGTTTTGCCACCTTCCATTAGTGTGACTGCGCTGGACTCTGTCACTTGCTTCTGTGAGTCTTTTTTTTTTTCTTTTTTGAGGCAGGGTTTCCTCTAGGTAGCTTTAGAGCCTATCTTTGAACTTGCTCTGCAGATTAGGCTGGCCTTGAACTCACAGAACTCCACCGGCCTCTATCTTGCAAGTGCTGGGATTAAAGGCGTGCACCACCACCACCCTTCTTTGAGTTTCTACAAGGTGTTAATGGCGTAAGCTAGAGTCCTCTACGCGCGGCACAGCCAGGTTCTGCATGAAGGACAACGGAAACTTAACCAACTATTTTCGCCTTTGGGCTCAAGTTTGCCTGTGGTCTCTTTTGCTGTCTTCATATTGCTTATATGTACAGTTAGAGACCACAGTTGACTCCAGTCAAGTTGCTGAGATAGAAACAACTTTGCCGGGCTGGAGAGATGGCTCAGTGGTGAAGAGCACTGTCTGCTCTTCCAGAGGTCCTGAGTTCAATTCCCAGCAACCACATGGTGGCTCCAAACCATCTGTAATGAGATCTGGCGCCCTCCTCTGGCGTGTGGGTATACATGGAGGCAGAAAGTTGTATACATAATAAATAAATAAATCTTAAAAAAAAAAAAGAAACAACTTTGCCACTGCTGAGAAGTAATGTTTTAAAGAAAACAATTCCGAATTAAATAGATGGTTTGGGAACTGAATCCCATTTTCTTTTCTCTGCAGCTTTGAATGAATGAATTAATGCTTCTTGGTGCTCAATCACAGCCTGGTTCTGTCTCCTTTCGTAGGTGACTGAATTGGCAGAGAGTACAACCATACAAACGTACAGTTGGTTCCTGTCATTTTCTTACTAGTGTGGGATCCATGCTCCTGCACTGCCCTCTATGGGTGACTGTCTGAAACACAGCATCAGATTCTACAGGAGCGCTAGGCTCTCTTAAAAGGAAGGTAGTATTTCACAGTGCACTTACTGAGTTTACAACGTGCAGTAGACACGAGCGATTTACAGCACTGGGTGATTGTATTGACAGCAAAAGACAGCACTTGTGAACTGTATTAGTGATTGCGGAAAGGGAAAAAGTCCTTACGATGTTCAGAGGAGAGTTATTGAGTTATTGAGGAGATAACAACCACAACATCAGAGATGACTGCTGAAGTCACCTGGAGAAAAGTATGGAGGAGAGTCAGAACAGAGACTCACCTTCAGCCACCTGGAGGGTGGAGACGCAGACCCTTGGAGACAGGCATTTGCGAATATTTTCTTGGGTAACATCGCCACCTTGTGTCTTTTCCAGGTATTTCATACAAAAATGTGCATCACCATGTTTTAATGTTTAATACAGATTTTAATTTTTTTTTTTTTTGGTTTTTTTCGAGACAGGGTTTCTCTGTAGCTTTGGAGCCTGTCCTGGAACTCCCTTTGTAGACCAGGCTGGCCTGGAACTCACAGAGATCCGCCTGCCTCTGCCTCCCGAGTACTGGAATTAAGGCGTGCGCCGCCACCGCCCGGCTCAGATTTTAATTTTTGTTTCAATATTCAAAAAAAATAATACAAATACATGTATATATTCTTTTATGCTTTTCCACTCCGTGTTTGTATATGGTAATTACACAAAATGAGTTTAGAGTTTGTCATACACCCAGGTAGTCTATGTTAACTAATACACTATTATTATAAACGAGTATACTGTAATATAATGTACTGGCTAGTTTTGTATCCACTTGAAACAAGCTGGAGTCAGTAGAGAGGAAGGAAAGTGCCTCCATAAGATCAGGCTATAGGCAAGCCTGTAGGACCTTTTCTTAATTACTGATTATTGGGGGAGGGGCCAGCCCATTGTGAATGGTACCCTCTCTGGGCTGGTGGTCCTGGGTTTTATAAGAAACCATGGGGAGCAAGCCAGTAAGCAGCATCTCCCATGGTCTCTGCATCAGCTCCCGCCTCCAGGTTCTTATCCTATCCTAGCCAATGATGAATGATGATGTAGAAGTGTAAGCCAAATGATTCTCATCCTTTCCCGTTTGGTTTTGGCCATGGTGTTTTATCACAGAAACACTAACCTTACCTAAGACATATAACAATCAAAATCACGTTTTCATGCATTGTATAATTAACCAAACAATCACTAATTACAATAAAAAGCACAATCCTGAGAATTATGAGTTCAGGGATTTGCAGCAAGTGTCTCCGCCCCGCAGCCAACACAAGACTCAGAATGCTTCCTTCCCTTTGCAACACTATCCCTGGGCCTGTTTACAGACAACAGCACTCCCAGTCCCTGCCTCTGGCAGAGTGTTTTCTTTCACTGTCTATCAACTTTGATTTAGTTCATTTCAGCAGACTCACACCATACCCACTCCTTGTGTCTACCAAAGTGCTTTTTTTTCCCAATGTAATATTTTCTGTCCTGTTTATGCCCATGTTTTCCAGGAGAGCCTGAATGGAAGGGATGTGTGTGAAGCCAGGACCCTAATCTTTGGAAAAATAAATCTAATATTTTGCTATCAAATATGGCATGGTGCAACTTTAAAAAGTTCTTTTTTCATTTGAGGGAGCTCCCGTTCACTACCACTTTGGTGAAAACTTTAGTCATGAGTGTGGGTTAAACTTTGTCAGGTGCAGTTTTCCCTCTTGTTCTGAAAAAGTCCAAAACCCTTCACACCCTGCTTTATTTTCTGTTACCAAGTTGATTGATTTTGCAAATATTAAGCCAATTTAGCATTTCTAAAAATAGTGATTTTTTAAAAAGAATCCTCCCTTTAGTTTTATTGATCTATATACTATCTATTTCAAGGACTTGCACTCATTACCTATAAATGTCTAAATACTATATATTTTAAGAGTGTATGGCTTATGATTCCTCTGACGGTACTCTGGCAAGTGAGTAAATGAGATTATTATGTCCAAATAACACACTTCTATCATTTTGAAGAAATCCTTCTTGAGCATGACAAATTATGTTTCTTATACATGTATGGATTCTATCCGTTAGCAGTTTAGGAAGTTCTGTATCTGGACTTATCTGGAAGATTGGAGACTGGGTAAAGTATTTGCAATACTGACCTCAAGCATTGAGTTGAAATTTTGTTGTCCCTAAGTTTGTGAATTTACTAGAAATTCTTTCCTGGTACTAATGGAAACCAGTTCACTACTGCAGCATTTTGTTTATATAGTTATAGAGTATGATTTGTCTATAGTTATATAATTTTTTCATCAATATTTTTTAACCTAGTATAGTGCACATCTGTTACAAAAACTGATGAACTAAAATTGCCATATTGTTAACTAACGCATGCAGTTCTAGGTTTCGTTCTCTGTATACTTCTCCAGGTTCTGACAGACACATCAGATGCCACTCCTGCAATACCGTACAGAAGTCTAAACTGCACTAGCAATTTCCTGTGCTTTATTGCTCCCTCTTTTCTGTTTTTTTAGCTTTGGCTTTTGCAGGGTATCATATAATTGCAGAGTATCATCTAAACCCACAGTACATAGCCTTCTTTCATTTACTAATATGATCTTAACTTCATGAGTTTTTTAATATTGATACTCTGGGATCCTGAGCCAGAAAAAGTAGGGGCCTGAGAGGGAGGGGGTTGGGCCAGCGTAATCTAGACAATCCTTCACAGGCATGCCCAGAGGTTTGTTTCCTAGGTTATTCAAGATTATGTCAATTTGATAACAACCATCACAAGGTGGTTATAGTGTTCTGAATTGTTTTAGTTGTTTTAAAACTTGTACTTAATGTTTTACCAGTTCCTCTTCTGAATTCTTATGAAATGTTTTTTAATGTTATATTAATACATCATTCACTTTTATGCCACATTTCTTTCAGTATTTAATGCTAGGCTTACATGTTTAACATCATTTTTGCTTTTGATTTGAGACAGAATTTCATGTAACCCAGTCTGTCCATCAACTCTTTTTGAGGCTAAACATGACTTTGAACATCTACTCACCTCCTATGCTCAAGTGCTGGGATATAAATGAATGGTAATACTGGAATAAGATTGAAAAACATAAGAATGTTATAATACAGTAGCTGCACTTAACCCCGTCCATGTCCAAATGCCAAGTTATGCCAGCATGACAGTTCTCATTTCCCACTATGTGGGCACAAGCTCTGAGGTAAAAAGACAAACTCTAATTGTTTATGTTGGATCTAAAATACACAGCTTCTCCAAATACTAAAAACGCAACCGTCCAATGTGATATTTCATGTTATTCTGCAAACTGTATCTGTTGTAGTGACTGGTATAAAGATTTCACAGGTTGTTCAAATACGTAATGGTAGATTTTTGGGTTTCCTTCGACAGGAAAGCCAAGTATGGTAATGACAGTACTCGACTGCAGTACGCTGCTCATGAAATAAAGCAACAAAACAAAACAAAACAAAACGACAACAACAAACCTCTTCAAAGCTCTGAGGTTGGCTTTTACCCTAATGATGGAGCAAATCAAGATTATCTGGGGAACACATACTAACTCAGAAATGACCCAAAAGTATTGCACTCGGAGACTGCTAGCACCTACATCTAAATCTTACAGCTAATGAAAAACTGCTAGATAGACTTTAATTCCCGCTAAATTTCCATGACTAAGAGCAGAAAGCCACTTTCTGGGAAGGGAGATTATTTTGAATTTAAGTTTTTCATGCAACGATGCTTTTTTTTTTTTTTTGAACCAGTGACATTATTTACAAGCACAGCAGGGAGACTCAGAGCTGAAATACAGACACTAGTCCATTACATGGATTTACGGTGAGGCTGCCGGAGAGGCTACGCCCGAGTCTGTAAGGTGACTGCAGGGAAAGAAGGCCAGAAAGGATTTCCAGTGCTTGAAAGACCGGTGTCTCCTCGCTCCGGAAGCCCGGAGAGACACACGTAGCATTGCGCAGGCGCACTGACTTCTCGGCGTGACGAACCAATTGAAAGGAGTAATGGGCGGGCTGTGGAAAACCAGCTTCCGGTTCCGTTGGGCTCAGTCCTTTCCTAAGCTACGTGTCTTTGCCTCCTCAAGCCGCCGTCCCGCAAGTAAGTCTTTTCTCCTGGGTGGTGGGCCGGGGAGAGCTTGTCCAGGGTCCAGGGAACTAAGGGGTGGCGGGATGGGCGGGTGAGGGGCGCGAGGGCACCGGGAAAGGAGAAGGGCCTGGGGATTCGAAGGGCCGCCGGGACCACCGGGTCCCGGACTAAGGGGGCTCGGAGTGAGCGGGCCCGGAGACTTGGGGAACGAGGGGGTCTGAGGGCGAAGGGGCCATGGAATGAGCAGCCCTGAGGACAAGGGGAGTGGGGGGCGAGGGAGCCACGGTATCGGCGGGCTGGGGGGACGAGGGTACCATTGATGAGGGTGCCAGAGGCCAGGAGCTGCGGTCCTGATGGGCTGAGAGCCATTCATCCACGAACGCGACCAAATCCAGGATCTACCTACATGGTCTCAGGTGGAAGTATCTAGTCAAGACCTGTCTAGAGGAGATTTCCAATAGTTCGTGGACCCTAAGGGCTTAGCGTCCAGATCTGGGGGTGCAGCCTTCCTGCTGAACTTCCCGGCCAGCCCTGTTAGTGAAGTCAGTCTCTTGCGACTTCCAGAGCCTGCTGCCTGAACTTGTCGGTGAGCTTGTCTTGTGAAATTGAGTTCAAGTTTAGTTGGTCAAGAGTCTGTATCAAGGGGTCTCTTGGTGGACTAATGGCTTTCCTTTAACATCAAGCGCAGTGATTGGTTTAGTGTGGATTTTAGGGCGGTTGGACTTCAAGGACAACTAAGTGAAACACTGAGAAAACAAGCATTCCATTGCTTTTTTTAAAAAAAAATCAAGATGTGGATATAGATTTCTTACTCATGTTGTCCGCTGCTCCGACTTAGATAGGGAAACTGGGGCTTAATGGGGTTTGTGTTTTCATCTGACCTCCAAGAGCTGGAAATGAAGCGCAAATACCATGGCTCCCTTACCCATGGCTCCCAGAGCTGTTTTATCGTTTAATCACATTCTTGTTAATTAATGTGCTTGCTTCTCTGTAGTCTCATGTTTTCTTGAATGACAAAGAAATGAACACTTTTTTTTTTTTTGTTTTTTTTTTTTTTTGGTTTTTCGAGACAGGGTTTCTCTGTGGCTGTGGAGTTTTTTTGTTTTTTTTTGTTTTTTTTTTTTTTTTGGTTTTTCGAGACAGTGAACACTGTTTTTTATGTTATTGTAATGTTGCTTTTTTATGAATTGAATTCACCATTGCTCTACTTTCCTTTGTATGTAACTCAGCAAGGTCTAATATCTGAGAGAATTCTCACAAGTCTCATGCTTTTACTTTGATTTTTTTTTTAAACAGTCAGTCATGGATCAGGTGATGCAGTTTGTTGAGCCAAGTCGGCAGTTCGTAAAGGACTCAATTCGGCTGGTTAAAAGATGCACCAAACCCGACAGAAAAGGTAATATCTTCACCATGAGAGAAAACGCTAAAGCCTTGCGTTTCCTAAGTCTTGTGTTAACATCTGCTGATTCGTCTTTGCAGGGCTGGGAATCAGCTCAGTGATAAACTGCTGATGAGCATCGATGCATTGATGTCACCACCATTGCCCTGTCTTTATGTCCTTAGCAAGAACTGCTTAAAGTTCTGTTCTGTGGTCTGAGATTATTAAGGGCTTTTCATCCTTACCATATAGTCATATTTTAGTATCTTCCATATTATTAGTGTGTGGAAGCCTTTGGCATCTTCCCTGCTCTGCCCTCTAGTGAATAAAACTTTAACATGAAATTAATGGTGTAGTTATTACAACCTAGACAGTTTATTTTGTTTTCTTATGTCATAGGTTAAATGGTATGCTAGAACTTATCTACTTTAATTCATGAATTGGTAGGTTAGAGCTTGAGGCAGACTATAATGGAGTAACATATTATCTTAGGGTTAGTGTTGCTGTGACAGAACACTATGACCAGAAGCTATTTGGGAAGGAAAGGGTTTATTTGGTTTACATATCTTGAATCATAGTCCATCGAAGGAAGCCAAGTGAGGAACTCAAACAGGGCAGACCATATAGGCAAGAGCTGAGGCATAGGCCATGGATGGGTGCTGCTTATTGGCTTGTTCCTCACGACTTGTTCAGCCTCCTTTCTTAAAAAACCCAGGATTACCAGGCCAGGGTTATCCCTCACCTACAATGGGTAGGGTCCTTCCCTATCAGTCACTAATTATAAGTGCACTACAGGCTTGCCTGTCTACAGCTGAATCTCATAGAAACATTTTCACAATTTGAGTTCCCTTCATGAGTTCAGCTCATGCCAAGTTGACATAAAAGTAACTAGCACACATCAAATACCTAAATAAAATAATAGATACTGGTCTTTATTCTCATGAGGCTGTGGGTCTGTCAGGGATAGCCATCCAATAAGTGCAGTTACACATTTTGATTTTTCCTTGATAGGAATGAAGGAAGATAATGAGATCTGGTAGCACATAATAGAAGAGCTAGGTGAGACAGTCAGGGTATGTGTCCTTAGGAGATATAGAATAGGACTGAAATATACCTGAGTTGAAATCTTTTTATAAAACTACTGACCTTAATTTGAATTTTCAGTCCTTACCTTTTACTTCATCGTGGTATTAAAGACAACTTAATTGTCAGTGTACCCAAAGCTACAATTTATTGTTATGATCAATATGTTACAGTAAAAAAAAAGTTATGATACAAAGCACTATGTATGCTGACATCAATCCTTTGTTTTTGTTCTTTATTTTTGTCACTGAGAATAATAAATACTTTTTGTGTTTGTTGATGAACTCTTGAGCATAACTTCATTTCTGTATTTCTTTTAAATGTCAACAAAGTATAAAATTTAAAAAAACTGTAAGTCAAGTTTGTACCATAACTACTTCCACCTTTTCTTCATTTTTAAAATTATGTATCTACCAATCAGATTATATGCTGCTAACTTTATTAATATTGCTAATAGCTTTACTTCATACTTTGAGTGACTGCCAAAAAAGCTGATGCAAATTTTGTGTTTTATATTCAGAATTCCAGAAGATTGCCATGGCCACAGCCATAGGATTTGCCATCATGGGATTCATTGGCTTCTTTGTGAAACTGATCCATATCCCTATTAATAATATTATTGTGTAAGTAACTTTATAAAATAGACTATCTAGCAGTGACTGCAAATGAAACCATTTGAGTTGCAGATCAGCCCATTTTATTAATGTACAGATATGACCCAGGCTATTTTAATAATATTCTGGTATTGTGTATCTAATAATACTTTCAAAATGCTTTTATTATCTAATACAATCTTTATAGCAACTTGTGAGTTAGGAATTTTATTTAATAAAGTTTTCCAGTATCAAATTAAAGGCACATCAAATCACTGCCAAGTATTCAGTGACTAGACAAGATTCATGACAAATCTTGGTCTTCTTGATCCTCTTAAGGTTCAGAGAACCCAAGTTTCATCTGGGGGAGGGGGGGAGTCATTGCTTTGGTAGAAATCGCCGGGCGGTGGTGGTGCACACCTTTAATCCCAGCACTTGGGAGGCAGAGGCAGGCGGATCTCTGTGAGTTCGAGACCAGCCTGGTCTACAAGAGCTAGTTCCAGGACCGGCTCCAAAACCACAGAGAAGCCCTGTCTCGAAAAACCAGAAAAAGAAAGAAAGAAAGAGAAAAAAGAAAAAAAAAGAAATCTAACAGAACCAGATTGCCCACATCCTTTTCTTGTTGATTGGTACCTGTCATAACCTTAGTCAGTTTAATTGCCATTCTGTGAAGGACAGTATTCCTTTTTTTATTTTTTGGTTTTTTCAAGAAAGGGTTCTCTGTAGCTTAGGAGCCTGTCCTGGAACTAGCTCTTGTAGCCTCGAATGCACAGAGATCCTCTCACCTCTGCCTCCCAAGTGCTGGGATTAAAGGCATACGCCACCACCACCCAGCTCAGTGTTTCTTTTTTGAATTATATTATAAATTCATGACTTCAGAAGTCATGTAAGACCTTAAGAAAAGTAAGTATCCAGCTAATAATTTGTTATTGAAACACTGGTGTTATTGACAGGGTGTTTATAACCCTTAGGTAGGTAACAAAAGAGAGAAGTCTGAGAGAAAATATTCTACTCTGTTTTTTGCCACATGCTTTTGCTCTTAAAATTCATCGTAAATCATATTATGGCACAGAAAATTGGTGCATATTATGGCATAGAAAAGTTAGGGGAACCGTATTTATTTACAAACAGTTTAGTTTAAAGACTTGGTATGAGTTTCTGCACATACTCTAGCCTTTTTAAATGTATTTTGTGTTTTAACTGTATGCCTGTATTGGGGTGTGTACATGTGAGTACGGTGTTCCTTTGGGGGCACAGAAGGGTGCTGAATTCCTTGGAGTTGAAATTAAAAATTGTTTGTAATTGCCTGGAATGGTTGCTGGGAACTGAACCCCAGTCCTCTATAAGAGAACACATGCTTTTAATGACTGAGCAGCTCTCTGGCTTCTTCTGTAGTCTATAGTTTTGTAGTTATAATGTTTCAGCTTCCTCTTCAATTTGGAACTAATAATACTGACTTTATTGGATGGTAAAGTTTAGATCTACTTAGGAAACCCCTTAATTTTTATAATCTTTTCAATAGTAGATATTTTATCATTAATATCGGAGGAGTTTCTTACATAGCATGTGACTAAATGCATACTGTTAGATGTGTTTAAACAAAAGTAACACACAGTGATACTTCAGGATGATAAAGAGTTCTGTCTAGGGTTAAGATGGACATGCTTGGTATATGCCTAAAATCCACCAACTTTGGGCTAGAATATCAGGGGTAGGAAGATTGGTGCAGGAAGAGGCCAGCCTGGGCTATATAATGAAACCATGTATCAAAAAAAAAAAAAAAAAAAACCAAAAACAAAGAAAAAATACCGAAAACTGGAAGGAACCAAATTATTGACTCTTTTCTGTACATTGAAAACCCCATTTGTATGAGTAATGGGAAAGGCCAACTTGGGAATTGTGGGATCTTGGAGAGATTTCGGAGTAGAAACCTGTGTCTGACTGGGCCACAGTTGTCGTCTCAGTGGGAAAGAAGTGCGGTAGCTTCTCAAGTCAGTGTGTGTATGCATCCGCTTTCCTCGCGTTACAGCCAGGGCCAAATGTTAGTTGGCTTGAAGGTGTTTTAATGACACAAAGCTTGTTTTCTGTGGTGATGTCCTTAACTTTGCCTTCCAGAACAACAAATAAAGTTTTGCTGACCTTCCCCCCTCCCCCCAAACATTCACTTACGTAGCATAAAGCTTTTATCTTTCTTGGCAGACTCGGGTGAGCTTGGGTCATACTTTGATATGTGTGTCTGCCGTACTAAGATTGTGAGTTTGGAGGCAGGCCTGTATTACTTATCTGCCTGTATACTTTTTTCTCTTCCTGTCATCCCTTCCCTGGAGTGTTTGATTTCTAAACTGTACTTATTTCAAAGTAAGTATTTTCCCCTATAGACAATTAGTCAGTTATAATAATACAGAGTAATGATTTTTTTTTTCTGACACTGACTATTTTGATTCATAGGAAAAAGAACTAATGAATATTGTATAGCGAATGCTCTCTGTCATGGTCTTTTGGGCAGCTATAACAAAATCCCCAAGACTGGGTGATTAGCAGATTATATAAATTTTGTTCTTTCTGAAATGCAAGTTCATAATGCTATAGTAGGTTCCGGCTCTGGTGAGTTCCCGACCATGATTCTCACGTGTTGAGTTTTAACTTGGTAAATGGGACAGAAGGACAGTAAGCATTAGAGGCTGGGAGGAGAGGCCTTTGTAATGGTCCTAATCTTACTGAGAATGCATACAGTCATGTGCGTACACAAAGATATAGATTGGTATTTATGTAGGTGTTAAGAACACTGAGTAAATATTAGTACAATTAAGTAAAGACTTTATCCTTTTCTAGTACACATAAGGATGATAACTGCTGCTGAGATTTTACCCTAGTTCAGTCAGATGTGATTCAACTCATCTAATCCTCAGGAAGAAATCGAGGCAGAGACAACGAATAACTTGAGGGGTTCCCAAGTGCTAGAGCAGCGTAGGAAACGTTTGCGATGATAGCCGCCTGTCTAGCTGCGTGGAAAGCTTTTATTTTTTTGTAATTAAGAAAGATACTTCATTGTTTTACAAGTTATTTACCACTTAATATTTTCCTCCCAAAGTTAAAGCCAAATAAATAAAGCAGTTTTTTGGGGTGGGGAGGGGACTATAGAAAACAGTTCACTTCCCTTATTACACTACAATAGCTATAGAACTGAAGGAAATTGTTTAGATGCTTGAAATGATGTAAAACCGTTTGGAGAGGATGGCAGGAGGAATACAGCCCCAAGCTTCTCACTCGATTACATTCTAATCACAGTTTTCCCTTGGGATAGACTTCTGGGGGTTGGTTTTTGAGTTTTTGTTTTCTTTTATATTCAGCATGTAAATTATGTTTGCAGTACTATAATTCAAAGGAGTTAGAATAAAACGTGTTAGTACATTAGTGCAGTGCAACCTCATAACATAAAATAACTGTAAAGTGTATACTTGTATATACTTTTCAGTTAGTAATGGCTTATTTTTTCTAGCTGACATCATAGCGCTAGAAGAAATACTAATGTCATGCTTGGTCTTCTGTGGAAATGTTAGTTTTATTCTCATTGTGCTTAAAGCAGATTCAGAATCTCTCTGCTAGTCTAGTGGTTGAGAGCAGTGGTGCCCATCTGTAGTCTTTATTTTTTTTTTAAACTGGCTTGTTACTTGTATGTCATGTAACACTGAAAAACTTCTTGTGTAATTAATGCATTTGTTAGTTTAGAAAGACATGTCAGACTGTTCCAAAATGACATTTTCCAAAGGAGCGTAATGAGTGTTAAAATGCATCTGCCCAAAGCCAGGCCATCATTAAGGACTTTCCAGAGTCAGATTTTAATCAGTATTGTTCTTTTCTGCTGTCTTGGGACAGAGTGAGGGGTTGTTCTCTTGAAGCTGGGTTTGATTTCATAAGATCACAGCGTGCTGCGTTTCAGATGATTATTACTGTACTCTGCTTAAAAGGGACCGTTTCTCTTTCTTTTTCAGGGGTGGCTGAATGCTTTCTCTTCGCGGGAACTAGGAGCAAATGAGGGTGTGAGAAGCTTATGAAGTAAAAAGTTGCCTGTATACTTTGTGTTTTCCTTCCCTTTTTCCCTCCCCAAGAGGTTTTGTATTTCTAAACTAAAATAATTTCAAAATAAACATTTTTCCCATGAGAAACATTTATCAAATTTTAGTGAGAGGTTATGCTGGATTTTATTTCCTTGAGCCTTTTGGTTTGAAGGAAAAATTAAGTTAACTGCTGAAGCATTGTAAATTGAGATGCTTTTCTTCCTTAGACTGCTTAGGCTATAACAAAATGCCTGAAGCTGGATAATTTGTAGGTAATAAATTAATTTTGACATCGTGGAGGCTGTGGAGTCCAAGTGTAGCAGTGCTAACGGATGCAGGGTCTGCTGCGAACTTGGTCTCAGTGCTTCACACAGTGGCTTGCAGTGCTCAGTGTGGCTGAAGGCCACACAGCACTGTGAAGAGGCTTTAATAGGGGTCATAATCCCACCTACAGGGGCGTGCTTTGTGAATTAATCACCTCCCACAGACACAACCTCAATAGTCTGTAATGGAGATTAAATTTCCATGTGATTTTTGGAGTGACACATTAAAATCATAGATAGCATCTTGTGGCAGATGTTTTGCTGTAGTAGGAACAAAGCAAGTAAAGAATGGGACAGGTAGTGGACACATGACTTTGGAGGTAGGATAGTAATTTTGTCCATATTGCATTCAGATTGCCAACAGATAATCATGCAGAAGTTTGGGTGATACTTGAAATAGCTTTCTGAAAATCCTGGTTAAAGTCTGGAAATGAGCTTCCTTCCCAAGGTGTACTGACTAGTCACACCCCCAGGAATGTTGGCGTTCTCAGTTTATTGTATTTTCAGAATTCACCTACACGCTTGGTTAAGCACTGGTTGGTAGTTCCTAAGGCAGCAGGTACTTTATGTGTCTGTATTGCTAGTGTCATGGCACGAATTGGGTAATGGAATTCAAAGGATGGGTATTGCAGTGTTCTACCCAGCATTTAGCAAGGTTCTTATTGCAGCCCCATCCTATGATAGTGACTGAGAGAGAAGGAAGTGGTAGATTGGCAACTTCAAGCTGTTTAGTAATTGTCCTTCAGTCAGTTGATGGAAATGAAGACTTCATGATTTAAACATCTGCCCCTGGACCTTGGCACTGAACACTGTTGCTTTGGGGATTAAGCCTTTTAGCATGTTTTCTGGAAACACATTCAAGCCATAGGAAGTAACCTAATCCTTACCTTTTGGATCCTTTGTTTATTTTCATTGTGATTGTAGCTGATAGTCCCATTTTGAAGTGTTGACAGTGTTTGAATCTTGAATAGCTTTGCCTGTAGGAGTGAAAATGTAGCAAATCATTGACTGTCCCTAAACTTCCGGATACCATAATATACATTTTTTTTTTATTGAAAAAATTGCCGCCTCCTAACCGCCTCCCATTTCCCTCCCCCTCCCCCCACTCCTCTCCCCCTCTATCTCCAGTCCAAAGAGTGAGAATCAGGGTTCCCTGCCCTGTGGGAAGTCCAAGGTCCTCCTCCCTCCATCCAGGTCTAGTAAGGTGAGCATCCAAACAGGCTAGGCTCCCACAAAGCCAGTACATGCAGTAGGATCAAAACCTAGTGCCATTGTCCTTGGCTTCTCAGCAGCCCTCATTGTCCGCCATGTTCAGAGAGTCCAGTTTTATCCCATGCTTTTTCAGTCCCAGTCCAGCTGGCCTTGGTGAGCTCCCAAAATATCAGCCACTCTGTTTCGGTGGGTGCACCCCTCGTGGTCCTGACTTCCTTGCTCATGTTCTCCCTCCTTCTGCTCCTCATTTGGACTTTGAGAATCCGGTGCTCCAATGTGGGTCACTGTCTTTATCTCCATCCATCGCCAGATGAAGGTTCTATGGTGATATGCAAGATATTCGTCAGTATTGCTATAGGATAGGGCCATTTCAGGTTCCCTCTTCTCAGCTGCCCAAGGGTGGATATGGGAGCAGGGAGGTATATATCTTAATTAAGGGAGCCATCTTAGGGTTGGCAAGAGGCTTGACTCTAGAGGGGCTCCCAGGTGTCCAGGGAAAATACGTCTTTTAAACATTTTCGTAGAGGCAGGAAAACTGTGGGTACAAATGTATATCTGTATATGTTTATACATCTATATATCTGCACTTGAGAGTATACATTTTATTTTATTTGAGAGTATACATTTTAAACACATGACATATTGAAGGATAGGATTGAGTATTAATTTTTTGTTGTTTGTTACAGGAGGAATGTAGTATGTTGGACTGAAGGGTGAGTTTGGTGATGTGTGATTTCCAACACACAAATAAAGGAGTAGTGTGAGTATTTAGTGTGTGTATATGCAAATACAGTGAGGGCTGACCAAGAACACTTGTAGAAAATAGTCTTCATAAGCAGCAATTGCTTTTTTAAATAGGAAAGAGTAGATACAGATTGTTTTATTCACCTAGAATATATGAGACCTGAGGGAATTTGTGCTGTAAAATGGTACAACTTTATATGTCACGTTAGGCAATTTTTTAAAGGCAGCATATCCATTTCATTGTCGCGTTTATACTTCGTTCCTAATTGTTCCCTCTCCCACTGTCCTGCCTTCTATTTTGTCTCCTTCCCTCCTACAGCCCCCCAACTTCTGTAGTGTTCATGCCTTGTGTGCTCTGTTATTCTCTCCTTTATTCCTCCTCTAAATCTCCTTACTCTCTCGTGGTCCCCTTTCAAGTTTTATGATTTTACATGCACACACGAATTAAAGTCTAGATCTTGTGTTTGAGAGAAAATGTGATACTCAACTTTCTAGGTTTGACTTATTTCACTTAACATTTTTATATCATTGCTTTTAGCGAGATACTTAGGAAGCTGGTTGAATTTCTATTTTTTCTACTTACTTATTTTGATGCGTTTTCTACCATCTTGTCTGAATATTTTACTTTTTTGCTGTTTGCTAAAAGGTAGACACTGACTGATTTACTACTTTATCCTAGGTGTCTGTAGAGTGATGTCTGCACACTGTATCCACCTAACAAACATTTTTTTCCCAGTGGAATGAAATTGAAGTTTACTTACTCCATACAAAGATACTGTGTTAATTAGGGTTCTGTAAAGTAACAGAACTTATAGAATAGATATATAGGGATGTATAACACACACACAGGGGGGCATTTATTAGAATCACAGGCTGTGGTCCAGTTAATCCAACAATGGCTGCCTAGGAATGGAAAGTTCAAGAGTAGTTGTTCAGTCCACAAGGCTGCTGGTTTGTAGTATGTGCTGGAATCCTAAAGAAACTGGCTCTAATGCCAATGTAGAAATGTCCTTGCTCGTGAGGAGAAAGCAAGCAAAGAGCAAAAACTTCCTTCTGCTATGTCCTCAGATAGGCTTCCAGCACAAGGTGTGGTCCAGACAAGAGGGTAGGTTTTCCCAGCTCAAAAGATCTGGATTAAAGGGATGTCTTCCTAGCTTAAGATCTGTATTAGAAGTAGATTTCTCACTTAAGCAAAAAATCCTTCACATTTGTGCCCCATTTTGGATTTTGTTCATTCCAAATGTCATCAGGTTGACAACAAGAATTGCCATCACATGCAATATGAAACATGATTATTTAGGCCACTGGCCTATTACGGTATCAGTATCTTTTCTGGCCTTGATCTAGTTTCAGAGAAGTACCAAACACCTAACAACCGGGTCTGAGTTCTCAAACTGCTTAGTTTTGCTGGGCTTTTAGCTTCTTGTGCTTTTTTCCTCCTTCCCAGTGATAGTCTTTGATGAAGATTGTAACAGAGTCTATTTCAGATGGACGTGCATTTATCACAGTTTCTGGTCAGTGCATAATGATGACTCTTAAGGATGACTCAGGGCTGCTTGGGTTGCATGCTCAGAAATGTCCTACTCTCTGTGTTGTTCTGGCAGTTACACTGTCCTGGGTCCACAGTAAAGGCTGAGATCCATGTTCTGGTAGTTACACTGTCCTGGGTCCACAATAAAGGCTGAGATCCATGTTCTGGCAGCTTCTCTGTCCTGGGTCCACAGTAAAGGCTGAGATCCATGTTCTGGCAGTTACACTGTCCTGGGTCCACAGTAAAGGCTGAGATCCATGTTCTGGCAGTTACACTGTCCTGGGTCCACAGTAAAGGCTGAGATCCATGTTCTGGCAGCTTCTCTGTCCTGGGTCCACAGTAAAGGCTGAGATCCATGTTCTGGCAGTTACACTGTCCTGGGTCCACAGTAAAGGCTGAGATCCATGTTCTGGCAGCTTCTCTGTCCTGGGTCCACAGTAAAGGCTGAGATCCATGTTCTGGCAGTTACACTGTCCTGGGTCCACAGTAAAGGCTGGGATCTGTGGTTTTTAGGCTGTTTCACTGTCTTGTATCTTTAGTAAAGGCTGGGATCTGTGTTCTGGGAAGCTGCACTGTCCTGAGTCTACAGTAAAGGCCAAGGTCCCTGTGATGTTGAAGTTTATATAGGATGAGAGAGGGTTCTTGTTTCATTCTTCAGCATTGCTCATACCTCGTTTGGTTAGAAACATCTGTAGAAGAGGCTTTTTTCTCCCCTCCAATGTTTGTTTTTTGGGATATTTGTCAGTAATTATGAGGCTGTAGCTGTAGGTTTGTTTCTGGGTTGTATATTCTGCACTGATCTATATGACTGTTTTTTGTTTAAATGCTATGCTGGTTTTGGTACTAGGGCTATGTAGTACATTGTACAATCAAGTATGATGCTGCTTACAGTTGGCCTCCCACCACCAAGGATGATTTTGGCTATTTGTTTGTGTGTTCTTATTTTTTTTTTGTGATAAAACACCATGACCAAGGCAATTTATAAAAGATAGAGTTTAATTGGATGTATTGTTCTAGAGACTAGAGTTAGATGATGGAATGAAGGCATAACTATAGGTGATGCGAGCAGTAGCTGGGAGCTCACATCTTGATCCACATGCAGGAGGCAGAAATACATTTAAATTCTCAGCTGCTTTGACACATCTCCAACAAGGCCACACCTTATCTTTCCCAGATAGTTCTAACAAGTGGGGGTCCAGTATTCAGGGATATGAGCCAATTGAAGCCATTTTTCAAACCATCATATCCACTTCCTAGCCGCCATAGACTTATTACCATATCACCCATCATTCAAAATTCATTTAATTCAACATCAAATGTTTCCCATAGTCTTACAATTTCAGCATCAAACTTTAAAATCCAAAATCCAAGTTTTTCCTGAGATTCAGGGCAATCTCTTATTTGTAACCCATCAAATGAAAAAGCATATTGTATACTTCATATTACATATTGCAACATATTATGTTAGAGACTATGTATTACCATTCTAGAGAGAAAGATGGGGATATAATGAGGAAATACTAGACCAAATGAAGACTGTAACCTAGCAGTACAAACTCTAAATCTTGTAGCTTTATGTTTTATGTCAAAGGGCTTATATGGCTCTGCCCTTTCAACTTTGCTTCCTGCAACATATTTTGAGCTGGTTTCCTGTTGGAGACCAGCTTTGACAAAAATAAAACTTACCAAGGTAGGGGCATGGGGATTAGAAAAATAGTAAAGAGAACGAAGACACAAGTGAACATAATAAAAGCAGAAAACATAGGATAATACCAGGAGGGCGTTTCAGTGAATACTGAAATTGCTGTGTTTAGTTTTCCATATACTTTTATACCCAATCCGAAAAGGGAAAAAGACAAAAGACTGCTTTAACATGATACAAAGGGCAAATAGAACAGTTATTTGCTTCAACACTTTGAGACATCAAGTCACTAGCATTCTGTTTTTTAGGCAGTGAACTCATTCTTGACCTAGTAGCCTGAAGGCAGCCACTCACTCCCAAGGTCAAACCTGTTTCAAAAGAAGGAACAGAAGTATACTTGAATATCCTGACTATTGGTCAGGGTAGAATGGATCTACCTGTGTGGGCCATCTTAATGTCAAAAAGACCAAGTAACCACACCCAGGTTAGGGTGTATAGCCACACTTGTTGTCAACTTTGAACAAGCTAAAACTCTGATCTTCAGACAAGGTGGAAATAGACTTACATTTTTAGGCCTCCACAGTTTCCCTGAATGCAATTCTTGTTGGCAGAGATCCCATGAACCTTACACCTCTAATATCCTGGAATCTCTAATTGAACCCAGACATTATTTTCACATCTTCATGGTCTCTCAGGTCTTCATGGACCTTCATGCAGGGACTGCCTTGCCATACATTGCTTGGCTTCAGCAGCTTTCCTTAAACAATATCAGCATTCTTGTCCAAAATATCTCAAGCATGGTTGCTAATATTGTTCCCCTCTTAAACCTTTTGATCTGGGTCTCCAGAATCCGCATGGATTCCCTACTGTCTGCTAAGCTCCTACTAGGATGGACTAGTAGAATGCATACAGCACACTAGGAATAACAAGTCTTGGAACCTTAAGCCTACTTTTACCTCCTCACCTCTTCCAACTAGGCTACACCTAATCCTTCCCAAACAGTTCTACTAGCTGGGGACCAAGTATTCAAACATAGGACCTATGGGGGCATGCTCATTTTATAGCATATTCTTTCTTCAGTGGTCTGTTTATTCCAAGGTATTCTTTATTGATTTTTGAAACTGGAAAGGTTGTTTCCTTTTTCAGTATGCTTATATAAAAACCTATTCATTTTTTTGTGTGATTAATTTTGATTTTTGCTCCTTTGCTAGAAATGTTTATTGGTTATAAGAATTTTCTTAAAGAACCTGAAAGTTCTTTTACATTTAAGGTTGTATCATCCAAAGATAGGTATAATTGACATCTTCCCTTCCTATTTTTATCACTTTTAGCTAAGGTTTCAAGGACTTTATTCAAGTTAATAGAAAGAGTGGAGTACTCTTGTTTTGCTCCAGATTGCAGTAGAAATATTCTTCCCCCATTTAGAAGAATGAAGGTTTGTCATAAATAGCCTTGATGATGTTGAGATATGTTTCTTATGTAGGTACTTTAGGCTATTTTCTGCATCTATTGATAGGATTCTTGGTTTCTATCCTTGAGTTAGTCTATTAATGTGATACATTAGATTTGTTAATTTATGTACATTCAATCATTTTTGTTTTTTGAGACAGGTCTCTATTACTGTGGTGGTTTGAATAACAATGGCCTTCATAGGCTCATGTTTGAATACATAATCACCAGGGAGTGACACTATTTAAGAAAAATTGGAAGAATTGACCTTGTTGGAGTAGGTGTGGCCTTATGGGACAAAATCTTTTGCGGGGAGGTGTTTGCAGGTTGTAGAAAGCTCACACTAGGTCCAGCAGGATCCTCTCTTCCTGTGGGTCCTACTGTATAACTCTAAGCTATTTCTGCAGCACCATTTCTGCTTGCATACAACATGCTCCCCATCATGATGATAATAGACTAACATCTAAAACTGTTAAGCCCACAATCAGATGTCTTCTTTTCTAGAGTTGCCTTGGTCATAGTATCTGTTTACAGCAATAAAACAGTGACTAAAATAGTTATGTAGCTCTGACTGTCCTGGAACTCACTGTGTAGACCAGGCTAGCCTCAAACTCATAGAGCTCCACCTGCCCCTGCTGGGATTAAAGGTGTTAGCCACCATGCTCAGTCGTTCAGCTACTTTTATCTTCCCAGAATTTCGCCAACTTAATCATCGTGAATTAACTTTGTTGATATTCTGGTAATTCTTGAATTCTGCTTGCCAGTTTTTTAATTGAGAAATTTTATATTATTGTTAATTAGAGAAATTTGCCAATAATTTTTTTGTGTTTTTAATTTGGTTTTAGTATTGGAGGATACGATTATGAAATGTCTTAGTATCCCTTCTTTTTCTGTTCCCTGGAGTAGCTTGGGCAACATTGGTGTTAGGTCATCATTAAAGTTTTGATAGAATTCAACAGTGAATTTGTCTGAGCTTGAACTTTTTCAGCTAGGATACTTTGTTACCAATTGAGTCTCATTAGGTGTTGCATATTGGTTAAGTTGTTAATATCTCTTTGGTTTATTTTTTTAAGTCAAGTTTGAATTATTTATAAAACTTTTTCAATATATTGAAATACAGATATAAAGTGTGTTTTTTGTAGTTTCTTTTAAAATTGTTTTTATTGGGCTATACATTTTTCTTTACTCCTTTCCTCCCTTCTCCCCTCCTACTCTCTCCCGTGACCCCCACATTCCCAATTTACTCAAGAGGTCTTGTTTTTAAGTATGTCTTAATGACCTGCGTTTCATTGAGAGCTGTTCTGTCTCTAATTTTATTAATTTATGTCTTTTCTTTTTATTAGCCAAGTCAATTTTTGAATTTTTTTCCAACATCTTTAATGATCCCTTCATCATGTGAGTTCGAGACCAGCCTGATCTACAGAGCTAGTTCCAGGACAGGCTCCAAAGCCACAGAGAAACCCTGTCTCGAAAAACCAAAAAAAAAAAAAATAAAAATAAAAAATAAAATGATCCCTTCAATCAATAGGTCAGTGTGTTGTTTATGTATATTCCTTAGGATTCCGAATTCTTTTCACTAGAGTCCTCCCACACATTTCCACCCCAGGTTATAGGTCCCATTCTTTACTAATTAATGCCCTTACTTTAACTGCCTAGCCTGGGACTTAAATTTTCACAGTAATTCAGCCAGCCTCATAATGAGGTCTTCAGTTTGACTTTCCACAACTTGAGCTCTTTGACTACCGGAGGGAAGATTATCTTCCAGGACACACTTGGAAACTTTTAGGCTATTTATACACATTTGGAGTCAGTTTTATCCCTGAATTCATAGTTGTTATTAACCATATTCTGAGATGCTAGAAGTTGGTTAATTTTTAATTATGGAGCTCTTTCTTTTCCTTTGTCAATTTTCCTAGAGAATTTTTCTAGAGATGTTAGAAGTAACCAACCAGCATCATTATTTTCCTACAAATTGCCAAAAGTTTTTTTTTAAAATATTTATTTATTTATTATGTATACAATATTCTTTCTGTGTGTATGTCTGCAGGCCAGAAGAGGGCACCAGACCTCTTTACAGATGGTTGTGAGCCACCATGTGGTTGCTGGGAATTGAACTCAGGACCTTTGGAAGAGCAGGCAATGCTCTTTACCACTGAGCCATCTCTCCAGCCCCCGAAAAGTTTTATTTACAGTCATAAATCTTTTGTCTTTTGCAATTGGTGAGTCAGGATAATCAAATGCATTTGTTTCCTTAAGTTTGTAAAGTAGTTCACACCATGGGCTTCAGTACTCTCTAGTCTTCTAGGAGAAATTTCCATAACTGGAGAGGCTTTGGTAGCTGTTGCTGTTGGCAAATTGGAATGCCTATTCCAATACTTAAAACTTTCACATTTAGACTTCTGTTGCTCTAAAACTGCTTCCGGGGGCTGGAGAGATGGCTCAGTGGTTAAGAGCATTGCCTGCTCTTCCAAAGGTCCCGAGTTCAATTCCCAGTAACCACATGGTGGCTCACAACCATCTGTAATGAGGTCTGGTGCCCTCTTCTGGCCTACAGACATACACACAGACAAAATATTGTATACATAATAAATAAATAAATATTAAAAAAAAAATAAAACTGCTTCTGGTACCAACGTCTGCATTAGTCAGGGTTTTTTGGAACAGACCTGCTCATCCAACTTTGCTTGATGAACTGCTCATTTTTCATGTCTGCTTTTTCTTACTGTAGACCTAAATGAGCTGTTTCCTTGCTACATCCTGAATGCTGTGCTGTCTCGAAGTTCCCTCTACTGTGTAAGTTAGTACATTACATATATAGTACATAATTCAACCTCACTAGATGTCTTAAGACACAAACAGAATATAACTGGATTCTTTACCATGGTATAAACCGAAGTCATATAGCCCAATTCTTTATAGAAGTCTTGTTGCCCTCTGAAACCTCATCCACCTGTCCTCTGCTGTCTTCATTTCTTTTAGCATTCTTTCCTTCCAAGCTTCCACCACAATGGCTCAGTTAGCTCTGCTTATAGTATTTTTACTATAAATATTTGTAAGTGTTTTTAGAATCCAATGTTCCCAAATTTTCCATTATTTCTACTTCAAACCCATTGCAAATACCTCAGAGATGCCATATAGTCAGCTTTATTATAAACACAACTCCATTGCTGGAATCAATTTTTGCTGCTATCACTTTTTGTATTAGATTACCTTGTTTTATGATTTAGTGACTTGTCTCCTGTTAAAATACCTGAACAAAGCAATTGAAGGACTACAGGACTAAAGGTGCAGTCCACCATGGTGTTGTGTTTGAGGCAGCCAGTTACATTGTGACCACAGTCTGGAAGCTGAAAGTGGTGAATACTAGTGCTTAGCTCTCCCTTCATAGCCAGCCCATGGTTCCAGCCAGTGGGCTGGTGATTATTTCATCTAATTCTCTTTAAGACTTAGTAGTGTGGGGTTGGGGATTTGTAGATATTGCTTTGATGGATGAGGAATATTGCCTTAAGAAGCTGTATTTGTGAACCTTGTAAGGTACATGTGCTTTCAACAAAAAAAAAAAAAGATACTAGAGGTATCTTAAGGGTGGTGGGACAATAAAGCTAAGGATTTCCTCTGGATATAGGAAATCATTTATATTTACCTAAAATTGATAGGGTTGCTTCATATATGTGTGTATGTGAAATGTGTATGTGTGTTCTACACACATTATACACACACATATATCACATATATGTATATATCATATATATCTACATGGTGCGGGAGAATTGTCTGTATTCTGTCAATGATGCTTTAAATAAACACTGATTGGCCAGGCAGGAAGTATAGGCGGGTCAACCAGACAGGAAGTAGAGGCGGGGCAATGAGAACAGGAGAATTCTGGGAAGCAGGAAGCTCCCTTTCCGTAGTTCTACCAAGACTATGGAAGAAGCAAGATGTGGCCTGCTCCACTGAAAAAGGTACCGAGCCATGTGGCTAACATAGATAAAAATAATGGGTTAATATAAGCTACAAGAGCTAATAAGAAGCCTGGAGCGAATGGGCCAATCAGTTTATAATTAATGCACTCTCTGTGATTCTCTTTGGGGGCTTACCTGCTGTGGGAACTGGGCAGGACTCCGAGGAATGGGCTTCCTCCTTCCCAGAATTCTCCTGTTCTCATCACCCTGCTTCTACTTCCTGTCTGGTTGACCCGCCTATACTTCCTGCCTTGCCATTGACCTGCCTATACTTCTTGCCTTGCCAGTCAGTGTTTATTTAAAACATCATTGACAGAATACCGACATTTCTCCCACACCACTGACCTCATGTTACATCTACATATGTGTGAATTAATATTCTTGAGATGATAATATCTCCCCCAAAGAGCCATAGACTAACATAACCCCAGAACCAAACATGTAAAACCTTTTGAGTTCTTGATCAGGGGAATTCAAGTTTGTTGTTATGCTGTTACCTCCCCGAAGTTAAGGGTAAGTCTCTATTCCTGAGGATACTGTATATTTTGGACACAGGATTAAGAGAACTCCAGCTGGATCTGACCATGAGCCTCCTTCCTAAGGATTAGCTTCCTCAGTACTGGAATCACTATGCAAGCTGACAAGGGAGGAAAGCTATTTAGTAGCCTTGCCCAGAGTGACTCCTATAAACTTTAACAATGACTGATAAAGTACTATGGTGTGGGAGGTTCTTCTTTCTATGTGTTGCTTGTATTGGTTAATGAATAAAGAACTGCCTTGGCCTGATACAGGCAGAACTTAAGTAGTCAGAGAAGACAGAACTGAATTCTGGGAGGAAGAAAGGAGAGTGAGAGAGACGCCATGGAGCAGCCAGAGTCAGACATGCTGAATCTTTCCCAGTAAGCCACTGCCACGTGGCGATATACTATTAATAGAAATGGGTTAAATCAAGATGTGAGAGTTAGCCAATAAGAGGCTAGAGCAAATGGGCCAAGCAGTGATTTAATTAATACAATTTCTGTGTGGTTATTTTGGGGCTAAGCTAGCCGGGTGGCCGGAATGAACAATCAGCCTCTCCCTGCAACAGTACTACATTTGTAAAGGTGTGGTAGTGGTACTTACATCTTGGTAACCAGCAGCCATCTAATTGGACTTCAACTTGACAGGAGCGAAGTCATTCCTGGTACAGTAAACCTAGGCAGCTAACTTTGGCTGTTGAGGTTCTGGATTTTAGAAGAGGACCTACTACTGACATTTTCCTAAGCCAGTATAATTCCTAAACTGATCTTTTTTTTTTTTATTGAGGAAAGAAGAAAAAAACATAAACAAAAAACAAGTTTCCACCTCCTCCCAGCCTCCCATTTCCCTCCCCCTCCTCCCACCCTTCTCCCCCTCCCCCCACTCCTCTCCCCATCCCTCTCCAGTCCTCAGAGCAGTCCGGGTTCCCTGCCCTGTGGTAAGTCCTAGGTCCTCCCCCCTCCGTCCATATCTAGGAAGGTGAACATCCAAACTGGCTAGGCTCCCACATAGCCAGCACATTAAGTAGGATCAAAACCCCGTGCCATTGTCCTTGGTGTCTCATCAGCCCTCATTGTTCGCCATGCTCAGAGAGTCTGGTTTTATCCCATGCTTTTTCGGTCACAGTCCAGCTGGCCTTGGTGAGCTCCCCGTAGATCAGCTCCACTGTCTCAGTGGGTGGGTGCACGCACGCCTCGTGGTCCCGACTTCTTTGCTCATGTTCTCCCTCCTTCTGACATCTTCAACATACAAAAGTGTAGCTCTTACTCCTTATTATAGGAGCTTCTTTTTAAAGCAGATGGCCATTACAGAAAGCTAAATTAGTCACAATGCAGAGAACAAGTTGACTGTGGGGTGCCTAGCCCCAGCTGATCTGCAACACCCCCTTTCCCAACCCTACCACACACACCCACACACACCTACGGCTCAGGGAACCTATAGGAAAAGGGGGCAAAAAAGATATAAGAGCCAAAGGACTGGGAAATTTACAAGATGGTGTCTTTTGGATTTGACAGGGAAGCTACATCATTAAATCCCAACCATATGGCTGTTTAAACAAGACCTGAACAATGATTACAGTTCGTGTGCTATTGTAGATAGGGGAAATGTCAAGGGGCCACAGTCCTACACGGGGAGCTATGAGCAATTAAAAGACTACTGAGCCTCATTGGGACCTTGGGAGCTCAGTCCAGTGCTCCAGTGTGGGTCTCTGTCTCTATCTCCATCCATCACCAGATGAAGGTTCTATGATGATATGCAAGATATTCGTCAGTATTGCTATAGGATAGGGTCATTTCAGGTTCCCTATCCTCAGCTGCCCAAGGAACTAACTGGGGACCTTGGCTTGGGCATCTGGGAGCCACTCTAGGTTCAAGTCTCTTGCCAACTCTAAGGTGACTCCCTTAACTCAGAATTGTGCTTCCGTGCTCCCCTATCCAACCTTCCTTTATCCCAATCCTCCTTTTTCCCCAAGTTCCCCCCATTCTCCCCTTCTCCCTTTTCTCTCCCCATCTCCCCTTACCCCCATCCCACCCCACCCCCAAGATCTCAATTTTCTCCCCGGCCATTTTGTCTACTTCCCATAGCCAAGAGGACAACTATATGTTTTTCCTTTGGTTCACCTTCTTACTTAGCTTCTTTGGGATCACCAATTATAGACTCCGTGACCCTTGTTTATGGCTAGAAACCAATTATGAGTGAGCAGAAGGAGGGAGAACATGAGCAAAGAAGTCGGGACCACGAGGGGTGCACCCACCCACTGAGACAGTGGAGCTGATCTATTGGGAGCTCACCAAGGCCAGCTGGACTGTGACTGAAAAAGCATGGGATAAAACTGGACTCTCTGAGCATGGCTAACAATGAGGGCTGATGAGACACCAAGGACAATGGCACGGGGTTTTGAACCTACATAATGTGCTGGCTTTGTGGGAGCCTAGCCAGTTTGGATGTTCACCTTCCTAGAAATGGATGGAGAGGGGAGGACCTAGGACTTACCACAGGGCAGGGAACCCTCACTGCTCTTTGGACTGGAGAGGGATGGGGAGAGGAGTGCGGGGAGGGGGAGAAGGGTGGGAGGAGGGGGAGAAGGGTGGGAGGAGGGGGAGGGAAATGGGAGGCTGGGAGGAGGTGGAAACTTGTTTTTTTTTTTTTCTCCTTTTCTCAATAAAGAAAATGGAAAAAAAATAAAAGACTACTGGGGGAGAATTAAACTCCAATGATAAGCCTCTTAAATGGTATCCAGTACCAAATGGTCAGCTCAAACACACACACACACACACACACACACACACACACACACACACACATATATATATATATATACTATATATATATAAAATTATTAAAATTTTATTTACTTAGCTAATTAGTTTCAATGAGACTGAAGGTACAATGAACTAAAACTCACCATTAGAAGCCACTCAAAATGTTAAGAATATCTATGCTTTCTATGATTCTATAATCTTGAAGACTATACACCTTTGAGAAGATAACTAAAAATTTTAATACGAATAAATTAGTTTTGACTAATATATCTCATATGGCGACCATAAATTAATATCCTATGTATCATAAGACATTTCATACAGAAATATGGTAAAAATTGGAACTTACCAAAACTGAAATCAAAAGTACATACGTACATACGCATGAATACTTGCAATTGGATACACACACACCAAACTGATGCTGAATAATTTTCATTTAAGCTATCGAATTGCTTCAGGTTACAGTACCTTCATCTTAATCAGTCATAGGTATAGAGAGCAAGTAATGTTCTGAGTAAATGTGGATTACTGAGACAGAATTGGCCATGTCATAGGGACTAGTGAGTTACACTGTGGGAAAGGACTAAGCCTTTTCTGCGCTAAGCTCAGGCAAATGACTAACACTTCTTTTCTTGTCTGAGTGTGTGTAAAGAAAATATCCACAGTTACTTCCCTTCATATCCATAGCCTAAAGATATATATGTATAAAGCACTAAACACCCAACAGATTTTATAACACACACATATCACCCACACAATTCAAGAATAAATAGTCATATATTTGATACGGAGTTGGAAGAGAGGGAGGTGATAAAATGGTGTAATTTTATGTTAAATAAAAATAGTATTTGTATCAAAACTACAACTTCAAATTTAATAAATTATAACAAAAGTGTTGAATTGAACATGTGACATAAAAATAGAAATGGAAGGGTACAAGGAGGTGATGGGAATTGGGGGGAAAGGATCAGCAAAAATTATGCTTGAAAATGATATAATGAAACCTAACACTTTGTATACTAATTTAGAGATACAACAAGTACCATTAAAAGTTTTAATATTTTTACTTTATAAGACTTTATTTTTGAGTCATAGATAACCTTAATGAAAGAGAGAGACGGTGCATTATACATGGCATAGCCTTAGAACTGGAAGAAGCATAGTGTGCGGGGCAGAGAGCCCAGAGCCAATCTTATCTGCACTCAGAATATAGAAAGAATGGTTTGGTCCTGTAGGATTCACATAGGCACAGGACAGCAGGAGACTGATTTGGCGGCAACTGTTGGAGTAGGATGAGAACAAAGTATTTTGAAGCTGTGTCAGAGAGAGCTGAGCAGAGACTGGGCCATTTCATTGCAGGGACAATGTAGAGGACACATAAACTAGTCTGGGGTAAAAGACTTCTTAGTCCTGCCTCACCCTGTGAGTCCTGCTAGCCCCCAAAGCCCTGTGGCAGGCATCTGCTCCTTTGTGCTCTAACTCTCTTTTGAGCTTGTGATCTGTCGCACGGGGACAGTGAATGAATCAGACTGCTTATTAGCACTGCTACACTGGGAATCTTCGCCCCTTCGCCCCTGGTGCGCAGGAAGGGGTCAGACAGGTGTTTGTGAAGGACTGAACAGCTGTGAAGACTTTCAATACAAGCTCCTGAATACCACTAGTTTTCTGTTATAACCTGAAAACACTGGGGCATATCTAATACATGATCCATGGTTGTACTCAGGTATTGATTGGTGAATCTGTGTCAATGGTTACCAAATAATTCCTGTAAAAGCTCTTGGATATCAAAGGAGACAGTACAAAAAAAGACTCAGTAAATTTCTAGACAGCTTATGACATAATGGAAGGTCATCCCTGCTAGGGTTCTGTACAAAGGAAAGATGTCTTGCCTCACTTATTTTACGATTCATTGACATAAGTAGACTTGGTGTAATGTCAGAAAAATAGAAGAGACTACAAATATATGATCAACATTTCCTACAGTGAGGTAATTGTTTTAAGCTCCCCATTGTCAAATAAAGTAATATTACAATGGAGTCACAAAGATTATGATAGCCTAGTAGCAAATTGAATGAAGGGAATACAGGTGAGGACAATATTAAGATAGGGTCTATGATGCTTATGAACTTTAAAGAATGTTGAATTTTTAGGAAGTGTCTAAAGTAATTAGATATGTCTAAGCTCATAGCAGAGTCTGTAATTTCTTTGTATGAATTGAAGGTCATATGAATTCTGTGTTCCTGGGAGAACTATTAACTTGAAATTTGAAAGTCCCTGTCTGAGATATGTTTCTTTTTCATGGTCAGGGTAAATGTTTTCCAGGTCTCATTTTGCTACCTGACCTTACCAGAAAGTGGTGGCTTGCAATCAACCAGCAAGGACTCATTTAGATAGCTAGCCAAGTGGGAGCTTGGAAGGGAGCTTCTATGTGAGTCAGGCCCCCTTTTGTCTCTTTCTAATGAACTTTCGTTTAGTTCCACAGATGGTCTACAATTTGCAACTGTTTTGCTGTTTCAGAACACATGCTCCATTTTCTTAAGTTCTTTCTTAATGACTTTTTAAAATAATGTCTTAGTGTTTAAAGTTGCCAATAAGGACCCAGAAAGGAAAATGTTGAGTTTTCCCATAGAAGTGTGTAACATGAAGGGCCAGCTTGTTGGGGTTTCTGTCCCGCCCAATACCCCACAGCCGGCAAGTCCCAAAGAAAATCACACAGAGATCTTCATAAGGTATTAAACTGATTGGCCCATTAGCTCACGCTACTTATTAGCTCTTGTAGCTTATATTAACCCATTATTCTGATAATTAGCCATGTGGCTCAGTACCTTTTACAGTGGGGCAGATCACATGTTGCTTCTTCGGAGTCTGGGCAGGAGCAGGAGGCATAGGCTTCCTCCTTCCTTGCATTTTCCTGTTTTCATCGCCCTTCCTCTACTTCCTGTCTGGTTGACCCACCTATACTTCCTGCCTGGCCAATCAGCATTTATTTAAAACATGATTGACAGAATACAGACAATTCTCCCGCACCAAAAGTGTACCTAGTTCAGCATCACACAATCTTTCAGTTCTAAGGACCTCACTAAGACAGGGCGTTGTTTGATCCAGAAACCTCGTTTCCTTTGGCTATTTCTTGTCTCACTATAAAAGTTACTTTTTCCAGTAGAACTCTTGACTAAGGAATTAAGTCATGTCCTGTGTACCACCCCAGAACTCTGTTTTTTTTCTCTGTGAAACAATTCTGTAAAACCTTAATTTCAGTGGCATTTGTATGAACTTTTTCTCTCCCCTCTCATGGCAAACCTTTGTCACTTTCTCCTGCCCTTTTGGAATCCCATGAGCCTTGTGTGGGAGGAAGCAGAGAAATAGGATCAATGGGAGCCTTTGTGAAAGGATGTTTTCAGTTTCTTCTCGGTTTTGTTCCTTCATCTGAGTTAACCTGAGGTTTCACTGCCCTCTGAAGAGATCTCTACACTTGAGGTGAACATAAGTGCTTACCTGGTCCTTGGAGCTAAAGAACACTCAGGAACACAACACACGGTTAGGTAATGCCATGGAGAGTACACAATTTCTATCAATTTTGCCAGCATCCTGACACATTGGTGGCAAAGTGAAATGCTGTTTTTAATCTTAGAACATTTAACGAGGGAGATTTTTATGATCAATATAATATAAAATAAAAGCACTGCTCTCTCAACTGTTTCCCATCTCAGCACCTGCCAGAGTTCAGACAACAGAATGTTGCCTTGGTGATTCCTGTGGTCCTATTGCCATAAATACTGTTGTCATCTTTTAAGAGCAGGTTTTTAATGTTTTAAAATGCTTTTCATTTTAAAAGCCTGTGTGTGTGTGTGTGTGTGTGTGTGTGTGTGTGTGTGTGTATGGGATAGTTACATAAGCCTTAGTACTCATGTAGAGATGAGAGCAACTTCATGGAGACTTTTCTCCTTTCATGTTTACATAGATTCTAGAGATCGACCTTGAACTGTTTTTCTTGTGTGGCAAGTACTCCTGTGCTGAAATAGGGAGCGGCGGGGCTGCGTCCCCAGCACCCCACTGCCCGCAAGGCTAGCTTTACCCGAAATAATTACACGGACACTGTATTCTTTTAATCACTGCTTGGCCCATTTCTATCTAGCCTCTTCTCGGCTAACTCTCGCACCTGGACTAGCCCATTTCTAATATTCTATGTAGCACAGCTAGGTGCGCTTACCGGGAAGATTCTAGCCTACGTCCATCCTGGGTCGGAGCTTCATCGCGTGCATCTTCCCGGGAGCGGGGAGCATGGCGTCTCTCTGAGGCGTCTGCTCCCGAGAGGAGAGCTATGGAATCTGAGCTCACTTCCTCTTCCTCCCAGCATTCTGTTCTGTTTACTCCACCTACCTATGTTCTAACCAATAAAATGGGCCAAGGCAGTTCCTTTATTAGCCAATGACCTTCCTCCATCACTCCTGCCCACTGAGAAATCTTGGTGTCACATCCTTAAGGTTTTCATGATAACATTATTCTCCTACAACTCTAAATGTGACGCTAAAATACTCTTTTGATTTAAAGTAGGTACTCTCAAGTCAAGGATAGTAGTTGTTGGAAAGACTTCTTTCCCTACCACACATCACAGGCAGAAAGATTATGTTATTGTAGTCAGGAATCAGAGAGTCAACACTGTTCATGTTGAAAACCAGGCTATCGACTCAAGCAGGGAAGAATGCACTCAGTGCAGTTATTTAGAGCTGAGTCGTCACACAGAAGTCTATGGCTGTTGGTGATATTGCCAATCAAATGTAAATGTATTGGTAGATGAGAAGTTTTCGTTTATATGGTTTAAAATTGTACATGTATGACAAATATAACACATGTAACAAGGCAGTTCATATGATCTCAGGAGAGAGTACAGACAGCTTGGTGCTTGGAGTTCTGGAGGAACCATGTTGTCATTTGCAGAACCAGTCTCAGCACTAAGGCTGTCTGGACTCCTATGAAGTCAGCTTCTCCGGGTTCTCACTGCAGAATTGATTTTGTTTATAGCTTGCTGTCCATATTTTTGGTGTGGCAAACTTACACCAATCTATTTCAAAGTCCTTGTTCTGATTGAAGACAAGCACACACCTCATCTGTCGCCTGTTCATTGTTCCTTACTAGTTTCTGTCCTTATCCCAGTGTCTTAGTCCTGCCTTGCCAAGCATCTGTCATATAAAATACATTTCATAGGGATGGTTTGTATTTTTAAAAGTCCCCAAGAGTTCCTCTGGCTCTTATAATCTTTCCACCCTTTCTTTCTCGATAATTCCTGAGCCTTGGGTGTAAGGGTTGTATTACCAGTGTATCTATCAGTTGAAACTGGGCACCTTACCTCACCATTGTCTGCATGTTGACCAGTTGTGGCTTTCTGCAGTGGGCTGTGCTGCAAGAAGCTTCTTTGCTGGCAAGTGGCAGCTACGTTTCTCTGTGGGAAAAAGGAGATATACTTAGAATTTGTTAGGAATTATAATGGTATGGGAAAGTGGGAGTAGATTCTCCTCTAAGATCCGTGATCTCACTGCTGCAAGGGTGAATCTTCTATATATGACAGGAAAGCCAAGCTCATGAGCTTAACAACATGGCTGCTTAAACAAGACCCAAGCATTGACCATACTAATTTGTTAATGTAGATGGGGGGTTTTATTACAGTACCCTGCTCTTAGATGAAACGCTATAGGCAAAGGCTACTGAAAGAAAGATAATTAGTCTGTCCCAGGGATGAGCCCAATTGGTTATATAACACCAACTTGTCTACTCTAAAAAGATACAAATGCAAGAAACACTAGAAAGATATGGCAGACTCTATTTATATGTTTATTTGCATATGTATTATTCGTACATGTAAATTTATATATATATATATATATGTAATTAAAAAAGACATGAATTTGGGGGAAAAACGTGGAAAGATTTCTAGGGAGGAGAAGAAGGGAGGAAATGATTAATTGTATTTAATTAAATAAAAACTAATTTATTAATGTTCCTCAGAGGCCTATATGCCAAAGGATTAGTTGCCAGCTGCTGTTGTTTGAATATGAAATTTCCCTCTATGGTTCCTGTGCATGGACAGTTGCTCTTCAGTTGCTGGTGTTGTTCAGAACAGTTTCTAACTCTAGAAGGTCACACCTTCCTGGAGGAAGTGACTCACTGATTGAAGGGTGTGAGGTTTTATAGTCCAGCCCCATTTCGTGTTTCCTCTCTGGTTCCTGACTGTAGGTGAGGCTGCTAGCCCGCCACTCCTGTAGACACACCTTCTCTGTGGCGATGGGTAATGGAATATGACAGCTGAAGCTCTAAACCAAAACTAACCCTTTCTCTCACCACATTAGCCTGTGAGGAGTGCTAGAACCTTTGGGTTATTTTATTATTTCAAGTGTTTTGGCACAATGACAAGGACTGATTGGCACATTGTGGTTTTAAGATTTGTTTCTATGAGGAGACAACTGAATATTTAGCAAAAAGCATCATACTTGCACCACCACATGGATATATTGAATTAGAATAATCATCTTTAGCCAATGTCTCTTGGTATTCAAGATATATTCCTTTTCAAAATTTACATTTACTTCTATTGACTATAAATATAATTTTAGTTTAGAGAACGAAATTCTTTTCATGGCTTGCTAAAAAGTTTAATTATTTTAATCAAATTTCAGCTGTAAGAATTTCTTTTCTCTCTTTTGTATGTTCATGGATAAGTTAATATATTATAATATGCATTGATATAAGAAAGAAATTATATAAGCCTTCATTATTATTATAGTTATTTAATATTATATTGACTATTTAAATCAGCAAAAAAGAGGTAATGCTCTATTGAACTGGTAGTAAAATTTTTTTTCATTCTTTCTGTCACTGAAGAGCCAGTGAGATTTTATTTATAATATCTCATCATGCTTTGTCAAACTACTACAGCAGTTTTACATGTATCTTAAACTTGAAATTCGTGTTTTCAGTTTCATACCTTTCCTATCTGCAATGCATGCATATAACGATATTTGCTGTAGAGTTGAATTTATTTGCTATTTACATAATAGTTGTCTGCACTTACTGCGGCCTTTACTTGGTATAAAGGAAAGTGTGCTTCAGTGGATTTTTTTGTCCGTAGGGTACAATTATCTATGTGATGATTTGATGGAAGAATAATGGCAGGAGAACAACGATTTTAAGAGCAGAGGGCAGTTCTTCAGAAAACACACCGAAGCAGAGGTTTCATTAGGCTGTGCTTGGCAGTAAGCAGAGGCCATTCCTTCTTCTTATTTTCTGTTTATGAGGCAGTCATAAACATCAGTAATATGGATGATAAATATACTTTATTTCTATTGAATCAAATAAAGAATGTTATGCTTGGAGAAATTTTCAGGTCCTTGTGTTTTAGAAACTTTTCAGTTGGCAGACACTAATCATAAAACCAAGGCATACTTTATGTGCAGCTCCTCCCAGCTTGTTCTCTTTCATAAAGCCCGGCACATCCTTTGGAAGATCCTGTTGGAGTACATAGAAATAGCCTTAATGCTTTGATCTGGACATTCATAAAATAAAAGTTACTGTGCTGTAATGGGAAATGTGTTCTTTTATGTTTATAATAAAATAGGCTAACAGTTAAGAATTTGCTCAACTCTCTCTAAATCTTACAGTCAGAATTTATGAAATGTCAAAAGCATGGAAAGTTACAGTCTTCGTGGCGATTGCTGCTGCAGCATGCATTTGGCATCAATTCCGGAGTGGTGCCATTTGCTTTATTTTTAAAATGCCAGAAATAAAGACCAGTAAGGAACTGAATTCATCCCAGTGTGAATACAAAGGTTAGTTTCCACAGTCAGAAATCTGTAGGATGGATACTTTCTTCTACATAAGAAATTTCTATTGGGTTAATGTAAAACAACATATATATTGCTTTTTTATGTATGTTTTTTTTTGAGACAGGGTTTCTCTGTGTGTCTTTGGCTGTCCTGGAACTTATTCTGTAGACCATACTGGCTTCAAACTCATAGAGATCTGCTGCTTCTACCTCCCGAGTGCTGGGATTAAAGGTGTGTGCCACCATGCCTGGCTATATATTTTATTTGAGGGCAAATCTTCTTAAATTCAGAAATACTTTCCAGAAATTAATTGATAACATCAGAATAGTTAACTGTACATCTTCAATTTAAGAAGATCCCAGTCCCCAAATATTAATGCATCCATAATCTGAAAATAGTTAAGACATTGAAAGTTGCTTCAACATTTTTTGTAGTTAAGCCAGTTGAGAGATAATCATCATTTTAGAATTCTGATGTAATTTAAGATAAGTTCTCCTCTGTAATATCATTAACATAAATAGTTACTGGTCATTATCTAAATATCAATTATTATACAACAAACAATCTCAAAGTTGGTATCATAAACAGAAGCAGCTCATTATTTTACACAAATCCATGGGTTGTCCCAGCCTCTACTGGTGGTTTTCCTGGAGCTCTTGAGGTCATGTATCCACAGGCACACCCATGGAAACTCAGCTGACCGCTTCCTAAGGCTTTGTCTCTGGGGTCTCATTTATTTACTGTATTCCTGATGTGCAGATGACAAACTCCAGGAGAATAAAGTAAAGCTACTGTTATTTTAGCAAACAGGCTGTGAATTCTCAGAGCACACTAGTGTTTTCTACTGTCAGTAACTCAGAATGCCAGCTCATAGTCAAGGGAAAGGGATTTTGTCTTTTGATGGGAGGAAAAGCATAACTTCTTGAAAGAGAAAGTACTGAGAGTTGTTTTTACTAATTTCTGTATTATACTCTTTAGTAATGATATTTATTATTGAGCTGTTTGGATTAAAGATGAGAGAAGGTCAGTATATTGACATAGTTCTTTGTGATAGTTCTAGCAAATACATAGCACTTTCACTGTTAACATAGCAGATAAAACAGACAAAATACAAAATAATACAGAATAAATATGGATTAAATTTTTATGAATAGCTAGGGAATATCAAATAGCAGGGAAAAGATGCTAACTTGGAGAATCCTAAGTACGTAGAATAATGTTTGTAAAGATATCAGGGTGTTGCAGCCATGGACTGTAGAATGCACACAGAAGTAAAGATGGAAGTTTGACATACAATTCCATCTTTCATATTGGATATATGACATTTATAGAAGAGCAATTAGGAAGTTTATCTGTGTGAAAAAACTCACACTTTGGCATTGAGTCAATAAAGTGTGAGGAGGGTGGATAGGCCATAGGTGAAACATTTTCTCAAATGGTTATATCTGCAATGTACTCAGGCAAAAATGCAGGCACAACTGTATAAAAGACATAGCTAGTCCACAGTAAAAGACTGATCCAAACAAAGATGAATGCAAATAAAAAGTTAGACACTGTAACTGGTAATACCTAAAGTTGTTCCTCAACATTTCCAGTGATTCCTTTATGGAACTCGGCATTAATTCATTTCTTTATCCTCTTCAATGCTAAGAGACATGCTGTTGGGCATACACCCCCAAAAAGCTTATTCATACCACGGGGATGTGTGCTTAGCTATGTTCATAGCAGCATTATTTGTCATAGCCAGAGTCTTGAAACAACCTAGATACACCTCAGCTGAAGAATGGATAAAGAAAATGTGGTATATTTACACAATGTAGTACTACTCAGGGGTAAAAAAAAAATAATGACTTCTTGAAATTGCATGCAAATAATGGATCTAAAAAAGACCATGTTGAGTGAGGTAACCCAGACCCAGAAAGACAAATATCATATGTACTCACTCATAAGTGGCTTTTAGACATAAAGCAAAGAAAATCAGCCCACAATCCACAACCACAGAGAACCTAGACAACAAAGAGAACCCTAAGAGAGACATACATGGATCTACATAGGAAGGAGAAAAAGACAAGATTTCCTGAATAAATTGAGAGCATGGGGATCACAGAAGAGAGTAGAAGAGGAGAGGGGAGGAAGGGATGGGAGTGGAGAAAAAATGTATAGTATAATAAAAACAATTAAAAAAAAACCTGAATTAAAAAAAAACGAGAGAGACATGCTTCTTTGCCCAATAGACTGCTCAGAAAATGATGTGTCACTTTTGGGCAGAAGTATTTAAGGGTTTGTGTCTTATTGTCTGTATTTCTCTTTTTCTGACCCAAGGACTGAGTATAATAGTGTATGTTAATAATGAAGACTCATTCTTAAACTCTTGTGTAGGAGAAACAACCTTAACAAATAAGTTTGATCTACAATCAGTAGAGACTACCTTATAAATATTTATAATTTGTGGTTAGATTTTAGAATATATGAAATATTTCAACAAATTAAAGTATTAAATATGAGAGCAATAAAAGTAAATAATATTTGACATTATTTTATTCCATGACATATCACAATTAATAATCCACACCCCCAAAATATCTGACTTAATAGACAGTTAAACAATCAAGCCAAATAAAGCACTTAACTTCAGAATAAAGAAATTCTCTATTTTGATGATATTTTATTAGAGAAGTGTTTCAAAATAATAATAAATGAAAAAAAGAAATAAGTACTGTAACTTAAAAAGATCACATGAAAAAGACAAATTTTTAAACTAGCTAGTAAAATTTCTAGAAATAAAAAGCTAGTTATGTAATGGGATTTCTAGGAATAAAAAGGCTAGTTATCCGAACTGAAAGCATAGACGTTCATATCAAATTGCTCTTCTAGTTAGCATTAGTTGTCGATTGTGCAGAGCCTAGATCGACCTAGTAGAGAGTCTCAGTGAATGATTATCTACATCTGGTCGCTGTGTGCACGTATCTGTAGGAATCTGACTTCTTACTTGACGTAGGAAGAACCAATCATAATGGACAGCACCATTCCTTGAGCAGAGAGTTTTGAACAGTGTAACAGGAGAGGAAGCAAGCAAAGATGCTTTTATTCTCTGTTACTGACTGTTAATGTGATATGACAAGATCTCCCTGCTGCTTCTGTTTTGACTTCCACAAAATGATGGACTGTAGTGTGAAATTGCAGGCCCTTTGGCCCCTAAGCTCCTTTTTGTTGCGGTATTGTCTCCCAGCAATGGAAATGAAACTAAGACATCGCCACGAAAGGAAGGATGGTTAAAAACCAGGACAAATAGAAGATAATAGAAATTGGACCACAGGTAACTCAGATGTTAAACTTACCAAACAAAGACTAAGAACAGTGCCTATTTATTTATTTAATTGTGCAGTGATGGACATTTTGCCATACTTAAGTCCAGAACTCCAGACAGAAGTGGGAGGGAACTCAACAATAAGAAGTGGAAATATGAGTTAGCCAACATAAAGATACACCTCCATGGAATGTGGAAGGAGAGAGCAAGGGACACTAAGTTTAGCATGTAGGTTGTACACTTAGTCAAAAGTAAACTTATTGGTGTTGCCTATTAGCTACATTCAAGAAGACCGTTGTGCTCATGATAGTGGCTTATCATTAGCCAAAGGGTTTTCTTAAAGTCAGTTGAACATTGAAGCTCATAGACTAATACAGGCTACACTAGAACTTAACTTAGGGAGATATAGCATAAGAACTATGCCATAACATTAGTGCAGAATTGTTAATAAAGGTGTTCCTCTTTGGCTGGGCAGTGGTGGCACACTCCTTCAATGCCATCACTTGGGTGGTCGAGGCAGGTAGATCTGAGTTCAAGGCCAGCCTAGTCTACAAGAGCTAGTTCCAGGGCAACTAGGACTGTTACACAGAGAAACCTTGTCTTGGAAAAACAAACAAAACAAAACAAAAAGAGGTATTCCTCTTCTAGAGCATTCCTTGAAACAGTCCCTAAGGCCATCTGACAAACATTTTTTTGGCCCCGGGTAAAATTTTAAGTACAATGACTTGTTATTCTTCTCAGTTGGGTTGTTCGGTAGCCCCAATGATGCACAGGAGCTTCTGTCCCATCTAACATTTGTGCAGGCTGTACTTGTTGGGTATCAGTCAATGGGATACCTAGTTACAAGTCACCATATTCAAGAAATCCCAAGCAGGTCTTTTCCATATCTGTAAACCTTTCAGTTAAGATGCATTTTTTACATTGAAAGAATTACCTTTTTTACTACTTTTTCTACAAAGTTCTTGATATTATTACCTAGTTGCCATGTTTCCAAGTGTCCAGACTTAACAATACCACCACATGTCACTTTCTTAAGCAGAAAGGAGAAATACTATTCTTTGGACATGCTGTCACCTATTAACAGGGATTCTAGTTCAATCTCTTATTGTTCCTGACCATAAGAAGGGAGGAATGTTGGCTGGAAAGTGGAATATAGAAGAACAGTGCCTAAATTTAATTAAACTAAAACTACACGGACAGTAAAACTTAATGTGTGCAATGTATCCAGGCTATAGTAACCAACTTGAACTAAGATTGGAAACAAAAGCTGAGTCTGGAACAAGGCTGTACTGTTTGGACTCATTTCTGCCCTTTGAGAAGTCAGCACTTTATTTCTCAGTATCCATGCTATATGGTTCATAATCACCTGTATCTCCCATAGCTCCAGCATCCATGACACCCTCTTCTGGCCTCCTCAGGTACCTGCATACACAGCGCGCGCACGCGCGCGCGCGCACACACACACACACACACACACACACACACACACACACACGCACACACGCACACACATGCACACACATACGCACACATGTATACACACTATCTTCTCTGAAATGTTGGCTCAAATGCTGGATGTTTATGGTATTCTAAATCACAAAAGTTAGGGGTATTCTGATTACAAATTAACTTGCACAACACATTTGTGTTTATACAAGGAAAGGGACACTCTTAGATAAAAAGTGGAGACATTAGAAAGTTGCTTAGACTTTGTTTATGACATCACTTATTCATTCCTGTCAGGCCATTCATTCATTCATTCATTCATTCAGTGTGTGTGCTTACAGCATGTGTGTAGAGCTTGAGAACAACGTGCAAGAGAAGACTCCATCCTTCTAGCAGGTGGATCCCGAGGATCAAATTTAGGCTGTCAGGCAGGTCAAAGTACCTTTGCCTGGTGAGCTGTCTTACTGACCCTCTTTCATTTTCTTACTCAGAGGTGATTATGGTTGAGAGTCAATCTCATATTCTGCATTTAGTTTACAGTATACATGTAGACATTGGTGAGCTATAGTGTCCTAATTCATCTCAGGTATAGAATAAATATTGTAGTGGAGCAAAAACAATGGATAAAAGTGAACATTTTCTCATATAGCTCATGCAAAATTTCAAATATACATTAACCTATTTATATGTTACCCAGACCGAGAAATAGAACTTTACTAACATGTTGTCTGTCATTTTTCTCAATTCACAGTATGATATATCTTTGTTTAGAGATATATTTTCCCGTGTGTGTGTTTTCTATTTTTGATGAGCTTAAATCACAAAATGAATAATAATGTTTATGAATTGACGTAAGAAACCCTATGTTTCCTACTACTTAGGAAAGACTTCCTGCACTGCTTATAAAGCAGATTTACAAAGTGGGTTCGTGCATGCACACACCAAAGGTCAGATCACAAGCACTCTTCTCAGAAAGTCGTCTGGAAGGGCCAGCAAGGTTCTGGTTGAAAGTTACTAGAGGATGTCCATTTTTCTCTCATAACTCAAGACCCGTGAGTGTAGTGTAAGCAGAATTTGGACAGATAGCTAAATGACATCAAATAATTTTTGCAGAAATGAAGTTATTGGATCATAGTTTTGCAAACATAATATTACGTAACAATTATACCACTATAAAGATTTTAGAGTATATCAAATAAGCCTTAAGTTATACTACCTTAGTTATTGTATTCTTATTTTATAACAAAAGTCCTGTATTTATGCCTATTTCTCATTCCTATCACTTTAAACAGCATTCCTATCATACTGTTAGAAAAAAAGCTTCTCATATTTATATATTTTTATGTTAATCAGTTTTTCTAGCATCATTGTGGAAGTAAAGATAGATTTTTAGAAATCTGTTATTAATGTTCAATTATTGCTTATTAGGTAATGTTCCATCTTTTTCTCCTCTGATAATCTGCCTTCCTGCTTGCTCAATGTAATTATATTCCTGTGGTGTATGTTCTAGCAGTATGTAATTAGTATTCCATATATTATATTCCCAAGACAACACTCTTGGCATGCTGCCTCTTCCTGGAACTTCAGAAAGTTTCCCTGCACAACAGACCTCTCAGCCTGTAATGTTCTATTTGTTACTGCTGCCTGCTACTGTTTGCCCAGGTGACTTGCAGAGGTAGTAGTTCTTTTTCTTTTTCTTTTTAAAATCTTCTTTCCTACAATACATCCCTCTGACAGCCTCCCCTTCTCCTACTACTCCAAGAACACCCCCCCACACACACACACTCACATCTCCACTCCCCCCAGATCCACTGCTTTTCCCTTTCCCTGAGAAAAGAGTAGGCCTCTCTGGAATATCAAGCAAACAAGGTATTACAAGATGCAATAGGCCTAGGTACAAACCCTCATATCTAGGCTGGGACAGGCAACCCAGTAGAAAGTCCCAAAAACAGGCAAAAGAGTCAGAGACAACCCCCATTTCTCACTTATGAGTCCCACAAACCCCCAAGCTAAATAACCAGAATGTATATGTAGAGGACCTAGCACAGACCTGTGCAGGCTCTGTGTTTGCTGCTTCAGTCTCCATGAGCCCCCAAAGAGCACAGGTTTGGTGATTCTGTGGTCCCTGCTCTCCTGGTGTCCTTTTCCTCACTTTCTCCTACAACCATTCCTTCCCCTTTTCTGTAGGGTTCCTAGAGCTCTGCCTAATGTTTGGCTGTGAGTCTCTGCATCTGCTCCTATCAGTTGCTGGATGAAGACTCTGATGATGATTGGGTAAGCACCAATATATGAGTATTGCAGAATACCATTAGGAATTACTTCATTGAGGTGTTTTTTTGTTTGTTTGGTTGGTTTTTCTCTTGTCATCCAGCTACCAGACCTTGGCCATCCAGACAGAGTCAGGCATGGGCTCCCTGTTGTGGCTTGGGCCTTGGATTAGACAAGTAATTGGTTGGCCACTCCCACACATTCTGAGCCACTATTACCCCAGCATATCAGGTAGTCAGTACGCTTGGTAGAGCTTAGGTTGTGTGACTGGTTGGTGTTCCAGTCCCACCACTGGGAGCTCGGTTCAGGCTAGGAGACTTCGCTGCTAGGGTCACCCTCATAGGTTCCATGATGTATCTGCCACTCTGTGTTTCCAAATCACTCCTTAAATGCCCATTTATTCCAGCCATATCAGTCCACAATCTCTCCCTCCATTCATTTCTCCCAGACACAAATTTTCTGTTTTTATCTCCATCTGCCCCAAGTCCATTCTCAAAGTCTATTTTATTTTCCCATCCCAGAGAGATCCATGCATCCTGCCAGACTCCCCACCCCCACCACCATTTTAAATTTCATTTCTCTGTGTCTGTGGATTAAAGCATGGTTATCCTTTACTTTACAGCTAATACCCATTTTAAAGTGAGTACATACCATGCTTGTCTTTCTGGGTCTGGGTTACCACACTTAGGATGATTTTTTTTTTTGTAATTCCATCCATTTGCCTGCAAATTTCATGATATCATTTCTTAACAGCTGAGTAATACTGCATTGTATAAATGTATGATATTTTCTTTATTCATTCTTCTGTTGAGTGGCATCTATGTTGTTGCCAGAATCTGGCTATTATGAAGAAAGCCACTATGAGCATGGTTGAGCAAGTGTTGTGGCCGTAAAATGGAGTGTCTTGGGATATATACCCATGAGTGGTATAGCTGGATCTTGAGGTAGATAGATTCCCAAATTTCTAAGGAATCACCATATTGATTTCCATAGTAGCTGTACAAGTTTGCACTCCCACCAACAACAGAGGAGTGTTCCCCTTGCTCCACGTCGTTGTCAGTATGAACTGTCATTGCTGTTGATCTTAGCTTTTCTGACAGGTATAAGATGGAATCTCAAAGTAGTTGTTATTTGCGTTTTTCTGATGTCTAAGGATGTTCAGCATGTCTTTAAGTGTTTTCAGTAACTTGAGATTCTTCTGCTGAGAATTCTCTATTTAGATGTGTACCCCATTTCTAATTGGATTGTTTAGTTTGTTGATGTCTAGTTTTTTTAAGTTCTTTATATATTTTGCATATGGCCTCTATCAGATATGGAGAATGTGAAAATCTTTTCCCATTCTGTAGACTATAGTTTTGTCCTATTGATGGTGTCCTTTGCCTTAAAGAAGTTTTTCAGTTTCATGAGGTCCCAGTTATTAATTGTGAATCTTAGTGCCTATGCTATCAGTGTTCTGTTTAGGAAACTAACTCCTGTGTTGATGCGTTCAAAGCTATTACCTACGTTCTCTTTTTTAAAAATTTCTTTTCTTTTATTTTTTTTAAAAGAAAACAGACTATCTTTTTTCATTTTACATACTAATACCAGTTCTCACTCTCTCCCCTCCTCTCATTCCCTTTACCTACCCCCCACACTATCCCCATCCACTCCTTAGAGAAGGTAAAGCACATTGCTTTGGGGAAGGTCCGAGGCCCTCTCCACTATATCCAGGCTGAGCAAGATATCCATCCAAAGAGAATGGATTCCAAAAGCCCATACAAGCACTAGGGATAGATCCTAGTGCCACTGCCAGTGGCCCCACAATCTACCCCAGCTATTCAGCTGTGACCCACATTTAGGGGGACTAGTCTAGACCTGTGCTGGTTCCATCCCTGTCCAGCTGCAGTTGGTGAACTCCCATTAGCTCAGAAAGCTGTTTCAGTGGCTGTCCCCATCATGGTCTTGATCTCTTTGCTCATATTCTCACTCCTCCCACTCTTCATCTGGACTTTGGGAGCTCAGTCCAGTGCTCTGCTGTGGGTCTCTGCCTCTGCTTCCATAAGCCACTGGATGAGGGTTCTATGGTAACATTTAAAATATTCTTCACTCTGACTACAGGGCAAGGTCAAGTCGGGCAACTTCCCCTCTGTTGCTTAGGGTCTATTACCTACTGTCTTTTCTATGATGTTCCACTTGGATCCACTTGGACTTGAATTTTGTGTAAGGTGATAAATATGGATCTATTTGCATTTTTCTACATACAGACATTCAGTTAGACCAGCATCATTTATTGTTTTCTTTTTTTTTATTGGGTATTTCTGGTTTCTTTGTCAAAAATCAGGTGTTCTTTACCGCTGAGTAGTACTCTAATATGTATATATTCCACACTTTCTTCATCCATTCTTCCATTGAAGGGCATCTAGGTTGTTTCCAGGTTCTGGCTATTACAAATAATGCTGCTATGAATATAGTTAGTTGAACAAATGCTTTTGTCATATGATAGGGCATCTCTTGGGTATATTCCCAAGAGTGGTATTACTGGATCTTGGGGTAGGTTGATCCCGAATTTCCTGAAAAATCGCCACGCTGATTTCCAAAGTGGTTGCACAAGTTTGCATTCCCACCAGCAGTGGATGAGTGTACCCCTTTCTCCACAACCTCTCCAGCAAAGGCTATCATTGGTGTTTTTGATTTTAGCCATTCTGACAGGTGTAAGATGGTATCTCAAAGTTGTTTTAATTTGCATTTCCCTGATCACCAAGGAGGATGAGCATGACCTTAGGTGTCTTTTGGCCATTTGAATTTCTTCTGTTGAGAATTCTCTGTTCAGTTCAGTGCCCCATTTTTTAATTGGGTTAATTAGCATTTTAAAGTCTAGTTTCTTGTGTTCTTTATATATTTTGGAAATCAGACCTTTGTCTGTTACAGGGTTGGTGAAGATCTTCTCCAAGTCAGTGGGTTGCCTTTTTGTCTTGGTGACAGTGTCCTTTGCTTTACAGATGCTTCTCAGTTTCAGGAGGTCCCATTTATTCAAGGTTGTCCTTAATGTCTGTGGTGCTGGGGATATGCGTAGGAAGTGGTCTCCTGTGCCCATATGTTGTAGAGTACTTCCCACTTTCTCTTCTATCAGGTTCAGTGTGTTCAGCCTGATATTGAGGTCTTTAATCCATTTGGACTTGAGTTTTGTGCATGGTGATAGATATGGATCTATTTTCATTCTTCTACAGGTTGACAACCAGTTCTGCCACGACCATTTGTTGAAGATGCTATCTTTCTTCCATTGAACACTTTTAGCTCCTTTATCAAAAATCAGGTGTTCATAGGTTTGTGGGATAAAATCTGGGTCTTCTACTCTATTCCATTGGTTGACTTTTCTGTTTTTATGCCAATACCAAGCTGTTTTCAATAGTGTGGCTCTGTAATAGAGTTTGAAGTCAGGGATGGTAATGCCTCCAGAAGTTCCTTTATTGTATAAGATTGTTTTGGCTATCCTGGGTTTTTGTTTTTCCATATAAAGTTGATTAATGTCCTCTCAAGATCTGTGAAGAATTTCGATGGGATTTTAATGGGGATTGGATTGAATCTATAAATTGCCCTTGGTAGAATTGCCATTTTTACTATGCTGATCCTCCCAATCCAAGAGCAAGGGAGATCCTTCCATTTTCTGGTATCCTCCTCAATTTCTTTCTTCAAGGACTTAAAGTTCTTGTCAAATAGATCCTTCACATCCTTTGTTAGAGTTACCCCAAGATATTTTATGCTATTTGTGGCTATCGTGAAAGGTGATGCTTCTCTGATTTCTCTCTCTGCTTCCTTATCCTTAGTGTATAGGAGGGCAACTGATTTTTTGGAATTGATCTTGTATCCTGCCATGCTACTAAAGGTGTTTATCAGCTGTAGGAATTCTTTGCTGGAGTTTTTGGGGTCGCTCATGTACACTATCATATCATCTGCAAATAATGAAAGTTTAACTTCTTCCTTTCCAATACGAATCCCCTTGATCCCCTTATGTTGTCTTATTGCTATTACTAGAACTTCCAGCACTATATTGAAGAGGACTCAGAACTTATAAGAATGATCATAAACATCACTAAAGAATTTTACAAGTATAAAGAATTTATTTAATGAGAAAAGCAGTAAATGTCCAGAGTGAAACTCAAGAAATTACAAATATATGCTGAATGAAGTAACAAAGTCAATTCAGAATTTGAAAACTGGTTGGAGTAAAGAGATGGAAAAATTGAAAAGAATTTAAGGTATAATGAAGACACAATAAATAAAACTCAGTAACCCCATTGGAAAATGAAGGAAAAAATCTTTACAAGTAGAAGAAAGAATATAAGAATTGGAAAATGAAGTTGAAAATCTGACCATATCAACAAAGAATATGAAAAACTTAAAGAAACATATAAATGGAACATGCAGGAAGTATGGAACACAATGAAAAGACCAAAATCTTCAAATTATGGCCAAATCAGTAGCATAGACCTGATTTTCAACAGACCATAGAAAAAATTAATAAATAAAAATGAAAGCTAGATCAGACTAAGGAAAGCCAAACCCATTCAGATACAAGAAGCACACATAACACCAAACAGATATGTCTATAAAATGGCATATTTTAGTTAATACATGAAATATATTGAACAAAATCAGAGTTTTAAAAGCTGTAAGACACTGTTCAAGTCACAGACAGGCCTTCAATCCCAGCACTGAGAAAGCAGAGGTAAAAGGATCTCAGTGAGTTCAAATGTAGCCTTGTCAACACAGCTAGTTTTAAGACTGCCAAGGTTACATAGTGAGACCCCACTAAAAACAAACAAAACCAAAACAACAAAGCCAAAAAATTCTACAAGTCACATATAAAAGAAAATCTATTAGAAGAACAGCTACTTTCTCAGTAGAAACTCTCCAATCAGGAAACCCTATAGTAATATTCTCCAAATCTTAAAAGACTGGTTTCAAGACTAAGTTCCAAGTATGAGACCAGATACACTGAACAAAAGAAGACTTGGTACACTAGTTACCTAACTAGTTACTATTACACCCCTCAGAGTGTGTATCTCACAGAGAAGCTACATAGATTGTTACATAAAACTACTCACTATTCACACAGCTAGCCTCATCTCTCCCCATTGTCTACTATCCTAAACCTATCTATAACCTCATCTCCCCCTATTATCTACTATCCTATACCTATATAATCCCCTTTAACTTCTTACCTTTGAGTTAGAATGATAGAGGTTAAATAAACAAAAGATTGCAGTCCTCATTATAAACCTTTATCCTAATCCCCAAATCAGCTGCCTCCTCCTCTGTATGCATCACCACTGCATTGCACTTACTACATCCTCCTTGCTCTCATACACTTGATACTTATTCAACATCAATATACTCACCATCTGCCCATTCACGTCCCATTCTTTCTCATCCTTACTTTTTTGCTTACTCTCTACTTTCCATTCCATGCTCATTAACTATTGTCAGACTTATCCACTGAGTACCTGTTCCTACTCTACCCACTCATTATCATCTTGACCCCACCCCCATTCATTGCCAACTCCCACTGGTTCATTCACTATGTCTGTCCCAGTCACATTGACTATTTACTCCCCTCTCTATGTCTTTTCATAACTTATCCTAATTTTCTTGTGGATAATTATTATTTATTCAATCATTTTTGTGTTTGCTCATTTATAAATGTACATAGCTGTCTGTCCACATTATTTAACCACTTAACAAGAGGTTATAAATGAGAAATTCAACCTTCTTACCATCCAGTATCTTAAACTAGAATCCTCATCTCATACAGACTCATTTAAATCTTTGTGCATCTCCATAGACTTTTTCACACCCTGGAGGTTGGAGAGCGTCACATCACTCAGGAGTTTCTCTGTCTCTTTTCTCATGTCATCTGTGAATCCATGAACACAGCTGACATGATTTTCTGGGAATTCACATATGACCATTTTCTGGCCACAAGATATCAATAAGAAGACACTGTAATAAGGCCTATGGAAATTGCTTAGTATTATAAAATGTCCTTTTATTGTAGTGTTTTAAAACAAACAAATAAAGGCACTTTATATCATCTAGAACCTAAAGATTATGTTTATGGAATCAAAATCTAGAAGAAGGGTGCCATGTTCCTTAGACAAATCAAGAGATCTTATACAATTCAACTTTATTAAAGAAAATTTGAATGTTAGCAATTTAAATCAAAAGTGTAAAACAAAAGCTGAGTGCTTAAGTTAAAGAAATGTGGTCTTCTTTGTGAGTACTTACATAGCACAGGGGACACCCCAAGTCTGACAAATCAAGTTGGGGTTCTTACCCTGCAGCTGTTTGGAGATCTCATTAGTGTCCGGTAGTTTTGAGATCCAGTGCTTCATTCAACGGCTTGTAATTCATGAGCAACACATCTGCTCTGTGGTTTTGCTGTGGAGGCATACGCATTGTCACTCCAGGTGTTTCATAGCTCTGCAACTACATATCCATTCAGCAATAGTGAATGAAAGCAGAAATTAAAATCTTTTTTGAACAGTGATATTTCAAAAGTTCTACTGCACACAAATTCACATTGCTTATTATTTTTTCTTATATAACGAAATATGCCATTACGTAAGTTTTTGGAAACAAATGCTTCCAAATCACGTGATTTCCTTTGGATTCTTTAAAATTCATCATTAGAGTAATAATGTTTTTCACTGACAATGTAGTGAGAACAATGCTAAATGCATTATGTACCTTAGAAAGTTAGAAACTATTTACTGGAGTATAAAATGATTATCTTAGTACTCTTGGGACTAGGGGTTTTGTTAGAACCTTAGATTTTTAATGATAGAACTAGATTATTGGTTTCTCATTTTCTGCACATTGTCTTCTGTCTGCAACTTTTCCCCTAACCTAAGCATCATTTTGATGAAGCTCATTTTACAACGTGAAATAAGCAGAAATACAACAGAGGTCCCTCGTTGACTCATAGGATGGGACCTTTATATTTTGACTATAATCTTGCTGGCTCTAGGTAATCTACATATCTTTTCATGAAGCATTGTTTATTTCTTATCCCATTAGCTCAATGATTATATTAGATCCTAATTTCATTTTAATCTTATGACCAGACTTGAATATTAGTTTACCCACTTAGTAATCAGTTTCCTATTGGAATAGCATGAGGAGAATGCCCTCTAACTTGCCTAGCCCCCAAATCCAGTCCTCTTCCAAGAGCTCGCCCTTCACCCCATGGGCTATGTTTTACCATCCCCCAAATCATGCTGACTATTTGCCTGTGCTTTCCAGTTAGTTGTGACTCCTTGAGTCTGCATTTGTTCTTAGCTTGCCTACTTGACTTTGTTCTATTTCAATGGTCATTAAACTTTAATAGGTTTAAAATTTCCTGCAGAATTTTTATGCACAATACATACATGTCACATGCACACTGTTTATATGTATGGAGATTAAGATACTTGGACTCTCAATGCTCCTCATGAGAACCACAGATTAACAAAAACACCAGTACCAAGCATAGAACATCCTAGAGACTCCAAAATGGTACTCCAGTATAGATTATCAGTGTATCCCTTGGTTGTCTCTCAGTTGTTGAGGGTGGGCCACTATGACATTGTGCACACTGAGGATACAGAACTTGCGTTTATTCAACTAGGTCTGGCCTGAAAGCCTCTTTTCTATGGTCCAACTTCCATGATTTCAGAAGATACTATGCAAGCTGCCAAGGGAGTGATGCAATTAAACTCCAACCCAGTTACAATACCTATGAACCTTTACAAACATCAACATGGCAAAATATACATATTGGTATAATAAGTGACACTCACATGTTGGTGGTAACAGCTGTGCAATTGATCTTAAAGCCTACTCAATGGGAGGGTTACCATGTCTGGTACTGGGAACTTCATTGGATTTCTAGAGATAGTGAGCTCTGGACATTAGAAAAAAATCTACCACTACCACTTTACTAGGGCAGCATAATTTCATATTGTATTCTAAATCTTACCCTTATACCTACAGATTAGTGTAGCTGCTATCCCTTACCAAGAAGTCTGTCTTTACTGCAAATGGAGATTATTATATTAAGTATATAATTAAAGCAGAGTAGACACAATGTAGAAATCAATAGATTGTGGTCACCCCAGACTCAGCGAGGATATTTACATCACTGCTCCTGAATCTATGGCTCAGGGAACATTTCTGAAGAGAGGCTGGAAAGATTGTAAAAGCCAGAATACAAGGAAGTCTGCTATAAAACAGTCTCTCAGAAATGAATGCATAAACAATATTGAAAAATGACAATATTAGTAGACATGGAAATACAGGAAGAGGAAAATTTCATGGGACCCCATACCTAGACAAAGAACCACATACACATGGCAGGAGCAGAATTATTCTCTTCAAGGTATAAGCCCCCTTATTTGTCTAAAGCAGCATGGTCAGTCTTGAAACTATATGCCAACCAACAACCAAACAGATTCAGTAGGTTACACACATATGCATGTACACATGCACACAGACACATGTTACAATAATGAAGAAAAAGATGCTATCATTTGAAAGTGGGTGGGAGACATGGGAGGAGTTAAAGGGCAGGTAGCTGGGAGGGACTGAAAGGAGGCAAGGAACAGAAGAAAGTGATTGTACTTTTTTAAAATTAAAAACATAGTAAAAATATTAGACAGTTTATATATTTGAACTATATATATGCTCAACTAATGTGTTTCAAATATTTGTATATACAAATCAGGCTAATTAATAAATCTGCCAGTGTCTGTAATCTCTCTCTCTCTCTCTCTCTCTCTCTCTCTCTCTCTCTCTCTCTGTGTGTGTGTGTGTGTGTGTGTATTTCGAACACAAGACCTATTTCTCAGCAATTTTCAAGTATATAATACAGTGCTATTATCTATAGTCAACATATTGTTGATTAGATACCCAGGGTATTCATTTTATAACTAAGTGCTTGTGTCTTGATCCCATCTTCAGTTTTCTGGGCCCCATCCCCAGATACTGATTGAACAGTTCATGGAAGGCCTACAGATTTACATTTCTAACAAGATTGGGGTGAAACTGAATGTCCTTGTTCCTGTGACACGTGCTGAGAATGGACGGATTAAATACTATCTGGAGAAAGATATAAAATGGAGTTTCTTTTGCAACTTCCTCCAGCCTATTACGTCTGTTCTTCTTGTTCAGCAAATAAGAACTGCCTAGAAGAAGGACAGTGGACTCAAGTGTAAGGTCTTGGTTGCTCACCCAGTGCCAATGAGGGTCTTTGGTGAGGTCCTTTACTTTGCATACCATAAGGGTTTTTGCAAATGTAACTTTTTGTACACTCTCCAAATTCCAAACATATTATTACTGATTCTCTTCTCTTTTCTTCTCAGTACAGTTTTTTTAAAGTTAACTGTACATGTTGAACAAAATACAGGAATTTGTCCCAACTAACTTCAATTCTAAGGTGTTCTTGATAGCCTTAGTGGATTGAATTTAAATCTACTAAAATTTATATAAACAAGTCTCTTGAAGCCTCCTCTAAATTTGAATGGCTGGGGTATGAATAAGATAGGGAAGAAACGATCATAAAACTCACATTTTTATGCACTAAAACCCCTCTGTTATTTTACTGTAAATATTGTGAGCTATGGGGAAATTTAACCAGAACCTGAACAGAAATGGAAGACAGGAAATGATTATGGGATTTGCTGAGGTAGGCTTCTTCCCAAGGGCAGATAAATAGGGATTTTGATGATTTGAGATTTTTCTTTTATGGTTCATATGGTGGGGGACATATATATAGAACAACTGAAATAAGGTTTAAAATTAGAAAAGGGGGTTGGCTTATTCACTGATTCATGCTTCTGATGCTAAAGAACAAAAATTTCTAGGCCAAAAAGGAAATTAAAAAAAAATAATTATGGCTTACTCATAAAATGAAATTAATGAGGAGGCTATTTAAATATTGATGGGATTTAGTCGAACTCTGAAGCCTAGTCCTTTTGTTTCGGAGTAAAATAAATGAGCCCAGCAATCAATTCAACAAGTTATACAATAGAATTCCTGTCGCGAAGGAGCCCAAGTGCATTCTCTATGGATCCCTTGTCCTCACCCTAGAGGGTAAGAGCTGAAATGCAAACTGATGATGCAAACGGGAATGGTAGTAATAGCCATTCAGGCTGTGGACTCTGCCAGCCAAAACTGGTTTGAATCAACTGAGAAAGAGCTTCCATGTTCATGAAAAGGAAGAGAAAACCATTATCTGTGTAATGGTCCTATAGGAAGGGTTTGGACTCGTGTGGATACTTCACAGAGGAATGTGCTTATGGCCATACCTGAACCAAGCTGTTTTTAAGTTCTTACCTGAGAGACCAAGTTGAGGTACATGCAAAATCTCAGTAGCACTTCCAAATACTGTAGAACATGCCTTAGTATGTGCTATCCCAGGGCCAGGGAGGAGCAGGCCAGTTCATTACAGCCCTTGTATTTCAAAACACATGGTTCCTATGCACCCCTGTGACAACATGCACCACGGACATCATCACAACCCCCAGCTGCAGCAGGACCATGGATCCAGACATGTCCCTCAGCAGCAGCTCAGACCTGGATATCACCATGGTCCTGGTGACAGCATAGGCCAGCCAGATCCAGTATGGCCCCATGGCAGCAGGCCCTCAGGCACAAACATTGTCTCAGGCAGCTGTCTAGACCTCCAGCATATACACACCCCTTGATGGTAACAAGAGCCATGGACATCAGCCATCAACCAAGGCACTGACTGATGCTAGGATGAGGACCCAGACATGGCCATAAGCAGCAGCCCAGGCCCAGAAAACACCTTGGTCCCATGTGGCCCTCTGTCATAAACATGGTCCCAGGTGGTACCTAGCAATTTGGAATGTCTTTTTGTACACTGTGAATATGTGTTGTTTTTATTGGTTGATGAATAAAAAATGCTTTGTCCTATGGCATGGCAGAATATAGCTAGATGGGAAATCCAAGCAGTGATGCAGGGGAAGAAGGGCGGGGTCAAGAGATGCCAGCAGCCACCGAAGGAGAAACATGCCAGAGTATCACTGGTAATTATCATGGGTCACATGATGATACACGGGTTAATAGAAATGGGTTAATTTCAGATGAAAGAGCTATTCAGTGCTAAGTCTGAGCCATTGGCCAAACAATTATAATTAATATTAGGCCTCTAAGTGATTATATTATAAGCAGCTACAGGACCACGGAGGACAAAAATAAAATCCTTTGGCTACAGTTCAGACCCCTGGCATCAGCATAGCCTTCAGTGGTATCAAGAACCATAGACCCTGGCTGTGGTAGGGCCATGGACCTAGTTATGGCCCTAGGTAGTAGCCTGAGCATGGATGACACCCTGGTCCCAGCTTTGACATCATTGGCCACTCATACTGGTGTGCCCCTATTTTGGCATGGTCCTTGGGTGCCAACATGGCCACAGGTTTCAGCCTAGACCCTAGTCATTTTTGTGGCCTTTGGTGCTAACATGAGCTACAGACCCTGCCTATGGGAGGGCCACAGACATGGTCATTGGAGCCTGGGCTCTGATGTTACCATGATCCCAAGTGGTAATGCCTGGCCACCAAAATTGGCATCACTCCAGTATCAGCGTGGCTCTCAGGTACCTGGTTCCAGGCGGTGGCCCAGAAAGCCTGGCATCAATATGGCCTTTGATAGTATCAGAGCCACAGAGCCATATCATGTGAGTTCCAGATACAGCCTTGACCCAGAGATCACTATGACACCTTATGACAGTACAGGCAACTCATATTTGTATGGCCCTGGCTACAGCATGACCCTTAGGTCCCCACCTAGTCTCAGGGGACAGCCCAGACTACAGGCATTTGCACAGCTCTTGGTGGTATCAGGAGTCATGGCCCCACACAAGAGATGATCATTGCCATGGGTGGCAGCACAGGACATTCAGATCCCAGTGGCTTCAGTGGCAGTGTGGCCCGTGGGTACCAACATGGACTCAGGTGTCTCGCCAGACCCAGTCATCCACATGGCCTTCAGTTGTTAATAAAGCCATGGATAGCAATAAATATTCTGGCTGCTGCGGGGCCCCGGTCTCAGACATAGCCCCTGGTAGCAGCTCATTCCCTGGTATGATGTCATCATGTCTCCTGGTGGCAGCACAGGTCACTCAGATCAACATGGCCCCAGTGATGGCATAACCCTTCGACACCAAAATGGCCACAGATGGCAGTCCAGATCCCGGGTATCTCTATGGCCTTGGTGGCAACATGGGTCATGGACATCAACACAGACTCTGGCTGCAGTAGGACCATGGACACTGAAATAGCCCTAGGCAGCATCCCAGACATCACCCTGATCTCTGGTGGCAAGCAGGCCACCATCAGCCCATTCTTCGCTGCCTTCTCTTCTTCATATCTGACTCTTACCACAGCACAGGAACCATGTGGCCTCTCTTTCTCTCCTGTTTCTCCAACATATACTTGCTTATCATAGTGGCACCCACTTGCTCTGCCGTGTAGGCCCCAAGCTGCCCCGTGGGTGTCTTATCCACCTGAGTTGCATAGCGTTAGGTGGGCCCTTGGTTCTGATTTAGGAAATTTCATCTGTATATGAAATAGGCCCAACTAAAAGGATGGCAAAATTTCAAGTTAGTTGGTTCCTCATTTCCATTTTAAAATAGTTTTAGGAAAGAAAACCCCCTTTCTCCTTAAAAACAAACATTCCTTTTATGTTTCTGAGGTTAACAAAAAGTCCCATGGGAACTTCAAGATACAAAATGTGTTTCCAAGCAGCTCCTGGACTGTGCAGTCTCAACCCATAGCTGATGTTCCTAAATACGTTAAAAAATCTAACAACTGACCATTTCGCATTTGAGACATGGGGAAGGGGTGTTGACAGGGACATCTCATGAGGTCTGATCAAAACTAGATCTGCTCTTTTGAACATTGAGTAGCAATGTTTGATGGTGACTAACTGTATGACTTCCCTGTATTTTGGGGTATCTTCCTGGACAGATGTTTGCTTTCCTGCAGTTGTGTCTCCCCATCTGGCTTCTGGCTTTAAAACTAGACTCAGTGTTCAACATTAGCTTCTGGCGCTGAGCTCCCATGACTCACCTTAGGGGTCTTCAGTCAGCACCAACCATTGCTTGATCTCAGAGCACTGCCCACACTCAGCCCCTTGGTAAAATTCAGGTATCCTTTGGTTTTGATAAAGTCCCCTGGCATTGCGTCATACTGCTGTGTGTCTCCCCATTATTCTGTCAGGAGCTAGCATTTGTCATACAAGCAGAAACTGGCACACCTTGTCTCCCAGACTTAGCTCACTTACTAAGCTACCCACTAATTCAATTAGAACTGAATATTAGGAAGGGGGCTACTTCACCCCTGTGTCATACTGGGTACTTGTGAAACACACAACAAAACAGCTTTCCGCTTCTCGTGTGACAAAAGAAAGGCTTTTAAACCATTATTAACTTGTTTCCTGGGACAGCACAATCACCTTACAGGACTGTGTGTCTTACCCCAATCTTTGTACCTTTGCAATTTAATATATCCCTGAATATCCTGGAATTCATAATATATCGTTATATACCTCTGAATATTCTGTTAGACTAACAGAGTTATCATTGTAGATAAATTAGACATTAATTTTTTTAAAAAAAAAAAACTTAGAATGGACAACTCGTGAGGTATAGTGAGATATGTTTCAGAAGAAAAATGAACATTAAGGAAAGGTATATATCAATGTGTCTAGAGATTAGCAATGAGATTAAATGTAACATTAACTTTTTATAGTTTTTGTTTTGTGAAAGTCATGTAGGCATAAAATATAAAGAAGGAGAAAAATGGCTTTTATTTTTATTTTTATCAAGTTTCTAATTATTTACCTTTTAATGCCTTTTTCATTATTATCTTTGTTTTTGAATAACAAGTATTAATTATATGTACTAATTGGAACCAGTGTGATATTTTTCTTTTTTTAAAAAAAAAGTAGATGAGCTAAGGTTTATTTATTTTCTTAACATTTAAAAATGTTTCATTCACTTTAGCAACATGATGACAGTTGAAGTTTCTGTTAAAATCCAGAGTTGGAACAGAGCAGTTGAAAACTCCCAGCCCCACTCCTGAGGTGCCGTGACGGAGTTGAGTCAGGTCGCCATCCTGCACGAGGCTCCTCCATTCAGCTGACATGACCATGAGAGAGGAACATCTTGGCCTCTGCGGCATGAGGAGACAACTCAATTGCTTGCAAAGAAAGAGCTAGATTGTGCTGGGGACAGGTATCCTATAAGTCAGTCATCAGGAAGGTCAGTTAGTTTCTCTCCAACAGATAGCTCAGCATCTTCTCAGTGGGACTCTTCCTGTATAGGAGAACAGCCAGAGAAGAAGCTGGTATTGCTGGCTAGAGCACGCTTCTTCTTCTTGCTTGTGACCTTATTTTCTTGTGATTCTGAAGGTCTCAGTTCTGGGTGCTCAGAGGAAGGAACAAAAGCAGGCCTGCCCAGCAGCACCTGATCTGCATCATATAACTCTTTTAGGATCTTGCTACTGGGAGTTGTACAGACAGGGCTGAAGAAGCTTAATCCCGAGGTCACCTCTGTAGGGTCTTCCAGTTTAAAGGAACTTTCAGAATCCTGGTTTGGTTCAGTAGCATCTAAGTTATCCTGGCTCTGCTGTCGGTTCCGACACTTTGTGGGGTCACAGCTGCATGCCACATTACAGTCTGACCTTTGCTTTCTGCATCCACATTGCTTGTTCCCACACCAGCCTTTGCAGGAACACCCTTGGGTGTTCTTCCTGGACACCTTGACTAATTTTGTTGGTATCCACTCCTCATCAGCACAATCATCACTGTCCTCCTGCTTGGTGGCAGAATGCTCTGAATAAGATTGTAGCTCCTCCATGTCCAAGCTTTCTTCTGGGTGTTTGTCTTTAATTCGGCAAGGTTTGGGCTTAGGGGGAATATATTCAAAGGAAGAGTCTGGAGACTGAAGGATACTTTTCCCAAGATGGGGTTTCTGTTTGCTGGCTACTTGGAGGAGGGTCAGTTTCTCCTTGATGGCGTTGTTTTCTTGGAGAAGCTGCTGATTATGCTCACATACTTCTTGCATCTTCCTAAGCTCTTTATCCTGCCATTTCAGGATATTGAGCAGCTGCTGTTCCTTTTCACTAGCCGGCTCCTCCAGCTGCTTCTCCGCCATTTGGCATTGCTGCAGCTGGCTGAGAAGATACAGCACCTGTTCTTGGTTCTGTTGCTCCACTTTGATCAGCTCAGCTTTTAATTCTGTCTCCATCTCAGTAAGATGATTCCGCTCTTGAAACAGCATCTTCTGCATGTCAGTACAGTTGGCCTGGCTCTCCTTCAGGCTGCTCTCAACCTTACTCACCTGTATTTTGGATGAGACTAGCTCTCCAATTAAATATCTTATGGCACATTTGGCTTCAGGAATTGTGGCAATATTCTCCCAGTGTTTTTTTGGCCTATCTTCGCTTTCAGCATCCAGGAGCTTTTGCTGGAGGTCTGCAATCTGAGCATTCCTGAGCTCCAATTCAGTCTCCTGGCTTTCAATCTTCTTTGCAATACAATCTTCTGTTGCTGAATCTTGACGACGCACTTCATCACGTGAGAATGTGCGCCTTCGGAGTTTAGGAGGTGGATTCTCTTCAGATTGTTTTTTTTCTTTGAGCTGTGCCACATCCTGAGCAAGGATCTTTCTATCTTCAAGAAGGTCATTCAGATGCCGTTTGGCTTCCTCAGTACTGACCATAACTTCAATTTCATTTCCAAGCCAATTCTTCATTTGAGCTGCAGTGCCTTCCATTCCACGGCTTTGAGTCTCTTTCCGTTTATCTGCAACCTCCTTTTGCTTTAGGAGAGCATCCTTAAGACGTTTGTGGGCAGCTGCTGCCTCCTCAGTTTTACGTCTGAGCACAGTAGACTGTTTCTGGAAGTTCCTTTCAAGTTTGTGCAGTTCATATTGCCTCTTACGATCCCGTTCTTTTAACTGGGTTACTTCTTTGTCTTTGTATTGCTTCCACTGTCTAAACTTCTCAGCATCCTCCTTCATTTGACGCATTAATTGTACTCGCTGGTTTTTCATCTTCTGTATCTCCTGGTTCAGTTTGGAGACTGTATACTCAGTGGATTCTTTCAACTTCAGAAGTTTGGACTGTTCATGCAGTTTCTTTTTCAAATCAGCTATTTGACCCTCTAGCTCTTGGAGATGTTTGCGACGGTGCTCACTCAACTTGGCTTGGTTGACATCCTTCTTTGTTGATTGAAGTTCAAGAACCAATTCTTCCTTTTCCTTCTGTAGACTGAGGACTTCCGACTCTAGATTTTTAATGTTATCCTTGTACAGGAAGTGAATGGGCTGTAGTTGGCTACCATTCTGAATCATCTTCTTAGCTAGTGCTTCTTTCAACACAAGTTCTTTATTCAACTCAATCAGCTCCTTGGACATCTGAGCTTGACGAAGAGCATGTTGGGTGCTGAAAGCAGTAGAAGACCTGCTGGTATCTGGTCTGATTTCCACTTGAGCATCTGCTTCTACTGCAGCATCAATGGTTACAGTCATGTAAGCAACAGCTTCATCAGACATCTGAGTAATCACTCGTTGTAGGTTGCATATTTGCTCCATGTTTTCTTTTAATTCCTGGTCTTCCAATGTCTCCACCAGCTTTTGAAGATCCACTTTACAGGCTGCATGCTGCCTGAGTAGTTCTAGCTTGGCGTTCATTTTCTCATTCGCTTGCTCAGTCAAGATGATTCTCTCTAACATCTGGGCTGTCTGACCAGCTGCCTCACTCAGACCACGACTTAATTTTTCATTCTCTTCTACCAAAGACTGATTCTTCTCCATCAGCGACTGTAGATTTTCTGATGGTTCTACACTGATGCTTCCAGGCAAGGTACCTCCATGGGCTTGTAGCAACAAGACCTGCAGTTGTTGGACCTGCTGCTTAAGATGATTAAGTTCAGCTGCCTGGGGATCAATATTAACAATAGGTTTGTTCTTGATTTTTCTTGCTCTGTCAGCATAGCGAAGGGTATTTAATGTTTCCTCTAGATTAGAATCGGCAGGACTCACACATGCTATCATAAGAGTATGGCTGTTGCCTCCTAGAGAATCTTGAAGCAGACGAGTAAGCTTGGAATCTCTGTAGGGCACAAAGCTACCCTTCTTGTCATCTCCAAGAGCACTGATTACATTTCCCAAGCACAGGAGGCCCCGGTTAATGTTAATACCCTCTCTCAGACGATCTCCCTCAGCCTTGGTTTTCTTCTGTCTCTCTGACCCAGCAAGGTCTACAAGATGCAGCTTGGAACGAAAACCACTGTTTTTGTCATGTTTCTTTCTTTGTTCTATGGAGATCGTAAAGATGGCATGAGATCGAGATGATTGGGAATTCATAGCCGTGGAGGCCACAGTCCTGGAGTTGTTACCCTGCTCTAGACAGTCAACAGTATCTGAAGCAACTAGCACAGTCTTCTCCGTGAGTCCCACAAGCTTTATGCCTTCCTTTGGATCCTCCCGGATATTGATTTGAGTTTTCTCACGAGACGGACATAGGAGGTCCAAAATTTCTTCATTGTAAATCTCCAAGTAAGACACTTTCAGAGTAAATTCAAAGTCACCCTTTTTACTAATTTCTTTGAAGAGAAGCTGTATTACCCTGGGAATGACCCCAATCGTTGATTCCTGTTCTTGCTCCGCAGTGTATACACCTCCCATCGAATAGGTTTTTCCAGAACCAGTCTGCCCATAGGCCAGGACAGTTGCATTGTATCCTTTAAATATGCCTTTTATGAGTGGAGCTACTGCTGTATTAAAGACCTCTTCCTGCTCAGTAGAGGGGTCAAACACAAAATCGTAAGTAAACGATTTATCATTACCAACCATCACCTGAGGCTCTCCGGGCACAAAGGACAGGCACATCTGGCAGCCCTCACTGATCTCTTTGGAGACCAGGGGGCGACAACGCAGTGCGACCCTCACAGGAATTCCCTTCACCTCTTCTTTCATGGTAGCAGCTCAGCAGGCGTCCGCGCACCCTAGTTAAGCCGGCTCTCCGAGGGGGCTCTGGAGGCTGGCAGGAGTACTAAAGCCCTGAGGACCTAGGGGACCTGGGAACTCGGCGGGCAGCCTCCCTCCCAGCGAGATCACCGCCTCCCGCCACTCACACTCAGCCACTGCCTAATGGTCTGTCAGTCTCAACACTGCGGTGTCAAACTAAACATCCCTTTCCCGGATCTTCCCTAGCGCCCTGTTCCAACTGGAGGTTTAACCGCCAAGTTTCAAATTGAGCTCGGAAGCGCCAGCCAATCGCAGCGCAGACAGCCTGAGCCCACTGTAATAGCTGTTTTAATCGGAGTGATATGGTATCTAGTAGTTTTGATTTGTGTTTTCCTGAAGGGAAATGAAGACAAAGATTTTTCATATGTTGTCAACCATTTGTATTTCTCCTTCAGATAGGTATACATTCAGTACATTGCAAACTCTTCAGTTTTTTCCAAGATGTGCCTTTAGTACACATCCTAGTGAAATTCCATACTCAAACACATGCACATAAACATTCTCAGTGCAAGCCAGAGCCTCTCTCTACCACAACAGAAAGCGACCTGCTGACCTGACTGCCCTGGGGAAGAACAAGATGCAGTCTTTCTGTCACTGCCCCTTACCTCTGATCTTTATTTCTATGTAAGTGCTCATTGCTCGCTGTCTGTTCCATGTTCTGTTATGAAGTGTCCCATGCTGTGACTGTGGCACTAGTCCATTCTTCCTGATTTTGAGACATTTCCTCCTGTATGAATGTCTCGTTACGCATATATTGGTTTCTGACTAGTGGACATGCAAGTTCCTTCTGGTATGCAGTTATCAGCGCTCCCGTATGTGTCAAGCAAGGAACAGATGTGCCCATTTCCTCTGTAGACTCCATGACATGGGAAAACATTATGCTGTGCTTTTAGAAGAAACTGCCAAACAATCGTCCAAAGCATTTGTACCATATTATACCCTGCATTGACTACTGGCCATTTCCTTCTCAATTCTCTACCTCGGCTGTAAAATGAAAATTACGTTCTAGGTTGGAGGCAACAATGATAATATTATAGGACCTAATGAATTTTGGATTAGGGTTAAAATTACTCTAATATCTTTCAAAATCATTAGACATTGGTGCTAGCATATATATATATATACATATATGTATATATATATGTGTGTGTGTGTGTGTGTGTGTGTGTGTGCTGTGACACAAATGACCTCTATTTCCTAGTTTTCAAAAGATTCTAGGAAGCATCCACTATCCTACGATAATGTGCTTTGCTATCAATCACATCAGCATTCAGCTGTCACTATTTGCTTTGAGTTGAATTACATCCTTTCCCAGAAATGCTTAAGTTCTCTCCGTTATGCCTGTGAATGTAACCTTATGGTTAGAAGACTTCTGATTTACCAGAGGTTAGGCAGGATTCAGGGACCCTAGGTAAGACACTGACCACTGACCACTAACATTCCTTAAAGCCTTCTCAGCAATTCCAGATTGTGTCCCCTCTCCTGGGCCCACAGTCACCCAGAAACCTTATCGAAGGTCATGCTAGTTCTAGGAACTCCAGGTAAGACACTGTCCACAAAACCCCTTTTAAGCCTGCCCAACAACCCCTGGTTGCATAGCCCTCCACTCCCACCCCCCTCTCCTGGATTCATATCCTGGTCTAAAACTTTAGAAGAAGACTTCTGCTTTACTAGGGATCTAGGGACTCCAGCATCAACAGCTGAACTGGAGACCAGGCTGGTCCTAGAGACCACAGAGACTAGACCAGATCTAAGGGCCCCAAGGCTAGAACCCCTCCCCTGAACTCCATATCCTGGTCTATAACTTTGGAAGAAGACTTTGGCTTTTCCAGAGGCTAGGCCAGATCTAGGGATCCCTAACTCCCCAAACCCAAGAGAGGACAGCCTACAGGACCTAACAACATGATAGTCACCAGATCCCTTGTCCCTTTAGGCTGTAAGACCAGAGAAGAAAGAGAAACTAAGAAACAAAACACCCATCCAATGAAGAGAAATGCAGGAATCAACCCCTAGACCTAAAATTACCCCAAATCTAGATGCCTTAATAGCACTGTAAGAACATAATCAGTAACAGAAAAAACAATAAGTCATCACCAGCGTCCAGCTAGCTTACAACAACAAGACCTGAGCAATACAACACAGCTGAGACACAAGAAAATGGCCTTAAACATTGCTTTATGAAGATGATAGAGGAACTTAAAAACAATATGAGGAAATCCCCTAAAGAAGTTGAGGAAAAGACAAAAAAAAATGGAAGAAATCAATGAATCCCTAAGAGAAAGTCAAGAAAAAACAAACCAACAGATGAATGAAACTGTTCAAGACTTGGAAATAGAAAGAGAAGCAAGAAAGAAAACACGAATAGAGGGAATCCTGAAAATGGAAACTTTGGGTAAGTGAATTGGTACTAAAGAAAGATGCAAGGATTGCCATCAGAATGCAAGAGATAGAAGAGAGACTCTCAGATATTGAATGGTGTGGCAAACCCTTCTGTATATCTGCTGCTTTTATTGGTTAATGAATAAAGAAATTGTCTTGGGCCTGTGCAGGGCAGAATAGACATAGGTAGAGAAAACTAAACTGAATGCTGGGAAAAAGAAACTGGAGTCAGAAGATGCCATTTAGCCACCTCCAGGGACAGATGAACCGGAATCTTGCCAGTAAGCCACAGCCATGTGGCAATAAATAGATTAGTAGAAATGGGTTAAATTAAGATATAAGAGCTAGTCGATAAGAATCTAGAGCTAATAGGCCAAGCAGTGATTTAATTAATACAGTTTCTGTGTGGTTATTTCTAGTCTGGGCAGCTAGGAACAAACAAGCAGTTTCCTACAAAAATTGAAGACATGTTAGAGGAAAAAAGATTCATCAGTCAAAGAAAATATTAAATCTAAATAAAATTCCTAACATAAATCATCCAGGAAATCTGAAACACAGTGGAGAGACTATACATAAGAATAATAGGAAGAGAAGAAGGAGAAGAAACCCAACTCAAAAACCCAGAGAATATATTTAACAAAATCATAGAAGAAAAGAATTACAGAAAGGGAAAAAATCTTCACCAACTCCACATCTGACAGAGGTTGATTTAACAAAATATATAAAGAACACATGAAACTAGATATCAACCAAATAATCTAATTAAAAATGGGGTGCAGATCTAAAGAGAGAATTCTCAGTAGAATAATCTCAAGTGGCTGAGAAACACTTAAAGAATTGTTCAACATCATTAACCATCAGAAAAATGTAAAACAAAACAATTCTGAGATCCTACCTTACTCTTGTCAGAATGGCTAAGACCCAAAACAACAATGACAGCTTATGCTGGAGCAGATGTGGAACAAGGGGAAACTCCTCCATTGCTGGTCGGAGGGCAAACTTGTACAACCACTTTGGAAGTCGGTATGGTGGTTTCTCAGAAAACTGGGAATCAACATACCACAAGACCCAGCTATACCACTCTATCATATCACAAGGGCACTTGCTCAATTATGATCATAGCAGCTTTATGTATAATAGACAGAACTTGGAAACAACCTAGATGTCATTCAAATGAGGAATGGATAAATAAAATGTGGTAATTTGCACAATTATCACTCAGCTGTTACAAACAAGGAAAACAGGAAATTTGAAGGCAAATAGATGGAACTAGAGAAAATCATTCTGAGTGAGGTAACCCAGACCCAGAAAGGCAATCATGGTATTTACTCATAAATGAATATTATCTGTAAAATAAAGGATAACCATGCTACAATCCACAGCCCCAGAGAGGTTAGGTAACAAGGAAGCTTTATGGGGCAGGGAGACACCCAGATCTTTCTGAAAAGGGGAAATAGAAGAGATTTTGCAAATGAACTGAAGGAGGGTGGTGATGGAACTTGATTGATCACGTTAGGGGCAATGGAGAATGTGAGTACTGAAAGAGACTATTGGAAAGGTGAGGGCATTTGGCGGTCAGGTGTGTACAGATTGGTGCTTAGCCCCGCCATCATGATAGAAATAGATGCAGACCCATGGTGAAGCATTAAACAGAATTTGGGGAATTCTGCAGAAATGAAGGAGAAAGTAGGAGCCAGAGGGGTCAAGGATACCACAAGAAAATCCACAGAATCAATTAACCTGGGCTCATATGGGCTCACAGAGACTGAACCAACAACCAGGGAGCCTGCATCAACTGACCTAGACATTCTGCATATATGTTATATTTATGTAGCTTGGTTCTCTTGTGGATTTCCTAACAGTGGGAACCAGATCTATCTCTGACTCCTTTGCTGACTTTTGGGACCCTACTCTTCATACCAGGTTATCTTGCCCAGTCTTAATGCATGGGGAAGTGCTTGATCTTACTGCAACTTAATATGCCATGTTGTGTTGATACTCATGGGAGACCAGTCCTTTCCTAAATGGAATGGAGGAGGAGTGGATTTAGGCAGTAGTGACAGAGTGCAGGTGGGGGGAGGGACTGGTAGGATAGGAGGAAGGGGAAAATGCAACTGGGACACAAAACAAGCAAACAAATAAATTTATTAGAAAAACAAAAAAGAAGTTACTCTTCATACAACTGTATAGATTATTATTCATCCATCTCTATGGATTGTAATTCATACAACTATGGATTACTATTCATACAACTATAGATTACTCTTCATACAATACCTAATTTTTTGTTTTACTAAATTCATGTTGTCTTTCGTTTTTATATGAGTAATAATTTTCTTGATGTTTGTGCACAGTATCATGATTAAATATAAAAAATATCAATCATGGGTGCCAGGCACACTAACATAAACCAACCTCCCAGCATGTGGGAGACCGAGGTGCAAGGATTACAAGTTTAATGATTGTGTGAAGTATTTAGTCAGAACCTACCTGAAGAAAAAAATAATCATATATTTGCTCTTTGCTGAATTATCTAATTTCTTGTATAATTTCACGGTTTCTAAATATAGCAAGTTTTCTTTATCCAAAGGTCAAGCAATATTATATTCAATTTTTTCATAATTTTTCTATTATCTTTATACTTTTTCCTTATTAAAGTTATAATAACAAACAAGTAGATAACTTTCAAATTTTTCATAGTTTATATATTATTTTATGCTTCTTTACACATTAATATTATAAATATACAATATTTGCAAATAGCACAATTAAATACATTTCACATTTCTAATTTTAATTTCTAACATAATAACAATGATAACTGAGTATTTTTAAAGGTTTTAAGTATAAAATAAGTTGCCTTAAGCCTCCCTCTGTGTCAGTATACATATATCATTTACACTGATCTTTGGTGTCCACTAAAAAATCTTAATTAGTAAAACTGATTTTAAAATTGATGCTTAAAACTTAAAATTTGCATGTTAATAGGATACCCTATGAGTTTTATAATTTTTTATTCCAGAAAAAGTATATTTATTTAAAATTCATAATATATAGAGACACAGAAAAAGGAAGGAAAACAGTGTGCTTAGACTAGATCTTAGCAAATTTAGCCTACTGATGTGCTCATATTTCTAACAGATGGCTTGAAGACTAAAACTTTACATATATTCAGCCCTCCCCTCTGCTCCTGGCAGTGACAAATGAGGGATCCCCTAGAGCCTGAGCAATTGGACCAAATTTCTGCCACCTTCTACTTTTTCTATCAACTGGCCTCTGGAATCAGTGATCTCATCTCAAACTTTTTCCATCACCTCACCTCACAGTCTGGACAGGTAATCAGTCCCCATACCCTAGCACCTACCAAATCACTGCTGTTCCCTGAGACTCTATGGTCCCATAGAAGGAACCCTGACCACGAGCTCTCTGCCATCCACTAGCTCTCAGTGAAAATAGGTAAGTAATTACAAGACACTGAGCCTCTGGCCTGTATTCTCATTGTCCTCCTAGTTCCTGGCACTGACATGCAAACATACCCCAGAGCATAAGCCCCATGTTCACACTTCCACTCAACCAGACTGCAAAGACAAGTATAGAAATCAAAATATAATGAAAATCCACAGCAACATGTCTCCTCTCAAAATTACTAATCTTATAATAATGACCTCTAGTGAGGATGACCTGGAAGAACTTCTAGATGAGGTACACAAAGGAAAAAATTACAATTATGTTAAAACAACTTAAGAAGACATGAATACACTCCTAGAGGACAAAAGCAGAGAGATAGATAAAATAAATAAGTTAATAAAAATATGAAAATAAAAAGAACTTACTTAAGAAAAGCCTATGTCCAATAAGCCAGAAAAATGCCCCAGTGGAAAGGCACAGCAAAAGCATGGATCATGTTGAAAAGAGAATATCAGGGCTGAATGATAAGGTAGAGGTATAGATATCTCTGTAAAGGTACATTAATAAAAATCCATGAATGGAACATGGGAAAGTTCTGAGACAACATCGAAAGACCTAACTTTTTCAATTATGAGCATAGAAGAAAGAGAATACCAACACCATGCCAATGTTCTAGAGTTCATTTTTCATAAAATCATAAAGGTAACACCTACACCTAGAGAAATCTATGTCTATCTATGCACATGGGGTCTACAGAACTCCAAGTAGACAGGGCCAGAAAACAACAAACCAATCTCCTCATGATATAGGTTTTATAGTTACAACATTAAAAAATCACAGAATAGGGGCAGAAGAGATGAATCAGTGGTTAATAGCACTTGGTGCTCTTCTAGAGGGCCTGGGTTCAATTCCCAGCACCCACATAGCAGTTCACAACTGTCTGTAACTCTAGTTCTAGGGAATATGACACCCTCACAAAGACATACAGGCAGGCAAAGCACCACTGCACATGAAATGAAAATAAATAACTTAAAACGTAGAATAAAGAAGGGCTATTCAAAGCTTCAAGAGAGAAAGAAGCCCCTTAGAAAGGTTGACCCATCTTATAACACCTTATTCTGTGATAGAAACACTTAAAGTTAGATGAGTTTGGAAAGATATATTCCAAGTTCTGAAAGATAATTGTCACCTCATACCATTATATCCAGACACTATTTGAAAAGGGAAAAGGAATAAAAACATTCCAGGACTAAAACAGATTAAAGGAATTTATAAATACTAAGCCAGCTGTATAGAGAATCCTGGAAAGAATTCTTCTGTCTTAAGAGAAAGATAAACATAGTTAAAAGGCCCTGGGGAGATAAATAAAACATTAGGAGAGCTGACCAAAAGAAGTTGTCTTAGGTAGGGTTATCAGTGCTGTGATGAAACACCATGACCAAAGACACTTGGGAGGAAAGGGTTTACACCTTCATATTATTGTTCATCATTGAAGGAAGTCAGGACAGGAACTCAAACTGGGCAGGCCCTGGAGGCTGAAAACAATACAGACGCCATGGAGGAGTGCTACTTACTAGTTCAGCCTGTTTTTTTTTTTTTTTTTTTTTTTTTTTTTTTTTTTTTTTTATAGAACCCTGGGATAGCAACACCCACAATGGTCCTTACTGGCTTTTATACAACTGATCTTGTGTTTCCTCAATTGAGGTTTCCTCCTTTCAGATGACCTGAGCTTGTGTCATGTTGACATAAATATATCTAGCATGGAGGTCTAAAATAACACCACAAATCAATAGAATGGTAGGAATTAATACATAACTTTCAAAAATAAATTTGAATATCAATTGTTTCAATTATCTGATAACAAGACACAGAATTATAGATGGAATTAGAAAACAGAATCTATCATTTTGCTACTTGAAAAAACAAAAACCGAAGAACAGAACAAAATAAAACTAAAAACAACACATAACTCATCATCAATGGTATACATAACTGTTCTAGGGCAAAAAGTGGGAAGAATTATTCCAAGCAACTGGGACTAAGAAACAAGAAGTGTAGCTATTCTAATATTTGACAAAATAAATTTCAAACCACAACCAGTCAGAAGATAAGGAAAGTCAACTCATATTTATCAAATAACAATTAAGCAATAGGATGTTACAATCCTAATGATTATTACCAAACACAGGTAGATTCAGTATAATTTTAAAAAACGCTAGATGAGAAAACCACAGATGAACTCCAGAAGAGTGGTAGGGACTGAATAACAGAGCATACTCTCACCAACAGCTAGGTCATCTGGACAAACACAATACACAAAAACAATGCTGTTAAATGATATCATAAATCAAAAAGACCTAACAGACATCTACAGAACCTTCTTCCAAAGCACTAAAAAATACTCATTCTTCTCAGCAGCCCATGGAGTGCTTTACAAAACTAATCACACAGTAGGACACCAACCACATGCCAAGAAATATAGGAGAAATGTATTAACACCCTGTATTAGATCTGGCTATGATGGGATAAAGCTAAATGTTGACAGCAGTGAAAACCACAGAAAGTACAAAACCAAACACCACGCAATTAAATGATAATTGTGTCATGAAGAATATAGAAAGAAAAATTAAAAATTCGTAGAATTGAGAGCAAATAAAAGCATAACATGCAAAAAACTTTAATACCAGGATTTGGGAGGCAGAGACAGATAAATCTCTATGAGTTCAAGACCAGCCTGGTCTACAAGATCTAATTCCAGGACAGGCTCCAAAGCTACAGAGAAACTCTTTCTCAAAAAAAAAAAATACTTTAAATATAATACTTTAAAAGAATTCATATTCCGCAAAACAGGAAAGTCTAAGAGAAATGCACAAATTCCTAGATTCAAGCAACATATAAAAGTAAAACCAAAATGATATAAACTAATTAAATAGATCCATAACCAGAGATGGTATTGAAGTAGTAACAAAATCTCTCCCAAGTGAAAAGGCTCCTTTTCCCAAGGCTGTACTGCAGAGCCCGAGCAGAACATCAAAGAAGAATTGGCACAAATTTTACTCCATCAAATAGAAAATGAAATAAGGCTCCCAAACTCACTTTATGAAGTTAGTATTATAATGATACTAAAACCAGATAAAGACATTGAAGAAAATATAATTACAAGCCCATCTCCCTGATGGATAGATATGTAAAGTTTCTCAGTAAAATACTGGTAAACTGGTTCAGTTCCATCTATAAAAGATCACTAATGATGTACTGCGTAAATGCTATCTCCAGGATACGACACGACTGTTGTAGTCAGGAGCTCATAGCAGTGGGTTTATCTGTATAAGACATGCACAAGATCATATCAGCCAAAGTCCCCCATCAGAGATGGGATAGTTGACATCCAGGAATCACCACTTACTGAACTGGCAACGCATTGTTTCTGGGGGGAGGAGAAATCTTCCACCTTTGAAGATGTCGCTACTGGTAGGTTTCCCAGGTTTCAGTAAAAAGCCCCACACCCATACACATATAAGTCAGACTAACTGGACTTAGTATGTTTTCAAAAAAGATTATAGAATTGAAGTTGGGGTGAAGGCCATATTTGGAATGTATGGTAGAAGTTGAAGGAAATATGGAACATAGAGGTGATTAAACATTATTTATATATACGGAATGTTCAAAATAAAAACCACTGAATGCATATACACATACATACACAACTCAGAAGGATTAGGAGACATGGCTTGTTGGAGGAAGTTTGCCGCTAAGGGTGGGCTTGCAGGTGTCAGCAGCCCACCAGGCCCAGTGGCTCCCTCCTCCTCCTGCCTGTGGATCTGAATGTAGAACTCTCAACTTTTCTGTACCATGTCTTCCTGTATGCCACCATGGTCCCCAACATGATGAAAATGGGTTAAACCTCTGAAACTGTAAGAAAGCCCCAATTAAGTGCTTTTATTATTTTATTTATTTATAACAATCTCATTTTACATACTAATCCCAATTCCCTCTCCTTGCCCTCCTCCTGCTCCCCCACCTTCCACCCACCCCACCCACCATCTACTCCTCAGAGAGGGTAAAATTTCCCATTGGGAGTCAACAAAGTCTGGCACATCACTTTGAGGGAGGACCAATGACTTCCCCCATATATCTAGACTGAGCAAGGTATACCTCCAAAGAGAATGGGCTCCAAAAAGCCAGTTCAAGCACTAAGGATAAATCCTGGTCCCACTGCCCTACCACTCAAATGTCACACACATTCAGAGGGCCTAGTGTGTGTCTATGCAGATTTCCCCGTTGACAGTCCACAGTCATTAAGCTCCAACTAGCTCAGGCCAGCTGTTTCTTTGGGTATCCCCATCATGGTCTTGACCCCTTTGCTCCGTATAACCCCTCCTCCCTCTCTTTAGCTGGACTCTGGGAGCTCAGCCCAGTGCTGGCTGTGGATCTCTGCATCTGCTTCCATCAGTTGCTGGATGAAGTTTCTGTGATGATAATTAAGGTAGTTATCAATCTGATTACAGGGGAAGGCAACCTCTCCACTATTGCTTAGGGTCTTAGCTGGGATCATCCTTGTGGATTCCTGGAAATTTCCCTAGTGTCAGGTTTCTTACTAGCCCCTAAATGACTCCGTCAATCAAGATATCTCTTGCCTTGCTCTCCCTCTCTGTCCTTCCCCCATCTCGACCCTCCAATTTCCTCACATTCCCCTTCCTGCTTGCCTTCTCTCTTCCCCTTCCCTTTCTGCCCTTCCTTCTCCCCACCTCCCCCAATGCTCCTAATTTTCTCAGGAGATCTTGTCTATTTCCCCTTCCCAGAGGGATTCATGTAGATCTTTCTTAGGGTTCTCTTTGTTACCTAGCTTTTCTGGGGTCATGGATTATAGGCTGGCTATCTTTTGCTTTATGTCTAGTTTCCACTTATGAGTGAATAAATATGCTTGTCTTTCTGGGACTAATAGTTGTGGTCATGATGTTTCTTTATGACAGTAGAACACTGACTAAGACAGTCGGTTAAAGATTGCTACTAAAATTTGACTTCTGTAAATTTGCATGTAAACTCTGTGAGTTCAAGGCCAGCCTGGTCAACAGAGTGAGTTCCAGGACAGCCAAGGGTACACTGAGAAACCCTGACTTAAAATCCCCCGCCCCCCGCTTAAAAAAAATTGTACCTAAATAATTTACACTGGAATATATCTCTTTGTTGTTTTACTGCTGAAATTACGTATGGGAACTAAGGAGACTTTAAGGCGAACCTATGAGATAATGGTGTGCTCCTATACATTTACACTCAGCTTCTCACTTGCTAACATCACATGGAGTCCATTGTCATTCAAACTACAGTACCAACTGACACCAAGATTTCCAAAAGGGAGGTAAGCAGTCTGTGGTGGCTCCCCTTCAGTCCCACTTAATGCTGAATGTGGTGAAAGCTTGTTTGCCTGTTACTTTGTAGGTAAGTAAGTGTCTCACCACACAAACTCTGTGCCATTCCATGCCTTCCCTTGACCCACACCTTCCCTAAAGAGCCAGCCTCAACTCCTCTAGCTCACAGCTTTCCCAACATTCCACATTTTAAAGAGGTGTTGTCTGTCTCTTGATTTGTTAGTATTGGACTTACTGCATTGATTTCCCAGGTTGCTTTTCTACAACCAATTTGCTTAACATAGTTACATAATAATTTATGGCTAAATCAATATCTATATTTGTAATCCTATGAAAATATGGAGTCGCATGGTTAGTGTTTCCCATTTCTTATAAAATCTTAATTTGTTCTTGGTACTAATACTCATCACTCCAAACTTATTGATCTATTAGCTGATTGATTTCCATATTTCTACATAATTGGCTCCCACTTCCTGCAGCATCTGTTTTACTGGAATATCAATAGCATTTTCTATGTATTTAATAATATTAGTTGTGGGTTTAAGCGAACCCCTGGAAAGTTCTGTCTTTGTTTCTCTTGCTGTGTAACAAGTTATCACTACACATTTATTTTGGTGCCCGCTGGACAGGGGATCCTTTTAACTTCTTGTTTTTATTAATATTTCTACTGTCCCATCATTATTTTAAAATTATTAACCCATGCTTCCTCTTTCAATTTATTCTTTTTTATACTGAAAATGGATATAATATATTCTGAGTATGGTTTCTCCTTCCCTATCTTCTCCTACGTTTTCCCCATCTCCCTACCCCTCCAACTCTACGCCTTTTTTCTCTCTTTAGAAAACAAATAGGCAAATTAAACAAAAAACAGAATTAAAAAGAAAAGCAAAATAACACAAGAAGCACACATGCAAACATACACAAATAAAACCAATAAGGACAGAAAATTGGAAGCCATAATAAACAAACAAAATAAAGCATATTCTAGGAAAACACTGTTTACTTGCTTTTGTGTTGCTCATCTCTTACCGGGCCTGGGGCCTACTCTTTTTCTTCTTCCTTTTTTGTTCTTTGGGAAATTTACATCATGCACCCTCAAACCACTCATTTCCAAATTTTTCTTTTTCTACCCTTCATCCTTGTAGTGCTCCCTAAAGAAAAACTTAACATGAAATAATAAAAAAAGTAAAAATAAAAAAATAAAAATATTAATCAAAACCCAAACCCAAACCAAACAAATGACAAAGAAGCAAACAAAACAAAACAAAGCCCACTTTACTCCTCCATTTTGCCTTCCTCTCCAGTACCTCTTCATTCACCTTAGTGGCCTTGGGGACTGCTGTGTATTATACTCTTTTGTCTAAACAGCTTTACTTGCAAATGTTCATCGTGCAGTGTATTGTTGGTCAAGTTCAAGGTTTCTGGCCTCTGGTATATCATCAATGCTGGGCCCTTACCGAATTGCCTGTAGGGTGCCCTGTTGTGCCCTAAGTCATGGAGCTCCTGCAGCTATGGTTCCTCAGGGCCAGTTTTTCACATGTTCCAGCAAGTCATCGGTGGGTAGATGCTGGGGAGTGCCAACTCAAAGTCCTGGATGTGTGCCTGGGTGGTAGCTGAGTTGGTCAGTCCAGGCTACTGGGACCACACCCCTCAGGTGAGGGGCAAAGCCAGCTCTCCCATGACCATGGTGAGGAGTAGGGCCAGCTTTCTCAAGTGAGGAGAAGTAGAAGAGGGGACAGCTCTCTTATGAGGAGTGGAGAGAGAAGGGAGCAGGCGCTGGTCTCTAGTGAGGGGGGACTGGCTCTGCAAGGCTTGTCTACTTCATCACACGGTTCAACACATGACTTACATGGGCCCCTGTGGTAACATGAGCAACAGTTATCAACAGCGACCCCAGCTGCATCAGGACTACGGACCTAGACAGGGCCATTAGGAGCAGCTTGGGCCTGGTTGTCACCATGATCCCAGGTGGCAGCACAGATCTGTCTGTAGAATGGGCCAAACACTAGCGTAATCCCTGGATTCCAATATGGCCCCAGGTGGCAGCCCAGAACCCAGGTCTCCTTGTGACTTTTGGTGGCAACATGGGCCATGAACAGCAACATAGACTCTGACTGAGGAGGAACAAAGACCCAGACATGGTTCTGGGCAGAAGCCGAGGCATGGATTTCACTTTTTCTGGGTCCTACACTTAAGTGTGGCTTGTAACTCCAGTGAAACTACATTGAAGAAAATTAATATTTCATTTGCAAACTGACCGATATTTCTTACATATGCAACAATTAATGATCTCATTCTCCTTTATAACTTTCCACTTTCCACTTTTTACTTGTATTCTATTTAACTGAGTTTATAATAATGTCGTGCTGTTTATTCCACCACGGTATTTATTTATTTATTGTTTTGAGCCATATATTTTTCTCCACTCCCCTCCCCTCCCCTTCTACTCTCTCCCATGATCCCCATACTCTCAATTGACTCAGGAGATCTTGTCTTTTTCTACTTCCCATGTAGATAAGATCAATATGTGCCTCTTTTAGGTTCTGTAGGTTTAGGTTCTCTGGGGTTGTGAATTGTAGGCTGGTTTTTCTTTCTTTTGTCTAAAAGTCACTTATATTGAGTACATATTATATTTGCATTTCTGGGTCTGTGTTACCTTACTCATGCTTTCTAGATTCATCCACTTGCCCGCAAATTTGAAGATGCCGTTATTTTTTTCCGCTGTGTAGTACTCCATTGTGTAAATGTGTCACATCTTCTTTATCTATTCTTGGGTTGAGTGGCATTTTGACTGTTTCCAGGTTCTGACTATTTCAAATACTACTGTTATGAACATTGTTGAGCACCTGTCCTTAGGGTATGATTGAGCATCCTTTGGGTATATACCCAAAAGTGGTATTGCTGGGTCTTGAGGAAGGTTGTTTCCTAACTTTCTGAGAAACTGCCATACTGATATCCAAAGGGCCTGTACCAGTTTGTACTCCCACCAGCAATGGAGGAGTTTTCCCTTTACCCCACATTCTCTCCACCATAAGTTGTCATCAGTGTTTTGATCTTGACCATTCAGACAGGTGTAAGATGGAATCTCAGGCCGGGCGGTGGTGGCGCACGCCTTTAATCCCAGCACTTGGGAGGCAGAGGCAGGCGGATCTCTGTGAGTTCGAGGCCAGCCTGGTCTACAAGAGCTAGTTCCAGGACAGGAACCAAAAGCTACGGAGAAACCCTGTCTCGAAAAATCAAAAAAAAAAAAAAAAAAAAGATGGAATCTCAGAGTTGTTTTGATTTGCATTTCTTTGATGGTTAAGGATGTCGAACATTTCCTTAAGTGCCTTTCAGTCATTTAAAATTTCTCTGTTGAGAGTTTTCTGTTTAGTACTGTACCTCATTTTAAAAAATTGGATTATTAGTTTTTTTGATAACGTTTCTTGAGCTCTTTGAAGATTTTGGAGATCAGTCTGGTGTGGGGTTAGTGAAGATCTTTTCTCATTCTGTAGGCTGCCACTTTGTCTTGTTGACTGTGTTTGCTTTATGGAAACTTCTCAGTTTCAGAAGGTCCCATTCATTTTTGTTGTTCTCAGTGTTTGTGCTACTGGGAATATATTTAGGAAGTGGTCTCTTATGCCAATGTGTTCGAGTGTACTTCCCACTTTCTCTTCTATGAAGTTCAGTGTGGTTGGTTGTGGTCTTTAATACATTGGGCTTTAATACATGGAGATAAATTTGGATTTACTTTTATTCTTCTACATGTTCATATCCAGTTATGCCGGAACCACGTATTGAATATGATTTTTTTTCCATTTTATATTTTTTTGCTTCTTTGTCAAAACTCAGGTGTTCATTGTGTGGATTGATTTCTGGGTCTTCTATTAAATTCAATTCAATTGGTCCTCCTGTCTGTTTTTATGCCAATACAAAGCTATTTTCAGCTCTGTAGTAGAGTTTGAAGTCAGGGATTTTGATGCCTCTAGAAGTTCCTTTATTGTTCTTTCAAGGTCTGTGAAGAATTGTGCTGAGATTTTGATGGGCATTGCATTGAATCTGTAGATTGATTTTGGGAAGATTGTCATTTTTACTATGTTAATTCTACCTACCCAAGAGCATGGGAGATCTTTCCATTTTCTGGTATCTTCTTCAATTCCTTTTTTCAGAGGTTTAAAGTTCTTGTCTTATAAGGTTTTCACTTGTTTGGTTAGAGTTACTCTAAGGGACTTTATGTTGTCTGTGACTATTGTAAAAAGTGATGTTTCTCTGATTTCTTTCTCAGCCCATTTATCATCTGTATCAAGGAGGCCTATTGATTTTTTTTTTGAGTTAATATTGTATCCTGCTGTATTACTGGATATTATAGGAGTTTCTTGGGGGAATTTTTGGGGTCACTTATGTAAACAATCATATCATCAGCAATATGACAAAAAAGTTTTTTTTTTTTTTAACCCAGAACACAGGCTGCTATGTGTTTTCTAAACACTGACCCTGATCCCTGGTCTAGGTATTCATAGCTGTCACTGTATATTTTTCCTTCTCTTGTTGCTGTCTGGTACTGTGAACTACATAGTTATGAACATTGGAATTGTTCTTGGAGTAGTCTTTCTAGCTTGATGGTTTTTCATCCTCTGGTGTCTACTGTTTGCTCAGTCCCTTAAGCCGCCATTCCCAACCATTTTGTTTCAGTTCCCACTGAAAGCTTTGTTGGTGGTAGAAGCTCGGCCAATGCTTGGCATTTGATTTAAAGCCATGGTTGTCAGCCTTCCTAATGCTGTGACACTTTAATACAGTTCTCCATGCTGTGGTAATGCCTAACCATAACTTAGATTATTCATGATTGTAATTTTGATACTACTGTGAGTTGTTATGTAAATATCTGTGTTTTATGATGGTTTTAGGTGAGCCTTGTGAAAGGATCACTGGATCCTGCAAAGGGGTCATGACCTGCAGGTGGAGAACCACTGGTTTGAGGTTGTCATTATTAATTTTGATTTCACAGTGATGTGGCCAGCATTACTCAGCTGTGATTTCAATGACTCCTAGATTCAAAGATTCCAAATCAGTAGTAGCCATCATGTTCTTTCATCTTGAAAGCCCATTTCAGTATAATTTGATGAACAGTATGTTCTACCATTTTTTTTAAGGAAGTAAGATATTATTTAGCTCCCATTTCTAGGCAATAGTGTATCCTGGTAGGAAGTCATACTGTTAGGAACTTGAGAAAGTTGCTTACACTACAGCCTAGTCAAGAAGTAGAGAGCTATAAATGCAGAGTAGCTGGTGTGTGACTCCCTTCTTCCATTTTATATATTCCAGGGCCCTTTGCCCAGGAAATGGACCTGCCCACCATTAGATTAGCTTCCCCATATCAGTTAACACAATCAAGATAATCCCCCACAGGCGTACCCAGAAACATATCTCTTAGGTTACTCTGGACATGATAGTGTTGATTGATAGTATACTGAGGACGGCCATGTCCCTCTTCCTCAGTTCTGGTCGTTTAAAAGAAAAATAGAGGGTGACAGATGCTGGGCACACAGGGGACTTTTCCCTGCATTGTACTCAGGGGAGCACTATTGGGCTGGATTCCTAACATACTTTTACCTGAAAATCATGAATGATTTATTGAACTGGAAACTTGGTGGCTTAACCTTCTTTGGGATTTTGCCAAAAGAATTAATTTCTAAAATATGGTCAACAAATATGGTGAGTGCTCTCTGAGAACAACTCTTCAGAAAAAAAAATAATATGTAAAATGTACTTGTATATGTGGCAGAGAGGCAAAAGGAAAAACATATGGAACAATTGTGATACTGTCATAGAGGATGTGGAGGGCAGACATGTATACCATATGGAGACAGTTGTGATAACGTATCATGCATAGAGGGCAGACATGGACACTGATGTGGGAGTGTCATATATCAATCTGTTGATTTCATTGGTTAAGTAATAAAGAAACTGCTTGGCCCTGATAGGTTAAAACATAGGTGGGAGGAGTAAACAGAACAGAATGCTGGGAGGAAAAGGAAATGAGCTCAGAGGCCATGCTCCCCTCTCCCAGGCAGACGCGATGAAGCAAGCTGCCAGGTCAGACATGCTGAATCTTTCCCAGTAAGCGCACCTAGCAGTGCTACACAGATTATTAGAAATGGGCTAAATTAATACGTGAGAATTAGCCTAGAAGAGGCTAGATGAAATGGGTTAGGCAGTGTTTAAATGAATACAGTTTGTGTGTTGTTATTTCGGGTAAAGCTAGCCGGTGGTGGGAGCTGGGTGGCGGAATGCAACCCGCAGCTCCTACAACAGGACACCATATAGAGACAGTTGTGATACTGTAGCAGGGGATATGAGGGGCAGACATGGACACCATTATTGGACTGTGAGAATGCTCTCACACAAGCTCTCTGAAACTTCCTTGCCATCTCATTCTTCTTTGATAATTATGCACTTGAATAATTTGAATGCAGTTTTGCTAATTATTGTAGCATTAAAATGCAAAAACTGTCCAAGTACTTCAGGCGATCATGATGGTGTTCATGAAATTTAGTCTTAGCCAGAATGTTTTTTTCTACAACATGGAATGCTCCTGGCTCATTTCTTTCTTATGATCAAAGATTATAATTATTACATTACCTCATCTTCAATCTTTTTTTTTCCTTTACTTACATTTTCTTTGTTAAAAATGGCTCCATGAACCACTCATTATATAGATTCTGTTTCACTGACAATGCACATTAACCATAGAATAAACACTCTCAGGTGTAATTATTCTATATGCTTCAAATTTCTTTTCTAACATTTAATTCATCTAAAAATAAATTTAGAGTTTTTAATTTTTTTCTAACTATTAAACATGTTTTTGTCTTAATACACAACACAACAATAACACCAAAGTACCTACTGTGCACTAGGAAGACTTTTGATTTCTTACCTATGTTATTTTATATCTTCTACCCAAATGAGGTTGCTACTAAGTTGTTCCTTCATGCTGATATGAACACTGAACCCAACCAGGTTTAATAATTCAATCAAAGTCATTCCAAGTCTCCTCTTATTTCCCACATCAGGGAAACCCAAGTTTCACAGATCTGAAGTACCAGCTGGGTATCTGCTTAAAATGTTTTGAAACCTGCACAGTCCTCTGCCTGTATTCCAAGGTTGGAAGACTTGAAATCTGATGAATCGTTTATATCTAGAGAAACACAGCTCTGGGTTATGAAATGTGGAAGCAATGCTTTTCTCCAAGCTATTTTATTACTGATTTTTCTGGTGTATTGTTAGGAAAGCAGTTATTGTCTGTGTATTTTATATTATGTCACTATTAGAACTGTAATACTACAGATAAAATTTCTCACATAATTATCCTTCTAGGGTCCACGAGGGGTACACCCACATACTGAGACAATGGGGATGTTCTATCGGGAATTCACCAAGGCCAGCTGGCCTAGGTCTGAAAAAGCATGGGATAAAACCGGACTTGCTGAACATAACAGACAATGAGGACTACTGAGAACTCAAGAACAATGGCAATGGGTTTTTGATCCTACTGCACATACTGGCTTTGGGGGAGCCTAGGCAGTTTGGATGCTCACCTTACTAAACTTGGATGGAGGTGGGCGGTCCTTGGACTTCCCACAGGTCAGGGAACCCTGATTGCTCTTTGAGCTGATGGGGGAGAGGGACTTGATCGGGGGAGGGGGAGGGAAATGGGAGGCGGTGGCGGGGAGGAGGCAGAAATCCTTAATAAATAAATAAATTTTAAAAAAATTATCCTTCTAGGATAATGAAATAGGTTACCATAGTCCTGAAATGGCATTAAATATATGAACACATCACCTGAAAATACTATAAAACTACTTTCTGTATGATAGTGTTGAAGATTATACCCAGTTCCTTACATATGTTAAGCAAGTATTGTATTAGGCTATGCTCAGGGACCCAAGTGCCTCATTGTTTACATGGAGGGGCATCTTCCATAAATCAGAACTTCCAGACAATATCAGTAGTGAGTATACATATTTATTTACTATAAAATAATTCAAATATTCTTTAAAAATATTTTCATAGACAAACAAAAGGTTTATGAATTTTGATATGTGATACTTTCCTAGACAGAAATTGGCTCTTAATCAATTTTGAGTATGATTAATATTTTATAAATATTCGTACAATACTCCAATCATTCAAAAAATGAGTTCAAGTTTATTTTATTGCTTAAAATTAAGGTGTGATATTAACAAAGTATGGAAAATGTTTAAATATATATTAAAATATAGAGTATCTTTTAATCTGAGAGGTGGTTTCTTTGTTGCTTCTTTGTTTTTTCTTGATGACACAAAATGTTTAGCTCCTGTGATTAATTCCCTACTTTCCGACTAAATACACAAACTCACCACAACAAAAGTGAAGCCACAGAAAATTTGTTTCCAAGACTTGGGAATGGCTGCAGCTGTATAAAACTTCTGGAAGTTTTGCACAAATGGTCTGAGAAGAACCAATTCAGGTTTGACTCCATAGTATCACCTTCAAGGCTCAATTAACATACCTTCTCAGCTAAGAAAGATAATATAAAGAACTGATATTCCATGTTTAACTTTTTGAATAAAAGCCTTGAGGATGATGATGATGTTGATGATGATGATGAAAATGATAATCATGGTTGAGGGTGTTGTTAAAATTCTTTCCTGAGCAAGATTGCAATGCGAATAACATTTACCCCTTCTTCCTATGAGCCTCATGCAAAGCTAAGTTCATCCCAGGGAGCCCATGAGTTTACTGGGCCTACCAAGTGTGGCTGAGGGGTCAGTAACAGAAATGAGAGTGAGCTCAAAAAAACCACACTGCAAAGTTTTCATGCATCATGGGTAATGGCTTCCCCAAAGCCACATAGATGAAACCTTCAGAACCTATTGCTCCAGTACCTCCTCAGACCCTGAGACAATAGATAGTTAGGGGAGACCTACATAGAAATGACTGAAGGCCTGAGGGTCCTGTGACACCTTCTTTGTTCCTTCTGGGATAGAATGTCCAAGAGTTTACACTAAAATTGACTCCTGTAAGTAAGCTTGTTTTTGAGGCTAGGACCTTAGAGCAGTGGCTGTAAGAGAGTATGATGTACACATGGGAACATATGCTGTGAGGACACATATGTTGTGGTGGACATGTGGAGGTCAAAGGTCAGATTGGCGACGTTAGTTCTCTCCTTCCACCATTACATGAGTTCTCTAGATTCATTCAGATTACTCCATGCACAGCACACACATTTACTTGCTGAGCCATCTTGCCAGACCACATTTAGTTTTGGCACAGTATCCTAAATGTATAACAGATGGCTTAAGGAATTACATGTGTAGTAATAAGGGCAGCGGCGGGGCTGCGTTCCCAGCACCCCAGACGCCTGCTCAGCTAGCTTATGCCCCGAAATAATTACACGGACACTGTATTCTTTTAAACACTGCTTGGCCCTTTCTCTTCTAGGCTAATTCTCATATATTAATTTAGCCCATTTCTAATCATCTGTGTGTAGCACCCCAAGGTGCGCTTACCGGGGAGATTCTAGCCTAGTCCATCCTGGGTCGGAGCTTCATCCTGGGAGCGGGGCATGGCGTCTCTCTCAGGCATCTGCTCCCGAGAGGAGAGCTGTGGCGTCTCTGACCTCACTTCCTGTTCCTCCCAGCGTTCTGTTCTGATTACTCCTCCCACCTATCTTCTAACCAATAAAATGGGCCAAGGCAGTTCCTTTATTAGCCAATGACCTTCCTCCATCATACATGGAATGAACAAAAGTCTTTAAATAACTCAAAGAATATTTAATAAGCATTTAGAGACAGTGTAAGAAAGGATTTTTCAAACAAACAATGCATAAATCAAAGCCAAAAAGGAAAAAATGAAGGAAAAATATGATTAGATATGACTGTGTCAACAGTGTGAAGAATGCACAGGCTTCACCATTGCATATTATGTTTTTATATGCACACTCAATGATTCAAATCATATTGTCAAAGTAATTATAGTACCAGTCACAATAATTAAGTTATGCAACCATTCTAGGCGTTCATCAACAGAGGAATGGATAATGAAACTATCGTGTCTTTATACAACTGATTATTATATAAAGAAAAATGATGTTCTATCATTTGTAGAAGAATGGTACAAATGGTATTATTAAGTTAACTAACTCAGTCTTAAAAAGGTAAATATGAGCTGGGCAGTGGTGGTGCCTGGCTTTTAATGCCAACACTCAGGGAAGCAGAGACAGGTGAGTCTCTGTGAGTTTGAGGCCAGTCTGGTCTACAGAGCTAGTTCCAGGAAAGCCAGAGCTACACAGAGAAACCCTGTCATGAAAAAACAAAAAAAAAATCTGTTTGTGGCTTCTAGATTTTTATATGTATATATAGAATCATGTATAGCCACATATGGTTATGTCAAGTTAAATTAGGAAATTGTCCAGGGAAATGAAAGTGTCGAATGTTTTAGCCCTCTGAGCATAACTGATGTCATTTTAGACTTTGTATTTGGCAGCCATGGCAACTAGAGCAATTGTGCAAAGAGATGAAGTTTGATATTTTTAAAAAATAAAAACTGTTTGATACTTTAATATACATAAGTTTTGATCAGATCTACCTCCATTTCCTTCCCTCAGTTTTCTCTCTTAGCTCACCCACAATTTCCTTCTCCCTACTTCATGTACTTTTATTATTTTTTAGCCTACTGAGTCTACCTATGCTACCTGTATATACTTGGGTATAGGACAATTTATTTGAGCTTGATTAGCCTCTCAATGGCTACATATCTGAAGAAAAATGACTTTCCGTCCCTGTTATCCATCCTAAAAGACCCTCAGCTAGAGGTGGTGTGTTATAAGCCCTTTATCAATGCTGATATTTTAGCCAACTTGATCTTGTATATGCAATAACAGCTTCTGTTAAGTTCCTGGTCACAACCGTCCTTTCATGTCTAGACTATATTATTTGCTGCAAATGCCCACTACCTCTGGCTCTTACAATATTTCTACCTTCTCTTCTATGGTGATCCTTGAGCTTCGATGGTAGGGAGTGAGTATAGATGTCCCATTAAAACAGCGCATTCTGCACTCTTTTACTTTCTTCGTGTTGGTTACTCTATACTTGGGTCATAGGACAGAGAAAACTAACTGGCACTGACCTGATTGCTGCAGTTCTACTGGTCAGTTTTCACAGTGCTGGGAAGTTCTATGCATAACTCCAGGGAAGAAAAGTGACAGCAGTGTTACCCGGATGTGACTACTGTAAGTTATGATAATGACTGACCTGTTAAGATGTGCTCACTGGTGCAGTAGTGACACAAATGTTATAGGAATAATCAACTGCTTTCTGATTGGACAGAAAGCCTGCCCATAATATAGAACTCATGCATGCTATGAACTCAAAATGCTATGGTTGGCTAGGTTATGTGCCCCATGGGGAGAACTTAACACTATTATTCTGCTAAGTGGACATAGTAATAAGCATCCCCCTAGGTTCTTATCTTCATATCCATAGTTCAATACATCTCTCAGTCCTCATCAGAGAAGCTTCTTTTTCAGTAGATTAGTACAGAAACCCACAAGTGATCAATGTGAAAAGAATAAGAAGTTTAATTTTAAAACAAAAATCAAGGCATCTCTCATTTGAAAGTTTCACCAAGTGGGGTGAATTTAAACATCCCAGGCTTATTTTATCTATTGAATCTTCAGCAGTAAATTTGCTATCACTTATGAAGAAATCAGTGCTACTTCCTCATTGCATACATTTTGATTTTATGTTTTCAGTTCTTTGATGTAGCTAGCTGAAATTGTGTATGTGTGCATGTTAAGAGTTCTCAAAAGTCTCAAAGCCAAGAGTGGTGGTACACACCTTTAATCACAACACTCAGGAGACAGAGGCAGGAGTATCTTTGTGAATTCGAGGCTAGCCTGGTCTAGAGTGAGTGCTAAGATAGGCTCCAAAGCTACACATAGAAACCGTGTCTTGAAAAACCAAAACCAACCAAACCAAAAGAAAAAAAAACCTCTAAAGTAAATATGAAGGAAAATCTTGTAAGTATATATCTGAAGATGGTAACAAGAAACTTTTCTCTGTGTTTCAGTTCTACTGTGTTAGGAAGTACCTGTGTAACTAATCAGATGCCTACAGGAACCCAATATAATTCCATACATGCTTATTAAGTTCTTCCTAAATCTCTAGGTAGAAGATTAATCTACTGTTTTTATGTTTTATTCCAGCTTTTTTTAAAAGAGATGTTTTTTTCTTAATGTGTCTGTACTCACATAAGATGTAATGACATCTTATCATTACCAGATACTTTCCAGGTTTGAAAAATTAAAAGACGAAGATGCCTTCAAAGTGTGCTTAAATCTTGCTATTGAACACTGCTGTTTGTTTATAAGCAAAACCAACAGAAGTATCATAATCTAGAGATGGGAAAGAGACAGTGATAATGTTACAAGAACCTTACTTCACATATACATCACCTTTTTACATTATAACAGTGCAAAGTTCCTCTATAAAGTACATACCATAAATAAAATAAAATATACTTTTGAATGCCTGGGCACTTCCATTCCAACTTTTATAAAAATGAGCCATGCTATTGTTTTGTATTCTCGCTTATTTTAATTGTGTAGTCATCCCTTTGACAGTAAATCAAAGCTGACAGGAAGCAGCCATGTAGGTGCTGGAGGTGATGTTTTCACAGGTCAAGCCTGCAAAACAGTCTGATGGGCCACATTCTTCCATGCAATATTTTGTGCAGATCAGACATTTGATAAAAGCTAAATAAGAAGTATATAGCAATATTGTTGTGGTGCCATCTTTGCCTGCCCTGAAGCTTGTCTCCTCAAACTACAGCATAAGTAGAAAAAATGAAAAACTCTAACGTCTGGTGGAAATTCTTGCAAAGAATCATTATATTCTGGCTTGCAGGAGCGCCCCCTCACAAGATGGAACTGAAAAAGAGGATAAGATACAAATAGTCAGCTGTGTTCTTTCTTAAAGTAGGAGATAAGGTTTCCACACAGAAGGAATCTTCTCTATAAAGTAGCATTCATATTAATAAGATTAAAAATTAAGCCAAAGAAAATCATTATAAGCAAACTCTTTAAAATGAATCCAAGCCTTCCTGTATTCACTTCCTTACTGAATTGACCAGTAGGCAATTTGCTGTAGGCAGTTTTATAGCTTATTCTTCTTTGTACATTATTGACACTAACTCCTTCTTTGTGCCTTCAAGTCACTGCGAAGGCTGAAGAGGCTCCAGAGCCGTGAGGAACTTGTGTTATTCTTGTCTTTTCTTAATCTAATGCCAGTATAAGTTTTGGTCTGTTTGGGACTTTGGGAAGATAGAATAGAAGGGGAATTTTGCCACTTCATTCCTTGTGTCATTATCAGCTGTTTACATAGGGCTACTTCATGGGTATACAGCATCTGCAGTGACAGAGAGCCTGACCCACAGAGGGATCCCACTCTTTGAAAGGGCTCCACCCTTCATGCCACTGTTATCTTGGCGTTCTGAATAACTTTGTAGAATTGTGTGGGACAGGCACAGTTCTTTTCCCTCATAAGATTGGAATTCTAGTGAACCTACTAGATTCCAGAGAGACTCCAGTAAGCCACCAGGTAAGAAGGGTGCATCTGTGGAGTTGTCAGAGTGATGGCAACCTGGAGATCTCACAATTTTTATCTTAGCCAGAATTTGCTCTAGTTAAAAAATATGGGGGTGAGGATTTCCATGCTACTAAAGATGAACAACCAGAGGTACCTACAATGTTATTTTTTTCTTTTGTTACTGCCTATTACACACCAACCGTTTTGCTGGAAAGGATAAAAGAGAAATGGCGAAGGAGGCACCAGTATGTCTTTTTGTATTTAATCATTCCATACAGCATTAGCTAACAGAAGAATGTGTTGGTGGAGAGATCACATATTTGAGAGCGTGGAAGAAACAGTGGAGTTTGTGAGCATCTGTTGTTCTGCTAAGAACATAGCGCATGATTACAAACATACTCAGAGATCCAAACTGCTTCTGGCTTACTGTGCAAGTCTCTGTGATGCTTAATCTTGCTTGCCAATTTGGCAAGATTTAGAGGCACCTAGAAGACATGTGTTTGTGTTTGTCTTTATTTCCAAAGATGTTTAACTGTGCTGGGAAAAGGACCCACTGTGCATATGGGTATCACTATACCAAGGGCAAGGATTTAAGTCTGGATAATGGGAAATGTGAGTGGTGCATCAGACTTCATTTTTGTCTTCTTCCTGATGTGAACACAATGTGATAAGCTCCCTCATATTCTGTCTACAGTGACATCAGCCTCCCTTACCGTAACCAGGCCTTTCCCGTGATGATGGATTACATGCTCAATCTATGAACCCCAAATATCCTTCCTTTTTAAAGTTGCTCTCAGTTGTCATTTTGGCACAGCAGAGAGAGCAGTAACTAGTACTGAAATTTGGTATCTAGATGTATCAGCATGAATAAACGCAGGCAAATATTAAAGAATATATGCAAATTTAATGATTAAATAAAACTTACAGAACCGAGGTTCCTGCGTAGCACAGGAGGTAGGAAAGAAAAGGACGAGTGGCCTCCCGCGCGCCCAATTTATTCCCCGATTTATTCGTATGCATTCGCCCGAGGCAAACCCACCCCCTAAAAGGGGCTGGCTTAACCCTTCATCTAGGAGTAGGGTTGCTGCTATGATATGATTGACCATACAGTTCATAGGCCTTTGGAACTTGTTTTCAGTAAGGATGTGAAAATATATGGAGATGGAGATGCAGACTGGAGATGCTCTTGAATGTTGCAAATAAGCAAAGCTTAACAGGACATCATGGAAGACGTGAGACCAAAATTCCAAGAGGAAATTTCAGACAATAGAGATTTTGGAAGACAACAAAGACTGAGTTGGTTGGGCTAGAGGCCACTGATATTACATTCTGGAAATATGAATGAAGGTATATTCAAAAGCATTACTTTCTAATTTATCAGAGGAACTTCAAGACATCATAACATCTAGAATTTGTCATGATTAGTACTTACTGCTCCTAGCTCTACACTGAGAAAGTGCAGAATAATATGAACATGTGTGATACATTAAAAAAAAAAACATTGTGAGAGTTTAAAGATGTATACAAGGTAAGGTAGGTTGTGCAGAGCAGCTATAAGATTTTAAGAGATTAGTATCATTTAAAAAAGCAACCTCTTTCACTGTGATAATAAGAAGATTCATCAACAGATAGTGCTAACGTTTGAAACTACAAAGAAAGACCTCAAATTGAGAATGCCACTGAAAGGATCCTCTGCAGAAAACCACTTCCAAGGCACACCGAAGTCTTTACAGCTGTGTTGGAAGGGGGCAAGCATCATCTTGAAGTGGCAGCACATTCAGCAATGACTCAGTCATCTTACGGCTCTAATTTTACAAGTATGAAAAATAAAAGAGATTTACGTTAAGGCTCTAGAAAACCAGTGAGATCTGGAGATAGGCAGCAGAGTCCAGTTTCTTGCAAGGAGGCCCCGAGAACCCATTGCTTCTGGTGAAGAAGTGCCAGGTTGCAGAGAAAACTGACCTCAGCATGATGAAGATGCCAGGCTTATAATTTTACATCCCCTGAGAGGGTGGACCAGTCCGAGTAAGAGGCTGGCTAGATGTGCTTCAGAAGGTGGAATAACTGGAGGATGGACTCCTATTGTATATTTACCTATTACAGGTACCAGAAGCCAAACATGGACCTTCAAGGTTTGGTATTGACCTCACTGGGTTAAGGGCTTCTTTAGTTCACTATTTTTTGACTGTCCCTTATTTTGGAATGGGAACGTTTACTCCATGCCCCTGCATATTGGATGTGTGTAGTGTATTTTTTTTTTAATTTTACAGGGCTCACAGTTAAGAATCTCTCTTGAGAAAAGTTAGAAGGGAAGGAGGTCGGGCCTTGGGAAAGCAGGAGGATTGGGATAAAGGAAGGTTGGACAGGGGAGCACGGAAGCACAATTCTTAGTTAAGGGAACCACTTTAGGGTTGGCAAGAGACCTGATCCTAGAGGGGCTCCCAGGTGCCCAAGCTGAGGTCCCCAGTTAGTTCCTTGGGCAGTTGAGAATAGGGAACCTGAAATGACCCTATCCTTGAGCAATACTGACGAATATCTTGCATATCATCATAGAACCTTCATCTGGTGATGGATGGAGATAGAGACAGAGACCCACACTGGAGCACTGGACTGAGCTCCCAAAGTCCCAATGAGGAGCAGAAGGAGGGAGAACATGAGCAAAGAAGTCGGGACCACGAGGGATGCACCCACCCACTGAGACAGTGGAGCTGATCTATTGAGAGCTCACCAAGACCAGCTGGACTGTGACTGAAAAAGCATGGGATAAAACTGGACTCTCTGAACATGGCGAACTATGAGGGCTGATGAGACGCAAAGGACAATGGCACGGGGGTTTGATCCTAGGTAATGTGATGGCTTTGTGGGAGCCCAGCCAGTTTGGATGTTCACCTTCCTAGATATGGACGGAGGTGGGAGGTCCTAGGTCTTACCACAGGGCAGAAAACCCTGACTGCTCTTTGGACTGGAGAGGGAGGGGGAAAGGAGTGGGGGGAGGGGGAGAAGGGTGGGAGGAGGGGGAGAAGGGTGGGAGGAGGGGGCGTAGGGGGGGAGAAGGGGGAGGGAATTGGGAGGCTGGGAGGAGGTGGAAACTTGTTTTTTTTTTCTCCATTTCTCAATAAAAAAAAAGTAAAAAAAAAAAAAGAAAAAAGAATCTCTCTTGAGTTTCAGAAGATACTTGGGATGTTGAACAGTACTATGATAGTTATTGTTTGGGGGACTTATACAGATGAGCTAAATTCATTTTGAAGACCACAGGTGGAGTGCTCATATTTAAACTTTGGGTACCAACTTTGCAAGGAGGATATTTGTGGTGCTTAATCTTGATTGTCAACATGGAAGCAGAGAGTCACCAGGGAAACACAATGGGCTTGTTTGTGAGTGTATCTGCAGAGAGGTTGGACTGAGGAAGGAAGATCTACCTTGAACATGGAAGCATCACACTGTGTCCTCTGGCCCAGAAGGAATGTAGAAGAGAAATCAGGGGAGCGCCAGCATTTGTTTGTCTCTGCCTGCTGGCCATGTGACTAGGTGTCTTTTGCTTCTGCGACAGTTTTCACCCCGACACTTTCATTGCCATGAGAGGGAAATATACCTTCATGTCAAAATAACATTCTTTCCTGAAGTAGCTTTTGTCAGGTATTTTGTGTCAATAAAGAGAAAATAATTATTAAAATAATGTAGCCACTTTTTAAATAATTTATCCCCAAGTGCTCTAATGCCCGGAAAGAAAATCATCAAAAGAGAGAGAGAGAGAGAGAGAGAGAGAGAGAGAGAGAGAGAGACAGTTTTCATTTTAGCAATGGACAGCTTGTCTCATGATACTGGCCAATTTTTCATTTTGGGGTCCATTGTGCTCTCAGGCACTTTGAGGCCTGGGGTGGAGTGTTAAGACTTAAAAGTCGGGTGCCAAGTTTATAAGAGACAGACTGGTGATAGATAATTTTCGTTTTAATGTGAGAGAAAAACATGGTAAGCTTCCTTTTCCATACAGGAATCGTACCTCCTGGTCCCTGCCCACTCCCCCTTGGTTGTCCTACTTCCATGTCTAGCTAGCCATGAGTCAGCATCACCTGCAGCTTTCCTCACTCTGATGTTTAGTCTGAGATATTAGGCAGTCTCACATATTTTCTTCTTAAGGCTTCATTATGTAATCTCTGTAACTTGCAGTTTGCATAAGATCTTCTATATTTGTAAATCAACACTCACATGTTTCCTGGAGATGTCTACTTTCTTCGTATCTAGACATTTAATGCATTTTCAGTTAAGAAAATGATAACTTCAAATTTCTATTCCTTTAAAAGGTTTTGTATGTTACCTTATGGAGGTGCCAGAGAAAAGTGATTTGGATTGCTTATAATTGATATAAAAGACCATATAGCAACATAAGTGGACCTAAACAGCTAAAGAGGTGCACTTATTTCTCACTCCAAGTCAGAATTATATATATATATATATATATAATTATATATATAATTATATATATATATATATGCAAGTTCTTTGCTTGTTTTAGTTCAAAGAGTGAGATTTAGATGTTGTCATTAGTGAGTTATTTTAAAATAATAACTTTAAAAGCATAACACCCCGCAATCTAATCAGCAGGAGGACTTGACTGCCTGTGCGTGCTCACGTGTGTGTGTGGGGGGAGTGCATGTGTGTGCACGCCCGTGAGCATGCTCGCACTTGTGCCTGCGTTCTCTAAGGACAGCGTTCTCTTTTGGTTAATTCCACTTCTTATTTGTAAAACTCACTTTTAAAGAAAATTGTTCTGTCATTAGAAGTGATTAATCCACCTCCACATTTTCTATCATCACCGCATTTAATTAACATGGTGTGTTCCTTCCTTTGAGAGATTAGCAATTAAACAGTTCCAACTCACCTCATCAACACACACCTGAAAAATTAAAATAGATGCCTGCTCTTAATTGTTGCTGCATCGTGGTCTCCTTGCATGATGACCTTCAACTGATTTTCCTCTCTTTCTCTCCCTCCCTCCCTCTCTCCCTCCTTCTCTCTCTCTCCTTTCCCCCCTCTCTCTCTTTCTCTCTTTTCTTGAAGATTTCCATTTATATAAAGAGTCATTTAAAATAATTTTCTAAGGTTTTCCAAGACAGATTTCTGTAAGCTTTAGTAATCATGAACTGAATTAAAAATAAATGCACTCCTACCAATGTATTCACATTAAGGGTCTACAATAAACATTCATTCCACAAGCAAAACCACAAGTTTAAAATAAGGAGAAGCTGAATTTCAGACCAGTGCTTGCTGCCTACGAGACTGAATAAACTACACAGAATAAAACAGGAAAATGAGTAGCCTTGTCTCTTTCCATGTGGGACTTTTCTCTTATTCCAAAACCCCAGCTTCACTAAATGGCCAATTTTTAATTGTTGTTACTGGCATATTGAATATGCAAAGTGATAGTTTAAAGTGCCAAGACTTTCTCGCTGATAGTTCAGTGATTCATACTTGTCAAAAATCTTTTGGCTGCCAATGAGAATGCTTTCATTTAAAATTAGTCCTGCAGAATGATTCGTGAGCCTTAGTGCCGGAGTCATGTCGTCGATATATCTCTGGCACTGAGCTCCACAGCTCTGCAGCTTGATCAGCTGTGGTTTTCAGTGATGGTCTCTCTCTGTTGCACATATATGTTTTCCTTAATGAGTAAAATTTTTAAATAATATTTTACTATGAAAACCTATTGGCTCATTTCTGTCACCCAGGGCCAGGTCTCCGGGGCTATGAAGAATGAAGTTCGCAGAATCAAGAGAAAGGGCACTCAATATGCAAATGTATTAGAGAAACAAAGGAGAAACTCTTGCTCAATAGGAGGGGCTCCAAGAGTGAGAAACAAAACCATTCACGTGGTGGAATTTGTGGTTTTCAAAGAATGACTAATGGGGTATGGAATGATTGATGCCATCCTTGTGCATGCAATGGCAGATTTCCTCCTGGTGCTAGCCTCCCTGACATGGACTGATAAATCTGTCTAAACGCTATTGAGTACGAGGCTGGCACCTATGTGGTGGGGGCTATTTGTGGCTACTTAATTACAGATGTTTGTGTCCTTCTCCAGGAAGGACCATCATCTTACTGCCTAGGGCTCCTCTGACACTCATCTCAAACCTATCTAAGATAACCTGTTCAATAAAGAGGAAGGGTTTGTTTTGGCTCACAGATTTGGGGGTTTAGGCTTTGGTCCTATGGCAAGGCCGCACGGCATGGTGGAAATGAGCTAGAACAAAATCTCTCAATGCCCAGGACTCAACAGAGAAAAAGGAAGAGGATAAGACCTTGTAGTGCCTTTGAGAGCACACCTTAAATGATCTGAGGATCTCTTCTTGAGTCACCTCTCAAAAGTTCCAGGAGCTTCCAATAGTGCTACTCTGGGGATTAAATATTTAATACGCAGGCATTTTGGGGTGTGCATTTAGTATATGCACCATAGCAGTTGCTGAAGTATATCTTGTGGGAGGAATAGAGTATTACTAAGCTGTCTTCTAAAATGAGAATGCTAGCCAAAGGGAAGGAAGCAAAACAATATAACATTACGGTACTGCTTTCCAATAAGCTCTGCCTTAGTCTATTTGACATCTCTACACAAAGATGCCATGGGAACTGTGGTTTTAGTATTCCCTAAATATGTACACAGTCTTGGTAGATACCACACTCGTTACGGGTGGTACCCTCCTCCACCCATTTGTAAAGCTTTGACGCTTCTTTCTCCTCTTCATTCTGACATCTCTTTGTCATTTTGGACCCAAAATGACAAAGCCACTATTCACAGCCGAATTAGGCCTGTTGCTGTGTTGCATTGACCGATACTTAGTACACCTATTATTTGTCGCAGTAATCAGTTACTGCTTAAATGTGTTGTTATTCACACATTTATCTTCTCTAATAGAGTGAGAAAAGCACAAGAGCTAGGAATAAAATTATTTGTGTTCTTGCCATATCTTGACTCCTTGCTTGATTGCTACCCAGCAGTTAGCAGACCCTCCGAAAAGGCTGCTGTATTAAGAAGAAACACGATTGTTATTAGAAACGAGCACCCAAAAGACTTCATAGATAGCTTTGGTCTTCGTTCGTTGCATTTCTTTGGAGGCTGTGTGCCGAATATGAAGATGTTTGCAAAGAAATGAGTCGGGCTGGCCACAGTCATGATTTGATGGTGATCCCGACAGCTCTGATCAGATTGCTACAGAAGGAAGAAAGAAATATTCATGTGTTAAAATTTGAGAATTGGCACAAAAGTAAACTATCAGGACTAATACAAGAATTGGTCCCTCAAAAGGAAGTAATTTTAGCTACAGAATCTTATATCTGATATTGACTTGAGGTAGATAGTGAGCAATGCTATACCTTGGAAATACTTAAATGCAATTACTGTCTATAATATCCTTGGAGATCTAGTGTGAGACTCATAGATCAGCAATTGTAGTAACAGTAATTGGAGAAGATATTGAAGTGTGAATATATTATCTGCTATAATAGACTGTATTGGCATGCTACTCAAAGGCAGAGAAGAACTCAGAATATATGGCCAATTTTCAAGAGACTTGAATGTTCGATAGGTTGCATTTTCCAAAGCTTTGGGAACATGAAAAGCAAGAAGTAAGATATTGAAATAAAAGTTTCTGAGCTATAGCCTTATTATAACTAAGCTTGATGGCTATGATCAGAGGAATTTTTTTCCCCTTTTGTTTTCTCCTCTCTGAAGCTGATATAGGCAAGGGTTGAGAAAACAAATTTAAAAAAATGAAGGTTTGAAAGGGCTGATTTTATCTTCTGGGAAGATACGTTGCTTTGGTTATAGGTGAAAAGAACAGTTTGGGAGTAAATGAAACAGAAACTCAGAGATTTACCAGCAATTACAGTGTGAAATAAATTATTAGCCAAAGAAATAGTGCCAGATACCAGTTAAGGTAATGAAGCCTGTTGAACAAGGGAGAGTTCTGAAGAAGGCAGATCTAGGGCAATACAGAGCAGAGACTACCTTCCTCTCAGATAGCAGCCTTAGATTCTCAGGAGGGCTCTTCCATCCAGTGCAGTCTGCTGGCGAATCTGCCTGCAGGAGTCAAGGGTAGGCAGGAGTCTGTGGTGGCCTATGCCTGCCTCTCACTCTTCCCAGTGGTGTTTGATGCCATGGTCCTGTCCTTGTTTATGGAATGAGAGAACTGTCACTTTATTCTTTTTTTTTATTTTTTTTAAATTTATTTATTTATTAAAGATTTCTGTCTCTTCCCCGCCACCGCCTCCCATTTCCCTCCCCCTCCCCCAATCAAGTCCCCCTCCCTCCTCAGCCCGAAGAGCAATCAGGGTTCCCTGCCCTGTGGGAAGTCCAAGGAACCCCCACCTCCATCCGGGTCTAGTAAGGTGAGCATCCAAACTGCCTAGGCTCCTACAAAACCAGTACGTGCAGTAGGATCAGAAACCCATTGCCATTGTTCTTGAGTTCTCAGTAGTCCTCATTGTCCGCTATCTTTAGACAACTTGCTTCCCCGCGCGGCTGCCCCTCTGAGGGAGGAGCCAGGATGGTGGGTGGGGCACATGGTACACAGTTCCTGGTACCGATAGACTCTGAGTTTGGAAAGGAGAAACCTCCGGCAGCCTGAGGAGTTCTGCTAACTGCTTCATCTTTCCAGTTTTCGCCTCTTTCTCAGGCAGGAAGAGAAACCCTCTTCACTGCATCAGATGGGCCTTGCGGCTGACAGCTAGTTAACTATTTAACTAGTTAACTTGATGCGCACTGTGATACAGCTGTGAGAGATTTTTCTTGGTTGATTGACTTTCCATTTGAGGTGGAAAGACCCAACCCACATCCAGATCTTTTTCTTGAAAAAGATCCACCCTAAATCTGGGCTGTCCCATCTGGTGACAATCTATATCTAGGAAACGGAAGTCTAGTATCGTGAAATGAACAGCTACTGAAATCTTGAACTTTCCAAGGTAGACAGGCGTTGTTGGATTAGCTGGATCATTCACGCCCCCCCACCCCCACTCCATCGAGAGAGAGAGAGAGAGAGAGAGAGAGAGAGAGAGAGAGAGAGAGAGAGAGAGAGAGAACACCCAGGCCCTGAGTTTGGAGCCTGAATTTTGTGACCCTGCAGAGACTGATTTTTTTTTTTTTTTTTTTTTGGTGTGTCCTGAATGTCGTGATGGCGGTTCTAACCGCATATAATTTTAAAGAATTTTCTCTTTCAGGATTTAGCCTGACTTTTAAGTCAGCGCGAGTTACAGATCACGCTTTATGCTTCAAGTTCAAGTTAATGCCTTCTCTCCTAGCTCAAGAGACTCCCCTACCTCCAGATCCCGCGGTAGCTCTGCAGCAGCCGCTTCGCCTGTGCTCAGCTTTGATCAGGACAGTAGGTGGCGGCATTGCAGAGAAGTTTAGGAGTTCCCAGCTAGCTCCGAAATGAATTCTTGAACACTGGTCTGTTTTCTGTACTTGATTGAGCTCAGTTCCCTAATGCAGGCTGAACCTGAACCCTCCCAATCCCGTGCTTGTGGCTGGGAGAGAAAGAAACCGGAATTCCATAGCACGATTTTTAAAAGCAGACGCCAAACGCCTGTTACTTGAGGACAACCCAGATCAAGCTCTGGGCTCCGACTCTGTAGTATATAGATGCTTGGAAGTCTATTATCTAGGATGTAGAATGAAATACTAAGGCTCGATCGTTAAATGCAAAGGGATGCTCAACACTTGCTTAAGGAATGTCTAAATTTCAGACTTTGTTTAGAAATGCAGTTTCCTCCTTCCCTCTCACTCTTGGGCACCTTGCAGGTCTCTGAAGTGTCTAGCTATCCCCTTCCGCATTGTGTCTTCAGTGGCTCCCTAAAATGGAGCCCGATTTTGTTACTTTGAAGCTTAAAGCTCCCCACCCCACTGCGCGTCACCCCTCCCCCGTTTTTTTTTTTTTTAACCCTCGGCATGAAATGTCATTGATGGTATGTTCATCAATACTGGCTTAATTTTCAGCGTCATCTGATTGAGATTCCTTATCATCTCTCAATACCTTGCTGTGGGAGGGATCTTTCTAGTTTCTGGAAATCTCGGTTCTTCTGCTTCTAAGCTACCACTAATTTCTGTCATGCCTTGTCCTCATTTACTTTGTTGATATACCCGATGGAGTCTTTTTAGTCTCCCCTCATGCTGGTCTGAACGGAATATCCCTACATCTATTTCAAGGTAGGTGAGACCCTGAGGACTTTATACACGGAGGGCTCATCCCTGCTTCGTGCAGCAAGCACCCTTTGGGAACAATTTATGCAAGGCGATTTCCCTCTGCTGGATGATGGACTCAGAGTTCAAGGGTATGACTCTCGCTGTTGACCTGAAGTGTTCCTGCCTCTAGCAGTCTATCTGTGTTTACATAATGAATTTATGTAAGGTCAAGATCCTGGAAATTCTCATTGCTGAAAACATTCCCCAGCTCCTGGCTTTGAGCTGTCCTTCCACGGAGAAACTCTATTACCGTTCCCTCCTCTGAGATGTCATTTTATCGGATTCTCTGAAGTTAGCCAGAGTTCACACACTATGGTCAATCTTCTGAAAGAAGGCTGAGAGTCTTTGGACACTGCCTGGCTTGTTTAGGGAGTGGTCAGGGTAGTGCCCTGCACAGCAAGTGTCCAACCATGTCCACCTGATGGAGGCACACAGAGGAAGTAGTTTAGTAGCCTGGGACCCTATTTGGTGTGGGGTTTTGCATGCACATCCTTCTAATAATGAACTTGGCAGCCTTGTTCCTTTACTGACAGATATGTGCACATAGAGATCTCCCCAAACTACGCACTTCAAAACATCAGAACTCCCTCGATCCCTCAGCAGCATCAGGTTACATGTACCCCATCTCTGAACTACAGTACAAGTTTACTTAGCCCTAGAGACAGCAGAATTTAGCTGGTTTCTATTCAGGTGCATTGGCAATGCATCTGGGCATGAATAATTGGAAGGTCAGTCTAGCCTGGGTGCATTTTGGATGAATGTGAAGTAATGCATAACGGTGTCTCCTAGTAATCTTTTATGAAGAACATCTTCCTTACCATCTTATGCCTATGCATATCTGGATATGCATCTGATTTTAATCATGTGCATTATGGGAAGGGACCTGCACAGTGGGAACAGGGAACATATAAGCCAATCTTTTAGTAAAAAGAGAAACATGCTCACTATACCTCTCAGTAATCAAACTACTCCTTCTCTTGAACCCTCTAAAATGAAGGTCTTTGCACACCCATGCACTCATGTGACCCTGCTGTCGATCTTGACGCTGTCTCCCTCGATAACCTCACTATAGTTTTGCTGTGACTGAAGTTGTCTTGATTGCTTTGAAAATCCGTGTGAGCCCTTGTTTTCAGTTGTTTGGACAAGAGGCGAAGAACCTGGAAGAACTGGTCCTGACCCTCACCACCAGTCTCGTTGTCAGGTGAGCAGAGGGCACAGGTGACTTAGTGGGGGCAGTGCCAGCACCTAGCCTTCTTTCTCCTCATTCAGAGCTACATGGATTTCATACGCTGTGAATTCACACATAAAATACTCATCCACATGTTTGAAGCGTATTTGAGGAAAAGAGTGAAATCAAAGCCTTCACCTGCAGTAATTTCATTTGGCACTCAGTTCTCTCAAGACGGCATCCTCCCTTGGCTTTGATGATGGCAATCTGGCCAAGAGAGCTCACAAACATATAATTAATAGCACCTGAAAATAATATTCAGTATCACTGAAATAGGTGAAGAGGAAAGTGTAGAAAAACTGATGATGAAATGAAGACGGTAAAAATAGTAGACAGGGAAGAGAGCTTCAATTAGTAGACAGAAGCAGATCAATGAATAATGACTTTAACCAATTTCCAGAGCATGTTTTTACCCCAAAGAACTTTCTAAGTCAAGATAACAATGCCATTTATTCATATCTTGAGTTATCTTTATGTTTTATCAAATAAAATATTTGTTTTATTTATTTAAAGAAAAAGGGTAAGAATATCCTGAGTTATGGTTGGCATGATTTATTAATTGCATTTTATTTGATTGATTTGAGTTTTGTTTTTCATTTTATTGATGCAAGTATTTGGCACCATTTTCTTTATTACTGCTGAAATTTGTGCTTACTCCTTATATCAGAGACCAAGAATATGAAATCATACATCGATCATTCTGCTATGAGGCAAATCTGTTATGAGTTATTAGGGGTCTTATAGGTAATGAAAAGGATAGTGGCCTTAATTGCCACTCATGATGAAACTGTCCCCCATGATCAGCTTGGGACTCCACCTCCCACTCACCATATGCAAAGGTGGAGCTATCAGGGCTACAGTTAAAGGCCACCAAAGTAAAGCTCCTAGTCAGAAGAATGGAAACTGAACTCTGCCTCTTGCCCTGGGTGGAGACGTTCTGATCTACTGCAAACATTACAACTTTGCATACCATACTTACTCTTGGTCATTAATCCAGCTGAGCCTGTCAATCACTGGGCCAGGAGACTGCTCCTCAGGAAAGCCAGTTTATCTGAAGACAGCATAAACAAATAGGAATAATTATTCCCTTGATACAATAAGGTATACATTCTAGGAGCTCCTCCCTCCAGGCAGCTGCTTACAGATCTTCACTGCTAAGACTGCATGTTTCTAAATTTTTATTAAATTATTTTTAGAACATCTTATATGATCAATACATCTCCATCATTTTTTATAATACAAAGCTAATTGTTTAGTTTAATAAATAAGCAAGTATCCAGAGTTACAGAATTGGTAATGAAACAAATATGTGTGTTCAAATTCTTGTAATAGAGCAAAAAATATGTTACCATTTAACAAGAGGAAAAACTGACATAATAAAAAGATTTAGTTTAAAATACACTAAAAGACTATTTGGATGCAATATAGTTTTTACAAACCAGAATTTTGATGACATAGCCAAATGCATCTCCATCATTTTTATCTCTCCCTTTCCCATCAAACTCTTTCCATGTCCCCTCTTCCCAAATTCACAGTCTCTTTTTCACTACTGTGGGATTTTTTCCAGCTTCTTTATGTAGGCATTTGGTGCTATGAACTTTTCTCTTAACACTGCTTTCATTGTGTCTCATAAATTTGGGTATGCTGTCTGATCATTTTTGCTGGACTTTACAAAGTCTTTAATTTTTTCCTTATTTTTTTCTTCCTTGACCCATTGGTGATTTAGGTGAGCATTGTTTAATTTCCAAGTATTTGTGGGCTTTCTGAAATTAGTGTTGCTGTTGAATTCTAATTTTAAGCCATGGAGATCTGATAAGATACAGGGGATTATTCCTAATATTTTTGTATATGTTGAGGTTTCTTTGTTACCTAGTACGTGGTCAGTTTTTGAGAAGGTTCCATGAGGTTCTGAGAAAAAGATATATTCTTTATGTTTGGATGGAATGTTCTATAGATGTCTGTTAAGTCCATTTGAATAATAACATCTGCTAGTTCCCTTATTTTCTGTTAAGTTTCTGTCTCGCAGACCTGTCCAGTGGTGAGAGGGGGTGGTGTAGTCTCCCACTATTAGTATGTGGGGTTTAATGTGTGATTTAAGCTTTAGAACTGTTTCATTTACATATGAGGTTGCCCTTGCATTTGGGGGCATAGATGTTCAGTATTGAGATTTCTTCTTGATGGATTATTTTCCTGTGACTAATACGAAATGCTATTCTTTGTCTTTTCTGATTGATTTTAGTTTGAAGTCTATTTTGTTAAATATTAGGATAGCAACACCAGCTTGTTTCTTAGGTCTTTTTGACTGGAAAATCTTTTCCCAACCGTTTATGCTGTGGTGATGCCTGTCTTTGAGGTTGAGGTATATTTCTTGAATGCAGCATAAGGATGGACCCCGTTTTTGTATTCAATCTGTTAGCCTGTGTCTTTTTATAGGTGATTTGAGTCTATTTATATTAAGGGATATTAATGACCTGTGATTGCTAGTTCCTGTTCCTTTAGTTTTTGTTGATGTTGATGTTACTGTGTGTATTTCCCTTCTTTGGGATGTGCTGGTGTTAAGTCATCTAATGTTTGTGTTTTTGTGGATGTAGCTAAACTTCCTTGGGTTGGAGTTTTCCTTCTAGTACTTTGGGTAGGGCTGGGTTTGTGGCTAGGTATTCGTTAAATCTGGTCCTGTCATGGAATATCTTGTTTTGTTCATCTATGATGATTGAAATTTTTACTGAGTATAGTAGTCTGGGCTGGCATCTGTAGTCTCTTAATGTCTACAGAATGCTTGACCAGGACCTTCTGGCTTTCATTGTCTCCAATGAGAAGTCAGGTGTAATTCTGATAGGTTTGCCTTTATATGTTACTTGGCCTTTTTCCTTTGCAGCTCTTAATATTCTTTCTTTATTCTGTATGTTTAGTGTTTTGATTATTATGTGGTAAAGAAACTTTTTTTAGTCCAGTATTTTTGGTCTTCTGTAAGCTTTTTGTATCTTCATATGCCTATCTTTCTTTAGGTGGGGAAAGTTTTCTTCTTTGATTTTGTTTAATATATCTTCTGTACTTTTGAGTTGGACCTCTTCTCCTTCTTTTATCCCTATTATTCTTAAGTTTGGTCTTTTCATGGTGTCTCCTATTTCCTGAATAATTTGTGCTAAGTTTCTGTTAGATTTAATATTTTTTGACTGGTAAGTATAATTCTGCTATTGTATCTTCAACACTTGAGATTCTCTCTTCCATCTCTTATATGTTGCTATGCTTGCATTTGTAGCTCCTGATAGTTTTCCCTATATTTTCTATTTTCAAATTTCCCTCGGTTTGTGTTTTCCTTATTGTTTCTGTTTTCAAGTCTTTAATCATTTCTATCACCTGTTTGATTGCTTTTCCTTGGTTTTCGTTAAGCAATTTGTTGATTTCTTCCATTTTTTTGGCTTTTCCTCCATTTCTTTGAGACAAATTTTAATTTCCTTTTTAAGGGCCTCAAACATTCTCCTAAAGTTATTTTTTAGGTCATTTTCTTCTGCTTCACGTGTATTGGGAGTGTTTACTTCTTGTTGTTTTAGAGCCATTAGGTTTTGTTGGTATGGTGTTGAGTGTGTTCTTGCCTTGTCTTCTCATCTTTTCCTTTGATTGGTGTAGATTGGGTTGTGTCTCTGATGATCACTTTTCCAGGTGCCAGTGGATCCGAGGCTCAGATGGTTGTTCCTCATGATGGAGTCTGTGCCAAAATTTCAGTCAAGTCAGAGAACACCCAGCATTCCAGGGGGCTGTTCAGCAATCTTGAAGTTCCACTGGGCCTGTTCCTACAGAGGTAACTTGCTTGGGACTGCTCTTGCCGAGGTCACTGCCTCAGGCCTGGTCCCATGAAGGTGATTGGCTCAGGCCTGCTTCTGTGAAGGTCATTGAGTCAGGCCTGCTCCAGTGGAGGTTGCTGGCTCTGGCCTACTCTGGCAGAGGTAGCTGGCTAGGGTCTGTTCCTGAAGATGCTCCTGGCTCAGGCCTGCTGCCTGTGGTTACTCCCTTGTATCTGCTCTGGGGAAGGTTGCTGTCTTGGGCCTGATACCACAGAGGTCACTGGCTTGAGCTTACTTCTGTGTGTCCCTGTCTCAGGTCTGCTACTGCAGTGGTTGCTGGTCTGGGCCTGGTCCCATGGAGGTCACTGGCTTGGGCCTGGTTGTGCAGAGGTCACTGACTTAGGCCTGCTGCTGAGGATGTTCTGCAGAGGTTGCTGGACTGGGCTTGGTCTGTGGAGTTCATTGGCTCAGACCTGATCCCACAGAGGTCTCTGGTTCAGGCCTGCTCCCGAGGATGTTGTTGACCTCAGGCCTGCTCCCACAGAGGTAGCTGGACTGGACCTGGTCCCATGAAGCTCCACAGTCTCTTTCAAGTTATTACTGTCACACACACACACACACACACACACACACGCACACACACACACACACACACAAACTGAGTCCATTTAACATTATTTTCATGTATACAGGGCTGACCCCTTGGGAATGGATGTCCTATGCAGGATATTGCTCACGGTGAAATGGATTCTCCTTCTCTTGGTAGTCATTGATCACTTGTAGCGCTTTATTTGCTGGTGAACCTTATGGAATATTCCTTGTCAATTTTGGCACATCAATGGGTATTGTCATTATGCTGGTCTTATTCACACAACCATATTGCTGAGATTTTATGGGTATGTTTTCCCTGTCATGCAGAGGGGATGGTATCTAGCTATGTGTGTCCTGGGCCTCTGATTCTTACAATCTTTCTGACTCCTCTTCCATGATTTTCTCTGAGCCTTAGGTGTCGGGGTTGTTTTGCAGATATATCAGTAGAAGTTGAGCCTCCTGCTGCTTCCTAGTCTCTGAGTTTTCACCAGTATAATTTTAACTATATTATAAATACTTATCTTTATAGACAAAAATAATGTACTCTTTGTCAAATAAGCTTCCTTTTGTAACAGAAGGAGACAGTTACAGAGACCTACAGACCTTTGAAATGCAGAGAATAAGGGATTATCTGCTGCCTTGATTTCTAACTCAAAAAATGTTACTGTTCTTTCCCCCTTCCTATCTCTTCTTTCAATAGTGACCAAAATTTTAATCATTTTTGCCCAGACATTGGGTTTGCTCACTATTTTCTCTGAGACCTAACCTCCGTTCTCCTGCTGCCTACTGATCTACATTGCTGACCTTAATTCAAAAGATAAGACCTTGTCTCTTCATCTTCATCTCCTTCCTCATTGGCTCTGTCCATTTTATTGGGCTGACTAATTTTAAGATGATGATTGGCTCTTACTCGCCCAAGGGATTGACACAGAAAGTATGATGTCCTTGACAACAATTCTTCTAATTAATTGCAGAGAAGGATGCTCTGTAGCATGAATGAGTGAAGTTGGTGGTATGGCTGGCATAGGCTAGTTTGCCATTTGCTTGTTTATTGACTTTTCTCTAAACCCATCCTTTACCGAATGTCTAAAACAATGGACGTGGCCTTTTCCATAGTTTTCCTTTATCAACTGGCACCCCAGTAAAACTGGTAGAAATCAGTGCTTTCTGTTTGGGCTCTCCTTGTTTCCTTAAGGCTATTAGATAGTGTGTGGTTTTTTATTTTTTCATCATTCTGAAATGTGGTTCTCTAGTATTAGATGTGTCTAGCATGCAGCTTTCTATTTTAATGTGCTTTTGATGTACTTTTTATGACTCTTATCATGTGTGGCGACATTGTAACTCAAATATCAGACAGCGCAGGCCTCTGTCCTGACCCAAACCCCTGAACTTTGCTCTCTGTCCCCAGCCATAGAGAAGACATTCTGGGATATTGAGTGGAAGACCCTACAGCATGCCATGTGCCAGCTTTATATTTCCAGCAAGCACCAAGACTGATCTTGGCCTAAGTCAAGTGTTCTTGGCTAATCTCTGCTGGCTTCCTGCATGTGGATGCTTAGCCTCAGTTTACCTCTGCCATTGAAGTTTGCTTACTATAGCATTCTTGACATATGCACTGTGGGCTTTGACTCTTAGAAATATAATGGGCCCCTTCTATACATATCAATCCTCCCTTGTTCAGTCACCACGGACCAGCATGGCAAATTCAGAAAAGTTTATCTTGATCCAGTAGGCTATATTGACTGCACACAGAGTGTCATTCTGTAGGCATTTGTCTCAGGTACTCTGAGGCCTTTCTATCTCAATGATTACTTTCCTGCCTCATATCTCAAACAATGCTTGACATTTCTCTTCCTTAACATATCTGTGCTTTACATCTCCTGGACAGGGTCATACTATATAATTATGTCAAGAAAAACAACTGATAGAGATTTTTGGATGAACTAGGTAAATATATGCTTTGATAATGATTGTTTACTAAATATGTCCAAAATGTATGTTTTAAATTGGGCTAAATGAGATGGACATGGGCCAAAAAAATGGTGCCCAGCTGCTGTTTATATTTGACACATCCCAGAGGAACTTCTGCATCAACAGCTTACAAAAATGAACATCCGCTGTCTTCATGAGGCTGTTGAGACTACATACTGCACCCCGCTCAGGTTAGCCAGGTACAAAGTCTCTCCACCTCCAGTTTTACCCAAGATGAACAAGGCATCCTATTTCTTGCATAAATTAGGTAAACACTTATCTCCCCACCCCAAACCACTACCACTTTTTTTAAATGACCCCTGAAACTGTCATTGTTACCATCTTTAGTGTTGCTTACCCCATCCTTAACTAATGCTTACTGAAAGCCACCTGTGGAAGCAGATGTGAAACATCTAGGGTTGGCATTTTGTTAAGGCTCAGAAGTAATCTGTCTGATTGAATTTATTTTAGTTGTCATTTTGCGATAAGCTAATAGAAGCTTTAAGAGACCAATTTACAAAACAAGCAAGCAGTAGAGCCTGCTTCTTACCTAATGCCTTGATATATGTAAGTAATTAATTCAGTTCTCTGTAGGTGCAAAATCTATGCATGTTGAAGTTCCTTTATGAATGGCTTTCTATTTGCATGGAATTTATGCATATCATCCTATATATATATATTTAGTCATTTCTACAATGCCTGTAATAAATGGCCTAATACAATAACAACAATGCTTATACTGTATTGATTAGGTAATGACATGAAAAATATCTGCACATTTTTCAGCAAAGAAACGTTTTTCCCCCAAATATTTTAAATTCACAAATGGCTACATCTATGCTGTGGAGAACACAGATGAGAAAGTCTAAACTGTGTTCCTTGTCTGCACTGTCAATTTTAAATGAATAATATAAAACATTCAGAAGTTCAGGTGTAGTAGCCATGGTTTCTGAGTTCCAGCTCAGTGAGTGTCTGTGGCTAGTGGGTGCCAATTGGTGGCAGAAGATACAGGGCATTTCCGCCATGGTTGGGTGTTCTCACTGTTAGGGCTGGCTCCAGAATAATAGTTCGCATCAATCTCTGTGAAGAATCTTAATTTTCAGTTTTGACTTTGTTTTCAGTCTATTGCACATTAAATAAGCACATTTAAAACAATAAATACCAAGGCAGAGATATGTACAGTGTTAGTCAAAGCATTAGAAGAAAGAAATAGCCCCAGAGATGATGGTTATAGAGTGGTATCTATATGTTATAGGTCCTGAGTTGGATCCCTATAGCAAACTCTAACTGCTTAAACTGTGAAACACAAGCTGGATGCAAGGCACAGTTGCCACATAGCTCTTGTCCCTTCACTTTACACTGTTCTCCTTTAATGCCTGATGTCTGTTTAGCAGGCCTGACTCAGCCATGTTTGCATTCTCTTTCTTTTTCTCTTTGACAGTCTTCTCCTAAGGACACAGACTAGCCTGCAGTGGGGAGCCTGTGTCAGATCCTAGACATCTGGGATATCTTTACGTTGTCCAATTGCATTTCTTTTTTTGTTTTTCTTTCTTTCTTTCTTTCTTTCTTTCTTTCTTTCTTTGTTTCTTTCTATTTATTGAGCTCTACATTTTTTCTCTGCTCCCCTCCCTGCCTCTCCCTTCCCCCTTCAGCCCTCCCCCAAGGACCCCATACTCCCAATTTACCCAGGAGATCTTGTCTTCTTTATTGCTTTTACTTTTTGTTTTGCTTTTAGACAAAACCACTTCATTTCTTTACATTAAATTTTTTGTTTCCTTTTTCTCTGTAGTTTTCCTGGATCTATTTTCATTTATCTTTCTATACTAACTACATTTCTTACTTTGGTTGTTTCCTTTCCAGTTATACTCGCAACTAGTATCTCTTTTTCTTTCTTTGTCCTTTTATTGAGAAACAATATATCCTGATTATAGTTTGTCCTTCCCTACTTCTCTCAGTTCTTCCCCTTCACCTCCCACTCTACCACTGAGCCACTCCCATTCCATCTCTCATTAGAAAAGAACAGGCTCTTAGAGAAAATAAGCAAACATGAAAAAATAAAATATGATAAGATGAAGCAAAAACTTTAATATCACAGTTGATATGATACCATGAGGAAGAGTGTCCCAAGAGCAGATACAAGAGTCAGAAAGACATCTACTCGTTCTCATAGACAGGTGTCTCATAAAAATACTAAGCTGAAAGCTATGATATATATAACTCAGAAGGCCTAGTACAAACCCATATAGGTCCTGTGCTTGCTGCTTCAGTCTCTGTGAGCTCTTATTTGCCTTGCTTGGTTAATTCAAAGGGTCTTGTTTTCCTGTGGTCCATCACACTTTCTGGTTCTTACACTATTTCTTCCTCCTTTTCTGCAGGATTCCCTGAACTCTGAAGGGGAAGATTTGATGGAGACCACCATTTAGACACCTTCTCTGTGTAATGTCTGCCTGTGGGTCTCTGCATCTGCTGCCAGAAGAAGCTTCTCTGATGATGACTGGATAAGGTACGTATAGCAGAATATCACTAGGAGTCTCTGGGCTATCTAGTCTCTGGTTCTTGGTTACTAAGCAGTATGCAGTATGGGTTCCTTCTCATGGACTGAGGCTTAAGTCAAATCAGACATTTGTTGACTACTTCCACAAGTTCTGTACCACTGTTGCCCTAGCATATTTTGTAGGTAGAACTGATTTAGGTCAAAGGTTTTATGGGTAGGTTGGTGTTCACATTTCTGTTTCAGTATCCTTCAAAATACCTTCCTTCACCAAAGAGATTAGAACATAGGGGTGAAGGCTCCACATAGTTGTATGGCTGTTGTTCTTGGCAATGGTGACTCACTCTGGTTTTTATTTTTATTTTTTTGAGTAAGTTATTGTCTGAGCAACAGCCTGGGTTGTTTGGGTGTTTTTATGGGACTCCCTTGATTAATAAATAATTTAATTGTATGCAACCCAGTACCAGTACTGGAAACCTCCCTTGGAAACAAGATATAGCCAATTTATGTTCTCTATTCCCTATTACAGGAGTCCTTATTGTTAAGTTGGGAGTATAGGTCCCAGTCCCTCACATCTATCCCAGCCCCCAGGCCTGGTCTGGACTTCAGGACCACTCCCCAGGTACTTAAGTGATTCCCCCAAAAGAAGAACACATGGTTTCACTTTCTTCCTCCCAGGGGTTGCATTCCTGTGGCTTCTCGCTTTCCCCCTCGCGGCCACCCAAGAGCGCAGATCTCCCATTAAACCTGGATATTTCTTAATTTGTCTTGTTTTGATTTGGTTTGATTGGGGATTTTTGCCTAGTCAAGGAGCTCGCGTTAGGAAATATTCCTAACACTTATTAGGATCACTTTTGTATTTCCAGGAAGCTCAAAGCATTCAAAGTGATCTGTATTTGTTGTACCCTTCTTCTTTAAAATAATTTGAACTAAAGAGTCATTTTTTAAAAGAACTGACTTTTACTATTTATTCATAGTGGACATATAAATGGCAGAAATGAAAAATAACTTGTAAAACTAACTCAATGTGTTAATAGCCTCTATTCTCCAAACAGAAGACAAAGAATAATAGATTGGGTTGAAAAAGCAGGGCCCATCTTGTAGCTCACTGGCGAAAACAAATGGGCTTAGGGCAAAAGGATGGAAATAATAAGATCTCCCAAATGGAAGCAGGTAGTCTAACTGCAAATCTTCACCTCTAGCTCTTCTCCAAATCCAACCCCAGTCTTATCCCCTCCTGCTGTGACTTCCCCTCCTTCTCCTGCTGTTGAGGTCAGCGGACTACTAGAAACCTGAATTTCTTGTAAACAACTTGTTTTCCTCGCTCTGAGCAGCCTGCAGTTGCTCTGAGCACAAGACCCTGATGGCAGCGGAGTGGGTTCTGATGAGTCTGCAGCTGAAAGATCAGGCGCTTCAGCCAGCGGATCTTCTCCTCTAACCTTCCTTTCCCCCATTTACCCGTTTATCCTAACCCACGACTCCAGCAGTCATTCTCTGGGAACCCAAGGGCCAAGCTTGCCAGAGAAACAAGTAGACTACAAATAGGTAGGCAAGCTTCACATCTTTACTTTCCCTCTTGTCCTCCAAATACCTCAGTCTCATCTCCAGATCTTTAGCAAACTACCTGCTGTGGCCTTTCCTCACTCTCTGCCCACATTTCCAAACAGATCCTGGTGGAATACTCCCTTTTGTGGAGACACCCAGTGTTAAGTGGGGAGCATAGGCCCCAGCCCCTTGCATCTATCCCAGCCCACAAGCCTGAGAGTTGTATTGTTCTGGACTCCAAATCTCTAAGAGGGGAGGAACCAGGACCACTCCCACAGAGTATTTAAATGAACTCCCAAAAGAGGAACACATGGTCCCTTTTCCTTCCTCTTGGTGGTCTCATTTGTGGCCTCTCAGTTCCCTCTCAGGGCCACCTGAGAGTGCAGGAATCCCATTAAATATGGATATTTCTTAATTTGGCTTGTTTTGATTTGGCTTGATTGGGATTTTGTATCAGCAGAGAGCTCACATTAGGAAAAATCCCTAATACCCAGGACCCAGCAATCCTTTTCTAGTTACTCCATTCCCATTCATAAGTGTCAGCTCCCAATACCTAGAAACACTTTGTACCTGGAACCCTCAGTGGCCACAACTGGAAGAATTCTAGAAGCATTTGTTTCCAGGCAAAACACAGCCACCTTATCTTCCAAAGAAAAGAAGGCATTAGAAAACAAGAAACAAACCCCTACCCAACACAGGCAAGACATATATCAGCATTGAGAATTATGATAATCAAAAACCAATATGAGTAGGTCAAAACACAATCAGTAACAGCCAGGACAATGTCTATTCTAGAGCCCAGCAACCATACTATGATAGGTCCTGAGAAATGCCACATACCTGATGCACAGGACGAGGACATTAAAATAGCCTTTATGAGTATGACAGTAATCCTTAAAGAAGAAATAAAAATACACTAATGTAATCTATAGAAACACAAACAAACAAATGAAAAAATGCATAAAACGTTCAAGACTATTTATCTGGAAGTAGGACCAATAAACAAAGCCCAAATGAAGGGAAATCTGGAAATAAAATATTCAGAAGCTCAAACAGGAAGCTCAAAGACAAGCTTCAACAACAGAATACAGCAGCTGAGGGTTGCTTTGTCGGTGGGGACTTTTGTGAACTCATATGAATTTTAGGATATTTTTACATGTCTGTGAAGAAACTCACTGGAGTCTTCACTAGAACTGCAGTGAATTTATAGACTGCTTTTGGTAGCATGGTTATTTTCACAATTTTCTTTCTTTCTATGTATATGCCTGGAAAATCTTTCCATCTAGGGTCTTCCTCAACTTTTTCCTTCAGTTTTTTAAAGTTCTCACTATAGAGGGTTTTCCCTGGGGTTGTTTCCCTAATTTGTTCCTCAGCATGTTTTCTAATTCATTTATAAATAAGAAGCCTACTAAGTTGTGTATGTTAATTTTGGATCATGCTATGTTGCTGCAAGTGTTTATAGGCTTCATGAACAGTCTGGTGAATACTCTAGGGTTATGCATAGAATTGTATTCTCTTCAAATAAGGATATTTGTCCACTTCCTTTTCTATTTGTTTCTCTTTCATTCCTGTCCCTCCCCCTTTTTTCTGATTGCTTTTGCTAATACTTTAAGCACTGTATTGAATAGGAGTGGAGAGAGTAGACATCCTTTTCTGCATCCTCCATGGTCTACTGTGTTATGGTTTTGGTCCCTTTAAGAGACAAGCCACACCCATTCCCCTCCCCATCCGCTGAGGCAGGCTGATCTTCAGCTTCTGGCCTGAGCTCATTCTCTTTTCCATCTTCCTCTCGGAGAGGCAGCTTCGCTTCTGCTTCTGCCTCTCTCCCCACTTCTCTGCTTCCCCCCTTCTTTTTCTCTTTCTCTTCTTCTTCTTCCTCTCTCTCTCTCTCTCTCTCTCTCTCTCTCTCTCTCTGTTCCTCCCTTCACCCTTCCTCCTCCATAACCCCCTGAATAAACATTCAACCTCACCCTGCATGTCGTGTCTATCCATGTTTCTGTCTTCTGCCCGCCCACCATGTGTCTCCCTGCCTGGAACCAGCCATTGCTCGGGGACCAGCAGCCTACTCTGCCTGGGGCCCACTGCCTGCTGCCACATGGCCTGCCACCACTGCTCTGGGACTGGCAGCCATCTCTGCCTGGGACTGGCTGCTCCCAGGGCCAGCTGCCTGCCGCCACATGGCCCGCCGCCACCGTTTGGGACTTACAGCATTTCTGCTGCCTACTGCCGCGGGGATCTTGCAGCATTTTTTAAAAAAAGAACAACATACTGGACGTTTTAATCTACCTTTTCAGTCTGAAATGTTCCATGTAGTGTCCTCTTTAGAGCTGCTTTAGTGATAACAATTCCTTCAGCCCATTTTTTATCATGCAAAGTCTTACTTTCTCTTTCAGTTACCACAGTTTAGGTGAATACATTGTTCTGTGTTGGTAGCTGTGATCATTCAGAGCTTGGATTACATGAATTCTAGGCTTGGATTGTAGAGTTTTCATTAAAAAAAACCCAACTTTTATTTGGGTTTCGTTTTATGGTAACTGGCCCTTTTCTTTCAGCTTTTAGTTTGCTTTCTTTGTTCTGCATATTTGGCACTCTGAGTGTAAGCTGACGTGGGCATTTCTGTTTTGCTCACATCTAGTGTTCTGTGTGCATCTTGTACATATATGGGCATCTCTTTCCTTAGATCTGGAAAAAATTTTTCTTGTGAATTTATTGAAAATATGTTTATAACTTTGTCTTAGAATTCATTCTTTTCATTCATACTATAATTTATAGATTTTGCCTTTTAATGTAGAACATGTTCCAGTCAAGTGATCTACCTCCCTTTTATCAGTTTCTTTGATTGTCCCACAATCTGCCTTGTATATGATTCAGGCTTTGAGGAGGCTTTAATTTGAGAGTTTGATTTGATTTGTTTTATTTTTAATTTCCAGCTTTATTTCAGTTTGGCTTTTCTTCAGCACTTCTATTTCTTTATTAATTCCCATCTTGGTATCTTGAGCTGGATTTCATATTTCATTCAGCTGTTTACTTATGTTCTCTTGGAATACATTCATGAATTTATTCCTATGCTCTTTAAATTCATTTGGGAGTTTATTTGCATCTACTTTGAAATCTTTGAACATACATAGAATTGCTCTTTTGAATTCTTTGTAATTTTAAGTGGATCTCATTAGGAACCTTTATCATTGGCATTTTTTAAAGAAATAGTTTATTAATTTTCTTTTTGCTTCTGATTCTGAATTTTGTACATTCACATTTGCAATTAGTTCATTGGTTGAGCCTTATTCACAAATCAAGGTTGAGTGAGCAATTAAATTGTTTCTCAGCGTTCTCTTAGCTTAGCTGATCTTGACTTCAGTAGGTGCTGCCCAAAGTTCATTTGCGGGACTCTTGATGTTGACTTGTGGATAGGAAGGCTGATGATACTCTCCCCCCAGCTTGGAAACTGTCCTCTGGCCTAATGAAAGGGTTTTATAGAATGTAAATGGATGTAGCCTATGTTGACAAGTTTAAATGTGGTCTGTGACCTCAGGAGATGAAGACCCTAATGTGTAGGAGCTCGGATTAGGAATGGAATTTACATATTTAGGGTCTCTGATCATATAAGCAATGATTAGAGCATGCATGGCTGCCAATGAGAGCTACAGGCAGGCAAGGGTTTGGGGTTATGGGACATAGGTCTCTGCCCTCACACAGGTGATCAGAATCTCTCTGTATCTTAGAAGGAACCTGGTTGTAGTGCGTGGGTCTCAGATTTTTTTCTGGGCTTGTTGGAGTTCTTGTGGCTCATAGTAAGTGCTTGGAACCTGGCAAGGGCATAGGATTGTATCTTGGGAGTCTTTGACCTCACACTGAGTCAATTGGAGTTTCCATGGTACCATCTGAAGTCTGAGGAACCCAATCTTTTTCAGAGTTACTACCTTTGGAGCATCCTAGAACCAATTCCAATCAATGAGGAATGACTGTACATTAGTAAGCACATGTTTGCCAATTTTCCTTTTGTTACTTTGTGTGTGTGTGTGTGTCTGTGCGTCTCTGTGTGTTTGTGGGCATGCAAGAGCACATGCATGTGCACATATGCTAGTGCATGTGCACATATGTAAATAGGTGGATATAACATGTATGTTTAGAGGTTGGCATGTATTGTGTTCTTCAGTCACTCTTCACCTGATGTTTGACACTAGGTAGCTCTCACTAAACTTGAAGCTTGTTGATTGGGTAGTCTGGTGGGTTACCAAGGCCCAGGGAATCTCGTTTCCATTTCCCAGTGCTTGAACTACAGATATCCAGACATCTTACTTTTACATAACTGTTGGGGACTGAATTTGAGTTTTTATGCCAAGGAGGCAAACATTTTGCCAGCTGAGTCATTTCCCTGGTCCCATGTTTGCTATTTCATTCATAGAGTTACGTTCCAGCTGGAACAGTAAGAGCAGTAAGGGCTATAGAGATGACTGTGAATGCACAAATACTACAAAATATCAGCAAAGACATCGCAGAGCATCTAGGATCCTATTTGACTGCCTGGATGGGATCACCATGGAAGGTCACAAGCAGATGATATTTAAATGAAAGAAGCAGATATCAGGCACGAGAAAAGTTGGGAAAGTTCAGGTTATGGGAAAAACTGAACTACCTTGAAGAAGATTGCTGCGGCTAAACTCCTTAGTGGCTGGAGTCTAAGGCAGGAGATGGCATATAGCCCCGGTGCTAATAGGCACCAGCAGCAGGGAAATGAATTTGGCCTGTATTGTGAGTGTCAAAGAAGGCCATTGAAAAGTTGAAAGCAGGAGAGAAATAACTAAGAGTTTCGTCTCTAAAAAGATGATTCTGGATGCATAGAATGCTTACTGCACAGGAGATTCAAGGTAAGTCATTGAATGCACTCTCAAAGTCAGGGAGACAGCACAGGCTGAGAGGCCAAAGGGATGTGATGATTCCAGTAAGAGGAACACAAAGTTTCTCCCCAGTCTCTGTTTTGAACACCTTGGAAGAGCTGGTGGGATGTTGTTACTGACTGAGGTAGGCAAGGGCAGTGTTGTTATTGTTAGTCATTAGACTAAACATTAGATCCCTGTGGATATGTCAAGGAGGCAATCGGAAAACAGACTTTGGCAATAACCAAGTCATCAAAGCGTGCAGCATGTTAAGAGTCCTTGGCAAAGAAGCAATGACACCGAAAGAATCCTTAGTGAATGCACACAGGAAAGGTTACTCAGGATAAATTTCCAAGTGTTGCACCGAATGGGGGGTCAAACAGAGGGCACTGAAAAGGATGGACTCCTGTGGTCAGATTTAGTCCTGCAGGAAAGGAAGGACATAGAAATGGAAATAAGTAGAAATAGCACTGGTGCAGCTTTTCTCCTTCCCAGTTTCTTCTGTCAAAGCTGCTCCATCATGCAGCTCTCTAGTACAGTGTTTCTCTCTTTCCCCAAGTGGAAGGTACTCTTCTAACACTAATTTCTGCTTGCAAACAGTTGGTTCTCATAACTGTATTGAATACTAAGACGTGTATCACCATAAAAGTTTAAGTTTTGAACTAAGTCAAGATTATGATGAACTGTTGCTACAGTGGATATACACACCAATACGCAAATTTTAGTTTTAAAGTTTGTGGAATGTTTAATTCAGAACTTTGGCCCAGCTACTTGTAACACTCAGCTTCACACCGTATTTGTCCACATGACTTCATTGGCATATTCACACTGGCAATAGTAATCAGCAACACCATTTCTAATCACTGCATTCATCATGATCTAGACAGACAAGTGATGAGCTAAACCCAATGCTTAGCAGTATTGTGCTTTTAGTTATTCTCAAACCTGAGATGATTCAATAGCTGAAGTGAGAATTAATTTGTGATGACAGCAGAGATACTTAGTGAAGACAACTGTTTCCTATGAAATTTGTGTGAGCATAGAAGGCCACATTCATTGTCTGCTATTTCTTAAGCATCATTTTTTCCTGCTCCTAAAGGCTGAAATGTGTGCTGCTGAGATTAAAAACAATCCTAGATAGTTATATGATATCAGGGTTTCAAGAAATCCTTCTGGGCTAAAATTTAAGACGTAGAAAAAAGGTAGAGGGGATTAAAGATTCCGAATACTACACTATTTCAAATGAAAAATATTGTTGACCCCAATTGTAAATAGATCTCTTCAGAATTTGCTCATTTTAGAAGTGTTGCTAGCTTTTTTGCAGGGTAGGTTGGATGCAGCATTTAAGATACAGGGGAATTGTGTTGGGACAAGGCTCCACAACTCTGCTTTTTGATTGGTTGTGGTTTTCTATAGTGAACTCTGTCTCTTGTAAAGAGAAATTTCCTTGATGGGGTATAAGGGCTATACTGATCTGTGGGATCTGTGGGTAGAGGACAAATTTAAAATGTAGTTAGCAATTATGCTGGTTTTATAAAGTGGAGGTTGGAGCTTTGTCCCCTAGAGCCATGGCTTCACTAGCCCTGAGTAGTTGGCTTCGTTTATAAGACCAGGCATGATTTTCCTTGTATTAAGTGGGTCTTAAATCTTATCAGAGAACTGTTGGTTACCACTAAAATATGCATGAAACTACTGCAGTCTTAAGGTTATGGTGCCATGCTGGTTGTTGATGTGGCTCATGGGCACCATAGCTAGGCAGGACTATTGGTTGCTTCTCTCCTTTGAAAGCTTGCATGACACCTTCTGGTACCATGGAAAGTAGTCCTCATGGAAGAAGCTTTCATATCAGTTCCAGCTCAGGACATCTGAGCTTTGCATCTGAAGCACATTGTGTCTTCAGCAATAGGGTTTTATCTTCCACATCTGGGAAGCCATCAAAGCCAATAGTAATAGATAATATCTGGCTAACAACTCAAGAGAGGATTTCTCATGCTTAGTGATGGTATTTTGTTAGATGGGCTACAGTTATAAAAGAAGAGACAGAAAGATTATAAGAAATCAGAGGAAGAGGGAGGGTTTGTGTGTGTGTGTGTGTATGTCAGAAGCTATACCTATAGAGTTTCACTAAAGTAGCTGCCTAAATATGAGATGAATAAGGACACCTATACGCACGCTAACATGGAACAGGCGAAGCTCAGGGTATGTCTGCCCTGCATAAAGAACTACAGGAAACTAAAGAATGCTGAGAATGGGAGAACTAATCTTCCCTGGGGTAGATTACACCAATTGTGTATCAGTACCAACTGGTCAGTCCTGAAAACACATGCATACAGTAACATTACATGGACCGTGTAGGGTGTGTTTATTTGTTTAGGAATATACATGCATACATACTCACATATCTAGCAACGGTTAATGAAGAAATAGGCCATGAGTTTGAAAGTAAGGAGAGGCACATGAGAGGGTTTGAACAAAGCAAAGGGAAGATGAAGAATATGATTTAATTTTATTATAATCTCAAAAAAAGAAAAGAGTCAGGCAGTGGTGATACACACCTTTAATTCCAGCACAAAGCGGGCAGAGGCAGATGGATCTCTACAAGTTTGAAGCCAGCCTGGTCTACATAGCTAGTTCCAGGATAGTAGAGCTGTTACATACAGAAATCCTGTCTCAAACAAGCAAACAAAAAAGAAGTAATTTAAAAAGAATTATGAAAAGCCATAATAAACCTATTATTTTATAAATGAATTTAAAAATGATGAAAAGGAAAGAAAGAGTAGAGAAGAGTGACACTGTGGGTAGGTGTGACCTACAGGTTACTGTTTGCAGGACCTGCCCATTGCTGCTAATATGCTTGAAAAATTTAGACCTCCAGGGATTTGAAATTTCCCTGAATGATACAGAGGGAAAATAAGACAGTAGTGTGTTCTTACCATTGGACAGTGCTGCATTGGTAGTGTGATAATACAATACAATTATTCAAGTCATACACATAAGTTACTGAAATGTCAGTGTGCTGAACGCTGAATGATACAGCCTTGCTCGCATGACAATATGCAAGGTATGAGGAAAAGGCTCCAATATGCTTTGTTCGTTTACAGTGTGATTGGCCCAGCAGAACCAGTTGGAGTTTCTCTTTTGCCTAATGTCATTTTTCTTTTTGTATTTCATGAATGTAAACTCTTTTAATAATATGAACACTCACCCTAAATTTTTCATTGTAATGTAATTGCACAGATTTTTTTTTTTCACGGAGTATTTTGGATGTTAGCACTCTGGTAGCTGATGTACGCTGTTGCTTCCCATTGACACAGTACTGAGGAAGCATCATAAAAGTTGCCTTAAATACACATACATATGTGGCACACAACAGGGTTGCACACTACTTCGCCGTCCTTCCCTGGGGAATTATTAATGATGTTGTTTCATCTTAAAGATAGTCTACAATATCTGACCTAGAACAATGGTCTTCAAAATAGTTCAGGGGAAATGTTTCCTTTGACCCAGCCCATCAGGCTGTAGTGTGTGGGATCTGGGATGAGTCACTCTCTACTGGGTCTCTTAGGCATCTGCCACACAGGAAACACAACCCACTCTCCTGCCAAGGGCCAGTGCCTGGTACATAGAAGGAAGGGGAGAGACCAGCAGAGACTCACCCTGTCTCCTACACTCCAGTTTAATGCATTTTAAACCAGTATCTCCTCCTGGAACATGACATAGGAATAAAAGTGAGTCAGATCGTTTGCTTCCAAAAAGTTAATAAATGCATTCATCTATTTGTGAACTTCAAAAATGAACCACTAGAAATTTGAATTTTAATTCTGTTGTATTTTTTTCTCAGTAGGAATTTCAGACTCGTGTTCAGGTTTAATTTTTATGATCCTGGTATCTCTGCGTTGTTCACCCTAAGATAGTCTGGAGCAAGACTGAAGGTACATGTTGCCGACAGAGAATCTCCAGGAATAAATGATTCCTACTGACACCACCTAAGAAAAGAATAATTTTTAAAAAAACATTAATGTCTATAAAAGCCTTGAACAATCTTCTTGTCTTAAAATGCATTTTTAAAAATTACGGCATGCAATTGAAAACTGACATTTTATTATTTAATCATGTCCTATTTTAGATGATGTGCTAAGAGGACACGTTATCATGCACATTTTCCTCCATATGAAATGCATTAAAGTCATAGAATCATGGAATTGAGAGGTACTTTAGGGATTGTCCTGTCAAATGTCCTTCTTTGGCAGAACAGAGTGCAGAGACCTGGAACTGTGTCACAACACAGTCACTGGATGAACATTTAGGACAGCTCTGGATTCTTTACTCATTTCCCTTCTCTAGAAAAACTGGATACCTGTCATACCCAGGAAAGAAGATGCAGTGACATATATCAAATGATAGAATTCATTTGCTTTTCCTGGGTCTGTCGTTGAATGTCGATCTCCACTTAATTTACCTCTGCTTCTGATTGTTTGTGCTCTACACACCTTAAGGGGCACACACCTTAACCCTAAAAGAAAAGAAAAGAAATATTGGCAAGAACATGTAGGAAAGACTTGTCTCTAAGTTCTTATAATAACCAGGCAACAATATGACACATTTTAATGTTAATACATATTTTACTCACTCTCTATAATGAATAATGATTTAATGGGAAAATTGGATGTGGGCATTTAGAAGTGGTCTTCTCCTATAGTTTTATAATACAAGAATTATTGAGATTTTAGTAAAACGTAGGCCACATTAAGACATGACTTCACCATGTAGAGTAGGGATATTGTGATTACACTCAACACCCCCTTTCAGAACTTATCACATTTATTACCACTTATATAATGAAGATGTTAGTAAATAAATGCAATTTTGCTGAATGTAGTTTAAAAAAATTAATTGTATTTTATATGTTTGGGTCTTTACCTGCATGTATATCCATGGACCAATTTTATGCCTCGTGTGTAGAGATCTGGAAGTGGACATCAGATCTTTAGGAACTGGAGTTGCAGAAGGCTGTGAACTTTCACAGGGGAACTGAGAATTGAACCTTGGTCTTCTGGAAGAGTAACCAGTACACTTAACTCCTCAGACATTTCTCCAGTCCCACTCTATGTAACTTTGTAACCGCTTATTTCAAAACATGAAAATTTACGGACACATTTGTTCTCAGATCATCCATGGGCATATGGTTCACTACATTCTGTTGTCTGAAATAAGGTCTGAAGAAAAATTGGAAAGTAGCTCTTAATATTTTCTTTCAGTTTAGTGCCTGGAGCATCTTCTGAAAAATATTTTAATTTTTTATTTGTGTTGTGAGGGTGCACATGTGACATGTCAGTTGATGCCTTCTGGGATTTGAACTCAAGTTCATGTGCCTTGACCAACTAAGTCATCTTGTTGGCCTCTTGTAGTTTCTTTTGTAAGTACCTAATGCATTTTATAGTCTGGCTTGAACTAGGATTTTTGCCTTTGTTCCTTTAGTCTGAAACCTGGAAAATAAGAGGGCTACCTTCCTATGCTTTGTCTTTGTTGGCAATTTGAGCACTACCTCTTTGAGTTTCTCTTACTGGGGAAAGAGTTTTCAATATTTGTTGTTCTTAAAAGGAGTGTTAGGTCTGAAACAGGAACCTGAAGATCAATGCCCCACTTCCACCAAACTAGGGCAGTGCTATGACACTCATTCAAAGGTATAGTGATGCTTGGGAGAAAGGGCTGAGAGCTTACTCACAGAGCTGCATCTAGACCAGTTTGGGAACATAGACAGAACCCCAGGCTCATTTCCAGAAACACCAAGTCAGAACCATCAGCAAGCTTAGCAGGGGATGCACATGAATGAGAGAAAGCAGGTACTGCTGTAGTATATTACTATATGCTAACTAATTAACCATGCAAGCCCCGCAAATTATATCATGAGCTCTGGATTGTGAAGATTAAGTATACTTGTATTAGAATTTATTGAATTAGCAAAAAGTTAATCTGAAATAAGAATAAAAATGTAAAAAATAATTACTTTCTAATAAAGTAATGCGACACAAGTGATAAAATTGAAATAAATGGTAATTGTGTAGTCATATTATTTCTCTCTGACTTCTGGGTTTATATTTTTAGAACTTTAATCAGCTTCAAAATGAGTCTCATATCTTATTTAATCATCCTTAGAACATTCTTGTACTAATGATAAAAATAAAGAAATGTTGGAATGAGTTTTCTCCTTTCATAAGGATTTTTTTTTCTTTTTGTCCCACCAGCCAGCTAACAGATAATGACTTGGAGGCTTATTATTAACTATGAAAGCTTGGCCTTTAGATTAGACTTGTTTTCAACTAGTTCTTATCACTTAAATTAACCCATATTTTCTACATTCTACCATGAGGCTTTTATTGTATACCATCCTGTATGTCTTACACATTCTGCATCTTACTGGCATCTATCATGCACCTAGATTCATCTTGAGTTTCCTTTCTCTGCCAGGAAGGCCTACATATTTTTCCTGCCTAGCTATAGGCCATTTAACTTTTCGGTAAACTAGTCAGAAAATGCCTTAGGCAGAGACACATTTACAGTATAAACAAATATTCCATTTGTTTGCAACATTTGTAACTTTCCCCCCTTTTGTCCAAATAAAAAGGAAAGGTTTTAGTTCTATCATAGTAAAACTATATACAATAAGAACAATTTATCAGGTAGGAATTATATTTACAATGTCTAGTCTATCTGTATTTGGCAAATTTAGAGAAAATATTCCATTATCTATAGTACCTAGTGAGTCAAAAATTGTGTATCTAATTTCCTTTCTATCCTAACTTGTATTGCCATCTCCAAACTATCTTTTTAGTTATATTTTCTTCGATGAACAACTTAAGCTTTTATGTCTCTCAACCCTATATATTTTACACCAATCTTGTGAGTTTCTTTTCTAAATTTTGTAACAAGGAAAACTGTAACTATAACTATCTAGTCTTCAATCCTGTCAGGGACCTTAGAAGGATATGATGTAACCTGAGTAAACAGGAAGCACAGACCAAGCAAATTCCAAATCTGTAGACATTACAGAAGCAATTGGATGCCTGGACAGTCACCAAAGTTTCCTTTGCAATGTTGGAGCATTTGTCTTCAGCGTTCAGGCCTAGAATATCTGACAAAATTTTCTGTGAATCAGAGATTTTTGAAGGACTGTCCTACCTTGTCTTGTCAAAGTTTGGCAGTCACTTTCTTTTCTGTCCCGCTTTTCCAGTTTGGACAGCATACTGTCACCAGTCAAGGCAAGGGCTGTTTCTTACTCAGATGGCTATCTTTGCCACACTGAAAGCAAACTCCATATGGAGGTTTTTCAATGCCTATCATCCTTTTTTGAAGTAAATTGGTGCTGCAAGGAGGAGATATATTGCACTGTCATGATAAGTCTTAGACATTATTAAAACATTTTCAATGGCATATACTGTAGGTTTTAGAAGTGTTTGAAAATTATATGTTTATTTAAAGTATATCTTTGTTTGACCTTGAAAACATACCTGATTTAGTTTAATTGTTATAGATGACTATTAACCTTTCTTTATTATCCTAAATAAATTTCTAACACTAAAGCTTTACATTGCATTTTAAATGAACTGCTTAGGTACAATACCTTAAACAAAAGTAGAAATAAATATACATTATAACAAAAATAACCTTAAAATGGTAGTAATGTACAAACATCCATACCAATGTAAAATATTTGAGACTAGTGGTTGTTCAAAAGTATATTCAACCATCACCCTTTTATCCCATCATTTTAATGCTATATCCCCCCCCCCCCATTTTTTTCCTTCAGAAAAAGATTCCTGAATCTAATCTCCTTTGTTTGGCTTTTTTCCTGATAGTGACCAAAACAACTTGTAAACAACTTCCCTAAATGATGACAAACATTCATAATCCACTGAATGACCAAAACCCACCCACTTTAGTGTTCTATATTGCTTGCTGTTGTTTTGGAATGATAGCATATTTATAGACCCCTAAGAAACTTGGAATAATGGTCAAGTCCTGGGAAAGCTAGCTGCATTACTTTTTTGCTTAGTCTCTGTGTAATGGGAAAGTATAGAACTCACCTGAAATCTTGGCTAGATAATTTGTGAGGTTGGACCATCTTAGCTAACAGCTTTGATATTATGAATGCAGGATTTTGAGGAAACTGTAACAGAGGCATTCTGAGAGGCTGGATCACTTAGACTGCTTGTCTTTATTGGTGCCTAGTCCTCTTTTTCTAAAATCACCTAAGCTTTTTTTTTTTTTAATTTATTTATTTATTAAAGATTTCTGTCTCTTCCCCGCCACCGCCTCCCATTTCCCTCCCCCTCCCCCAGTTAGGTTCCCCCCCATCAGCCCGAAGAGCAATCAGGGTTCCCTGCCCTGTGGGAAGTCCAAGGAACCCCCACCTCCATCCAGGTCAGTTTGGATGATCACCTAAGCTTTTAAAGGTAACATATGGCTACCATCTCCAGCTGGTCTGGCTTTGTGGAAGCCTAGGCAGTTTGGATGCTCACCTTACTAGACCTGGATGGAGGTGGGTGGTCCTTGGACTTCCCACAGGTCAGGGAACCCTGATTGCTCTTTGGGCTGATGAGGGAGGGGGACTTCATAGGGGGAGGGGGAGGGAAATGGGAGGTGGTGGTGGGGAAGAGGCAGAAATCTTTAATAAATAAATAAAATGTAACATATGTATCTGCATTAACACAAGTATGGAATATTCAGTGTGCCCAAGCCAGGTAAAGATGATTTTTTTCTTCTATATTTGAGCAGGTAAAAAACAGGTTAACTTTATAAGTTTGTTTAGACTGTATAAGCAAACCTGTATCCATGCCATATGAAAGCATGGAATGTAATAATAATAAATCATGAGGACTCTGTAGCCAACAAGATTTGTCATGTCTCATCCAGTCTCAGAACTCTTCCTATGTAGAGGGATCAACACACACTGCAGTCTTTTTTGCTTTTTTTCCCTCATGTCTGTAGTCAAGATCCTCAGGAAGTCTCCCTGATCAAATCTGCACTCTATTAACGTTGAAGGAATCCATAACTTTTCATCTCCTTTGGAAAGAAAAACATAACCTTTCCCACATCCCAACATAGTCCTCAGCTTTCATTCTGAAGCCAAGATGTCTCTAAAATATATAGGCTGGATTAATTTAAAAGTTCCTTCCATAATTCAATGTCTCTTAGCAGCTGCCATTTACTGAAATTTAAAATCAACAAAACACCGTCCAGGACCTAGATACCCTGTGTATTTCCCATCCTTACTTGGTTTATTCTTTTTTTTTTTTCATTGCTTTACTCTTTCTTTAAAGACTTTACTTATTATTTTTAAACTATTAATTTTTTATGACTGTCTATACTCATTTTCTTTTCTTTCTTAAACACCTAAGTACATTTTTTAATGGATTTTTGTCGAGCCCTACAGTTTTTCTCTGCTCCCCTCCCTGCCTCTCCCCACTCCTTCAACGCTAAGTACATTTTCAAGCATACTGTATCTGTTTAGAGGTTTTCTTGGTCTCGATGTGATGGTTTGTGCATCTGCAGTGTTTTCTGACCACATGAGCAAAATCCTTTTTTTTTTTTTCATGAGCAAAATCTTAAATGGCTTGGATAATCAATCACTGTGCTGCAGTGATGGATGGCCACATCTATCTCAGATCTGTGAGAGCCTAGCTTTATGCCAGCGGCACCAGCCACATTTATGTACCCCAGCTCTAGTAAGTTGCTGTGTCTGTCTGTAGCAAGTGTTTGTACCCAGTGCTGACTGCTCATGTGCACAGTTGCACAGAAGAGTCTCTTGAAACCTGCACCTGTGTACCCAATCCTACCTGAGAGACCACAGTTGCCAGGAAAATTTCTTAGGCCTTATGTGGATATTTGAGCCTCCACATTGGATGTCATATGTAATGTGTTGGTGATGTGGAATTCCCCTCTGTATGCTCCAAATATGATTGGTTAACGAATAAAGAATTTTCCTTAGTCTAAGATAGGATAGAGTAGAGCTAGGTGGGGAAAACTAAACTGAATGCTGGGAGAAGAAGATGGGGTCAGAGAGAAGCCATGGAGCTGCTGCCAGAGACAGACATGCCAGAACTTTGCTGGTAGGCCACGAGCTTTGTGTCAAAATATAAAATAATGGAAATGGGTTAAATTAAGATGTAAAAGCTAGCCAATAAGAAGTTAGGGCTAATGAACTAAGCAGTGTTTTAATTAATACAGTTTCTGTGTGGTTATTTCAGGAGACTGGGAGGCCAGAAAATGAACAAATGCTGTCCTACTACAAGTCCTTTTTTGTCCCACCAACCAGGTCACAAATAATAATACAGAGACTTATTAATTATTAAAGGTTGGTGTTAGTTTAGGCTTGCTTTCAACTGGCACTCATAACTTAATTTAACCCATATTTTTATTAATCTACATTCTCCCATAAGGCTTTTACCTCTATACCATGCTGTGTGTCTCATTTGTCATTTTTCTGGCATCTATCATGCACCTAGATTCATCTCACATTTCCTCTCTGTCAGGAAGTCCCACATATTTCTTCTGCCTAGCTATTGACCATTTAGCTCTTTATTAAACCAATTAGAAAGCATCTTAGGATCTTTACAGTGTAAAAACCTATTCCACAACATCCTCTTTCATGATTTAATTGCATTTACAGTACTACGTAGTGAAAGACCCCAGCTTAGCTGCTGTAATGCCATTTTGCAAAGCCTTCACACAAACAAATGTAAGTTCAAGGTAAAGTCAGTACTCCTAGGAGGTCAAACAGGATATCTGTGGTCAGACACCAGGCCTAGGAGGGGAACGAACAGTTCTGGGAAAAACTACATGTACCCTAGATAGGGCCAAGTCTGCTATTATTATCAGACCTTCATGTCTCTGGGAAACTTGTCCCTTAAATGAACCCATTGCCTCATTCGAACTGACCAATGAGATCCCTGTAACCATGCATTGCTTCTGTATGCCTGCTTTTGCCACCCTTTTCCTATAAAAAGACCTTCTCCCAGCCTGCAGGCGGGCAAGACCTCCGAAAGGACTTTGCCGCCCACAGGTACCTGTGCCCACCCAATAAACCTCTTGCTAATTGCAGCCAGTGGTCTTGACTGTTCCTTGGGTTAGGGGTCTCCTCCTGAGGGAAGGACCACTCTGAGGGTCTTTCACTAGTAGTCTAAAACAGTTTTTGATTTTGTTGACCAAAGTCTTCTTCCATTTCTAATAATTATGGCCTTTTCTTAGTATTCTCTTTTGCTCTAATTAAGGTTAAAGTTCAGAGTAATCACGTCAAGGTCCTACTACTCTTTATTTTACACATCCACGGGGTATCTATTTGATTTTTCTCTAGTCTTCATTAGATTTGTGAGTGTCATCAAAATGCTTAAGCATATTTTTGAGGAAGCCAAATGAGAAGGCTGAGAGGATCCAGCTGTGACAAAGGTGATGTGTAAGGAGCAGGCGAGAGCCAGGACAACTTTGCGCTAAGGGGTCAGTGTCTGGAGACATGCTTGTTTGGCATAGCTATGTGGGACATTCCACAGGCAATTAGTGGGGAGAGGTCCAGATTCCTGCTCGATGTGTTAAAAAGTATAGTGTGGCTCCCATAAGAGGACAGATCTAAAATCGTATAGCCCTGGTGCTGAGAAACTTTTCAACAGAAGAGAAAACCCCAATTATGTTGGTTAAACAAAGGAAAGGGCTAAGCAAAAGAATAGTTTCATGGAACACAGTGTCTGTGTCACCAGAAGCACACAGAAGAGAAAGGGGGAAATAAATAATGATCCCTTTAAGAGACCAAGTCAGAATCCTTGTTCTTATTTTTCATCTCACACCAGTCTCGGTTTTTGAAATACCTGAGACAGGGCTAGATTCAGGTATGATACATCTGTATTGATCAGCATTCTGAGACTGAAAAAAAAAAGCCAGAGATAATTAGGAAAAGATGTGAGAAAGGTTTACTCTGGCTCATAGCATTAGAGGTCACTGGTCCCTTGGTCTTTTTGCTTTTGGGCTTGCAAAAGGCAGTAAACCATGGTGGGGAGTGCACTGGGGTACAAGGTGCTGTCTTCACAGTGCCTAAGTAACTAAAGAAAGGAAGACTATGGATCTCATCTGGCCTTTGAGAACACCTCTGTAATGACAGACAACACGCCCTTCTCTAAATGGCTTATCACCTTATAGTGCGTCACCCTGGGAGCTAAGCCTGTTTTTAACACATGGCTTCATCTTAGGGGTTCCCAGATTTAAACTCTAACAATATCTGAGGCATCGGAAACCTACTTGCAACCTCAGTAAGCATTTTCTTTCTGGAAGTTCTGCCAAGTTTGTGAAATTGTTTGCATTCCCTCAATTTCCTGGCATTCACTTTGCTTCCTAATTCCAACACTCAGAGATTTAATGGGTTTAAATCTGAGTATTGAGGAGGATTCCATAGATTTCCTCAACCTGTTTCAGGCCCCATAAGACACAGATGTAAGAACCACAAGAGACTCCGAAACATTTGGAACACTTCCCACAAACAAACTCCGGCACCTTGGGCATTTGCGTTGTTATTTCTTTTCATCTGTTTGCTGATGAAAGGAAGTCCTGCTCAACTAAAGCAAAGAAAAAGAGACCCTGTGGGTTTCTACAGCTCTGTGACCCTTCAACCACGCCATTACTAAAAGCAATTAAAGGCTTTTTGTAAAGTGATTACAATAACAATAATAATAATCTTCATTAAAATGTTAATTCATTTTTTATCCATTAGTTAATATTCTGCTACAAAAAGAATGTAGAACATCTCATTTGTTCATTTCTTGTCTGACAGAATTTTAATTCTTAGAGGAGGAGGGTAAGAAACTAGATAAACTTAATTGTTAATGTAATCAGATTCTTAGTTTTGTGGAGGAGGCTTTAAGTTTGGCTTAAAATTAAGTTGGTTTCTTCCTAATATTCATGCCACTCTTGCTAAAATTGGTATATCTTGGCAGGCCAGTTGTTATTGCTGCTTGTAAGTTTCATGGGTAGGTAAGATCACTGATGACTTTTTCCCTCCAGCTCCCTGCAGAGCATCTTCTGGCAACTATGAAAGGCAACCAGTAGGGATTAAACCTCCAGTTCAGTACCAGCTTGATCTCTCTACATCCTATGACTCAAGCTGATGGAATCTTCAGCAGTAGGATATTACCATCAAGTTCTGTAGCACAGCAAAGACTACTGCCTGCATTGTTTTGGGCATTTATGGGATTCTACTGAACAATAACTTGAAGGGAGATGACATAAACATGGCCCTTGGAATTTGTTTATTAGCCTTTGGCACCTGGGAGAGGAACTTTCTCCCTTTTATACGAGACATCTCAACTTAAGCCTTTCTATATATGCATGCGTATATACTTTTAGGGAGCTTCCAAAGTAACATGGTTCCATTTGCCTTTTTTTTTTTTTAAGGTTTTTAGTGTTAGTTATTCCTCCTCTCACTGTGTTATCTGCCCTGTCCCATTCCCATCCTATGACTCCTGTCCTTCTATTCCTCTTTTGCTCTTCATACCTACTATGTTCTGGTGCAGAGTAATCTAGGATGCCTAGAATATGTGTCATTGTTACTGGTTTAGTAAAAAGCTGAACGGCCAATAGTTAGGCAGGATTTCCAGGTACAGAGAATTCTGGGACGAAGAAGGACTGAGAATCCAGACAGACATGGAACGAGTCTGACACACAAAATAGGGTAGAGGTAAAAGCCACGTGGTAGAATGTAGATCAATAAAAATACAGGCTAATTTAAATTATAAGAGCCAGATAAGAACAAGCTTAAGCTATTGACTGGCCTTTTATTATTAATAATAAGTCTTCATTTCATGATTTGGGAGTTGGTAGGCAGGACAGAAAAATCCGCCTACAATATTCTACTACCCATTCCTTTGAAACTCCAACCTCTATGGCCTTTCTTTAATTTCCTAGATGTTATAGGTACTGCAGATTAAACATAACATATACAGACTAAAAATTAGGGTTTTTTAAGGATTAAATTGCCTCATTCAGGATGATTATTTAAAGCCCCATCCATTTACCTGAAAATTTTATAACTTTGCTGCTAACGTGGCCAAGAAGCCATAGCTGGGTAAGTCATGGGCCCCAAGAAAGAACTACTATATTACTCTGCTAAACATAAATACATGTTTTTATACTAATAGATTAATTCAGCTCTCGCCCTTGTTCAAGAAGCTTTGTTCTTCATCAGCTGGTGATTAATACAGTCTCACAACTAGTCAAAGTTCAGAAAATAAGATTATGGAGTGTTTAGTCATAAACGAAATATCCACACCACATGCTTCTCTCCATGTAAAACTTCTACTATTCAGTGATCATCAGAAAGGAGGGTGTGGAAAAATTGTGAGGGCCAGAGGTAGTTGAGAATTTCTGTAGGAAGGAGAAAATGTTTTATTTATAACCTGCTTATGTTCCATTAGAGGACTCTTCCTCCATGCACATAACTGACACTACTATGTGGACTCGGGGTTGAAAAGCAGAGCACATGAATATGGGAGCGAAACATGGTGATGGGTATGAGAGGAGTTAGAGATGGTTTGATCAATTCACATAGTATGCATGTATGTGATTATCAAACAAATAAAAAACAAAGAGGGAAAAGTTATTTTATTAATCAGAAAAAACACAGATCCTCAATAGGTGAGATTTATTAATGGTCAGATCATGGACTATATTGGTGTTACTGCATGATTGTCAACAGCAATATGTAGGCAGATGGATTCAATCAGATAGAAATTAAGATAAAATAGATTTGGAGCTGGAGAGATGGCTTAGTAGTTAAGAATGCCTATGACTCTTGATATAAACCATAGTTTGGGTTCCAGCACCTACATGGAGCTGCTCACAATCATCTATAACTCCAGTGGTAGGGGATTTGAGGCCTCTTCTGGCTGCCAGGGGCCTCACACCCATATACACAATACAATCGCACAAATGCACACACACACACACACACACACTCACACACACACACACAGAGAGAGAGAGAGAGAGAGAGAGAGAGAGAGAGAGAGAGAGAGAGAGATCCTTAAAAGACAAAATAAGCTTCTTGAGGGAAACTGCAGAATTTATGAATTTGTGGAAACATTAAATGAAGATGAGACAAATTAAGTTCATAATTTTAAAATATGTTTTTAATTGAAGCCCCAGTAGGAAGCACAAGAAACTCCCTTTGAATGGTTGATCCGGGTAGTCCAAGTGAATCCCATAACAATATAGATTACTGATGTAGGCTTTGATTTCCTCTTAGTGGTTGAGGGTAACCCCCCTATTGCTGAAAAAAGTCACACACTTAGAAGATAGGACTCAGATGACTCGAGCTGGCCTTTCTGATCTGAAATCCTCTTTCCTGTAGTCTGGCTTCCATGGTACTTTCTAGCAGGGGAAGGAAGCAACTCTGTAATCCTATCTAGCTGGGACACACAGCAACCTACCAGCATGTCAAGATTTCATAAAGGTGCAGGAAGTGGCACTCACATGTTGGTAACTAGCTGTACTTGAGATCCACTCAAAGAAGGGAAATCAGGCCCAGTACTGGAAATCTTGCCAGCTTCCCAGGGCTGTTGGGGTCATGGATCTTCAAAGAGAACCTGCCATGACCTCCTTTCTAGACCTGCATAATTCCTTACTACATTCTAAATCTTATTCTTATACCCATGGGTAAGTTAATAATTTAAAAGGAGTTGGGTGATAAGATGAGGGAAAGAGGGACATTTCTTTTGGTGGTGGGTTTTGTATCTATTTTGACTCTTATTTCTATCTCTTATTGCCTTACTGTATAGAAGAGACAGACTGCCAACCTATGAACCTTCTTCCTCAGCCTCCTTGGACTGTGCTTATAAGTGTATCCATTCTTTATTCCTGCTTGTCAAGAGAGATATTTTCAAAAATACATCTTACTGGGAATACTTAAGGAATAAAATATAACATTAGAAGTGGGCATGGTGGCAAAGCTTGTGATCCAAAGAGTTTGGAGGTAGAGGCAGAGGGTCATGATTTCAGTTCCATCTCAAATCACCAAAGCTAAGCTAATCCAAAACAAAACCATGGTGTTATGAAGTCTACATCTATTAAAATGGTTAGTGTAGTTCACTAAACAGATGAGAATTATCATACTATCATAATTATCCATTTTCTCTGCAAAATGAACTACAGTATCCTTATTTTGCTAAGGGCTTGAAGGCAACAGTCTACTAGTATTATGAGTTGTATTGCATTTGCTCATCCTCTGTATTTGTGGACTTGTAGCCTTTGACCCACTGGACCTATTTCCTCCCAGTCATAACGTACAAGTCCCTGTTTTCCAGAGAGATGGCTGTCATGGGAAATGAACTTCTCGTCTTCAAGAAGAACACAGGGGACTTTGAGGAAAATGGTCATCTTGGTGTTATTCTCAATCATGCATTCCTATTTTATTATTAGATCTTAGTTCAACCGAGAAAAATCAACACATTTAAATATTAATCATTCTGAGCAACCGACTCTTGATTCAAAAACCTGGCTTCTATTAATAGAACAGATAATGAACCACTTTTGTGCAACCCATGAGCACACTGATTAATACGTTTCACATGTTATTCAGAGAGATGAAAGCAAAGGGGATAATAACCGCGTGATGAAGTGATTGCTTCAGCTTCATGGGATTATTGTTTTGCTCCTTGCTGCTAATACCCAGATACACTAAATGTTAACATCAGATGTGCAGAGTTATAAAATGTCTGAATTGTTTAAAAATTATTTTTTACTTTTATACATTTTCTAGAATTCTTTTTTTTTTTCAGGAACCAATTCTTGGGCTAGTCAACTCTGTTGGCATATGGGACTGCTGTTTCACTCTTCAATGTCTGCATAGTCAATGGACCTTTTATTTCTTACCTTGGGAAGTTCTGCTTTTTCCTTCTGTGTTAGTGGATGATTTTTATTATTTTAAGCAATATTATATATACATATATATATTCATTTGAAAGACTTAAAGAAATTTTGACTTTTCATAGCCCAGTTTATTCTTTTTACATCTTAGCACATACTCAAAAATTTTCATTTGGATTGGAAGCTTTGTGTGTAACTTCCATGCCGAAGAAGGGATCATGAATCAAAGCTCCAGTTTCCTCTCCCCTAACCATGACCCTTACCAGTGTTTTGCATCTTTGAAGTCTTTTAAATATTTTTCTTTGTATGACATATTTTGGTGATAAATAGTCTTTCAAATTTTTATATTCTCTCTTACTATTATTATTCCTTATTTTTCTTGTATTCGAGAAAACTTTAATTTTATAATATGTTTATTTTTAATATAATCATGTACATTTATCTGACTTATTCACTCTTCTCAATGATCCACAGAATAGCATGTATTTATCCTCTTTATATAAAACTTTATATGTTCTAAGTTATTTCATATCTCTGAAGTTTTTTTTTTTTGTTTGTTTGCTTTTCGAGACAGGGTTTCTCTGTGGTTTTGGAGCCTGTCCTGGAACTAGCTCTTGTAGACCAGGCTGGTCTCGAACTCACAGAGATCCGCCTGCCTCTGCCTCCCGAGTGCTGGGATTAAAGGCGTGCGCCACCACCGCCTGGCTATATCTCTGAAGTTTTAAACATATAAGCAGGAGCCAATTTTTTTCTGATTTCATGAACAGATTAATTAATATTTTATCCTGTATGTTTTCTCAGAACACTTTTCCCAATCTATTTAAAATCACACTTTAAGAACAACATTGTGTTTCTTACTTTCAACTAACATTACATCATCATCATCCAATCCCAGTGGAAATGGCTCACCAAGACCACTGACAACTGGGACATTTTCAGGACTGCCTTTCATATACTCCTTGCTGCATGCACTCCTATTAGCTACCTCTATCTGACTCCCTCTATCTGACTATTGTTTGCCTGACCTCTCACTTGCCCTTGTATTGCTCTAGCATCATGAAATAAAATTTTGAAAAAAAAGTTTTCTAGTTTTCTTCTTGACTTTCAAATGAGTGCTTTGTTTTTCTGCCCTGCTGTTCCAATTCCACACAAATTTTAGTGATTAACCTCAGCATTGCAGAGTTTTGGGCTTTTGGGGATTCATGGATCCCAGGTATGAATTCAGACCCAGCTGAGGATGGTCCCATCTGTATATTTTAGAACAAATCTTGTTATTTCCTCCTATGAATCTTGCTTCCCACCTGTATTCTACATCTCAGCTGTCACCCTATTTATTATCCATTTCTCTATGCAAGACATATAAGGATAAGTTACACCCTTTGCTATATTTTGCCATTAAGTTTATATGTAGTTATTTCTAATTGATTAAAAAGACCTATGAATTATATTAATATTATTTTGAAATGACTATTTACTTTTCTTATTAAGTTTCAGCTTAAAACATTTAATGATAATGCAGTCCTTGCACCTGCATTTTATGTTTTCTACATTGGCTTTTATACTTAGGACTTTTCTATTTTTTCTTTTTTTTTCTTTTTTTTTTTTTTTTTTGTTTTTTTGTTTTTCGAGACAGGGTTTCTCTGTGGCTTTGTAGTTGTGTCCTGGAATTAGCTCTGTAGACCAGGCTGGTCTCGAACTCACAGAGATCCACCTGCGTCTGCCTCCCGAGTGCTGGGATTAAAGGCGTGCACCACCATCGCCCGGCTTACTTAGGACTTTTCTCATGAGGAGGTATTCTTCAACTCAAAGCCAGGGATACAATGCAGTAGCTGTGATGTAATAAACAGCTTTTTCTAAATGTCTCACTGAAATACCTGGGAAGGCACAGGGAACAGATGCAACCCATGACTGCACCCGACTTGAGGAGCATTCCATGTCAGAATATGAGAAAAGAGATCGCAGACAGACATACATTCTAAACAGACTCATCATATCTCATGCCTCGTGCTAGACTGATGTGCTCCTAAGAGACGGAAGATATAGAAGCAGGATCAAGAGCTGAGGCCTTTCCCCACTGCCTGCTTCCTGAGTCTGGATTGCTGAGAAAATTACACCTTCCTCACTGCCTGGTGAGAGGGAACTCTGGTCAGCTTGTCACTTCCTCTTCTTCTTTTCTACTTTCGGACCTTTGGAACCTCTTGGCTGTTAATACAGTGGGTTCTGCCTGTCTCCACCGTCTCTTCTACTAGAAGACAAGTCATTTGGGACAGGGATGGTTGGTTAATCATTTCTGCATCTCCACTGACCCAATGGCCCTGTGCATTATTAGAAGCTCATAACAAATATTTGCTGAGTTGAAGGAATGCAATGAAAATTGGGTCAGTGTTTTGATAGTGTAAGAAGTTCTGTCATATACTTCCAGACAAAATACTGAAAGGAAGTATTTGCCATGCTTAATACATTATTCTTTCAATACATTGTTATCCTTCTTTTTCAAAATGTAAGTTCTCAAAAATTAAATCAATTCTTTCTTATGTACAAATAAAAAGAAGCTACATTTCTCTGCCCGGCAGTGCCACACATGGCATAATATATTCATAAATTAAAGTGTCATCTTCTAGGATAAGCCAGCGTGTCATTTCACAATACTAACTTATGAAAGGGTGGAACTTCAAACCCAAGTATTACCAACAGAAAACAAGAGATAGAGGAGAGAATCTCAGTTGTAGAAGGCACAATAAAGAAATAGATTCATCTGTCAAAGAAATATCTATATCTTAAATGCTCCCCAACACAAAACATCCAGGAAACTGGGACCCTACAAAAAGACTAAACCTATGATTAACAGAAATAGAAGAAGGAGAAGGATTCAGCTTAAAGGACCAGAAAATATTTTTTAACAAAATCATAGAAGAAAAATTTCCTAACCTAAAGAAGTACATGCCTATAAAGGTACAAGAAGCTTACAGAAAACTGAATACATTGGATCAGAAAATAAATATGATAATATAATAATTATTATATAACTATAATTTATATAATTGATATTACTATATAATAATCAAAACACTAAAGACACAGAATACATAAAAGCAGACCTGTTAGAATTACTCCTAACTTCCCAATGGAGACTCTAAAAGCCAGAAGGGCCTGGACAAATGTCCTGTAGACACTAAGAAACCTGGGATGCCAGCCTAGATTACTATACTCAGCAAAATTTTGATCACCATAGATGGAAAAAACAAGATATTCCACGATGAAGTCAAATTTAAGCAATATTTATTCACAAATCTAACCCTACAGAAGGTACTATAAATAAAACTCCAACTTAGGGAGGATAATTGCACTCTTGAAAATACAGGCAATAGACAATCTCAAAACAGCAAAGCCCTATGAAATAAAATACACACACACACACACACACACACACACACACACACACACACACAACCACCACCAGCAACAACATAATAACAAGAATGAACAGTCATTGATCATTGATATTTCTCCCCAATAAAAAGACACATACTAACAGAATGGATCCAAAAGCAGGACCATCTTTCTGCAGCAGAGGAGAAACACCTCCACATCAAAAATAGGACTGGTAATGATTTTACCTCAGGGTTGGAAGAATATTTTCCAAGCAAATGGACCTAAGTATTAGCTGGTATAGCCATTCTAATATCTAACAAGTAGACGTCAAGCAGATTTGAAATCAGACTCCTGGGGGATGTTCCCAGATTCTGCGCCTCTCCTCTCTCCACATTTACTCTATAAAGTCAGTTCGAGGCGAATTCCATAGGCCCGTTGTCCACACAGGCAGTGTCCTCACTGCAGGTCTTTCACGTACACATTGAGGCTTTACCTGGCACCCAACTCGCCTACCTTTTGCTTCATCACTGTGGCTTTTTGTTTAACATCTTTTAAAATGTTTCCTTTTTAAAAATTGATTTTTTTAAATTTTTTGAAATCATAATATGATTTCATAACATCATTTCTGTCAGGGTCCGATGCCCCAACATACAACTACTTTTCCCTAACAGTACCAGTAGGAGGCATGGGAAACAAAATGAGACACAGTTCACACAGGAATATCGGAAGTGAGTCTCCGTGTTTATTATTCAAACAGTTTTTATTCCCCTAGGTAAACCAAGGTGGAAGCTCATTAATATTCTCTTTCCAGGGATGCTGGGAGTACAGTCACACCTGCAACTTGTTCAACCAGCTTGGAATTCACACCTCTTTCCAGGCGATCTACATAATAACAAAAGAGAAGGAGCAGAACATCCTGAACTTTTTGTTAGGTAGCCACAGAAACCATGGCCCAAGAACTTGGCTGTCATACCATGTAGGAAATATGGGCCTACACATTTCCCTCTTCCCTTTCCTCCCTCTAAACCATCTCATGTACATCTGCTGAGATGATATACATATAAGTAACACTGAGCAAGTTGTTTTTCTATATTGAGGAGTGTGTGTGTGTGTGTGTGTGTGTGTGTGTGTGTGTGTGTAACCACAATTAAAAAGAAAACAAAGACATGACTTTGGTTCAAACCTATTTTACAGTGAAATGTACCTGTGACCACAGTAGCTACAGCTCAAAGTCAGTGAGGGCTGGCATCTGCTCAGCTCCATCTTCTGACTCCTATAACTTGTTCCTGCCCACCTCCCTTCAAATATTGCTTGCTGTCCCTGCCTTCTTCCTTCATAACTATGCCAACATCATGTACCCTTTGAAGTCAAGGAATGTCACGGCAGCTGATCTTATATCAAGTGATCCACTGATCCCTCTGTTTTGTTTTGATGTCTATCTTTCCCAGCATAGCTAAGGTGACTATGTTTAGGAGCAACATGGAAATAGAATTGCATCTCTTACCTCACATGCATTTTGGCACAGTTGTTTACCCACATCATGTCATTGCTGCTCTCCATTAGCCCCCTTACAGCGAAGCTGAGAATCTTACTGATATTTAATGTTACAGAACTGAGAGGAGAAAGTGGTAGAGAAGAAATTTAGAATGAAGACCAGTTTATCCAGTGACTCACAGTTCAAAGCCAGGGAGCTAGTTCTGAAAGAGAAATCAGGTTACTGTCTTCTTAACTCGTCTCTTGTCTTGGATAGTGAATGTGAATGAGTCTATCCTGCACCTGTTGGGCTAGTGTGCACTTTGACCACACCATGCATAAAGCAATCATAAAGATGCAGTAATAAAAACCATGCAACAATGCCATGTGGCTGGAAAAAAAAAAAGATTTTCTTCCTGTTTTCTGATTCAACGCTCTTAAACATTTCTGTTGTGTGTCATTCCATGGGAATTCATAGGTTGTTTCTACTGTGAAAATAAAAAAAAAATCCATTGCTATAGTATGAAGTTCTCTGTTTTTATTTATTTTATTAAGAGCATAAACTTGAAGTGTTATTTCTTCACCAGGCGAGAAGAGGCAAGGAACATCTTTTTCAGGTTTATAACAACTATAAAATTTGAAAACCTTGACAGTACATACTTTATATACTATTAGAGAGTGATTTCATGAATCATTAGGATGGACAGGTTTAGCAAATACTATTAAGAAAGATCATCATAGCTGAAAAGAACTTTTTTGGGCAATTGTTTTTAAATGATTTACCTGTCACTATCCGTTAGCCAGAGCTATTTTGTTGTTCGAATCATGACACTGATAAAGAGAAAGCCATCAGCCTGTGTGCCACAGATAGTGTAAAAGACAGTCAGGACTCCATTACCAGAACCAATACTAATGCAGACAGCTTCTGCTTTCCAGCAAAGGTGAGGGAAACTTGCTTTATGATTCTTCTCACCTTCAGGTCAAGTTCTAGGGAAGAAATATGAAACTGAAAGGGAGCTGTGTAGTAGCCTTCCACAGCAATGAGAGAATGCATACTTTTATGTAAGTGGCAGCCTTGCTAACAGAGGACATTTGAATTATAAGGCTTCACAGGGTTTGATAAGAGTGGCAGGGAGCTTAGCTTGAAAATACAATGTGTGAGTTGGTTCTGGGCAGTCTGTCTCCTGTCACAGCTCACTGAGATGACTCATCAGATTTATAGACGTGAGGGAAAGGTTCTCATTGCTTTGGAAATTAGAAATAGAGATCTCGTTTTAAGGAAGTAAAGTAATTTGTTCTACTTTTGCCAATGGATATAAACAGAAGTCCCAGAGAAGTGACAATCCTGCCTCCCCCCAATACAGTAACGAGTCCCTGGAGGACATGTTGGGATATTCTGCAGATAAACCTGTGGGGATCCTTGAGGCAACATCTCATGCTTCCCCCCACACTCCAGGGAAGAGGGCAGAGCCCAGAATCATGTCGCACAAATACTGCACAGGGGAGATTGCTTTATCTGTGCCTGACTCACAGGGTCCATGCCTCCGTGAATTTCCAGACATTAGATCAAAAACAACGAACACTTCCCACAGTTCTCCCCGTAACAACAAGCTGAACAATACTAACCTGGTATCAGTATAAGGATATCAGTGGCATCTTCTCCACACACTTTAAAATACCTACAACATATAAATGCAAAATGGGGACTTGCAAAGCTGCATTTATGGCAACAGGCAAAAGTGAAGTAAATCCTGACCTATGCTGATTCCAGTGTTCCATTCCTGTCCCTGAAAAGGCAGAGACCTCGAGACCTCCAGTTTCTAAAGGGAAAAAAGGGACAAGTGTTGAAAACAAGGTCCTCATACACAATCATATTAAAAGGCATTATTTGGCAACATTTATTCAATGAAAGAATTCTAAGAATCTTATGAAAATTATAGATGTCCACCCAAAAGAACAGGTATGCCAGTATGTGTATGAGGAAATATTTGATAAAATTTTAGGGGTTTTGCAATGTCCCTAAAACTCACTTACTGATTTCATGCTATGATTTACAGAGGAATAGAACCATTAAGATAAATTAGATATTTGTAACTCTGTATGTTAATAATCATATCTATTTTAGATTTACAGATAGAGGTTCATAGATATAGGCATGGAGAGAATATACATATAGTGTATATATAAAACTATACTATATAGTTGTATAGCTATGTATTTATCTATTATAGTTATATAGAGAGAGCGAACTCAAATATCTTCCTTTGGCAAACTGGAGATTCAGGAGAGACGATTTATTTTGTGTCTGATTCCAAGAGCAATATCTCCACCCAAAGGCAGACAGGTACAGATAGAAGGTTTCTTCTTCTGCCTGTTGTCTTTTAATAGGTGGGTTAAGGCTCATCCACACTGGGAAGGGCAACTGACTGAAACATTAATGCTACGCTGAAACATCTTCACACGTATAATCAGGAAAGTGTTTACACATATGCTTCCTGGTCAAGAAGGTAAAGCCGGGGGCACTGAAATCAGTTAAAACATCTGTGTGGCTTGGTTCCTGCACATAGCTGAACTACTCATTCAAAATTTTTGTTTGAAATGTATCTATCTAATTAAAAGTAGTGTATACAACAACCCCAGATTTAAAGTTGAAACTTGATGAAGATTGTTTAATAACATGTGCTCAGAAAATATGAAGAGTGATTTCTAGAGGAATTAGGTATCTGCTATAGGCTATTAAAATGACATCAATTACAGAATCTTACACGGAGCTACAGATGAATAATAGCAAATGGCTGAGAATCTCATGTAATAATATTTTGTATACTGATCATTTAAAGTGGTGGACAGCTTTTTTTTTCAGGAAAGATCTAAGTACTTTTTTTGCTATGCATGTTTTCATATTTTGGTTATACACTATTTTAAGGGACAAATAATTGTGGGTTTACAGATTTTTTCCCTTACAATTCTAATTAATTTGTCTTGTCTGATATGTCTAAGGGAACCTGCTTCACAAGCCCGGTTTTTACATAGTGTTCAGCAGCCTGTCTTGCTTCCTTGGCTCCAGTGGGTAAACTGTGAAACAGATACAAATATAAGTTCCTTTAGCAGACTGGAATGACTTTTAGGATTCCTTGGGGGTCCACCTTCTTCCTACTCCTGCTCCCAGCCCAGGTTGGGCAAAGCTCTGCACCATGGGGTCTGGAAACAGGTTTCCCAGGCAACAGCTCAGTCTTCTGTCCTTTCTTGCTGCCCTGGGATGCTCCAAGGTACATTTCTTATTTGTAACGGAGGCTGCTGTGTTTCTAGCAAACAAGCCCACTTAGCACGCTGCTGTGCTCCTCCATGACTCCTTATAACATGGCTATCACAACAGCCATGTATCTCATTGCATCTCAGCCCATCTCATTCCCGGCACTCCACCTCACCTGCCCCAAGGCAGCAGCTTCCAAATAAGTTGCAGACACCTCACCATTGCCTCCAGCAAAGCTAGCTAATGCATAACTGCACAGAAATGCTTGCTCTTATTGCAACTTAGGAAAAAGGTTATAACTTATTAAAATAATTGTGTTATTTTTAGTCCAATAGAGTAGGAAAAAAACGTTGTTTCCTTAAATGACAGAAGCAAAATGAGAAATGATAAACGGCCATTTTATGCATACGTTAAGCGGTAGCTACACTTTTTAAAACTTTTATTAGAAAGTAATTAGTCTTCATTTTCATAACTTGAATGTATTCTAAGGAAATATGTGAAATAAAGAAGGAGAGATTGTCTGCTTTAATGTGGTTAGTAAGCGTATGTTAGAGCAGGGCATGCATGGGATGCTCATTACATTGGAACTTAGTGAATTCAGGTAAGAAGGATGACTGTGTTTACAGTGTTTCTAGATGGAAGCAGGTGAGAGATACTTAGAGGAGGGTGAGGCCCAGGCCATGGGTCAAGATGATGGGATGGGGGACTAAGAGAGGAGGATCAATCAAAAAGTTGTTTATGAAAATCCCATTATTTCATGCTAATTAAGAATGAACATAATAATAAACAGCACAGGAAAAAAGAAAGCAAAAGAAAATTATTATATGCTTTCATATTTCTTCTTAAGAGGAGGAGGTTTTTGAAATGATGCTGTCTGAATTTTCAGTCTTCGTAATAAATTCAAAGTAAGTACCCCAAATTAAAGTATTTCTAGAGAACTTACAATAAACATGGAATGTTCTGCTTTATGATAACTAAAAATAATAAACCAATTACACACCTCATATCCCTAAATAGAGAGTCTAGCCATATAAAATATTTGAAAGAATTATAGCAAATAAGAAAATGGTTGTTTGGAGTTAATTGCGACTGAGTGCTTTTTTCTTTCCATTTTTATTCCTAGAGTGCAAATTTGGAATGAAAGAAAATATATTCCCTTTATGATAAAAAATTAAACAGGAGGTAGATAATTTGAATGTGCATAATTTGTCAAGACAGAGCTAGTATTTTTAAAGAAAATCTACTTTCACATTCGGTTTTTCCTGACTTTCTGAATTTCTATTTGATCCAGTGTGTTTTTCCTCGTGTGAAGCTCTCTTTGGAAGTGTAGTATTTGGCAAGGCAGAGTGCAAATGTTAGCTACCTCCCCACATTCTGTTTCTTCCCCTTTATTCTTTTAACCTACAGTTCTAATCCAGAAGAAAAAAGAAAAAAACCTGCCATGACATGTCTCTGTGATGTCAAGACTGAAGCTATTAATATGCAAGAGTAAAAGGTCTTGAAGCTCCCAGTGCCAGCGGGTGCAATACGCAGAGACTAATAATGTGGTGAACGCGATATAGTACAATTTAATCTGGGAATTTCTTTTTCAGCCCACGGGAAAAATAAGAAATAGTTTAATAATGAAAATCCTGTATAAAGAATTAGGAGGCAAACCGCAGTAGGAAACGTGAAACAGAGATAAAAATTGTGCTCTTAGGACAAATGGACTCCAGTGTGTGCGCATTCTGCTGCCGTTCGCTGTCATTCTCTTATGGGGACATCTGCTCACTAAGCTCACTCTCTTGGTCTTTTGGGTTTATCAATAGGAAATGGGTGATTAAGACTAATGTGCTTAAAGCTAAATGTTTACCACACTCTGTTTTTAGCCAACACACACACACACACACACACACACACACGAATCATGAAATGGCTTTAGTATCTTCTCCCTAAATAGGATATGTTAGCAACCGAATTCATCACAGGTCATGGGCATGTTGTCCTCATGAAGGGACTGATGTCATCTCCTGAACTGAGTGAATCCTTCCTGTCACAGGCCTAGAACAGTTATGTAGAACAGGTTGTCTGAAGCAAAGTTACTCCATGATTCTCTGTGTTCATCCACTTCACCTATACTATCTTCAGTCATGAGTTAAAGCAGAGTGAAGACTTCAGCAGGATGTATATATCTAGAATTTTCCAGCTACCAGAACCACAAATCGAATTACAACTCTTTGTTTATTGATAACCATGTCTCATTCCACCAACTGAAATAGACCAAGATACATTGTTTTCAAAATTAACTATAAACATAGACACCCAGGCCAGCTAAGTTCTTCCATTTGCTTGGTTGTAAAGTAGAGTCCAAGAGGTCATTGGGACAGATTAGAGTACTTCAGCTGCATCTATCTGAAGCAATGTGATGTCTATTACATCTTCTCAGCCTCCTCCTCCTTCTACCTATTTCTGCAGAAATAGGAATGCCATCCAATAACAAGGCCCAGGGTGGTAATTAATAGTACCATTAAGCAAACGTGCAGTTGCCATTCTCCTTCCTGGTCACACTTGATTCTAGTAGCAGACACTGCACTAAGAATTCAGGTGTCTGTGCCAGGACTGAGTTCCAGTGCACCAAAGCTCCTGAGGCTAGCTGTAACTTGTACTCTTTTCCATTTCTTGGTGTTCTTTTGCACTTCCCTTGCTGCTAGTTAGCTCCATCTAGCTTCTCCATCATCATACACCCTGTTTGTAGCTATGCTGATGCTGCCTGCTGCCGGAAGCCTTCATCACTGCTTCATAAAGACCACCATCTGCCAAGTATCACTGAATTTCTCAAACTCTCAGTGTATTTGAAGCAATGCTGTGCTCTGTGAAGAACTGGAAACTTTTTTTCTCTTGCTTTTCTCTGTGTGTAGTTTGAGGATTAGCAGATAGTATTGGTCTGGATCTTCACATCTGACATATTTTACAGTGAACAATCACTTTTTCACATCTTAAATTCCCGTTCCCTTCTCATGGGAGTTCAGCCAGGAGTCCCAGACATGTGGGCCAGGTTGGGTGAATTTTTGTGAGAGATTCTTTATAAAACCAAAATTGCCTTCCTTCACTACCTGTTATGGCTGTGTTTATAGACATTTCTAACCAATTCTCTGTTGACAGAGGTTTCTGTCCCACCCGGTCCCTCAGTTGTCCAGTCTCAAAGACACACACAGAGGTCTACATTAATCATAAAATGGTTGGCCTATTAGCTCAGGCTTCTTATTAACTCTTACATCCTACATTAACCAGTAGTTCTTATCTGTGTTAGCCACGTGGCTTGGTACCTTTTATTAGCGAGGCATTCTCATTTTGCTTCCTCTGTGTCTGGGTCACGACTATAGACTGAGTCTTTCCTCTTCCCAGAATTCTGTTCTCGTTGCCATGCCTATACTTCCTTTCCGGTCGCCCCACCTATACTTCTTGCCTGACTACTGGCCAATCAGCATTTTATTAAACCAATACAACTGACAAATCTTTACAAAATACAAAACCATTGTCCTACAGCGTTCCCCTCCCTTATAGTTAATTCTGTCCTAGAGGTCTCCATTTGTAAATGAGTTTTACATAGACCTATCTTACAGTTTTAAGTGTGCAAGAGTTCAGACTTGACTTATGCTAATAAGCCTAGATGGCATTAGCCTCTCCATTCAACTTTTCTTTTTTATTTTTCCTTCCTTTCTTTTCTTTCTTTCTTTCTTTCTTATTTTGGTTTATTTGAAACAGGGTTTCTCTGTAGCCTTGGTGCCTGTCCTGGAACTAGCTCTTGTAGACCTGGCTGGCCTTGAACTCACAGAGATCTGCCTGCCTCTGCCTCCCAAGTGTTGGGATTAAAGGCTTGTGCCACCACCGCCTGGCTAGATTCAACTTTTCATGCTTTACAGAAAAAGACAGAGAATTTTAGACTGATAACTTTCGCTGATGATAGATATCTATGTAAAGTCTCTAGAAGTATGAACTTGTACCCCATACTCTAGCCTTTTTCTCAGAGCATGGAAACGGGCTCATGGGCCCCAGTCAGGGCCCTTCCTGTTGTAAGAACTTCTAGAACCCTCATGTATTCTCTTTGCACACCCTCTCCTTTCACACATATCCCTGATGGTTTGAATGGATAGGAAGACTCACATAATGAGGATGCTATTGCTCTCTAAATGTCTATTTTCTACCAAAATCATAGAGCTTTTGAGTAGACATATTAGAGATCAATTTGCAATTCTTATAGGAACACAGGGTATCTAGGTTAACAAAACATTCTGAAATAGGATAAGGAATTAATTTTGTCTACCCAACTCTAGGCATGCAAACATAATAACTAAAACTATACTATGTGGTAGGGAGACTCCGTGGACTTAGAACAGAGAAGCCCAGACTAACCCCTGGCCCCCCAACATGCCCAGTGGCTTTGGTAGGACCCTAAAAGTAATTAAGTGGGAAAAGAATAGCAGTTTCAGCATATGGTAAGGGGTCAACCAGAAGCAATAGTCCAGCCCATGTCTAAAACCTATATAATTAACCCAAAGTAGATAATGAACTTAAATGTGAGATGTAGAATTTAAAGATATTTAGAAGAAAGTAAATATACATAAAATATTCCAGATATAGGTTTAGATTTAGCATAGAAGTTGTTAAATTCATTTTCATCAAAACTGAAAACTTTTTTCTGCCAAAGACTCTGCAAAGAATTTATTTTGACTTTTTCCTTTTATTTTGAGAGAAAGAGAGACAGAGAAAAGACATGAAGTTGGGAAGGTAGAGAGATGAGAATGACCTGGAAGGCATTGGGGTATGGGAAATAATATAGTCAAAACATATTATATGAAAAAAGCACTGAAAATAAATAAATTTAATAATAAAATTCTATTGAAAAAGGCAACTTGAAAGGTAAACAACTGACGTTGCTCTGAACATCATAAAAAGAAACGTGATTTTGCTTCTTCGTTATATATCTATAATATATGTATATATATATACATATATATATATATACACTCAATATATTCCTTCATATTTTCTGTTAAAAAGAGTATAAAAAGGAAAAGAGCAGAATGGAAAATATTTGCAGCCCGCATATCAAAGATGGTTATAGTCTAGAATGTTAAGCGCTCGTAACTCCAGAGCAATAAAGAAAGCATTTATTCATGTGGAAAATAGGCAAAAGGCAAGAGGCACTTTAATAAAAAAGTCATGAAGTCGGGGAAATAGGCACGTGGAAAGTTCTCTTTAGTGGGATGCAAATCAAAAGCCGCAATCATATCTTTGCATTATTGTCTCCCATGTGAGTTTGAACACACAGTTCACAAATGATAACGCTGTTGATCACTATTGATGTTTTAGCTAATCTTCGGGGCCACTGTTTCTTCTTTGCAGAACTACAATCTCAGACAAGCAACCCATTTTCTGTTGCTTGCCCTCAGTTATCTAATTGTTTGGTTTCATTTTGACTATTCCTATCGAGACAGCATTTTTGCATCTTTATTGGGAACACTAAGAGAATTATGTATTTATAGGCAATGCATGATGATTAAATTAGAGTAATGATTCCTTCTACATCTCCTCAAATCATAATGATTTCTATGTGTTTAGTACATCGGGATTTTGGATTTTTCTGATTATTTTAAATCTATCACATGTTTTTATAACCAACTGTTTTCCTACTGTGTAGGGTTAAGCCAGCCCCTTAGGGGGCGGGCTTGCCTTGGGCGAATGTTTACTTATAAATCGGCCGCGCGCCCCTTCTTCTGCTTCCTGTGCTCCACGGGAACCTTGGTCCTGTAAGTTTATTTCTTCATTAAAGCTGTATATATTCTTTACAATCTGTCTGCATTTATTTACGCCGCTACATTTGTGGAACTACACAATCACAATACCTTAATCAGTATCAGAAATACATATACATATAACAAAATTGATCTTAAAATCCATACCAATGCAAATTATTCATACCTATATCACTACTGTCCTACAGAAAATCAGAATCAGCTCATCCTCTGCTCAGATGTCACTTGTCCGGCCTGGGCCATCCTTTCTAGTCTTCAATGACCACAAAAGTCTGAGAACTATCATGTTTATATTTCTGTGCCTGGCTTATTCTACTTCCTATAATGACCTATAATTCCATCTACACTGTGGCAAATGACAGAATTCCACTCTGTCTGATAGAGGGAGAGTGTCAGCATCTTTTCTAGGCTGATGAGCCTCCACCAGCAGTGGTACAGACGTGCTTGGCAGAAGATGTTTATCCATCAGGACCCTCAATTGAGGTCGTGCTGGGAAATGAACTGGGACCACTGCAGGAAGGGCTCTAAAAACTTAACTCTCCAAACATGAGGTTCAGGACTATTTGTTCATCAAAGCTTCTCAGACTTTTGCTTTGACACTGGTCACATTTCAGTCTTGAGATGTTGTTAACAGTTGGATCCTACTTTATTGTGTCATTTTGAGAAAGAGTGGATTTGTTGAACTCTGTATTCCATTAAACCACAAACAGAAATTGTGAAGCAGGACTTTTTTTTAAATAAGTTATATTTAGAACATTGGAAAGTAAGCAAAAAACATATCATAGAAGCGAGTCAGAAAATGAAAGGCCTATCTTGTAGTTAATATACAACTCGAGGAAATGTCTTTGCCAATAGAGACATAGCATTTAGAAGCCAAGGGGAAATATTCATGAAAATGGAGCTGTATTTTTTTCTATGTTCACACCATTTTTTATTGATTATTTTGGAATCTCACATCATGCACCCTGATCTCACTCACCTCCCAGTCTTTCCACGTCTGCCTCCCCTCCCTCATGACCACCCCTTCCAAAAAAGAAGAAAACAAGTCCATTTTCTGTTGTTCATATATTTACTGGAGAATGGCCAAGTTCCTAGTGGACAGCCTTCCACAAGAGGAGGAGTTTTTCTCAGCTTGCATCTATGCCAGAAGCCATCAACTGAGGAAAAGCTGTGGGGTGGCCAGAGAAAAATGGAACCACCTTTCCCTTGCCTACTCTACCACCTGTGTTATGGGGCTGTCTTTCCCACACTCATACCATGTTTGGGACTGTTGTATTGCTGTCAGTGAGGGATATAGCTCTCCCAAGCCCATGACAAAGTTGGTGTCTCCATGCTTTGACTGGAGAAAGAGTCTGGCTCTTCCACAAGGGGTGGGGCCTGCTCTCCCAGGAGGGGCAGGACCAATTCTTTGGCATCCTCGATTTTAGGCAGCAGCCCAGAACACAGACAGCCATATGTACTTAGATGGCAATTTGGGCCATAGACGTCAACATGAGCCTTGGCCATATCAGGACCACCAACCCATTCATGGCCCTCATCAGCTTCATGGGTCCCTGGATCTCAACATGGCCTCAGGTGGCTACCCATGCCACTCACATCAGCATGGCCCCCAGATGCAACAAAACCCGAGGACATCATCAAAGCCTCAGGCAGCAGCCCAGACTGCACTGTCCACATGGATGTCAGACTTTATTGTCCTAGGGGGCAGACGCATGGACCACAGTCATCAGCATGGTCTCTGGTGGCATCATGGATCACAGTGGTCCTTCGATGAGGTCCAATCCAGATAGTGAATCATTCCTCATCTTGGGGCCTGCGTTGTTGCCCAGAGCTAGGGGGATCCCCAGTCCAGGTGGCCAGTTCAGAGGTAGAGTCTGAATCTGCATAAGCTCCAGGATGTTGTAGTATACTCCCCTGCAGTCCCTCCTGGGCAATGACAGCATGTTGACCTCAGCCCTCTTTCTCACCTGTCACCATTTTTCTGTCTTTTCTAATTCTCCATCACGTGTTTGTTCATTATAGTGGTACCTGCCTTCCCACCCTGTTGCTCTGGGGTGTCTTCCCTGCATTTCTCTTTTGCTGTTTTGAAACTCTGACATTGGGATCAAATGGTACCAGGTGCAGCCTTCAGTCTTTGAGGTTATTTGTTGACATTAGTCAGTGTTCGATTGTTGTGAAGAGGCACCATGACCACAGTAAAGGAGCTTGCTAACACTTTCAGAGACACAGTTGTTGGAGAAGTAGCTGAGAGTTTTATATTCAGATCCGCAGGCAGCAGGAAGGGAGAGACTCTGGGTTTAGAATAAGTTTTTTTTTGAAACCTCAAAGCTTGCCCCCAGCAACACACTTCCTCCAAGGCCACATCTACTCTAACAGGGCCACATCTCCTAATCTTTACAGGTAGTGCGACTCCATGGTGACTAAGCACGGAAATAGGCGAACCTATGGCAGCCATTTCTATTCAAACCACCACACTGTTGTTGTGGGATTTTATTGCTGATGGATACACCTGGCCATCTAGTGTTTCCCATATGAAGTTTTCATTTGGATGTTCACCTTCTCTTTTCTGATAACACAGCCATCATCTGCCAGTTCTGAAGCCATCTCCTTCCATTCGATATAGCATACCATGTTCTTTTTCAGCAGGCTCTAAAAATGACAAAATTATTTGCATAGTTGGCAGCTTGTGCAAAGGGACTTAATTTTATAAAGCTACTTAATTTCACTCTACAGACGCAGCATTCCATGAAGGAAGATAAAAGCCATTTTTATCTCTAATTAATTCGAATACCTTTTTTTTTGTCTTTTAAGAGTTCATATTAAATTACCAGAGACACTTTTTTAACAGTGCTGCAGACTAGAACTTACATCATGATTTCTGCTAAAGTCACTAAATGGAAAGAGAGTCCTTGCTAGGAAATACATGAAACATTTATTGTTTAAAGCCCTCCATCTGGCTCAGAGTCCCACTTTGATTCTCCGTTTCCTCACTTAGAAACTTCCCCGCAAAAGCTAGAAGATGAAAATTCATGACACTGAAAAGTAAAAGTAGCAGAATCCTTCGAGGATTTGGGATGAATTTATAGTATTTCAAAGAATATGGAGCTGAGTTCGAGCCACAGGTAACAGCTGGTCCTATTAAATCCTTCCTGCCTGAGTGACTTTAAGTGCTTTGTTTTCTCATTTGGTTCAGAGACTTTAAGAATTCAATGTTTATTAGAATGTTAGACCGTTTCACAGGCTCAGTGTATATATGTATTTCTAGGAATAGTTTTATTACAGCCTATATTTAAAGTAGTTCCTGGAGTTTCATGAAAGGACAGAATAAAAATATTGATGTAAACAAGACAGGAATAGGGAGAAATCTGGGCAGAAACTGCTTTGGAATGGATGGATCCAGAGAGTGAAAATGTTGGTTTGCATACACCTAACCAGACCAGAAAGTACAAGAAAGAAATCCAAAGGGAGTAGAAAATCTAGAAAAAGTATATGCATGAATTCCAAGATTAAGGAGGATTCATGTATCAAGTAACTTCTATGCCCATTTTCGAGTTTGCCAAATTTTTTGAATAGATGCAGGATACAGCATAGGGTTGAACTTATAGATACAATTTATCACAGAGGAAGGACCCAGGCTCAGCTAAAGAGCAAGATACATAGTGGAGCTAGAAGAAGCCATGAAGAGCTTATTCTGGACATGCTTAATTGCAGTTCTCTTCCAATCGTGATTTATACCTAAGAAGCTCATTGGAATTACACAACCACTTTTTTTTTGTATTTTTAAGATTTATTTTTATTTTTAATTATTTTTCTGTGTATGTTCACATGAGTTCTCAGCACCCACATGGTGGTTCATAACCATTTGTAACTCTGGTCAAAGGGTACCCGAAACCCTTTTCTGGCCTCTGGAGGTACCAAGAACGCATGTGATACAGGGAAATATATGTAGGCAAAATATCCATATGTGTAAAATAAGCAAACCAATTAAAACTCCACAGCTTCAATTATATTATAGTGAATATAGAGTTATTTGAGGACATAGACCTTTCTTTATTTCATATATATGACAATTGGGAAAATTCCCTGGTGCTCATTTCTGATGTAGGAGGAAGAACTAAACTTTAGCTTACAGAATATTTAGCCACAAAAAGGCATTCTAACCAGCAGACAACCTAACTACCCATACACACCTGCAGTTTTACTTGGTTACCTCTTTGTGCCCCGTGTCTTGGACACAGGGCACTTTATAATTATCAGCTGGGATATCCCACAGAGATAGACAATTTATGTTTCTTATTCCTATATAATGATTTCTACTCACAGCAGACACACTTCCCAATACAATTTTGTAATGGTATTTGTCAATAGAATTAGCAAGAAAAGCAATTAAATTGCAGAATGTTCCTGCTATAAGAAATATTATCTAAAGATACACGCTTGAGTAGGTTACAGTCAACCCTGGCTCCCTTTCATTCAGGATCATCACAGAGAGAGACAAGAGGACTTGTATTTATAATACATGATAAATGTATCTGTGATTGGACCAATTGGAATTACACGGTCTGAAGTATTATGGATTTGTCAATCTTGTTCAATTGTTCCAGGAAAGTGACTCAATGATATTGTCCATGTATCTAGTTGGGGTAGGAGGTGTATAAAATTAGATTGCATGTAACTGCAGGCAATTGGTCTTTATCCAGATGTATTTTTCTATCTGTTGATAGGTTCATCTTATAAAACTTCAAACTCGTTGTGAAAAGTCACTGCCTATTAGCCTACTGTTTGTCTGTCTACCACATACCTTTGTTTTGTGATAAAAGATTTAATTTTTATGACATCTATCTAAAAGAAAATTTTAGAAATGCTAAGCAATAATAAGTATAGTTATATAAGTACCACATGATTAGCCAGTTGCACCACTGGGTTTCTGTTAGCAAAGATAATCAGCCTTTCACATTAAAGTAATATTTTGGAGTATATTTATTTAAGGATATACCAGTTCAAAGAAGGAATGTCGATATACTACAAAAAAGCAAGCAGAAACCTACAAAATGACTTCCAAATAATTAATGCATTATTCTTGCATTGTAGCATGCAAGGCAGTCAGCAGAGCTTCATATTGATTCTATAAAAATATTCTGACAGTGAACAACACAGGCTGCCTTTATTCTCAGATTACAGTAGCGATCACAAGATTTGTTGCCTCCTCCTCCATCACAGTCTTGGGGCAACAAAATACAAAGATAAAACAGTGTATTAGTTAAAGACTTTGGTTAGGGGTCCGATGCAGTTAAGGTTCATCTTTAAAGTCTGCCTTTATTCTGGATTCTATCCTTGTTGCTGGCTGCATGTAGACTCCTCCTGTTTGTATCCCCCCATACTTAAAACAATGCTTGCATTCATTTACATATTTAAAGTTTTAAACTTAATAAACACTTCTTCAGTAGTACAGATAGTTCAAAAATACAAATATTGTGAGGAACAACATGAGTTTTCTGATTGTATCTTGGTTCTTTTATAATAGAACTGTGTGCCCCTCATAATTTAGCTGATAGAGCTTTTTAAAGCATTGTTCTAAGTTTTTATTTTTATTATTATAGCGATTGCTTCAACAAACATATATTTAGAATGGGGTACAATGTGACCTTTCAACACAGGTGTTCCATGTGTAACAATCAGATCAGGATAATAGCCAATATTAAGCAGGAGCTTTATTCTATTTCTGATGCTAACACTCAGAAATCTGCTTCTCTGGTTCGAGAAGATGGGAGACTAGAAACATTATGGGTAAGACCAAGGGTTGGGGTGGAAAAAATTACAACGAAAAACTGGTTGTCTTAGTTTACTTTTCATTGGTATGATATATACCCTGACTCAAAAGCAATATAAGCAAAGAAAGGGCTTATTAAGGAATTTTATTGGCCCATCATCAAGGGAGGCAAAATTAGGAACTCAAGTAGGAACTGGAAGACAGTAACTGAAGCGTAGCCTATGAAAGAATGCTGCTTAATGGTTTGCTTGATATATATATATATATATATATATATATATATATATATATATGGGATCATCAGCCCAGGAATGGCACCACTCACAGTGATCTTGGTCCTTCCATATAATTAGTCTATAAAATATCTCATAGACACAACCATGGGATAATTCGATGGCAGTAATTCCTCAAATAAGGCTGCTTGTTTACAAATGATTCTCGTTAGTGTCAGGTTGACAAAAATTAACCAGTATAGCCACTAACAGAGAACTTGAAGATAAAAAGAAAAGTCAGAAATAAAACTTCCTAAGATGTCTTCTACAAAGAAAGTACATGGCCTTGCTGAGCAGCATGCTTGGAGCTCAACCTGGCAGAAGAGTCTGAAGTACCAGGGACAGTTAGAGGCACTTATAGACAGCAGTTGCTGCTGGAAGTCCCAGTCAGAGGCAGGGTTTAGCAACACAGAACAGTAGACATACTTTCTAGAAAGAATCTGTAACTGAAAGATTGCCAGTATGCTCAGTCTCTCCTCCTTGCCATTAGGCAAAGGAGCAAATGGGCAGATCACTGGATTGCAGGATTGTTGAGACAAACTTGGAAAGGCTGGAATGCAGCCTGTTGGAATACAACAGGAGATGAAACTGCCACAACTCACAGGTAATTCAGCAGAGGAAGAACAAATACCCTTAATTTCCTGGAATATCGTGAAGCATCTGGATGGAAGCAATAGTTGCCCAAGCTACACAGACTGCAGGTGGCAGCAGAATTGTGGTGGGCGAGTCTGATGCAATACAGGGTAGTATGTCAATTAAGGATGAAGTACTTCTTTTTTATTTATTTTTTATTGCTTTATAAATAATACCATTCAAAATTCCCACTTCCTCCCCTCCTCCCCTTAATCTCCCGCTCCCCGGTCCCACTCTCTCCCTCCCCACACCATCCAGGGTACCCTGCCCTGTGAAAAGTCCAAGGCCCTCCCCCCTCCATCCAAGCCTAGAAAGGTATGCATCCAAATAGACTAGGATCCCAAAAAGCCAGTACCTGCAGTAGAGACAAATCCCAGTGCCATTATCATTGGCTTCTCAGTCTGCCCCAATTGTTAGCCACAATCAGAGGGTCCAGTTTGATCACATGCTCATTCAGTCCCAGTCCAGCTGGCTTTGGTGAGCTCCCATTAGATCAGGCACATTGTCTCAGTGGGTGGACCAACCCCTCGCAGTCCTGACTTCCTTGATCATCTTCGCCCTCCTTCTGCTCTTCAACTGGACCTTGGAAGCTCAGTCCAGTGCTCTGGTGTAGGTCTCTGTCTTCATCTCCATCTGTTGCTGGATGAAGGTTCTATGGTGATATTCAAGATAGTCATCAGACTGACTGCAGAACAAGGCCAGTTCAGGCACCCTCTCCTCCACTGTCCAGGGTTCTAGCTGGGGACATCCCCATGGACACCTGGGAACCCCTGTAGAGCCAAGACTCTTACCAACCCCAAAATGGCTCCCTTAAAATAACCCAATTAAAAATGGGGTACTGAACTGGACAGAGAATTTTCAACAGAAGAATTTCTAATGCCCAAAAGATACTTAAGGACATGTTCAACTTCCTTACCTATCAGGGAAATGCAAATCAAAACAACTTTGAGATATCATCTTACACCTGTCAGAATGGCTAAAATCAAAAACACCAGTGATAACCTATGCTGGAGAGGATGTGGAGTAAGGGGAACACTCATCCATTGCTGGTGGGAATGCAAACTTGTGCAACCATTTTGGAAATAAGTGTGGCAGTTTCTCAGAAAATTGGGAGTCAACTAACCTCAGGATCCAGCAATACCACCTTTGGGAATATACCCAAGAGATGCCCAATCATACTACAAAAGCATTTGTTCAACTATGTTCATAGCAGCATTATTTGTAATAGCCAGAACCTAGATGTTTCTCAATGGAAGAATGGATAAAAAAAAGTGTGGCACATCTACACATTAGAGTACTACTCAGTGGTAAAAAACAATGGCATCTTAAATTTTGCCTGCAAATGGATGGAAATAGAAACTATCCTGAGTGACCCAAAAATACAAATATGGTATGTTCTCACTCATTAGTGGATTCTAGCCATAAACAAAGGACATTGAGTTCATGATCCTAGAAAAACTAAGTAATAAGGTGAACCCAAAGAAATACATATATAGGTCCTCCTGGAAATTGGAAGCAGACAAGATCGCCAGGCAAAAGTTGGGAGCATAAGGGTGGGGATGGGGTGGGGAGAAGGAGAGAGGGGGAGAGAGAAGGGGAGGATTGGGGAGAACTTGGGGGAGTGGGATGTTGAGATGGAGGAAGCATGAAGTACTTCTAATACACAGTGTGTTTTTTGTTCCTTTACATTCCTATAATCCTAGTCTTTACTTCTCTATTTTCTCTTCCTTCCTTTTTTCTTTTCCTTCTCTTTCCTCTCTTCCTCCCTCCCTTCCTTCCTTCCTTCCTTCCTTTTTTCCTTTTTTTCTCATTTCAGCTGGTTTCTCCTCCTTCCTCTCCTTCCAGTCCTGCCCTCACCCTCTCTGTTTCTACTCTCCCAATCTACTCGTCTTTCATTTTCTGTTCAGGAAAGGGTAGGCCTCCATGAGTATCAACAAAAGATGGCATATCAATCTGCATTAAGACTAAGCACCCCTGCATATATTAAGGCTGGGCAAGGTGACCCAGTATGAAGAGCCATTAAAAGAATCAGAGACAACCCCTGATCTTACAGTTAGGAATTCCATATACTACAGAGTTACGCAGCTGTAACACATATGCACAGTGACTATGTCAGTCCCTTGCCGACTCCCTGGTTGTTGGTTCAGTCTCTGTGAGCTCCTACGAACCCAGATTAGTTGATTCTCTGGGTTTTCCTGACCCCTCTGACTGTTACAATTCTTTCTCCCCCTCTTCTACAGGATTCCCAGAGTTCCACCTAATGCATTCCTCTGGGTCTCTGCTCTGTTTCATCAGTTGCTGGATGAAGCCTCTCTGATGACAACTGAGCTAGTCACCAATCTGTGAGTATAGTAGAATATCGTTAGGCATCACTAAAGCGACACTTTTTTTCGCCAGTCACATTTGGTTCTATCCTAGGTCTCCGGGTCACCCAGCCTCTGGGTCCTAATGCTATAGGCAGAGTCTGGTAGGTATATTCTCCCAGCATGGATTTTAGGCTAAACCAATCATTGGTTGGCTACTCCCTCAATCACTAGGCCACCCCTACCCCAACACATCTCATGGGCAGGACAGACTGTAGGTCGAAGGTTATATAGCTGGGTTGGCTTCCCACTCCCTCTACTGGAAGTCTTGTTTGGTCACAAGAGATGGCTCAGTTCAGGTTACAACATCCACTATTGTTAGGAGTCTTACCTGGGTTAATATCCAGAATCTGGAAACAACCTAGATGTCCCTCCAAAGAGGGATGGTAAAGAAATGTGGTACATTTACACAATGAAATATTAGCCATGTGTTAAAACAGTGACATGAAATCTGAAGGCAAATGGATGGAACCTAGAAAAAAAAGTCATCTCGAGTGAGGTAATCCGGACTCAGAAAGACAAATATTGCATGTATTCATTTACTTTTCTCAGTACCTATTTTGTTTATATCATATCTTTCATTAAATATATGTCTATATAAATAATGTTTTAAGTTTCCAGGACAAAGATGTGGCCCCACAACAATGATTCTGCTTGGTTGATATGATGTCATGATGCTGATAGCACTACTTTAAGACCGGTTTTGGGTACCACCAGATCAAGATGGTTCAACTTGGTTAGCTGAAATGGTGCACCTTCCTAAAATGTTCTGGCCAGAACTCCAAATACAAACCTCAGAAAAACCCTATCAGATATTCAGAGACTATTTGCAATTATACCAGCCAGTAATTTTGAAATTTAACTATCATTTTATTTTACAGGATTCCATAGAAATAAATCACCCACCCATGATAGCTGAATTCTAGAAGATGATACTCCCTCTCCCAACAAAGTTTGTCCTCAGGGCTAAGGATATCATTTAGGGGTTGATTATTACTGGTATAGGGTGGGGTTGAAATTATGTGGTCTCAGAGATCTTTGAAAAAAGGGAAAATTGAATGGGATAGGTAGATTGGAGTGAGCTTACTCACACTAATAATAATAATACTAATGAGTAATAGAATGAATACTTGTGAGCTATTATTTATGGACAATTTACATTGGTATAGATTCTTGTATAGAAGTTTAAATTATATTTGTTGTATTTAATATGCTCCTATTTCTGTTTACAATATTTGTACACCTATGCAAAGTTATTTTGTCAGGTTGTATGCATGCATGTTTAAGACATTTGTATATTGTATATTAATACAATTTTAGAAATTATTTATCATATTGCATTATACATTTCTACTTCTGATCAAGATACCTGTTCATTGCTTACATTTTGAGGTCATTGTCCTCAATTGCTGAACAGCTATTTAACGGTTGTTTAATATTCTAATATAAAGTCTTAGACTTTAAGTTATACAGGTATTAAGTATTACAGGTCAATAGTCACTCATGTTTGTCATACTTATAGTTAGGCTAATCAGGTTCTTTAGATACATAGAGATTGTATTCTGCATAGACAGGTAATCTTCAACCACTTCAAAAAAACTGTTCTGTTAACGTGAGACGAGATTGCTCCTTGCAGCACTGATCTATTCCTGAGAGAATGTTCACCACCAAAGACACTCCAGCTTGTTTTCTTCTTGGCAAAACTGGCCTTTGGGCAGGGAACTGCCCATGCCTTGATCACTGACAAAATGCATGTTGTCCAGACTGGACAAGCAAGATATTCAAGAGGAGCCCCAGTGAGTGCTGAGCATCTATACATGAGCAGAAAACAGGCCTCAAACCAGACCGATGACTCTTTGCAATAAAGATAAAAGGATAAAAGGGTTTAATGTGTGACTCCCGGTGTCACACTAGAGCTTATGTGGCAAGATTGAGTTTTTTTTTCCTCTTAAATTTTATTTTATTATATTTTTGGAGGAAGGTTGCAAGGGCAGAGGGTTGATAGAAGGGGAGATGAATGGGATTAGATGCTTGATGTGAAAGGCACAAAGAATAAATGAAAAGAAAGTTTTATAAAAGATCTGATAGCACTCTAAAGCTATGCGTGTTGCTTAATACATGTGTACTTGTACTCTGTGCAATGGGGGCATATGTCTTTTTAAATTTTAATTTTTACCATTGTATATTTGTAAACATTTTAGAATGTCAAATTCAGTTTCAAATCCCCCATCAGAAGAATTCCTTCTCTTAATGTACACTTTTCTACTTCTGTTTCCTGGTCCTAAGTGGTAACTGCAATTGACATTTGTCATTTTTTCCTGGCATTTAGCTGTGTTCCCACTGAGCACACTTGCACTGCCCTTGTTTAGCTACAGAGATTACACTTTCATCAGCCAATTTCCTGCTATGGGAAATGATTTAATTCCCCAACATTCCTCACCTCTACAACTACCATCTCTGAGAATCATTATTTGTGACTTTTACAGCCGTTAATATAGTAATTCATTTTCTAGTATTAAAACCCTCGTAGACTTTCAAAAATTGTCATGTAAGATTATTCAATTCATTTTATTTTTGTGAATTCACTTTTAAAATTATTTATGTTTTGTGGTTATAACGCAATTGCGTCATCGCCCCCTCCCCTGTCCTTTCTTCATTCCCTCCCGTATACCCACCCCTTCTTGCATCTTTCAAGCTCATGACTTCCTCTTTCCATCAATTGCTACATTTATATGCATATGTGTATGTGTATATACATGTATATTCCTAAATACATAAATAAAATCTACCCAGTCTGTATAATGTTACTTGTATGTGTATGTTTTCAAGGCTGGCCATTGCGTAGCCAATTGGTGTACTCTTCTCTGGGAAAGACTATTTTTCCTGCTCCTAGTATTCCTTGGTTGCCTGTAGTTCCCTGTGTAAAGACAAAACCCTCATGGACTTAGTCCACATTAATATGTTTGTGGTTGGGGTCTTTGTCCCATGTTTAGGGAGATAGGCTGGTGAGACTTCATGGGTGTAGCTTCTGACATTCCCAAGAGTTACAATCTCACAGCAAATGCATTGATTCTCCAGCTCTTAAAATCTTTCTGCCTTTTCATCTGCAATGATTCCTGAGGTTTAGATGTGGGGTTGTTTTGTGGATGTATCTGTTGGGACTGGTCTCCATTTTTATAATATGTATATTTGGCTTATTTTTGCCCACTTTTATTATTATTGCCCACAATTATTAAAGCACACTTCCTAGTTTGAGGTGTGCTTTAGCTCTTCGTAATTATTCTGTTGTTTATTAGTACATGCAATTTTTAACTTTGTTCTCAGTGTGCTGTAGGATCAAGGGATTCTGTACTGCAGTCTCTCAGAAGTACAGATTCTTCCAATCCTGCCACAGATTTAATTTTATAGTAGGAATACCAAATGATGGGTCTGACCTTTTTCTAACTGAAGCAAATTCTGAGTCCCTTACACTGATGCTGAAGAGATTTAATCTGCAGAAAATTCCACAATCCTATTTATAAATCCAGTTATTAAACATTCCAGTATATTTTAATTCACTGTAATAGTAAGATAAACTTGTTATAGCATTCTACTCCTACAGCACTTTTCTCTACTTGTTTAAATTTCATAATACAAGCAAGGAACACACAGATCTAAATGTGTATGTTGAACTGCAAAAAACTCACAGATCTAAATGTGTATATTGAACTGCTCCTAATGCAGAAAGTCTGAAAGCTTTATATTATTAAATGTTTGCCTTGAGAATTCAGATCCTTTTGAAGTTACTCTAGTAAATATTTATTTTTACCCAATTTAATTTTCTGTGTTGCGTTTTTCCCAACAAAAGAATCTTGGTTGTTTTTTTTTTTAAACATTTCTGTTTTAAGCTAACATATTATGAAATCAACATGTTTTTCATTTGGGTGCCATCGGCTTTTAAATAGTGAGTCATTCCCATCTGTGATCTTTTCCCTCTGAAGATCGGGGTTGACAGGTAGAGACAATGCCGATTCAACAATGGGCACTGGAATTTTGCATCAGGAAAACAAGAAAATATTTATTATAAAACCACGTTTAGCACTATGTAAATGTGTGACATTAAATGCTCATTAATGAGAGATAAAATAATAGAAATGGAAATTTTGGATGTAAAATATAATTTACCAAAGGAAACCAGAAGCTAGAAATTATGGATAATTTCCAACTGAAAAAGTCACCATCAACAAAAATAGAAAGGATGAATCACCACAAAATCTTTCTATGAAAAAGCCTGAAATAGATAAGCAACATAAAAAAAGAAAGAATGTCAGATGGATGGATGAAGGGTTCAAAGGGTGGAGTGACGGAGTGATGAAAATTAAGAATTTAAAATTCACAAGGGAGAGAAGAGTAGCTATAACAAGTCTTTTTCTGTTTTGCCAGCCAGCTACAAAATAATGATGCTGAGACTTATTGATTTAGAAAGCTTGGCCTTAGCTTAGACTGTTTTCTAGCTAGCTCCTATAACCTAATTAACCTGTTTCTATTAACCTACTTTCTATTATGTGGCTCCGTTACCTTTCTTCTGTCCCATCTAACTAGTTCTGCATCCAGTGGTGTCCCTTGTCTGCGTCTGCCTAGAGTCATTCCTCGATTTTCTTACTCTCTGCCCGAAGTCCCACATATTTTCTTCCAGACTAGCTATTGGTCATTTAGCTCTTTATCATGCCAATCAGAAGGCACCTTGTCAAAGACACATCTTCACAGTGTAAACGAATACTCTGCAAAAAGTAGCAAATATGAAAACCAATACTGATAACATCAGGTTTTTGGAAAAATACAAACTATTAAAATATTCAAGGAATATTTTTATCACTTGCTATGTTCTCCTGCACTTTATTATTTTACACTTTTGAGGATCTTATACCTGAGTATTGTATTTGCAATATTTTTACTTCACTCTCCCTTATATCTCTCTCTCTCTGTCTCTCTCTGTCTCTCTCTCTCTCTCTCTCTCTCTCAAACTTATATGACTTTTTATATTATTATTGTTTTACACACACAAACACACATGTGCACACACACACACACACACACACTAGAGGATATTTAAAATAACTTAAAATTTCAATATACAAGAGAAGAATTAAGGAAACAATTTAAAACACATATTCCACTGAGAAGGACATTTAGACCAGGTCTTAAATATGACTTTTAAATTTATTAAATTTTTTGACAAGGTTATTGGAAATATTCTAGATCACAAGGAAGGTATAAATCTTTCTGTTACATTTACAATCTTGGTAAAATTGTAACAATAAAAGTCATGATAGCATTGAAAGTAAAATTATAGAAAATTAGAAAAAGGAAAGATCAGATCATTTAAAATAAAATTCTAGCAGAAGAATTCAGAAATTCAAGAGTATAACACATTAACCAAAGAGATTTCACTATAAAAGAAGTTTTAGGGCTGAGGAGATGCCATTGCAGGTAAAGCCCTTTCTGTGTAAAAATGAAGACCTGATTTCAGAGCCCCAGAACACACGTAGAAGCAGCTTCTGGTAGTGCAGTGCAGTCTGTAATATTGTTCCTGGTGCAGTGAGATAGGAGCTGAAAACAAGAGAATACCCAGAGACCTTATAGCCAGCTAACCAGTACAGAGAGATCAACAAGGAGCCCTGTCTTAAACAAAGTTAAAGGGGAGGACCAGCGTCAGAGATTATCCTCTGACTTCAACCTGCAGGCCATGACACAGATAATATCTACTTGCACTTTTACATAAAATATACATACACTTTCAAAATACACACAGGCAATAATAGTTTAAGATTGTAAGATGTATATTACCTAATCTACTGCATCTATTAATTACAGCATAAGAATACAAACATATCCATTTGATCTTGAAAAGGTATCTCACACACAATAGAAGCTATTCCTTTTATCTCCAAAATTCAAACAATAAGTTTGGATAATGAATTCAGACTGCTTCAAAGATGGTTTACAATGAAGACTTTTCCATTATTATTTCACAATAAAAAATTGAGGACTGTCAAAAGACAAAGTCTTAAAAGGATTAGAAAGACCATCTAGAAAAGACAGCCCATTTTCAAAAAACAGCTGTAAAACACTGGTAAGTAGAATAGTTTGTGTCATATTCTTTCCTGAGGAGATATGAACAGGTGGCGAGTCATTACAGCCCAAACAGGTAGTAATATCAACAGACCCCACACCTGAGCTAAGTGTTTCCTCTAAGAGGTCCCCAGATGAGGTCTTCAATCACCATTAAGGACTCTGCATCTATTCTCATGCCTAAATCTTTGAACTCTGAACTCTGAACCTTCCTACTCCTTTTGTTGCCATCTGTAGCCTATATTCACACACACACACACACACACACACACACACACACACACACACCCCATTATGTGAATTAATGTACAATGTGAGACTTAATTTTAGTAATTAAGATTAAAATTCAAGAATTTGTTATTTTTGCTGGGCAGTGGTGGCACACACCTTTAAAGATTCCAGCACTAGAGAGGCAGAGGCTGGGGGATCTACAGAGTGAGTTCCAGGACAGACTCAGAAGCTATGGAGAAACCCTGTCTCGAAAAACAAAACAAACAAACCCCCCCCCCCAAAAATAACAAGAGCAAAAAATAATTTCTTATTGTCAATGGCAGTTCAACCCAGTTTCAGAGAAAATCTATCAAAACTATTTGGTAAATTTCAGACAAGGATATCAACTTAACTTTTGAATTAATTGTTATTCAAATAAATTCTAACTTGTGGGAAGGCAAAAATATGTCTGTTTCTATATAGGCATGTATAAACATACACCAATGTTTTCGGCATAGTGTATTCATGATAAGGAAAATATTAATGTTGGGATAATCACTGAAAAATTAAAGATAGAATAGTAAACTATATAATACAATGAGAAAATAAAATTAACATGCTAATTCAACCATATTACCAACATTCTCAATTAAGATGAAAAGGAAACAAAAAGATAAGATGGAAACAAAACCCAGATAATAAAAGCTAATAATAAAAAATTAAATTAAAAGATGTGTTGGGTATGAGAATTTCAGCACTACAATTACAATAAAAGTTAAATAGTTATCATTTGTAGTAATCAGAAAATATAATTTTAATTGATCCAGTATCTCATGTAGCCAAGGTTTGTATTCAAACTCATTGTGTAGCCAAGGCCAGCTTCAAACTCCCGATTCTCCTGTATCCAATTCCCCAAAACTAGGGGCACAAGCATGTACCACCATATCAAGATCAATGCAATTGTACAAATTTAAAATTAATGAACCTGTCTCTCCATCACACAGTTCAAATGTTCCCCTCCCAGCTATGACTACTGACTACTATGCTGAAAACCACCAATAAAGAATGTTTCTGATATGGGGAACATTGGGGATGGATCTTTGAGAGTGACTGAACTTTTATGAGCTCTTAGGTGGTCATAACATGGTGGGCTAGGGTTCTGGAAACTAGCTAGCCTCTAAAGATATCCTGAGCCAGTGCCTTTGGAGGTCTGTCTCACAGACTACAGAGGTTGAATTGAGTTGCAGAAGAAAAATAAAAATAAGTAAAAAACCCCAAGAGAGCATGGATCTGTTAAAAATTACCAATGCCAGCCTGGAGAGATGGCTCAGAGGTTAAGAGCACTGACTGCTCTTCCAGAGATCATGAGTTAAATTCTGAGCAACCACATGGTGGCTCACAACCATCTATGATGATATCTCTGATGCCCTTTTCTTGGCTTGCCTGCATGCATGCAGGCAGAGTAATGTATACATAATAAATAAATCTTAAAAAAAAGAAAAAGAAAGTTTGATTAAAAATCTTCACAAACTTGCATCTAACATTGATGGGAATACTTATGTCGGACTTATTTTTTAAAAAAGAATTACCATTGCCAAAGTAATGGCCTCCATGGGAAGAGCTAAGGATTTCCAGTCGTAGATTCTAAAGGAACAATTATGATGATGTTGTCCAAACAGTTAAAAGGAGACAGAATAGCACTCAAAGAGTAAAAAAAAAAAAAAAAAGAAGCAAATTCAGGATATGGAAATGATAAAGTACTGAAGAAAAAACAAACTCTCAAGAGAAAGTCTCATCAGCAGATCAGATCGTATGGAGAATGATAAGAGTCTGATGAGTAGACCATGAGACATGTTTGGGTTATCACAAAAAGATCAAGGTGATTAATACAATTAATTAAATTAATAAAAGTAATAATTCCATGAGTAGAAAACTTTCATGAGAAAGTCTCAGAAAGTATTTTCAACAAAATTGTAGAAGAAAATTTGCCAATGACTGATGATACTGGAAGGAATATGAAAGACCAAAGAAAGAGAGAGGTACACCCAAGAGTCCACAGAGGAAAAATAAATACTAAGACACTTAATCAAAAGAGGTAGAAAACATTACACACACACACATACACACACAAACAAATGAAATGACAGGGGTTATACATGTCTTTCAATAACAACTCTAGAGATGAATAGCTTCAGTAAACTCCCAAGAAACTCACAGACTAGCACACTGGATATAAACAAGACCATCGTTTTGCTGTTACCAAAAAACACACATTACTGTTAAAGATATGTAGTACGTTAGGGTAGAAAGAATGGAAAAAGATGTTCCAAACAAAGGAAACTGGGGACAGACATGGATAGAGATTCTAATATCTCAGAAATAGACTTCAAACTAAAGGTAACCAGAAGAGAGAGATGAGGTCATTTCAGATTTATTAAGGAGAATACCTTCAAGGAGTAAATTTTAATTCTAGACATATATGTAGCAAACATGGGTCCACACAGCTTCATAAAGCAAATACTACTAGATGTAGAGACACAGATCACTCTCAACCCAGTCATAGTGAGTGAATTCAATACTCCAGTCTCACCAGTGTACAGATCAAAGGACAGGCAATGAAAAGAGAAACAGGTTAGTGGCATCATAAATAAAATGAACCTGACTGAAATCTGTGGAACTTTTCCCACAAATGCTAAAGAATACTTATTCTTCTCAGCAGCACATGTAATTTTTTTCAAAATATACCATAAAATGTGACACAAATCAACAAATATAGGAAAATGGAAATAATATCTGAATTCTAGCTTACCATTATGGAATAAAACTAGATATCAGCAGTGGTAGACACTAAAGAAAGTACACAAACTTTGGGAGACTAAACAATACATTATTGAATGATAAATAAATTACTAAAAATAAGAATGAAACAAAAGAAATTCATAGCATACAATAAAAATGAAAACACAACATTCCTAAATAAAGGATAAAGGAAAGGCCATCTTGGAGCAAACATTTGCAGCTCTGTGTTCCCACATCAGACAATCAGAGAACTCAAATATTCAACTACTTTTGTACCTTAAAGTTTTGGGAAAACAAGAACAAAACAAACCCCAGAACAGTAGGTGAAGAGAAAGAATCAAGAACAGGAAAGAAGTCAATGATATAGAAATTAAATAAAAAAAAAGGTTCATTGGAAAGATAAGCAAGATTGACAAATGTGTATTCAAATTACCCAAAAGAAAGAGAGAATAAGAAAATTAATAAAATCTGAGGTGGACAGAGACTGACATTATAACAGATACTACTGAAATTAAAAAGAAATTAGGACTCACTTTAAAATACCAATAGTCCACTAAATTATAAAAAAATCTAAAAGAAATACATGGATTTAAGATACATATTACCAGCTAGGTAGTGGTGACACACACCTTTAATCCCAGCACTTGGAAAGCAGAGTCAGGCCAATCTCTAAATTCAGGGCCAGCCTGGTCTACAGAATAAGTTCCAGAACAGCTAGAGAAACCCCTAAAGAGAGAAACCCTATCTCAAAAAACCCAATAATGATAATGATAATAGTAATAATAATACATATTATCCATCATAATTAAGCCAGGATAAAATAAACAATTTAAACATATCCATAACAAACAAGGAAATGGAAATGATAATTTAAAAACTCTCATAACTAAAAAAAATGTCCAGCACCTCATGGATTCATTTCAGAATTCTAACAGACCTTTAAAGAAGAACAAATGTCAAAGCTACTTAAGTTATTCATAAAACAGAAAAGTAAGAAATACTTCCAAAATCTTGTATGAAACCTTTGTTATCTTGATATCAAAACCAGATAAAGGCACATAAAAATTAAAACTATAGACCAATCTTCCTGATGACCATGGATACAACAATTCTCATTAAAATACTTGTAAACAATCCAGAAACACACAATCAAGTTGGTTTTCTTCCAGAAACATAGGGATGGCTTAATTCAAGTAAATTAATAAATGTAATCCATTACATAAATGGACTCAAAGAGAAATCCCAATATCATTTCAATAGATAAAGAACAGGCCTTGGTAAAATCTAATAGCCATTCTTGATGAACACCATGGTGCAAGGCTAGGCAAGAAAGGAGCATACCTCAACATAACAGATTATATATGACAAAATCCATAGCAACACCATGATAAATGGAAAAAACTTAAAAGTGTTCTCAGCAAGACCATGAAGAAGACATAAATGGACACTCTAGTCTACTCTTATTCAGGATAACAGTTGAAGTCTCAGCTATAATAATAGCAGAGAAGGGAACAAAAGAGAGCAATTGAGGAAAAGAAGGGACACCATTCCTTTCTACAGGTGGTACGATTCTATACGCAAGTGACCCTAACCACACAACTAGGAAACTTTTACAGCATATAAACATGTTAGCAGAACACAAAATAATACACAAAAATCAGTGAAATTCCTATATGCCAATGACTAACTCAGTCAGGAAAACAACCCGATTCACTATAATCACACACTAAAAATGTTAAAATACCTGGAAATGAATCTAGTCCAAGCAGGAAAGCCTTGAGAATGTAATACTGATGGAGTAAGGAGTCTAATGAAGCCTCATCCACTGGAGTCAGTGGCAGCCAATGGCCGCTGGAGGAGAAGTCATAAGCTTCTCATGCTCCAGGGAATAGCTTTACACCCATGCCTACATTAGTAGTCTTGGTGACGTCTAGTAAGTCACAAAGCAAAAAACAAAATACATGAAAGTGGGCTGGTAAGAAGAAAGGGGAGAAGCTAGTTGGGGGTGGGATGAAGATCTAGGGATGAGAGTGGACGGAATGAATTATATACCTGTGTGAACTCATGAAAGAATAAATTTAAAAACTACAAACAGAACAAACTAGAAAAAAGTATGGCTATGTAGTTCACGATTCCAGACATGGATAATTGTGTTAAGGAGTGGCACTCAAGCGTGACATTTCTAAAAGACAGACAGTGAGCCTGTGGAGATGGAAATGTCTGCTCTAGATCATGAGCACTGCCACTGAGACCCTTGAGACTGCCTGCAGGGGCATTTGACCCAGTATTGACAGCTTCCTCCAGTCACCTCCTAAGAGTTGAGCTACATGTCCCACTTTGGGATATGGAAGTAGACCAATCAGTTTCTTCTACAACTGGCACTAAATTTGTTCTAAAATTTTATTCAAGACCATTTGAAATTTTGACAGATGCTTAAAAATAGCCCCAAAATCATGAACATAAAGAAATAAACTTAATAATTAAATGTAATTTAGATATATGGTCACAAGAACAAACTTCAAGTATATTCCTGCCTGCAAAGATAATAGAAGTAATTTTAGTGCTGTTCTTATGAAATATCATATTATTTGGAATGCTTATTTTATAGCACCCATCTTGAGAAGCGTTTTTGCCTATATTTGGAATTTGAATATTTTTGAAAAGGAATGAAACGTGTTAATTTCTCTAGATAGCTTGTTATACATGCTTCAGAAATCCTGAATCAGTATTCTAAGAACGGCATGCTGAATGAGCATCCTCAGCTGGGCAGCAACACACCCAGAGAACTATAGTTCTGATTGAAGGAACCACAAAAACAGAGCAAATGAGCACAAGTGAATGGTTTAAATATTGTTTGCGGTTTGCAAATTAGATCTACACAGGCAAGAAGAATGTTTCTATACTTTCCTTCTACAATTAAGCTCAGTTTGTTAAAATATTTCCCATAAATAAGGGGGATTGAGACTCTCAAACCTGGGTTCTGATTTTGGCAAAATAAATTTTCAAATAACCTTGATTCCGAGGCATACAATTCCAAATCAAAGCCATTTACAGTGCAACTTGGCAGACCACAATCCAAAATCAGGGCTCTTTAGAATCTCATCATCCCCAAATGTGAAAAACAAAATCCAAAATGAGTTGTCTTTTTCTTTTTGAAAACTTTTCTTTTAATTAAAAATTCATGTTTCACTTTAGATGGCAAATGCATAGGAAAAAAAATCTCATTAAAAGAGGAACTCTACCAGTCAGGGTCATGGACTAAACAGATGGTACATTCAATTTGGAAATTTCAAGCAAGTTTAATAAAGAGACTTGTTAGCAATATACAGGCATAGGATGGGCTGCTACAGAGCCTGGGAGTATACTGAATCGGGTGAGGGAGATGGAGGGGACGATCAGAATGTCAGAGTGAACGGTGTGAGAGCGCTTCGCCTTTGGGAGAGTTAGGTAGCCATCCATACAACCACAAAAGGGGCAAGTCCGAGGAATAAGTATCCAACCGCACACACGGTTCAGACTTCTTCCTGTCCTCTGATTTCTTTTGATTCCTCCTGCTGTCTAAACTCAGCACTTTGGGCCTGAGGTATAAGCTTCAGCTCTTCTTGGTTGGTTCCATGTGGCACAGAGCATCTCTGGGTCTGGAGAGCTATTAGGAGGAATTCGTTCATGCGATGTCGACCCGATGAGCTCTTGGCATACCTAGGAGACAAACCTCTGGGCATATCAGTGAAGGTATTTCAAGAAAAGTTTAACAGGGGTCAGAGAGCGAGCGTGAGTGTGACCAGGAATCCTGGAGGGAATCCTGGACTGCATATAAGAGAGAAAGTTCTGTCCCAGAATTCATCACTTCCTGCCTCCTGGGTGTGAATGCAGTGCGGTTAGCTCCCTCAAGCTGTCGCTTTCAGCCTTTCCCTACAATAATGGACTGTATTCTCAAACTGTGAGCCAAAACAAACCCTTTCCTCCTTACTTCCTTACTTGAGAAAAGTAACCAATATTATTGGTCAATTACTTTGGTCCCTTGAGCTTGAACTTCACATATTATCTAGGTAAGGAAAGCATATTCTCAGGAAAGGAAACAAAATCCCAGCCATTTCATCGTTTCATCACAGGGAGATGTCTACAGACATATCCCCACTGTAAGCCTGATAAGTTACACATTAGTTACAATCAGCAGTCTTCAAATAATGTAGCTGAAAAGTTAAAGGAAAAATAATGTAATTGACTTGATATACAAAGCCTATGTGATAATTGTTATATTTCTTCCATACTAACTTTTATTCGCTTTATGCCTCTTCTAAATTGGATCCTTTGTTTGCTAAAATAGTCACATTTTCAGTTATTAATAACTACAAATCTCTCGAGACAAGAATCTCTTGATTCTAGTCCTCGTAGCCATAACAGTGTAGTGGTGATTTAATCTGAATCAATTACATATGACCTTGTTATTGTCCCTTCTTGTTCGTGGGTCTGGTGATATCAGGAAGGGTCTAAAATAGGTAAAGAGTAGTCTCAGTTTTCAAACCATGGGATCATGGCTTTGTTACCTTAGTAAAGTATTCCATCTTTGGATATCTGACATAGATATCCAACAGGGCTGAGATTTTGAGGACTGGAAGCACGCAGTCGTCAGGTATTTTATTGCTCACCTGGACTGCTTCATTTCCGTGCTCTGGTTTTGAACACAGCCATGAATGAGAATGTACCATATATTAACGATTTGTTAAGGAGTACACTGTATACTAAAAATGTTCCTAACCGTGTGACAACAAGTCACTGACCTCTAATGATCATAATCTTCCCCTAAGGATGATAAGAAGCTAAGAGATTGGGTAGTTCTTAGGTACTATGTTAGTCACCCTTATGCACGGTAGCAGTTTGGAGACTGCTAAAGCTTCAGATTGATGTGGTGGCAGCCAATCATTCCTGGTGAGGGTACAGACATGATCCCCACTCCTTGTATGCCAGAAAACCAGGATTTCAAGAGCTTACAGGAGGCACTTATCTCTTGAATTTTCTGCAAAGCTTACATTTGGTTGTGTTTTATTCTCTTGAAGTTGTTGGTTGTGTGAGTACTTCACAATCAAATATCTGGCTGCAAATATCTAGTGCATATAGACTTAATGTCACTGGCCAAGAAATTAACAGACACATATTTCACAAAAGTAATCTATTATCCTTATTATAATATATTTTCTATAAGTGGAGGAGCATACCAGGAGAGACCTATAGTCCTATAAGTTCCACTTTACGAAAACTCAAGTGATTGCCACTACTTAATTCTGTAACCACTAGGGTTAGCATCAGATTACAACCAACCTCTTACTATCTCAAAATTTCCCAGCTCTTTCTGTGTTTATCAACTGGTTACAGGCATTAGACTCCTCTGGAAAGTCTGTAGACAATTTATAATATATTAATAATTATAAATTAATGCACATTACAGGGTTCTTCTCCAAAAGATCAAGCCCCAGCCCCAATTCTGGACCTGCAGATTTGTCATCTCTTGTCTGTGTACATACCAGAAATACCCATAAAGTTTAGAAATGCCTTGGTGTTGCCAACACTCCAGACTTAACACTTAAAGATCATGCCTAATCCTTAGTCCTATAAGACCCATGACTCCAGGGGATGGGAAACACTTTTTCAATTTATTACCAAGATGTGGTTTCTATTTATGATCTCCACTTGATTGTTTCTATTTCTTTGTTTTCTCTGGAGCGGAGTTCCTTGACTTCATTGCTGCTACAATTTAGGTTGCTTAAATGTGGGAGTTCTATGGTGTAAGCTAACTGCAACCTTGGTATCTATTCACTGGATGCGGAGAGTAACTTTCTGCCTTCCAATTAATATTGTCCACAGACGCTGTCTCAAGTCTCTGAGAGGGCAGCATTGCCAACAGCTGAGAAGCACTGCTTTGGAGCTGTTAGATAAAGCAATCTACTGCCACAATCTTGCAATCCACATTATCATCAGAGGAACTGATTGCCACAGTAATTGACATTGCTCAGTTTGCCCTATATTTGCCCTTCAGTCTCTCCCTCTTAATTTGAATACTAATCAAGCTGGTTGCTTAGGTCCCTTCTCCCAGAAGCAAGGAAAGGATGCTTTCTCAGAATCTCATGTTGAGTTCTGCTTCCTAGAGCTATGTCTGGTACCAATTTCTCTATCATTTAATTTCACAGCAGGAAACAGATGTTGCAGTATGCTGAAGCCGTTCACCAACAGTTTAATCAAGGAGCTATTTACGTTAATGAGGCCACAGCATAGGAAAACCAAGGAGAAGGAAGGGCCACCAAGTTGGTAATGGGAGAGTCCTCTTTTGTCTATGGACCTGATTAAGTAAATGTTGAAGGAAGAAAGTTCCTAGTATCTCAGGAGAGGAGAGGGAAGGGGAGGGAAGAGAAGGGGAGGGGAGGGGAGGAGAGAGAAAGAGAGAGAGAGAGAGAGAGAGAGAGAGAGAGAGAGAGAGATATTTGCAAAGTGTCTAGGATGCCTGACAGCAGCTTTTAAACGGAAGGGAGTATGTTTGGAAACAGGCTCCCATCCTTTCTGTTTTTCTCTCTGTGTGTCCTTACTGGCAGCTGAAAGGCAGGACAAAAGGGAGTCCTCTGAGTGGGGATATATGTGATTTCTCACTCTTTTCCCACATGGAGCGAGGTGGAAAAGGATGAAGGGCAGCTCCAGAGGGGTGAAATACAGAAAAAAAAAATGCCCAAGAACTTCTTTTTACTCTGAAAAATAAAAAGGAGCATATTTTAGGTGAAGGAGGAGACATTAGGTATACAATATTATACGAAAAGTCTGTCAACAACATGACAGAGTGTAAAATAAGAATAAGAAGTGAGACAGCATAGAAAATGGCAGCAAAAATCTGTAGTTGGTCTTGTTTTACTCTTTACCCTTAGCTCTTTGGAGGCTGGCTACCCAGCTCCCAGATCAATATACATACCACAAGACTTATTATTACTTACAAATGTCTGGCTTTAGCTTGGCTTGTTTCTAGTCAACTTTTCTTAAATTATCCCATCTACCTTTTGTTTCTGGGCTTTTTTCTTTCTCTATTTCTGTATACATTTTATTTTATTTTGTACTTCTTTCTCAGTGGCTTACTCTATAGCTGGATTGCTGGCCCCTGGAGTCTTCCTCTCCTCTTCTTTTCCTCACTCCTCCATCTTTTTCTTCCAGATTTCTCATCCTATTTACTCTCTGCCTGACAGCCCCACCTATCCTTTCTCCTTCCACACTATTTGCCAATCAGGTTTTTATCCGACCAAAAAGGTGTTTTAGATAGCCAAAGTAGCACAGTTTCACCGAGTTAAACAAAGGCAATTTAAAGGAATGCAACACATCTTTGCATCATAAACAAATATTCCACAGCATAAACAAATGTTATGCTTCTTTAGCTAACATTCTATAACAAAAATCTCCAAAATAAAGGACACACAGGAACACATGCACACATATGCACATGTGTACATAGCCACACACATACAGGTATAAATACACCCCCACACAGGAGCACACACTATGTGACATGCCAAGCAGGTGCACACATTTTCTTTAGAGTCTGTAAGTCACCAGGGTGAAAACTTCACTTTGGTCAAATTAAGGTGTTTTGCTAGAATTTAAATCTAGTTATTCACCATACTGCTGATTTTTTTCTATACCATCTGTTAAATACATTCTTGTTATCGATTTCTAGCCACTGAGTTTGTTCAAACAAGATCCTTTCTTATGACAATTTCAAAGATCTAAAGGATCATGGCTATAGAGAGATGACTCACTGATTAAGAGCACTTGATAGTCTTCCAGATGATGTGGGTTTGATTGCCAGTACCCACATCTGTCTGCTTACAAACTGCTTTTAAGCACACTTCCAGGGGATCTAGGCACCTCCTCTGGCCTCTCTAGGCACCTAACTTGTTTGGTAGATATGAAGACACTATGGCATGTACACATGAAACAAAAATAAATATTAAGGATACAAGGGATCTTTCCAGGCTTTCTCATTCCTAACATATCCTCCTCCACATCATTAGTTTATACTGTAAAAAAATATAGTATTCTGATAGCAAATACTAAGTGATTATGTTCTGTTCTACATTATGTGTAAACAATTCCAATACCATGTAAACAGTCTGTGTGAAGCTTTGAGAGGCAACTTATTGTATTGATGGTGTTAGGAAATGACATTTCCAGAGCCATAGCCAGGTTTCTCTGACTTGGTGGTCCAGGCTTGTATCCCCGAGAGAACGACCATGGAAGTCAGTTCAGCAATAATTCTTCTTTCAAAGTGTTAGTAGAAACATGGCTGGAACCACATTCAAATGTTTTCATGGTGATTTATTTGTTGTGGGGATGAGGGTAGATGTGCAATCTGTGCCACACTGTGGATGCCAGAGGACAGCTTTCCAGAGTTTGCTGTCTCTATGACATGGATCTTAGGGATCAAACTCAGGTCGTCGGGCTTGCTGGCGTGTGACTTTCCCCACTAAACAATCTCACCAGCCTTAGAAGCACATTTTCATGACTCATCCCACCATTCTGTTATGAAAGATGCAGCCCTTGAAGTTGTTTGTAATAACCTGACAGATGCTCCTTACACAAACTTAAATAAAATAATATTAATCCATGAAACCCTAAAAAGAATGAAGAGGGTGTGTCGGGGGAGAAGTAAGGGTGAAACAGGAACGTGGTGCAGCATGTTGACAATTATTCATTGCGTATAAAGAAGTTGCCTCAAAGAAGAAGGTAAAATAAGGTGCTCAGAGAGTAGGGAGGGCAGGAGGAAGAAAGCGGGGAGAGGTGGCTCAACAGGAATGAGATACAGTTTCTAAGAATAAGTTTTTGTGTTCTGTTGTCACCATAGTCTTGTGATCATAGTTAATAACATTGAACTAGGTACCTCCAAGCAGCTAGAAAAGAAGGTACTAAATATTTTACCATAAATAGACGGTAAATGTAAGACATATTATGCAAAATACTCTGATTTGTACATACATCTACACACTGAAAAAAAATCACACAAATACTGACAAACATGTATAATGATTTGTCAACTAAGAACAAATATTTTACTTCTTGTTATTAAGCCCTGATGCATGTTAGGCAAATACTCCACCATTGAACTGCATCCCTAACTTAAAAATATGATTTATAAGTATACATACCACTTCACAGACATATCCATGCAATAATTTATTCTAAATTTCCATAAATGTGATATATTTTTCTGGATCATACAGTCATAGATGATTTTTCCTTCTCATTTTTTCTTTACCATATGTTCCATATATTATTTTCAAAGTAACAAGGAAACTCATAACAGAGTGAAGATCCAATTGTGAATTTAGGAGAAGAGGATACCCAAACAGTTGAGTGTCGGGAACGCAGGACTGGTGGTCTTTACACTTGGGTTGCATCAGAAAAGAAATTAGAGAACGTATACAATTGGCTGAATGGACCCCCAAAGGGGTTTTGACTCAACAGGTCTAAGGAAAACAATAGGAATTTAAGTTTTTGCTGTAGACATAGGTGAATGCTCTTTGAGAACATTACTTTAGGTATAATGCTCACCAGGCTTTTTCTAGGCAGCAATACTTCTAGGTTTCTCAGCCTTGCCTCTCTCATAGTTCATTTCCTTTGTTTCTACACAGACCTAATTTCCAATTTCCTGATTCACTTCCCTTCTCCAATGAAATGTGTTCTCAACTAACTTCATGGAAGGAAGAGTGGGAGGCTTTCTTCTGTTCTTAGTTTTGAAAAGTTACACTTTGAACCCTGCCATATTGCTTTCTGACCTCACAAATGATCCTAGAAAATTGAATGCCCCATTAATTGCCGATTCAGATTTATTCTACAGCCTCATCTGAAACTCGCCAATGATGAACGTTCAGGTGGAATACCTCCATTCTTTGGACAGTTTGGCTAAATTCATGGAAAACTTTGAAATTTTTAGTATAATTACATTGAATATATGGATTATTAGGTAAGTATTGTCTTCTTTACAGCATCTAGTCTTTCCAGACATGGACACTATTTCCTCTCCATTTTCATATCTCAATTTAAGTTTATATTAACACTAACTTGTTCTATAGTTTTCTTTGTTCCATTTCTCTTATTTTATTTATTTATTTTTTACATTTATTTATTTTACAACCCTACTGCAGTTTCTCCTCCCTCCTCTCCTCCAAGTCTCTCTCCTTTCCCATCCACTCCTCCTCATTTCTATTTAGAAAAGGGCAGGCCTCCATGGATATCAAGAAAAGATGGTGTATCAAGTTGCAGTAAGACTAAGAACTTTTCTTATATTAAGGTGGGGCAAGGTAACCCAGTATGAGAACTAGGATTCCAAAAGACAGCAAAAGAGTCAGAGATAGCCACTACTCCTACTGTTAGAAGTCCTACAAGAAGACCAATTACACAGCCGCCACATACATGTAGAAGGCCTTGGTCAGTCCTATGTAGACTCCCTGGTTGTTGGTTCAGTCTCTGTGAGCTCCAACGAGCCAAGGTTAGTTGATTCTGTGGTCTTCTTGTGTGATGTCCTTCACCACTATGGCCTATAATCTTTCTAGGCTTTCTTCAGCAGTACTCCATGAGTTTGGTCTAATGTTTGGCTGTGGGCATCTACATCTGTTTTCTCCAGTTTCTGTGGTGACTATTGGGCTAAGCACAAATCTATGAGTATAGCAGGGTATCATTAGACATCATTGCACTGAAATTGTTTTCCCTACATTATTGTTTGGTCCTATCCCAAGACTCTGATCATCCATCCTCTTGTCCTAGAACTTCAGGTGGTGTCAGGGGTGGGCTCACTCTCATGTCATGGAAATCAGGCTGGATAAGTCATTGGTGGCATGGAAATCAGGCTGGATCTGTCATTGGTTGGCCACTTCCACAATCTCTGTACCACTACTACCCCATCACATCCCATAGGCAGGACCAACTATAGGTCAAAATTTGTGTGGCTGGGTTGGTGTCCCAGTCCCTCCACTGAAAGTCTTGCCTGGTCACAGGAGATGTCCAGTTAAGGCTATGTATCCACTAATGCTAGGAGTCAGTTTGGTTCATCCTTGTAGATTTCTGGGATTTTCTCTTGCACCAGTTTTCTTTCCTACCTGACCCTGAAGCACCCTACTTTTACAGTCGGCTCTTTTAGTACTCTGCCCCAACCACCAGATTCCTTATGTTCTGATCCCCACCCATCCCTAGTTCACCCAGGAAATCTCATCCCAGGGAGATCTGAATGTCACACTTAGGTGCCTCTTTGGGTCAGTAGATTGTAGCATAGTTATCCTTTACGTCTAATATCCACTTATAAGAGAATACATGCCATGTTTGTCTTTCTGGGTCTGAGATACCTCACTCAGGATGATTTGTTTTTCTAGTTCCATCTAATTGTCTTTGAATTTCATGATGTCACTATTTTTAACAGCTGAGTAATATTCCATTGTGTAAATACACATTTTCTTTATCCATTTCTTGGTTGAAGGACATCTAGGTTGTTTTCAGGCTGGCTACTATAGATAAGGCTGCTATGAATACAGCTGAACAGGTGCCCTTGTGGAATGATTGAGCATCCTTTGGGTATACGCCCAAGAATGGTATAGCTGGATCTTGAGGTAGATTGAATCCCAATTTTCTGAGAAATTGCCATATTGATTTCCAACATTGCTATAAAAGTCTGCACTCCCAGTATTCATTTTACCCCACATCCTCTTCAGCATGAGCTGTCACTTGTGTCTCTGATGTTAGCCATTCTGACAGGTGTAAGGTAGAATCTCAGAGACATTTTAATTTGCATTTTCCTGGTAGCTAAGAATGTTGAAAATATTTCCTAGGTGTTTCTCAGCCATTTGAGATTCTTCTTCTGAGAATTCTATGTTTAGATCTGCACCCCATTTTTAAATTGATTATTTGGGTTTTTCTTGTTTAGTTTCTTGAGTTCTTTATGTATTTTGGGAATCAATCCTCTGTCAGATATGGGGATGGTGAAGATCTTTTCCAGTTCTGTAGGCTGCTGCTTTGTCCTTAGCTTTTTTTTTTTTGATGGCGTCCTTTGTCCTACAGAAACTTTTCAGTTACATGAGGTCTTACTCATTAATTGTTTATCTTAGTGTCTATGCTATTGGTATTGTGTTCAGGAAGTTATCTCCTGTCCTAATTTGCTTAATGCTATTTCCCCCCATTCCCTTAATGTTTAGTGTAACGGTATTTATGTTGAGGCCTTTTATCTACCTGAACTTGAGTTTTTTGGGGGAGGCTTTTTATTTTATATTGAGCTATATATTTTTCTCTGTTCCCCTCCCTTCCTCCCCTCTTCCCTTCTATTCTCCCTAGGATCCCCGTGCTCCCAATACACTCAGGATATCTTGTCTTTTTCTACTTCCCATGTATATTAAATTGATGTATGTTTCTCTTAGGGTCCTCTTAGTTGTCTAGGTCCTTTGGGATTGTGAATTACAGGCTGATTTTTCTTTGCTTTATGTCTAAAAGCCACTTTTGAGTGAGTATATATGATATTTGTCTTTCTGGATCTGGGCTACTTCACTCAATATGATGTTTTCTAGATCCACCCATTTGTCTACAAATTGCAAGATGTCATTATTCTTTTTCTTCTATGTAGTATTCCATTGTATAAATGCACTTCTTTGAAAATCTTGTAGAATTCTGGTCTGAAACCATCTGGTGGTCTTGGACATTTTTGTTGGGAGACTTTTGATGACTGTTTCTATTTCTTTGCCTGTTATAGGTTTATATAGAATAGATATGAAGAGAATGGACAACCTTGTCTTGTTCCTTATTTTAGTGGAATTGCGCTGAGTTTCTCTCCATTTAATTTGATATTGGCAATTATCATATTTGTGATTAGGTATGTCTCTTGTATCCTTGATCTCTCTAAGACATTTTATCATCAAGGGATGTTGGATCTTGTCAATGGCTCTTTCAGCATCTAATTAGATGATTATGTTATTTTTTCTTTCAGTTTTTTGTGTTGTGGGTTATATTGACAGATTTTCCTATGCTGAACTATCCCTGCATCTCAGGGATGAAGTCCATATGATCATGGTAGATGATCTTTTCTTTTTTTTTTTAATTTATTTATTTATTAAGGATTTCTGCCTCGTCCCCACAACCGCTTCCCATTTCCCTCCCCCTCCCCAGATCAAGTCCCCCCCCCCATCTGCTCGAAGAGCAATCAGGGTTCCCTGACCTGTGGGAAGCCCAAGGACTGCCCACCTCTATCCAGGTCTCGTAAGGTGAGCATTCAAACTGCCTAGGCTCCCACAAAGCCAGTACGTGCAGTAGGATCAAAAACCCACTGCAATTGTTCTTGAATTCTCAGTATTCCTCATTGTCCGCTATGTTCAGCTAGTCCGGATTTATCCCATGCTTTTTCAGACCTAGGCCAGCTGGCCTTGGTGAGATCCCAATAGAACATCCCCATTGTCTTAGTGTGTGGGTGCACCCCTCGTGGTCCTGAGTTCCTTGCTCGTGCTCTGTCTCCTTCTGCTCCTGATTTGGACCTTGAGATTTCTGTCCGGTGCTCCCGTGTGGGTCTCTGTCTCTGTCTCCTTTCATCGCCTGATGAAGGTTAATATTCCTGAGGATGCCTATGTGATCTTTTCAATGCATTCTTGGATTAGGTTTTCTAGTACTTTATTGAGTATTTTTATTCTATTGAAAAACTTTAGCATACATTCACAAGTGACTGGTTTTCTTCCGAATTTATTTATTTTTTGTTGTTGTTGGAAATGACTCTTTTCAAGAATTGGCGTTAATGTTGCATAATGAAATCTTGTGCTTAGGCCTCTAAATTATCCACTTGTTACTTACAGTTTCCAATTACCTCTAGATTTTCCTGGTAAACTCTTCTCCAAAATGTATTAGCTTTGCTGACAGTTGAGAGTGAAGTTCATGATGGCTTAGACATCTTGGGAGCAGAAACATAAGGCAGTGATCACATTGTTAGGAATCAGAGAGAGTTGAATACTTTACCTCCACTTGTGTTCTCCTTTCTATTTAGTCCTGATCTCCAGGCCATGGCATGGCATTATCCTCATATACAATGCTTCCTTTTTTCAGCTAAACCTTTTTGGAGACACTCTCAAAGACATATCTAAAGTCTGCTTCCGTGGTGATTCTAAACCTTGTCAGATTGACAATGAAAATTAAACTAGCAACCATATTATTCTTTCTCTCTTCAACTTCTTCATTTATTTTAGGAACGCTCCCCCTTCTTACCTTCTTTTCTTCTCTTTATTGTACCAGATATTGAACACAGGACCATTGTCGATGCCAGACAGATAATCTTCTACTCAATTATACGCCTAGATCTTCACTTCTTTTTAAATTCTCTCATTTGTTTTAGATATAAAGAGTTTTATAGTCAAGCAAATTTCTTCTTGCTTTATTCATACACTTTGGTTTAATAAGCACTTAGGATGCGGACCTGGAGACATGGCTCAGAGAGCTTTTGTTATATTTTTTTTTATTTATTAAAAATTTCCATCTCCTCCCCTCTTTCCGTTTCCCTCCCCCTCCCTCTCCAGTCCAAAGAGCAGTCAGGGTTCCCTGCCCTGTGGGAAGTCCAAGGTCCTCCCGCTTCCATCCAGGTCTAGGAAGGTGAGCATCCAAACAGACTAGGCTCCCACAAGGCCAGTCCATGCAGTAGAATCAAAACTCAGTGCCATTGTCCTTGGCTTCTCAGTCAGCCCTCATTGTCAGCCACATTAAGAGAGTCTAGTTTGATCGCATGCTCCATCAGTTCCAGACCAGCTGGCCTTGGTGAGCTCGATTGACCTCCCAAAGTCTAGTTGAAGAGTGGGAGGAATGAGAATATGAGCAAAGAAGTCAAGACGATGATGGGTACACCCACTGAAGCAGTCTATAACCTAATGGGAGCTCACCAACACCAGTCAGACTGGGAAGGAACAATCATAGGACTAAACTGAGTTTTGTTGAAAGTTGCATGGCTGGGGTAGACTGAGGGGCCACAGGCAGTAGCACCAGGATTTATCCATACTGATTGTACTGATTTTGTAGGAACCTATTCTCTTTGGATGGATACCTTGCTCATCCCTAGATATGGTAGAGAGGGCCTTGGACTTTCTTCAAAGCAATGTGCCTTACCCTTTCTGAGGAATAGATGGGGGGGGTGCGGTGGGGGCAGTAAGTGGAGGGAATGGGAGGAGGGGAAAGAATAGGAGCTTTGATTGGTATGCATAATGAAATAAAAAAAAGAAACTAGAAGTTAAAAAAAAAGATCTCTCTGTGTGGTTAGAGTTGGCCAGGAATTTGTTATATTGTAGCACAATTAATAAAAACACAGAGACCAGTAAAACAAAACAGCCACCCACTGGCTCTTTCCTCCATCTCAGCCTAAAAATGGTGAGCCTGCCTCCTGGGAACTAAGAATGAGACGGAAATTGTGAGCTGTCTCCTCCCATTTTATTTATTTTTATTTTTGATTGATTTTATCGAGCTATACATTTTTCTCTGCTCCTCTCTCCTCCTCCCCCCCCCCCTTCAATCCTTTCCCATGGTTCCCTTGCTCCCAATTTACTCAGGAGATCTTGTCTTTTTCTACTTCCTATGAAAATTAGAAACATGTATGTCTTCCTTTGGGTTCTCATTATTGTCTAGGTTCTCTGGGTTTGTGATTTGTTGGCGGGTTTTCTTCGCTTTATGTTTAAAAACCACTTATTCTTCTCCCGTTTCATATTCCTCTCTAGGAGTGGAATTAAAGGTGGTGGGATTAAAGATGAGCACTACCTGCTTTCTATAGCAACTATTGTGACTACTGGGGTTAAGGGTGTGTGTTACTGCTGCCTGGTCATAAGGCTGAGAAGTTGGGCTGTTCTACTCTCTGATCTTCAGGCAAGCTTTATTTATTAAAATACATATGGAATGCCACTACATTATGTAGCTCGGGATGGTCTCAAACTCATGGAGAATTTGTGCCTTTGCCTTCTTAGTGCTTTGATTAAAGGAGCGTGCAACCCCATCCTATTACAATTAAGATTTTATAAACGCTAGAGTGGAATTCCTTTAAGCAGAAATCACAGCTTGCTTCACATAAAATTATTCTAGGAAGGCTAGTTTAAGTAATCTACATTATACATTTATAGTTTTTCCACAGGACACTCATTAAATGTATGTGCTGTCATATTGCAGTGATGTTGTATTCAGTTCCCACAGGTCCTGATGCTGTCCGGTCTGAAATTCCTTTTATTAGGAGATCAAGAGTCCTGGGAAAATGACAATCCTTTCCCTAACGTGTGGTTTTTCTCTACAAAACTTTTAGTTAGTAGTAGGTAGCAATAAGCTCCACCTTTTGTCCCTGACATACAGGTTGATTGGACCTACACAAGTGATATCTTTCGCTAGATGCCGAGTTCATAGGGTGTTTCACACACTGCCTTGTGGGTAGAGTTGATGTTCTCTGTTGAAGCTTGAGAATAAGAAAGATATTGCCTGGATGCAGATGTGTGTTCGTGTACTTCAGTCAGATGTTCATTACAGACAGATGTGATCCTGGAAAGCAGAGTGACACCACAGAGGTTGGCTGGTGAATGACGGTTAGAAAATCAGAGTTTTGCTAAGACACGAGTTCTAATCCAAGGACTCCAGCACCTACTAATGTCTATAAAACACAATTACTCAAGAAAGTTAAACATTTACTAGCCAAGATTCTAGTGTAAAAACTTAAGTTGTTTTAGGGCATGCAAGATAGTTCCAAGTTTAAATTGGATTCCCTTTCTGCTTGAGGACATTCTGTAGTCTCACGCCCTATTTCCATCTTCAGAAGCATGTAAGGCAGTTGTTGCTAGTGTGTATTTGTAATAAGGGAGTCTTCTAGTTCGTGTTCAATTAAACAAATCACCAATGCATAGCAAACAGTCTCCAATCACATCAAATCACTCCTACCTTGTTAAAATCTCATTTGTTATAGGAACTCTCAAAACATAAGGTGTCTCGGAGGAAAAATTATTACCACTCATATTGCAACAGGAAATAATGTTCCCTATAAATCAATACCAGCAAAATGTTCTTATTAAAAAAGGATTCACAAGTCAATGGCCAATTTCCAGCTGACAGCGTAATTCAGTAAAGCATATCCTTTTATGTTACTGTGGCTAAGAATTTTTTTTTGTCGGTCTGATGGAAACAATTTGCGATAGAAATAAAACAGAATCAAAATTTTACATAAGAATACATGTTCAGTTTTGTTTTTTTTTTCTTGAGCGCTGGGGTTATAATTGACATGCACATGAATTAGTGAGAGAGGTGACTGACTCTCTTGAACAGTTCAGTTCAGGTTTGGCAGAAAGTTCATTTCACCAAAGGAAAGCTACAGTTCTTGCTCTTAAACACCCAGAAAAAAAACAAAGGAGGGCAGAAGACCACGACTCTGGAAGGTGACCTTGGGGCTTAGCACTAATCACCTAGTAACCCATTACTTTTGTGTTTGGAACCACAGTGTCCTAGAAGAATATGCATTTGTTCTTTTGGGAAGACTTGTTGGATTCCAAATTTTGATTCATGACTTACAGGGGTTCTGCATTTGTAACAAGCTTTCGGGTGATCAAGCTCCTGTGAATCCGAGCAACACATTTTGAGCAGAAGCATAGTGTCTGTCTAGCTAACTCTCATCCTAAATTATCATGTGCTCTGCCCAGGGAGCTACTGCTGTGGGAGCAGGAAGTCCTGCTGCTATCTATTCTAAATGACTGCGGTGCTGTTTCTGTTGGCTGTTGCTTCTTTGTGAGATTGTATTTTCGACATTTAACAGTTACAACATTTCTTTTTTTCTTCTCTCCACACTCTCTCACATACCCCTCCCAACTCTTCTACATGCATGACCTCTTTTTTTTTTAAATTGCTATTGCATGCATATATTGCTTATATTCTTAAATATGACCAGTCAAATCCATATGTTGATACTTGTAGGTTTATTTTCAGGGCACCATTTGGTACTGGATATCCAGTTGATGTGCTCTTCTTTGGGCAAGACAATTTACCCTGCTCCAAATTTTCCTCAGTTACCCATAGGCTTCTTGTTTGGCATATTCATTGGTGTCCTCCTTGTCGAGCTCATGATTGGGCAGTCTGACTGCTGAGACTTTATTTGTGTAACTTCTGATATTACTAGGAAAAACAATCTCACAGCAAACTCCTTGACCGTCTAGCTCTTACAATGTCTCCCTGCCTCTTCTGCAATAATCCCTGCGTCTTAAGTTTGGGAGATTTTTGAAGGTATGTTCACTGAAACTGGGCTCCACATCTCTGTGTATTGATTTGGCTATGGTTTTCAGTGGTAGTCTCCATCTGTTGCAAAGAGAAGTTTCCTTGATGAGAGGTGAATTCTATACTTATCTGTGGGTGTAAGGACAAATGTTTAGTTTATGGATTGTTGTTGGGGATTGGTGATTTAATGGTTGAAGATTCTGATTCCATAACCATTATTGCACCAGCACTGGTTAGTTAGCTAGGATTTCCAAACCAGTCGTTATGGTATCCCATCTGTTGAACAGGTCTTACGTACAATTAGAGAGCTGTTGATTACAACCAAGGTATGTGTGCTGCGGCTGGACCTGTAGGGTTACTGTGTCATACTAGGTGATGATTTTGTTTTTTTGTTTATTTTTTGGTGTTTTTTTTAATTTTTATTTATTTATTTTTTATTTTTTTTTATTTTTTATTGATTTTAGTTTTAATTGAGAAAAGGAAAAAAAACAAGTTTCTGCCTCCTCCCAGCCTCCCATTTCCCTCCCCCTCCTCCCACCCTTCTCCCCCTCCCCTACTCCTCTCCCCCTCCCTCTCTAGTCCAAAGAGCAGTCAGGGTTCCCTGCCCTGTGGAAAGTCCAAGGTTCTCCCCCCTCCGTCCATATCTAGGAAGGTGAACATCCAAACTGGCTAGGCTCCCACAAAGCCAGCACATTAAGTAGGATCAAAACCCCGTGCCAGTGTCCTTGGCTTCTCAATATCACATGAGCACTTACTCCATAGGTGCTATTCTAATTAATAATTTCACATCAGCACTATTTTTTTTAAGATTTATTTATTTATTTATTTATACAGTATCCTGCCTGTAGGCCAGAAGAGGGCACCAGATCTCATTATAGGTGGTTGTGAGCCACCATGTGGTTGCTGGGAATTGAACTCAGGACCTCTGGAAGGGCAGTAAGTGCTCTTAACCTCTGAGCCATCTCTCCAGCCCCACATCAGCACTATTTTATTTACGTAACCTTTTATAAATCCTCACAACAACCCCACTTCTCATGTCATACTAATCTTTTTTTTTTTTTTTTATGATGGAGGAAGAATATTGGGATGTGAAGGCTAAGAACCTTCCCTAGGCCCCAGGCTGTATAGCCATAGTAAGAACGAGAGTGGTCCTGATGCATGGGTGTCTGAGTGTGTGTTTGCATCGAGTTTAGGTTGTGTTTAATTGCTTCATCTTGAAAGCATTGTAATTTCTTTTACCATCAACTATCTGTTACATTTATCTGAATATGAATAATGGTTTCACTCTTATCTTTTCTGGGTTGAATGCATTGTCTATCATTATATTTCTGATATTAAAATGTATTGCCATTTCTTTTTATATGATTGAAAATATGACTGAAATTAAAAGAATGAAAACCTTCTAAATTAAAAAAGGGAAAATCAGCTACAGAAGTGAGATAAGTGGTAATAGAAGAATCATTGAGCCAACAAATATATTCTTGTAAAGAAAGTAAAGTCTATTTTAATCTTGCCATGCAGTTATATAGATGATGTCTTTCATAGAGTGTATATTCATCTTATTTAGATTTTCTCCTTTGGATGAAGAATAATTTTTAGACAAAAACTTTAATTTTATTTTTCAGAAGCAAATTATTTTTATTTAAAATATTTTAAAATTTAGAGGCTAGCTCCAGGTCCCCCTCCCTCCCCTTCTGCTTCCCCACTTCCCCCCATCCCAATCCCCATACCCTCCTCAGAGGAGGTAAGGCCTTCCTTGGGGAGTTAACAAAGTCTGATATACCAAATCGAGGCCATCAAGGCTGAGCAAGGTATCCCACCATAGGGAATGGGCTCCAAAAAGCCAGTTTGTACACCTGGGAGAAGTCCTGGTACCATTGCTAGGGGCTCTCCCAACAGATCAAGCCACACAACTGCCACCCACTTTCAGAGCGCTTAGTTCAGTCCCATGCAGGATCACAGTTGTCAGTAAAGAGTCTGTGAGCTCCCAATAGCTAGGGTCAACTGTCTCTGTGGTTTGCCTAATCATGATCTTGATCCATGCTCCCCACATATGATCCCTCCTTCCTCTCTTCAACTAAGTTGCAGGAGCTCAGCTCAGTGCTTTACTGTGAATCAATGCATCTGCTTCCATCAGTTACTGAATGTAGGTTCTATGATGTCAATTACGGTAGTCAGTAATCTGATTATAGGTGAACACACTTCACACACCCTCTCCATTATTGCTAGAAGTCTTAGCTGGGGTCATTCTTGCTGATTCCTGGGAATTTTTCTAGCACCTGGTTTCTCCCTAACCCCACTAGAGTACCTTCTATCAAGGTATCTCTTTCATTGCTTCCCCTCTCCATCGCTCCCACAACTTGGTCATCTGGATCCCTCATGTTCCTGTCCTCCAACTCCTCCCTTCTACTCCCCTTCCCAGCTTCCCAGGAGATCTTTATTATTTTCTTTTCCTGGGGTCCTCCATGTGTGTCCCTCTTAGGGTCCTCTTTTTTACATAGCTTCTCTGGGGTTGTGGTTGTAGTGTGGTTATCCTTTCTTTTACATCTAATACCCACTTAAGAGTGAGTACATAACATGTTTGTCTTTTTGGGTCTGGTTTACCTCACTCAGAATGTTTTTTTTTAGTGCTATCCATTTTCCTGCAAATTTCAAGATGTCATTGTTTTTTTACCACTGAGTAGCATTCCATTGTGTAAATGCACTACATTTTTTTATCCATTCAATAGAATTCTTAATATTTAATATTAAATAATAATTAAATATTTAAAATTAAAAATGTTAAAATAAAAACAAATAGATAAAGAAAATATAACATATTATATGTGTGTATTATTATACATATATTCATGTGTGTATATTGTATGTATACATATACACAGACACACAGACACACACACACACACACACACACACATATATATGTGTATAATGGAATTTTGTTCAGCCACCAAGAATGAATCAAACAATTTTTAGCCAATTAATTCAATCATAGAAAGATGTATGGACGTTGCTTGTTTGTTTCCCGACTGCTCAGCCCGAAATAATCACACAGAAACCATATTATTTGCAATACTGTATGGCCAATAGCTTAAGCATATTTCTGGCTAACTCATATTCTAAACTAACCCATCTCTATTAATCTGTGTATCGCCATGTAGCTGTGGCTTACCTGGAAAGTTCCATCAGGTGTTGTCTCCAGCAGGGCTACATGGCTTCTCCTTGGCTCTTCCTTCTCCCTCCCACCATTTAATTTAGTTCTCCCCCCGCGCCTACCTCTATTCCCTGCGCAGGCCCAAGACAGTTTCTTTATTAACCAATGGTATTCACAGCATACAGAGGGGAATCCCACATCAGAAAGACAAATATCATGTATTTTCTCTCATTTTTATTTTCTAGATTTTGCAAAAGCAAAGCCATGTCTGGATATAGGGTGTGAAAGAGAAGTGAAAGTTCAGTGAGAAACAAAGGGGCGGATGAGGGGGTTAAGGAGTTGCAAAGGTTAAGGGAGGGTAGGGTGAGATGCTTAGAGTTTTTTTTAAAATGATTTTTGAAAAATCTAAAATAAAAAAAATCAAGAAAACAACCCAGTTAAAAATTGGAATATAGAGCTAAACCGAGTTCTCAAAGGAAGAAATATAAACATTTGAGAACTAATTTTTTTTTAAGCTCTACACCCTTCACTATCAGGGAAATTAAAGTTAAAATTACTTTGAGATTTCATTTTGCTGCAGTCAAAATGGTTAAAAACAAAAATCAGGATAACAGCAAAAGCTGCCGTGGAGTGGGAAGAGAGAAACGTACTCGTTGGTGGGGGACTAACTGGCACATTGGCTATGGCAGTCAGTGGAGGATCCGAGACTGAGACTGCCAAGAGCACTTTGAAATCCAGATTCACTGGGGTTGTAATTAGCGTCATACTCTTCCAAACTCTGGCAAAACACTAACCAAGTCTTAGCTTTTGCAGACAGAATGAGTTGCCATCGTTCAGCTTAGGCACAATTTCAGAAGTTTCGAGTGAGATTTCAGTTTAATCTAGGCACCATCATTTTTTTTTTTCTTCTCAAAACCCGAAGGAACAGTAATTGCAGGAAACTGGTTTTCTAAGAATCCTTAAATCCTTAAACTTTTGAAAATCTGCTACTTCTTTAATGTCTAAAGACAATTTCAGCTGCACTTTGGGAAGTTGTGACAAGGGTTAAGTTTAATGTATATCTTGACTGGATCCCTAGCAGGGACTTCGTGATCATTGTTTTCAATGTTTTTGCTTCATTGTTTAGAAAACATTCTGTTTATAGAACTTTCACTATTGTCCACAGTTACACAGTTGGTAAGAGGTTAAATCTGCTGTATCGGATTCCAGGGCTCTTTAGCTGTCTTCTCTGTGAAGATAATAAAACGACACTTTTAATCTTCTATTAGCATTTCAGAAATTCCTTCACATACGTTGTCTTATTTGCTTCTTGTAGCTGCCACGTGAAATAGGCAGGGCAGAACTCATTACTTCCTCTGACAGGGGAAGAGATTGAGGGCCAGCGGGGTTAAGTGGCTCATTACCACCACACTCCTTCTTTGGCAGAAGGTGTCATTGTGGACAGGGGTGGGAACCTGCTCAGGAGGCAGTGCCTCGAGTTTTGTCATCTCCATATTCTAAGCTACCTTGGGCATGCTTTTTAAAATCCCCGGTCTGTGTCATTAAATGAGACACCTAAAGCAAACCACACTGAGTGTCAGGGACATGGTAAATACACGCTCCTAAAGCTCCTTGAAGACGCAACTAGTAAGGCACACAGAGAGTAGGTAAGGCAGAAAGGGCTAGTCAGGCCAAAATGAATGATCAAAATGTAGCGAAAATGAAATTGCCATTATTAGTTGCATTGGTTTTCTTTGTTGAAGCCTTCAGTTGTACAAACCATCAACCAAAGATATGAGACATATTTAGTGATGAGCCTCGTGGGGTTCATTGTCTAGGACATTATAGTCTTTCCTTTCTTTCTTTCTTTCTTTCTTTCTTCTTTTTTTAATCAAAAAAATTGAATAAGCTGCAGGAAAATGCACTTTAAAAATAGCTTGATCTGTGCAGCCTGGGGCTTGAATGATGTGTTGCTGGACTGTTTGTTGCTAATGACAACATGCTGGGCATTGGGACATGATAAATAGGGTTCTGTTGGACTTGCGGGTGTTTTGTAAAACCAATGTCGAAGGATCTGTAATCAGAGGGTGAGCCCAGGATGGAAAGAATTCCAATCACTTGCTTAGATAATTCTTTTTTGTTTTGATTTTTGGAGACAGCGTTTCTCTGTAACAATGTATGGTCTAGACAAATGGGAAAGATAGGCAATATTAAGCGGGATCATTTGCTGTACATTTGTTAGATATGGCACACTCGTATAGCAAGAAAAATTGAAGCACTTTAAAATCTGAATTATTTACATAATGTCAATCATACATTGCTGTAATTATGATTTTTTAATTTACTGGAGGTTTATTGTAAGGATGCTGATTAAAATAAACATATTGTGGCTATTTATGAATGTTTTCAGGGTAACATTCTCCCCCATGTGCTCTGGGAAGAGCAACACTGTGCCTATCACAAACTGGAATGTGCCAGGATTCACTTTGGAGGTTTCCTTTTCTGTGAGTTGAAGGGTGAGGACAGAAGCTTTGTCCCTTCTAGCTTCTCCACAATATAATTAGTATTTTAGTTTTAGAGAACTTCCGTTGAGTTTTTTCCCGTCATGCTTTGAGATTAGCTTCCCACGCAAGACTGCTCATGACGCTTAGAACAAGTGATAGCGGAGTACTTAGTGCTAAACAGGACATTTATACCAGTCTCCCTAAGGCTAAGGGGACTTTCTGAAAGGGGGACCCCAGAGAGCATAAAAGTTGGAAGATAGAGAGAAATGCCCAGTTCTATCTTCATGGAATGCCAGCTATCGAAACAGAGTCTTAAAGCAGCTGTGCTTGCCTGCCCTGCGCCTGCACAAGACTGGGCCCCTCAATGGCTAATTATGGATCAAAGAGGAGCTCAATAGGTCAGTAGCCTTCCTTGCTTAACCCCTGGCAACTGATGAATTTGGAGCCAGGGAGAAGGCAGTAAGCACCTTCAGTTGGATGCCATGCCGAGCCCACCAGGCTCCAGTGGGTAGTTTCAAAAGGGAGGCACATAGAAGATCCTGGGTATCTCTCTATCTCTTTATCCCCCTCGCCCTTCCCCCTTCCCTTCTCTTCCCCCATGTGCGCGCACGCGCGCGCACACACACACACTTACTTTTTGAGTTTTATCCTTCAACATCTACAGGTACTACTGATATTTACCAACACAGAGGAAGTTTTTCGGTGGTAACAGCCTGCTTCCTCCATATGTGCTAATAAAAGTGTGTGATATCTTACCTTTGAGTTCTGGTTTGTAACCAAGAGCGATGACAATTGGCCACGCTGCAACCTCCCCCCAAATCTTTCTTCTGTCTTCCTATGACCACTTTCTAGGTTCTTTATGCTAAACACATTTAAAGCTTTGACACTCGGACCCATGTCTGAGAGAGAGTATTTGGCAGATCTGCCTCTGTGTTGCCTCACTCGGTGTATTTTCTCCCAGTTCTACCTATTTCCATCCTTACACTAGGGCAGTATTTCTTGGAAGAAATAAAAAGATGAATTTTATTTTCTAATTCAATCTTCTACTCTGTGTCTTTTGATGAGCATTCCAGAGCATTAATTTTCGGTTATTACTGAAAGGTGTGTAATGCTCCCTGTCATCTTCCTGATTTTATAGCTTTTGGAAATTTCTTTTTTACCTTTTTTATTTGTATTTTCTGTAGTCTCTTGATTGTGTTTATTATTCTCTTCATGCTTAAGTTTTCCTTCCAGTTTCTTCTGTAGAGTTCACGTGGTAGTCCTAAATTCCCTAGCTGTTTTCACCAAATGAAGTTTTACTTCCACCTTCGCTTATTGGGATCTTATCTAGTGTATCGGACTTATCAGTATTGGACTGGACTGGCAGAATCTTCTGTCAAAGTTTGAAATGCATCATTACAAGCCTCTCTTGCTCTCAAGGTTTGGGCTGATAAGCCAGCAACATTCTGACAGGCTTGTCTTTGGGGGTGATTTGGCTTTTTTTTTTTTCAGCTTTCAAGGTACCTTCTTTATTCTGTATATTGAGTGTTTTCAGTACATTATGACACAGACAGTTTCTTCTCTGGCCCTGTCCATTTATTTCGTGTTCCATGTATCCCCTGTTTCTAAGTGACTCTTCTCCTATATTTAGAAAGGTTTTTGTCTATGGTTTATTAAAAATGTTTTGTATTCCTTCTGTATGAAATTGTTTCCTGTAATTTAAGAGCTTTTATCTTAATTGTGTCTGAAGACCTTGCCTGAATGATCTAATTCCTCTACTTTGTTTTGATATCTTGATATTTTGCCCTCTGCATTCTATTGGTGAGATTTTTCTACTGAACTTTTTGTTTGACCTATTGTGGCTTTTATTTCCATCACCATTTCAGGTTGGTTTTCTTAATTAATTCTATTTATTAAAATTTAATTTTGAATCTTGACATCTATTTCTGTTAAGCTATTTGTGTTTCCTTGGAAATGTCCATGTCTTTAATTGTTTGAACATATTTATAATTAGTTTCTCTGAGTTCTGTGTCTGGAATTTTGTCTACCTTGTTTCCATAGCTTCATTGCTCTTGGGTTGGTAAATTCTTGAGGAGAGAGTTATCTTGGTTTTTTATGTTACTTGTGTCTTTTGGTTGGGATTTGCCCATCTGGGTTTTAGATTGTTACTTTTTGTTGTTGTTATTGTTTTCATTTCTTTTTTGAGGAATGGATTTATTTGTCCTAAATCCCAGGTCATAATCTAGCAGTGAGGAAATCAGGGTGGAACTTAAATGGGATGTTGCACACCAACCATGTGGGAATGTTGCTTGCTGGTTCGCTCACTGACTCATGCTCTGCTAGATTTTTTTATTAAAATTTTTTCATATAATACATTTTGATCATGCTTCTTCACTTCCCCCAACTCTCTTCAGATCCTCCCCACCTCCCTACTCACCCAAATTTATCTTTTTCTCTCTCTTCCAATAAAAATAAAGATATATATCCAGATATTGTAAAGCAGATCAGATTCTGGACTTGGAAGTTGAAGAATGTATGTAGGAAAAGAGAAAAAGAGAAAGAGGGAAAACTCTCTCTCTCTCTCTCTCTCTCTCTCTCGTGTGTGTGTGTGTGTGTGTGTGTGTGTGTGTATGTGTGTGTATGAGAGAGAGAGAGAGAAAGAGAGAGAGAGAGTTATGTGCAACTTTGTTTTCCCCCTTTCTTAAAAAATAAGAAACAAACAAAAACAATCAAGAAACAAATAATCAAATATCTTTCTCTCTAAAACAAAACCCAAAACAAACAGGTAAAAAAAATCAATGCAACAAAAATGACAAAGCATAACAAAAAGTCCACACAAAGACAATTGACTTAATTCTATGTTGTCAACTACTCCTGGGTAGGGAGACTACCCTGACTTGTGAGTGATACACTCAGTGACACTTCATTGGAAAATAAAATATTTCCTGTTGTCACTGGGTACTGATGTGGGAGTCCCTTCTGTATATTGTGAATACCATTGATGAATAAAAAAGCTGCTTTGGACCTATAGCAGGGCAGAACTCAGCTAGGTGGGGAAGACCAAACTGAATGCTGGGAGAAAGAAGGAAGAGTCAGAGAGAAGCCATGTAGTTTCGGCTGAGATAGATGCTGGGAACTTTATTCAGTAAGCCACAGCCATGTGGTGATACACAGATTATTAGAAATGGGTTAAATTAAGATATAGGTTTTAGCCAATAAGAAGCTAGAACTAATGGGCCAAGGAGTGTTTTAAATAATATAGTTTCTGTGTGATTATTTCGGGTCTGAGCGGCCGGTCAGCTGGGAAACAAACAAGTAGTCTCCTACAACAGGGTACCAGTGACAGACAGCTTCATGGTTATGATTAGGGGCCCATGTATACTACCCCCTCTCTGTACTGGGACTCCCTATCTTGCTTGAAACTGTGGAAGTCTGGTGCATGCTGCCATGGTCTCTGCGAGTTCATATGAGTACCAGTCCTGTTAGTCTGGAAGAGAGTTCCTTGAAGTTATCCATCCTCTCTCTCTTTTACAATCTTTCTGTCTCCTCTTCCTTATGGATTGCTGACCCTTGAGGGGAGGGATTTGATGAAATTATCCCAATTAGGACTGAGTGCTTAAAAGTTTTTCACTGCCTGCATGTTTCCAGCTGAACATCTACAGCAGGAAGAAGCTTCTCTGGTGATGGCTGGGTGAGGCATTGATCTACATGTATAGCATGTATGTCATTAAGTGTCATTTTACTGCTGTGCTACTTTAGGCAAAATAATAGTGTTATTTTATTTTTCATACACCTGTCACCTAGTTAGTCTCAGGTTCTTGTTCTCTTCAGTATCAGGATTGGCTTCCATCAAGGAGTGGGATGCTTTAAATGTCTTAAGCAAAAGAATAGTGGTTTATTAATTGCTAGTTAGTTAAGACTTTTGTTGGTATTTGAGTCAGGCTCACTTCATTGAGCACATGTATTTGCAGTGTTGAGAAAGACTATGTTTTCATATATTATTATATTAGTGTTCTGGGCACCAGAATCTAGCAAACATCCATCCTTAATGATTGAATATTGTTTGCAGCAATAACTGCTTCTCAGCAGTTAGCCCACTCTGAAAAATGAGTACAAGTTTTGTTAGGTACCAATTGGTTTAGCTGGCAAAGTGGCCCAGATAGTACTGAGCATGCCGATATGTGAGGATGAATCAGAAGGAAAAGGAAAGAAGAGGTAAGTAGTCATGGTGAGACTAGATATTAGGTTGCTCAAAGGATGAAGGGGAAAACCTGAAGTAGAGATGTGGCATTTTGATTAGTGGTCCAAGTACGAAAAGAGGTAAAGATATGCATGTAGATATGGTAAGCCAGATGAGCTTCAGGGCTTTGGGGGATGTGGTGGTAAGAAGAATGGGTGTGGGGAAAGATAAAGGAAAAAATGAGGAGTCAGTGCAAAATGGTAGCAAGGTATGGGCAGCCGGGGGGAGTATTGACCTGCTGCCTTGAGCTAGCATTATATAAACAGGCACTAGCTCTTCAGGGAAAGTGATGCTGGAATATGGAAATCCCTGGCAGATACTGCAGAACTGTAGCTGTGGAGCTGGGTGGAGATGTTTGAAAATGAGATTCCTCGTCTTCTTGGTGGATCCTCCGTCTCATTTCTCTGGTCCAAGCCCAAGTTGCACTTGCTTTGATTTTTTTTGCCTTTTCTGTTCTTCTGGGCATCCAGGTCCCTGTATGAATATTGGGCCAGTGTCACACTGTTTCAATGATTAAACTTTCACCTATCTTTATACCTTTCCATTTATGCCTCTTAAAGATCAAGTTTAATTTGACAAGATTTCCATGTCTGCTCCCCCTCCCCTAACAACCTAGAATATTTTTCGGCTGTGAGAAGTGTCAGGGTCCTGGAGAAGTCTGACAAAAGACCACCATCCAAGTATACAATTAGCAAGAACGTTTATTATTCCAGCATGTGAGGGCCAACCATTCTATACAGAGGCAAGATGGCAACAACCCTGAGAGGAGGTCCCAGGCTCCTTTAAAGCACAGTCAAGGGGAGGTCCTAAGCAATTAGCTCATCTCAGATATGATTGACTTACAAATGGCAATCATATTATCATGTACTAATTGGCTAGGGCCAGTTTGGGGTTGGTCAGGGCTACAGTTTTACATTTCGGGTCAGGCCTGGACAAGTCCCTGTTTTTGCTTCTATGTGGTTATCTCCTTGACCTTTTGATTGTGGAGGCTGGCTCAGGCCTGGCCTGGCCTGGCCTAGTACTGCACAGACCACTCCCCCTCCTTGCTGTTGGGGGTGTTGAAGATTGGTTGCCCTTTATTTGTGGCTTTTCCTTAGATACTGCTTGTTCAGTCTCAGGAAACTGAAATGGAGGCTGATCTCTGAGAGAAAACTAAGCAGCCTGTGCGGCATCTGCTCGGCCCTTTCAGGAAGGAATGCTGTCTGAACAGAGACTCATTCTGGAAGATTTTCTAGTGGTTGATACTATTTTGTGGACTCCTTCAAGTCTGGTATATTTCTTACTAATTTTATTCTTTTCTATTATTTGAATATTTCATGCTTTGATGGAATATATTTTGATCAAATCTACTCCCTATTCCTTCCTCTCCATTTCTCTCTCTGTCCACCCAATAACCTCTCCCATCAATTCATGTGCTTTATTTTAAACTCAATGAATCCACCTAGTGCTGTCTGTATTTGCATGGGACTAGGACCATCTACTGGATGATGTATATCCTCTCACGGGTCACATCCCTGAAAAATTTCTGGTTCTTCTTCCCAGCAGAGCTGAGGAAGTAACTCATGATATTCCCGGAGGAGCTATGAGTAACTTTTACTGTTGGTATTGTTATTGTTGTTTATTTCTGTAGATGTTTTTATTTCCATTATGTTTATAACAAGGGAAAGCCATGTTTGGTGTATTAATATTCTATCTTTCCCCATATAGGCAACTACTAGTCTTAAAAGTCGTCAGCTTCTCTTATGCTTTTCATCTGTTACTGATGCCCCCTGGAACTTATAATAATTATATTATTTCTAGTTTTTTCTTACTTTTGTCATTTTTATTGGTTCAATAATCATGCAACTATTATATTTTAAATAGTATTGGAGATCCTGGATAGGTTTATAAGATGAATAAAGTGTTCATAGTGTTTAAATGTCAGCTTAAGTTATACGTCTTTTGCCTTGGTGAGAGCTTGAAATTCAAATTCAAATATAGCAAGTTTGTGTGTGTGTTTGGTGAATTTTGAGCTACGTAAGTTCGATGTCTTATCTGCAAAAGTGATCACTTTATAGCCTTACTATAGTTCTTTCTAGTCCTAAAGTAATACAAGTATGTAGACTCAGCGACAGAGTCTTAGCTCTCAGGGCATGCATACCTCTCCATTAAGAGGAAAAGAATTCACTGAATCTGCAGTTAGGGTTGCTATCTGTCCTTTGACGTCCTCACACTCCCAAATCTATTGTAGGTTATCAAGACATACAAATTACATAATCTTTTGATATTTGTAGCTGATCTCTTTTTGATTTAAACACATTTCTATTTTCATCCACTTTCTCCTTCAGCATATCATATTGCTAGAAATTCTGCTTGTTTTATTAGTTGCTTGATAAAATTGTCTTATATTTACTCCTTGAGACTTTTTATAGCATAATTGATTATTTGGAGCTCTGTTTTTATTATTACATCTTGTATTCTGTTTTACTTAACTAGTTCTTTTTAATCTTCTTAGATAGAAATATCACTTACACAATTTCCTTATTTAATACCAAAATACTTGAGAATATCTATTTTTCTGAAGTTTCTATTTCTGTATGTAAAGCATAGTCTTTTCTCACTCCATTTGGACTGCTAAGAATGCTAGACAAGATGATTTTAAACATAAGGGTTTATCCTTCATAGTTCTGGAAGGAGTAGCATCAAAGATGATGTTTTTGGAGAGCTGCTTCCTGGGTCAGACAAGGCTATCTTCTTGCTCTGCCCTCACAATGTGTGTGTGTGTGTGTGTGTGTGTGTGTGTGTGTGTGTGATGCTGGTGTGGAGGGTTAAAGAGGAAAAATATGTCTATGCTCTTTCAGGTCTCCTGTATAAAGATCACTAATCCCACTCATGGGTCTCTGACTTTATGATTTCATACAGGAGTCAGAACATGAAAGAAAACAAACACGTATCATAATCTAGTTGTAGTTGTTTCCTTTCATTTCAATTAAAATGAATATTTTCATGTTCATATACATCTATGTTGGTTATTTATGCTTCTTAAAAATTATAATCATTTGCCCATTGTTTAAATAACAGAGATTATTTTGTTTGTGTTGTAATAAGGAGCGGCTATGTTCCCGGCACCCGGCCGCCTGCATGGCTAGTTGAGGGGCTGTGCCCCGAAATAATTACATGGAAACTGTATTCTTTTAAACACTGCCTGGCCCATTAGTTCCAGTTTTTTATTGGCTAGCTCTTACATATCGATCTAACCCATTTCTAATAATCTGTGTAGCTCCACGAGCTGGCTTACCAGGAAAGATCTTAACCTGCGTCTGTGTCCGGTAAAAGAATCATGGCGACTCCTTGACTCAGCTTCTTTCTCCCAGCATTCTGTTCTGTTTACTCCGCCTACCTAATTTTATGTCCTATTAAAGGGCCAAGGCAGTCTCTTTATTTAACCAATGAAATTAACATAAAACAGAAGACTCTCCCCCATCATATTTGTGTCCTAAATTACATTTAAAAATATGCTAGATATTGATTTTTTGTATTGTCATGTGTATTGAAGAAGAGCTTTGTCTTTAATTCACCTTTAATTTGAACCATTACCTAAACCTTAAGTTCTGCACTGTTGTTCAGAAATAACTTCACCAGAGAACACTCTCAAACACTATTAAAGTGGAATAGCAGTTTTATCTCTGACTACTGACTAGATAGGAAACTTTCCAAATGCATACAGTTGTGAGTCTTTGTGTTTTGTGCACAAAATCCATTATTCTAGTTTACACACTTCAGTTAGAAAGAAAGCTAGTGAGGAACAAAACTATAGAAGCCCAAAAGGAATAGGAGTACATTTAGGGACTTTTCTGGATCATGGAACTATTGACTATGTCTTTAATGGGTTAGGTCTTTGTTACCATTTTGATGGGTGTTGGGTCTACCTGGACAGTTTTAAGATCAAAATGGTGCCTTCAACATGGCATCAGTTGTGTTAAGGGCCCAGGACCTGTTACACTGTGACTTAATCTTGTTTTACTTGGTTTTAACTTCCTTTGTTTTTTTCCCCCAAATAGTCAATTACTACAGGGATAAATTATGGAATAATTTCCATCAATCATCTGAGACATTCTCATTAATTATTTTCTTGCTCTCTTTCTTCCCCTTTCTCTTTCTTATTCTCTATTTCAATTTTTATGTTCAGTATTTTGTCACATTTTATAAGTCCTCTAGATATTTTAAAGGAAGAGATTTTACTGGTTACAAACCCATTGTTAGATTAGGTTTACAATATTTCCTTCATAAATAGCAGGTTTTCAAGGCGCTATAGGGCAGACAGCTTCAGGACCGACAGTGTAACAGGAACAGATATTCTGAGGTTTATACCGGTTTGTAAAAACTATGTGTACCTTGATATCCTGCCTATTCTTTCCTATTTACTTCCTAACTAACAACAGTGCTATGATGTTAATTAAGGTAGGTCAGTTACTTGCTGTATCACACAGGATTGTGCCACAACAGTGTTCTTGTCTTCGCTGTCAGGAAGATTTCAGTGGCCTTGGATGCCTTGCCATTTGTTTGTTTGTTTGTTTTTATTTTTTTCAAGACAGGGTTTTTCTGTGTACCAGCCCTAGCTGTCCTGGAACTAGCTCTGTTGGCCAGTGACAAGGCTGGCTTTGAACTCACAGAGATCTCCCTGCTCTGCCTCCAGAGTATAAAGGTTAGTGCCACCCTGCTCAAAGGTTTATTTATTATGTATATAGTGTTCTGCCTGCATGTAGGCCGGCACACCAGAAGAGGGCACCAGATATCATTGCATACTGGTGTGAAGTATTGTGTGGTTGCTGGGAATTGAACTCAGGACCTCTGCAAGAGCAGCCGGTACTCTTAGTCACGGAATCATCTCTGTAGCCCTGGATGGTTTGCTGCTGTTGCTAATGAGACACTTTGAACTCCATAGCACCTATCATGTTTTTATCATGACTTGGGCCAGGTTTATGACCCTTATTCTTCTGGTTTGCATTGAAAGTTGGCAAGCTTCCAGGTCAAAAAAAAAAAAAAAAAAAAACACCCACAAAAAACAGACCAAGCATTCACCTGATGGTAGTATGTATTTTTCCAGAATATACAGGGTAGCATAAGCCTGTGTCTACTTTCAGTGGTGGAGCAGACAGAGTGCCAGTAATCCCTTTTTGGAGAAGAAATTTTCGGACATGCTTTGGCATCTAATTTAATTTGCATGATTCTGGTTATTCTCTCTCTCTCTTTTTCCCTCCCTCCCTCTCTCCCTCCCTCCCTCCCTCCCTCCCTCCCTCCCTCCCTCCCTCCCTCCCTGTGTATGTGTGAAGAAGGGTGAGGGTAGGAAGGTGTAAACTTGTGGGCACATATGCACAGATATGAAATATGTATGGAAGCCCATGGTAGTTGACGTTGGGTGTCTTTCCTTGATTGTTCTTCACGTTTATTTTTTGAGAAAGAATCTATAAATGAGCCCCCAAACTCATGAATTAAATTTTATAGGATAGCCAGTGAGCTTCAGGAATCTACCTCTGCCCTGCTCTCTTAGGGTTGGGGTTATAGGCACACTCCATCTTGCCTGACCTTTAATGTAGATTCTGAGAATTTCTGAGAATACGAACTTAGACCCTTGTGCTTGCATGGTAGGCATTTTATCAATGAAGCAATTTCCTCAGTCCTATTTCTATTTGATTAGTAAAAAATACAAACAGGAATCTAGCGTGCATATGTATATATACCCACAAACTTATGCGCAGGGGGGGGGGGGAGGGAGGGAATATGTAGAAATGTATAAATTAAACCAGAATGTGTATATTTCTTTATCATTTCAAACAGTCAAGATGACTTGAAAATTCATCCATAATTTATGTTGTAGATAGTCTTTGTTATTTATTTATTTTTGCTTTCCTGTTTCTCTTGGGTAAACAAACCTATGATTTGTATGTTATCCTATAATGATCTTCCATGTAATTTTTAAACTAGGATTATTTAAATAAATGCTTCCTATAGATATGGGAACTGAACATTTTTGTCATGTTCTACATTTTTTAAAAGGGCAAGTATCTAATCAAAAACAAATGTTTCATCAAATATGTTTTTCCTTCCCTGAGATATATATCTGTTTTTCTCATCTGTTGTGAGCAAAATTGTTGTAACAAGAACTGTTTTTTTTGTTTGTTTGATTGATTTGGTTTTTTTGAGACAGGGTTTCTCTGTAGTTTTGGAGCTTTCCCTGGAACTTGCTCTTGTAGACCAGGTTGGCCTCAGATTCACAGAGATCCGCCTGCCTCTGCCTCCCCAGTTCTGGGATTAAAGGCGTGCCCCAGCACCGCCCAGCATGCAGCCAGAACTGTTATGGCTCATATCTACCTTAGTAGTTCATTATGAGCAAACACATCTCCAGCTGTCAAAATCAACAATTCTCTTACTGGATGGAGTCTTGGAAGCTGCACAGGTATTGTTGTGCTCTGGTCAAGGCAGTGGAGTTTATACTATCTGTAGTTTCCCATGGGGTGAAATGCCTTTGCCAATACATTCTGTTTTTGTATTTCTTCTTTGTCCATGCATGGTACTGAACTTGCTAAATAAGCTAATTAGAAGCAAGTCTTCATCTTGTGTCTCGGTGGGACTGAGAATGTCATTGGTGGCTTTTCCAATTGACTTCTCTTGAGTGCACCATGTTGATTTTATATGATGCATTATATTTTGCTGGTTGTGTCTTGTTATGATTCTACGGGGTTTAGCGCTTATAGTCGTGAGCTAGAGTGAGTCATAATTTCCATTTTTTTTCACACTGTCATCATCAAATTTTATAGCAAGGTAATATAAGTCTCACAAATGAGCTTGTGGGTCTACTTCTTTCTCCAATTGCCAGCCACCTCAGCGAGGCAGTAGAAAGCCAAAGTGAGGGAACAGGGTAGGGTGGCTTGTGAGTCAGTGGAGCCAGCTCTCTGGGGAGATGATTTAAGTGTTGTAACTCTGTTTTATTCCAGAAAGAAAGGGGAATATAAACGCTGGGGACAGTGGTTGAGACATCGCCTAATTTGCATTAAGTGGCATGCTCCTATCATAAAGCTTTGTATGAGGCAGTAGGGTCCTATAGCAGAACTCCTAGGATAAATCTTAGTAACCCTATGTATAGCAGGGGCTTCTAGCAGAGAATTGTGACAAGGGTCACACTAAAGATAAATCAGGCAACCAGGATTAGAGACAACTTTTAGATAAGGTCAGTCCTCCTGGGTCCAGGGGCAGGTAGAAAGCAGGAAGTTTCCCTGAGGAGGGAGTTCCCATGTCCTTGAGTTTTGGAAAAAGCTGCCAGGTCACGACAGACTGTGATCTCTGACCAGCAAGATTTTCCAACAGAACTGGGGAATGGTCCATAGTTTTGTATGCACTGATAGTTTGTATAAGAGTAGAATTATTATTTTGTTGGATATTTAAACATGATTTTGCAGCCAACTCTTGTCCATAGTTTTATACTATCTTATAGGCTGTATATGTGTTCGGAGGTCTGTAGGGTGCTATATATTTCCGATTTCTGGGTGTCTTTAGGACATTATTATAGGATCTGGCCAAGCAGACTACTGTGTGGCTAAGAGTCATGGCAACATTGAGGTGAAATACTTGATAAAGTGGCAGTAATTGTATACCTGCCAGCTTTAAAAATCTCTTCTTTTTAAAAATTCCATTTACAGTAAAACAGAAGGTGACTCAATGACTGACTGCATGCAGGTGTGGGGAGTGCTGCTCATTTCCCCAGGAAGTGATCCACACCTGGACCCGCAACGAGACTTGCATGCGGCACGTGACTATGCTATGATTATCCATCCTCAAGGCTCAGCTGCCTCTCATACCACCAAGGACAGATATGAAAGCATTATCCTTGTAACTGATAGGGTAAGAGTTCTTCATTTTTCCAGAGAAAATGAGTTGCTTTCAGTTGACAAATTTGCTACAGAGGAGAAATTTCAGGGTCTTCTCTAGAATTGTAGTCACTGCCTGGTAAGGCAGAAAAATCTATGTGGAATGTTTTTTCCATTTCTAAAGCTACACATTTCACCTGTGTGTTACAAACTAGGGGAGCTCCTAGACACAGTGGCCTCATTAGGCCAACAACTATGACGTATCCTCCAAGTTACTGAGTAGATTACTCCAGAGTCCATAGACTATAATAGAAGTCCTGAGCCATAGTTTGAGAACCTAGTAAGATATAGGCATTCCTCCTTTTCTGGTATTTTACTTAAAAAACTTCACTTTGAAGTAAGGCTGACAGAAATATTTCTGTTAGGAGTGCCATAAAATATTTTTAGGGTCAGTGCTTTCTTCCATACAGTGTTCTGGGTCCATGAAATGATTTTGGTGGTGGGCTTGGGTATGGCTGTGACTTTATGATGACTTTGATGGTGGGCTTGGGTGGGGTCATGACTTTATGATGACTTTGATGGTGGGCTTGGGTGGGGCCATGACTTTATGATGACTTTGATGGTGGGCTTGGGTGGGGCCGTGACTTCGTGATGACTTTGGTGGTGGGCTTGGGTGGGGCCGTGACTTCGTGATGACTTTGATGGTGGGCTTGGGTGGGGTCATGACTTTATGATGACTTTGATGGTGGGCTTGGGTGGGGCCGTGACTTCGTGATGACTTTGATGGTGGGCTTGGGTGGGGTCATGACTTTATGATGACTTTGATGGTGGGCTTGGGTGGGGCCATGACTTTTTGATGACTTTGGTGGTGGGCTTGGGTGGGGTCGTGACTTTATGATGACTTTGATGGTGGGCTTGGGTGTGGTCGTGACTTTATGATGACTTTGATGGTGGGCTTGGGTGGGGCCGTGACTTCATGATGACTTTGGTGGTGGGCTGTGACTTTATTATAGTGTTTAGATGTCTGCTTTCAAGGAATGGAGAATTTTCTTATCAGGTCATGGGAACCTAGTGAGGATTCAAAAAAGGCATCCTTCTGCTTCCTTCAAGACTTCACAGTCAACCCACCATTCAAACTAGGCCATGGGAATGGCTACTTTCTTTGGACAACAGGAGCAGGATGGAAGCCGGCTTGAGTACTGCCATTTTGCTTACTTGGGTGCTCTTCAAATCTTAGAGGAAAAGTCTGCTGCCAACTAGACTTAGCGTAGCAACCTGCAACAGAACCCAGATGAAGCACAGACTACAGACATGAAGAACCCCAACCCTGGTTACTTACAGTCACCAGCAGAGGGCAAAGAGCCTTTCTTTTTGTGGTTCATCTTTGACTGTCCATTTTTTAATAATATAATGTGAGTTTAGATTATATTTGGCATTTAATTGTTCTTTGGAATGAAACATGCCTGTGATTGTTTTGTAAAGTATATCTGTAAAGTCAAATTAATGCGTAATAATCTAATGAATAAAACAGAACAAAACTGAAAATACTAATATGCATGAACAAAATAATGGTATTATTGTGTAAATCCTTTCATATATAGTAAAGTACAATAAAATAATTTATTATTCTTTATATTTAGCACAATTTCAAATTTCCGATGGTTTATAGTTTATATTATTGGTACTCACTTACAACATCATGTGTGATTATTGCTGCAGTTGGGGCACACAGCAAAGCATTGCTTATAAGTGTTCCCACATCTGGGGCTGGCAAGATGACAAAAGAATGTGTAGTGAGATTTCAGAAGACCTAAATTTGGTACTCAGTATCCATGTTGGGCATCTGTACAGGCAACTCCAGTTCCAGAAGGTCCAAAGACCTTTTCTGTCTTTCACGGGCATCTTCACTCATGTGTATACACACACACATATACACACAATTAAAATAAAAAATAAATCTTAAGAGTCGATACATATTATTTTTCAAAGAACTTTGTCTACCTTATAATGATTTTATTGTTTTATCAATGAAAATATAATACAACATAAGAAGGGTATGAGACAAATTTTCCCTTGAAAACACTGTAATCTTTTGTTTTGTTTGTTTAGGGAAGGTTTTCATTTTCAAGTTTAGGCTGCCCATGAATTTGTGATTTTCCTGCCTTGGCCTTCAGACATGCATTCTTAGCAAGCACTCAAAGGTCCTTACCATTTAATCTATTGTCTTCTGAGATTTTTATTGTGGAGAATTCCAAGATCTTAATTTCTGATATTTAAAAATAAGTGGGTATATGTATGTAGTATAATGAATTCTCTTCTCTCTACTTTAAAAAAATCTTTCCAATAAATGTCTAGGAATGTCTTCTAATCTGCCCGCTCTTTCCATTAGATTAATGTAGTCCCTCTTCTTTTTGGTTGCAGAGGTGGATATGTTCCAAAACTCCCTGTAGATGCCTGATGTCATGGTTAGTGCAGAATATTCTATATACTGTTTTTCCTATATATACTCATCTTTGACATAGTAGAGAACTTTTATCTTTTTACTTAAAGTAAGCATTTCACAGCTTCTCTTTGTCATAACTGAATTGCTATCATCGTTTCTCTTGTGACAGTAATCAGTTGAACATAAGTCCCAGGAAACCACCACAGTGCCTCTGGTAGCTAGGATGGCTAAGTACCTAATGGTATGTAGTTCTTGAATAAAAGATTGATTCATAGAGTGATGTGTGGCTTATTACACTACTCAGAATAACATACACTTTAAATTCATGAATGGTTTGGGAATTTTCCATTTACTATTTTCAAAGAATGGTTGACAGCAGGTAACTTAAACTAGAGGAAGGCTAATGTACCCATGCTTTTACTTTAAATCATGAATGCAGTTACAGTAACAAGTTCATTACATATTCCAAACAGTCCCGAATATGTTTTCAATCTCCTGTCTTGTCTTTGAATAGAATGTCTCACATATTCTGAAGTTACACAGTATCAGTATAAAAGTATAAGCAATTTGGTTTTAGGGTGATGATTCAATGGGTAAATCACATACTGCACAAGTATTGGTGTGACTGAGAATGCTGTAAATACACGGGGAGAATGCTGTAAACACATGGGATGGGAGGATTCCTGGGGTTTGCTCTCTTCCTGCAGGGTTCCAGGTTCAGGGAGAGACCCTGTCTCAAGGGAATAAGGTAGAGAATGACAGACCATGACACAGAGAGCATACTTCTCTATCCTCAACAGGCACACATGAACACTCAGCCACACACACACACACACACACACACACACACACACACACAGAGTCACACACTCACAGTCACACACACAGCCATACACATAGCCACATACACACACACAAACATAGCAACATACACACAGCCACACACACAGCCATACACACCCACATAGCCACACACACACACATACATACAGCCACTCAGCCACACACACACAACCACACAGCCACACACACACACACACACATACACACAGCCAAACACACACAGCCATACACATAGCCACACACACACAGAAACATAGCAACACACACAGCCACACACACAGCCATCCATACCCACATAGCCACACACACACATACATACACAACTATACACACACCCACAGCCACATACACACAATCATACCCACAGCCAAACACACAGACACACAGACACACACTCTCTCTCTCTCACACAAATACAAACAATTTGGAAACTTCAGTGTTGTTAACATGATAAACTGTGACTAAGCTTTAGAACGACAGGAAAAGCCTGTTTCTTGAGAGCAGAATCACACTTCTTAGTGAGAGAGATTTGTAAGCTCTAGCTCTACTTGGTTAGTTCCCCTAGGCTCAGTACCCTCTGAAGATTCCTTGTGAAATCCTGCCTCAGGCTCTCCTTAGGTTCCCCCCCCCCGCCTTTCTTTCTCTGCCGGCCTGTGTTCACAGACTAACCCTTGGACAACTATACCTGATGTTTGCTTCAGGAGGTTGGCATGGTCTGTTCCCTCTCCCTGAAGATACTTCTCCCACATCCTCTGCTTCTTATCATTGCACAACTGCACCGCCAGAGTAACCTCCCGTGATTTCCTAGTCACTCTCCTTTATTCTCCTCCTCTTGGGTCTTCACAGAATGTATCGGCATTGCACAATTTCTGGCTTTTGAATGCTTTTCTCTTGTCTCTCACTTCACACAGGGAAAGGCCTTATCTACTTCATGGCTGACATTTCCTGAATGACAGAGAACTCCCTTTATTAATGAACCATTTTAAATATAAAACTGCTTGGTATAAATAATTGAAACTTAAAAGACTTGTGACTTTTTGCTTCATAGTCTCAATTCAATCATCGATTTATGTTATCTCAAGAAAGATTGCTTTTACCTTGTGATTATTATTTATGCAAATTAATATGACTGCTAATATTTATTTCTTATATAAGATTAATACAGGAAAAATATATGTGCATTTTTGAAAAAATTAAACCATATATATATTTTTGATTTTTTTTACTGATTCAGGGTTTCACTATGTAGACAGGTTAGACTTGAATTCATGATTTTCCTATTCAAACCTGCTAAGTCTTGTGGTTACAGGAATGTTTCACTATTCCTTTTTTTTATTAGCATCTTTTGTAAGAAGTCAACAAATGATATTCTATACCTATTATTCCATCCATGTATAATAAATTTAAATTGTCTTCTAGGCTTAAAAAATATATACTTTATTTGCCAAATATGTGTGTCTCTGTGTGTACTAATATGTTTACTTGAACACATTTTGTTTCTGAGAACTTGAAGGTAAATAACTTCAAACACATAGTAATGAGGACTTCTTAGGCTCCCAAATATCATTTATGTATTTCTGTCTCAGGCGAGGAAACCATGACTAAATGACTTTTTATAAGTAATACATGCCAAGGACTATGTCTATAAAATGAATATCAGAAAAACCATCCACATATAGCTCTCCCCCTAGCATCTGTAGATAGATGGCTATACAGGCCTGTCATTGGCTATCAGAATATTGTAGGTACTCGAGTCTCTTAGCTAAAGTGACATAGCGTTTGACAATGATAAACACCTCCTGCTGCATGTTAAATCACCTCTAATTGCTATGCCTAATACAGCATAAACACCGCAGGGATAGTTAGTTGCCCTAGTGCGGTGCTGAAGGGCATGCAGGGCTGCCTGTCAACGGGGCTGGTTCTCCATGAAGCTTCCTTACTAACTCCGATTACAGCTTCTGCTTTAGAGAATTCTAGTATCCTATTTGGTTCGGGAGGATTTTCATTTGCCTCCTTTGTTTTGTTAACGGCCTATAAGTCTTTAAGAAATAAAAGCTCTAGCTTAAACTTAGGTAAGCAATTTCAACTTTTTCTAACTGTCTTATAAAAGATACTATCTAACCTTGGAGACAAGGCTGAGAAAGCCAGATACTTTTGCATTTCTATACATTTCCATAATCATGGCTACATAAAAAAAATATAGTCCCAAATGAATATAACGTAGTGTACAACTGTTTACAAGGTCTCATTAACAGCTGCATTTTCTGCTCTAATGTTTAAAGTTCCATACTTTTTTAAGTTTAGAACAAACAGATAGTATGCCATCTTCCTTTATGCAAGTGGAGGGCTGGCTGGACTTTGGTCACACAGTGATACACAGGTCTTTATTATTTTGGACACTGATACAATGAATCTAGTGAGCATTCTTCCCAAACTAGCATGTGCTCTTTTATTACAAGCATGATGAACATTGCTGATATGAGTACAAGCTTGGCTTACATAGAATTGGCTGATATCATTAATTGGACATTGAGTAAAAATAGAATACATGATGGTTTTTCCAAGTATGGTTGACTTTAAATCAGAATATTAATATATGCTTTAATGTATGGCATCCTTTAAACTCAAAGAGACTTTATAACAGGAAATATTTACCTATCATTCTAAACAACTTTCAGATATTTAACTTCGAAAGAAAATACATTTGTGTGTTAATAAAGTATCACAATTAAACCTTTATTTTTCTCACTAGAATGAAATGAAATGAATCAAATGAAACAAAAAAATGGCAAGGAAAGATTTAGCATAAAACAATACTTCTTAAAAGAGAATGTCAAGAATGTTATGAAATTATACACATTGCTTATAGAATGGCAGAGTCCAGCCCTTTACCTAAAAAAAAAAAAAAAAATCAAAGGTATTCATGGCCTTCAAGCTTCAATTTCGAACCTTAAATTCCTACACAGATGGTGTTCTGAATTTATACTGAAAGGAAATACAATAATCTCTCTGGAAGACTATCTGGATGTGTTTTTTCTCAAACCATAACTATTCTATTTTGTAAGAGGGACTGTATTAATTGTTATATCTTTCTTTGCCAGAGAGAGATTAATTTAAAATGGGTCTAAACAACATTAATAAAGTCAAAAATAACAATAGAATATTTAAAACTATGATTAATGAGTGACGATTGAACACCTATCTTCTTTAGTATGGGGTTTGCAGTCATTTGCATATTCTATTCAGCCAACAATCACATTTTAAATTTTAATTAGTAGACATTAAAATATAATTAGCAGCAAATAACAGAATGACAAAGCTAAAAAATTCTTGAAGAACAAAGGAAGCAGCGTTATTTAGTCTGAGTGTGATATGCTCTTCCAGGAACCTGAGGAGTCAAAATATCTTCTCCAGTTTTCCCACTTGGCTTCATTCTTTTTCTGAGACAGAATATTGATAACATGAGGAGATCTGTCAAAACCAGGATGTGCATTCTTCGGACTCGAGATCCCCAAACCTCAATAAACACACATATAAAAGAACGCAGCAAATTCCAACATGGTACACACTCAACAAAATTAATTCATTTATCAGAGACATATACAATTTAAATATGCACTTTCCAGGAGGAAGCAGAGGACAACAGAGACAAACCGTAGCTATCAAATCAGTGGAACAGAGAAACACACTACAGAATTCACACAATACGTGAGTTGTAAAAGAAAAATAATGCTTTAGGAAAAGAAGCTCGTGGCCTAATATATGCTCATGGATATATTTGCATATAGAATGAAGAAAGTCAGCTTGCATGAGGGTCGTATCTATCTACCTTGAAGTCATATCACACATACTAGAAGCAATTTACAGAATTTGCCAGGTTTGCATATACAGAAATTGCAAAATGAATTAAAATACATTGAAATATAGCACACTCAATATGTATGAATATAAACCTCCCAGGATTGACTAGGATTGGCCATAATTGGCACTTCTACCACAGAACAAGAACGGCAATCAAGGAAAAGAAGGGAAACTCCAAGAAAAATTCCACGGGGGAAAAAGAAGTTGTTTTTTTTTTTTTTCGAAAAAAAAATTGCTCTGATTCTTCCTTATGTAAAATAAAGTTGCGTGCTGTTGATCCGTAGTGTCCAGCATTTTGTTTTTTTTTTGTTTCCTCAGCTGGGGTGCTGCTTGAAGATAGTTTGCATGTCTTAGGCTTCCTATCTTTGTTTGCTTCATTCGGATTAGGTGTTCCTTAGTAGGAAATTGGTGGAATCCATGGAAATATCTACTATACTGATGACTTTCAGGCCAACTCCTGAGCAGTTAGTGAAATGTAGATTTTATTTGTTGAAAGAAAACAAAACAAAACAAAAAACCAGATCTTGTTATTAGAAAATGTCCTATCGCTTCGCATTAATTCTCTTCAAATAAAAGATCAGCGACTTCCCAAAGAAAATACTATCAATAAAGCGTGTAATAGCCTCTTCACTTATGCTTCCGGAAGCTGATGTTCCTTGTGTAGGTAACTAGAGTACAGGGGTGCAGAATGGTGCTTGGAGTTTAGGGTCAACTTTGCTGTCCGCTCCGTAGATTTTACAGGCGATTTGCTCTTTGCTTTAAGAAGAGAAAGTGATATTGGAAAAAAGTCAGCACTTTAGATTAAAGCAAAGCACCCTTCACAAAGCCACAAACAAGAAGCAGGACAGAAAGTCCATGGCTTGTAGCTATCCTCGCACCTGCGGAAGAAGTTATAAGATATTCGCTCATCTTGAAGATTTCCAATGCTCCTTATTAGGCTGTTTTAAACACATACACATATATATTTAATTAGCTCGCCAGCTTGGCTCTGGTGCTCATGAATGTCTTGGCATGCACTGCAAACAACAACACATACAAAACATTTCAGTCCCACGAAGCTGGTGGTGTCTGATTTTAAACAATGCCATCCCACAGCGGGGAACTCACAGAGCAAACGCACTCAAACACGTTTTCCTTAAGAAACGGCACGAGAATCACTTCTTGTGATCGTTTGGTTGCTCCCACCCATGTCCCTGAGAGCACATTCCCTATTTCACTAGTGTGTTAGTGTAAAAGTGCAGGAGAAATCCAAAGCTTAAAGGCACCATGCTGCTCAGTGCTGAGGACTATGTTGGAGGCTACTGCCTCATGGGGATTGACCTTTCTCAAGCTTTTAACTCTCTAATCTGGGGGAGAGCTAGCAATGCCAAGAACTGAAGGAGCTCTGCAACTAATTGTATGTGGTGGCCAGGGGATGAAACTGCAATCATAATTCTTTCTTTATTATCCAATCAGCTTCTAGCTTTAATGACATAATAGCAATAGTAAAAACCAAAAACACGATGAGGGACAAAAGCACTCTTTCTTCTTCCTTCGTTTAGTTGGGGAATGATTAAGGGAATTGAAAAGGAAAAAGGGTGAGAATTCAAATTTTTCAACATTTCAGCTCAACCAGGTTGGCTCCCTTAATCACAGGAATAGAAAGTGATGCCCTCAAACAGCTGCTGTGCAATAGGCATGTGAGACTTTGGAATGGCTTGTGGAAAGGCCAACATCGCTGCTTTTTTGTCGGCTTTGGTGCTGACCCTGATTTGCTTTTCTGGGAGGTGGCCTGTGCATGTTGCATGGTACTCCCTTCCATCAACCTAAGGACTGGAGACTTACTAAGTGTCCTGTATTCAGCTTGTGTGAAAATGTTACTCTCAGTCCCTTGGGGCTCTAAATACAGAGAACATGCCAACTAAACATGCATTCAAATCCTGTTTGTAACTAAGCATGTATTCCTGTGAGATTTTGAAGCAAGATTCTTTGACAGAAAGAAGACAAATTACTACCCAGTTCTCTAAATCGCTGATTGCACTTGATTTGACACAAATATATATGCTACCCAGAGAAGTTTTAAAATGATGAAAGTGGAAAAATCTTGGGAAAAGGGTTCACTCTAGGAGTTATTTTGTGATGCAGCAGTTTCCTTTCCAGGGTGAATGTTAAAAGTTGGGTTCTAACTGAAATTTTGTTTCTTGGAACTCCTTTCTCAGATCTACCCTTTTCAGAACAGGCCTGGCCTATCATCTCTCTCACACATTAAGGAAGGAACAGCTGTTTCATTTTGACTCAGCATTTTTTGTGATATGTCTAGCATGTGCAAGTTAAAGCATCATTTACATGAATATTTTAATGGGAAATCAAGCCAGTCTGACATGGTTGAAAATATTTGAAAGTCGTCGGAGATTTGAATTGCCTTCAGAGGCACAATCCACCATTGGAACACAGAACTTCCTGTTTTTCCAGGTTGGAAGCTTTCATCCTCTCTAGTTGCATGCATTCGCCAGCACATATCTAATTAAATGAATTTATTTCTGCCAGGACAATCATAAGGACTTCATTCTATGTGGTAAATCCCACATTCTGTTTCATCACATCATAGAGTTGTTTCATTTCATTTCTGGATTTTCATTGTGTCCTGAGTGAGGAGAGATGGACCGCTCTTTTTGCAGCCTCGAAGACAGTGGAATTTGGGACTCTAAAATGCTATAGTCTGTCTTATGTAATTGTACCAAATTAGCAACACTGGCATTTTATGAAGATTTATACTAATTTCAGAAAACAATATTGTCAGCCAACATACTCTTATCTATTACATATAAATATCAGAAGCTGTTTTCTTCATCAAGAACAAACCAGCAATTTCCCAGGCACCCCCCCCCCCCAGAAACATTTCACTTCTGTGAAACAGTAAACCAAGACTGCAGTCAGAAGTCTTGAGTTCCCACTTCTGCTGCCATTCACCTCTGAGATTTCAAGTGACACACTTATTGATTCTAGTTTTCTAAAATGAGCCTAACTGTGCATGTATTATAATTTTTTAGCTTTTTCCATTAGTAAGGCCTGGTCTGTCTTAGAATAGATTCACCTCCTTTGTTCCATTAGTTTCTTTTCCTCTCTTCTCCGGTCAACCATGCAACCCACTACTTGCCCGAAAGAATTATACATTTCAGCAACCATTGCCCTCAGACCTGCTGTCCACAGCATCTTTTGTCTCTAGAAGATAGGACTCTCTTTAGCCTCTGAACTTTTCATGTATTTCGGTTATGCTTCCCTTGTTTCTTCACAGAGTTTACATTGTTTGCAATTACTTATCTTTATGCATTATCTCACTGACCACATTTACAATTCATTAAAATTTTTGAGCAATTGTTAAGCAGTTCATAAAAATAAAACAAAGCCTTTAGGGGTTTTGAACTTGCTTCTAGCATAGACTATGCTGAGAAAAAGAGATTTGTTATTATCTAACTACTGGAAAAAATGTGCAGGTAGTATGTCTAGGCTGAGCAAGGTCAGATCTGATAGGGTTTTCTTTCAGGTTCAGAATACACCTAGTTTTGTCACTTGGCTTGTAGTTAGCCAATAATGGCATCTGCCCCCACCCCTCATTGCCTAAAGATGTTCATAGAGCACTTTTGGGTGTGAAGTCAGTAGAGATATTTTCTCCACTGTAAGTAGAAAAGAAGTATTCAAGCAGTCGTAAAAGCCCGTGTAATACAGAAGTCTTCTATTCTCATCCCCTATGAGTTCTCACGGTTTTGGCATTGTCCGCAGACAAAGACAAACCCACAATTCTCAAGTGTGAGAAATGAATCTGACCAAGGAGCAATGCATGAAAGAGACTCAACAGTTCTGTCATCATCATCGTCATCATCATCATCATCATCATCATCATCATCATCATCATCATCATGATCGCTACATAATATCATAGAATTTCTGCATGTTTATTTTTAGTAAAAATAAAAATAATCCAAGCTCAGTAACCAAGACTTGGCAAACTCCGTCAGTTGAGTCAGAAATGGTATGTGTTCCACAGGCTGCTAACATCATCTGTCCCGACATCTATGCTATGTCCCAGGTCATCAACAAGAATCACATTCCTAAAGAGGTTTGGCCTCCATCCATCTCTCATGACTTAGAAGCAGTTAAATTGTTTCCTTTTTCTTGCCCCTTGCCATTCTCCCCTGCCAGATGGGAGAATTCAGCTCCCCCATTAGTATTTATTTGTATTGCACATCCAGCTCTGTTTGTGATCTCCAAAGTAGCTAAGATGTATGGGAAACTACTATGTATACGAACAACAAACAGTTAAAGACACAGTCTCATTCCTCAGACCAATCCCAGATGCGCAATGCACAGATTAAGAAAACAATACTCAGAGACAGGAAAGTTGCTCACTCTGAGTTATACAGAAAACAGAATAAGGCAAAGGCATAGGTGTGAAACCCCAGTGCAATTCCAGCAAAGAGCCCTGACATGCTCCTGCCTGAACCCTGGGGTGGTGAAACTGCTTCCAGATCCTCGCTTGTGTGAGGTCATCACTTGAAGAGTATGCTTGGGAGATAAACCCATCTCACATAAATTTTACTTTCCTCTAGCTATGAACTGATAAATACCAGAGATGGAAAATATCAATAGGTCCTAAGTAAACTTTAGTTAGCTCAATATATATCAGATAGCATATGAGATAATGTTTTGAACTTTTCAATTCATAAACTTTTAAGGTTTAAATTTTCCTCCGAGTTTCTTATGTTCTTCAGTGCGCTGTCATTTCACCATCATTCTGACATCCCCTTAGCTAAGAACATTTTCCAAGACTTTGCTTTAAGACCAAGAAAGGGCAGGTTGAGTGTTGAACATGTCATTATTAGTAGGCTGCAGTAGAAAGAATAGGAAACCTCATGACTTAGAAAAAATATCACCAGCTATGAGTATAATATAAACAAGTGGGAAGTGAAAATAAGAATCTCCAAATTGAACACACGCAAATTTTATTTAAATATCCGATTTCTATTGACTTTGAATATTCTATGCATTACTTTCTGATGCACATATTACTTTTACTTGCTGTAGGAACAAGAAGCACCCCTACTGAGAGTGTCTGTTGGACACGCTATGTGGGATGTCTGAGAGCCTCCTCTTCTTTTTCTCCCTGACCACCTAATATCATCAAAGGGAGGGAACAAGAAAAGAGAAGAAAGAAATTCTCTCCCTGTGTGGCTCCACTAGGGAGAATGTAGAATATTAATTTGGCAAGAATGAATATCGGAGATGCTCATCACATGATCAGAACTCCTCTAAGATAAATGCAACAATAGCCTGGTTCTTTGTTGTCTGTGAAGTCCCTGTCTCTATGTCCTTTAAGCCCCATAGCAGACAGACCTCTTTGACATGCTTTTCTTTATTACAGATGTCAGGTTTAAGAAGTGAAAATGACTGGAAGAAAATTTGAGCTAACTTTTGATGGAAATTTTATTCAGTTTAGTTTGTGATAAGTCACTACTAAGAGGAAAGATCAAATAATAGTGTGACTTTTATCCTAGAATATGTTAGGAGAATGCCTTTCTATTAGAAATTCTAAGGATCCAGGGACAATTTCTTTTAGAATTCCAGCTTTTTAAAATAAGTTAGCATCATTTTGACTTAATACATAAACTGCTAACTTTGTTGTGCCCTGGCATGCTGGTAGTAGCAGCTTTTCTTGCTTTTCTCTGGCCAGAAAATTATGGTCCTTTGTTAGAGTGCTTTGTATTGAGGACCAGGGAGAAAGTATACCTGCCCCTCCATTCCAGGTATAAATTAACAAGCCATTTGGATACTACCTTAGTCACCATGGAATGACCTTTACAAAAAAAAAATCAGTCTCTTCAGCGGTTTTAGATATCTACTGTCTAACAAAGACTGGAACAGTAAGAGGAATGTTGCTTCCCTCCAACTAAGATCACAGTCCATCTTTTATAATGTTTATCGATCTATTCACTGTGTGTGCGCAGATGTGGGTGCAGAGGAGACTGTGTGTGCACATGCATGTGGAGGCCAGAGGTTGACACTGGGCACATTCCTCCATCACTTTCCACCTTTTATAGTGAGCCCAGAGCTCACCGGTTCATCTAATCTAAAGAGCCAGCTTGTCCTAACTTTCCCCTGTTTCTAATTACAATGTGTTGAGGTTATAAGAAGCTATCACACCCTGCCTACCATTTATATGGATACTGGTACGTGTTTGTACCGGGAAGCACTTTTATCCACTGAGCCAATTCCCCAGTCCTGAAGTCTGCGCTTTATGCTTGCACAGAAGTACTCTAATTTCTGAGCAAACTCCCAGCCTGCTGTCATAGAGCATCTTAACTGAGCACATTTTCATGGTGATGTCCCCACCCAGGTCACATTGATCTTGCCAATCATCTTGTAACCATGACATGACCGATTATGGCAGGACAAGCTAATATTTCTTGGGCACTTCTTTTTACATCTGGCTATGGTCCTGTGAGGTTGCCATAGCATTTTATTGAGAGGATTTTTGATATTTGTTCAGGTTTACTCAGCTGCTAGTCAGTGCACTGAGTTCTAATTCAGGTTATATTAACTTTAGAACTCAGATGCTGCCAGCTCATGCATCCCATTATCTAATATAGTAATTCCATGTATCTGGAAACACTAAACTCTCCCAATTCTGACTGCTAAAAATAGAGGGGAATATGGGTGGCTTTGACAAAATGAAATCAAAAAGAATAAGACTTGGTAAATAACCAGAAGGTTACAAAGAAGGAAGCTTGAATATTACATTTTAATAACAATTCTAATTCATAAATAAGAATCACATATAATTAATACTCTTTCCTGGCATATGAATAAATACTGTTAATGTGCTTAAAATTATCTACTCATAGGATTTATGTTTTCTGTATGTGTGCTTTTATTATTAGTTAGCAAACTGTTTTTTCATTTTAAATTCTCTGAATTGTAATTTTAGGAACTTTCCATTTAACTTTTTCATTTGGCAGTTGAATACAGGTATCTGAAATTATGGGCTATAAAATTGTGAATAAGAGGAGCTGTTGTATAATGTGAAGTTAGCTATCAATTCAGATTCTGTGAATAGTCACATTCCCCACATGTAGTTTTCCTACACTGATAAAATTGAATAGTTCCAAATTTAATGGAGCGATTCTATAGATGCACTCAGAGTGAGGAACATAGTAGAGACAATGGCAGGACAATTGGCATTGGAATGTGATGACCCGAGCTATGCCCATGCTTCACCTACCAAGAGCAGCAAGAACATGGACCCTGAGTTAGAAAGCCAATACAAGATGTACCACAGCTAGAATGGTTGAATTCTAAGTGTAGCAGTTCAGAGAAATGCACTTTAATGATGTCTGCCTTGAAAAAGTAGACATTGATATGAATATTTAGGTACTTATTCATTAACTGGTGAAATATAGAATGTCTCATCCATTTTCTGTATTCTTTAGACCTAAATCCTGAAGGCTATCAAGATAAATTCTTTACCAGAGAAAGAAAACACCTCATATCTTTAAAAAAAGACAACTGAGGAATTCAGAATGAAGAAGTAAAAGGAGAGAAACAGCTGTCAAGACACAACTTCAAATTTCATAAATAAAATGCATGTCTTCTTAAATAAATTGAAATGATATCACCATAATTTGGGAAATGCTAATTTTGCACAACTTAAAGTTTAATTTTTGCTGTTCAGCAATTTATGATTTTGAGATGGCAACTATTGGAGCCGCCAGTGCCAACAATACAAAGAAACCATCAGTCTCATTACCTTCACAATTCACTTTTTCAACATATAGCAAAGGGGAAAGATTTTGTGCATTTTTTCAGGTTAGTGCAAATGATTTACCATTTTATGAATGTAACTGTTTTAAAATTTTCTGAATTAAGATGTTTTATAAGGTATTTGTAAAGCAGAGATTTGGATAATCTTTTTAGCTGTCAATATTAGATATTCTAATGTAAATATTTTTTAAAAATGCTCCTTATCAAGACATGTAAATCAAAGGATCAACACATCTTGGTACCAGAGAATGTACATCTAACGTCCTAGATAGAACTTGTCACTTGAAATACTGGTGAGACTTCTATCATTAAGCATGGAATGAAGGGTGGGTGGTCCAAGTGCTGTTTTCCAGTTGTCTCTGGCCATTACTATACAAGAGGTCTGAAGTTGTTTTTCTTGAATACTAACCAATTTATATAAAAATCTATGCATCTTCTTAACAGTAATGTATCTATGGTTTTCATTGCAGAAAAATATAAATATTAATCATAAGCATTCATTTTATCCTAGTTATTTCAGCGAAACAGTGCTAGGGACTACCATAGCACTAAAAGCACCAAGGCATAATTTGTAGCTTCAAATCTTGTATAATACTTTAGATCAATGTTTTTCAACCTTCCTAATGCTGCAACTCTTTAATATGTTTTCATCATGGTATGGTGATCCTCATCTGTAAAATTATTTTTTTGTTATTTTATAACTATAATTTTGCTATTGTTATGAATCAGAATATAAATATCTGTGTTTTCTGATGGTCTTAGGAGACCCCTGTAAAAAGCATCCTTTGATCCCCTAGAAAGGTTGTGAACTGCTATTTTAGATGTTTTCAAATGGAGTTTTCAGATTATGTAAGCATTTTAAAAGTATATTTAGTGGTTGTAATTCTATTGATTGCTCCCTTATGCAGCGTTTGTTCACATTAATTATTTAAAGGCTAGAAATGAGAGCTTTACCTTGAACCAACATGAATTTATTAAATCTAAAAGTGAAATATTTTTCAAGCTACCAATGCAACTTCCACATATTTGTCTGTAACGTATCTAAATTATGCAAGAAATATCAGACATATGAGTATACCCTGCCACAGCTTTGCACACACCTTTACATAGAGACATTCAAGAGTATCTAATGACTACATTATTTAATCTTCACTAAAACGTTATTGACTTTGAAGATAACGTTGCTTCCTTTAATTTCATTTCCTGTCTTTATTTTTCTCAAGAGTTCCATAGTTGTCTGCCTAATGGAACCTGGAATTGGAAATCCTGGCTGTACAATTTGCTTTGAGCCAAACAAGGAGACTGTGAAGCAGTCAGGTTAAACACTCATGTCTCTTGTTTATAAATCTTTCTGTGCATGGATTCTTTTGATATTCCCAGTAATCACACATCACCCACCATCTTACTATTTCCTTAAATTGTGAGGCTGAACCATGTCATGGAGAGGGCATAGGACTGCATATTTATTTATGGATATTATGCATGTTTGACTTATGAATTCATCAGGCTCAAGTCATTTTGCTTATAAACGATGACATAATAGTCAAATTATCTATTTGGTGTCCAGAAAGTATGGTGATATATATATATATATATATATATATATATATATATATATATATGTAAAATACAAGATGGATGTAATATTCCTAATTTTATCCTATGAGCAATTTCTCACTATAAAACTTTCATAACAGTTCTTCATTATAAACACGTACATCCATGCACTAATTTTAAATTCGTTATGAACTCCACAGTCACATTTTCTTCACTTGTTGTGCTGTCATGAGATGCCTCCTTTTATTTTGAACCATTCACATTTTAAATACTAAATTGTTTTTTCTTATAGCAAACTATCAAGTTATTGTATTATCAGTATAAATACCAAGTCAAATGTCAACATCTTGACATTCTGATGTGCATTTTCATGTATCATATTTATTAGTTTTCTATGAACATAGATAAGATAGATTTAAAGTTTTACATATTATGTGTTTTCACTTAAGGTTTTCAATACTATAGTTTCTCATGTTGTAGTGGATATTAAATATTCCTATTGCCATTAAATGTTCTTTGAAATATGGTTTTAGAAGCTGTATAATATTTACAATATGCTCTACGACATTCATAGTTGACTTTTTTGGTTTTAGTCACTGTGTATTTTGCGTCATTTGAAAATCTGTCATGAATATGACTGGTAAGAAGTGCACATATGATTCACCACTGATCTAGACATTTCTTTACACAAGTACAATTAGAGATCATGGATATAAGCCCCATGTTTAACCATTCCTGTTAAGTCAAATTGTCCTTGGGAAGGGATGTTCCATCTCAGTGCAGAGTGCTGGGACATACAATTCATGGTGACCGTGAGACTCTCATTCTCAAAAACAGTATGTGCCACAATCATATCTGTCAAATTTTAGAAAAATTACCAGGATTTTTTAACTTCATTAAACATGAATATCTGTAAGAAGTCTGTCAATTGCAGTGCTGAGTCTAACCAGCCAAATGCACAGCATGTTCATTTATTCAGCCCTAAATTATCTCAATAAATTGCTCTATTCACATTTATGCTACCTATTATTATTTATTATACTTTTCAAAAATGACTCTTTTACATCTTTTCTTTGGGGGTACTACTGAGGATTCTGCATTATAATCTGACTTTTTCCTCCTTGGCTACTGTATTTTGATAAAAGATTGAATTAAATTTGAACATTAATCTAGTTTTTAATACATATCACTCAATGATACCCTGCTGTATGTGTCTCATATTCACAGCATATTTCACTATTAACATGCTTCCTTCTGTCCCTAAGAGTTATACAAAAATATTACCTTGCAAACTGACACAAGTTTTCATTAATTTTTCAAGTGTTTAAGTTACTTATAGTAAAATATTTTCATCCGCAAATTATTTCAAAGCCTCAGATCTCTGATTTGATATTCCTACTTATGGTTTTATTTTCATTTGGAAATAGATCCTAAATTGTAGTAAAATGTTTTTTTTTTTGCTTCTTTTAACTTCTTAATTTTTGTTTCTAACTTACATTGTTTCACACAAATTTAAGTTTTACTATCTTGGTTTTCTCTATTCCTATTTGTGTTTCTTTGATTTCTTCTTAAAGGTGGCTATTTGATACAGTCTTTCAGGAAAGATGAAGAGGGTAGGGATTTTGACCTCACCCACAGGCTAGGTTTATTTGTTAAATGTTTATGATTCATGATTTCACTCAAGGCTGAGAAATGACCAGGGAGATGAGCGTTTCCACCTCAGTTTTTATAAACAAGAAGAGCTTTTCTAAACTTCAGAGAGATTCTCTGGGCAGACCATGGACAATGAGAAGCTGGTAGAGTGTGAATCTAGCAACCAATCTCTATTCACCCAGGATCATGAGGCACTTTCATTATTGACTTTTGTTTTTCTTTGCTATTAAAGTGTTTGAAAATATCTTCATTTTTGTATTTTTTATCTGTATCTCTAATCATCTAAATTCTTTCAAAGGCTGTTTTGAAAACTTGAATTGGATTTAAGAAACAGATGGTCTATATACCTACAGTCTTAAAATCCTTGCAACTTATTCAGGTCTTTTTCTTCAAGTTCTTAGGAAATTTCTTTCACTTTAAAATAAGGATCTAATTACCACCTTGGGCAAAATAGCTGCTGATCGATATGATGCAATTCTATAGACAGAAACCTACTATTTATTAATTGAATTGCAGCAGAAGGGGAAGAAAGCTTGAGAATGTCAAACGACAAGACATCAAGATAGACTTCCCTCCTTACTGTAGCACATCCCCTGCCTCTGAAGGAATGTGTCTGCCTCATAGATCCAGACATTTACACCCTTTCTCTCAATATCCAGTTTCTCTTTCTCTGTTTTAATTACCTAAGGTCAACTATTCTCCAAAAATTGATGTTTGACTTATGTACCTGGGAAGACTGCTCAGTGGTCAAGAGTACTGATTGCCCTTTCAGGGTTTGATTTAGAAAACCCAGAAAGCATTCGCAAGCATCTGAAACTGCAGTCCCTGGGCACTGTATTCATGTGCTACACAGATATGCAAACAGTCAAAACAGCCATATATGTAAAATAAAAAAAAGGAAAAATATTAAAAATATTTGTCTTGACTTTTTAGAAAGGGAGACCACATTGCCATGGCTATTTTAAAGTCGTTCTAACTTTTTGATTATTTTTGGTAATCTCTTCCTATGTTTTATTTACAAATTAAACTGTTTTATCAGTAGGTACACAAAGGAAGAGAATAGCATCTATAGGGTTCAGGTTACCTCAAGTTTCATGAGTCCTAGAAGATTAGGATGGACAAGTATGCTCTCATTACTTTTTTGCTGGTAATAAAACACAGCTACATGCAGTGAAAGTCATGCCTGCACTGTAATTGGTTATGATTTATTAAGAAATCATTAAGTACCAAGCCTTTAATTTATAATTCTCAGAAGTCTGACAACTGTGCCATAGTTCCCTTTCAGAGAACGAGGAAAGAGAATCATAGAACTATACGTGTTTGATCATGGCCTGATCTTCTTTCCTGTTGTACATTATTCCTCTGCTAACATCAGAGGCAAGGCATCAGCCCCTAGGCCTTCTCATCTGAGATATACACTAGCTGCCTATTAGCTTACTCTTCATGGCAGCAGTATTTCTTGGAGGAGTAGTGCTGCTTTTCATTTCTCTTTTAGGCTATGTGTTCCTTTGACCCATAGGGTGAGTTATTTCCAGCACCTTTCTAACCTTCTGGTTATCTATGCAGAAGATGCTCACATTGCAACAGCTGCTTCTTGAAGTTCCAAGACCTATCAAATACATCATTTAAAGCACAGCCCAGAGTATTGACAGTCTCCTCTGTTAAAGATGACCTAATAATCACAAGTCAGCCTTTACTGTGATCTGAAAAGCCTATCCAGGCAGGAGGTACTAAGTTTTAGTTAGCAAAATGTGCTAATGGTTTCTGGAGAAGTTAACCAGTATAGACGTCTCATCTACATAATTCCTATTCTGACAGCTCTAGAAGATTCTTTGACCTGTAGTATCCAAATTGTTGCCTCTCATCTGTTTTTCTCCTTTTTCATTGACAGCCCATTTATCTGACAGCCATTTTGTTGATGGAATAGCAATGAACAAATTAACCTACCCTAAATATTGACATAACATCTGGACTGTGCGATGGTTCTGTACGTCAGTGTGGAACAGCACTTACTCATGCGTTCTTCTTCATGAAGGGCCTCAACTTTTTATCCCACCTTCTCATTTACTCTGAAATTCTGATTTAAAGATGTTTGAACGTGGCCACACTTGGAGAGCTCCCGTATTTATCAGCAGCAGAGGAGCTCCAGAGAGCCCTGGGTTTCTGGCAGCTGTTAGCAACAGCTGACTCTCAGCTCTAAGGATAATATCATGGTGGGCACACAAAAATCATGTTTCAGAGTTCAGAGAAACTACATTCCCACTGAGTGACTAGAGGCTGCATGTGTAACAACAAGACTAACAGCATCCCTAATCACTGCCGGCTGTCTTCCCACTCCCAGCTGTTCAACCCAGGAGCGAAGAAAAGAGCTTTGCAAGTCCTTGCCAACACTGGAAAAATACAGTAGCCAAAGCAAAGGCTCTAGAGCATCTTGGGGTACCACCCGAACACTGATAGAGTTATAATTCTTTTGTTGTTTCGAAGGACTTTTGAAAACTAGTGGTTCTTATAGTCTACAAACGTAAAGGTGTTCCTTTCTGAATCCATCCTCAGAGGGCATAAGTGAGTAGGGGCTGGGTGGGCTCTTGCATAGGGAGGGTGCAGGATGCACTTGAAGTTTACATCATTTGGAACATTGTGGTATCAATATTCACTTCTAGGCATGTTGAATCCTCTTAAATTCTTGCAGTAGCTACTATCTGTTGCCAAGTTACAGCAGTGTGACATCTGTCCTAGTTGGCCTGAATCTGAGATTTACAGAGCTGAAAGAGGCATGTTTTGTGACATAAGGTACACCAGCGGTTTTACAGCAAGTATGACCACACTGATGACGGAGACCTGACTGGGGAAACAATAGATTTTATCTCCTGATTAGGGAGCAGGAGAGAGTAGCATAAAGGGATGTGTAAGAACTCACAATCAAAGAAAGACCCACACAGAGGGAAAAAAAAAAAACATTTCCAGGGTTATAGAGGCAAGAGAGTACATGGAAACACTCAGGAAATACTAAACATGAAGAGTAAGGGCCAGGTTTTTGACTGAAGAAACAGGAAATGAGACTATAAAAGATAGTGGTTGGCACTTTAGAAATAATTCTTATTTTTTGTAGAAATGATGGTTTTTAGAAATAAAATATGGACTGTTGTGATACATTCATCATGTTGGAATTGAAATACAAAAGCTGTTAAGAGATTTAGGATAAAGGAAGCACGAAAGACATGTTCAGAATAAAATCAGTGTTTGTGGAATAGAAAGAATGCAATTTTCAAGGGACATCTTTGGAAGAAAATTAATAAGACAAAATGGCTAATTGAGTTGGCAAGTAATAGAGGGAGCAATAAGATATTTCCAAAGCTTTTACAGGAGCTATCATTATGATGATACTATTGGATGTTTGGGAACAAGAGGAAGGGCATTTCTTTTTAGTGAATAAGCTTAGATAACAACAGATAGCTCTGAACATCTGAGTTCTAGTTCTAGTGGCCTATGTGGGAAAGTGCTACTATGAAAGAAACTCCCCTATACCCAGTCTTGAAAAAAATGACAGTTAATTATTATCTCTTAGTGATCTGGATGATACCTGGGCTGAACTGGCACTGTTATCAAGAGATGGAATTGGGGCTGAGGTTAGATGATGACTTGGGATGATAAATGTTCAAGATGACTTCCTCATGGTCATTGGCCTTCAAGAGGTAAGGACATAGGCTACGAGTCCTGATAAGACCTGGTATTGGAATAGTATAGCTTCCCCAATCTTTATTAGTTTTATGATCCCAGGCCAACTCAAACTCCAGGTAAAGAAACACAGACTCTACTTCTCAGCACTGGGGTATCAATAAATGTGTCTCTAGCTTATATTTGCCACAAGACTTTGAGGACTCACATTCAGAGATGTTTAGGAGACAATTATGAATACTAGTCTGGGTTCTCCTGAAAGTAATCGGAAAGAGAAATGTGACTGGAGATTAGCAGTCAAAACCACAGGGATAAAGTCAAGAAGTTATAAATGATAAAAGGATAGCATTATGAAAGAAACTGATACAAGGGAGAAAATAAAGCAGAGAAGCAAGGGACAGGGAACCAGTCTCTGAATGTAGGAGAGGTCAAAATGTCAGAAATGGGTGGAAACCAGTGCTGCCAAGATATTGGAAAGGATGACTTTCACAGAAATTCTCAGTAGACATCATAACTTCTCAGGACACAGCAGCAGCAGCAGTAACAAAGCAAAACTCCATGGGACTGAGGTCAGAAAAGGAGGACAGAGCATAATACTGCCCTTCTGGGAGGAACTGGTATTGGCTGGGCAAACACTCACAGCTCTGCCCAGTGAGAACACAGAGGCAGGGAATGGATTCCTGTTTGTTTTATTTGCCTTTTGGTTAGGTGGCTTGGAATGATCAGTGGAAGAGCAGAAAACAGGAGGAAGGAGATACGTGGACTTGGTTAGTGTAGGAGAAATCTAGTTTCTGAAAGATTGGGGGTGAGAAATGGAGGAGACAGGGAGCAGAAGCAAAGCAAGGTTGGTGCATTTGATATGGAGAGGGAGGAGGGAACTAGAATAGTCTTCAACTTTCTGGAGCATGGAGTTAAGGCATTCTACCCTGACAGTGGTCCTGGATTTCCCATTCTGGTCCACTCACACTCTTCTCTGAGAAGTCTCTTGATTTTCTCTGCTGTGAAGATGTAAACCCAACCCCTGTTACTGAACCCCTTCTCCTAGGGAGACTTTGTTGATTCAGACAGGAAGAAAGAGGACGGCTTCCTTCTCAGAACATCTGTAGAACATTTCTTTAACGTCTAACTCCATGCTTTGACTGTCTTATGTATTACGTTTGATGGTATTTCTTTTTCTTTCCAAGCTTTGTGTACACTAAAAATAAAACATAGCTGAATAAAACTATGATGGGTTTGATATGAACTTCTGTCTTGTGTACACAGAACTGGAGGACCCTAAAGAACTTAAGATAAGAAATTTGTAAGGAAGTTTTGCTTATCTGTTTGCATTATATTTTCTTTATTACTTCATTTCTAATTGTTGATTATAAAAAATAAAAATAAAATTTAAATAATGTTAAATATTAGGGATTTATAATTATTTATCATTTACAGCATAATTTATAAAGAGAAAGAAAGTAGTTGCCAGCAAGAAAGGACAGCATATAGTCATTGGCTTTGAGGAAATTTTTGAGGAAAAAAAAAAACAGGACTAGTTAGACTAAATTATTATCAAACCCACATCTGGTTGTATATAAAATGTTACAGGTTATCTTTCCCCTTTTACTATTCATGTTGATTTTGCTTTAGAGTTAAATTAATTTTTAAGACAATTTGAAGATTTTATGTAAAGTTATTTTCAGATAATATGTTTCCTTCATAAAGATATAGAAATTATTTGACAGGAAAATTTTATGAATTTAGAGTTGAGTTTGTGAATCTGGCCAATTAAGCCAAAGAGTGTAATAAAAATAAAGGGCCAAATAAATTAGTTTATTATAGCACAGGAAAATATGACACTGCCATATATAGTAGGCTTGTTTCTATCAGTGGATAAAATATGAAAAGCTAGCAAAGCCCTTTGCTACTCAGAACAAGATTTTAACCTTTATGTCTTCACCATAAATATTGTACACTATATAGAATCAACAAGTATCCCTTTTTATGGCAAACTGACCAAACCTTGGAGAGGGAGGAATTGTGCCTTCATTTTTGTGTTCCTGAGTTTGCTATGCCTTGAAGAGATGAGAGGTAAATAAGTGAATGAAAAAAATGAAAAATTGAAATACGTTTTATAATCAACTGGGTTATGGGTATCACATGTATAATGTATATAATTTATAATTATCACCCCAATTACTGTACTCTAAAAAATGATCTTAAAAGCATGAAACTTGCACAGCATACTAGAGTGACTAGGAAACCTCAGCTGCTGAAGGGGCTGTTAGAGACTGTGATAGAAGTACAAGAAAGATTTTCCAATATCGTCTGGCAGAAAAAGAAATATTGAATGTGTATATGTTCATCTTTGCTATAATCAGGAAGGGGCAGTGCACTAAAGCTGTTAGTAAATCGAGGTTCTCCGGAGACAACATCCTTCTCTCTAACGTTTAGGAAAAACAGTTTTATACATAGGAGAAGGCTGGTGGGAAGCTGCAAAATGAGCAGTAAGTAATTTTACTTGAAAATTTAGTTTCCATCACAGCTCAAAGAGACATAGCAAAATAATGCAGATATTTTTTAAAAAGCATATTAGTTCGTATCATAAGGTGAGTACAATATCTTAGAAACAGAATGCTTCATTCTCTTTAGTCATTTAAATGTTCTAATTGCTTTGTTTGACTTTACCTCGTAGCTGGATTTATGGTGCCTAGCTTGGAATATTCTTATGTATGCTACTAATTTCTCTTTCAGGGTTTAGAGTTCTCACTAATTATGCTGTAAATTGACTGCTGAGGACACTCTGTGATTCTACAGGTAGTGTCCAGCTCTTAGTATTATAATGTTAAAGAAGATGAAAGGGTCACAACCCAAGAGGCATTAAATCTGTAAAATAATAGTTAAAACTTGTGACTGATATTTAGGCATTTTTGTACTCCAACATACAATAACAAACATTATCAGCTCTACCGACTTTGTTCCTGAATTTGGAAAACAAAGGAGATCACAAAGAGAAAAAGTGATACAAAGCCACAAAAGCTGGACTTCAGAAACGCTCAGTCACCACTTAGCAGACTGCTGTGTTACCAAGACTAAAAACATAACAGGAAGCCTCATCAGCATTTAAACAACAGGACTGCACAGGACCCTAGCTGGGCATCCTGCAGAATCTACTCAAACACATCTATTCAAACAAAAAGCATAAAGAGGAAATGCGTGTGGGCATACATTATTTTATTAGTTATTATTGATTATTTGACTTTTTTCTATGATGCTGGAAATTGAATCCTGGGTTTTATACAAAGTAATCAAGTAGTACACAGCTGTGCTATATAAACCCTAGACCTGACACATCTATTTTTCAAGCATTTTGTTAACAAGCCGGGATTTAGAGGTGTGCATTGGCTATTGTCAACGACTTTCTGATGGGCCTGGGAGGCTGCTGCTCTCTCTCTTTAACTGGTATCAGTCACCCTGCACTGCTACAGACTCTTACCCTTCTGCCCCACTTCAGAAAGCTGAAGCTTTTTGTGGGTATCTCCAACTTTGCTGTCTGAAAAATTACAGGTGAAAAAAAAAACAGTAAATGACCACATCAAGTGATTCCATGTATATCAGTTATGTGCTTGATCAGGAGGTTCTTCTAATCATATTTAGGCAAAGCATTTGAGAAGATAAGACTGGGGGGGGGGGGGGTTCATGAACACAACTCCTCAACCCAGGCTGCCTTGATTCCACATCAAGGTTAGAAGTTCAATGAGTTTCCACTGGTGGAGTTGTTATATAAATTAATGCCATTCAGAATTGCTTTAACTTGCACAGCTGATTGAGAGATGTGTGACTAAGCTCCCAAATTGGCATCTGCAGCACATCTGTAGGAGCTGCCTTATCTCTCCAACACTTCCTTCTCCCCACCTCACTTCCTGTCATTATCACCATCCATTTCATCACAGGCCTTGGAAGTTTCTCCTTCAAAATCAAAAGCCCTTGGGGGAATAGTTAATGCTTAAAGCCACAGGTCACTAAATGTATGGAAGATTATCATGAGTCTTTTTCATTTCCATTTAGATTAAGTGAAAGCCTCTTAATTTGGGTCATAATTGATACATAAATCTGTAGAGAAAATGAACATGCATTTATAATGTAACCAACATTACAAGATTTATTGTTCTTATAATGTGTAAATACAGAAAGAAGGGGGAGAATAAAAGAGTCCAGCTCTCAGATCCCTGGGATATGAAACAGTGCCAGGGACTAATGAAGCAAACTCATCCTGAACGTCCAGCCTCCTGCTCTCAATGGCTCATGTCTCCTCATTTCAATCGAACTCAGTGTCCTATTTGAAATGCCGTCTAACATTAATCTGTCTATGCTATTCAACTGCCCTTTTGGTGGAAGGTTTGTGAGTGAGAAAATGAAAGGCTCAAAATGGATTTCCATACCTGATTGTGGACTTTGTTTGGGGATTTTGGCTACCGCTTGAGGGCTGGAAGTGGAGTGCGTTCGTTGGTTGGCAGAGCTGTGGATGCTGCTGGGAACCACGGATGACACATTCTTTCGAGGCTTCATGTCTTGTAGCCACATGGGCGAGGCTTCAAAGGCCTGCATTCTCCGCGCGTGGCTGTTGGCATTGACTTTCAGGTAGGCCTGGGCCTTGTGTTCCTGTAGCTCCCCGTAGTTGGCATCTGTCACCCTGCACTCATATAAGCCTTCGTCCTTTTTCCTCACTTTGGAGATCTGAAGCTTGTGGGAGATGTCATTGCCTTGGACTTTCACTGTCTGAAAAATTGCAGGGGAAAAAGCGAAGTTTTACACTGAAGGATTTTATTCTCACTCTCTTATGCTTGCTAATGTTGGGAGTAAAGGGTCTGCATAGCACAAATCTGAAGTCTCATCCACAGACTTGACAGGTCAGAAGCTCGTCTGAGTGGCCCAGCTGTCCACACTTCCCAGATTCCCATAACAGCTCTGTTCGTTTTTCAACATGGGATTGGCCTCTGCTTAGTTAACACAGCTGAATGAAACATTGAGTAAGGATTTCTGGAATAGATCCCCCCCCCCCTTTTTTGGTATGGCTATAAGACAACTCCTTTAAATCCAGGGCCACAAAAAATGTTGGTAACTTGGATAGCAATATTTTTCTTCTCAGTTGCCTATTAACGTGGCATTGCAGGGCTCAGGCTACCGAGAAATAGCATCTGAAATCAAGGCTCATTGTATATGCCCATGTCATTATACAAACTTGAGATTCTATTGATTGAACATTGATTTGATTTTCAAGACTGAAGTCAACATTATTTATTTTAGTTACTTTATCCCAGATTAATAGCAAGCTCACATGTCTAATGTATAATATTAACTATATATTATGTAATCCATGTGGCATATATATATATATTTATATATATATGTATCAGTTAAATTGGTATATATCATATGTTAATCCATTATTGACAGACTGAAAGATGACATAAATCTGTCAGGTTAAAGATCTGATTAAATATCTAAACACAGAAATGAAGGGTGATAAAGAAAGATATTCTAGCTATGACCATTGTAATTATTACAAAGTAGCCTCCTCTTCATATTATCAGTAAGTCAGTCTGGACTAACATCAAGTGTAGATTTATATCTGCTCTGGTTTCATATTTTTGTGATTTATTTTAATATTACATTTATAAATACTTTATTTGAGTTATGAATGATATACAAATTGAGTCATATTTTTATTCATTTGAAAATCCTATTGCAAGGCTTAGCTTTTGTTTTCCAAATTTTTTTCTATTAAGAATAGGTACTCCCATTACTTTGAATTATTAACATTATTAATATTGAAGTATTGCAGACCTTCATTGCTACACTTAGGTGACTGTGAAAAAGATTAAGAAAAGCAGCACAATAATCCCATTAGCTAGCAGATTCATATCCTAGCCAATCTGTAATTATTTACATGAGTAAAACATGCAATTTTATTTATGGACTCTAAATCTAGCTCAATTTTTAGGCATTTCATGAGGTAAAAAGAGACAACTGCCTCTCATCCAGAATTTATAAAATTACCTTTTCAGGCTCAATGACTTAAAAGGTTTTAAATCTAAAGTCTGTTTTCTATTAATGTTCACCTTGGGCCTTTTTGGCCATTTATAATGCATGATCCCCCTGTCCCTTATCCCTAGGACACTCACACTTATCTTGGTCCCGTCATTGTCCGGGTCTCTGTCGGGTAAGAGCTCCACCTGTAGGACAAGAGTGCAAATGCTCATCCGAGTTCCCCAGTCCCGGGCGTTACGCTACCGCAGCCGCGCAACCACCAGGAGAGATCCCAGCCTTCTGGTCTTGAAACGTTTCATACAAAGCAATTTAAGAGCCAAAAAGAAGCACGACCGCGGTCCCTACCGCACTCACTACTGAGGCCAGGCTGGATTGCTTCCCTCGCTCCTCCCTGAAGTTCCCCTCTCCCCTCGTCGGATTCCAAGCAGTCCCTGGGGTCTCCGTGTCTTCCCGGAATATTACTGTGGTCTTGGCTCTCCTAGAAAATCCCTAAGGTCCCTGTGGTTCCCACTGTCCAAGGGACACCCTGGAGAGTCCCTGTGGTTCCCAAGCATTCCTATGTTCACCACTGTCCCCGTTGTTCCCAAGTGTCCCTGAGGTCCCTGCGGTCTTCTTTATCCTAGCGACACCCTGGAGAGTCCCTGTGGTCCCTGCAGCCCCTCAGGCTGGGCTCCCTCTGGCTGGCCCGAGGCTAGAGTCGCTGCGAGGCTAAGTTTTCTCCCGCTCAGTGCAGTCTGCCCTGTCCGCAGGCTCAGGGAAGGGTGGGGACAGGCGCAAAACCAGGCTAGGACAGGACTGTGGCAGGAAGTTTCCCCGAAAAAATTTCTGCATCTCTGCCCTCGTTGTTGACCAGTACCCAGGTTCTTTTCAACAGACTTTCTCGTTTCTGTCCTCTAGGTCTCATGTCCGAGTCCTCTTTTGCTCCGTGGGTCTCTCTTTACCACTCTTTGGGCTAGGGTGCTACCCTTTTAGCTTCTTTACGCTTTCCTTGTCTTCTTGCTTTCTCCCTTCTAGCTTGCTCATCGCCGGCTCTACTTTCATCGCTAGTCCAGGGTCTCTCCCTGCTTCTCTGATGCCTACCCCCATCTCTCCCTCTCCCCAGTTTTCTCTCCCTCTCTCCTTCCTTTCCTCCCTCCTCCCTGCCCTCTCTCCCTCCTTCTCTGCCCTCCGCCTCTGTGTGTGTGTGTGTGTGTGTGTGTGTGAATAAGAGAAAGAGAGAGAGGGGGGGTGGGAGGAAAGAAAGAGGGGAAGAGAGGGAGAGGGAGGAGAGGAAAGAGAGAAAGAGGGGGAGAGTGGGAGAAGGAAGGAGGGGCGAGGGGGAGGGGAGGGTGAGGAAGGAGGGGAGAGGGAGAGAGAGCGAGGGAGGGAGGGGGAGAGAGAGAGAGAGAGAGCTAGAAGAGGGATGACTGGATTATTCCCCTTACCCTTGATGTCGGGGGGGGGGGGGGCGGGAGAGGGGGGGCGGAAGGGGGACAGAAGCAAGGCTGGTGAAGGGTGCCCTGGTCTGTACCAGAGATACATTGCCAGTTTGAACAGTTCCATAGCATCGGGTATTAAGAGCTGGTTAATTCCGGTCTAAATCGGAAAAGTACCCTGCTAGTGGGACTTCCTAGGTGCTTTTAACTTACTGTAACCAGAACAAATTCAGCCTTGCTCACTCTCATAGATCAGGGAAGGCTCCCTTGGACTGCTGGGCCCTGGAGCTGGTGAGAAATGCACAGAACTAAGAAAGCAACGTGCAGGGGCTCTGTGGGCTTTACGTCATGGCTACCTGAGAGCCAGCCGCCTCGGTTCCATGCTCCAGGTCCTCTGGTCCCCGAAGGAACCACCATTGGATCTCCAGGTACACTGAAGCGGAGCCGCTTTGGAAAGCACAGGACATCTCCACATTTTGTCCCTCGGTCGCAGTCACGTTCCGCGGAAACTCGGTAAATTTTGCTGCAAGACAGAAACGCATCATTTTGGCGTATCTCTACATTACCATCTTTGCCAATGTATCTTTCCTGGAGAACTCGACACAAGTTTTTGTTTGTTTGGCCTTTTTTCGTGGGCCTTGAAAGGTGAAAATAAAAACAGCAATAACAACCCTTCCGACATCTCCGCAGGGCTCCCTGTCCCCTATTGCTTTGCCTCTGCATGCCTTGTTCTTGGTATCATGCCTACATCACTTTGGTGTTGATCAAGTGCAGATAATGGAAAGGTTAACGAGCTTGCCAATAGCTCTCCTCTGCTAGCCAAGTTGCCCAGAGTTAGAGCCAAACATCTTTTGTCAGATTGCAGCATTACCTAAAACTTACTGAGAGATCCAGGGAGGTGCAATTTAGACCGTCTTTCCAGTCGATATACCAGAAAGCCTCTGGATTCTTAAGTTTCTAAACCCTCTATGATTCACCGGGGTGTTCCCTGTTAGAAATGGGGGGGGGGGTAAGTAAATGTCAAACCCCACATTCTTAATCTGTCAAAATAGTGGTTAGAAAATTTGTTCTGGAGCCCAAGTAGGGAAACAAGTTGCACACTACCTAAGAGGCGTATGGTTTCATCTCTGCAAGTTAACCTTCACGTTTGTTCCCTTCAAGGCATATAAATTGACATATGTCAGGGGACATAAAAGTCATACATCCATGTTTAGCTCAGGTCAAAGATGATTTGAAAGACACCATAGAGACTCTGGCTAACCCTTTGGCTAACCTTGGCACTGCCAGCTTGGAAGATTAATAGATCCGTGTGAGAGTCATGAAAATAAACCGCCCCCTCCTCCTTAGGGCATTCCTTGCACATGGGATGATGTGTTTCCTGCTAACTAGATGACTGTTCTTAGCCTGTCTAAGGGGCACTGTGCAAAGAGCTGATGGCTCTCTAGAAGGAGCTTTCTATTTGTGGTTGATAGAAGGGCGCAACCACAAGGCACACATATGAAAGGAGGGTCGCTGAAAGGATGGCAGGGATGGTTTCAGCCACTTTCTCTTCATTACTTAAAGACAGTGAATCTAGATGTCTCTTTTTACTATTTTATGAAATCCCCAAGGGGACGGATTATGTTTCAAGGGAATAGACACTATCAGAAGGCAGCCTATCTGAATAGGGTTTTCTGCTCACATTGGCCAGCAAAGTGGGGTTATTTCTGCTCACAGAAGTGATGCAGTCTCCAGGAGGCCAGAACTGTGATCTGCTCATGGTGCTGAAGCAACCACTGCAGCCTGCAAAGTCCCGAACAACTGGGCCCAGCAGGCAGCTGCTGCTTATGATGCAATTAGGACCTCCTTGTGGACTCTGGTAAATAGGCATTGGAAAGAAGTCACAGGGACCAGAGAAGGGGACTAAAGCTTTTTGCCTACAGGGAAGCCCCTTCCAACCAGCAGCTCTGCATTAGTAATGACTGTATGTGCATGAGTGATTGCCCTGTTCACGCACATGAAACACAGACACACACAGACACACACACACACACACACACACACACACACACCTGTGTATGTGCTCACCAAGGAACTCACCCCATTGCCAGTCTGGTGTCTATTAGATTTTCTTTGAAACCTGGTTAGCTTGCGATTTAATAAACTTTGAAGGAAATTTAAGGGAAGAAAAAGCCAAGCCGGACACTAGTCATACTACCTAACACTGTTGGCTTGCTTTGAGCCACTCTCAAGCCTTCTGTCCATTCTTCTAGTTGGTACAACACACACACACACACGCACACACACACACACACACACACACACAGCACCACATACACACTACAAGCAACGGACTTACCTTGAGAAGAAAGCCCTTGCTGTACATATAACACGGAAAAGAACACAAATCCAACAGACGCCAAAAAGATCCCCATCATGCCAAGGGAGGGAGGCACATCCGTGTAGCCAAGAGCCCCAAAATCTAAAAAGACAGGCAAGCAAGCTTGTTCAGGGGCTGCTTTCAGAGCCCGGGGCGCGACACTGCATGCATGCTGCCGCTCTCGGCGTAGATTGGCTTGGGCACAGGGGATTGCGACTGGCGAGGGTTGGACCAAGCTGGCTGGGATCTGGAGGCTTCAGGCGCAGACCCGGGCTGCCACGCTGCGAAGTGTCTCCGCCGGCGGCTGGCTGCTTCCGCTACCTGGCAGCTCGTCCCACGTCAGCCGCTCGGCTTGCGTGCTCGCCGCCCTCCCCACGCCCAGCGAGCCGGCGGCGAGTGGAGCGGGCGCGGGGCGGCGCGGACTGGGCTCGCGCGGCGCCCAACTTTGCCTCTAATGGCTGCGATGATGCCTTTAACTCTCTGCGCGCCGGGGTTGCGCACCTGCCGGCCGGGAGGCCCTGCCAGACCTCTGCGCTCCCGTCCGCTTTTATCCCCATTAGCGGGCTTGGGCTTCGCCGGAGCAGATGGCTTTGTGCAAAGAGGACAGGACAAACACAGGGTCCTGGCGTTTGCTCAGGGATAGGAGCAAGGGATTTGAGAAGGAAGTTGAGGCATTGTTAAAGACGGAGGAGGGATGGGATGGGTTGGGAGTGACTGCTCTGGGGCGATGAACACAGCCCTTGGAGGGAAATGCTGCTTAACCAGTTATTAACTGCTCCAACTAGAGCGATCACATGCTATTATTTCACCAGGATGTATTGTGAGCAGCTTGCAGCCCAGCAGAGGCCATTCGTTCAGGCACCGGATCACTCCAGCTGGCAAAGGGAAGGCACAAAAGTACTCAAGTCGTGTACTGAGAGAATTTTCCAGAAGGAAAAGTCTGCCGTGCAATGCGCAGCATCTTTTTTATTCTTATACCCATTGCTTGCTTTGCCTTCTTCCCACAGTATTTCGGGTGGGGGAGGGGTTTCGCAAATCATTTTACAAATCCCGCTTCTCAGAGAGTATAAATAAGGTTCTCTTTACAAGATTTATTTTTGTTTTGTTCAATTTCTTTAGCATAATAGTAATTACACAATAGTCTGTAGGATTATATGAATAAAGAATATTATTTTAAGCACCCCCCCTCCCAAACAAAGCAGAAATATTCAGTAAGTTTCAGAGCTTGGAACAAGACTAGTCATTTGTCTTGGGAAACCTTGAGATGTATACTGTATTTTTAAAATTATGGATCTTAAACAAACAAACAAAATCTGAGAAACTCTTATCAGTTCTTGTTAAACCTAACCATTAATTAATGACCTTACTTCTTAAGATTTATTTTTCATTAAAAAGCATAGAATAATGTAAAGTATTTTCAGTATTTTTACCACATAGATATATACCTCAGTTCTTCAGTATTAATTGGAAATATGTATTAGTTTTACTGTGCTACCAGAAAGCCAATGAAGTTTATGTATTTTCATTCTGGAAGTTGTGTTTGTACTCGGCTGATTCCTTTCCTGCCACAAAAACTTAACCCTAACGTGGCTGTAGGGTCTTAAAACCACTTGTCTTCTACAGCTAAATGCAGTAGGAACTTTATTAAGAAACTAAGGCACAAGAACGTCATAGAAATATGATTTAATCTGTGAAGATACAGTTGCTGCCATTGTGGATGGAGGTAGAATAGGAGAGTTACAGACAGACTTGGGGGACATTTTACTTCTGTTCGTATTCGCTCTGCATCTGCCTTGCAATCAGTGAGGAAAGAGGATTTTGAACTTTGTAATACTTGAAAAAAAAGCTTTTTTGGTTTTAAAGTTCTGTCTTGAAGAAGGTGCTCTATATACAAAAACTCAACACAGGTGAGGACAGTTCCTCCATAACAACTAATTTTTTTTAAAGAAAACAATATATTGCAGACATTAAGTGTTCATATGGCAAGTCCATTTTCTAGTTTAAATGTTTTACCTAACTTCTCATGTGGGAAGGAATTACAGGGTTGTAGCTTTCTTTACAGCATTTAGCATAAACAGTTGAATGTGTCCCGACTTCAAGGTTATCTGCTGCTGAAATAGTTTCCAGTACCAGTCAAGAGCACCCATTTTAAGGAGGAGGTCTGAACTAGTTTAGCAAGGCACATAGCTTTAAATGGAGAAACTGATCACTGGAGCTGTAAAAGTTCAATGGGAAAAGCTTGAAGGTGCAAAGAAAGAAAAGAGCTATTATTAGGCTGACAAAGCATCAAACTTCACGAACAAAAAGTTATAGCACTCATATTATGTAAAGAGGGAGCAGGGGGGGGGAGCGAAGAACAGAAAAAGGTAAAGCTAGAAAAAACATTAGATTCTTCTAAGACAATTGCCTCCTAGACATTTTGTTTTCAGTCTTTCCAGTGTAGGCCAAAACATTTTAAAAATATTTATCTCTGCTTCACAAAGAGTATAAATAGTGCTGACAAACACCTTTGCTTCATTCAGTATGATCATTTACCTTATAAGAGACAAAATATAAGTTAGAGAATTAAAAATGAGAAGCTGTTATTAAAACGTAAATGTTACTAGTAGAATAAAGGAACACTCTGAAACAGTCACTGTAGTACGCTGTATTTTACAAGATTGTAGGAAAGGCTGGTTTCCTGAATCAAGGTGTGGAATGAACATTTCCTTTCCATTCTTCCTGTCCCAAAAGATGGCTAATGTGTAGTCTTACAGAAATGACAGGAAGTGTCTTCTTAAGGTCACTTAACAGCCACTATTTTGCTTTCTAAATATTTAATCATTTATATTACCACAACTGTCCTCTCCAAAGTTTACACCATGGAAGATTATCTGAACATGTGCATCCTTGGAACGTAATTTAGCCCCTTTGCATCTTTCCACTGTTTTGCATTGGTCTTTTATTTAGATTACATTCATGTACTTTTTGCAAATTCAAAGTTGCTTAACTTTGTCTTTCAAACAAGGTTTCTTTGCAGGCTTTTGCATAAGCTCTTAGAGCTATTGATCAGTGAGACTCCAAAGGAAAGGAAGGTCTAAGAACCCTCTGGCTAGGGAACCATGTAATCTCTTCATCCTGAAAGGTATGTAGAGTAGTTTTCCATAGTGAACTTGAAAGGGTTCCCCGCATTCTGCTCTCATAGGCACATGATGCACTTATTTTACATTTTATACTTACAGTTATTTTTTTCGCCTAAACTGAGTCCTGGGTACCAAATGAAATTTTGAAAAAAAATTTGAAATAATTTAATGACAGACACATAGACATTTTCTTCACAACTAGTCTTTTAAACATTTAAAATAGCCACGTGTAGAAGCAAAGTTAATCCCCGTGGATTCAAGAAGATAAGCCTTCTTTTGCCTTCCTGCTGGCACCTCCCTGACTTAGTTGAACAGAGTACACAAGCTTTTTAGTTTGCACCGTTGAGGGTCCTCACTATGGTGTTTTGAACACTTTCTTTGGAGACAATGAAACTCCTTAAGAAATATTTTCTCTAACAATCTTATGCTTGCATTTATTTATTTCTTGCTTGGGAAACTAAAAGGAAGTATTACAAAGGTTGAATGTTGAAGTGTAATAAAAATATTTTTTTACAGAGAAATTTTATTTCAACTGAAGAAAATAAGAATCAAGAGGAAAATCACTAACTGAGAGCTATCAAAAATGAGCTTCAAAAATTTGATTTCCACTGAACTACCCACGCCAAGTCATGTCGCAATTAAACCTTCTTGGTATGTTGAAATGGAAAGATGTCATGAAGTTAGGAATGGATGGTATTGACAGAAAGAATGTGACTTCCCTTTCTGCACATGAACAGGTCATATTATCATTAGACCCGGGTCTACTTCTGAACTTTTGTGGATTCCACGCACTTCCTGCTGGACGGGTCCTAACACATGGCTGTGTTACAAAAACAAGCACCTGATTTATTTCTCTAAGATGCCAAGATCTCAAACATCTGAAATGGGTTTGGTTCTACAGGATAGCTGAGAAAAGGCCTTTAGAAACAGCAAGATTCTTAACTTGTCACTTGGGCATTCAAGACAGGGATAGTTTTCTTTAACACAACTTCATGTTGCCTAGTGGATTGAGCATTGTAAAGTGAACAGTATAGGAAGCATGAATAACATGCGGACTCTGGAAGACACTAAGCATGGCACAGGTGGCTCAAAGATGCCAACTGCCTACTGCACAGCTACTGCACAGCTACTGCACAGCTGCTGTTCGTTCCGATCCTCCAGGTGGTGTACTCCCCTTTATCTCTTCCTCTTGTACATGACCAAAATATAGATCTGGCTTTTGTGCTGGGAAATTCTGTGTAACTTTGTAATTGAAGTTCATGACGTTAGAATACAAATTATTCATGAGGTTGTCTTATGTCATTTTAGAACTGTAATGTCTGGCTTACAGGCGACCTCTGGAAAAAGCAAACAACTGAGTCACATTTTCTTTAAATGTTACTATCACTGTCTGCTTAGCTGCCCCGTATAAATATCATGCCTGGATTAATCTATTTCTTCATAGCCCCTCCTATTCACTCTCTTTTCCTTAAAATGCTTTTATAGGAGCATAGGTTATGTCTGTTAATCTCATTAGCAAAGAACTAACATCTTCCCTTCAGAACACCTTTAGCTACCAGGGGGAAAAAAGCTGAGGATTCTGCCTCTGAAGTTACTCTCTCAGGAGAGTTCCCACTTCAGAATTATCCTTCAGTAAAAGCTCAAAACTGTACTCAATACTTACTAGCTCCAACGATGTTGTTTTTTGGTTTTCATTTCAAATTCAGTGGGTTTGATTATATGTGAGTAACCAGAATATTCACCTAATTTTGAGAAACAGATAATTATCTGGAAATGAAAGCAAAGAAAAAAAGAATTGTTTTTGTAGAATCCATAATTTCCAAGCTTTTCCATGACTCTATGTCAATGTTTACAATTTGGATGAAAATAAACAGTAAGTTTTAAGTATGTTTATGGAACGACTTTTAAGAAAAAGCAATTTGTAGACATTTAACTAGTCTAATATTTTAAGTATGTATGTTTTCTAATTAAATATGCATTTTGAATGTCAGAGATCTGGCATTAAGTTTTCTTAATATGTGTTCTTTTATAACCTTAACAAGTAACATAAACTCTCTGGACCACATTCCCTGCAAAGAAAAGATCTAGTTTCACTGTTTGTGCTGCTACAATGGGACAATGCACACTATGGCCATGACTTATTACAGTGCATACATTAGGACGTCAGATTTCCTGATCATGGCTCTTCTATCCCAGGTGAGATGGTATTCAATTACTAGAAATGTTAGTCACCTTAAAAAATCATTGGCCATTAATATTTGTTTTTTTGAGAATTATCTGTTTATTTTATTAACCTATATCTTGGATGACAGTTTTGGTATTTGTGTGTGTGTGTGTGTGTGTGTGTGTGTGTTTATTCTTTGCAGTACTTTGTAAATAATGGATAAGTTTTTTAGTATTCTGTGGGTTGTATGTTTGCTCTGCTAATAGTTCTTTACCCATTTTTTTTCATCTTTGAAGCTAGTCCCTGTCCTATTGGAGTAATGTTCAGAACGTTTTTGTTTAAATCTATACCTTAAAGTTCATTTCCTATCTCTTCCTCTAGTAGTTTTATCATTTCAGATTTTAAATTGGGCTCTTTTAGTAGAAGGGGATGGGTCTACTAAAACACACTTGGTTCAAAGATATTATAAAGATACCTAATACATTATATTGTTTTAATTAAAAAAATAAAACTAAGTGTGAGCTATTCATAAAATACTCATGAATCTGAGGTTTTATAAAACTCTTATGAAATGAAAGAAGTCTCATTACACTACAGAGGGGTATCTTTAGGAGTGCTGTCTAGGAATATTCTGAGCTGTCCCAGAAGCACACAAGGAAATTATATTCTGTTGGTACTGTAGTAATTAAGAATTTGAATAATAGAAAAACCAGAAATTACCTCAAACAAATAGACTAAATAAATTATGCTTGGGTCTTGAGACTGTATTCACGAGATGTAGATAAAAGAAAACCTTTAAAATACAGTTGCATGTTTAGCTTAGTCATGTTCAAGAATAAAATTCTCTTGGGAAGGGGTATAAATGGCAACATAACCCGTACCCCAAATCCAAGCCAGCGATGTGGGTAAACAGCTGTTAAGTAATTCTGTTTGCTAATGAGCTTTATTAAAGTTGATGTAGTGAGAAATAGGGGAAAACAGTGACTTAGATAAGGGTCTATACATCATCAAACTTTAAGTGCTTAAACTCCTAAAAGCCCAAGATTTAAGGGACTGTCGTTGAAATCTCAAGTTGATTAAAATATTGGGAACCCAGTGAAAAGGTCCTGACTCATGGCAAATGTCCCAGCAGTTTGGGCAGTGGCACCTTGCTTCAGAGTACAGTCTGTTTTGGACAAAACATAGTATAACTGTACTTGTTAAGGAGGAATGGGAGGGCCTTAGATGAATTAAGCTAAGGATCACGACAGGCAAGCTTGCAAGGTACAGCTGAAAGATAATGCAAGCCCACTTGAATAGGTCAGGATTCAGTAGTGTGAGGCTATTTGAGGTTGGATGAGAGAAAAGTTTGATCCCAGCAAGACTATTCTATATCCAGAGAGTAAGAAGAGTCAGTTAGCATTCTCTTTGGAGAGCCCACTAGGCCCTGTGGGAGTAGCTGTGGATGTCTGGGCTGAATCATCAATTTAGGATTGATAGTTGCTAAGAAGGAGCAAAAGCACGGTGAATTTAGGGAAATGTGAATATAGGAAACTAAACCTGGGAAATGTGCTGCAATTTAAAAAGGTGAAAAAAAAAAAACAACTAGTAATGGAGGCTCTGAGAAGTTCCAGGAGCCTGCTCTGTATTTGGAGAGTTTGATTGCTAACATTAAAGCTTAGATTCCTTTCTGTTCAAAAATGAGAAAAAGGGAGGGAAAGGGAGGGAGAGGGAGGGAGCATGGTGTGCTTTATCAATCAATTCCACACATGTAATGGAAGGGGGGAAAAGGAGTAAATAACAGGATACGGAGAAATTACAACTGTGAGCCACCATAGTCTTCCCAACAGAGGACCTCACAAGGTCAAGGGTGCATAGATAATAGGTATATGGGTTAACCTTTTCATGTTTCTGAGTATTAGGAGGATAGGTGTGCTTAGAAACTTAGGGAATCCTATTGAGTGAGGTGAAGACAAATTGAAGTAAAATCACCCTGACTCAGAGATTGAGAAAGGAGAGAAAAGGGGGCTAAAATAGCACATTTGGAAGTGCCAGAGTAGAAAATGGGGTTGAGTTCGTGAAATATCTTACTGACTAATGTCTTGGGAGTAGTAGAGCAAAACATCTTATAAACACAAAATCATGTGACGCAGTTTCTAAGTGTGTTTGTTCTATGGTGCAACAACTTTAAGTAATTTTAAAATACATAAGGAAACAATGAAGTCTAAAACTGAAATATGTCCACTTTAGATTATAAGATCCCTCACATTTTGAGCTTTGAGAACTATAAATTTTGATTTAATTTTGATTTTTTAATTCATTTTACATACGAACTACAGTTCCCCTTCTTTGCCCTCCTCCTGCTTCTCCCCACATTTCCCCAACCCATCCCCTACCACTCCTCAGAAAGGGTAAGGCTACAAAGTCTGGCATATCAAGTTGAGGCAGGAAAAAGCTCTTCCCCCTGTATCTAGGCTGAACAAGGTATTCCTCCATAGGAAATGGTCTCCAAAAAGTCAGTTCATGCATAGGGGATAAATCCTGATTGCACTGCCAGTGGTTGCACAAACTGGCCAAGTCAAAGAACTGTCACCCACATTTAGAGAGCCTAGTTTGCTCCTATGTAGGTTCTGTAGCTGTCAATCCCTAGTTAGTGAGCTTCCATTAGCTTGGGTCAACTGTCCCTATGGGTTTTTCCCATCATGATCTTGATTCCCTTACTCACATAATCCCTCTTCCCTCCCTTTGACTGGACTCCAGACACTTGGCCTAGTGCTTAGCTGTGGATCTCTGCATCTGCTTCTATCAGTTACTGAATGAAGGATCTATGATGACAATTGGGTGGTCATCAACCTGATTAGAGGCGAAGGCCAGTTCTGGCTCTCTCCACTATTGCTAGTAGTCTTATCGGGTCATCCTTGTGGATTTCTGGGACTTTCTCTAGCACCAGGTTTCTCACTAACCCTATAATGGCCCCCTCTATCAAGATACCTCTTTCCTTACCCTCCCTATCTGGCCCTTCTTCAACTCAAACATCCCACTCTCTCATGTTCTCCCCCTCCTCTTTCTCTTCATTGCCCCTCCCCAGGTGATTCCAGTTTTCTCAGGAGATCTTTATCTATTTCCCCTTCCCAAGGGCATAGATGCAGGACTCTCTTAATGTCCTCCTTGTTACCTAGCCTCTCAGGGGTTGTGGATTGTACCTTGGCTATCCTCAGAAAGGGAATTTTTAAAGCATCATCTTTATCTGCTAGATGAAGTACCTAAGGGATGATGGTGAGTCATGAGGTATTTTGTTCAGTGGTAAAGCACCAAATAAGTAAGACCATCTTAAAATAAAGTTGTGTTTTTGTGTTTGAGATGGATCTGCATGAGTTTCAAATAGCCACAGGTGGCTTATGGTCTAAGCACCGTGATTTGAAGCGCTAATATTTAGTATTTTGAAGTTAGAATGCAACCATGGTAAGTAAAGCTCCTAAAGATATTAGGCAATTTTTTAAAATGACTTTAAAAGGATGGATTATATATGTTTGTTTGTGCATTTGTGGGTATGGGCGGGTGTCTATTCATGCATATGCATGCAAGAGAGAGGACTTATTGGAGGAGACAATCTTGTTTACCTTAGTAGAGATAACTTGAAAGCATAGCATAAGTGAAGAATGTTTAACCATCCTGGGGATGGACTCCCTGTAGCACAGAAGGTAGGGCTACATCCTATGTGGGAACTGAGGTGAGCGAAATTTTGACTATGAATTTCTTTCCCTAAGGCTCCATCATGATGCCATTGGTGTCTCTTTTATGCTCTAAGCATTGATTGATTAGAGAATCCCAAGGGGATATACATACTCTTTCACAAAACATGCTTTCTGATCAATAGGAAGCAAAAAGTGGTGACATCTATAGACAAACCAGAGCTAGTTTAAAACAAGCCTAAATGAAAATTGTTGTAGGTTCTTGATACAGTGTTCCTGAGATATGTATGAGAAAGGGACCAAAGAAACTATTTGAGTTTTATATTTGATTTAGCCATGGTCTAACAATGTTACATTGAACAAAATGCTTTGGAATGACTCCAATATGGAGGGAGGCCCTGATTTTAATTTTACTGTATCTGAGCATAGTGAGAGGATGTTTGTTTTGGTGTGTGTAATGCATTGAGTCATGCAAGAGCGAATGTTTTGCTGGTTTTCTGTACTTGTGTAGACTGGTAATACTTTCAAAAATAATCATCCATTCAATTTCTAGTCTCTTTGTAATTGGTGTGCTACAACAAAGATCCTTCTATGTTAATATCTTTTCTAATTCTTCAGGGATTCATTTGGTGTAGTATTGTCCTTTTATCATTAAATATTGTCACCAAACAATTATCTTCACAAAAACAGAAACATATTGCAAAGTTGATCTGCAGTGAAGAAGGACACTAAAAAAGAAATCCTACACTAGTTCAGAATTGCATATAATAAAAGATTGTTTGTTTAGGGGTAAACTCACAGACCACATCCTCTGCTGGGATGGGGAACAGCAACTGAATTCTGCAGTTGGAAAAGAGGTCAGATGCGTGCTTTGCATCAGCATAAATAATTTAAAAGACCACATCCAAGTGGGCAGGAACCTTAAAAACTTCCGGTTGGTAGAAATTCCTACACAACCTCCCCCTTTTGTTTAGAAAGTTGTAAGCCTAATACAAAGTTATATACAATAAGAACAAATATCAGATATTTTAAAATTAGAATTACAACCAGCATAAACAATATAAAGCAAGAAACATGTGATAAATGTTTCATTAGTTATCCTATCCTAATGAGTTTAAGTCTTGTATATAATTAACTTGACCAAGTCATGAGAGGAAAGTAACTAGAATGATCTAGTCTTCAACCCCATCGAAGACCTGATAAGGGAAATAATATTACTTGAGTAAGCATAAAGTGCAATCAAGCAACTTCCAAAATGTGTAACAAATGACAGAGACAACTGGCTAGCTGGGCAATCACCCAAAGTTTCATTTGCAATGTTGGAGCAATCAGCTTTGGCTAAGACCTAGAGTAACTGACAGACCATTTTCAGAGGTAGGAAAATTTTCAAAACTGTCTTACCCTGTCTTGGCAAGATTTGACAGTATTTTTTCTTGTATCCTGCTTGTCCTGTCCAGACATCGTGCATTTTTGTCAGTGGTCAATACATGGGTAGTTCCTTGCCCAAAGGCCATTTTTTTTTGCCAAGAAGAAAACAAGTTCCAAGTGGAGTGTCTACAGTGCTCAACATTCTTTCAGGAATAGTTTGGTGCTACCAGGAACAATTGTGTTTTCTCCAACAGAACCCTAAGTTATTTAAATGCCATATTCGACAGCTCTTTGAAGTGGTTGAAGATTACCTATCTATGCAGAATACAATCTCTGTGTATCTAAAGAACCTGATTAGTCTAACTATAGGTATGACAAAGATAGATGACTATTGAACTATGAATCTTAATACCTATATAAATTAATGACTAAGAATTCATATTAGAATATTAAACAATCTTTAAACAACTGTGCAACAAAAGAGAACAGTAATCTCAAAATGTAAATAATGTATAAGTATCTTGATCAGTGGTAGAAACATTTATTACAATATGATAAATATATCCTAAAATTGTATTAATATACAAAATGTCTTAAGCAGAGGTAGAATCATGCATGCATACAATGTGAGAAAATAACTTTGGCTAGGTATACAAATATTGTAGATGAAAAAAGGAACATAGTCAATATAATTTAAGCTTGTAGCAATATACAAGTATCTATACCAATGTAAATTGCCTATAAGTAATAGCTCATAAGTATTCATTTCATTACTCACTATTGTTATTAGTGTGAGTAAGCTCACACTAATCTATTATCCTATCCAATTCCCGCCTCTTTTTTCCCAAAGAGATCCCCGAGCCTACATAATTTCTCTCCCAACTCCCAACCAAGAGAGACATATCCAGTGTCTCTCTGCTGCTGTTGTCTTTTTCTCATTAGCATTAAGAAAATTTAAGGTTAATAAAACATTATGTAATCTATTTCTGGGGATACTTTCCAACCCTTTGTTTGTTTAACATATCCTTTATAGTTAAATTTGATCTTTCTACAACTGCCTGACCTGTAGGATTGTGTGGCATACCTGTAATATGCATTATATTATAATAAGCAAAAAACTGTTTCATTTTCTTAGAGACATTGGACCATTATCTGTTTTTATTTGTGCAGGTATATCCATGATGCCCATAACTTCTAATAAATGTGTGATTACTGAATCAAACTTTTCTGAGCTTAAAGCAGTTGCCCACTGAAAACCTGAATAAGTGTCAATGGCATGGTGTACATATTTTAATTTTCCAAATTCTGCAAAATGGAACACATCCACCTGCCATATTTTATTGCTTTGAATACCTTTTGAGTTAGTGCCTGCAGCTAGTGGTGTTTGGTTATAGAAAGAGCAAGTAGGGCATCTCTTTATAATCTCTTTAGCTTGTTGCCCTGTAATAGAAAGCTCTTTCTTTAACCTTTGCTATTGACATAATGTTTCTCATGGAGTTCTGAGGCTTTCAACACATTTCCAATCAGTAATCATTCAATTTCTGCAATACCTTGTGCTAGAGGATTGGCAGACCCACTTGGGATCAAATGTGTGTTATGTATATAGTAGAAATCCTATTCCTGATTATATCTTGAACCTGTATGGATAATGAAGTCTACTCTGTATCATGTGATATAAACTCAGCAGTTTCAATATGCAAAACAACTCTTTCTGCATATTGTGAATCAGTAACTGTTGTTCTTTTTTTAAAAATGCTCCAAGATCCCCGCAGCAGTAGGCAGCAGAAATGCTGTAGGTCCCAAATGGTGGTAGCGGGCCATGTGGTGGCAGGCAGCGGGCCCTGCAAGCAGCCAGTCCCAGGCAGAAATGGCTGCCAGTCCCAGAGCGGCAGCCCAAGTGGTGGTGGTGGCGGGCCATGTGGCAGCAGACAGCGGGCCCTGGGAGCAGCCAGTCCCAGGCAGAGATGGCTGCTGGTCTCAGAGCAGTGGTGGCGGGCCATGTGGCAGTAGGCAGTGGGCCCCAGGCAGAGACAGCTACTGGTCCCTGAGCAGTGGCTGGTTCCAGGCAGGGAGACACATGGCGGGCAGGCAGAAGACAGAAACATGGATAGACATGACATGCGGGGTGAAGTTGAATGTTCATTCAGGGGGTTATGGAGGAGGAAGGGTGAAGGGGGGGACAGAGAGAGAGGGGGAGAGAGAGAGAGAGAGAGAGACAGAGAGAGAGAGAGAGAGAGGAGAAGGAGGAGAAAGAGAGAGAAGGGGGGAAGAGAGAACTGGGGAGAGAGGCAGAAGCAAAGCTGCCTCTCTGAGAGGAAGATGGAAAAGAGAGCAAGCTGAGGCTGGAAGCTGAAGATCAGCCTGCCTCAGCGGATGGGAAGGGGAATGGGTGTGGCTTGTCTCTTAAAGCGAAAGGAAAGCACAACATTAACTATATTAAGAGCTCCTTTAAAATCCCTTAGCACCATGAGAATAGCATATAATTCTGCCTTTTGGACAGAATTATAAGGGCTTTGTTCAAAGTTACTTTTATTCTTCTGATTTGTAACCTGTCTTCCCTAATTTATTTGTACAGGCTCCAGTAATTGGAGCATCATGTAAAATTCCGGGAAGAATCCAAGAAGTTTTCTCTTTATAAGGTAAATCTATCACTTTTGAGATAATTGCTATTAATTCCCCCCCCCCCCAAATCAGCACAAGCTCTTTGACATGGTTCATTGTCTTCCTATAATCTTTTTATTTCATCAGTGGTATAAGGCACTATAATCTCTGCTGGGTCTATACCTGCTAATTGACAAAGTCTCAATTTACCTTTTATAATTAATTCAGAGATGTTTTCCACATAAGTTTTTAATTTTTTTACTTGGTTTAAGTGGTAAAAAGATCCATTCTAAGACACCTTCCCTCTACATTAAAATTTCTGTAGGAGAATTTCGGGAAGGCAATATAACTAGAACATAATTAAGATTTTGAGTCACCCTATCCACATGTGCCTCCTGTAATGTCTCCTCAACAATTGTCAATTCCTTTTCTGCTTCAACTGTTAATTCTCTGGGACTATTCAGTCTTTATCACCATCCAAGGTTTTGTTTAAATGAACTATTAGATCAGGTATTATCCCAACAGCAGGTCATAGACTAGAAATGTCTCCTAACAATCTTTAAAAGTCATCAAGAGTCTGCCACCAGCCTCTCCTAATTTGTACCTTGTGTGTTCTAATTTTTCTGTAGACCTATTATATAACCTAGGTAATTGACAGACCCTCACTCTATTTTTTCAGGAGCAATTTGCAACCCCCATTTTTGCAAAACGTTCTTTTTTAGGTTTAGGAATTTTTTTATGTGTTATTTCCAATGGCTGACTTACAAAGTATTGGCACAATGTGGGGCTATTGAGAATTCCCTATAGAAGGATGGTCACTGGTATCTCCTAGTAGGCTGAAAAATATTATAAGTAGGCAGTGTGTAGGCAAATTTTACTCTGTCCTTTTCTTGTAAAGGTATTTTGAAGAAACAATCTTTTAAATCAATAACTATAAGAGGCCATCCTTTTGGTAATAGAAAAAGCAGAGGAATTCAAGACTGTAGGGGGGACCATAGGATGAATTACCTTGTTGACAACTCTTAGATCTGTCACCATTCTCCATTTACCCCATTTTTTAAAACAACAAATACAGATGAATTCCAAGGGCTAAATGATTCTTCAATATTGTGAGCATCTTGTTGCTCCTGTACCAGCTGTTCTAAAGCCTGCAGTTTGTCTTCTGTTAATGGCCACTGTATAACCCAAATTTGTTTCTCAGTTAACCATTTTAAATGTAGAGCTGTTGGTACCTCTATAGGTTTGCTAGTTGCTTTAGGTTCTTGTACATCCCAAATGGCTGGTGACCTTTGTGTATAGTACCTTATAATATCCTTCCCAGAATTATGAGTTTCTGGGACTTCAGGAATGTTAATCAGAGTATGCTATTGCTGCAGCAGGTCGTGATCCCATAAATTCACTGAAATATTAGCCATGCATGGCCCCAACTTTCTTCTCTGTCCTTCTGGCCTTATGTATTTAACCCATCTCATGCTTTGCTTTTCCTTTAAAGATAACACCTCAATTTTGGACATTATTTGGATAGCATGCAGATTGCCTTCCTGGAGAGATACTCTATCTGTTAACCTATAACAACTTTTAAATAAATTTTGATTGTCAAATTTAACATTATGAATTCTTTCAGTTGATTTCTCAGTATCCTTTGATATGAATTCAATTTTGTATGTTAAATTAATGTTACCCTTTTCAATAGTATTATTTTTTCAGGTAACTTTTGATTTTTGATGGTATTAATCCTGTCAGTTAGCTGTTCATTATTAGTGTGTAAAGACTGTAACATTTCTAAATGTGCCTCATTCTTGACTCTGTTATCAAACCATTTTCTTAAGGATATAATATGAAGAAAAAAACTGAGTCTCAATACCCAATAAATGGATGTATCACCATAACTATATAAGCTTTGCAGAATACAATCCATAGTATTAGCAAAAAAGTTACTAAAATTTTCCAAGGTAATGTTGTCTGCCATTATATAACTTTCAAATTCATTGATTTATCAATTAATAAAATATTTTCCTGGTATGATGTCCAGTAAATTGTTTTAGGTGTAATAATCTTTATTGTCCAGTAGGTGTTGTGGTTGCAGAGTCACGACTAGCAGCACAACCTGGTGCCATGAACAGTCCTGAGCTGCTTAGGATTCCCTGCCTTGATGTTGGTTAAATACTAAGAAATATGCTCTCCTTGACAAATTAGAAACAATTAAATCAATTCCGTACACGGAGTAAGAAGCCCAGAACCCAGGAGCAGGGAGTAAAAACCGGAAGTTGTGCAAATTACCACGTGGCAGGGAAGGTGGCAGTGGGGGAGAGAAGCATGCCCATGCTTGGGAAATTTCGAAGTTATCACATGCAGTTAGGTCCACTGTGGTGGGGGTTTTACAAAAAACCACTTAGAGGTAAAAGCAAGTCAAGCGGGTAGGGGTGGGAAACTTTCTGGGCTGTGGACCATTTAGGCCTTTAAACTGATCTACCTGGTAGGTATGAAGTTTGGATCCATGTGGGCACCAGATGAAGAAGGACGGTAAAAAAGAAATCCCACATGCTCAGAATTGAGTATAATAAGAGGTTATTTATTTAGGGGTAAACTCATAGATCATAATTCTCTGCTGGAATGGAGAACAGCAACAGAATCCCACAGCCGAAGTGCTTTACGTTGGCATTTATAGTATAAGAGGCTATGCCAAAGTAGGCAGGTAACTTAAAGTCTACTTGTGGTAGGAATTCCTACAATACTGCAGCACTTCTATCACAGGGCTGTTTAGATTCTCTGAGATACTTCTTCTTATCCTATTAATGGGTTGTTAGCTGCACTCTCTCAAGCAGGATTAGGGATGGCATAACCTTCAAGAGCTCACCTTCAGTAACTGGCTTTTACCATCCAATTTCCTTTTCAAAAGCTTTGTAGTCTTTAAGTAGCACTAGAAGTTGGATTCCAAGTGCTCAAATAAAAGTATATGGGGGATATTACAGATTTAAACCAAATCAGATACAAATTCCATTCATAAGATTTAGTAGAAAGAATTGTTTAGACATGACATGGGCGTGAAGACAGACAGATGCATATGTGACATTAAAATAGTAAATACAGAAAGCTCCTTGTATACTTCTGAGCTTTTATATATAACAATGGTGAGATTTGAAGTAAATGACCAGTAGAAAACATTTTGTATGAGTGGTAATTGATCAATAGAATGTCTTTATGAAAAAAAAAGAAACATTTTGTATAAGTGGTAATTGATTAATAGAATGTCTTTATGAAAAAAGGGAAGATATGATCATTGAATTATGGTGAACAGGAAAATGACTGAGACTAAATATTATTTAATAAGGATACAAGACCTCAACATTTCTAGAATATAATACAAACTTCAATATTCTTTATTTTAGCAGAGAAGAAAAATTACTTAATATGGTGCAAAAATCACCATTTATAATGGGAATAAAGGAAATGATTAATACATTGAGCTTCATTAAGCTTAATAAGTTCAGTTCACTAAATTACATCATTAAGTAAGAATGAAAGTAGTTTAGTGTCATAGAGAATTGGGACACCTATAATCAATAAATATCTCATATCCAAAATGAAAAAAATTTCTGTAGACTATTAAGAAAAAATACAACTTAAAAAATGACTACAGTCATTTCACAAAGACATTATCTTTCAGTCAATGAATACTAAAATGGTGTTTAGTCATTTTACTAATTATCAAATGCAAATAAAAAGTACAGTGGTACTTCAAAATACTTTGTAATAGTTACACTTAATTATTTCAAGACAAGGTGCTTCCATATAGCCCTGCCTATCCTGAATGTAGACCAGGCTGGCCTTGAGCTCACAGAGATCCCCCACTGCCTCTGCTTCCTGAAACATGGGATTAAAGGCACACACCACCATTGCCAGTTATAGTTACATTTGAAAGATTAACACCACTTTATGCTCTAATTTTATTTCTGTTAGTGTGGTAAAATATCTTGACAAAAGCAACTTTGGGAAGAAAGAGTTTATTTTAGAACACAGTTCAGGTGCAGTCTATGACACCAGAAAAGCTAAAGTCTCAAGAACTTAAAAAGGCTTAGCCATGTCAACTCAATATTCAAGAGCAGAAACAAACAAATGCCCCCATACTTCTTGTTTGCTTGCTCACTTGTGCTTAGGTCAGTTTCTATGCTCACACAGTGCAGACTCTTTATGTAGGGAATTGGTGCAGCCCACTATGAGTTGGGCCTATTCACATCATTAATTTAAGACAGTCTTCTATAGATATGCCCACAGGCCAGCCCAATGTATATAATGCTTCACTGAGACTCTCCAACTGTTGTGTCCAGTGTTAGCCTGTATCTGAAGTAATTTTGGAAATCTTAGGCAACCTCATGGGAATACTACAGACTCAGCACCAGTTTTTAATCACAATTAATACCATTGTTATATATGCATACATTTATACTAGGACTCTATTTTCACTTCTGGGTACATACTAGAAAGAATTTGAAAATATGTATAATACAAAGTTTGTATAAGAACATCACAATAATTACCTTTAAGAATTAACAGTAGGAACCTTATAGAAAGAGAAACTGGGAAGTACACACGAAAGCATTGGCACAGGAGACCGCTTCCTAAATATGACCCCAGTGACACAGACACTGAGAGAAACAATTAATAAATGGGACCTCTCGAAACTGAGAAGCTTCTGTATAGCAAAAGACATAGTCAACAAGACAAAATGGTAGCCTATAGAATACGAAAAGATCTTCACCAACTCCACATCAGACAGAGGGCTGATCTCCAAAGTATACAAAGAATTCAAGAAATTGGGCATCAAAAGAACAAAAAATCCAATTTAAAAATGGGGTACATACTTAAACAGAGAACTCTCAACAGATGGATTTAAAATGGCCATCAGAGAAATGTAAATCAAAACAGCTCTGAGATTCCATCTTACACCTGTAAGAATGGCCAAGATCAAAAAAAAAAATTGATGTAAACTTATGCTGGAGAAGAAAGATGTGGGATAAAGGGAACACTCATCCATTGATTGTTGGAGTGCAAACTGGTACAGCAACTTTGGAAATAAGTATGGTAATTTCTTAGAAAATTAGGAAGCAACCTACCTCAAGATCCAGCAATCCCACTTTTACCCAAGGATGCACAATCATACTGCAAGAACATGCGCTCAACTATGTTCATAGCAACATTATTTGTCATAACCAGAATCTGGAAACAACCGAAATGCCCTTTACTGGAAAATGGATAAGGAAAATGTGGTACATTTACACAATGGAGTACTACGAAAAGACCTGTAGGACAAGAACTTCAAGTCTTTGCAAAAGGAATTGGAGAAAATATCTGAGATGGAAAGATCTGCCATGCTCATGATTAGTATGATTAACATTGTAGAATTTGCCACCTTACTGAAAGAAATCTACAGATTCAACACAATCCCATCAAAATTCCAACACATTTTTTTTTTTTTTTGCAGACAGACCTTGAAAGAACAGTACTCAACTTTATATGGAAAAAAATACAGGATATCTTAAACAATCCTGTACAGCAAGAGAACATCTGGAGGTATCATTATTCCTGGTCTCAAGCTCTACTACAGAGCTATAATAATAAAAACAACATAGTATTGACATAGAAACAGACAGGTGTATCATTGGAATCAAATCAAAGACCCAGACATAAATCCACACACCTATGGACACCCGATTTTCAACCAAGAAGCCAAATTTATATAATGTAAAACAGAAGTATCTTCAAAAAATGGTGCTGGCACAACTGGCATGTGGAAGAATGCAAGTAGATCCATATCTATCACTCCACACAAAACTCAAGACAAAGTGGATAAAATACCTCAACATAAATCTAGTTATGCTGAACCTGATAGAAAAGAAAGTGGGTAATAGCCTTGGACACATTGGCACAGGAGAAAACTTTTTGATTATACAAATTAGCACATATACTAAGATTTATAATTAAAAAATGGAACCTCATGAAACTGTAAAGCTTCTGTAAGGCAAAGGAAACTGTCAATAGGAGAAAATGGCAGCCTACAGAATGGGAAAAGATCTTCACTATTCCCATGTTTGACACAAGACTGATCTCCAAATATATAAAGAACTCAAGAACTTAGACATCAAAAAAACCCCACAAATAATTCCATTTAAAAATGGTCTACAAACCTAAGCAGAATTCTCAACAAAAGAATTTCTTATGGCAGAGAAGTACTTAAAGAAATCCTCAACACCTTTAGCCATCAGGGAAATGCAAACCAAAATGACTTTGAGATTTTATCTTATGCCTGTCAGAATGGCCAAGATCAAAACCACAAATGACAGTTTATGCTGGAAAGGATGTGGAGCAAGAGGAACTTTCCTCCTTTACTGGTGGGAGTGCAAACTTGTACAGCCACTGTAGCAATCAACATGGAAGTCTCTCAGAAAAACTGAGAATCAATCTACCTCAACATCAAGCTATGCCACTCTTAGGCATATACCCAAAGGATGCACAATCATACCACAAGGACACTTGCTCAACTATATTCATAGCAGTTTTATTCATATTGCCCAGAACCCAGAAGCAACCCTGATGCATCTCAATGGAAGAAAGGATAAGAAAAATGTACATTTACACAACAGAGTATTACTCAACTGTTAAAAAAGTGGCATCATGAAATTTGAAGGCAAGTGTATGGAACTAGAAAAAATAATAATACTAAGTGTGGTAACCTATACCCAGAAAGACAAACATGGTATGTATTCCCTCATAAGTAGATATTAACTATACCATAAAAGACAATCTTGGTATAATTCACAGACCCAGAGAGGCTAGGTAACAAGGAGGTTCATGGAGAGACACCCAGATCTCCCTGGGAAGGGGAAATAGAAGAGATTTCATAGATAGACTGGGGAGGGTGGGGGATGGGAGCTTGAGGGATCAGGTTGGTGGGGCAGAGGGAGAGAACAGCCCCACCCTATCGTTTTTCTGCCTAGTTATTTGCCATTGAGCTCTTTAATAGACTATTCAGGTGCAGGCGAGGTGAAAACAGTTGCAACACATCTTTACATAATTGAATAAATGTAGCATGAACAAAAATAATACACCTTTACACAGTTAAAGTAATATTCTTCAACATAAACAAATGCAGCACATCTTTGCAAAGTTAATATTCTACAACATTATCTTATCCCACTTTTCTAGTTTTTTTTTACCAGCTTATTATAACTCAAAATAAAGTTATTTTAATATTCTTTCTGGAAATTCTCACTGGTCTATTCATTAAATATGTCTGTTCCATAAGGAAGCCACCCCATCATATATTTAATAATATATAAAAGCTAATTATGTTTGATTATTCGTTATTAACATTTTGTGTTTCGTGATATGCTATTTGATGTATTTATTTACAATCTGAGTTACATTTGCTGCTACATCCAGGTTTCTGTCTGTCAGTTTTAAAACTTGTACCTGTGAAGTATTAATATTAAATGTAACACATTAAAATTGAGTACTAAAAACCTGAATGTAATTTTGCTCAATTTTTATACTGTTAGTGAAATAAAAGCCTGCTTGCTTTAATAATGAACTTGTCTAAATCTATTTCTATTTCTTCAAGAGATATTAAATACATCTCACTTTGTGATCAAAAATAAAGATATAATGATACAAAGGGAATTCAACAGAAAGAGGGTAGCATCCTCTATAAATAATAGCTTACAATAGGAACTACTTATATAAAATACACCTTATACCACTCTCAGAAGTCACCTTTAAAAGTATAATAACTGGCCTGCCAGAAAACCAGGTATCTTGCCTGCAGATTTTCTTTCCTCACTTAGTTCTCAGAGAGTCAATCCCCTAGTCTCATACTCAGTTCTGCAGCAGAACACATGTGGCGGTCTCCCCTGACTCCTATTGTCGTCTTCTGTGGATCCCACAGATCTTCCTCTCATGCCCTCACCCCACACTCACTGTGTCACCCCAGCCGCCAACCCTTACAAGGACAATGGCCTCTCCTCCTAGAGCAACAACTAGGATGAAGACTGATCCACACCTCTCATTTTCTTCCTTCAATTCCACCTCGCTCCCCCAGTCTCATCCCCAGCTCTGTAGCAGAAAAGCTACTGTAGTCTCCTTTTCCTCTCTGACATCATCCCAACGGAACACAAAGAACTTCTCCCCCAGCTTTCCTTCACCCAACTCATCCCAGTATTCTAGCTTCCAACACCAGTAGGCATTCACTGTTAACACACCAGCAGAGCAGGCCAGGTAAGCAGGTAGCACACAGTCATCACACTCTCCAAAATACCCAGAGAAGAAAGAAACCCTTGCCCAATGAAGACAAATCCAGAAATTAGCACCTAGACCTATAATCATACTGAACTCAGATATCCAGACGCCAGCGTAAAAACATAATCGATAATTGGAAGGGAAATATGTTTCCACTAGAGTCTAGCTATCATATCACACCAGGCCATGAATATGGTCACGTAGCTGAAATACAAGGAAAAGACATTAAAAATAACCGTATAATGATGATAGAGGTCCTTAAGGAGGAAATAAATAAATTCCTTAGTGGAATGCAAAAAAATACAAACAAGCCGGGCAGTGGAGGCGCACTCCTTTAATCCCGGCACTCGGGAGGCAGAGGCAGGCGGATCTCTGTGAGTTCGAGGCCAGACTGGTCTAGAAGAACTAGTTCCAGGAAAGGAACCAAAAAAAAAGCTACGGAGAAACCCTGTCTCGAAAATCAAAAAAAAAAAAAAATACAAACAAAAAAGAGGAAAAAACCCAAATGAAAAATAAATAAACAGTCAAAGGAAATGAATAAAACTGTTCAAGACCTGAAAATGAAAACAGGATCAATAAAGAAAACACAAACGGAAGGAATTCTGGAAATGAAAAATTTAGGAATTTAAAGAGTAACCACAGAGACAAGCTCCACTTACAGAATGTAAGAGACAGAAGAATCTCAAGCATTGAGTAAAAGACAGAAGAAATTGATACATCAGTTAAAGAAAAGTTATATCTTAAAAACCTCTTAACACAAAATGGAACACTATGAAAAGACCAAACTGAAGAATAATAGGAATATAGGAAGGATAAGAATTCTAGCTCAAAGGCCCAGAAAATATTTCTGACAGAATCATAGAACAAAATTTTCTTAACCTAAAGGAGATGCTTATAAAAGGACAAGAAGCAGATTGAACACCAAATAAATTGAAAGCGAAGAGAAAATTCCCTCACCACATAATAATCAATACTAAACATATGATACCAAGCATACATAACAAAGAAAAATATTAAAAGCTGAAATGGAAAAAGAGTAAGTAACATATAATGGCAAACCTATTAGAATTACACCTGACTTCTAAGTAGAGACTCTAAAAGCCAGAAAGACCTGGAAAGATGTGCTTCACATTCTAAGAGACCACAGACTCCAGTCCAGAAAACTATATTCAGAAAAACTTTCAATCAGCACAGATGGAGAAAATAAGATATTCCATGATAAGGACAATTTTGAACAATGTGTATCTACAAATATAACACTACAAAAGCTACTAGAATGAAAACTCCAACCTAAGGAGATTAACTACACCCATGAAATTAAAGAAATGATTTCAGACCAATAAAATCAAACATGGAAAGCACACACACACATGTACGCATGCACACACACAGCATACCATGATCTCAACCACTATCACCACCACCAACCACCACTGCCACCAAAATAACAGGAATCAACAATCATTGATCATTAATACCTCTCAGTATCAGTAGTCTCTCTAAAAAAAAAAGTAACAGAAAAACAGAATGGATATAAAAAAGTACCCATTCTTTTGCTGAATTGAAGAAACACACCTAAGCATCAAGGATAGGCATTACCTTAGAGCAAATGATATGTAAAAAGATACTCCTAGCAAAAAGACACAAGAATCAAGCTGGTGTTACCATTTTAATAACTAACAAACGAAACTTCAAATTAAAACTAACTAAAAGAGATAGGAAAGGACACTACATACTCATGAAAAGAAAACTTCATCCAGCTGAGATTTTAATTTTTAACATCTATGCCACTAACACAAGAGCACCCATGTTTGTAAAAGAAACACTTTTTTAAATTACATATTGATCCTCACACAGTGGTAGTGGAAGACTTCAATACCTCACTTTCACCAATGGACAAGACATCAAGACAAAAGCTAAACAGGAAAATTCTGGAGGTAAGAGACATTTAAATGAATTAAACCTAACAGATAATTAAAGAACATTTCACCCAAACACAAAAGAACATGTCTTCTTCTCTGCATCTCATGGAACTTTCTCCAGAGCCAATCACATATTTAGACACAAAGAAAGTCTCAACAGATAAAAAAATGGCAATAACTTCTTGTATCCCATCAGACCACCGTACATTAAAGCTGAATATCAATATAAACAGTGACAACAGAAAGTTAACAAATGTATGAAAACTGAACAAGTTTTATTGAGTGAAAAATGAGCCAAGACAGAAATTTAAAACAAGAATCTCAAGAATCAAATGAAAACAAATGCGCAACATGCCTAAACTTATGGGATACAATGGAAGCAACTCTAAGAGGCAAGTACATAGCACTAAGTGTCTACATAAAAAAGAGGAAAGATTTTATACTATCAACTTTATAGCACAACTGAAAGCTCTAGAACAAAAAGAAGTGATCACACTCAAGAGGAATAGATCGCAAGAAACACTCAAACTGAGATGATATTAGTAAACTGGAAACAAAGAGAACAATAAAAAATTTGATGAAACAAGAGTTGGTTATTTGAAAAAGTCAATAAATAGGCAAACTCTTATCTAAACTAACTAAAATCCAATGAAAGAATATCAATTTTCATGAAATCAGAAAAAAAGAGGGACATAACAACAATATGGGAGAAATCAAAAGGATCCTTAAAACATACTTTAAAAACCTGTACGCTATCAAGCTGGAAAATCTAAAAGAGATAGATAATTTTATCAATACGTGAAAATTACCAAAATGGAGTCATAATCAGATAAACAATTTAAATAGACATATAACCTCTCAGGAAATAGAAGCAATCATACATAATAAAGGCTTTTTACAGCAAGTGCATAGCCAAAATCAAATTAGATAAAGAGAAACTCAAAGCAATCCCATTAATGTCAGGAAGAAGACAAGACTGTCCACTTTCTCAATATTTATTCAATGTAGTAGAACAATAAGACAACTAAAGGAGTTCGAGAGGATACATACAAATTAGAAGGGAAAAAGTCAAAGTATAATTATTTGCAGAAAATATTGTATCTTCATATGATGCATATACATAAATTATCCTAAAAATTCTACCAGACACTCATTCAGCTGATAAACACTTTCAGCAAATTAGTAGGATATAAAATTAACTCACAAAAATCAGTAGTTTTCCAATATACAAGTGACAATTGGACTGAGAAAGAATTTAGGGAAGCACATCTTTCAACAGTAGCCTCAAATAATATAAAATATCTTATGGTAACTCTAACCAAGCCAGTGAAAGATCTGTATGATAAAAATTCAAGTCCTTGAAGAAAAAAAAAAACTGAAGAAGATAACAGAGATGGAAAGATGTCCCATGCTGATGGATCAGTAGAATTAACATAGTAAAATAAGCCATCCTACCAAAAGCAATCTAAAAATTCAAAGCAATCCCCATAAAAATTCCAAAACAAGTTTTCATAGATCTTGAAAGTATTTAACTTCACATGGTAAAGCAAAAAAGCCCAGATAGCTAAAACAATCCTGTACAATAAAAGGACTGCTGGCAGTCTCACTATTCCTGATTTCAAGTTATACTACCGGGCTGCAACAATAAAAATCACAAGATATTTGCATAGAAACAGATAAATTGATCAATATAATCAAATTGAAGACCCAGTTATAAATTCACACACATAGGGGCACCTGATATTTTTAAATAAAGTATCCAGAAATACACACTTGGATAAAGGCAGGGTCTTCAACAAATGGTGCTAGCCAAGCTGGATGTCTACATGTTAGAAAAATGCAAAAACATGCATAATTATCACCCTCAACAAAACTTAATTCCAAGTGAATCAAAGACCTCAACATAAAGCCAGCTGTAATAAACCTGATATAGAAGAAAGTGGGGAATAGCCTTGAATGGTTTGGCATAGGAAACAACTTCCTCAGCAGAACACTGATCGGGAAGGCACTAGGATGAACAATTAGTTAATGGGACCTCATGAAACTGAAAAGTTTCTGTAAGGTAAAGGATACCATCATTTGTTAAATGTGGCAGCGTGCATAATGGGATGTTTTTTAGCCAACTCTATATCTGATAGTTGTCTAGCATACACTGTATACAAATAACTCAAGAAACTAGCTACCAAAAAATTTAAATAGTCCAATTAAAAATGCGGTACAGTTCTAAAGAGATATTTTCCAACAGATGAAATTCAAACAGCTGAGAAAAACTTAAAAAGTGTTCACCATTCTTAGCTCTATTTATTTATTTATTTATTTATTTATTTTTCTGTTTACTTTTTGGGAGCCCACCATCCAGCTCCCTAATAAATACACAGAGACTTATTCTTACTTACGAATATGTGGCCTTAGCTTGGCTTATTTCTAGCCAGCTTTTCTAATTTAATTTGACTCTGTTTTGCCTCTGGGATTTTATCTTTCTTTTTTCTCTATATATTTCCTTTTTACTCATTTGCTGGCTATGTGCCTGGATCTCTGACCCCTGGAATGCTCCTCTCACCCTCCTTTTCTCTCTCTCTTTGAATTCTTTCCTAGAATTCTGCTCCTATTTATTCTCTCTGCCTACAAGACCCACCCATTTATCTCTCCTGCCTAGCTATTGACTATTCAGATCTTTATTAGATGAATCCGGTGTTTTAGGCAGGTAGAGTAACACAACTTTACAGAGTTAAACAAGTACAACATGAAAGAATGTAACACATGTTTGCATTACCAAACAAATATTTCTCGGCATAAACGAATGTAACACATCTTAAACTAATATTCCACAACATTTAGCAATTAGGGGAATGTAAACCAAAACAACCTTGAGATTCCATCTTACACTTGTCAGAATAGCTAAAATCAAAAACACAAGTAGCAATTCATGCTGGTGAGAATGTGGAGTAAGAGGGACACTCATTCTTTGCTGATGGTAGTGCAAACTTGCACAGCTCCTATGGAAATCAGTGTGACAGTTCCTCAGAAGAGTGAGAAGAAATCTACAACACACGATCCAGCAATACCACTCTGGCATATTCTGACAGGATGCTCCATCCTAACACAAGAACTCCTGCTCAATCATACTCATTGCTGCTCTATTCATGGTAGCCAGTTTTGTGCATGGTGATAGATATGGGTCTATTTTCATTCTTCTACATGTTGATATACAGTTATGCCAGCACCATTTGTTAAATATGCTTTCTTTTTTCATTTGATATTTTTTGCTTCTTTGTTAAAAATCAGGTGTTTGAAAGAGTGTGGGTTAATATCAGGGTCTTCTATTCAGTTCCATTGGTCCTCCTGTCTGTTATGCCAATACCAGGCTGCAGCTCTGTAGAAGAGTTTGAAGTCAGGGATTGTGATGCCTCCAGAAGTTCTTTTATTGTGCAGGATTGTTTTGGCTATCCTGAGATTGTTGCTTTTCCATATGAAGTTGAGTACTGTTTTTTCTAGGTCTGTGAAGAATTTTGCTGAGATTTTGATGGGCATTGCATTGAATCGGTAGCTTACTTTTGGTAAGATTCCCATTTTTACTATGTTAATTCTGCCTACCCAAGAGCATGGGAGATTTTTTCCACTTTGGTGTCTTCTTCAATTTCTTTCTTCAAAGATTTAAAGTTCTTGTCATACAAGTCTTCTACTTGTTTGGTTAGAGTTACTTCAAGATATTTTATGCTATTTGTGGCTATTGTGTAAAGTCATGTTTCTCTGGTTTCTTTCTCAGCCCATTTTTCAACTGAGTAAAGGAGGGCTACTGTTTTTTTTTTGTGAGTTAATCTTGTATCCTGCTACATTACTGAAAGTGTTTATGCATTGTAGAAGTTCCTTGGTAGAATTTTGGGGGTCGCTTATGTTAACTATCATATCATCAGCAAAGAGTGAGAGTTTGACTTCTTCTTTACCAAATTGTATCCCCTTGATCTCCTTTTTGGTGTCTTATTGCTCTAACTAAGACCTCAAGAACTATGTTGAATAGGTATGGAGAGAGTGGAAAACCTTGTCTTGTCCCTGATTTCAGTGGGGTCACTGTGATTTTCTCTCCATTTAGTTTGATGTTGGCTGTTGACGTGCTGTATATTGCCTTTATTATATTTAGGTATGTTCCTTATATCCCTACTCTCTCCAAGACCTTTATCATGAAGGGGTATTGTATTTTGTCTAAGTTTTTTTTGGCATCGAATAGTCAGAAAATCTTAAAAACTAAGATGCCTCTCAAGAGAATAATGGATAAAGAAAATGTGGTACATATTCACAATGGAATATTACTTAGCTGTTAAAAAGTCGCCATTATAAAATTTGCAAGCAAATGGATGGCTTTAGAAAAAAATAACCCCGAGTGAGGTAACCCAGACCCAGAAAGGCACATATAGTGTATATTTGCTTATATGTGGACATTACCTCTTAAGTAAATAATAACCAAAATAAAATTTGTAGACCCAGAGAGGTTAGATGTAGAGGAAGTGTCTAGGTTGGACACATGTATATCCCTGACAGGGAGAAATGGAATACATTTTCAAGTTGTATTAGAGGCAGTGGGGATGATAACAGGAAGATTAGGTAGGGAGTGAGAAGGACAATAGTATAATAATAATGGAAGAGGATGTGCGGAGATACATGTGGAATTGAGGATCATTTGAAAGATGATATAGAAACACAGTGTGGGGGAAGCTTCCTAAAATATATGAAGTGGTTCTAATTGAGGATATTGGGTCTTAACTGGACATCTCTTGTTAAACTAGAATTCCAGTAGTGGGACTTAACGGCATTCAATAGAATTCTTGGCCAAGTGGGGGTGGGTCACATCAAAATCCCTAAATATCCCAGGCTGCTGCTAAGACACCAGGTGTCTCTCAACAAACTGACAGTGGGGCCCCATTCCTCAAGACAACATCCATACAACTCAGTGAACATGGAGAAGTCCAGCTGGTGTTTGTATGAAACCTTCACCCCTACATTCTAAAGTCTTTGTTGTTGGAAGATATTCTGCAAGCTATTTAAAAGAAATGCAGACACAACCCAGCCACAAAACCCTTGACCTATAATCTGTCATGTTAGCATATATGCTAGGGAAATAAATGGTGGCACAGAACTTGGTGAAGTAGCCAACCAAGGTCTGATTTCACTCAAGACCCCCTTGACTAGATAGAACCCATATCAGACACTGCTTTGGTAGTCAATAACCAGAGAATAGATATCCTGAAACTTAGGGTAAAACCAAATAATACTGGTCTAAAATATGTATCAATAAAATGATTCCTAATGGTATTCTGCTATATTCATATAGCATTCAGTGTCTTATACGGCCATCACCAGAGATGCTTCTTCCAACACCAAATGGGAACAGATGCAGATTCACAACTGAACATTACTCAGAGAGAGTCTGAATTGGAGGTCTCCATCAAATCCCTTCTCTGAAGAGCTCATGGAACCCTGCAGAAGAAGAGATAGAAAGAGTGAAAATGCCACAGGGGATGGAGTACATCAGAAGAACAATATCCTCTGTATTAACTAAGCAAGGATCATATGAGTGCAGAGACTAAAGCAGCAAGCAGAGGACCTACAGAGATCTACACCAGGTTTTCTCTGTATGTATTATAGCTTATAGCTTAACATTTTTATGGAACTGAGTGTGTGAATGAGTGTATCTCTCATTATTAAGCCTGATCTTTGGACTCTTTTGAATTTGCCTTGTCAAACTTGGATGTGATTGCTTTTCTTTATCTTATTATATTTTATTTTTCATGTTTGATTGTTATGCTTTATAAGCCTGTTGCTTTCTAATGAGAGATATAAAGGGAATGGATTCAGAGGAAAGAAATGGGAGGAACTTGGAGGAATAAAGGTTGGTATCTCATTATTGAATGTTGAGCAAAACAAAAATAATAATACTCATGTGTATGAATGCTTGGCCCATAGGGAGCAGCTCCATTAGAAAGTTCAGCCTCATTGGAGTAACTGTGGCCTTGTTGGAGGAAGTTTATCACTGTGGAGTTGGGCTTTGAGTGTCATATATACTCAAGCCATGCCCAGTGTGGCAGTCTCTCCTTATGCTGCCTGTGGATCAGGACGTAGAACTCTCAGCTCCTTCTCCAGTTCCATATCTGTTTGCATGCTGCCATGCCCCACCATGATGATAATGGACTAAACCTATGAAATTATAAGTCAGCTTCAATTTCATAGTTTCCTCTGTAAGAGTTACAGTCAACACGATGCCTTTTCACAGCAATAGAAACTCAAACTAAGACAATACATGCATTCTGCTTTTGTTTTTTATTCTTCTTTCATACATTACATCATGACCATATTTACCCCTTCTTCTAGTCTCACTCCTGACATCCATTCTCCACAAGATCCACTTCTCCTCTGTTTCCCTTCAAATAAAAGAGGAGGCCTGCCAGGAAAACTAACGGAACAAGGCATAACAAGCTACAACAAGACTAAGGATAAATTCTCATATCAAAGCTGTATGAGGCAAGCCAGTAGGAGGAAAAGGGTGCAAAGAGTAGTCAGAAGAGTCAGAAACACCCCCACTTCCTCTGTTAGGAGTTCCATAAGAACAACAACCTACACAATTATAATGTATATGCAGAAGTCTTAGCTCAGACTCTTACTAGGTCTGTGATTATTGCTTCAGTCTCTGTAATCCTCTAACCCCCTGCTTAGTTGATTTTATGGGCTATGTTCTCATGGTGTCTTCAAGCCCTCTGGCTCCCACAATCATTCCTCCCCCTCTTCTTCAGCATTCCACTGGCTTCACCTAGTGTTTGGCTGTGAGTCTCTGCAAAACATTCCACCTATAATCTGTTCTGCCTGAAAGAAGTGCTGGGATAATGGTGGCATAGAACTTGTGGGAGGGGCCAGCCAATGACTGGTCCAACTTGAGACCCATGTCATAAGAGGAAGCCCACACCCGACACTGCCTGGATGCTGAACCAGAGGCTGGACAGCCCAGAAACTCAGGATAGACCTAATCATGACTGGCATCAAATAATTCCTAATGATATTCTCCTACATTCACAGATCAGTGCCCAGGCCAAATGTCATCAGAGAGGTGTGATCAAGCAACCAATGGGAGCAGATGCAGAGACCCACAGTCCATCATTGTCTTAACTAGCATGCTTGAGAATATACACATCTACACAATGAATAGCACAAATGCTAGCAGGAAATTGCTATGAGCCAGATGCACCTGAGATGTCTGTCTTTCAGTACTTGAATAAGTAATAAACCAAGGAGCACTCATAAAATTCCTTGCTTTTTAGCAGGACAAAAAAAGGAACTGTTAATATACATAACAGCATGGATGAATCTAAAATAAATGTTATTGAATGAAATCAAACTGCAAATGTTGATATCACGATTCCAATTATATGAGTGGTTGCCAAGAATTCAAAGGAGAAGAATGAAATTTTCATTGCTTTTCCAAAACAGCACTACCAGATAGAAAAGCCAAAATAAGCCAGTGGTACATCTCAGATTCAAAGCTTAACAGTCAGTATTCAATGCTGAATATAATAACATAATACACATGGATGAAATAATCTTATTGAGTAGGTGGAAGAAGAGCAGTTGACTCGTGGGAACTTGGAAGACTACTTGAGTCTAAAAGATCAAAAGGAATAAAATGGACATAAACTGTATCCTATTTAATAAAATTGTTTTCATGGAAAAGTGGATAGGAATCCTGAAAGTAATACATACATGCTGAAATTAAACAATTTAATTGTTTAATTGGAAGATAATTGGGGTCTTGGCTTCTCATTGTTGGAGTGGAAGAATTACAACAATTAAGGAGAGAAAGCAGGAATGACCCTTGCAGTAATGGATTGTAATTACTTTATGTTAAATATGGAAATTGGTTTGTATGCCTGCATGAGTTAAAATACTTTTATAAACATTTTTTTTACAGCTAAGAAGGCAGAGATGGAAAAAAATATAGAGTAACAATGAGACGTTCTACCTCATAGAACTCAGATTTTCATATTGTTCTCCAATAAGAGTAACCAGGGTCCCTAGAGAAATGTTAGCAAAGAGCATAAGTACAAAAAAAAAAACGAGCCTGGAGTGCTTTGCAGTATCAAAGTAAAGAAATAGTGAAGCACCAACAGACAATAATAGAGACATGTCACAGTCCTGAAACTAATTGAATGAATTCCCAATGATCAAAGTTGAACAAATACAACAAAAAGTAAGAGGACTTGTGTTAGAGACCAAAGAGTAAAACAAATATATTTAAACTAAACACATACTTCCCACCATACCCTCCCCACTCTGTCTCTGCTGCCTTTTGCTTTTTCTCTTTGTTAAACCTTTGACATTTTATTTCTTTAAACCCACACCTTAAGTATAATCATGAGAAAGCTATTTATAAAATATGACTGAAATATTTCACACTTATCAGTTAAGTACACTTCAAACTTCCCAAGGCTATTGAAAAGATGGAAAATCTGAGAAACTGTTGTGGCTAAGAAGAACCAGGAAAAAACTGATGAAATTGGATTTGTTAAGGTATACAAAACAGCAAAACAAATCTAGGAAATATGAATAAAGTATACCAGGCAATAGTTTATGAAATATCCACCTATAAATACAAAAAACCCCTTATAGACTATGCTTCCAAACGGGGTCCTAACTCCCAGTTATGTTCATTTCTATAGACTCAGAGTCAAAGAGCTTCCTTGCCATAGGCTAGCTCTTGATGAGCTAGGATGTAGGTCTTCTATTCAGCTGGCTTCCTGGTCATGCTACAGGATTTCCCCAGCAGCAAGATATCTCCACAGACCTGGCCTCTAGGCTTTCCTAACAAATCCATGATATAGAACTTCCCTTTCAGAGATAGATACTAAGAATGCTAATGGGACCCATTACTAAATAAATCCACATGTACCCAATTTTCATATTCTTTACCCATAAGTAGGAGAGAAAGCCAAGAACTTCCAACCATAAGTGTATCCACATTTTCCTCTAGCCAGCTTAGGGAGAATCCATGGATGTGCTGTTGAAATACTTTCTCTTCTCAAATCAATGTATAAATGCAATAGGTGCATTTATAAAAGTATATCAGTGCATGGACAGTAACACAAGACCTCAAGGACATCATCAAATAATTGGGAAAGCATCATACCATTCAATGAACAATACAACGATCTGAAATGCCTGACAAAGAATTAAAAGAAACACTCAAAGAAATTCTGTGGATTAAAACAAAGCATTCAGACAAGAAATAACAGCAAGAATATGATACATAAGCAAAATTAGAAGCTAAAAATAATATGAAACTGACTTAAAATTAGAGAGATGTTGGTTACTGCTAAGATACTACTACCATTATTGTATCCTTAAGGTTATCATGCCATGACAGGCAGTGTGATTCATAGCTACAAATTTTGGTTGCTTCCTCCCTTTGGAAGCTTGAACAATATTTTCTGGCATTAGGAAAGCCAATACTTGGAGAGGAAACATTCAGGTCAGATCTAGCACAGCATCCTCTGAGTCTTTTACCAGAAGTACATGGTGTCACCAGTCATAGAGATGGCTGAAGATAGAGATATCTTCAACTTTTGTGGTGAAACCAAGGGCAACAGCAATCACATAAATAGTTTTGGGGGTCACATGTACTTCCTTGTCTGACAACTCAAAAGAAGGTTTCTCATGCTTGGTACTGGGATATTTGTTAGACTTTGGCTCTTGTGGTGAAGCTTTGTCAGTGGTATAACTTCATTTAAATTAGCATGTGTAGATGTAAACATCTATATACTGTGTAATTTTAGCTAAATAAATAATAATATGAGTCTTTTTAACTTTTAACAAACTTCTTTTAGTGTTACTAGCTCTCATAACTCAATAACTATTTGTAAAAGAAGAAGATGATTATAGAAAACCACAACTGGTCACAAAGCAGAAAATAAATGAATACGGGATACCAACCCCAACTGATAGATCTGCAACACATCTCCTCTACCTAAGACTTAGGGAGCATCTTGAGAGAGGAGTCAGAAAGAGTGTAAGGGCCAGAGTGGTGTAGGAGGTTCTTCTGTTTATGTGTTGCTTTCATTGGTTGAATAAGGGGTGCATCCACATACTGAGACATTGGGGATGATCTATCAGGAACTCAACAAGGCCAGCTGGACTGGGTCTGAAAAAGCATGGGATAAAATCGGACTCACTGAACATAGCGGACAATGAGGACTGCTGAGAAGTCAAGAACAAGGACACTGGGTTTTGATCCTACTGCATGTACTGGCTTTGGGGGAGCCTAGGCAGTTTGGATGCTCACCTTACTAGACCTGGAAGGAGGTGGGAGGTCCTTGGACTTACCACAAGGCAGGGAACCCGGACTGCTCTTCTGGCTGACGAGGGAGGGGGACTTGATTGGGGGAGGAGGAGGGATATGGGAGGCGGTGGAGGGGAGGAGGCAGAAATCTTAAATAAATAAATAAATAAATAAATAAATAAATAAATAAATATAAAAAAAAGAAACTGTCTTGGCCTTTTGATAGGTCAGAACTTAGATAGGTGAAGTAGACCCACCTGAATGCTGGGAAGAAGAGCAATGTGGCAGATGCCATGAATCTCCTGCCTGAGATGGACGTAGGTTAGAATCTTGCCAGTTAGCCACAATCATGTGGTAATACACAGATTTAATAGAAATGGGTTAATAAAGATATGAGAGTTAGCCAATAAGAGGATAGAGCTAATGGGCCAGGCAGTGATTTAATTAACACAATTTCTGTGTGATTATTTTGGGTGTAAGCTAGCTGGGCAGCCGGGACCAAAAGCAGGCGCTCTCTCCTTCAACACCAGAGAAGCAAGATATCTCATGTGAGAATGTATCTTCCAGAAATGATAGGGAAGACATACATGATACCTCAAAAGCACAGCTGCTGAAGAGGACCTAAAGAAGACCAACACCACTAGGCATGCTAACTTGAGAAGGGAAATCTCATGGGGCCCCTATCATAGGCAAAACCAAAGGCAACTAACTGATACAGAAGGAAGTCCAAAATACAGTACCACAGAAAGTCCAAATAGTCAAAAGAACCTTGAACAATGATGAAACTGAGGGGATCACCTTATCTGATTTTAAAGTAAACGTAAAATTATCTTAAGTCAAGCAATATCATTTTGATATTAAAAAGCAAACCTGTTTTGATTGAGGAGTGAGTAGCATAGCCACGGGAAAGTTGTCCTTAGAACCCACACTCAACTCTTACAAAACCAACCCTAATGAAATACAAGGGGTTACCAAAAAGAAAATGAAAAAGTAAAACCCAATATTTAAGTTTGAGTGGGGCTTGTTTGAAAGAACCGGGTTTGGTAAGAGAGAGAAAGGGGAATGGGGGAGAATGGGAGAAAGTCAAGTGCTTTGTAAATGTATTTTATATGGATGAAGTTATGACAAAATACACAGAACATCATCCATCCCAAATAGGGGTATTAGTAACAGCACCGAAAATTAAAAAAACAAATTCTTTTCTTGTCTGTCAATTAATCTGCAATAACAGCAGGGAAAAAGGTCCTTCAATAGCTGATATTTTGCATATTAACATATATACACAGCATAGAGATACCTGAATCTTAATACTGCAGAATATCCTATACCAATGGTAAACATATTTGATAAACTGATACTTACATAATTCGCTTTGAATATTCCCTCTAAACTTCAGGCTTATTTTCTTTAGTTTGGGTGGTTACTTACATAAAATTCATTTTTGTATGAAACAAATTCAGTGAGATGTTTTTCCCTCTTGTTTTTATGGTATGGATGAATAACACTATAAAAATTCAAAGTTAGTCTGCTTCAATGTTTATAGGATCATTTAAATGTGAAAGCTATTTAGATACTTTGAAGAAATAACCTCCATGCTTTTCACGGTGAATGACAAGCTGAGGAACACAGAATGATGTGTTTTACCTTTGTGTTTCCTGTAACAAATTCATCTCACCATTGGGCACTCCAGAAACACTCAAATTGTTTGACTGCAACTGGGAAATGTGGAGGTCCCAGTTATTGTGGATAAGAGAGTTTTTAGTGAGAGCTTCAGTGGCTTTGTCCTCTGACTTTTAGTTATAAAAATGGGTTTTACAAAATTGCATGATTTGAACCTTCTTAAAATTTTACCTTTTTGTCAGAGATTTCTAGACATAATTTTGGGATTCTGGAGAATAACAAATATGAAAACATACAACAAAGAATTGAATAAAATAAATGGAATTAGGCAATAGTCAACATCATTTGAAGGATCAAAAAGCATTCAAATCATTTTTAAAGCCGAAGTAAATCCTGTGTCAATGTAACATTATAAGACTTTAATAATTACAGAAAAATTTCACTTTTATATATGTACAATCGTATGAAATCCACTTTGTAACTTATTTTATAATGAAAATATAAGGGAAATGTTTAAACATTGCCAACTGGTCTTGTAGATTCTGTGTCATATTAAGATATGCTTGCTATTTGATGACTTCTTGTTGGAAGATGAGAAAGGTATGTGTGAGCCTTACCTCTTACAGAGGGAGGGATATAAATGAGTACCTTTGGTCTCTCTTAAATATATCCCTCCTTATATGACCATGCATTGGCTGAGGAATGTAAAATGAACTAGGAAGGGATTTATGTTGAGGTCTTTGATCCATTTGGTCTTGAGTTTTGATCATGAATTCAAGACTGGAAACAAACTGTTCTTAAGAGTAGGTTTCTTGCCCAGCAGTAGATGGCTAACAGAAAATTAACTCAATGGCATCTTGAGGTTCATTGTCTCATAATGTCATGTAAGGGCTTTTCGCTTTTTCTTTTTCTTCTTCTTTTTTTTTAGTTATCTTATTTTTTATCTTTATTTTATTCAAACACATTTTTTCTTCTCTTTTTCTACTACATAGGTTTTTGTTTATAGTTTATGACTTCCATTTTTGTGTTTTTATGGGTTTCCTGATTGCACAAAACAGTGGATCTCTGCTTTTTGTGACTTTTTTTGTTTATTTCTTCTGTTTATTCATTTTTGTCCAATTATTATTATTAGTTTTTGTTTTATTTTATGTTTTTTTATCCCTTGGAAGCCTCTTTGGATTTTAATGGGAGATAGGAAGTGGATCTGAATGGGAGGGGAGGTGGGGAGGATCTGGAAAAAGCAGAGGGAGGAGAAACTGTAATAAGGATATAATATTAAGAAAAAAATAAATCTATTTTCAATTAAAAGAAAACATTAAATTGATCCTCATTGTGCACAGATTCCAGTTTGTCTAGTGGTCAAATGAACTTTTGGTTTCCTAATAAATACCTCCAGTCTTTTCATAGTGTTTTTTGAACCCGTGGTGGGATTTTTGTGTATTCCAGTTCATGAATTCCAAGCTGTGGTACAAGAAACTCCATTGCTTTAAGGTTTCTGCTCTAAAGAGTAAAAAGCGCCCTCTTAATTCTCTGTCTGAGAGCATTGTATCCTTTTACAGGGTAACTCTATTGAAACTTTTTATATATGTGAATGTGTATCTATTTTAGGAAGCTTCTACAGTAGTAAGTTTTTATCTCATTTTTTCAACAGAGTTTTAATGCTAGGTCTCATAGATGCTCAAACACCACAAGCTATTGTCATTTATTTCAATTACCTTACAAACATTGATGAAGACATTACACCCTTGAGTGCCATGCACAGCATGCAGAAATCAAGGTGGTCCTGACAAGGAAACTTCTGCTATCCTGGCTAAATTTTTCTCCTGGAAGCAGCTATATATTCTATTAGAGGAGAGGATTAAATTAGCAACTTTTCTTAGTCATGGCCTCTGAAAGCTATAACCACTGGTCTGGCAAGACATTCCAGTAGTTGCAAACTTTTATGAGAGTAATCTATCCCTCTCTGGTTAGAATTAAGGCCTGTTTCACAAGAAGAAACGAAGATATGATATTGTTTATTAAGGCCAAGAACCTCTGGCTACACAATTGTTGGGCCCTTGATGTGGGGGAGTCGACTACTATAATTCTGCTAAATGGACATTTTGTTCCACTGACTCCTCATGGAATAATTATACCCATATATTAGTGAATCTCTCAACACTCATCAAAGAAGTTTCCATTTGCAGGGATGGAGATATACCTGAAGATCCATTTAAGGTACAGAGACTAAGAGACTTGAAATGCTTCAGATTAAATGGGTCATATATATCACATCCCTTCCTACCCAGTCTGAGGGATCTGTAGAAGGGTTGGGGGTTTGAGAGATAAAGGTGACAAATGACTACAATGTAACAATGTGTTCTGAACACAAGAAGACAGCTGTGCATATGGACACATGGCAGTTGTAACCGTGGACACAAGCCTTGCTCAAACTTTGGACAAATGAAATGACAGTAATAAGGCAGGGATGTTAACACAAAATACTATTTTTAGATAGGAAACTACTGAAAACTGAGATAATGGAAGAAGGAGAGTCCTTTTTCTTTAAGGGTGTGGCCCCTGGTAGGTCAACCACATTCCTCTAGATGGTCACATACTCAAGAGTCTATGAGCAGCTCAAATTGTACTAGTAAGTTGTAGAAAAGAAAGGAACACAGAGTTGTTCTGGTAGGCAACGGGAGAGGAGACCTGTGAGAATTTGGGGAACAGTTGTGAGTTTGATCCAAACACAGTGTATGAAATCTTCAGAGAATAAAAACATTTCTTAAAGTGGCCTTTGAGGTGTTGCAGGTTGTTTCCTTGTAATTTTTCTATTTTAATGACTTCTAAGTGTAGTGCTGAGGAGACTCAGGAAGACTGATGTTCCTGTGGAAGATGTGTCAGTTTCCTTTAAGCAAATGTTAGCGTTATGCTTGAGAATTCATTGTTAGTATTTCAACAGAGTACAGTCAGAACAAGTCTTTCAATAGAAGCACAAACAAGGCAAGACCAAATGTTCTACAATTGGTGGAAATTTGATCAGAGACTTGTGGAATTCTATTTCTGTGTTTCCCCCAAGAACAGTGATTTTTATATTTGTTACCTTCACTCTGTAAGGTAATTGAACAAAATTCTGTAAATGGCAAAATGAACTGTACCGAGAAAACACTAAACAATCAAATCATGGTATAGCAATGCCACAACAAAAACAAAACAAAAGACCATAACAACAACAAACCAATCAAAAATTCAAACCCAAACCAACCAAGAAACAAACAAAAAAACAATTGATGAAAACCCTCTAGACCTGGAAGTAAGCAGTATTCTTTAGCAAAAGCAAGAAGATTCCATCGCAAGAAAAGTGGTAAGTTTGCAAAAGTAAAATAATTAAGCCATGTGTATTTAATAGTATTTAATACATAAAACAAAATAAAGCTGAAAGAGATCCATAGTCAGACTTAGAGATTTCATTTGATCTCTTTCAACAACAGAAGGAGATATTTAATAGCCACAAACTACAAAATATCTCAACAACTTCAGTGAGCAATTTGATTTAACTGAGAAATAGACACTTTCTATCACCACAATATTCGCTACTCTTCCTAATTGACATGTCTGTCTGCCACTTACCAAAATTAACTGCAGGAGGGGTCATCAAAAAGTTTCAAGGAATCATAAAACAATAGACAGAAAAAAAATCATTCCTGCTTTCAGTGGAACTAAACTAGATAGAAATCAACAACCAAAAGGGATCATTAGAAAATTCTCCTTGATTAAAAGTTAGGCAACAAAGTTAAATTATTTACAGCCTACAGAATAATCAGAACAAAACAATTAAAATGTTTTCAATGGAAGGATTTTTAGAAGAGCAGATTTATGAGATACAGATAAAGGTGGCTAAGAAGTTTAAGGCTCACCTTAATAAAAAAGAAAAGAAAAAAGATTCATATCAGTGATTTATTTTCATCTTAAGAAGTTAAGAAAATACATAAAATCAACAAATTGAAAAAAAATAAAGACAGATAAAAGAGAAAAGAGATACAAAAGAAAAAATTCTACTAGTAAGCTAAAATATACTTTTTTTTAAAAAAACTATTAAAAGCACCAGTAAGTCCACAGCAAGACTACACCAAGAAAGAAAAGGAAATGCAAAATCTCAATCGTGGGAATGAAATGAGGCAATCACCATGGAGTCTACAGACAGTAAACTCATGGGATGAGGGCATTATGACACCAATTTGCAAATAAATTGTACACAATAGATGAAATGGAAAGACATTTCTTTTGAAAACACATTTTATTGTAACCAACACAGAAATAAATAGAAAGTTAGAACTATACTATATTTATAGACAAGTTGATTTTGGAGCGACTTTGAAGCCCGAATATCTTCAGAACTATTTTCTAATGTTTCAGGAAATACAAAGGTGAACTTTATAAAACCTTTTTCAAGAAATGGAAGTGGGAACATTCCCATCACATTTTATGAGGCTAGAATAATCTTGATGTCGACCTGTCAAGGAAAGAAAATCACAGGTAGTTACTTTTAGCAATACAGGGATGAAAATTACATATGAATAATAAGAAAACACATACAATGGAATCAGAATTCCATATGAGTTTCAGTTCATGACAATGTCTTGATGTAGAATGAGCTTAAATTTCATTATAAATTTTATTTTAAGAGGAGCCAAACCATATAATCACTTTAGTAAATGCATAAAATATAGTAGAGATAAACATTTACCACTCTGACCTCCAAGTTGTATTATATTAAGGGATAAATGATAAGAGTTTATCCCCACACTTGATACACAGCACATGTTTGCTTAAAATTCCAATGTTTCTTTCTGCACAGACTATTTTTTCTGTTACATTAAAATGTTTTATTGTAAATGGTATCCATCTTGGAACTATTGCTTCAAAGTCACTATATGATTAAATCGTATGGGAACTTAACACTGTCTATGACACTGCCCTATGGAAGTCCTCACACATTGTTGGGAAGAGTGAAAACTATGTGAGTAGTTCACTCTGCTCAGAACAACTGAGGCTTGTTACACTTTTGCTCTGACCTACTTGCCCATGCAGAATAAACCTCATGGAATCAAAAATCCCTTTCAAACATCATATTAGAATGCTCACAATCCTATTGTTTCTGATAACTTCAAACAAGAAATGACCCAACTCTCCACTATATAAGGATATGCAAGGAACCATTCATAGTATGGATTATTATTAAACAAAAAAGGCATAAACTTTATTTGAGAGATAGAAACAGGATGATTTGATTTCAAGATCTGCCTGTGTAACATGGCAAAATCTTGTTTGTAAACCTAAAATATAAGCTGTGTATACACAAAACAAAATGAAAAAAATCCACAACATTCTACTATTGAGGGAAATTCTTAAATGTAATAGCTTTGCAATGAATAATTCAGCTTCTGTGAATTTCAGGTAGAGTCAAATGAATCACTGGTGATGGGATAATGGTCTCTGGCACACAGGAGGGCAGATTGAAAAGGAAGTGAGGCATCTTTTGGGATGCTGAAAATATGTTGTATCTTAATCGGAATGCTGGCTGTATGTTTACATGTTCATACACGTGTATTACAGACCTTATAGTGTGTTAGTCAGTTTTCTGTCACTATGACACAAGAAAATCAGATTATAAAGAGAAAACATTTACTTTGGCATGTAATTTTCGACGTACCAATAGATGAATATTTGGTTCTGTTTCTCTGGACCTGTGGTGAGGCAGTACATTATAGAGGGAACAAAATTGTTTACATCATGATCAAGAAGCAAAATAAAGGAGGGACATGGATCACTGAAGTTCTGTTTAGGCATAGACTCCTAATGACATACAGACCTGCAGTGTACGGTACAATTAAACCATCCATCACTTTCATGATATCACCACTGAGGGTACTGATCCTTAACACATGTGCCTATCACTTCATGATAGCACTGTGGGTACTGATCCTTAGCATGTGCCATTGAGGGAAGCAGGATTCAATCCAAGGGAATATCTCACCATATATAAATTGTCAACACATATTTTTTAATGTAAAACTGCACGTCTTTATTTTATGAAGTTGAAAAATTTGCTATAAGTTAAACTATTCTTTAATTTTATTCAGTCTGAATTCTAGAAAGCACACCATTGGTTGTGAGGGTGTTAATATCATTTAGTTTTTAAAAAACTGTAAGATGATTTTGATGGTTCTTAACTCATAGGGACAATAATAAAAATCCATAGGCTTATATTTATATTTCTCAATAGTAGCTCAGAGTAGCCTGTAATTCTATAATCTTAGACTTCAAAGTTTTAAATATATATATATATATATAATTATAAAAATTATCATTTGTATAGGTAACATTTACAGTACTGGGCTATGATGTTCCGTAAGCCCAATATAATGAAATTCTTTGGGAACTCTCCAGCCATGCTGGCTAGAGAGAGAGGCAGGAGTTTTTCATGCCTTTGTTCTTCCTCCTCTCTTCCAAAACCAATCCCCCAATCTCACCTACAGTTCTATAAAGGACCCCTTCTGTGGCCTATCCTTTCTCTCTGGCCACATCTCCAGAAAATCATACAGATCTTTTCTTACAGAGTCCTTAACCCCCTATCCCTTTGTCTTGGTGACCACTCCCACAGGCACTCCCCGGAAACCCAGCTGGCAATGCCAGAAAAGGAGGCAGATTGACCAGAGAAGCAGGTAGGTGATCTTCAGACCTTCACTCTTCCTCTTTTTCTCCAATCCAACCCTCTAGTGTCATCCCCAGGTCTGTAACTCACTACCTGGCTGTGGCCTCTCCTCCCTCTCTGTCCCCATTCACCAGCTACTAAGCAGATCCTGGTGGCACACCCTCCTGCCCCTGCCCCCCCCATTGCAGATACCCTTAGATGCATTCCTTCAAGCTCATTTTCCTTACTAAGGGTCAGATCCCAAACCTAAAAATGGTTTGTACTTGTAAATCCCATTAGCCACACATAGCAAAGATCCCAGAAACATTTCTCACCAGGCAACCCACAGCTACCACATTCTCCTAAGAACCAGAATGGGCAACCAAGAAATGGTGTCCAACAAGTCAAGACCAGATATTTGCACTGTTGTAAAAGGAGCAGCAGGCCACTTCCTGCCGCCTGGCTCCTGGCTGCCTGGCTAGCTTATACCCAGAAATAACAACACACAAATTGTATTTATTTAAACACTGCCTGGCCCATTAGTTCTACCCTCTTATTTGCTAACTCTCACATCTTGATTCAACCCATTTCTAATAATCTGTATGTCACCACAAGCTCGTAGCTTAATGGGAAAGATTCAGCATGTCTGACCTGGCAGCTTCATGGTGGGCGGCTCTCTGACCCTGATTTCTTTCTCCCAACTTTCTGTTCTGTCTACTTAGCCTATCTAAGCTGCTGTTTTATCAAAAGGCCAAGGCAGTTTCTTTATTTAACCATAGAAAGAAGACCCTTCTACACCACTGCACCTAGAATTAGCATCATATCAAACCTAACTGCCTAGATACTAACACAAAAACACACTAATGATAGTCAGGATGCTATGTCTCCACTATAGTTCAGCAACCCTACTACAGTAGGCCCTGGAAAATGCAATATAGCTGAAGCATAGCAAGGACTTCAAAATAGCTTTTATGAATATGTTAGTGGTCCTTAATGAGGAAATGAACAAATCCATTAAAGAAATCTATGATAACACAAACAATGGAATGAAATAAAAAAAAAACAGTTCATGACATGAAAGTGGAAAGAGAATCAGTAAAAAAAAAAAAAACCCAAAATGTGTGAAATCTGGATATGAAAAATTAAAAACACAAATAGGAAATTCAGAAGAAAACCTTACCAATAAAATAGAAGAGATATAAAATATCAGGCATTAAAAACAAGATAGAAAAAATAAAGACACCCATAAAAGAGTAAATATATAAAATTTCTGCCCGAAAACATCCAGAAATTCTGCAATACTATAAAAAGTCCAAATCTAAGAATAATGGAAATAGGCATAAGAAAACAAACCTGAGTCAAAAGCATAGAAAATATTTTGAATAAAATCCTAGAAGAAAATTTATCCTAATTAAATAGAGGTGGCAATCAAGATGTCAAAGGTATACAAGATACCAAACAGACTGGACCAGAAAAGGAATTTCTCTGGGGATGCATTAAGCAAAACACTGAACACTCAGAACAAAGAAAGAATATTAAAAATGTCAAGGGAAAAATCAAGTAAAATATAAAGGCAAACCTATTAGAATAACTGCTGACTTTTTCTTTATGGAGACTCTGAAAGCCAGAAGGTCCTAAACAGCTGTTGTGCAAATTCTAAAAGACTACAGATGCCAGTTCATACTACTATAGCCAGCAACATTTTTAGTCACTATAGATGGAGAAAAACATCCCTGATAGAAACCAATTTAAGCAGCATCTGTCTACAAATCTAGCATTACCAAAGGCACTAGAAGGAAAACTTCAACTTGACAAGGCTAACAATACCCAAGAAAGTACAGGAAATAAATAATATCAGACCATAAAATTAAACGAAGGGGAGAAAATCCCATACCAGCACAATAAAATAATGACAATCAAAAAACACTATTGATTGATAACTTTTAATATCAGTGATGGTATTAATTTCCCAATAAGAAGATACAGACTAACAGAATATGTGATTCATTCTTCTGTTTCATCCAAGAAGCACACCTTATCATCAAGGACAGACATCACCTAAGTTAAAAATTTAGAAAAATATAATCAAAACAATGGACCTAAGAAGCAAACTGCTCTAGGTATTTCATATGTGACAAAATAGAGTTACAATAAAAACTAATCAGAAGAGAGAGGGAAGGCCAGCACAAACTCATCAAAATCGAAATACACCAAGAGAATATTACAATTATTAGCATGTATGCACCAAATACAAGGGTACCTAAATTCATAAAGGAGATAGTATTACAACTAAAATTACATCTTGACCCTAACAATGATAGGGGTGATTTCAATATAAAGGTGCTCACCAATATACAAGTCATTCAGATAAAACCAAACTTTCAGAGAAATGCTGATGCTAAATCAAATAAATCAAATTGACATAGCAAATATGTATAGAACATTTTATCCAAACACAAAAGAATATACCTTCTTCTCAGCACCTCATGGAACTTTCTTCAAAACTGACCACATAATCAAATACAAAGCAAATCTTTTTTTTTAACTCTTATAAAGGAAAACATTTAATTGTGGTGGCTCATTTCCAGTTCAGAGTCCATTATCATTACAGTCCACTATCGTCATGGCATGAAGCAAGGCAGCATGCAGGCAGACATGGAAGATACAAAATACCATGTTGTATCCTATCTGACCAGCACAGACAGATTTAAACTGGATATTAGCAGCAACAGAAACAATAAGCTTACAAACTCATGGACACTGAACCAATCACTAACTAATGAAAACAAATGGGTCAAGAAAGAAAGTTCTTTCTAGAATTAAATGAAGATAAAAGCACAACATACCCAAACTTATAGGGACACAATGAAGATGCGTCTGAGAGGCAATTTTACAGCAATAAGTATCAACATTAAAAAGAATTGGAGAAATCTCATACTGATAACAATACAGTATACTTGAAAGCTTTAGAAAAAGAATAAATGACACCCAAATGGTGTAGATGGCAATAAATAATAAAACTCAAGGCTAAAATCAATAAAATAGAAACACAAAATCAATTCAAAGAATCAGTGAAATTATACGTTGTTTCTTTGAGAAAGAAATCAGTAAGATGGACAAACCCTTAGCCAAATTAACTAAAAGAGAGAAAAGATGTGAATAAAACTACAGACAAAATAGGGGCTGTAACTACAGATACTGAGGAAATCCAAATAATCATAAGGACATACTTTTACTTGCATTCCACCAAATTTGAAAATCTACAAAAGATAGATAATTTTCTAGGTATATACCATTTATAAAAGTTAAATCAAGATCAGCTACGCAGTTTAGACATACCTATAGTGCCTAACTAAAACAAACAAAACTAGTATTTTGATATCTTTCAAGCCAGAAAATTCCAGATCCAGATGGTTTTAGTGGGGAATCCTACCATATTTCCAAAGAAGAGTTAATGCCAATACTCATAATATTTTTCCACATAATAGAGTCAGAATCAGCATTACTGAATTTGTTTTATGAAGTCACAACTGCCTTGATATGCAAACCACATAAAGACTCAACAAAGAAAGAGAATTACAGTACAATTTCCCTTATAAATGCTAAGATTCTCAGTAAGATATTTGCAATCTGAATCAGCATCACATCAAAATGGCCACCCGTATGGCTACAATCTAGAGATGAGAGATGGTTTAACAACAGTAATTTGATAAATGTAATCTACTATCGAAACAGACTAAAAGACAAAAAATGCATATCACCTTATTAGATGCATAAAAAGCCTTTGACAAAATACAACATGCCATTGTGATAAAAGTCCTAGAGAGATTCAGGATACAAGGAATATACCTCAACACAATAAAGACAATTTACAGCAAGCCCATAGCCAACAAATATTTAAATGATGAGAAGCCAAAGCATTTCCATTAAAAACAAAAATATGACCATATTTTTCACTCTCACCATACCTATTCAACTTAGTACTTGAAATCTGAGCTTGAACAACCAGACAACTGAAAAAGATCAGGGGGATACAGGGAGGAAGTTAAGTAGTCAAAGTATTAATTTTTGCAGATGATCTGAAAGTATATACAAGTGGCCCTAAAAATTCCACAAGAAAATGCCTAAAGCTGACAACCACATTTGAGTAAATTAGCATGATAGAAAATTAAATCACAAAATCAGTAGCCTTCCTATATTCAAATGACAGTCTGAGAAAGAATTCAGGAAAATATTTTTTTTTCCACATCATCAAAGAATATACACTATATTGGGGTAACTCTAACCAAGCAAGTGAAAAACTTCGATGATAAAAATTTTAAGACATTGAGGAAATTGAAGAAGATAGTAGCAGACAGAAAGATCTCATGCTCATGGATCAGTAAGATTATTATACCAAATGAAATCTACAGATTTAATGCAAATCATATCACAATTCCAACACAATTCTTCACAGATTTTGATATAACAATTTTCAGCATTATATGGAAATAACAGAAACCAGAATAGCTGAAGCACATCTGAATGATAGAATTGCTGGAGGTAACAATGTCCCCAGTCTCAAATTGTACATCATAGCTATAGGAAAACAAAAACAAAAACAAACCAAAAAACCAAAACACTCTAAGCAAGCAAAGAAAAAGAATAAACAAAAAATCCACAATCAACCAAACAAATAAGCAAACATGTCAAAGCCCAAGGTATTGGCTTAGAAAAAGACAGCTTGATCAATGGACTAAAACCAAAAACTCAGACATAAACCTACACATCTATAAACACCAGAGTTTTGATGAAGTAGCTAGAAATACACACTGGAAAAAGATAGCATCTTTAAACTTTGGTGCTTGTCAAACTGGATGACTGTAGGCTTCATGCAGAAGACTCTAAATAGAACCATCCTACACATAGCTCAACTCCAAATGGAACAAAGACTTGAACAGAAATCTAAGTACATTGACCCTAATAGAAGAGAAAGTGGGAGAATAACCTTGAACTCTTTTGTTGGGGACTGTGGACCCCCAGACCCCGAATTTCCTGTTACTTCCTGCCTGCTGGAGTAAACAACTTGTTTTGCAGCTGCTCTGAGCAGGAGATCCTCAGGAGTTCCTGATGGCAGGGAAGTGGTTTTTACTGGGCTTGTAACTGAGAGTTATGGGGTGACCATTAGTCAAGGAGACCTTATATAAGCTTCCCTGGAACACAATAAAGGGGGCATTCTTGGAACATTCTTGGAGTTACCTCTGTTTCTCTATGTGTGTGTTTCAATCTCCAGCCCCTTGTCTGGCTTTTGAACCTAATACAGTAGAATTTTCCTAAAATATATAGATATTTTAAGGTAATCTAAATGAAATCTTAAATAATGGAGAAGACAGAGATGACACAATTGGATATCTCTTGTCACCTAATGAAGCTTCCAGTTCTGGGAATGGGTTATATCTAATTGAATTCCTGATTGTGAGGTCCCATGTGAACTGCCAAACAAACCATGCTATTGCCAAAGGCTATTGATAACTACCCATAAACAGATGGTAAGGCCCTATGATTGAAGAACTCAGTGAACATGGAGATGTCAAGCTGATCCATATGTTGAGCTGGTACCTATTAGAGCTTTCATTCCTAGATTATTTATTATTCATGATAGTGGAAGATACTTTACATGCTACCAAAGGAAAAAAGTAAGCACCAACCCATCTGTAAACCCTTCAGTCTACAAGAATGACTTGCTTATATGACATGCTGGTACAACAAAGGAACAAAGCTTGTGGAAGTAACCAACCAATATCTAATTTGAGTGGAGGTCCACTACATGAAATGGAGCCCATACCCAGAATTGCTTGTGTGGCTAATAATCTGAGACTATAGTGGCTAGGGACCTAGGAAAAGAACAAATACTTCTTTTGTGCTAAAGGAATGTAGCAATAAAATGACTCTTAAAGTCATTCTTCTATACTCATAAACCCATGTCTCATTCAGCCATCAGCAGAGAAGTTCCCTCCTTCCGCACTGGCAACAAATACAGAGAGTCACAGCCAGACAATATGCAGAGTGTGAGAGACTTTGAAACACTCAGGCCTTAAAGGAATGTCTTCATCAAATACCTCCTCTTGGGGCTCAAGGAACTTTGCAGAAGTGGAGGTGAAAATAGCGTAAGAATTGGAGAAGTTGGAATCAAGGTCTTCTAGACTCTAGAGAGCTGGCATAAATATGAACTCACAGAGACTGTGGTAACATGTACAGAGATTGAATAGTTCTTTAACAGATGGGGTCCTAGGTCTGAAAGAAGTGGATGCATGCCTCCATCTGTAACCCAAAAACTATCGACAATCAGTAGCTACTTGCAAATGAAAAATCGGTTTGTTTCAATGATATCTCACCGGGTGAACAAACTACTCTTAAGGGTAGGCCCCATGCCTTGCAGTAGATCGCCAACACAAAATGAACACAATGGCCTCTTTGGAATTTCTTATCTCATATAGTTGAGTCAGAGATTTTTTTTTTTTGAAATCTTACAGGTCTTTCATGTATATATTATTTATTTTTGTTTTTTGGGTTTTAATGGAATTCCTGGGTGTTTGCATATGAGCATCTTGTGTTTTTTTTTTTTTCCTGGCATATGTGTCTATGAGATCTTATGCTTTTTCTTTGGCACATTTTTTTCTTGTTTGGTTGTTATGTTATGATCTGATTTGTTTGTTTTTGTATATCTTATATTATTATCATTATTATTATTATTCCTTAAATGCCTGTTGGTTTTCTAACAGAGACAGAAAGGCTGTGAATCTGGAGGGAAGAGGAGGTGGGAAAGAACTGGAAGGTTGAGGTTTGTGGATTATTCACCAAAGAAGTCAGTTTGAGCACAGGATTAAACCAATAGAGAGTCTTTATTTGCAGGCTGGTGACTGTACTGGGTGTCTGGGATCCCAGTGTAGCCCTGAGTCTTTCTCAGGGTGAACTCTTAAGCAACACAAAAAAGCATAACCTGGACTGACATATATCAGTTAACAAGAACAGTCAGCCAGAAGCAGGCTACAGAAGCCTAAAAGCAAGGTTGGTATATTTGAATACTTTCCCAGAATTATGAACTTTGATGGATTAGGTCTTTGTTTTAATTTTTGAAGGTAGTGCTCTCCATGTGCTGAATTTTATGATCTGAATGGTGCTTCCATCATAGATTCATTCATGCTAAGGTCTGGGGAACCTGTTGGAGTAAGAGGAGGGAAATTGTAATCATTATGTATTTGTATTAAAAGAAAAGTATTTTCAGTATAGAAAAGAAACCAACCATTTTGTGAGACTTCTCTGGAAGCTTGCATGGCATCTTCTGGTACGTTAGAACTCCAGAAAGGAGGTTTTTATATCAGAAACAGCTCAAATTCTCTGGGTCCTGTGTCTGAAACGAAAAGTGTCATCAGCAATAGGGACTCACTTTTAACCTCTGGAAGGCACTCAAAGTGAACAGCAATGGCCTATACTGTGTAAGATTTTCTGGATTTCCCTAATCCATGCTTGAAGTGGGAGTTTCTTATATCTGATATTGGGATTTTTGTTAGATATACTATGATCTTTGGTGACTATTATCAGCCCAAGTGTGATAATGTCATTTGAAATATATATATATATATATATATATATATATATATATATATATGCACACATATAGATTTGTATGTATAGAATGTAATTTATATTAATAAATAATATTTAAAAACAAAACAAAGCAGCAATCAATGTTACAAACAGAATTATAAAAGGCATACTATTTATTTAAGTTCTCTTTGAAACTGGGACGGACAGAGTTGCATGGAAAATGTAAGGTGCATTTAAGACATCATGATGAAAGATAACAGAGAAAAGAAACATGAACACTTTGAAATTCAGTCTACTATAAGCAAGCACTCTAAAACTCATTTAAATTCTGCATATGTTATCATTAATGTTCTGTAACTTAATTATTGTGAAGCAGTAAGTAACTTATTATGTCTTTAGCTGCTAATACTCAGTCCCAGCTGTCCTTAAAAATAATTATCTGTTCTCACTCTTCACCTACTTCACAGACAAGAAAAGCTCTGCCTACTGAAGGCAAAACAAAGAAGATCCAAGGTTACTCTGTCAAGTGTGCTCTTGTTCGTGTCTGGTCATAGAATATGTCTGAATGTTATTTATTTATTTGCTGTGATAAGATCCCCTGAAAAAGAGCACCCCAGAGGAGAAAGAAATGATTTATTCAGTTTATAATTCCCAGTCAGATGGAACCCATTGTTGCTGGTAAGTCAAGGCAGGAATTTAAATGATCATATCCACAGTCAAAAGCAGAGGGCAAGTAAACATGAGGATTCCTGTCTGCATGCTCACACACACTCAGCTAGCTTCCTTCACACTTCTACAATTCCTGGTCCAGCTGGGAAAATTGTGCTGTTTATTCAGAGTTGGTCTTCCCAACTGAATATGTTCAATTAAGAGATACATTGATCAGGCCAATGTAACAATCCTTGATTGAAACTTTCTCCCCATTGAGTCCAGGTTGTGTCAATTGACAATTACTAATATCAATTAATCAGATTGATATATCAGATAATTTTACGTATATATGCATTTCAGAAATTGTAACTATTCCTTTTACCTAGATTTTGATTGCAGTTCAAATTAATATAATTTTAAATGGCTCAAGTAAGAGCATTTTCAAAATAATTAAGCCTTCCTATTTTGTTTATCTTGTTTTACCAACCATTAGACAATGACACTGACCTATTTCAATAGGACAAATTCATTCTTAACAGGTATAGAAAATTAAGGACAATAAAATAGCTAAATATAGTCATCATGTAATATGAGATTTTTTTTGAAATTTACTGGCTGTGCTTTTGAATGTACTCACTTTATGATTTTTTAAAATGCTCTCATTATATATTTAATTAAACCATGAATCTCAAGAACGCAAGGGACTTGGTTCTATTGTATTCAAGTACTTTTCTGAATTCTATTCTAAGGCTCATTTCTTGTTATTCTGTTCTGAGAAACATATTCTTGATTGTTCACATCACACCCAGTTCCAAAAGTTGCTTCTGGTATTGCTATAAAATGCATTTATCTATTTTAAGAATTCTGCTGCTTGAATGTTCATCCTTAACTCTCCTTTGCTATCTAGCTCATCCTCGTGAATGTTATTTTCTAATCCAAGCCTGCAGTCCACTAACCCTATCCTCTCACTTGATCCACCACATCAATCATCTGTTAGCTAGAAGTCAGGTGATTGGCATCATGATCATCACAATAAGATTTCTTTTGTTTTTTAAAATTATTTCCCTTGTATGATGAAGCAATATGTCTTTTCTACAAATGAACCCGCTTCTTCGAGTAGACTTTTGTCAAATTTCCCATTTTAGTTGATCTCATCACTTAAATATTTGTCGCTTGTTGAATCCTTTTAGAAAATCACAAAAGAGGGATTTTTCAAAAGTGATGGAGGTGGGTCTTGTATCTATCTGTTGCTTTCATTGGTTAATTAATAAAGAAACTGCTTGGCCTTTGATAGGACAGAAAATTAGGTAGGCGGAGCAGATAGAACAGAATGCTGGGAGAAAGATGCCGAGTCAGGCAGCCGCCATGATTCTCCTACTCCAGACAGACGCAGGTTAAGATCTTCCCTGGTAAGCCACCTCGTGGGCTACACAGATTATTAGAAATAGGTTAGATCAATATGTAAGAGGTAGCCAATAAGAGGCTGAAACTAATGGGCCAAGCAGTGTTTAAAAGAATACAGTTTCCATGTAATTATTTCTGGTATAAAGCTAGTCATGTGGGCAGCTGGGTATCAGGACGCAGCCCCGCTGCCGCTCCTCACAACACAAAAAGTATCTGAAAAATCTATTAAAATAGTCATCTCCTTTCCAACTCCAGATCCCTGAGGATGGATTTCTTCACATACTTCTGCTACCACACACTGCATTAATTTGGGCATAGAAATCATGGGAACAGAAATACTGTTCTCTCTTGCTTGGCCAATCATTTTAGAGAGTTGAAGAAAAAAGTAAACAACACTAATTTAACTAGTTTATTTGTACAGTTGCAGAAAATACCTGAGATGAAAGGTTTTATAAAATATGGAAAATTATTACCTCCATTCCTGGAGATTATCTACTCCAAGAGTAATGTAGAGGAAGTTTACTTGTTTGGCACTGTATTTCCAAAGTGTTGTGTTGAATCCCAAGTAAACTGGAGGCTACAAAATCCATGATCTCTCAAGCACAAAGGCAAAGAAATGGAGGCCTTTCAACAAGATCTTTCAAAAGCCATTATATCCTATCCATGAGGAAGAGGATTCCTGGCTTTTTGTAAAAAATTATTTAAAGATCCCGTTTTTTATTTTTAGCCCATTGACAACATCTTAATTTTGGAAGAGAGGTGTTCAAGCTAATAAATACGTCTCTGTTCATCTTATGTCATTTGGTAAGGATTACATTCACAAACATTTAAAAATACAATGACTTTATTATTAATGATATCAAACAATATATTTTCTATTTTAATTTCTGGTACATTGTACTAGCAAATAAAAACAATTATGGAGGTTTTCAATTATTTTAAGAATACAATAAGTGCTGAGACCAAAACATTGGAGAAATCCTTTGCCTTGTTTCTCAAACGTAGGCCAGCCTTGCTGCTTTCTCAGCTCTTCCAGCCTAATGTTTTTGACAGTTCCCTTCAGAGGTTCCCAACCTGTGGGTTGTGATGCTCTTGGGGTCACATGACAGATAACATGTATAGTATAACGATTCATAACAGTTCCAAAATTACAAGTATAAAGTATTAACGAAATAATTTTATGGTTATGGGATCACCACAACATGAGAAATCGTACAGAAGTGTTGCAGCAATAGAAACGTTGACAACCACCGCTTTGTTTAATATTTTCTCCTCCTGTCTTCTTGCTCCTCACAAATCCACTTGGCCCAGACTTTTATTTCATTTAGTTCCTTGCTTAGTTTCCTGAAATGTAGGCCTCCTCTGAGAACAGCACACCAAATCACAGGCCCCATAACTCGCTCTCACAAAGTACATGGAACAAAGCAACTATTTTGGAGAAATAACACAAAAGATATTCAAGTTATCCTCTTGTTCTCCTGTTCTCTTGTTCTTTTGTGTATGCAAGTCAGTTGACTAAGGAAGTACTGTAAGGGATTCTTTCTTTGTATTCTGTAAACATCAACATGGTTGTAAAAGCTTTTAGGTTGTAATCAAAAGGCCAGATATTCTCTATAAGCTTCACAAAAACACATTGTTATATTATGACAGTGATACAGAAGAATTGCTCAACTTTATTTTGTGTTTAAATATCTTGGTTGTTTACTAAGGATAATGACTGCCTTAGTTTCCCCTCTTTATTTCCTTTTGTTATTAAGCATTATAAAGAATATCTTTTTGGTATTGCATTAAATGACTTTGTAAAACTTGTACATCTACTAAAGGTGATTTATTAGAATCTATATTTATTTAATTAAAGATTTCTCTCTTAACTAAATAGACAGTTTTGAATGTAAATGTTGTAATGAGCTAGTGGGACCCAAATAAAAAAATACAGGGGAATATTATGGAACCATGTATTAGACACTAGAAAAATTGTCAATTATATAACAAAAATTGGAAACAAATTACTCTGAGATCATAACAAATAACATAGTAAATTATCTCATAAATCTCACCTGGAGGCTATTTTATATTGCTCAGGGTTTGGACCAAAATAATATTGGAAGAGATAAATAAAATGAAACCAAGTATGAAAACAGCTTTATGTCCATTTTCTCTAGAAGATTCATTGAAATTATAGAAGAGAGAGAAGAAACATTGAAAAGAAAGAAGTCCCTGTTAAAAGCACATCAGAATGCAGCAGTACTTGAATATGTAGTTAGGAAATATCTAATAAGGTGGCTATCAATGAAAATTATCTCCTTCACCTCACTATAGAGAATATTAATAACTAGAATATGGTTCTCAGAAAGAACGAAGGAAAGCCTACAGAAAGACTAGCCACATAAAAGAGAAACAATACAATTAAAAAATCATGACATGAGAAAGTTTATTGGAAAGTAATTAAAATATTACAAATTAATAAGCTTATCGGGAAATACAGCAAGAAAAGAACATGAAAATCAAATGAATCAATACGTATTGATGAAATGAGTAGTCAGAGAATGGGTTAGATACTGCCTCCCTTGGGAGTGGGCAATGAGTACTCAGTGTGCGAAGAACTGGCTATTCTAGAGACAGAAAGAGAAGGGCTTCAGTTGAGTTTTGTACAGAGTGAACCATGAGGGTTTATTTCCAGTTACCAATTGGTATCCAGTTTTCTAAGTACAGTTAGCTGAAGATGCTATCTTATCTTCCAAATACGTTTTTGGCATATTTGTTAAAATTCAGGCAGCTGTATTTTATGATTTATACCTAGACCTAATAGAATAGAGATCCTGTCCATTGTTCCGCATGTCTGTGTCTGTACAAGAACTACACTGGTTTATTATTATGGCTCAGTAATAAAACTTGAAAGTGGGTGTGGTGATGCCTGCAGTTTTCTTTTGGTTCAGATTGGTTAGGTTTGTTTTTGTCACTAGTGGTTCCGCATAGGATTTCAGATATTTTCTATTTGCAAAGGATGGCTCTGGAATTTGGCTCTTGTGGAATGTGTATACTGCTTCTGGAGGGAGGGGAATTTTCATGAAGTTAATTATTATAACTAATGAGCATGGGAGGTTTTCTTGTCTCTGTGTTTTCTTCAGTTCCTTGACTCAGGGTCTGAAGTTTTTGTCTCTTTTGTTAGGTATAGTTCTAGGCCTTTTATTTAGTTCTGGTGACGATTGTAAATGGGACTGTTTTCTTGACTTCCCCACTGTATACCTGTCACTGCTATATAGGAAGATTATTGATTTTTTTGTGTTAATTTTGTATCCTACCATGTTTTTAAAACTGTGTGCCAGCTGTAAGAGATTTTTGGTGGAATCTTTAGGATCTTTCAAACTAAATCATTTAACAAGTCTTTTTTTTTAAAAAAAAAATTTCTTTCCCTATTTGTATCTTTTTTATTCCCTTTTCTTATTGTTGTAGCTAAGATCAGAGTTTTATATCTTGACATTTTTCCTTAGTCAATCAGTTGTTTATGTTTTTAATGATCTTTATTCCAGTATTTGTTTATGCCTCTTCTGAGTTTTGTGAACAGATTCACGATTGTTATTTTGCATTCAAGGTCTTGAACATTATCTAATTTGCTCTTACAAGGGATAATAGCCATGGAATTAATAATTTTTGAGAAGATTTATTGTCTTGACTTTTCATGTTGCATGTATTTCTATGATGGAACTTGAGCATCTGGAGTTGGACCATTGATTGTGTACTTTGGTATTGATATTTGTCACTTACTACTTTGTTGAGTTGGTGTTTGGATCTCTATTTGCTGGTAACTGAGCTTGGCAGATTCTGGTTTATCTTGGTGAAGACTGAAGCTAAATTTTGTGGTTACTCAATGGTGATGAGTGCTCGAGATAACAGAGGTGGTCCTGGTTTGCTATGAAAAAGCACAGCTTCTGATTTCAAGAGCAGACAGTCTGTACTGCAAACGGGCTCTTGATTTAATTTCTCTGAATTTTAGGAGATCATGCTAAGGAAAAGTGGAGATGAATGCCCCAAAAGAGGCATATGGGTACTCACAAAGATACTCATATGATGGCATTAGGTTCTCAGAAGGAGGAAGAAGAGAAAGAATGAGAAAAAAATCAGTCTAAGTCTTCAGAGGGAGGTGATTGGAGCTCAGAAGGAGGAGTGGGGTTGGGATACCTGTGGAGAGAATAATAGACTCAGCCCAAATTTTAAGCTATCAGGATTAGACTTCCAGACAGAGGGGGAAAAGAGGACTGCATATTTGATAAGCAAGCACTTGGGGAATGTCTTTTGATGGGAGAAATGATGGAGGAAGGTCATTGGCTAATAAAGGAACTGCCTTGGCCCATTTTATTGGTTAGAAGATAGGTGGGAGGAGTAAACAGAACAGAACGCTGGGAGGAAGAGGAAGTGAGGTCAGACTCCACAGCTCTCCTCTTGGGAGCAGACGCCTGAGAGAGACACCATGTCCCGCTCCCGGGCAGACACATGCCATGAAGCTCCGACCCAGGATGGACTAGGCTAGAATCTTCCCGGTAAGACCGGTTCTCACAGATTATTAGAGATGGGTTGATCGGGATATCAGAATTAGCCAGTAAGGGCTAGAGCTAAAGGGCCAAGCAGTGTTTAAATGAATACAGTTTGTGTGTTGTTATTTCGGGTAAAGCTAGCCATGCGGGCGGCTGGGGTGCTGGGGATGCAGCCCGGCCGCCCTTATTACTACAGAGAAATGTTAATTTATTGTAGACTAAAACAAGGTGAGAAATGCACATTAAATCAAATATATCAAATTATTTTTATCTTATGAATAGAAATCAAGGACTACTATTTTCAAACTTCGATGTTGTATGCACATAAAATATGCCTAGGATAAACTTATACAATCTAATCAGATATGTATTTCTATTCATTTCGGACTCTGAAATTATTTTATAAATTATGCAGTTTATGTAGGAAAAAGTAAAGTAGGTCAAAGCTAAGCTCAGAGAATATAAAGTAGTGAAGAGATCTCATTTTTCCAAGATGATTTTTATATATCCTGGTTCACAGTTTTAAATTCCCACAGTAGCTGGGGACTCCTAGTCATGTAGACTTCTGGTTTGTCCCCACACTGAGTTCTAGGTGATGACTAACATGGCCGAGACTGGAAGCCCTGGGACCAAATCAGTCCACTTGCTCCAGACCTAGCACTGACAGTTTGACCTTTCTAAGGCTTTTCTATCATCTTTGCTCACTTACAGAGAATCATGGAAAGAATACTGTGGTTACCCAATACCAGGGATGGAAAAGTCAGGGAGTATTTCAGTGTCTCTAAAAATATGGGTGAATTAATTGTTTCTAATGAATTTTTATAGTCCATCTCTTGGTGTTGGCAGATCCAGTAGGATTCATGTCACCTAACTGGCAGAGGAATCAAATTTAGAGCTTTTGCTGATTTGAGGACTGGTAACAGAAAGTGTTGGATGTTTTGAAGCTGAAAGAATGATTTGCTTATTTTGAATGGATCTTTTTTCTTTCTCATTCTAATAACAACTTTTTAAGGAAATTGCAGCAACAATTATCTATGTCAGTTTACCTAGGTATATTTGAATAAGGAAAATGTCTAAATAGTCATTTTCCTGTAAACATGTATTTCATTTCAAACATTTTGAAAACCCAGAAATCCAAAGTGACTATATATGAAGGAAAAAAAGCTATGCTGCATGAGCTACTCGATTGCCAATGATAACATTATTCTGGGCCCACAGCCTTCATTGCCATCTCAGCTTAATATCCACCCTTGGTAAAGGCTGATTTTTCTACCTATCTCTTTGTTACCATCTATGCCAGTAACAGAGTTTAATTTCTCTTCACAATTCTTATAGACATATTTCTGGGCCAACTGAGAAAGTCTTGTGAGACTGGAGGAGTTAATTAGGGTTGGCAAACTTTTCACCGAGGCATTGCAAATTAGTTACTTCGACTATTTCATATTTCAAAATAGGATCTAATTTTAATACAAAATTAATCTGCAGGAACATTCTCAATGTCTCTTGCAAGGCTATGCACGCTATGCTGTTACCCCACCTAGTGAAGACAACCTGTTGTTAGCAGTCTTGAGGGAAACCATTTCATCAAAAATCGTGTTCAGAAGTGTTATTTTTGCTTTTAGCAATGCTATTTATCTTTACATGCATGAAACAGGCGTAAGCTATGTGAGGGTGGTGATATGTGCATTGTTTGCATTGTATGAAGGTCTGACTCTTCTGGCCTTTATTTGCTTGCATGGGAATCACTCGGAGTCCCTAATTTGTCACTGCCAGGTGCCAGGACCTCTTTAGCCAGGGCCGTGGAAAAGCTTTGAGATGACAGCTGTGACAGAGAGCAACTGCAACTGCAGTTGCTGAATATGCAGTTTCTGAATGTCCCATGGCCACTAACTTACCTTCCCTGAGAAAGCCTCACTAAGGAAGATAGACAGAATGACAGTTGACATAAATTCCTGGTGGGAACTCTGATTTTGGAAAGAATCAGATTGACAGGGAAGTGTGAGCACTCAGTTGGTGAAACTCTTGGAGGGAAATCTCTTTACTACTGATTTTAGGATTTCCTGGGAAACATGGTAACTTTAACTGTTCCATGGTTTCTGACAATACCAGATATAATAATCTGATATAATTGCCTTGCCACTGGCACTATTTTAATATTATTGTATAGATTTTTTGTCAACATGGTTTATATAAATTCTGCTGTTAATCTTCCAATATTAAATACATTTCTGAAGCATCTTTGTCTTCACATTTTTAAATGATAATGCACAGGTTTGTTTATCTATGCTGGTCAATGTCATGTGGTATGTTTTGTGAACTATCTCTTTTGGTTTAATTGCTTGTGCATATCATTTTTAAAGAGAAAATCCTCATCATAAGCCAGAATGTTGATCCAGGCCTCCAAACATGTATTCGATAGTTACAGGTTCATTTGAGGTTTTCCTTTCTTACTTGGCCTAACAGTGCTTTCTTTTTCTTCTGTCATTTATGGAAAAGCAGAGGCAATTATAATACATATTAAAATATGCAAGTGAGCACATCTGATTGCAGGATACCTAAAAGCTTCCCCAAATGTTGCTTTGTGTTAATGCTGTTTCTATTAACACAGAGTAGTCTTATGTGTTTTTATCCCACAATGCATTTCATCCCGCTTTATCATCCCCATAATTAGAGGATTAACTGCCTAATCTCCAGCAGTGAATGCTCAGACTAAAACATGTCACAAAGTTTTTTTTTTTTTTTTTTTTTGACCTAGCTGTACCAAGCTGAAAGTACTCAGGGAAACCAGAGCTCTAGAGCGGTGGCTCTACTATTAGGCATAAAGTACCTTTTTAAAGAATGCATCCTTAGACTCTGATAGTGGATAAGAGTTAGGTTTAGGCAATGCTTCTTCCCTCTCATTACACTAGCCTTGTCCTACACTAGCTCATCAACACCACTCACATGAATCTCTTTAACAGTTTTGTAAATAGTTCTTCCTATATATCTGCTCTAGTCCAATCAGTTATCAATACCATGAGGAGAGATAACTTCTAAACATGACAAATATTGACATCATTTCTTTACTTAAAGTCTTGAAAAATCTGTTGTTTTTGAAATCAACTCTAACCTCAAATTTACATTTCACAGAAGATCCTTCACGTCCTATCTTCTGCCTTTCTTATCGCCTCCCTTATACTCAGCCATCCAGTGCACACCTGGCCTCAGTGGTGTTCCCTCCCCATTAAGCTTCTTTCCATCCTGCCTACCTTCAGGCTTTAGGTCTTTTCTGATCCTCTCACCTGTTAGCTTAGATTTCTTACTATTTGCTCCTGCAACATTTGATTATCTGCTTTCTGCATAGTGAACTTATTATGTTTGCCCAAATGAGCCTCTGTGATTGATGCAGTTGCAAAAATTAGAATAGGTTTTGGAATTAAATAAAAGGTATTTCCAAGTTCAACTGGGTTAATGCAAACAGAGAATGAAATGTTTTAAAAGAATCGTGGGGTATTACAATCTAACCAGATAAAACAGGCATTAAAATATGTAATAGAACTACAGTAATTAAATAGTATGAATAGAAATAAACAAAAGATTTATTTAATAGAAAAAGACTTTGGAAAACCACTCTAGAGACAAATAAAATTAAATGAAGATGACGATAAACTTCTGTGATGCTGTTGTAATAGAATCACCGATTGGTAAATGATGGCATCAATTTATAAAACCCTATAAACAAAAGCTTGCAACTTTATTACAAAACAGCCATACTTATCATGAAGATATGTATCATTATTGGCTAGTAAAGATCTTTTTACTTAAATAAAATCACCAAGGGCAAAGATGTGAAAGATGGTGTGTGTGTGTGTACAAGTATGATTGTGGCAACAATTTCATAAGTAAAATTCAAAAATTGCACAAAATATGTAGAATTCATTTTAAAATTCATTTCAGGTAATTGGTTCACTAACTATAGTAGCAATCTTTCTTCTGGTCACTCAGTACCTAATACAACATAAAGCAAAAGGCCCATAGCAATCAATTATCAGAATGGGAAAGGAGAACATTTAGTAAAAATTTAAAGTTCATAAATCAAGGATCTGAGTCATGTATATTTTACATTGTGCTATTAAAAGTCTTCCTCACTGCTTTTTGATTAGAGAATTTCACAGGATTTTTGAATTTTGAGAAGGCACACAGTTTGATTTCCAGCACACACATGATGGCTCAGACCTATCTGTAACTTCAGTTCCAGGGGATTCGATGCCCTCTTTTAGCTTCATGTGGTATTCAACTTGCAGACCAAGCACATATACACATAAATAAAATATATATATTATTACTTTATTGGTAGAATGATCTAGATTTTCACTGTTAATTCAGTTGTCTTGAACATGAGTGGGATAGGCTGAAGGAAGCACTGAAGTGCAGCTAATACACCACTTTTATTGGAGCAACCTCGTAGTCAGATTTTCTTTTTTTGCTACCAACCCCAGATAATGACACAGAGAGTTATAGTTAATTATGAAAGCTTGACCTTTAGTTTAGGCATGTTTCCAAATAGCTCTTATAACTCAAACGATCCTGTTTCTATTAATCTACATTCTGCCATATGGCTCAATTGCCTTTTCCCCCTTCTGTATGTCTGATTCCTCCCGTGTATCAGTGGCATAATCCTCCATCCCAGATTCTAATATAGAGTTCCTCTTTCTGTCTCAAAGTCCCATCTAACCTTTCCTGCCTAGCTATTGGCCATTCATCTCTTTATTAGACCAATCAGAATAAAACAGTGACACATTTTCACACAGTGTGATCAAATATACCACAACACAACTTGAATATTTTAGTATGTCATTTGATGTTCTCCATCAATAGAGAGAAGATAGACACTGACGTACCTGAGCTTTGGCTGTTCTTTCCTCTTCTCCTTAGGAAGGGAAAGCACACATAGAATTTATCTCTTGTACCCCAAATACTTAAGAACTAATGAACACATGTATGAAGTCTGATGATTTAGATAGGAATAAAAATGTGCAACTATCACTCTTTTGGTTGAAGAAATTAAATATGGTAGTGAGGTGAATTTGTTTTAATACTAATTGTACTTCAACAAATCTTTACTTTGTAGGACTAGAGTATGTCTGTATGGTGACTGTAAAGGGAAGCGCTTAGAGCACAGCTTGCTAGCTTCAGCCTATGTGAGCACCCGAGCATGCAGAAGATGACACAGATGGGAACAGACCTCACCTGAAGATCTTTCTGGAAATAAGAGCAACAAATATAAGTCAAATTTGGCCAAAGAAATAAAACATGCATACAAACATATATTTTCTGTCTTTGCCTGTGCTTCTTATTCATATATCAACACACACATGGATAACTTATACAATGAAATGTAACATATATTAAACATTGATTACTGGTGTCCTGCAGGTACTAAATACAGGTAAGCAAAAAGTTAAAATATAATTCCATTCCCCGATTTTCACATTGTTAATGATGTTCTTTGTCCCCTCTGTGTTGTTTAACCACTTACCTAACATATTTAAATACCTGTTATTTGAGTGTTCTCTCTAGCTTATAGAGTGTATGTGAATCCAAGCATGGTGTTTGTTCTTATATACAAACCGAGAACCTAATGTACTGAAATGGTAAGTGCTCATTGAATATTCATGGATTGTGCAATGGAAACGAAAAGACATTTTTTTTCCATTTTGTGTGAACCATGTCGGAAAGTATGAGGAAACTGTTGTGTAATAGGAAACATTTTTTGATGAACAGAGCTATGAAGAAAACAGGATGTACTGATACCCAGTCTCAACATTGATACTGGAACGAAATAGAGCATTACATGCAGAACAGTCAACTTTTGGTGCACAAACACTTAGCTTTATTTTCTCCTTTGTGTCTTTCTTTATTTCCTCAGAAATGTTCCTGTGAAATAAATGGAAAAAGTAATAGGTGAATTATTTATAGAGAAGTTATTCTTTTGGTGGCTGAAGAAGTTCAGGGAGGGATGTGTGCTGAATAAAATAGTGGAACTCTATTTTCTAAGAGAAAGTTCCAATCAAATGTGTTTGACCTAATCATGATGAACTTGTGGCAATGAAGCTAAATAAAGTTATTAGCAAGTCAAGGGGAGGGTTATGATCTGGTTTCAAAACAATCAATTGAACTGAAGTGAGTCAGATTGAAGTTTCTGGAGTTATGTCAACATTAAAAAAAGGAAAGTAGTGATAAAACCTGTCTTCTAATGTTTCTTTTAGAAAGGCATTTATATAGTGTTTGGGATGGTGGGAAGATAAACAAGTTAGAAGGCAGTATTTCATCAGTATCCTTAAAGAAAGAATGATCATGTTTTATACATCAGTTACAGCTTAGTGGACATTGCCAGTATAGGTTAAATTTTATTGCATAGTAGATAGGAATTATCTAATGCTGCTGATTAGGGGTTATGAATTAGATTCTGTTACAAATCATTTGATAATTATTTTAATTCTGTGTGTGCCTCATCATTACAGATATATATGTAGGTTAATACACATGCATGCACATACCTAAATAAATTTGTTATTTATTTACTATTATTCAGATCATTTATCTTTCAATGCTGTTAAAGAATGTCACTCAGATTAAATGAATGTAATTCCTATTTAGTTTTTATTAACCAAGAAAACCATACTTTTTTTTGACAGGATTTCTTTGTAGCTTTGGAGCCTGTCCTGGAAGAAAACCATACTTTAATTGTTCTCTTTTAAATACATTTCTAGGTCAACAGACCCTTAGTGATGACAATGATTTGTCCACCATCTCCCTTCTGCTTATTGCTATTATTCTCCTGATGTTCGCTAAAGATGATTCATTAAATTAATTCCCCAAATTTATTCAGTTTTTGGATATTACCATTTATAAAAATCAATTCACTTTTAATGACTCAACAATTGCTCCCCTTATTATGATAAAAAAGAAAATACAAAAGATAATTTCCTCGCTTTATGGGTATGTTATTCAATCACCTCTGCAAATTCCTGGCGAGGCTAGAAACTACCTTAGTGTCTGCATACACTACAAGCCAGTACCACATTATCACCAAGTTTTATACTGTTTCAATATTCCTTGTAAAGTTTCTGTAATTTAATTGGTACTTATGCTTGATTTTCAAGGAGTGATAATGAGTTTAATAACCAGTAACTCTGAAGGCAAGACCTAGATAATGGTGGATAAAGTCAAATGAAATTAGAGCCTGAATTTTGCTGAACTACCTCCCATATTAAGTCTAAGAAGGATAAATCATGATTGAACATTTTAAATGATTTATTAATTTATTATTTTAGATGTTCACTTGGCACTTTACAAACTGCAGGGTACATAGACAATTTTTTTGTCATGCATTTTATTTTCCAACTCTTTTTACATATCTATTATAGTAGAGATAGTCAATAAAGGAAAGTTTTGTTCTTCTAATATGAAAGAAGATCTTTGACATAGATATTTATACATCTTACAATGATGTACTAAACAACCTCAAATTGTTATTTCCCCTTATTATGACTCTTTTTGGGGAAACTTCCTTCTCTCTCTATCTGTCTCTTTTTATATATATATGTACAAAAATTTATACTTGTAATCATATCCTTGTATGTGTGTGTATATAGACATATATTTATAGTAATCATATATTCTCTACACAATGTAAAATTCACATTTTTCAAAAAACAAGTGAGAAATAGAGTGATAATAATAAAGATACTTAGAACTTCATATATTGTGGAATAAGCATCTCTTCATATATGTTTATATAACTTCTCTATATAAATATTCATACATTTAAAAATAACATTTATACAATTCTAAGTAACACTTCTTTATTTTTTTCTTCCTTCATGGGCTGATTTTCACAGTGATAAGGTATATTAGGCTGTGAATTAGTACAGAAATGATGTTTTATTAAATACATTTCTCCTTGAGTATTTTAAAATTTATTACTCATTATATAGTACAATTGAAACTTTTTTTTATTGAGAAAAGGAAAAAAAAACAAGTTTCTGCCTCCTCCCAGCCTCCCATTTCCCTCCCCCTTCTCCCACCCTTCTCCCCCTAACCCTACTCCTTTCCCCCTCCCTCTCCAGTCCAAAGAGCAGTCAGGGTTCCCTGCCCTGTGGTAAGTCCTAGGTCCTCCCCCCCTCCGTCCATATCTAGGAAGGTGAACATCCAAACTGGCTAGGCTCCCACAAAGCCTTCACATTAAGTAGGATCAAAACCCCGTGCCATTGTCCTTGGCTTCTCATCAGCCCTCATTATTCGCCATGCTCAGAGAGTCCGGTTTTATCCCATGCTTTTTCGGTCACAGTCCAGCTGGCCTTGGTGAGCTCCCAATAGATCAGCTCCACTGTCTCAGTGGGTGGGTGCACCCCTCATGGTCCTGACTTCTTTGCTCATGTTCTCCCTCTTTCTGCTCCTCATTGGGACCTTGGGAGCTCAGTCCAGTGCTCCAATGTGGGTCTTTGTCTCTATCTCCATCCATCACCAGATGAAGGTTCTATGGTGATATGCAAGATATTCATCAATATTGCTATAGGATAGGGTCATTTTAGGTTCCCTATCCTCAGCTGCCCAAGGAACTAACTGGGGACATCGCCTTGGGCTCCTGGGAGCCACTCTAGGTTCAAGTCTCTTGCCAACCCTAAGGTGGCTCCCTTAACTAAGAATTGTGCTTCCGTGCTCCCCTATCCAACCTTCCTTTATCCCAATCATCCTTTTTCCCCAAGTTCCCCCCATCCTCCCCTTCTCCATTTTCTCTCCCCATCTCCCCTTACCCCCATTCCACCCCACCCCCAAGATTCCAATTTTCTCCCCGGCAATTTTGTCTACTTCCCATAGCCAAGAGGATAACTATATGTTTTTCCTTGGGTTCACCTTCCTACTTAGCTTCACCAATTGTAGACTCAGTGACCCTTATTGATGGCTAGAAACCAATTATGAGTGAGTACATAACATGTTCATCTTTTTGGGTCTAGGTTACCTCACTCAGTATAGTGTTTTCTATTTCCATCCATTTGCATGCAAAATTCCAGAAGTCATTGTTTTTTACCGCAGCGTAGTACTCTAATGTGTATATATTCCACACTTTCTTCATCCATTCTTCCATTGAAGGGCATCTACATATACCAAAGTTAAACCAGGACCAGGTGAACAATCTAAATAGACCTGTTAGTCGCGAAGAACTACAATTAAAACTTTTAAGCATGAAAATACGGCAGCCGGGCGATGGTGGCACATGCCTTTAATATCAGCACTTGCGAGGCAGAGGCAGGCGGATCTTTGTGAGTTTGAGACCAGCCTGGTCTACAGAGCTAGTTCCAGGACAGGCTCCAAAGCCACAGAGAAACCCTGTCTCTAAAAACCAAAAAAAAAAAAAAAAAAAAGCATGAAAATACGGGATTTACAAATTAGTTAATCAAGGGAGAGAATGAGTCATACATTGCAAAATCACATATATTTGTCTGACATGGTTCAACTTCAATTTTAAAGGAAGCTTTCATTTAGCTTCTGTACCCATCTGCCAATGAATAACTAATTTCTAACATATTTCTTGTGTGCATGTGTATGTGTGTTTGTGTGTATTTCTGTGTATGCGTGTGAAGTTGTAGAAGGCATATTTCTGACAGAGATCATTTTATAGCAAAGTATTTTTCAAAATTTGTTATAAGGAGCTCAACTAAAACTTGGAAGGAATTAGTTAGCAGTGAAATAAAATTGTGTAATCATATCAGTGTTGGGTGAATTGGATTTCACTGCCATGAAAATATTTAATAATGAAAAAATTTTGGTATACTTTCTCCACATGATTGAGGCCACTTATTGATGCCTAAGCTAGCCTCAGTTAGTATCTAAAATCAATGAAATTTTTTCTAAAAGGCATGCAGTTTAAGAAATGTAAGCCAATGACACATACGGAGTTGAGACACTGTTACAGAAGAGGATGTTCAAGATGCAGTTTGAAGATGTCACAGAAGTGTTTGTCAGATGAACATTCAGCTGGGAATACAAGATTAGAGTCATCCCGGGCATGTAAATCCCTGCAACTCAGGTCTCTAGGAATATAGTCACGTGAGAAATAGCTGGACCTGGAGTTGTTGACCAGGCCTATTTAAAACATACAGCCTATTGCTGTTACTCTTGATTTTCTACAAAGGGTGGAAGGTTAGTTCTTATTGATGAAGATACCATGAATTTCTGAAACAAGGCTCAGAGACTCCTCAGCTGAAACAGATCTGTAAAAACTCCTGGCAATACCAAAGAGAGAAAGTCCTGGAACTGTGTTATAATATAGGGCTTTTACAAAAGACAACATCATATGCTTTCCAGGAAATAAATGACCCCAAGTTTGTAGTCAGACTTTGTGGGGGACCACCAGCTCACAAGTAAGGACACAGACTTCATATTAATTATGAAAACTTGGCTTTTAACTTAAGCTCATCACCAACTAGCTCTTATAATTCAGATAAACCTGCTTCTATTAATCTACACTGTGCCATATGACTTTTACCTTTCCTCAGTATGGCATGCCCAATTTGCTTCAAGTTTCCTGGTGATATCTCTATGCCTAAATCCCCCATCTTCTTCTTCTCCCCCTCCAGAAATCCACCTATCTCCCCTGCCAAGCTATTGGCAATTCAACTTTTTATTACACCAATCACAGTGATACATCTTCACACATTGTGCAAATATCCCACAACATTTCTCCCTTTTTGGCCACTTAGCTCTTTATTAAACCAATTACAGTGACACATCGTCACACAGTGTAAACAAGCATTCCACATTACAAATCAGCTGGAATAACACCAAAGGTGCTAATGAAGAGACCAAATCAAAAGAGAAGCAACAGTATCTCACCCTCCCTCATGGTTTATAAGTCTCTCCATGTACTAATTATGTCATTTTTCTCTTAGATAATGACATGGAATTTCAGCATTAACACTGGACATGTAGGTATCAACTGCTATGTCAATTAGAATAAAAAAGTGTGAAAGAATTTGTTCCATTTGGTTTTGCAGAGCCAGGGAAGATAATGTGGTCACTCTAGTTTTTTAATTTTTCAATTTTATTTATTTTTCAATTTTCTTTTCTTATATGTTAAAACAATCTTTTTTATTTTACATACCATTCCCAGTTTCCTCTCCCTCTCCTACTACTACTCCTACTTTTTGCCCAATCCCACTCCCCATCCATTCCTCAGAGAGGATTAGGAATTGCTCAATCCTTAGCCATCAGAGAAATGCAAATCAAAACAGCTCTGAGATGCCATCTTATACCTGTTAGAATTGCTAAGATCAAAAGCACTAATTGTTGTAATTGGGAGCGGCGGAGCTGCGTCCCCGGCACCTGGCCACCCACATGGCTAGCTCTAGGTTATGCCCCAAAATAATTACATGGAAACTGTATTCTTTTAAACACCACTTGGCCCATTTCTATCTAGCCTCTTCTAGGCTAGCTCTTGCACCTGGACTAGCCCATTTCAAATAATCTGCTGTAGCCCACGAGCTGGCTTACCAGGAATGATCTTATCCTGCGTCTGTCTGGAATGGGAGAATCATGGCGACTCCCTGACTCAGCTTCTTTCTCCCAGCCTTCTGTTCTGTTTACTCCTCCCACCTATGTTTTAACCTATGAGGGCCAAGCAGTTTCTTTATTGCTTAACCAATGAAATCAACAGATTGATATATGACACTCCCACATCAACTAATGACAGCTTATGTTAGAGACAATATGGAGTAAGGGGACCACTCTCCATTTCTTGTGTTAGTGTTAGCTTGTACAGCTGCTTCAGAAATCAGTATGTTGGTTTCTTAGAAAATTGGGAATCAATCTACCTCAAGACCCAATGATACTACTACTATTGGGCATATACCTAAAGGATACATATTCATACCACATGGATGTTTGTTCAACTATGTTCATAGCAGCATTATTTGTCATAGCCAGCACCTGAAATCAACCTAGATGCCCTTTACCAAAAGAATGGATAAACAAAATGTGGTATATTTACAGAATAAAATGTTACTTAGTGCTTTAAAAGCAATAACATCTTGAAACATGCAGGTAAATGGATGAAACTAGAAAAAAAAATCCTAAGTGAGGTAACCCAGACTCAGAAAGACAAATATAATATGGGCTTACTCACAATGGTTTTTATGAATCAGCCTACAATTCCCAACTCCAGGGAACCTAGACAGCAAAGATGACCCTAAGAGAAATATACATGGGTGTAAATAGAGAGCTGCTAATTTCTGCCAAGGTATGTGTGCCATTACTTACCCTTAGGATTACCAGGCTGGTCATGGATGTGGGCCATAGAAGTCAAATTTTGGTTGGACTGTAGTTACTTCCTTCCTTTAGAAGCTTGCATGGTGCATTTTGTTATCATGAAGGCTAGTTCTCTGAGAAGATACAGGCAGATCTGTTTCAGTTGAGGAGTCTCTGAGCCTTGTTTCAGAAATTCATGGTATCTTCGTCAATAAGAACTAACCTTCCACCCTTTGTAGAAAATCAAGAGTAACAGCAGTAGGCTGTATGTTTTAAATAGGCCTGGTCAACAACTCAAAAGGAGGCCTGTCTCGTGTTGAGGTTTTGTTATGTAGTCATTGGTTCTGGGAGATAGCACTACCAGCTCAGATGAGAAAATATCTTATTTAAGATTTTCTCCTTATTTTATCTCTCTTTCTCCTTCTAAATTTACCCCTATTATGTCTCCTTAAAGAGTCCCCCAATCCCCTTACCAGATCACTTTTTACCCTCTTCCTCCCCACTTTTCTATTTACCTCTTTCTTACCCCCAAATAAGCCCCCATTTCCCATTTCCCTAATCAGATTAATCATGCTTTGCTATATTCCTCTCTCTTGCTCCCCAACTTCCATCTTCTGGCAATGGTTATGTTTTACTTTCCTGGTTTCCAAAGTTACCTCAGGTCACCTGTTCACATGTGAAGATGTAGATCTAGAAGCCGCCAATGAGAGAGAACATGAAGCATTATCTCCCTAGGTCAAGGTTACTCAAGCAACATTATAATTTAGTTCTACCCATTTCTTTGCCAAGTTTGTTATTTTATTTTCTTTACAGCTGAGTTCGTATTACATAGTGTAAATGTACTACATTTTCATTACTCATTCATTGGTTGGAGAACATTCAGGTTTTTTTTTTTTCGTTTTAGATATTTTGAATAGAGTAGCAATGAACAAAGTTGAGGAAGAGTCTGTGGAGTAGGATATCAAGTCTTTTGGGCCTATGCTGAGGAGTGATATTGCTGGATCATATGGTAGATTTATGTTTAGTTTTTGAGAATTTCCTGTGCTCATTTCTGTAGCAATTTCACCTGTTGTCCATCCTACCATTAGTGGATGAGGGTTCTCTTTTTCCTCCACCCTGGCATTTGCTGATGGTAGTTCCGTTGATATTTTCCATAGAATGCTAGGTTTTAAAAATAGATGTTTGAGTTGTTAACCAGTTTCCTAAAAATGTTAAATGAAATTTGGTTTGGGTTTTGGACACAATTTCCAGCAATTTTTAAATAACCATAAGTGCACTTCTGCTTCCTGTAAAACTACAAATATATGAAGCAGAAGTGCACATATGGTAAATATATATATTTACCATATGGATGCCTGGTGCTTGCCGAGACTCTAGGAGGGCATAGTATCCCTTGGAATTGAGGTTGCAGATGGTTGTGAACCCTTATGTGTATGCCAAGAAATGAACCCTGTCCTCTGAAAAAGCAGCAAGTACTTTAACACCCGAGCAATCTCTCCAGACCCAATTCTGCCATTTTGAAAAACATATCTATGCAAAACAGTACTTTTCTCATTGACAATGAGAAAATGAATGTATTGGCCTACCCCAAGCAGTGTTGAAGATGCTCATGTCCTGCATTATCAAATATTTGGGCAAGTTTTAATTATTTATGCAAAAATAAATGAACATAACCATATTATTAATATATAAATGTACCTTGTAAATGTTAAAGTTATATATCTCTAATGAATTATTTTGGGGAAGGCTTCCATATGTGATTCCACGGTATATAGATTGCACATTCAATTTCTAAAATAAGTTTCCTATGATTTATCATCAATAAATGTTTTATGTGTATACCTACACTTGGGGTTGCATTAAAGTTTCATGGGGGAAAAATGTTGTGAAAGGAAGAGGTTTAAGAAGTACATGCACAAAGCAGTAGTTCTTAGTCTTTATAGTTTCTAATGTATTTATTTTATTTAGTATTTAGTTATTGAATATAAATTATACAGAGTATGTCTGTCTGTACTCACATGTGCATGGTCTAGCATGCATGAGAAGATCAGCAGACCTCTTGAAGAAACAGGCCTTCCTCTTCCACAATGGACCTGAGGACCACATTCAAGACATTCAGGCTTAGAAGAATACACCTTTATTCAGGGAACCATTTAGATGGCACAGTTCTCAGAGTCTAATGAACATGAGAGATATGTAGAGAGTTTGTGACTCCATTTTCTGTGTATTATCTCTAGCAGTCTTGATTCAATTGATTCTAAGAGTGGTCTATATACATTTAAATTTCCGTAAATCTCCAAGAGCTTTGAGAACCTCAGCATCAGTTAAACAAAGAGTACTGGCCTGGCAAACAGTTTCCGATCTGGAGTTATTGCTCTGAGTAATATCTGAGTATTTTCTCAAAGTTGTTTTTAAAGTTGATGAATTTGGACTCACACTATGAAAACATCAACTATTCTATAATGCTCTGGATAGATGGTTACCATCATAGCTATCGGAGAAATAGTGCCCTACTCCAAAGTGACAGTTTTCCTGGGGTTTACTGAGAGGATCAAGAAAAGCAAACCCCACTCTGATATTTTGGATAAAACTGAGATTTTTCTTGACAAAAGTCTCTAACCAGTCAAAGTGATGTTTCTAGGATTGAGCTTGTCTGTTATTCATGTGGAATGACTCAAAGTTGAAGTTGTAATACATAGGCTGGACATCGACTCTTCTCTCTGAAATACTCTCTATTATCCTTACATAACTGTTTGTAGAAAAGTGACTCTTCCTGATCTTCATGGCCCCAAAGGTGAGGCATGACCATATGACAATTCAACTCCTGGAAGAGCAGCTGTGACTCAGGCTCTTTTGATCTAGTGGGACAGAACTAGAAAAGAAATAACAGGAGAAAGAGAGGTGTTAACTGTAACTATGCAAGTTACATAAGAGGAATTCAGTGGGGGAAAATGGATACTAATGATGTGGGAGTGTCATATATCAATCTGTTGATTTCATTGGCTAAGTAATAAACAAACTGCTTGGGCTCATAGCTTAGAACATAGGTGGGTGGAGTAAACAGAACAGAATACTGGGAGGAAGAGGAAGTGAGCTCAGAGACTCGATAGCTCTCCTCTCAGGAGCAGACGCCTCAATAGAGACGCCATGCTCCCCTTGCCAGGCCAGACGCATGCAATGAAGCTCCGACCCAGGATGGAAGTAGGCTAGAATCTTCCCGGTAAGCACACGTAGGGGTGCTACACAGATGATTAGAAATGGGCTAAATTAATATGTGAGAATTAGCCTAGAAGAGGCTAGATAGAAATGGGCCAAGCAGTGTTTAAGTGAATACAGTTTGTGTGTTGTTATTTCGGGGTAGAAGCTAGCCGGAGGCTGGGGTGCTGGGGATGCAGCCCCGCTGCTCCTATTACTACAAATGGCGCCCAGACGTGTGGAAAACTGAGTCCACAGAAAGCCTGAGAAAGCTTGGAAAAGAATAGAGTAAAGCATGTTTCTTTTGGCAATTTCTTGGGTCTGCTCTGCTTGCTAGAGGCAAGCAAGCACTCTCATCTAAGAGAGGCTTTCGTGACTCAGCTGCAAAACCCTGCAGCTCATTAAGAGGTCCTGCTACGAAACACTTAAATGCTGTTGACAAAAACTGAACTGCCAGGGCAAACTCTGACTGTTTGAGGCAGGAGGGCCGGCTACAGAGAGAGGACTTGAGTGTTGTCTGTTGTAGCTGGCTGGCTGGCAGGGACCTTGAAATGCCATAGAGTTGTGGCTATAAACATGGCTACAGTCAGTGCCTCAGCCATGAGGCTGGAAAGCTAAGGAATGGGCTACATCTAACCGGCAAAACCACGGCTTTAGTTTTACTGATATTGCTTGGTACATTAAAGACTCATGTGGTCAGAAAAACAGAGACACAGTAAAGAGAGCATCAAAGACAAAGAAAAATTTTAAATGATTTACAGTGTTAAGATATATGCAGACTAAAAGTTAAAATTCTTAAATTTATAAAAAAACAAAAATAAGGAAGAAAGAGAGTAGTTGGGTGTGGTAGTACACACCTTTAATCCCAACACTTGGGAGGCAGAGGGAGATTGACCTCTGTGACTTCAAGGTGTGGTAGCATGTGCCTTTAATCCCAATGCCTGGAAGGCAGAGACAGGCGGATCTCTGAGAGCTCAAGGACAGCCTGGTCTACACAGGTATTCTAGGTCAAAGATATACAGAGAATATAAAATAGAAGTAAAAAGAAATGAAATAGAGATTAAAATAAAGCCGCACGAAAATGGAAAATTCATAGAGAGTATGGATTATGTACATTGTGTTTTCGTTAAAATTTTTGACTGTGAAGGAGCTAAGTACAGAGAGACATTTCATTACATGGGCTGCCAAGCTAAACCACAATGGATATAAGGGTATTACGATTTCAAAATTTGGGTCTAAGGATATGATGCTTCGGAGAGGGTCTTCTTTTCTTTTCACAGAGGACCAGACCCTGTGGATTGCATCTATCCTGTTATGGTATGATAGACCACGACCTTGCGAAAAGTTCCTGTGAACATCCTCAAAAATTACTTCACTCAACTGCCAACTGAGATAAACCTGGCACACAGGTTACACCCTAAATGATCTGATTAACAGCGCCCCCATTAAGCAGAAAGCAGTTTGGAGAGAAAAAACTGCGCCCATGTTCCCAAATATGGTTTATAAACATTCTTTAACATTTAAAGGGGGATATGATATAGATATGAATAATTTGTATTAGTATAGATTTTGCTTTATTGATAGAGATTTAAGGTCAATTTTGTTATATGTATATGCATATTTCTGCTATTGATTAAGATATTGTGATTGTGTAGTTCATTAAAAAATGTAATGTATAATTAAGAAATAGATTAATGGATAATCATCCGTAATGGTCAAGCTTGTAGTCATGTTAGTTAGATTTTCTAGATATATAGAGATACATTTCAGTTAGATAGACATTCTTCATATCTTTCAAAGACTGCAGAATATGGCATTTAATGTTTTAATAACTTAGGACTTTTCATGACAATGAACCACTCTGCTCCTGGCAGCGCCAATCTACTTCAAGAAGAAGATGGGCAATCTCTGTTCAGATCAGTGCCCCATTTTTTAATTGGGTTAATTAGCATTTTAAAGTCTAGTTTCTTGAGTTCTCTATATATTTTGGAGATCAGACCTTTGTCTGTTGCGGGGTTGGTGAAGATCTTCTCCCAGTCAGTAGGTTGCCTTTGTGTCTTAGTGACAATGTCCTTTGCTTTACGGAAGCTTCTCAGTTTAAGTAGGTCCCATTTATTCAATGTTGCCCTTAATGTCTGTGCTTCTGGGGTTATACATAGGAAGCGATCTCCTGTGCCCATCTGTTGTAGGGTATTTCCCACTTTCTCTTCTATCAGGTTCAGTGTGTTCGGGATGATATTGAGGTCTTTAATCCATTTGGACTTGAGTTTTGTGCACGGTGATAGATATGGGTCTATTTTCATTCTCCTACAGGATGACATCCAGTTGTGCCAGCACCATTTGTTGAAGATGCTTTCTTTCTTCCATTGTATACTTTTAGCTCCTTTATCAAAAATGAGGTGTTCATAGGTTTGTGGGATAAAATCCGGGTCTTCTATAACATTCCATTGGTCGACTTCTCTGTTTTTATGCCAGGACCACACTGTTTTCATCACTGTAGCTCTGTAATAGAGTTTGAAGTCAGGGATGGTAATGCCTCCAGAAGATCCTTTATTGTATAGGATTGTTTTGGCTATCCTGGGTTTTTTGTTTTTCCATATAAAGTTGATTATTGTCCTCTCCAGATCTGTGAAGAATTTTGATGGGATCTTGATGGGGATTGCATTGAATCAATAAATTGCCTTTGGTAGAATTGCCATTTTTACTATGTTGATCCTCCCAATCCAAGAGCAAGGGAGGTCCATCCATTTTTTGGTATCCTCTTCAATTTCTTTCTTCAATGTCTTAAAGTTCTTGTCAAATAGATCTTTCACTTCCTTGGTTAGATTTACCCAAAGATATTTTATGCTGTTTGTGGCTATCGTGAATGGTGAAGCTTCTCTGATTTCCCTCTCTTCTTCCATATCCTTTGCGTATAGGAGGGCGACTGATTTTTTGGAGTTGACCTTGTATCCTGCCACACTGAGGACTGGGAACCTGAATTGACCCTATCCTAGAGCAATACTGACGAATATCTTGCATATCATCATAGAACCTTCATCTGGTGATGGATAGAGATAAAGACAGAGACCCACATAGGAGCACTGGACTGAACTCCCAAGGTCCCAATGAGGAGCAGAAGGAGGGAGAACATGAGCAAAGAAGTCGGTACCACGAGGCGTGCACCCACTCACTGAGACTGTGGAGCTGATCTACTGGGAGCTCACCAAGGCCAGCTGGACTGTGACCGAAAAAGCATGGGATAAAACCGGACTCTCTGAGCATGGCGAATAATGAGGGCTGATGAGATGCCAAGGACAATGGCACCGGGTTTTGATCCTACTTAATGTGAAGGCTTTGTGGGAGCCTAGCCAGTTTGGATGTTCACCTTCCTAGATATGGACGGAGGGTGGAGGACCTAGGACTTACCACAGGGCAGGGAACCCTGACTGCTCTTTGGACTGGAGAGGGAGGGGGAGAGGAGTGGGGGGAGGGGGAGAAGGGTGTGAGGAGGGAGAGGGAAATGGGAGGCTGGGAGGAGGTGGAAACTTGTTTTTTGTTTATGTTTTTTTTTCTTCTTTTCTCAATAAAAATAAATAAATAAATAAACAAAAAAAAAAGAAAAAAAAGAAGAAGATGGGCATCAAAGAGGATCCTTATGTAGTTTGATAGCCATTTGGGCAAGAAACTGCTCTTGCCTGGACTGTTGCATGAACTGGACACAAAGAACCCGCAGAGAGAGGACTGTTGAACTTGCCTAAAGGTGAGATGGTCTTTCGGGGTTCCTGATTCATGAAAGAGTCTGCAAGACATTCTTCAGGACAAGCAGATAGTGACTGCCTTTGAAATTTCCTGCTTTGTGGAAATATCTGCTGGAAACTATGGGTCTGTAGGCCGAAGATGGATGCCCCAATGGTACAGAGGAAGTTTGGGTGACTGTACAGGCAGCGAGATGTCTCTGTCATTTCTAGAGTTTTAAAAGCTGCTTACTTTTTGTTTGCTTAGATAATATTGTATCTTTCTGGAGTCTTTGAGGGAGTTAAAGAATAGTTAGTTATAGCTATACTTTTCCTTAGTTATGATAAAGATTATTGTAATTTTTACTTGATAACTGTTTTGTTATATGTAATTATGCTATGTTAAAGTTAAAGCCTTCCTTTTTTTGTTTAAACAGAAAAAGGGGAAGTGATGTGGGAGTGTCATATATCAATCTGTTGATTTCATTGGCTAAGTAATAAACAAACTGCTTAGGCTCATAGCTTAGAACATAGGTGGGTGGAGTAAACAGAACAGAATACTGGGAGGAAGAGGAAGTGAGCTCAGAGACTCGATAGCTCTCCTCTCAGGAGCAGACGCCTCAATAGAGACGCCATGCTCCCCTCGCCAGGCCAGATGCATGCAATGAAGCTCCGACCCAGGATGGAAGTAGGCTAGAATCTTCCCAGTAAGCACACCTAGGGGTGCTACACAGATGATTAGAAATGGGCAATGAGGAGCAGAAGGAGGGAGAACATGAGCAAAGAAGTTGGGACCACGAGGGGTGCACCCACCCACTGAGACAGTGGAGCTGATCTATTGGGAGCTTGTTTTTTATTTTTCCTTTTCTCAATTAAAAAAAAATAAATTAATATGTGAGAATTAGCCTAGAAGAGGCTAGATAGAAATGGGCCAAGCAGTGTTTAAGTGAATACAGTTTGTGTGTTGTTATTTTGGGGCAGAAGCTAGCCAGAAGCTGGGGTGCTGGGGATGCAGCCCCGCTGCTCCTATTACTAAATACTAACAGTAGGGTATGGGGGTGCAGCCACAAGCTGGCTCTAGAAGAACCATGGGTCATGTGGCAAGAACAGGGGGTGAATTTTGCTGGTGGACAAGTGCTCATCCCTCAAGACTAAAGAGCAGAATTGGTCACCTCAGGTGGAGTCACCCCTATCACTGCCTGGGAAACCTCCCAGACACCCCATGTCTATTTAGCTAAAGGGTCTGAAACCTATGGAATAAATCGAGGACACAACTCTTCAGTTTCTTTGTCAATCAATTTGTCTCTTCTCCATACTATAAACAGCATTTCCTGAGTTTCAACTATTCCAAGAATCAGAAGGCAAGGGCAGCAGCCAAAATTTTTGGCACCTATACTCAGCAGCTCCTCATCAGTGCACTCTCTTTTTTTATTTTTGACTAAGAGAAACTTGTCTGTGATCAGGAACCTGGTAGCTGCCAGATATGTGTACCCTGGATTTTTGCTCCCTGAAAGTCAGCTCTCAGTAAACTCTACAGTGCCTTGAAGAAGGTTGTTTCCCTGGGCATAAAAGCATTCTTTTTCCTCAAGCACTTTGGCAGTTTCTTTCTCTTTTAAAATCTACACTGTGAGTCAGGATCCAAGATCTGGAAGGTGCCACACAATGCTATAGTAATGAGCCATATCCTAATCATATTTGTTATTTCTTATGTGTTCTTGTCTCCACCTTCGAGGAAGACCCCTCTGTCAGTAGTCTTATGCTTGGGATGGGCATAAGATAAACAACGGTTGTGCTTACAGTATTACTTGAAAACAAAAGATAAAAAGATCATTTTATTGAAGGAGGCTTATTACCAATCTGTATGTATAACCTGTGTTTGAAATGACAAGATACAACTTACATAGATGTTTTTTACTAATTGAAATTATAAGGAAATAGAGTAGAGATTCTAAACGCGACACTTATTAATAGGAGGTAATTGGAACCAGGACACTCAAGGATGCTTATCAAATAGGTTAGAATCTCATTAATTCAGTTCCTCCACACAAGGAGAAAGCCTACAGGGCTCTTAATTATAAATATGTTCAAATATTATTTTCTCTAAATTGGTCATGATTGAGAGGAAACCTAACTAAAGTAAAAATCTGCATGAAAATACTCAAATTTAAGGCTCTCACTATCTAAGAATAGAAATTAAGTTCATATATAAGTAATGTTTAACATTTGTAGACTTTGCATTCAAGTGGAATTCTGCATTTTCAAGTTATTTGATTCTACTCATTGCATGCTTGCAACATTATTGTTTAAAATGCATTTTTTATTTTTAAATTTTCATTATTTATTTATTTATTAAAGATTTCTGCCTCCTCCCCGCCACCGCCTCCCATTTCCTTCCTCCTCCCCCGATCAAGTCCCCGTTCCTCATCAGCCCAAAGAGCAAACAGGGTTCCCTGCCCTGTGGGAAGTCCAAGGACCACCCACCTCCATCCAGGTCTAGTAAGGTGAGCATCAAACTGCCTAGGCTCCCACAAAGCCAGCAAGTGCAGTAGGATCAAAAACCCATTGCCATTGTTCTTGAGTTCTCAGTAGTCCTCATTGTCCACTATGTTCAGCGAGTCCGGTTTTATCCCATGCTTTTGGCCCGGGTCTAAAATGCATTTTATATAATTATTAAAACTATATTTAAATTATAGTTGAAAATACACTTGAATTTTTACTTTTTTTGTTTTGAACTAAAACTAATTCTCTCCCTGTTTCAGGGTGTTCATCACAAGTTTCCAGGTGCGACTTCTTCATTCTTCAGAATTTTCATGTGCTGTTCCTGAGGTAAGTGCAAGTCCTGCTTGAGTCCGTGAATGTTAAATATATTATTGAAGCTGTTGCTGTCCTTATCTCATGTGTTTTACCTCCTATTCTTTGAGATTTTCTTCTTTAAACACAACACAAACAACCTAACACACACAAACACACACAGAGAGACACATACACATACACACACCACTTTTATGGACCGCTCAAACAGCTATAGTATAGTGTGATATTTTTATTTTATTCCCTGTAAAGTCTCTGAATTGTCTCTCTCTTTCTTTCTTTCTTTCTTTCTTTCTTTCTTTCTTTCTATTATCTATCTGTGTATCTATGTATCTATCATCTATCTATGTATCTATGTATCTATCTATCTATCTATCTATCTATCTATCTATCTATCTCTATTCATCTATTTCCAATATCTATAATCCATCATCTTCTCATTTATTATCTAACTATCTATCATCTTTTCATAATTTATCTTTTTCACTGTCCTTTGAAGTAATTTCTCCAGTCATACCTGTCTGACGTTTTCATGTGCTTTCTCTATATAATGTCTCTCTTTAACTGACAAATCTCTTGTAATTTTTGAATAAACAATGGCATTATTAACTCTCTTCACAGGTCCTTTTCATCTCCTCTCTAGCATACATTACTGAAATGACTTCCTGACTTTTTTGGAACATCTTTATTCCCAGGGCATAGATGGGACTCTGAATCATAACTTTTTATAGCAAGTTTATACATGTATTTTCATGTCTCAGTTTCTATTATTCTCATTGAACTTTATGTCATCAGTGCACAGCACATGACTAATAAATTGAAAGAGTTTATAGAATCAATAGACTCTGAATGAAAGGTGATTGACAGAGTAAGATCCGAGGCTATGCTACTACTCTATTCACATGATGAATGTGCTTCTCATTCCCAGGATGTTTCTCAAAAAAGTGTATACATACATCAGATAATTTACAAAGATGATGTGAGGATTCATGCCTTGCAATGAACAGAGTAATTTAAGATGCAAAATAGGGTTCAGACTAGACCAAGACTATCTGCACAGCCATCTTCATACACTTGACAAACTAACTGAAAGATGATAAATATTTTTGTATGGCTACAAGTATGAGAAAACCACAGAAAAGCAATTCAAAACATCTTTTATGTGCTGTTCTTAGAAATACTATTTGCCCCTAAAAAGTGTTCTCACGCAAATCACACATGTAAAGGCCGTAGAACAAGCTTTATGAATTAAGTGAAGAAGAACTGTGGGACCACTGACAATTAGTCCAGGACTTATACCTTAGTTCTTTTTTTTTTGTTTGTTTTGTTTTTTGTTTTTCGAGACAGGGTATCTCTGTAGCTTTTGGTGCCTGTCCTGGAACTAGCTCTTGTAGACCAGGCTGGCCTCGAACTCCAAGAGATCCGCCTGTCTCTGCCTCCCGAGTGCTGGGATTAAAGGACTGTGCCACACCACCGCCCGGCCTATATCTTAGTTCTTGAGCTGGTGTTTTGAAGCCCATTCTCTTTGGAGGGATCCCTTGCTCAGCCTAGATAGAGAGGGAGAGAGTGTTGGTCCTGCCTGAAAGTGATATGCCAGACTTTGTTGACTCCCCATGGGAAGCCATACCCTCTCTGAAAAATGAATGGGAGTGGGAGAGATGGTGCGGGGAGCAGCTGAAGGAGCAGAGGGAGTGAGAACTGGGATTGGTATGTAAAATGAGAAAAGATTGTTTTAAAATATAAAAGATAAGTGGTAACCATTAAGCCATTTTAGTGTAGCAAATGGGGGAACCACAATAGCAAAAGTTGATCTAACTCTCTAGAATTTGTATAAGGGAAAAACTTACCTACCTTGTTAATTAAAGAATCCAATCAACATTATAGTAAGACTTCTATTTCTTAAAAAGTATGCAAATCCATTAGAGATTAATGATATAAAATTTAAATAAAATTATGTGAAGTAAAAAGTTTGGCACCAGATGTTTAGAGTCAGGACATGAAATCTTCAAGGTATGGTTGAGGGGAAAGGTATTATTAAAGATATGATGGAGAATACAACCAGAAGCATCTGGAAGAATCCAGAGCATGGAATGAATGTTGCAGACTGAACATGGCCAGTAGACTGAACCAGGCCTTGAAAGAAGAAAGCGATGGGGAAAGTAAGGGAGGAAGAGAGGAGAGAGAAAAAGAACAAAGAAGAGAGAGAGAAGCAAGAGAGAATAGGCTAAGAGGACCGAGAGAGTGTGTATAGATGAAATGTCAGGGTTATATGAGAATCAGAAACTGGAGGGAGGAATGCCCATGAGCTGGAAAAGTTTAGGTTGGGAGCAGGGTGAGAAGAGCTGCGAGGAGCAGTAGGTATCAAGTGAGCCTGGAGGTCAGCAGATAATTTGGTATGCAAATAGACACAAGAGTTAATCATTTGTCCTGAGTTTCTTTTGGATCTGATAAAATAACTCAACTCTCCCCGTTGAAATCATGTTTATCCTACAACCTCATGAAAGTGACTTTACTTTGGGTAAAGTATGTAGTGGCTGAACTGACACAAATGTGGTGTCTGTCTAATGAATATTTAAATTTTAAATTGCAAATTGTTCTTGTCAACCAATAATATATGACTTCATTTAATCTGAGTAAGGAACTGGGAATCATCAATGTGAGAATACTGATGCATTAAATGTCATGAAAAGCAAAAGAGAAGTGGAGAGCCTTGGGTAGTGCTGAGCCAAATGAATGGTGCCATCACAGCCAGAAAGGTGATCTGAAAATAACCTAAGATAGGAGGTAATATTTTGCCTTTTATTAATTTTTATATGAAAACAGATGCATTCATGTATTTTTTTTTCAACAAAGTAATGGGAACTGGGAACTAGGAACTAGGAGGAGAATGAGATACTAATGGTTATATCTAAAGAGCATGTTCTGTCTGGCCAGTCACTATTGGAGATCACAATGTTTGCAGCTCTGATACTTTACATAATACTTGTCAGTACGTGGAAACTAGTCAGGAGGGATGAAGCTTACCGGTCAGTAAAAGCTTGACTTCATTATGTTTTCTGACAATGCTTTGGTGTCTTCAATAATGTTTTCTCTCTCAAGTTCTGGAGAGAAATCAAGAACACTGGCAATAATCTGTAATGTTGGATGCAGCAGGTAGTAATGGGACTTTACTGACAAATCCAAAAGAAGCACTGAACATTTTATTTGTTAGCCTCTGGTATCAAGTAGGAGCACTGTTCCCTTTTTATAAGGTAACTTTATTTTTTCTGTGTATGTGTGCCTGTGTCTGGATGTGTGCCTCTATGTGTGTGTGTGTGTGTGTGTGTGTGTGTGTGTGTGTGTTTGTGTGTGTGTGCATACTTTAGGAAGCTTCTAAAGTAGTAAATTTCTGTATATTTTAAAATTTATTTAGTATTATTTATCCCGTAGCATCTTTCCTCTTCTTGTCTACCCTATCTGCTCTCTACCCCACTTTCCTTTTTTATTATTTCTCTTTAGCCCATTATATCAGTTTGTTCTTTCATTCATTCCTTGAAATTTCTTCCCTTTTGTAATTCTTGACCTCTGTGGGTATTGAAACAAAAGGATACATTTCTGAAGATTCAAAGCCGACAACCAAAGTGAAAGAAAATCCATTGAATTTTTTCTTCTGGATGGGTTACCAGATTCAGAATAATTGTTTGTAACTTCTGCAATTTTTTTCTTAACAGCTGATATTTTCTTAATATCCCATTGTGAAAATGCATCATATTATTATCATCTTTTCACCAGTTGATAGGTATTAGACTGTTTCCACTTTCTGGCTATTGTGAATAGAGCAGAAATGAACATAGATGAGAAATACCTCCAAAATAAGGAACTTTTGTGTGTATATAGGAGTGGTATGTGTGGATTATATGATATTTCTATTTGTATTTTTTTTGAGAAACCCTTATATTGATTTGTAAAATGGTCATAGCAGTCTCTCTCTCTCTCTCTCTCTCTCTCTCTCTCTCTCTCTCTCTCTCTCTGTGTGTGTGTGTGTACTTGAATTCTATAGACTTTTAGAGTTACCTACCAGACATGAAATTATTGGATTTCATGCATTCAGATGAATATTAGCATATATGAAATAATTCTGAGAGTAGTATACTTCCTACTATTAGAAATGTGGAGACAATTTGTCCATAAAATTTGAAAAATAATATAGATATAAACATGTAACATGATTAATAAAAACTCAGAGACAGATATTGGGTTCAACCTGAAGACCAGAAATCAAAGTAGTTAGCCACTGGCTCTTACTATGACCTCAGTCTGAAAATGGTGATCCTGCCTCAAGGAAACCTGAGAATAAAATCGAGACTGGAGCTGTCTGCTCCCATTTTATAATCCTCTCTAGTTCTGGGATTAAGGGCATGCACCACTGCCACCTGGCTTCTATGACATACTAGTGTGGCTTCTGGGATTATAAGTGTGTGTCATTGTGGGTACTGGGATTAAACGAGTGTGTCCTTTCTGGCTGGTCAGTAAGGATGGCCAGTGTGCCTGTTTTATTTTTCTGATCTTCAGGCAAGCTGTGTTTATTAAAATACAAATGAAATGCCACTACATTTTCCCTTTTTGTCTAAAATAAAAGGAGGCAATAACTAATATAAGAAAAACTGTATACAATAAATATTATAACTATATACAGGAAATAAATATGCCAACAATTTGTAGTCCATTTGCATTTGATAATTTCAGAGAAAATACTCCATATATATTCTATTTTGATGAGTCCAAAGTCTTGTACACCTTCTATTATAGCTTGCTTTCTCTATCAGGTAAACAAGCAAAACTAGAACTATCTAGTTTCCAACTATCTCAGAGATCCAAGAAGGAAATCATATTAACTGAATAAGCAGAAAGTGCAAGCAAGCCACTTTCAAAAATTTTGAGTAATAACTGAAGCATCTGGTTCCTGGACAGTCACCCAAAGTTTCTCTGCAACATTGGGACATTCATCTTTAGCCCATAGGTCTTGCATATCTGATAGACTTTTCTGTGAAACAGGATTTTCTGAAGGGCTGTTCCTCCTTGTCTTGATAATGTTTGACTGTAACATGTGGGCCACGCTCATTGGGGTTTCTGTCCCACCCAGTCCCCCAGCCATTTAGTCCCAGAGAAAATCACACAGAGGTCTCCATAAGATCATAAACTGATTGGCCCATTAGCTCAGTCTTCTTATTAGCTCTTCTAGCTTATATTAAACCATTATTCTTATCTATGTTAGCCACATGGCTCGGTACTTTCACAGCAGACAGGTCACATGTTGCTTCTTCCATGGTCTGGGCTGGACTGGCGGAGGGAGCTTCCTGCTTCCCAGAATTCTCCTATTCTCATCGCCCCTCCTCTACTTCCTGTCTGGTTGACCTGCCTATACTTCCTGCCTGGCTAATCAGTGTTTATTTAAAACACAGTGGGAAAACATGACAAGATATATTCAACTTTGTTCTTGCATTCTTGGCATAATCCTGGATGTGATTGATGCTTAAATGGCATGGGATGTTGCTCTTCCATGCATCTTCCACAATAGACAGTTGGCTTGTCCAGGTGAGATCATCTCAAGTGGGGAGGGAGATGAGCAGTTTGCCAGAATAAGAAGTGGGATGTGTGAGTCCATGCTTTGATTGTGACTTAGTAATTAAAGTGCACTCCATGCTTTCCTTCACCAGTGCTTCTGTACCATTCTGCCCTCTAACAGAGGTCACACACAATTCCAGCTTCACTGCAAAAACCAAAACCAATTCAAAAAGTGATAATCACAGCTATCATCTCAACTTAATAAGGAAACATTAATAGATTATGGATCTTTTTTATATTAAAATATTTTTCTCATAACAGACTTGATTATTTTCTCCTTTTTTACATGACAAGGGAGATAGTAAACACAGACTAGGAAATTTTATGAATAGAAATTTTAAACAAAAATCTTATATTTTGTCTAGTATTTTCCCCAATTTATATTTCTGTTGCACCAGGAGTGTTTCCATTTCAAAGAAGTATCATAAGGTAACTGCTGCTATTCTTATGTTTAGTACATTAACTAGTCAAAAAGAAGTACTTCCCCACCCGTCAAAATCACACAACTTTCCATGTTTACTAGCCACTGTGTTTCACTGTGATGTTTTGCTCTTCATTCCCTTTTTCATTGTGAATAAAAATGTTTGTTTTGTCCCATAATAACTCTGCAAGTTAAGGCAATTTTCTCAGTTATTTTACAATTAAGTTATTTGCTTTAAGTTTGTATTTTTTCAGGTTACTATGAAAAATCATTTTTTTACATGTAGGGTAAAACAAAACAACAAACCACTGGATTTTAGTTATATTTGCAGAATACTTTCTTTAAAAACAAACTCATTCTTTTGAAATGCACATGGAATTTGTTCTCATAGATTTATATTATTATTTGTCAGGGGAAAAAAAGCCCCAACCCATTAAAATATTTAAAACAATTTTTTTCTCTAACCACAATGTAATCAGGTTTAGAAATCATTAATAGAAAAATATATAAATACCTAGAAGTTAAATAAAGTACCTCTGAGTTTGAGGAAGAAGTTGTAAGGGAAAAAAATTTGAACTGAATGAGAAAGAGAATATGAGAAGTAAAGGGCTGATCTTTGAAAAGTGTTGAATTCAATCTGCTAAGCTCCAGCATGATTGACAAGGAAGAGCAAGACAATATTCCCAAAAATAAAGGAGTTTTCCGTTGCAGGCTTTGCAGAAATGAAAGAAGTGATGATGATTTTTTAGTAGGAACAATTCTACACACATCTACTCGGACATTTATGTGCAACAAACTATTTCCTCAATAGATACAAACTGCTCTGATTTAAACACTGTGAAACAGATAACCTGAATGTTCCCATGTCCATTAAGGGAATAGAATGTGAAACTTGAATTATCTATCCTAAAATCTTGAAGATCAGGCATTTTATAAAGATTCTGCAGAATATTTCAATATGCAGTAGCATCATTTTCTCTACACAATGTCTTTCAGAAGATAGATAAGGAGGAAATATGCCAGAATTCAGCTATCTTTAATCTATTTACTATACTATATCAGAAAACTGACAGACCAGTTCTACTAATGACTATGGGTAGAAACTGTGAATCAAAAAACAAACAATAAAATTGGTTAAAATATTATGACAAATTCAGCAATTTACAAAGAGAAATATACACTATCATAATTTTTTATTAGTATCATGAATAAATTTGTTTTAAACAACACAGAAAATGCCATTGCTACAACCTATCGACAATTCATCTACCATGCAAAAAAATAAAGTTCAATATATAATTAAACAAACGACAATTAGAAATGGTAACCATGACATAGCACTTCACGCATCTTGAAGAAGGAATAATATGTATTCATGATATGTTTCCACTTAATCATTCTCTGCCATCATGTTTGGTTGACAAGGCAGATGCTGTTTTAAGACCCTATGCATTTTGAAGCAGCAGCAGTAATATGCCATCTTTTACATGGTCTCACAATTATAGTGGGCAATTACCAGCAGAGGTACCCTTAATTAACCAATGACATGATGAGCCTTACTGGCCTTCAGTTGCTGCTCATTAATTTTCAATTTCTCTCTCACCTCTCTTCTGCCTCAGGTTCCCTTATGTGCTTTTATAATTGTTTGGTTTCTTTGTTTCTTTTTCTTTTCCCTCACTATGTTTATTTTTCCTTTACTCATTTGAATTTCAAAAGTTTCTACTGCTATCTACATATGAATTCATCATTCTATCCCTTATAATTTTTACCTTAGACATAATTTTATTTCTAGAAGTTCTGTCTGAGTCTTTAACAAAGCTCAAAAAATTTCCACCTTCCTGAATATTTGGGTTATATTTATAGTAACTATTTTAGTATCTCTGTCTACTAATTCTATTATCTGTGTCACATCTAGGTCTGTTTTGATTGATTGAGTTTTCTCCTCAATATGAGTCACATAGCTGCCTCCTAGCATGTCTGATTATTTCAGAAGGATGGTAGACATTATATAATTTGAGTTCTATACTAGGTATTGGCTCATTTTTATGAAAATTTTGAGTTCACCTCTGTGATGTAGTCAAGCAGCTTGGAAATGGTTTGATACTTTACAGAAAGAGCTTAAGTTTCAGGATAGTGATGGCTGAACTCTGCAGGACTACCTGATAGCATTATCCTCTGACCTGTGCCCTCTGTGGCTACAGAGTGAATGACCTATAGGCATCTTCTGCTCTGGTTGTCCCACACACTTCTTTCTTTAATTTTGTCTTTTCCATAGTGTATATTATGGTTTGATTCATCTATGTTTGCCCAAAGGTCCATGTACTTGGTATCAAATTTCTGACACTATGATGAGGTGGTTGAAATTGAGGAGGTTGGGAGTAGTAGGAGAAGTTGAGCCAATTGGGGTCTGCCTTTGTAGGGGGTATTGTGACTGTACTCCATCTCTCTTCTTCACCCTCTCTGTTACCTGTCCATGATCTGAGAATTTACCACAAATTTCCAGCTGTAATGTTCTTCTAGGCCCCAATGTATCAGACCCTGATATTATGGAGTGAAACCACAGAAACAGTATTTCATCTTTTGATCCCAGGTATTTTGTGATAGCAGCAGAAAGTTAATACATGGGATGTCTATACTCACCTATAGATCAGCAGATTTTCTATAACTCTTTCTCTGTATATCTCCTCACAGTCCCTCAGTGTATTCAATTCAGGCTGAAATCATGTCTCTGCCCAACTCTAGCCCACATGGTATGTAAGTAAGTAAGGCAGACTTCACAACATGAGCCCGACATTTCTCTCTGAACAGATCACTACCCTTGATCCACAATGTTCAATGTCTGAAAGCTATTGTTTTTGATGTCATGACTATATGGATGTTTGGGAAGACAGTGTAGTCACTTTTGATTCACTGTTCTTGGCGTGATGTAGCACAGATGGTCTTCTTTGACTTTCAGTGTTGTTCCTTCGTGCCTTTTCTTGGCTTGACTGTCTGTTCATGTCAGTGTTAAATAGCATTCCATTGGCTGAATGCAATATCGCTTGTTCTGCTCAATCACAACAAAGTTTTAGCAATTTTAAACAAAATGTCCATGACTACCCATATTCAGGTGTATTTGTCTGGCTATGTATTTCCAGTTGCTGGAGTATATGGTAATGTGTGCTTAGTTAAGTATAAAACCCTGACATCTCTTCCATTGCATTCTATCAGCACCGAATGAACTTTCTCCTTATTTCACATCTTTGTCACAAAATCTGATGTTGCCAAAATTGTGTTCTCTTCATTTCCCAATAGATGTATTGCCTTACACTTTTCATGATGACAGATGAAGACCAGCATTTTTTATGTTCGCATTCGGTACTGGTAGTTTTCTGTCTTCTTTGTTGAAGCTGCATTGCATTTATGGCTAATTCAGAAGTCATAAGATGTCTTATCTATACTAGAGACATCAAAAGTTTGCCTACATTTAAGAGGTAAGATCACAGAAGGACCCCTCAAAGGAAAGGTAGAAACGTCAAATTGTGAAATAACATGCAGACAGGAAGTCTTACACAGACATCTTTTAGGGATACAACTTTTTGAAGAATTTCTAACAAGATAGAGTAGGCCATAAAAGAATGTTTAGAGAATCTTGAGTAAAAATATTGAGGGAAATAAATATATTTGGAAAGGCAAATTGAGAATAACTAGATTTTAAGGACTAAGTTATTCAACGTACTATCATCTCAAATATTAGTTCACACCACCACAAGAGAAGAGACAATTTTTCCAACAGTCTTGGTGTTTTTTGTCATTCTTACCTCCTAATCCTTGTATATTGACACCCTATTGTGAATCAGGTGGCAATGCACATTGCTGAGCAAGTATCTGTGAAGACTTTGTTAAGGCCTAAAGAAATCTCATTTCATATTTAACCTAAAATTGTATACCATACATTGTGTATGTACATGTGTTAATGGAAATTGTGACATTTGGGATTAGAAGGCTCTCCTCAAAAACTATAAACTAACAAAACCCCAAGGACCAAGCATGGAAAACCTCCTTTGAAATGCTTGCTCAGGGTGCTCCAAATGACTCTTAAAATAGTATAAACTATTGATGTTGCCCTTGGTTGAGTCTCAATGACTAAAGGTAATATTTCATTGAAGAGGAAACTCTACATTTAGGATACAGGACAAATTATTTGAGCTAAATTTAACTTGAAAACTCCTTTCTTGAAGTCTAGCTTCTATTGTAACAGAAAATACTATGCAGTGGCTAAGGGAGAGAAGCAACTAATAATTCTACTGAGCTGTGATACTGATGAACTGCAGATATGACCAACAAGGCATGATATTCATAAAAGTACAATAAGTGGCACTCATGGATAAATGGTAAGCAACAGCTGTCTAATTAGACTTGAACCTCTCAACAGGAGAGAAAGCACGCCAGATACTCAAAACCTAACCACCTTCCTGGAGCAAGTGAGGTCATGGATCTTAAAAGAGAATCTACTACCATCACTTTTCTATACTAGCATGATCCCAAACTATATTCTAAATCTTAACTTTATACAAACAAATAAGTGTAGCTCTCATCCCTTTTCAAAGAAACTTCTCATTGTAGCATAAAGAAACCAAGACAGAAATCTACAACACAATTCAAATGTCAACATACAGTGGGAAGCTCAGTCACAATGCATCTCTACATCACAGGTCTTATGTTTATCTCTCAGAGAACATTGAGGAAGAGGAAGTAGAAAGATTAAAAGAACCAGAACACCCAGATGTCTGCTGTGAAACAGTCTCTCTTAGAAATGGCTGTGTAAAGAAAATCTGAGCAAGTAACACTGTAATAGATATGCTTACGTGGAAAACTCACAAGGTCTAACCCCTAGAAAAAGAACTACAGGCAACCAACAATTAATGAGAGAGAGAAAGAGAATTAGCTTCTCCCATGCATGAGACTCCTAACTAATTATTCAATGCAAGGTGATCAGCCCTGAAAACATATCCATACAAAACAACAAAAATAGACTGAATAAGTTGCATTTATATATTTGCACATGCATATATATGTGTATACTACTACTACTACTAATAATAATAATGATAATAAAGATGCTATCAATTTGAGAGTGAGTGGGAAGAAGGAGGCATGAAAGTAATTAGAGACAGGAGACTTGGAAGGGGCTGGAGGAAGGAAAGGGAAGGAAGAAAGTGATGTAATTATATTTTAATTAAAAACAGAAAGCTCATCTTCCCATATACACACTCTAGCATCAAATTTGATTTTGAACTTTTAACACCAAAAGCAGTTCCTGCGGGGGTTATAGAGTCCATGTGGTATGCCTTATTTATTGAGCAACACTAGCTTGTGAGTTAAGTTCTCTATAAGATTTATTCCCATTCAAGGGCTAGCATTTTTTTTTTTTAAAGAACAGATTTACATTAAGCAGAGGCAATTTTTCTTTTATGTAAAGATGAAGCCACCTTGGGGTCAGGTTCATTTAGAAGAAACTAGAGGGTGTGGCCCGGCACTTTGATTAATTTTGAGCAAACGTTAGATAAACAAAGCAAACTCACTCTCTTGGTAAGTATTGGCTCAGTGTGTCTTCTTCGGACTCCAAAAAGGTCTCCTGCAGGGAACACAGGTCCTTACAGGTGACAAGGAGTGGCAGCCCCCTTCTGACTGGCTGACAGAAGATGCATAGATGTTAAGTTAACGCAAAGTTCTTTATCCCTAGACTTCTGTCCCAAAATGCACAGAGAAGTTTTCTCATTTCTAAAAGGTCAAAGTGGAAAAAGAAGAAAAATAAACCAAAGTCTCATAATGGTACTCCTCCCTCTGATGCGCTCCTTTTATTCCTTTCTTGGCTTTGCTGCCATTTCCATGGACTTTTCAGGTCTAAATGTCAGGCATCAGAATTCAAAGTGAAACCCTTCCCTTACTTATGTGTGTTTCTCTTCCCAGGAGCCCCAAAGCCTAAATTTTAGATTCTATTTTTAACATCCTCACAGTGGAGAGTGATGTGTTTCTATTGATTGAGCCAGTTGAGAAATTTCTTTTCCTATAAGCTCGGCATGACTTAAAGGGGGACAGGGTCAGGTGAGCACCCAGACTCACTGTCTAGAGAGCCATTTTCTGATGAGAGAGAGTTGGAATCGTTGCATTGCTCCTAGTGTTCCCAGTCACTCTTGTTCTTAAAGGAGCTGCACACGTTCCTGAGCAAGGTCACCCAGCCTTACCTGCCATCTACCAGAAACTCAGAGCTCTTGTTAATGTTGTATGTGTCCCTTTACTTTTGTAACATCTTTTCTTTTTCATTTTGATCTCCTCTTAAACATCAGGCACTCAGAAAATTCTGTTCTTTCTTTCACAGTGACTCAGAAGATGCTCCTACCAGGTAGCCTAATGATATACACTTTAAGCAATTTTTTTCTCTAGAAACTTTCCCATGAATCTTTTAGGTGTCTTTGCATAAGTTTAAAATTAAAATACGTTTAGGGCAAAGATCAATGGCAGAGTACTTATCCCATATGTAGATGACATGTGGGTTTGATCACCAACATCTTCAAAATGCTGTTTTTTGAGGTAGTACTGGGTTAGTTCAATGCTAAAGTAGCTGGTATTAGTGATGGTGTGTGTTTCAAAAGAGTAGCTGTTTGTGTAATTGTTATGATCCACCCCCTCACATATAGGAAAAGGATACCTTGAAATCCTATGCTTTTGAGACAACACCTGCAATGCCATTGTCAGAGTTACATGATCAAACGCAAGTTTGCAGCATCTTACTGGTCTTTTGTGTGTAGAATGTATGGAAAAGGCCTGGGAGGCTGAGGCAAATTTCTTCTGGTGTCTGCAGCTTCCATGGTTTCCTTCTTTTCCTGTTAATGTAAAGTAAGGGTTGTGATTCATTACACATTTCAGATGATGCTCAACACTATTTAACCCAATATGGAGGTGTTCAGACCTCATATTTATATAAGAACACACATGTGATGGCTAATCTTGGTTATCAACTTGACGTACATGGGATAGGGAATGCCAATTGAGTAACTTTCTCTTTTGGATTGTCCTGTCTAGTTATTTGTATGGTATTTTCTTGATGTATAATTGAAGTATGAGGACCCAGAACACTGTGAGTGGTACCATCCCTGGGAAGGTGAGTCAGGACTATGTGCAAAAGAGTTGAGTAAGCCAGGTGAAAGAAACAACCAGTTACCCTCACTTCCCCATTGTCTGTGTTTCAGTACTGGTCTCCAGGTTCATGCTTAAGTTTTTGCCATTGCTCCACTCATTGATGAACTATGAAGTAGACACAGAAGACATTGAATATATCATTTCTTTTCCCAATTTGCTTTTTGTTATGCTGTTTATCACAGCAACAGAAAACAAATTATAACAGAATTTGGTACAAAAGAATAGGTTGATTTGTGGGACCTAACGGTATCATTTGTGTGGAGAGGACTGTGGAATGATTTTGGAGTTTGGGGGCTGGAGAAGCCACTGAGTGATCAGAGCTTAATGAGATGCTATCTGGGAGCTTGGAAGATAAGAATGTTTTCAGCAATGAGGATAATAATAATAGCTTGTGAGATTATCAAGGAAAGCATAGATTATACAAGGGCTATTCATGTGATATTTTGGATTAAGAATCTGTGGAAATTAAACCTTTATTGGGACAATGGATGGCTAGTTGGACCTGAGAGAGCAGCATAACAATGAAGAGACAAGGATTATTGTGGTGAAATATTCTGGAATGTGTTTCTTCTGAGTCAGCACACAGAAGCTGCGACTCAGGGGACTGAGACTGCATCTCAAGCTGAAAGCCAGCTTGGTATTGTGTGAGAATCCCACCCACAATACTAGTTTTGTAACTTGATAAGTGTAGGACTAAAGGGATCACATAGAGAAGCTGAGATTTTGGAATACAAGAGGCCAGAAGGTAATTGATGAATGTACAGCCTCAGCTGTTGTGGAGACCCCGGTATGTTAGAGATACCAGGGCTGTAGGCCATCTCCATCAAGAAGAGTAGCATCTGGAGAGTGAAGTTAGCCTAACCTACAAAACAAGCTGTGTATAGTGCCAATGGAAAACACAGAGGAATAGAGCTGCTCAAGAGTCTAGAAGTTCAAGATGCTGGACATTTAGCAATAGTCCTTGAGGCACACTAACAAGAAGGCCGCTTGTTCATCCCAGCTGCCCAGAACCAAAATAACCACACAGAAACTATATTAATTAAAGCACTAGTTGGCCCATTAGCTATAGCTTCTTATTGGCTAACTCTTACATCTTAATTTAACTCATTTCTATCAATCTGTGTATGGCCATTTGGCTGTGGCTTACTGGCTAACGTTCTGACCAGCGTCTGTCTCCGGAGGCTCCATGGCATCTCTCTCTCTCTGCATTCCTTCTCCTTGCATTCAGTTCAGTTTTTCCTGTCTACCTAAGTTCTGCTCTATCAACAGGCCAAGACAGTTTCTTTATTTATTAATGGTAATCACAGCACTCAGAGGGGACTCCCACATCATTACACGGAGATCTGGAGATCCATTTGTTAAATGTGATTATTTTATGTCTTGGTTCTTTCTTCTTGGAGTAAGACATAATGTATTTGATATTTTACAGAAGGTCACAGTTAAGATTTTGTATGTTTTAAAAAGATAATGAACTTCAAAGTAATTGGAATCCTTAAAGACTGTGGAACTGTTGTACCATATTTTACATTAGTATACTAACATGGAATCTTGGGGAACAGGAAGGTTATAGATTAAAGTGGTTTGTTTGTGTACTGAAGATCACAAAATGATGTGATACATAATTTCAGTTGTTAACTTGACACACCCTGGGAGTAGAAAATTCTATTGAGAAACTGTCTCCAACAGCGTGGCTTTTAGAACTGTTAAAGATATTTTCTTGATAGCTAATTGATTTAGGAAGGCACAGTCAACTACAGGTGGTGCCTAGCCTGCTGAAGTGGGCCTAGATTGTATAAAAAAGTATACACAAGCAATCCAATAAGCAGTGTTTGTCAGTGATCTGTTTTGATTCTTAGATCCAGGTTTCAAACTTAAGTTCCTACCTTGACTTCCCTTGATAACAAACTTTAACCTGAAGCCAAATAAGCATTTCTGCCTCCAAGTTGCTTTTGGTCAATGTCATAGTTTGAGAAAGAAGGCTTCCCCATAGTCTCATACAGTTGCATCTTTAGTCCCAACTGTTGACCTGTTTGGAAAGATTAGGTGTGTCTTTTCTGGAATAGATGTGTTTTTGTTGGGGTAGGTGTGTCTTTGTTGGAGGAAGTGTGCTACTGGAGGTGGGCATTGAGTTCCAACACTTCCCACTCCCACCTTGGTCTGTGGATCAGGATATAAAGCTCTCAGCTACTGTTTTGGCACCATGATTTCCTTCCTGCTTCCATACTCCACATGATAATAACAGACTAAGTTTCGGTAACTGTAAGCAAGCCGACAGTTGAATACTTTCTTCCATAAAAGTATTCTTGGTCATAGTGTCTCTTCATAGCAATAGATCCTAAATAAGACGGTCAGTATTTAACCATAGCAACAGATACAAGCTAGACTTGGAAAAATCTCTTTTGTTCTATTACTCAGACTTCATTTGTTGTTCAAGAAAAGTTCAGTTTAGAAGGCATAACATCCTTTCCATCATTCCTAGGATTCAGTAGAAATTAAGACATGATGTTATGTGTACTGCATATTCATTAAGAGAAAAGACAAGCTGAACTTGTCTTTTATTTATACTTGATGAGTATAAATAAAAATAAACTCTGGCACATTTTAGACATAATGTTCATTAATGTTGTATTATTTTCTTAGAAAGTATTGAATTAGAAAGTTATTATAAACAAATACTTTTAGAGTTTTCCATATTTGATTTTAATTTTGAGTTTCTATTTCTTTTAAAGTTTTTTCTTTTGTTTATTAGACATTTCATGCATATTATTATCTTAATCATTTCTTTTATTCCTTCCTATTTAGTTACAAAATTTTAAATCTTTTTTATTATATGACAATCATAGTGACTGACAGCCATTGTTGAGAATACATGTCTGTTTATTATAAATATGAGTTAAAGGACTTAAGAAGTCATTATTTTCAGATACACTTTCTTAAATTTATTTTTATTTCCAATGGTACAAACAAAGAAAGGAACAAACAAATTTCAGTGATCTATGTCTATTTGTGAAGTTACTGAACAATATCTAAGAAATTTATTCAAGGGCATAATTCCTGAAGTCCAGACTCATTCAGAGATCCTGTGTCTTAGATGATGATTTTCTATTATGAGTTTGTTGATTCAAGCATCCCAGGTGGGAAGCAAAGGAGGGAAACCAAACTCTCCTTGTTAGTCATTAATGCTATAGACTCTGTTCTGGGCTGAGCGTTGGTGTGGAGACAGATTCCTAGAGCAATGAATAGAGCTCAAGAGAAACGGACACTTCTTTCCAGAGGCACAGAGGCAGTGCTGTCAAAGGTATCAAGTTGTATGACCGCTTAGAGCCCTCTAAAGTCAGATTAGAACCCTTTCAAAATGCTTTTGAGGTCAAAACCATTGAGCCATTGAAACACTTTTGAACATCCTGAGTTTCTTTTATGCGACAAACACAGTTCCTCCTGTCTCATCATCTACAAGGCACTGTCTAGGAATCAGACCTTCACTAACTGTCAGATGCCAGACCTCCTGATGACATGAATGCAGACTTTTCTACACCCGTACCTCCTGATGACTTGACCCCAGGCTTTCCCAGTCCCAGAACCATGGGATTTTCTATTGCTTAAAAGCTACTCTCTATATGACATTCAATTAAAACAACACTAACATAGTAAAACATCTCTGTTTCTATAACTTTCCATATTGTAATGTTCCATTTTATAAAGTGCCATTTCAGTTAGAACAATTCATGTAATATCAAGCTATACAAAATTTATAGTTTTACTTGTCCTGTGGCACTCTTTGATAGCTCTAAGGCACTGTCTACTTTTGCAAATCTAAATTAGATAATATCCTCTTGTTCTAGTAGCCTAAAATCAAATCTATAGCTTTGATTTACATGATCATACACAAGGTCACTTTCCTTATCACATTCCCCTTTCTTTTTCTTTTTTCAGATTCTACAAATCCACACTGTCCTGAATATACAGTGGTGATGCTATTTAGTCTCGTTCCTATCTCACTTCTCCATCTGAACACAGCGGCTCCCTTGCTGCTTCTTCAGTTTCTGCTCCAATGTCTCTTATTCCCCTCTTCCTTTCCCTGCTACTGTTGATATATCTCATTTTCTGTAAAGTGTTTTGTGATACCTTTCACAGTTTATGTATTTATTTTTATGATCTTTTCCTCCTCATAGCATGAACATATGTTTTGAGGGGAAATCAGCACCTGTCGTGGATAAGTTACTAAATAAATATATGTTGAATGATAATGTTAGGGAGTAAATAAAAGGCAGGAAGAGTTTAAATGCTCTAGATTAGCTATAGTTTAAATCTCTTTTGTGAAATATTTCTCTCTTTCCAAGGCAGTCTACCCACATATCTTTACATTGGCCTCCAATAGTATTCAGGCTCCCAAGAGTTTAGTCTCAAGGTATGCCCTTAGTTTCCACTTCTCTTATTTTAACTAAGGTAATGTTAAAGCTTTCTACCTTAGATGAATCGACTTATGGAAGGAAATGTCTATGTTATCCAGAAGAGAAAACCTGACTTGGCTCCTTGGATAATTCACTTGTAAAGCATAAAGAAATTAATATTCTTAATTTCCCCCGTTGCTGGAGGCACTTTTCATTTCAATTATTTTCTTTGAAAGGATGCTTCGATGCTAAGACATGTCCCTTACAGATGTCCATATTTTTCTCATCTTGGTTGTAAGCCTAGACTTTAATGGCAAACCATCCCTCCTAGAATGAGATACCCATATTCTCATAGTCAGACCTGTGAAAATATTACCCTGTAAGACAAAGTGGATTTTTGAAGGTATGAATAAAGAAAATGTCATGAACTGGATAGAGGAATATTCTGGATAATCTGTGGGATATAGTGTTGTTATAGTGGTCTTTTTAAAAATAGGTATCAGAGGAATCAAAGTGTTGTAAATGTAAACAAAATGCAATCTCTTTTATCCAATGGTTAAATGAGACAAAGACTTCATTAAAACTAATTAAGAAGACACTTGGCAAAAATTCAGATTGCTCTGGGGTCAGAACATATGCTTGTTTCATTTCTTACTAGAAACTGTGTTAGCCTGTCATTTCAAACTGTAAGGCAGGACACTCACCACACAAAGTCAGGGACAGCATTATTCTTTATTCGGACGAAAACCCCAGGGGTAGTCCCTGGGTGCACTTGCTTGGTTAGCTGCGGTTGTGCCCCTGCTGCAGATGGACCAGTTGAGGCTGTGCCTCTGCTTCAGATGGATTAGCTGAAGCTGCAGATGTCAAACATTCTGCCTTGCTGAAATAGTTTGGAATGTAGTCATTTTCTTGAGAGCACCAAACCCATTTCATTTCCACCAATGCCGTGAGAACTTAGCTGTAGATGGACATGATAGAGTAGTCCCAAGCTATCTCAGAACTGAGTATAATAAAGGGTTCTTTATTTAGGATTACACTCAGATCACAGTCCTCTGTGTGAGCAGGAAACAGGAACCAAATCCTGCAGCTGAGAGAGACAGAGGATGCAATCTTACATCTGCATTTATAGTACAAGAGACCATGCCCAAGTAGGCTGGTATCTTACAGGTTATTGGCTGAAGGAGTTCCCACAGCATGTAGTGAGGAGCAAAGGAAATTATGAAGCATCTAAAAGTTGAAAAATTGACATTTTCTCCTGCAACTAACTGGGTTTTGTAAACTATTTCAGTCTGGACTTCTGGAGCAGAAATACATTTGGATTATGTCGTCACTGAGTTTTCAGTTCCTTATTACAGCAGGGAAGAATTTTAAAATAATTATCTAGAATATTTAAGGAATGCCAAGGTACTAAAAATTCATCTAGGTGTTTCTTTCAGGCAGGGACATAAGTTCGTAACCATGCTTTCCTCACACATACCCCAATAGGTGTCTTAGATTCTAACAAGCTGACAGCCAGATTCCAAACTTCACCCACTAACAGCATTCCTCCAGCCCTGTCTGCCATTTGTAGATTCTTATTTCTGGAATGTGATGCACCATATTTTAATACATCTCTCCACTGTCTTGACTCAAGGTCCAGGATCTGTATTTGTAGGACAAATTCAATTTGAACTACAGAAAACTATAAGTCTATCTGGAACTACATTTCTCCTTTCAGTTGAAGACCGCCCCAAATACCAAGTTACAATTCATTTGAGCCTGGGATTTTCTTTTTTCTGTTGTCAATGGAGCTCAGCCTTCTTGCCAACTCCTTGGTAGTTTGGGTGATGAATTCTGTTTGGACACATGAATAAAATCCCCTCATGGCTTTCCTGTTTGACATTTTTGGGTCATTTTGCTTTGTTCTCAGATCAACTGTGATATTTCTAATGTGACCTTGGATTGAAAGTCTTAGTGACCTCTGTGCTGCTTGGGCCCTCAGACTAAGATGGCTACCCTTGCCTATAGCTTATTATACTCTGACATCACTGACTCACCCTTCTTTGCCTCTAATACCCTCTGTTCCTAATTATTTCCTAGAAGACTATTTGTACCTTGAATGGTGGTAGTAGAAAGTGTTAGCACCTTTAAAAGTTCTTTTCTACTAGATGGTCTTCTGGCCACTGAGTCATGACTTGAAGGGGGTTGTGGGATCTTCATCTCCTTCTCTTCTCTGTTTTTGCATCCTGTCCCTGAATTTGGCAGTTGTGCTTTGTCACATGCTGCTGTTTCTGAACTTGCCACCTCCCTAAAGCAATGGGGTCAATCAGTCTCGGACTAAAATCTCCAAAACTGTGACCCACAAATAGAGCTTTTCTCTTTATAAAGTGTTCCCTTAAGAATTATTGTAAAGGGAATGCAGATAGCACATATGTCAAGAAGCCCCCTTTTAGCATCTGTACTTATGCAATTTTCCCTGCTTGCATCATTGCCACCTGCATGATTTTCTGTGACCCTTTTATACTTCAGTTTTGGAGTTCTGCCTTCTTTTAATGTTAAGCTGCATTAGATCCTCTACTTGGATTTTATTTTTGCGTCATATATCTTTTCGTTGAGGCACATGTTATCTGTATTCAATCTCCAAAGCTGGATTAATATTACCTGTTAGAACAGTTAGTAAAGCCAAGGACTTTACCATGGACCAGATGGGTGATATTCTGAATTATCTGGAGGATACAGTATTGTTTCAGTAGCTGTTGCAATTAGCCAGCTATTTGAGTTTACTTCTTCCCTCATTTGCTTATTGCAGATGGACACAGCTTCTGTCCTTGTCTTTCCTTTGCAACAATTGCAAGAGTGTCTAGCTTCTAGAAGCACTAGCAAAGTGAAATCATGTGCTATGTTTTGTGCCTCTGACCAAAACTTTGTGTTGCTTGAGATGAATTCTAACTTATGACAATCATTGCTAAAGCATTGCATTTCAGATTTTTCCATCTCTCATCTCAAGGTATCAAATTCTTCTTTTAATTATATCATAATGCTATACCATTACACTCACAACTAAGTAGTATTCTTTTTAAAAATTCATAGGAAATGACTTAGACAGATTCTAAATATTTTAATTTGTTCTTTTCTTGGTAGTAATTATTTCATTTTTATCTTCGTTTAAATAGTATGCCCCCTTTTCTGTCTAAGATTATTGTACATACAAAAGTATTTTAACACTGAATTAAATGAGTACCTCTATTGATTCTCCCCATCTAGGTGATGTTTTCCAGTACAAAATTGGCTTCAGGTTATGAATATTTTTACTTTTTGTTATAATATTTTGCATACCAATAATATTGCTGCAATGTTTTCCCTATAGCAAAAATGTTATTTCAAACAATCATTTTTCCTCATATAATTCTTACTTTCTAGAACCGTGTTAAATATTTAGGAGTAAGTAGAAAGTACTTTGAGGTTTGTTAATTTAAACATCAAGTTGTATTTAACTAGATTATATCTTTTGTTGTAGTACAAAGAAATCTCCAAGGCTGTCTTTTTGTTGTTGTTGCTGTTAAACAAAAAACTTGGCAAATTGATAAACAGTGTTCTTTAAAATAGCTTTCTAAAAGAGTTTCTTTCTAGATCTCAAGCCAGCTATTACAGTGATGAAAATGAATTTTTCTGGCCAACTGTTCCATTGCTTAACTCATCTTAAGGAAAATTTACTCCCTTATAAATGCACTACCCATTTGTACAGTACATTTAGTCATATTGTTCTAATTTAGTCTTTCTAATTTGACCTAGTCATTTTTTCCTCTGTGAAATATATTAATGGCAGTTTGGAGAAAATTTTTAAAAATAATGTCACTATTTTCCATTTTGTGGATTTTTTTCCCTGGATTTCCATACTGTCTTGAAATATGGTCTTATAGTTTATCTTATTCTATTTCATACATGGCTTGCAAAGACAGATTGTATTTTTAATGATTTATGTATGTTTATGTTGTAATTTCCTTCATACTCAAGATAAAATTTATGATACCTGATTGAAGGGCACCTTCAATAAGTTAAGCCTCAGGTGGAATAATGTGAATATCTGTTACTTCATGAAGAGTGAGGACACCTCTTGATATTCAAATGGAAAAGACCAAATTAAATTATCTTAATGTTTTAAAAGACAGCATTGTTTAGATTATCACCTGAAGGACTCCAGTAAGGAAACTGCTTCTTAAACTATTCTGGAAACTCTTTCTGTTAAGGATTGTTCATAGGTCTCAGCTAATGCTTCTTTTTCGTCGTTTATTATTTTTTTTTCCTGAAAAAGCTTTTTGGTATGGGAGGTCCTTCTGTCTGCGTATTGCTTTTATTAATTAATGAATAAAGAACCTGCCTTGGCCTGTGAATAGGGCAGAACTTAGGTAGGCGAGAAAAACTGGACTGAATGCTGGCAGGAGGAAGGCAGAGTTGGGGAGAAGCCATGGAGCTGTCACCAGAGATAGACATGCTGAAACTTAGCCGGTAAGCCACTGTCAAGTGGAAATACACAGATTAATAGAAATGGGTTAAATTAGTATGTAAGAGATCAGCCAATAAGAAGTTCGAGCTAATGGCTAAGCAGTGACTTAAATAATATGATTTCGGAGTGCTTATTTTGGGTCCAAGCTAGCCGGATGGCTGGGAACCAACAAGTGGCTCTCGCCTCCCTCTACATTTGGCACACTCATTGTAACAGCATTTAGATATTTAAATCAAATAAAACACTAACTTTGGAGGGTAGGGGAGTACAATATTAATATTTGTATCTCTAATATTTTTTCTCAAATATGAGTCTTACATGTATTTGAAAGAGATCTTTTTGCTAATGTTTGTATCAGGATTGAGGAGTTCTTTGCATGGCAATGTGATAGAGTATTGTTGTTTGCAGAGTACCTTTAAAAATATGCAAATAAAGATTTACTGGCCTAGTAAAATGACTTTGAATTTTAACAAGGAAATTAATTCATAAAATTTCCATTTATTCCTATAGGAATTGCTTTGAAGGGATATCTGTTACTGGCATATTCCCTTGCAGTCCCATGATTATGTCACTGGTCCTCAAACCACATGTTATACCCAGTTGGTGTCATAGACTACTAACAACACATATGCATTAACATTCTAATGGCTGTCATAAATCAATGACTTCCAACAACAGCTCTCTAATTCCCTGCTTTTGCCTATTGCTGACACATAAAGAGATGAACTTAATCCTCCCATATGGTGCTGTCTTATTTGTTGTCCAGCCCCCCCATTACAATGGCTTTTCACTGCCTTCTGTACCATCTCCTGGGTCTGGTTCAGCTCAGTTTAGTGACAGGAGCAGAAAAAAAAAATTAGCTTTTATTTAAATAAATTAAATTTTCAATCCTGTTTTGAAGTTTTTATTTAATTAATATATGGAATTACAAATTTGAACACCAAATTGTGTGTGAACTGTGAGGTTTATAAAATAATTGAAATTCTTTTTAATATAAATATGTCAGGGGTTTAATTTTATAATTCTTTTCTATGGTCAGAGACAATTTATTGTAGAATTTACATATAGAAACATATTAGAGGGACAATAATGAGTAAAGACTTTGTTTCTTTTTTTTTCAGGAACTTCTTTGTTCATCTGTTTTGTGTTATGAGTGTGGGGTGGCTGTACTGGGGACCCAATAGAGGGCCCCAGAAATGTTAGACAAGAGATCTAGCACTGACTTACACACCCCCACTGCTGTGTCCAGGCTTCAGGGTTGTGTCTCAGCACAGACCATGAACCAACACAAGCAAGCTGTATTAAAGAATTTACTGTCTGTGTGATGTTGAATTCTGTGGAACATTAGTGAGCAGTGTCTTAAAATTTTTATTTAATGCCTTGCAAATTTACAAGCAGCAGCTTTTAATTGGTGTCTGGCTGGGGATGCAGCTTTCTGAAAATTTCAGCACAGAATAAAATTATGACTATCTGTAGTAGTAAACATGATAAGTGCAGAGTTTTTTGAATTCACAAAGAGTGGAAGCCAGAGAGTAATAAATCACTGCTAAGTAGCTACATTAAAAAACACAAACAGAACTAAGCATTGCAATGCGGTATCCTACTGTGATCTTTTCTTTTCTCTGTTCTGTCTTCTTCCCTTTTTGAATAATATATGTACAATCATTCTCCTCAGAACTAGCACAGCTTGACTTGAAATAATCGCGCTAATTTGTATGAGGGAAAAAAAAATCACCCTCATTTGTGCTGATAAAATGCAACTCATGGCAACTCCAACCCTGTGGTTTTAATGTGATTCCAAAAGCTGCCTGCAGTAAAGGAATGTAGAGATGCTAAATACTGATGCTATGCCGTTTCTGTAACCCTTAGGAATATTTCGGATGGTGGGAAAGACGTGCACTACATTTTTCTGGTGAGGGATTTTACAGTCCCTTAAAGTTCCAGATTCAGAAACTTTACTCTGTGAAGACTTTCACTCCATGGAGTTCACATGCCCCTGCCTCCCGATTTTATGTGCTGAATGTAATTGCAGTCTCTGACCCTTATATGAATGGCAACATAATTTTTTTGAGGGGGCAGAAATTAAAGGAGATTGCATGATTGACTAAAAATATTTGTACCGTAGATTGGGTCATAGAGCATTTAACAGAATTACTGCGGGTGCCTTAGTAACCTAACAATAATGTCTGCATACAAACTCTAGAACCACAGCTGACTCAGGAAAAAGAAAACATAGAGGAATTTTAGTTTTCAGAGAAGTTCAAAGTATTAATAGAAACTATTCAAAAGATAACCAATATTGTGTTCCTAGCAGTCTTTATTTTAAATTTTTCTTTTCTTTTTTTTTATTGAGTTTTACATTTTTCTCTGCCCCCTCCCTGCTTCCCCTTTCCCTTTTACCCCCTGCTAAGGTCCCCATGCTCAGTTCTGGTATAATTTCTTTGTTTTCTGAATACAAGTGTGTAGTTTTCTGAATACAAGGTGTCATCAGCAATCGGGTCTTCATATCTGACTCTGATGAACAATCAAAACTAATATCTGTAGTATGTATTGTTTTTATTTACATTTTAAAAAGTTTAGATACTAGCACAAGTTTTCCATCCTTCTCCTTCTCTAGCCCCCTCTTCCTCCATCCCACCCTTTATCCACTCCTCAGAGGAGGTAAGGCCTCCCTCGTGGAGTTAAAAAAGTCTGATATATTAGGTTGAGGAAGGACCAACACTCTCTCTCCTGAATTAAAGATGAGCAAGGTATCCCACCATAGAGAATGGGTACCAAAAAGACAGTTCATGTACTCAGGATAAGTCCTGGTCCCACTGCGAAGATCTTCTCCCAAAAAGATCAAGCCACACAAGTGTCAGCCACATTCAGAGGGCTTAGTTTGGTTCCATCCAGGATCCCCAACTCTCAGTTCAGAGTCTGTGACCTTCCACTACCTCAGGCAAGCTGTCTCTGTGGTTTTCCCCTTCATGCTCTTAAGCCCCCTTGTTCATATGATCCCTCCTTCCTCTCTTCAACTAATTCGAGGAGCTTAGCCCAGTGGATCACTGCATCTGGCCCATCAGTTACTGGATGTAGGTTCTATAGCAACAATTAGGGTAGTCACTATTGTGATAATAGTGAAGACCAGTTCAGGCACCCTCTCCACTAGGAGTCTTAGTTGGGGTCATCCTTGTAAGTTCCGTGGAGTTTCCTTGGTGTGGGGTAATTGTGGAATTGTCCTCTGTATGATTTAATATGTTTTATTGCCATTGGTTAATAAAGAGGCTACTTTGTCTTATGGCAGGTCAGAATAAAGCCAGGTGGGAAATCCGAACAGATATATATATATATATATATATATATATATATATATATAGAGAGAGAGAGAGAGAGAGAGAGAGAGAGAGAGAGTAGGCAGAGTCAGAGAGACTCCATTGCTGATGCAGAACCACTAGTATTTGGTGCTGCCATGTTGTTCTTTATGTTGTTGAATGTATATTACTCCGCAACCTCCTCATATTTTCCTCCATTCATTTCAGGTGGGTCCTGTGACTGAGGTGGTCACTCTTCCACCACATGCATGTGGGCCCTGTGTCTTCAGTGGTTGCTAATGCATCCAGTGTGCATTGTTTTGAGTGATCTCTAACATGTCACTATCAATTCATAGGGTGATATCCCAGTTCTGAAAATGACATTTTCTTCTAATAACTTATGACTTCTTAGAAGAACATGCAGACTCCATAATGTGATTATTTTTATTTAGTTATTTAAAATATTCCAAAATTTAAATATGTAGAAAATTTTGATTCTACGAAATAATGTAATAATAGATGCACGTCATGGCCAAAGTTAACTAGGTTCTAAATAAAAAGCCATAATTTAAGTTTTCTTATTTGATAATTCCTGAGCTCTATCAAAACCAGCGCACAGAATCAAATAACTCTTCACTGTTATCATTTTAAATATGGCTTAAGGTTTAAGGAGAGATAGAGATCTCTACCACTGTCTAGCTGAGCGGAGATTTAATCCAGTATGGCACACTATGAAGGACAAATGGTAAGTGAAGTAGAATATTTATTTAGGTAAATAAAACTTAAAATGTCAACTTATATCAGGATGTTTAATCATAAAGTGATACCCTATTATATTTTATACTGTATTAATTCTTGTCATTCTTATATTTTTTTCGTGAATAAAGAACTTGAAATTTTAATTTAGTGAGAAATATTGCTTATTGAACTTGGAATAACTGATACAATAAATTCTTTCTAATTTATAGTCCATTAATCATTTATATATGAGGAGTAATATTTATGTATATAAGGGATAACTATTACAACAAGAAATTAAACATGGATGTAATTGTACATGGACATACAGTATTCTAAGGGAAAGGATAGGAAGTTTCAGTACATTCACATCATCCCCTTGATTAATTAATCCTGATCATTTCCTTTGTCCAGAAATTCTTTTGTTTTTTTAACACTATAATCCATTAAATCAGCCACACACAATATTCATTGTCTTATTTATATATAGAGAACACATCACTGAAGTTAATCCAAATGCAAGCTTGAATGAGCCTTCTGTGTGAATGAAGTCATAAAGTATGATTAGACTCAGTGCCCCAAGAAACAATATCTGGCCATGCAGTCAGGTCAAGTATAAGAAATCAGTATTTACAGAGTTATTTGTCATCATGTGGAAACCAAAAATCAATGAAAGCAATTAACTCACCTAATTAAGAAAAACCAAAAATCTATCTCAGTTATGTTTACTTCGTGAATGAGATGCAGAAGCAAACTGGCTGTGAACTCAGAGTCGAGTTTATCAGAACTGTTTTTAGAAATCCTTTTAAGCTGTTGTTAAATTATTTGAAATCTTATTTGTTTTATGTTCATTGTATAGTCTATTAGCTGTATGACACATGAATTATCGGGTGGGTGATTGGATTGAATGTGTATGATGGCTCTTCTTGGTTGTAAATTTGACTATATCTGGAATTAACTAAAACTTAAATGATTGACCACATCTGTGAGGGAGTATTTCATAATGAATTTATTAGAGGTGGGAAGACTCACTTCTAATCTGCATCTTTGAGATGCAAAGATGCACCTTTAATCTGGGACACACCTCCTGTGTATCGCTGACAAAACAGGGATTACATGTATTTAAATTATGTAATGCAATGTTGTGAATATTTTCTTTCTTATTGGCTTATTTTCTGAAGCATTGGTTGTGGAACTGAAATTTTCACACATGCTATGTAAGTATTTATTCACTGAGCTACATTATAAACTCAAATAAGGCTTACGATGCATTATATGAAATTATTGTTACAGTGAAACCAATCAACATTCACATTGATTAATACTGTGTGTGGTGATAAGATTTAGTCTATCTATTAGGCTTATATACTATAGTGTGATTAGCTGGAGTTACTGGGCCGTACACGAGCTGTCTAGAGCTCATTTGTCTTGTTTCCCTGAAGCTTTGCAGCCTTTGTCCGCCATTACCCCATTTTTCCATATCCTCAGTTCTAGAGAACCACTATTTCATTCTATGGTCCTAAGACTTGAATTTGTGCCTGGCAGGTTCACCCGTGCTGCCTGAGTGAGAGAATATTGATTATAGACTGCGTGATAATTTTTGTATGTTGTGAGATGCGTATTTTATTACTTTATCTTGTCCAGTAAACTTTCTGTGATGCTTAGGATAGCTGCTTGTCTTAGCTATTGTAGTAAGCAATGCTCAAGTGAAAATGAAGTTGCAGAAATCTCGTTATTATACCTATTTGACTTCTGGGTATTTAACTGGAAGCTGGATTATCGGATTACATCAATGTTCTATTTTTTATTTCATGAGAAATTATCTTGCTGTTTCATAATAAGCAAATTATTTTATATTTCCATCAATAGTGTATTAGTGTCCAAATTTTTCTATACACTAATCAACACTTGTAATTTCTGGTTTTCATAATGATCACTAGCTATGTTTTTAACTATAATTTTAGTATAATAGATTCCATTACTTTAATTTAAACATTTATGCTGCATGTATTTAGATTTCCATAGATGCTAAGCTGTTTTTCTTATTTTAGCATTTCCTCATCATTTATAAAGTTATCTAAATTAGATACAGAATTTAAATTCATTAACCTGGGATAAACTTCTATTATATTTTAGTGAGTCTTCATTATATCATATGAGGTACTACACCTATGCAGATATTGTTTTAAAATCTCTTACAGTTATAGGTTGTACAGAATGAACACTGTAGCCACCATAATTTGGTTTAAGTTCTTTTATGAAATTGCTAGGAAGATATCTAATTGCATAGCAGGTTCCTATAATTAAAATGTAAGTAATTACTGACAAGAGAGATCTGACAAAGAATTAAAGATTGCATTAGTGCTCTTGGCAGATTATAAATCACCATCTGAAAGAAATGCTAAAACAATACCAACCTTAGTTCAGTATTAATCTTTCCAGTACACTTTAGCCTCTTCATTAATACTTTTAATAAACACATACATTAGGTTTAGAAGATAGACAAAACAATTCTTGACCACTAAATAGACTAGAAAGAGCTTAATAGCTTCATAATCATTCCCTCTCTGAGGTTTAACAGACACATGAAAAATTTACTTCTGACAACCAACAAAACTTTAACATAGTTTTAAAATGCCTTCATTTAGATAAATATATTCCATGAATTAACAATCACTTTATTTTATCTTAATTAACAATTTCCCTCTAAGTTTTTGGTGTGAAATTGGGGTAACTGTTAAGCTATCTTTCTAGCCCACTTAAAAGTTGAAAAAACAACAACCAAACACTCATTTTAAGTCAATACACTTACTTGGGCATCTTCAATTGTCATATCAACTAAATTAAATCAAGTAATTCAATTAAATTTTTTATTAGAAATAAAGTAATCCATATAAAGTTGCTGAACAATGGAAGTTTGTGTGTTTCCTCATGCATTGAAAAATTGCTGTAATAATACTCAACCGTTTCAAGTGATGCATTCTGTTGTACACCACAGTTAGTAAAGGCAATTCGCTACTTGTCTCCATTAACACTTAAAGAAGAAAAGAGCAAGAATATATATGAGTTTTTTTCTGGTTCAGGCAACTATATCTTTCCCTCCATGCGAAAAGACAAGAGAACAGGAGAGATAAGACAGAGAAAAAGAAATTGGTGAAAAAGAGGTAAGACTGGAAGGAATTCTGTGATAATGATTATGATTCCCATTTAGATGGAGAAAGAAGCATTTATTCACACATTGAAGACAGTAGAGTAGATGCTCTTTCTTCAAGTCCTTGTTACTGAATCTTCTCTTCTGTCTTCTCTCTCTCTCTCTCTCTCTCTCTCTCTCTCTCTCTCTCTGGTACACTATTTTGTAAGATATTAAAATATACTTGCTTTTGAAATGTATACCTAACCTAACAAATGTGTCATATAATTGTAGGGACAGATATTTTTTCAAAATTATAGGGACAGATGTAATAAAATGAGCATATTGTTTCTCTTCAATCACAAATGAGCTATATAAAATACCATGGTCAATTATAATAGAAATAATAAGCTCATACTTCCACATGAATTATATTGAAATAAAGAATTGTTAGTTATTTATTGCTATCTATTGTTCAAGGATATAGGCTTTGTTGATGTACATTTATGTCTTAATTTAATTCAAGCAATTTTTGAACCAATATATTTAATAGAAATAGGATATAGCCAGACATCTACAGTTTAATGTCTTCTTAGCATTTAAGCAAGTTGCAGTTAGTCAGCGTTATCAATATGCTGTGACTGGATTTTCAAATCTACAATAATAGATACAGTATTATTCCACTGAGAATTTTGTGTAAAATAAATAAAATCAAGCCCCCTGTACACATAAGGCCAGTGTACCGAATGAGTACTGTGATATTGGCATAAAGTAAATGATGCACTAGGTCACACCAGCCAATTGTTACTTGAGATGTCAAATAGCAAAAAGCCTGCTTCAGCCCCTGAGCAGGCTTAACAAAAAGTTGAACTGTTGTCTATGACTAAGTTCTTGTCTCTTTTAAGGTTAAGGGGACTTGTGGGGTTTTCTAATTGAAACTATTTCTCTATTTATTTGATGTGTTGGCCTTTTAGTCAACTAAGAAGTAATGTTACAATTTGACAACCATCAGCACTGTGTTTGACAACATCCTGTCCATCAATGGGTCTTGTGGCTGTTCACTGTCAGTGCTACAGTTAGAACCAGATGGTGTTGTGATCACTGTCACTTCCTTCTAAGGTGTTTGGATCCAGTTGTTTGGACAGATATTAGAGACATCAACTGCTAATGTAAAATTATTTTGCTTGGCAGTCATGAGTATCTTCACTTTGTCCAACTGAAAGAAATATTAACAAAAAAGAAACAAATTCCTCATATAACACATGAACTTAATAAATTGCTGATCCATATTTTAGTCCATGGCATAACAATGTGATATATGAGTTCATAAATGAGTGAGAGTGGTGTTTAAGGTTCTTGTCATATATATTGGCCAAATGTGTTAAATTTATTCTATTTTTCACTTATGGTATTACAGAAAACATGCTTATAATTCTGACTAACATTGATGTGGCCTTCACTGTAGGACAAATTCTAATTGGTCTTAACAATAAAAATCTGAAGTCAGATATCATGGTAAATGCTGAAAGGTCACAAAGACAAAAGAGCAAGATACAGCCACCTCTTACTTTGGCAACTTCTCATCCAAGGAGCCAAGCTCCTATCTCTACTCTGCCTTATCACTTCCTCTCTCTTCCTGCTTCCTCTTCCTAGGTGCAGAGATTAAAGGTGTGTGCCACCATTGCCTTTCCTCTATGGTTAACTAGGGGCTAGCTTCTCACTCTGGTTTTATTTGCTAAAGCACAAACAAAATATCACCACATTTCCATTTTTGTCTAAAATGAAATAAAGGTTGTAAGTAATATAAGAAAAACTATATACAAAAAGTGCAATAACTATATATGATAAATACAGTAAGCAAATGCATCAAAAATGTCTAGTCCGTTTGCATTTGACAAATTCAGAGAAAATACCCCATTATCTATCATATCTTAATGAGTCCAAACAATTCTACCTTATTCATCATTTATTCTAACTTGGATTACCAAAACTATCTTTTAATGTCTCTCAACCTTATAGACTTTATTCCTTATTGGGGAATTTCTTTTCTGAATCTGGTAACAAGGAAGATTATAGGTATCAAGTCTTCAACTCCACCAGAGACGTGAAAAGGAAATAATATTACCCTTATAAGTAAAGTAGGAAATAAAAGCAAGGGACTTCCAAAATATGCGAGAGATGACAGAAACAGCTGACTGTCTGGATAGTCACCCAAGGTTCCTCTGGAATGCTGGTGCATCCATTTTCAGCTTATAGGCCTAGCATATCTGACAAACAGGATTTTTTGAAGGGCTGTCCTACCTAGTTGCAGTTACTTTCTTTTGTGTCTTGCTTTTCCAATTTGAAAAGTCGAAGCAAGGCCACTTTCTTGTCCAATGACTTACTTTTGCCACAAAGAAAGTAAACTCTATATAAAATTTCTTCAATGCCCATCATCTTCTTTGAACTATATTGGCGTTTTCAGGAGCAGACATGTCTCATTTTCATTAAACAAAAGAACCTATATTATTAATACATTTTAAATGCCATATTCTGAATATCTCTGTTGTTCGAAGATTACCTGCTTATCTAAAGTATAGCTCTGTCTGACCTTGAAAACATATCTAAATATGACTACAAGTTTGATTGTAATAGGTCACTAATTACTAACCTGAAATTCCTTATTATCCTAAATAATTGGTAATAATAACTTTCTAGGACTAGAAATTTGCATTACATTGTTAAATGCACCGTATATGTAAAATACTTTGATTAGAAATGTATATACAATATGTTCTAACAAAAATAGTCTTAAATTTTTATCAATCTACAAAAATCTTTATTTATTCATTCATTCATTTATTTATTCATTTATTTATTTATTTATTTATTTTTATGGAGAAAAGGAAAAAAAAGTATCTGCCTCCTCCCAGCCTCCCATTTCCCTCCCCCTCCTCCCTCTTTCTCCCCCTCCCCCCCCACTCCTCTCCCCCTCCCTCTCCAGTCCAAAGAGCAGTCAGGGTTCCCTGCCCTGTGGGAAGTCCAAGGTCCGCCCCCCTCCGTCCATATCTAGGAAGGTGAACATCCAAACTGGCTAGGCTCCCACAAAGCCAGAACATGAAGTAGGATCAAACCCCCATGCCATTGTCCTTGGCTTCTCATCAGCCCTCATTGTTCGCCATGTTCGGAGAGTTCGGTTTTATCCCATGTTTTTTCAGTCACAGTCCAGCTGGCCTTGGTGAGCTCCCAATAGATCAGCTCCACTGTCTCGGTGGATGGGTGCACCCCTCGCGGTCGTGACTTCCTTGCTCATGTTCTCCCTCCTTCTGCTCATCATTTGGACCTTGGGAGCTCAGTCTGGTGCTCCAATGTGGGTCTCTGTCTCTATCTCCATCCATCACCAGATGAAGGTTCTATGGTGATATGCAAAATATTCATCAGTATGGCTATAGGATAGGGTCATTTCAGGTTCCCTCTCCTCAGTTGCCCAAGGTACTAGCTGGGGACATCTCCCTGGACACCTGCGAGCCCCTCTCGAGTCAAGTCTCTTGCCAACCCTGAGATGGCTCCCTTAATTAGGATATATACTTCCCTGCTCCCATATCCACCCTTCCTTTATCCCAAACATTTCATTCCCCCAAGCTCCCCCCATCGTCCCTTTCTCACTTTTCTTACCCCATTTCCCCTTACCCCCATCCCACCCCACCCCCAAGTTCCCAGTTTTTGCCCGGCAATTTTGTCTACTTCCCATATCCAGGCAGATGACTATATGTTTTTCTTTGGATTCACCTTCTCATTTAGCTTCTCTAGGATCACAATTTATAGGCTCAATGTCCTTTATTTATGGATAGAAACCAATTATGAGTGAGTACATGCCATGCTCATCTTTTTTTGGTCTGGGTTACCTCACTCAGGATAGTGTTTTCTATTTCCATCCATTTGCATCAAAATTCACTTTATCAATGTAGAATATTTAATACTAGTAGTTGCTTTTTTGGTTTAAAAGTAGATTCAATAATCTACCTTTTTTTTCTATCTTTGTTTCCTCCCTTTTTCTTTTCAGAGTAGTCTCAATAATCTACCTTTATATCGTATTTTATCTATATTCCCCCTTTTCTTTTCAAAACAAGAACTCTGAATCTAGACTCTTTTGCTCAGATTTTTTTCTGACCATTATCACCAACAACTTATAACCATAATGACGACAAATATCCATAATCCACTGAACAATCAAAAACTACTCACTCTACCTTTTGGGAATGTGGGTGTTGTGTTCTTAAATTTATTTCCTGATGTTTGGGGACAATTGGGATCTTGAAAAGAAAAACTTGGGTTAATTTTTAAGTCCTGGGAGAGGTAACTTTATCATTTGCTGTCCAGTCTCTGTAATGGGAAAGTTCAGGTTTTGTCTCAAGTCATGAATAGGGTAGTTTGTGAGGATCGATCATCTTGGCTAGCCACCTTGAAATTGTCCTGAGCAGTGTGTCATCCAAAGCCATCTTTAGGTGATGTTTGTCAGTTTAATTTCACTATCATAGCACTGGTGGAATTGTCATTGTGGGGCTCCACCTTCCTTTTGGAGACTTCAGATGTCTCTGTTTGGCATGGTCTTCATTCACTGCAGAAAAATTAAATATTTTTAGTGTTATATGTACTAGATTTCAAAGAGTTTAGAGGACTATATTTAATTATGTATATCTAGAATACAACAACTCAATTCCTAGTTATCTGATAGGAGTCTAAATAAAGCCTTTTCTGGAATTAGTTAGTACTCTATATGACCATTAATATCATGACAAAAGTTTTAATATATCTATCTATGTATCCATGTATCTATGTATCTATGTATCTATCTATCTTATAATTTTAAAACAATATTTATATCTTACAAAAAAGCTATTAAATATTCAAAATAATATAAAATAATATGAGATTAGTGGCAATAAAATAGTTCTTTAATTTTGTTTTTTTCTTCTGTCTCATATCAGGGACCTGGGACAGATATTTGGGATTTTATTTTAATAAACATGCTTGAGTTTAAAGGAGAAAGCCATACTCCAACTCCAAAGACAGTTTTAGTTTTTAATTAGATGGGGACTACAAGAAGACCATTTGCATTATATATCTGCAGAGAATAGGAGAAACAAAAATTTGGAAAGATTTATGAAATTTTATCCTGTTGGAGATTTGATACACCAATAGGTCAATTTACTTTTTTTCCTTAGTATATTTTTTTCTGGATGATTTGTCCTTTTTCTTCAGATTTCTTAGCTGGATGTGTTTATTCTCCAGACAAGGCAAAAGAAAACCATGCCCCAACCCTAACTTTGGGGATGTTCCCTTTTGCCAAGTTATAACTTATCAACTGAGAAGCATTTGTTAGTCATATTAGTAGTTTAGATTGAATGGTCAGACTGATCAATGAACTAGCACCTCTTCTAATCAAGAAGTCTCTTCTGTTCAAATAGAACCTTAATCAATTTTGTTGGAATCAATGGCTTTTCTTCTCCTGTGGAAACAAAAGCAAAACCCTTTCCCCAACATAATGCATATCCTGGTTTCAATTCTGAAGTCAACACATTTTTAGAGTATGTAGGTTAATTTAATTCTGCAGTTTTTTTCTATTATCCAATGTCTCTTCACAGCTGTCGTTTATTTTTATTAGCATTTAGAAAATTCAAAGATAATAAAGGATTATGTAATCTATTTCTGGAGATCTTTATTACCTCTTTCTGTTTATTTAGTACAAAGTTTAGAGTTTGTTGTGATCTTCCTATTACTGCTTGCCTTGTAGGATTGTGTGGTATGTTTGTAATATGTTTTATATTATAATAAGCAAAAAAACTGTTTCATTTTCTTTTTTGTTTGTTTGTTGGTTTTTCGAAACAGCATTTCTCTGTGTATCTCTGTCTGTCCTAGAACTCACTCTATACATGAGGTTGACCTCAGACTCACAGAGATCCCTTGCCTCTGCCCCCCTGAGTACTGGAATTAAAGGCATGCCCCACCACTACCTGACTCTGTTTCCTTTTCTTAGAGACATATGCTAGACCATTGTCAGCCATAAATTTTACAGGTATACCCATGATGGCCATGACTTTTTGAAAAATATGTGATTAATGAATCAGCCTTTTCTGAACTCAAAGCAGTCACCCACTGAAAACCTGAATATGTTTTTTTCCTATTATCTAATGACTCTTTGAAGCTGCCATTTATTTCTCTTTAGCATTTAGAAAACTATTGTGCGTACATATTTTAATTTTCCAAATTCTACAAAATGGAACACATCTATCTGCCAGATTTTATTCCTTTCCAAATGCCATTGCACAAATTATTGGCACAGTGTGGGGCTATTTAGTATTTTCTATGGGAGAGCCTTCCACTGATATCTCTGAACAGGCTGAGAATTGTTATAAGTAGTTACTGTGAAAGCAAATTTTACTCTTTTTCTTGTAAAGTTATAGTGAAGAAACAATCTTTTAAATCAATAACTATAAGAGGCCATCCTTTAGGTAACAAAGAAGGCAATGAAATTCCAGACTGCAGAGAGTTCATTGGCTGAATTACCTAATTAACACCTAATTAATATCTGCTACCATTTTCCAGATTTTTTTAAAATAAGAAATACAGGACAATTCTAAGGACTGGTTGATTCTTCACAATGCTGAGCATTTAACTGCTCCCATACCAGTTGTTCTAAAGCCGGTAGTTTCTCTGATGTTAAAGTTCATTTCATAACCCATAAAAGTTTGTTTCTAAACCATTTTAAAGGTAGGGCTGCTAGTGCCTTTGAAGGAACAGCAGTTGTACCCTGTTCTTTTATAACCTGAATGGTAGGCAATTGTTCTTTATAATACCTTTTAATACTTTTTCCAGAAACATGCGTTAATTTATGAGCTGTTTCTGAAATTGGAAGGATGTTAATCTGAGTGTTTCAATGCCCTAATAAATCAGGTCCATAAATTCATTACTATGTTAGCCACATATGACTTCAATTTTCCTTTGTGTCCTTCTGACCCAGTATGTTCAACCCATCTCACACTCTCTTTTTTCTTATATAAAGTTCCAATCCCTAAAAGATGAACATTTACCTCCTTAGTAGGCCAATCTGCATGCTAAGATTCTGCTGCAAATCTTTTTATATACACATGTGTATCTACAAGACCTCCAATGACAATGTCATTTATTTGTTTTTTATGGTCTTTGTTCATTTAAATAAGTCTGTCAAAATATTTGCTTTATGGTTTCTGCTGAAATTTTTTTCTCTTCTATAGCTGTTCCATAATGCACAGAAGTATTTTTTTCCTATCATTTTGGCAATTGCTGTAATTTTACTGGATACAAATTTATTATTTGAAAACCTTAGGCTGTTCATCTCTAACTTTATAATACAATGCTGAAATTGGTTCTCCATTAAATTCTTTTGTCTGGATCTGAATAGCCCTATGGTCTGTTGTAATAAGTTTTTCTAAGTCCCTGTATCTTAGCAGTCATATCAACCATCTTTGTAAAGGAGAAACCAAGAATTAACAAATCAACAATAAAGATTAGCAAAGCGATAATTAACATTATGTCAATCCCAGTTAAATTGATTATTCTGTCATTTGTTTTGTTTAAAATTCAAACCATGCATTGCATAATCGTACAGAAACCCAACTTTCTCCCTTACAATTGTGTTTTTCATTTTTAGAGTGGGAAGAAATTCTGTCTTCAGCTATCTAGTTTGGCAAAAGCCCAAGAAGGAAATCCAGGGAAAGCCCCCAACCCACCATGAGAAAAGAAGTCAAAGACTCAGCCATCTGCATGGGGGCGCATTTCGGCTAACTTGTGTCGCATTTGGAGCTCAAATGCTTGTTGAGTTTGCTAAGACATGATACAACAGAAAAATTCAGACCTGCTCAGAGGGCTTGGTAAAAAAGAGTAAAGGAAATTCTAGCTGTTGGGGTGGTGACTTTGGCTGTGTGTAGCTCTGGCATGTGCCTGTGCCTGTGCCTGCTAAGTCATAGGAAAGTGGCGTTTTTTTTCTTAGCATTCGTGTCTCATGTTGGGTGCCAAATGTAGTGTGAATTGTAATTGGTTTTAAAAATGAAAACCCGGAGTCTGGTATCAGGAAAAATGTCGAACAGGCTGGCCTTGAACTCACAGATAGCCTCCTGCCTCTGCCTCCTAAGTGCTGGGATTAAAGGCTTGTACTACCACCTCCCGGCTCAGAATACTCCATTTTTATTCATGAAAGTAATAGACAGTTGAGTCAAAATACTTTACTTAATGAATAAAATTAAAAATTGGTATTCTTCAAAGCAACTCTTGCATAAAGAATATTTTTTTTTCCTCACTCAAATAGTCTATGCTGGGATTCCGCATTATCAAATGACTGAAGTAATTGCACATATACATTTATACCACTGCATTACATGTACTTCTGTCATTCAGTTTAACATTAGTGTCATCTTGTGTGTTTTCCCCTTTATTAGTTGCCTATGTTGATCTTGTATACCTGATTTTTGAAAAATTCTACTTTGCTATTCTACTCTGACATGGAGTTGACAAAATTTTTCCCCATTGGCAAGTCTTAAATCATATGAGGAAAATGATAGAGTGTAAAACCTCACCATAAAAGATTGTGTGAGGAAGAGAGTGAAAGGAAACAGGGCCATCAAACCAAACTTTGCACAAGGCTGAGCCGTCGGTGTATTTAGACTATGAAGAGAAAATGTTCTACCTACAGAGACCATACTGTCTGAACAGTAAAGATTATGGTTTATAATCGACGCTTCTTTACTGGTTCAGGGCCCAAGCTAGGTAGTGAGCATGACTTCAGGAAGAAGACCCACACAGCTTGCAAGACTTATAAGCAGCCAGGCGGTGGTGGTTGCTCACGCCTTTAATCCCAGCACTTGGGAGGCAGAGGCAGACGGATCTCTGTGAGTTCGAGACCTGCCTGGTCTACAAGAGCTAGTTCCAGGACAGGCTCCAAAACCACAGAGAAACCCTGTATCGAAAAACCAAAAAAAAAAAAAAAAAAAAAAAAAAAAAGACTAATAAGCAGAAACTGGTTGTCAAACAGGACAACTTTTGTAAGACTCAAGAAAGCTAAAATGAATATTGAATGTTAGTGAGAAAACAGGAAATAATATGAGAGAAACAAATGCAGTAAATCAAATTTAGATTAGATTTTCAAATAAACAATGCAAAAATTCAAAGTATATAGTATCATGAAAGTTAGGGCAAATGAAAGGATACATGCAGCGAAAGAGAATTATTTTGTGATGTATTTTAGTCATGAAAGATATATTTCTTCTACATTAGACAGAATGATAATACCATGCATGTTGATATTGAAATTTCTGGAATATTTGAATATGATAAATAACAGTTTAGATGGTAGTTTGTATATGTAATTAGGAAATGAGACGAGGACATTATTCTGAGTTGTCTGGGTGGCAGTTATATGACGAGAATAGTTCTTACAAGTGAAAAAGTAATGCAGTAGACTAAATGTTTGTATCAGTCTCCATTAGCGAATATTGACATGTTCACTGCCAACTTTGAAGTTAGGAGAAAAATCCAAGGCTCAGTTGATACAATGTCTAGAAATGAAAGTGAGTAGTTTTTTTTTTTTTCCTGGAGTCTCCTGAGGTGAGGCAACTTAGCAGCTGTCTCAAGGATTTATTGTTGTCAATGTTGGTTATATTTCTTATAATTAAGTTAGTTCTATCACAATTTCATTCATATGCACAATGCATTCTTGTTACTCTCTCATCTCACCTTTTATCAATGGTTCCATTTCCCAGATTTTGTTTTTAGGTCAATAAAATTTGTATTCAAACTGCAGGACCATAAATTTATGTGAATCCCCCCCACCACCATCACCAAGACAGAGTTTTTTTTCTGTGTACTCCTGGCTGTCTTGGAACTTGTTCTATAGACCAGTCTGGTCTCAAATCTGCTTATGCAGTACTGGGAGTAAAGTGTGTACTACCACCATCACTCAGCTTGTGTTGTGTTATTTTAAGACCCAAGTTTGTAGTAATTTAGTCAGCAGCTGGAGAAGTCTAATAAAAATGTCATTAGGAAATCAACATTAAATTCCCATTACAGATAAGAAAACTAACTCCAACACGTGCCATGCTGTTTATTTTGAATTATAGTGCAGACTGAAGACTGAAAGGCAGACCTTTTCCTCTCTCCAACCTAATAGAATATCATTATCTCAAATCGCCACTTTAATGTAAACACCAAAAACAATTAATAAAGGAAATAAATTTTAGACTATGCATCTTGCTATAACCTGTAACGTTTAATGATTTCTCCACCAAGCAGGAGGGTGTCCTGGTCACATGTGGTCACATGAAATTGAAATACTCGGCTCCCCAGAGAGACATGACCTTCATCAAAGCTTTTCTATTTTATTTTTCACTCTTTTGGTAAGCTACTAGGGCCTAGGGGCTGGAGGTGGGTATTTATCTTTATGCCTAAAACAACAGTTTTGTGTAAGTGTTTCCTAAAGGTTTTGTGCTAAAGGCTATGTCACCACCAGCATGTGATACTGCTGTCAGGGAATTTAAAGGTGGACCCAAGGGAAAAAGGATTAGGTTCTAGGAAGCATGCTTTTGAAGGTGAAGTTGGAACCTTAGATGCTTTTCTTTCTGTTTGCGTCCCAGCAAACTTGAGCTGAGCAGTTTTCTCTGACCATGATGTACTTCCTTGGCATAGGACCAAAAAACTTGGCTTAAAATATCCAAAACTAGAAGTAAAAATAATCATCTCCTAAAGGAGTTATTTTTAATGTCTTTCTTTGTCTTTCTGTCTCTCTCTCTGTTGTCTCTCCCATATCTCCCCCTCCTCATGTAAATGCATAGGAGTGTGGGTGCTTGAGATGCCAGAAGAGGCATTGGATGCCCCGGAGCTTGAGTTACAGGCAGGTGTAAAACACCGGAAAATTGAATTGTGGTTTCCAAGAGCAGTACAGTTTCTGAACTGCTGGGCCACCTGGTTCTCCAACATCAACGTTTCCTCCCTTCTAAGCTAATTTGTTTCAGGTATTTGCTTCAACAACTGAATCCCAAGTAATAGAAAAGAGGCATCTTTTAACTAAAACATTTTGAAAACAATTTACAAAATATAGTTGTAGTGTGATCTGCATAAATATACTATAATGAGAAAAATGCAGAATAATATGATTAAAGTAGTTTAAGAAGATTAAATTTAGAAATGTGAGCATTCAAATACTAAGGATCTACCAATTTTTTAAAAAAGGTACTCTGAACAACACTATTATTAGTGAAACTTTTATGGTTGTTCTCACTCATGTCCAGAATCCACACTTAGTCATTTTTATGAATCCATCTAAAGGTTGAACACATGTGTCTGTGTTTATTGAAGTGTGTAAAATTAAAGCAGTGCTTCTCCCTGTGTAAATATATTAAACTCTGCCCATTTTGGCTCAGAGACTAATGACACTAATGATCATACAGGACACCAATATTTGTCCCCAGGGCTCAGACATCAAGGTCCTCAAGGGCCACTGATGACTTGCTGTAAGCTGGACAGGCGCAGCTCGGGATAGTGGCATACTTGGTATTTTGCATGATTTTGAGTATGTGCCTCCAAGCAAACTTAGGAGTCATGGAGGCATCTACTAGAAATTCAGAGGAAAGTGAGAGAAAGCAGACAATGTCTAACAGAACTTGAGTCCTTGCGGGTCGTCTCTGACAGTGCAATGTGTGACTCCTGTACAGGAAGGCTCAAACCATTGGAACGCAACTCATGGAATTTCCATGCCAGACACGGGATGAGAGAATTTAATGCTTGTGGTCTTCGGTTTGGGTCTTGGTTTGGTCAAAATGTTCCTTCGTACTTTTCTATTTCTCCTCTGTGGAATGGGAATGTTAGCTTTTACCATTATGTCTTAGCAGTGAATGACTTTCTTGTTTATTTTTATACAGCCACAGCTGAGTTTTCCCTGAGTATCAGATGACAATTTGGTCTTGAACTTTTGAGCCATTTTGGATCAGTTACAACCGGACATTCTTCAAAATGATTTATGTGGATTTTTCATGTAGAGATGAATGAACACTTCTAGGATCTGGGGAGGTGTGCTCTACTTTTGGTGTGAAATGTTCAGAAATAGTTTTGCACTGACAGTTTAGTTGTGACCTGTGATGCTTCTGGGATGTTGCAGAATCTCTAGGAGATAGGACCTAGTAGAAGGAAGCAAAGCCACTAGTGGCATGCCCTTGTGGAGATATTGGGACCTTATTTTATTCTTAGGTTTCTCATTTTGCTTTCTTGATGTTATTAGGTGAGCAGATCTCCTCTGCCATATGCTCTGTATATCACCATAGGCTTAAAGCAATAGAAACCAATGATATTGTGCTGAAACTTTCGAAACTATAGGATGAATGAGTCATTCTTCCTCTTAAGATAGTCAGCTTGGGTATTTCGCCATCGGGATGAAGGACTAGCACAAGCAATCTGTGTGTTATGTGACACTAGCTACCTTCGTTATTGTTTAGTGTTTCAATAAAAATATTTTCCCATGTATTTCTTTTAAAATGTAACAACATTTATATGACATTATTTCAGGCTGCTCTTACGGACCAGCACTTTATTTTGCTTGAATTTTTATTTTAATCATCCTGTATGTCTCTTTGAATATGTAAATAAATTTGGTAAGCATGGTTGCTGAACATGGTTGTAAATGTGGGCAATTCCTTCTGGCAAAAGGTCAGATAAAAAAAACATGGGAAAGGGAAATTTGTTATTTTTCTACTTGCTTTGCCTGGTGATGCAGTTTCATCTGTTCTATTTCTACAGCTGGACACAGTTTCTTGGGGTTTTCAGCATTGACTAATGAGCAGTAACTTTCCAGAAATCCTCCAGGCCTTCCCTAAAAGACTGAGATTTCTAAAACAAGTAGTCTCATGGACTGAGCAGCTACTGGATTTTCAGCTTTTCAAGTGTAAGATAGTCATTTTTGGACTACCTGAACCACATCGTTCACACACAACACACACACTCACACACACACACACACACACACACACACTTTCATTCATTCATTCATTCTTTCTTTCAATTCTATTCATTCAAACAATTATGACTAAGGTGTTAGTAAATATGCTATAACAGAGAGGTCCATAATTCAGTGGTTTGTTCATGATAGACTATTTCTTTTGTCTGACATTCCAGGACAGATAGAGACTTTACTTTATGAAGTCATCAAGAAATTCAGCATCTCATGACTCTTACATTCATGTCAAACCTTTCTGACTCACTCTTTTCAGCCAGAAGATGGGAATGGTTCTAGGATCTATGTTAAAAACAATGGCTTTGAATGTAGAGATATCATTTTGCTTTACCCGCCAATGTGAGACCCTCGTTTCACGGCCCTACTTAACTGCCGGTTTCAAGATGGCTGGCAGAAATGCAGAAGTCAGTGGGAGGAGCTGGAAATGAACACTTATAGTTCATAGAGAATTTGTTCATGATGGTTATCGATACATTTATGCAGCTTACACTATGTTTTATATTCAGCAGCAGGATTTTGCTTTAAAACTCAGTTTTCCTTAAAATTGTTTTTTCTCTATTTCTCTGTGTTCACTTAGAAATTATGTAGTACATGCATATATTTTTTAAAAGCGAAATCAAATTTTCTTTAAGGGTATAATGTCTGGCATTTTGCCCATACTCTAGAGTAGAAGAATACCTATCTAACTAAAATATATATATATCTGAAATATATATGAAATATATCTATATACAATCTATATCTATATATAATATATTATATTAGATATATATATAAGATATATTATATTAGATATATAGAAACATAGGATATATATTATACTGTTATATCAACACATTAATACATTATATATTAACATAATATATTGTTATATATTATATATAGAAAATATAGAATAATTATTTATAATTTCATATATATAAAAACTAACTTGACTACACTCTTGACTATTATAGATGATTATCTATCAGCCTACATTTCTTAATTATACATTACATTTTAAATGAACTGCACAAACACAATACCTTAATCAAGAGCAAAAATATAAATATAACAAAATTGACCTTAAATTTGTATCAATAAAGCAAGAGCCATACCAATGCAAATCTCTATAGCATATCCCCCTTTAAATGTAAAGAAACATTTGCAAACAATATTTGGGAATATGGGCACTATTTTCCCAAACTGCTTCCTTCTCTTTATTCTTCAACTCTTTCAGAGATCTTCAGAATATGTCATTTAAAATGTTTTAAGAAATTAGAACTTTTCATGACAGAGACATGTCTGCTCCTGGCAGCACCAGTTACTTCAAGAGGAAGATGGGCATTGAGAAGTCTCCTTGTGGAGTTTGTTAGCCATTTGGGCAAGAAACTGCTTTTGCCTGGACTGTATAACTGGACATGCAGGACCCACAGAGAAATGACTGCTGAACTTGCCTAAAGGTGAGATGATCCTTTGGGGTTCCTGTTTCATGAAACAGTCTGCCAGACATTCTTTAGGATGTGAAGAAAGTGACTGACAAACTGCCAATATAGGTGAAACTGTCTTTGAAATTTTCTGCTTCATGGAAAAGTCTGCTGGATACTACGGGCCTGTAGGCTGAAGATGGATGCCCCTATGATACAGAAAAACTTTGGGTGACTATCGAGGCAGCAAGATGTCTCCTGTCAATTCTAGAGCTTTTCAAAGTTGCTTATAATGTACTTCCTGTTTACTTAGGTAATATCATCTCCTTCTAGAGTCTTTGAAGGAGTTAACAAATTTATAGTTATAGTTTTCCTTAGTTATGATAAAAGATAAAGTAGATATAAATATTGCAACTGTAATTCTTGCTTGATAATTGCTTTGTTATATGTAATTTTAGTATGTTAAAAATAAAGCCTTCATTTTTGTTTAAACAGAAAAAAAAAACTCTAGAGTAGGCTTGCATTGATCAGAAGTTGATCAACACAAGCTGGACGAATGAGTTACAGAGAAACACACACAGACACACCGAGAGAAACAGTGATAGAGTTAGAGACAGAGAGACACACAGAAATAGAGCTAGAGAGAGAAAGAGTTGGATGGAAAAGGAGGTAAGGGTGGATCTGGAAGGAGTTGCAAAGGAGTGTGGATATTATCAAAATACAGTATGCATTCTCAAAGAATTAAAAAAAATTATTTAAGACTAAGCTTTAAAATTTCCACATATGCATTTAATTGTACTCATTATTATAGCAAGGGTAAACTATTTCATGGTTTTTCTATTGTATTTCTTCTGAGCGTGTCTGTTTTAATTTTTCCTTTCAGGAAGGTACAGAAAAGTCACTAAACCTTACATTCAATGATTTAATATACTGATATCAGAAAACACCACTCTTCTTTCAAGGCTCTCACCAATTTTTTTTTGTATGGGAGGGAGATACAATTCATTACTTGTTAGTATAGTTCTGTACTTTCCTTGGATTTTTCTTTCAGGGGAATTTCCATTGTGTAAAATTTTGTCACTGAAATTTCACAAATGTCTTATGTTTTGTTTTACCTCTGCTTTCCGAGTAGTTTAAGAGGACTTAAATCTAGTTTGATGGTCGCTCTGGTCATCATCATGTAGCTATTACCTGTCTGACTTTCGATTTTCTTAGTGCTCATGTGAATTGTGCTACAAACAGGCTCCCAGCAGTGCCAATACTTCACAGTAACTCTTAGAATCGTCTGTCCACATTTTCCTGATCATTTTAGCTATTATCTTTTTAGCATAAAGACTCATGACAACCTTCAATAAAATTTTTGTTTCCTCAAATATTCCTTTTTTTGCCTCCTCTTGATTGTTTCCTCGTGAAACTCTTCCTCATTAATGATATATTTGGTACTTTGTCTTATTCTATTTAATTACTCTTTCACATAGCCCTACATTAAAGAATATTAAATGAAATGAAATAATTGTGCATATCTGAGTTACAGTATACAATTTTAACACAATATTCAATACGCAATGATCAAAACTCCAGACTTGCTTCAAATAGTTGATGGCTTGATCAGGTCTAATGAAGTTTAAGCTGTTGGTTGCATATCTTGTTTTCAATGATTTTTTAAATTGTTTATATTTCAAATCAGTGGGTTGTTTGTTGTTGATATGATAAAGTTTTGTTCTTGTATTTTTTGTATATGTGACAATTTTAATGGTCATCATGCCCTCCTCATCTAGCTGAAAATATACTTAATTTAAATTCAGAATGTTCTGTAAAGTTAATTTTATTTGAAATCTATTTGTATCTCTATGATTCATGACATACACTGTTGAGCACCTTTAGTAGCCTCAGATTACAGAAAATGTTTTAGTATTGTGACTTTCAGAGATAATTTAAATGACCATATTTAAAATAGCGTTAGCTTTTTCACCTGTTCATTTTTACTTATCTCTTTCAAACTTGTATTTTTATTACACTTGGTGCACATGGCCTGGGCTTTTGAAACTGTATTTTAACAGGCCAGTTTAAAAGTTTTGTTTCATGCTGTTAGTTCTATAAATCCATCTGTAGATTTGTTAAATTCCTAATATGTAGACATCCTCATTTTCAGAAAATTTTTAGCTCTTGATACAAGGTAACATGGAATTTTTCTTTTTTCAAAAACTTTTAGATTGTTGGTGGAGTGAGCCACTCAGATTCTGCTTTTAAGTATTGAATCTTACCTTCTCTCCATGCAGGTGAGTAACCTTTCCTTCTTGGATATTGATCACATTGCAGATAAGAATGGTAACAACTATAACTTATGTTTACTCTTATTTAAAATGCAAGTTGGTACAACCACCATTAAACAATCACGTGGTTTCTTATGAAATAAAATACACTCTTAACATGTGAACCAGCACCACAGAAAATGCACAAGGCCTCCCCATGAATGTTTGTAGAAACTGTTCCTCTTTGCCCAAATGTACCTTTAAGTAGGTGATTCAGTGGTACATCTTGACACTAACATATTATGGAGTGTTAAAAAGTATTAAGACAATGACAAAAATGGTGGCTACTTAAAAAACATGTTCCTTAGTGAAATATTCCAATTTGATTGTATGATTCCCATCATATGCCAGTCTGGAAAAATGCAAAATTATGGGGACAATAGAAGATCAATGATTTTTTTTCCCCAGTGATCAACAAGTGTGGCATGCACATATTGCCACAATAGAAGATACCAATCATAAACATTAACTGAAACTCAGTGAATGCCCACCAGAAAGAATTCCTAACCTAATCTGTGGATCTTAGGTGACAGTTTAAGCTCATCCTTTGCTACAGTCCAGTGTTAATAATTAGGAAAAGAATGCAAGGACAGGGACATATGTGTATTTCTAGAATTTTCTGTGATGTAAAACATCTCTTAACTAAAACATTTTGAAAACAATTAACAAAATATAGTTGTAGTGTGATCTGCATAAATATACTATAATGAGAAAAATGCAGAATAGTATGATTAAAGGAGTTTAAGAAGATTAAATTTAGAAATGTGAGCATTCAAATACTAAGGATCTATCAATTTTTTAAAAAGGTACTCTGAACAACACTATTATTAGTGAAACTTTTATGGTTGTTCTCACTCATGTCCAGAATCCACACTTAGTCATTTTTATGAATCCATCTAAAGGTTGAACACGTGTGTCTGTGTTTATTGAAGTGTGTAAAATTAAAGCAGTGCTTTTCCCTGTTTAAATATGTTAAATTCTGCAATAAATCAAGTGCAGGCTAGAACTCATTTGCTTTTCATGTAAGGCCCAATGGAAAAATAGGAGTTAAGAAGCATATTTTTCTATTTTCTACCACTGTAACAGATGGAGGTTCAGCTGTAAAACAAAGACACATTCCCAATAGAAAGAAAAATTCATTAAATGCAGTAAATTCTGTTGTTCATTTTTCATTTTCTGTATATCTAATTAGCAATACATTTATATGTCAGATAAACAATTTGTACCTTGATCTAATCATAGACTACTCATGAATACTTGATTGTCTTAAACATCTTGAAGGAATATAAGAATAAAAAGTAATTCTATGTACTTGCTGAAGCATGCTCTCCCTTTTCTATTTTTATGAGTAGGCCTGCCCTATAGTAACAGTGTCAGGGAAAGAAGGGAGGCAGGAACTAAGACAATAGAAAGACGTTAAGGAATGGATTTCCTTTTTGTTTTATTTTGATCGTGAATGTTCAATACCTTACCAAAGCAAGAACATGATCTTCATCTTTCTTCCCTGAAGGGTAAAATGGTTTATGAATTGCATGATTGGAATTGAAGATACCTAGAGAAACAGTAAGAAGCATGCTAGTTTTCTAAATGGCACAACTTTCTCTATAATCTTTCACTACAGTAATTTTGTTGCTTGACACCAATAAAATGTTAAAGTTTGGGTAAAATTCAATAGGACTGAGACCTCAACAATACTAGCCAAGTGATGTATGAATGAATTAAACTCCAAGCGCTTAGGTTTTTTTTGAAATAAGGTTTGACTACACAGTCCAAGATTTTCCTCCCTCAGTCCCATGCTAAGATTTTAGGTGTATTCCACCCTACATGACTAAAGCTTTCTATTTATTTTTTCTTTTATATATAATAAATTTTTTTTCTTGTACAATATATCCTAATTTCAGTGTTTTCTGTATTTTACCTAGTTCCTCCCTGCCCCCTTTCCCCTCTAGATTCACTTCCTTTCCATGTGTCATTAGAAAAGAACAGGTTTCTAGGAGAGAACTACCAAACATAACAAACTAAACTATAATAAGATTAAGCAAAAACTATCGTGTAGAATTTAGATGTGGCAACCCAACATAAAGAAAAGACTCCCAATAGCAGGTACAAGAGTAAGAGACCCCCTTGTTATCACAGTCCAGAGTCCCACAAAGAACTATAATATGTACACAGAGGGCCTGGTGCAGATCTGTGTAGGCTCTGTGTTTTCTACCTTTGTAAATTAAGTTATATACAACAATCTCCTATTATGTAATATCTATCTAGCATTTGCATCTGTATTTTCATTCTTTGCATAAGTTCATATTATTCTTTTCTCTTGTTGATGATTTCATTATCAATAAGAAATGGAATGATGTCTCACAATGGAAATTTGGTCTGATACATATATACATGACCTTTGATTTAATGCTTGGATATTTTTGTGCCCTAAGTTGCAAGCTCCCTTTTTGGTCCCGATCAAATCCACAATTTCTGTAATCTCCTATTCCCTGTAAAATTGTTGAGCTTAAACATGCTTCTCTCTATGAAAATATCAGAGAGCTCCGTGATATACTTTCTCCTGATCCAAGGATGCAACTTAAATACAGCTAAAAAAAGTTCAAAATCCTTGACAAACAACCCACGCAACATCTCTGGAATATTTTACTTTTTACAGTTTGACCTTTTAAATACAGTGTTCATTTTGTAAAACTCTGCAGCACTTACCCAAGACTACTTCATTCTCTGTCTCTTGACTGCCGTCCTGTGAGCCCTAAGTAAATGTCCCTTTTTGCTCCCACAAAGGCAGCACAAATATTAAAGGTTAAAATGCTTAAAATATGTTTCTTACAATGTACTATATTTCTCATAATCAGTGAGTGGTCTTTCAATTAAGTCACTTAGACAAGCTCATTTGATTGTTGGATGTTTTGCTCTAGGCCTAGCATTAGCAGGGCCACTCAAGTGAAATGCTGGCTGTCTCTCTATGGGTTCCAGCTATTCTAAAATTTTGTGCCTTTAAATGTAACATGCTAAATGCCTTTTGACAGAGCTGCCCCTATGGACTTTATCTGAATTGTAAAGTTATTTTTGTTATAATTATCAGACTACCACTACTAAAAATTAAAGAATCAAGCGAAAGAAACAAGCAAAAAGAAGTGTACTATTTTACATAGCCTATATTTTCTGATTTTAGAGGTTCTCAGACAGACTGGTAACTTATGAATATTGGAGAGATTGCTTTAGGTTTCTTCACAGAATGACTGTGGAAGGCCCATCTGTCACTATAAATAGAGAGTCATCTCCTGGCCACCATAATTTGAACACGTCTAGTCTCCCAACTTCTGTGAACTTAACTCTATCTGGAGAGCTCTAGATGTCCCAGCCTTTAGGTGGAGGCAGGGAATGGAACTCAGGCAGAGGGAGTCCTGATGTTATTTACTTGAATATTAAAAGTAGTCTAGAACAAAACTACAGCTATTTAGACACATAAACTCCCACAAGTAGGTTGATGGATGACAATAAGATTTTATATGTAACTTTCAAATGCACTTAAAATAAGACCCCCGGAGTAGTTATGTGTGTCCTAGGCACTGGTTCCTTCTCATTAGTCATATAGGGATTATCAATAAAAGGTAATAAGAAGATAGTTCTCTCCACAGTTTCTAGGATTCAGTGTAGTCCATTGCTATAATTTCATCATTTAAGTCTATCACAGAACAGTCAGGATAGTTTTAGCATAAAAAAAAGTTTGTATCCATAAAAAGTGTGTTCCGTATGACAAAAGAACAGAGAAACATTTTAAAACAAACTAATTTATCTATGATCAGTTATCAATAAAGAATTGACAATTGTTCCTATTTCCTACATAGTCATATTATTATTGGATTTAAAAATGTTGAAGTATCTATTGCTGTGGGATAACTCTTCTGTATGCTGTGAATATTGTTTCTTTCATTGGTTGATAATGAAAGCTGATTTGGTCTGTAGCAAGGCCGAAGACAGCTAGACAGGAAAGACAAACTGTATACAGGAAGAAAGAAGTGCAGAGTTGGGAGAGAGGCAAGTCAGCTGCCTAAGAAGCAAGGTGCCAGCAGACCGGTAAAAGCAATGGTCATGTGACAATACTTAAATGAATAGAAATGGGTTAATTTAAATGTAAAAGCTAGTTATTAATAAGTGTGAGCTATAGGTCAAACATTCTGCAATTAGTATTAAATCTCTGAGCAATTATTTAGAAATGGATGTGGGACAGTGAGGGACAGAGAAGCCCCCAATTACAACCTATGAAGATGGATGAAATAAAATGAAGGTTGTAACTTCCCTTCTGTTATATATGCAGGACATGCATAAAGAATTATAATGTTACAAGAACATAATATTATGAAAGTAAGTCTCTGAGCTGACGTGTCTGAAAGATCAAACAAACAACCAGCTAAGAGCGGCATTCATGCAGTCCACAGTGATGAATGTTACTTAATTCACAAGTTCCTAGAAAGCAACACAGAAACCTCACAGCTTTTGTGTTCTGAGAAATTACTAATATCTGGTATCTGGCTATAAGACCTGCCTTCATCATTCCTCAAGGCTTACATATTCATCTCACCCACCAAATCCAGATATGCCCTCTCTTTCCTGAAACATTCCTCACGTTTGCAACACAGCCATCGTCATTAGCTTCATTTTGTCTTTGGTGAGAGTAAAGAGAGTTTGGTAAAGATATGTTTGTATCCCTGAAAAGTGTTGTTCCCTCTGAGAAATTAGGAGAGAATCCTTTATAAAGTAACTTAATTGGTCAAACCAAACTGCCATGAAAACACACAACAAAGACAGCCCTTGCTTTGGTGAGGAATTAGTGATCTGGACATAATTGGAAAAGGAGAGGGAAGGTATAAGAAAAGAAGGGAAGTGACATGGAGCATCTACCTAAAGTTCTGGTTTCTGCGTATCTAGAGTCCCTTGTGATGAAGAGGGAGAAAGCTGAGTAGCTAACTCTAAGAATTATTTGCTGGCACATGTTTAGAACTGAATAAACAAATGCTTTCGGATCCAAAGACTTCATAAGTGCCAAGATAAAATAGCTTGGGAGAAAAGAAAAACCCTATTCAAGATAGCTTAGTGACAAGGCTATGTTGTAGAATAGTCTTAAAGCTTTTCAAATGATAAAACATAGGGAATTTTAAATTTCATTTACAAAGTAAAAAGGTACAAGGTAGAATCAGTTATATTAACATGTGATATCATTAAATAATGGTGTCCAAGAAATGCAGCACAGTTTTATTAAAGATCTTTATACGTGATTACCTTTTGAAATTTCTTCCCAGTCGAGGTGGGCTTTTATCAGTAGATTTATTTTCCAAGAAAAGAAATTAAGACATGAAGATTCTCAGTGACCTTCCTGATGTCACACAGCAGGTGACCAGAAGCAAGAGTCAAAACCCAGGGAGGTTTCTACCCCCAGAGTCTATTCTTTGGGCTGATTTGAGGAAAGTTCATCCACAGAGATGAAACAATGATTTAAAGAGGAAGAAAATTGAATATGATTTTGTGAATGTCAATACCTATACACTTGCTTGATGAAATCACACAGGAAAGGCATATAAACACAGAGGAAATGTTCAAAGTCTGAAATTCAAATGTGTAAGTAGAGTTCAAACATGAAGTGATAAAAGGGATTTTGGGAAAAAAGAATGGATATGCTTGGTTAGATAAAGGAGCATTAAAATATTTTTATGGTTTTCACTAATGCAAAAAAAGCTTCTGGGTGTGGGCAGACTTAGTGGGAGTGGCTGGAAAGAAAAGGAAAGAGAACTTTTGGCACAGCTATTATTCTAGCTCCAGGTCTTTCATGGCCACACAAAGTTACTAAGGGCTATTTGAAACCTAGTGAAGTGTTTAAGCTTATATGTAAAATTTTTAAATGTTACATAAAATTATATAGGGATACCCTTTTATCCTAAACTGAAGACCTATGTGAACAATACAGAAAACTGAGATATTGGGCTACATAAAACGTTGAAGCTGTTTTGAAAAAAGAAATAATAGATTGCTAGAAGTATTTGCATTAATAAAGAAAAGATTTCAATTTCAATGAAAGGCAAATGAATATAAAACCTTTTCTTTGAAAAAGTAATTTAATGTTCAAAACCCAATTTAAAGAAGATGAAATACAAATATAAAAAGAAAAATTAATACATAGTAAATTATGGTACCACAAATGAATAGTATTTGATATTATTTTTACCTATTAATTTTAAGAAATGAAGATATTATGACACTTGCTAAGCAGTAATATATGTGTCAAAGAATTACTCTCAAATCTTTTGGTAGGAATGCTGAGCAATACAAACATTTTAGAATCAACTTAGATATCTTTGTCAAATTTAATTATTAATATGAATATTTTAATTTAGTCTTGCACACATTGCTCTTCTTGTGTAAAATCAAGCACACTCAGAAATATTTGTCACAATGTTATTTTTGTTAAAAACACAAGGAGAATCATAAATGTCAATCTATACCATATAATTAGGTACATTGTTGGATTTTATTTAGTTTTAAAGAGAAATGACTGTAAATGGGACAACTATATAAGCCATCACAACCTCTCCTTGCCAAGGCTCAGGTAACATTATGGAAGAGGGGACAGGAGGATTGCAAGAGCAACAGATGCTAGTCACACATAAGAGACTGTCTGAGAATCTAATGAAGATATAAACTGTGTAGCATCAGAGATGTAGGCTTCACACATAGAAGTTACTATAAACCACCATCTCACTTTATTGAAAAGAACATTGAATTGCTAGAAGATATTTTTAAAATATCTTAAATATTTTAACACTCAAACATGTATAAAACATGCTTGGATCAAATACAAACTCTCATCCATCTCTTCCAATTCTTCCCACTTCCACATTGCTTGAAGATTTTGGAGTCATGCCGAAAATTATAGGAAGAATAAGTGTTTTATCATTTAACATACATGAATTATTATGTACTCATTTTACAGAATATACTTAAAACTAATGAATTCTCTACATGAATCAAAAAGTTGTAATAAGATGTCAGATTCAAAAATTTTCTCAGAAATTGAAGAATTCCTATAAATATTATCTACCTGAAAAGGTCATTGGAGCTAGTATATTCCTCTTTAATATATATCTTTTTAAATTATACATGCACATATTACATATGCATATCTAGTCAGACATGTGTTCTGACAATATACACAATCCCTAAATGGCAATGTATTCTATTGTTTTATATTTGTGTAAGGGGTTCTAGGTTCGTTTTACAAAGAACAGAGATTAGATTTTATAACAAAGTGAAAAAACCAGAATCAATTTCATCTTGCATAACTGTTAGATAAGGTCTGAGATTCTCACCTCACCTAAGAGCCTAAATCTGAGAAAGTGATTTGTTCTGAGTAAGAACAAAAGATCCCACAGAACAGAGTAGGCGATTCACTCATAGAAGCAGATCTTTTTATCTTTGCCACCCGTAAATGAAATGATAACTCTTATGCTGAAGATTGAATATTGATTATTTGCATGCTTTGTGTTCCGCTGCTTGGGGAGGTTCGGTGGGGAGAGAGCGGTACTGGCATGCCTATCAACATCGTACAACACACTACATAAGTGTTTAGGTCCAGAATCCGCTGAGTCCTTTAGCACTTTTGCTTTGGAACTGTACAAATCACTGGAAGTACTTGTTCCTTTTGTGTTTAGCGGAGACCCTGGTTTATGGAGAGAGACATATCTCTGTAAAGTTCTGTATATCTCAGGCATTTTGTTAGATGCCTCTCAAAACATTCCTTCAAATATGATTCCGACTGTAGACCCTTCAGCCCGTTTGTGCAAGAAGCCCTGAGGCCTAATTTTGGATTAAGCAATGAGCACACAACAGGAGACCCAAACAGTAGTTTAATAATGATCCCAGTGAAAACCATAATGAAGACATTTGATGCTCGCTGAATGTGGCTCCCTCCCAACATCTATACATTGAAGGGTTAACCCCCAGCACCCCAGAATATGATTAGTGTCCTGGGAATCAAACTTGGGTCCTTTGCAGGAACAAGTGCTCTGAACCACTAAGCCAACTCTTCAGCTCATTACCCTCCATTCTTGTCTCAATATGTTAATGTGGTGCTTTAAATAAAAGTGGGTCCCATAGGCTCATATATTTGATTGTTTAGTAATTCAGGAGTGGGATTATTTGAACGATTATAAGGATTAGGAGGTATGGCCTTGTTGAAGTAGATAAGGCCTTGAAAGAAATATGTCACTAGGGATCTAGGGATGGGCTTTCTGTTTTCAAAATCCCATGCCAGGCCCAGTAGTGCTCTCTCTCTCTCTCTCTCTCTCTCTCTCTCTCTCTCTCTCTCCAGTCTGAAGATCAGTATTTAGAATTCATAGCAACTTCTCCAACACCACGTCTATCTGCATGCCACCATGTTCCCCACCCTTGAAATTTTAAGTAAGCTCCAATTAAATCTTTTTTTAAAATAACAGTTGCCTTCATCATGGTGTCTCTTCAGAGCAGCAGAACAGTGACTAAGACAATAGGTAACTGTGAAGTGTAAAACAGATAAAGAAGGCATCATTGCTTAACTCAAAAATAGGTCAAACATAAGGAAAAAAGGAAGAGAACCATGTAATACATTAATTCTTATGCTGAACTTTCCAATACTATGACTTAATAAAGGACGTTAAAGAATGTTTGGCTTATGGTCAGAATACATGAAGATACACAGTTGAGAACCCACATGGAGGCTCACCACTTCCTTAGGTACCAGGCATGCAGGTGGTGCACAGACGTATGTGCAATCTACATACTCATACACATAAAATATACAGCAAATTAAAAGACATGGAGAATAAAAATACTTTGCTAATTTTATATAGGGTTTTCAGGAAATCTGTGTTGATACCTTTCAGCCATTCTAATCACTTTGACTGTGACTGCAAAAAACTCTTAACAATGTCACCATCACCAGAATTGGCTGTGCCCAGCTTCTTCCTTACTGAGGGAGCATTCACTCACTCCAACTCTAGTAAGGTTCTTGATTGTGAAAATTTGATTTTGTTAGGTTTATAGGTCTCATGTACAAAGCCCTCTTTTGTTATTTTTTTCTTACTAAGAACTGTAAAATAACCATAATCTTTTCCTAGTGTATTCAAAATACTCTGCTTGAAAACCTACTTAAATTCTAGAAAGCTTTATAAAAATTTAAATTACAATGCCACTGTCTTTTGTGTTTGTCATTATCTTTCCTAGGCTTTGTCACTTCCATGGCAACACACACTGTATTTTACTTTGTGTTTAAAAATTATTTATACTGAGCCATAAATGCAGCATTTTTATGAATATTCAACAATGCCTTCCAAATGGTGAAGTATTCCAATTCTTGTCTTAAATCCTTCCCACACAAAACTTCTAAATTAGTTCTTTGAAGTTCAACTCTGATCATGTCACTCCCCTGCTCACAAACCGTCAGTGACTCCCCAGGGTTGATAAAGTAAGACCATGCCTCTTTGTCTAAATGTTTCCTCTGTATTCTCTACAGACTAGTCCTTTCCTGCTTTCAGTAACTTACACTTGACCTCTTGAACATCAGGAAGAGAATGCTGTGACTACAAACCCCACATGGCATATTAAAAGAGTCTTAGATAATAAAGAAATTGTTGTGTAACAAAAGCACGAATGAATATAAAGAACAGTGACTGCTTAATTGGAAAACCTCACTATCATCATGATCCTTGTTCACCCTCTGCAATGCTCTCAGCATTCTCTTGATGATCTGGGTGTGCTTGATTCTCTTCAAATTCTCAAGTGCTGAAAAAAGCAGAACAGAGAGAAATCATGTCATGTCTTATGCCTGTTTCCAAGAATTAGGAAATTAGAGTAACCATAGAAACTAGGAAACTAAGAAAGGGAGCATGGTGTGGACAGGGTGGGGATGGGGGTGGAGGATATATAGAAAGGTCAAAAGTAGAACACAGTTACTAAGAGGTAGAAATGGGAAAAAATAAGGGGAGAAGTTTATTTGGGAATGGGGGAGAGAGAGAGACACTAAGGGAGAGAGATGGGGAATAGGGTAGAAAACATCAAAGATGATTGAAAATGTCATGGGGAAACACATTTTATAATGACTTAAAACATAATAATTGTAGGTGTGTGCATGTACATATAAAAATAAATATCACTTAGGACTATGATCTCTTATGAGCCATAGACTATCTAACAAAAACCTAGTGCCTAGTATAGGAAACCTCCCTTCATGTTTTTGCTTTGGAGAGTCCATGAGACTCACAAAACAATATAGGCTGTTTTCATTGCTCTTTGTTGTCTCCCAGAACTTGAAAGATAAACACTATTGAGGAAGACATAGTACTTGAAGAAATGGAGCTGAAACTGACTTGAAGCTTTCCTCCCCTGGGGACCAGTTCTTTTAGCATTGAAGCTGCCAAGAGAGAAAAGCAATTAAAAGACATACCCAGTTGTAAAGCCAAAAACCTCCTCAATAACATATAAAGGTATGCCAATAGGTTCAACAGTGCCACTTATATATTGTGGTAAGTAATAGCTTCCTAGTTGGACTTAAAAACTGCTCAATGAAAAGGATTATATCTGGTATTATAAATATAACAAATGACTATGACTGAGAAATCATGAATGCTAGAGGAACGTTTACTACCGTTACTTTTCTAAACTTGTATAATTCCTGATTGCCTTATACATACCTACCTTTATATCGACAAGTGTAGCTCTCAACTCCCAACAAGAAGCTTATTGTTGCAGCAGGTAGAGTCTGTAGCAGAAATATACAACTGATAAAATGCAGAGAACACCTAAGCATTGGGTTTTCAGCCCCAATAAATAAACCAAGAATATAAGTCCTAAAACTAAGGCTTATAGAACATCACAGAAGAGGATGGAGAAAGATTGTGAAAGACAGAAGATACGACAGTAGTTATCCCCACCAACTCTTAACAATATGGTTGCTTAAACATAACCAGCATGATGGCTTGATGAACAGTTGACAGCCAATATAGATGTGGAAAATTTCCCAAGGTTCCGTGTAAACGGAGACTGCACTTTTGTTTCCTGGCCACCTGTACCTAAATAATCATACAGACACTATATTAATTACAGCAGTGCTTGGTCAATGGCTCAGGCATATTCCTAACTAGCTCTCACATCTTAAATTAACCCATTTCTTTCAGTTTATGTACTGTCACATGGCTGTGGCTTACTGATAATGTTCTGGCATCTTTCTCCTTTGGCAGCTAAATGGCATTTCTATGATTCTGCCTACTCTTTCTATGTATCTCTGTTCATATTTCCTATCTAGCTTTCCTTTGTTAAGCCATTGGCAGAAGCAGCTTTATTCATCAACCAATAAAAGCAATACATAAACAGAAGGACATCCCACCCCAGTACCACCCCTTCATGAAGAGCTACAAGCAATTTAAAGCTGTTAAAAATAGGAGAAAATTTTTTTTGGAGAGAATAGCTGCCTAAGAGGTTATTGGATTCTAAGTTCTCATCCTTAAGCACATGTCCATATGAGCAACACGACCTGATTCAGAAGGATGCAATGTTTGTGTGTGTGTGTGTGTGTGTGTGTTTATGTGTGCATGCATGTGTGTATAAGTGTCTGTGTAAGAGAGAGAGAGGGAGAGAGAAAGAGAGAGAGGGAGGGAGGGAGAAGTCACTGAAACAGATTAACCATAATAATTTAAAAAAAAAGTGGTCATGAAATTAGGAGATAGTTTGGGGGCAAAGAAGTAGCTAAAAAGGGGAGAACATGGAGTAGAAATGGTGTAAATATACTATGTATTCATGTATGAGGAAATCTACAACCACAATTTACTAAGCTAGCATAATCCCTAACAACATCTATAAACGTTTGTTATTATACCAACAGATTGCTATGGTCTTTCCCCTCATTAGGGAAACTTTTCTTTGTCACAGATGAAGATTATTACTGACAACTATAACAAATAAAAATGCAGAGTTGTGCACCCCAGTCCCAATAGATACATCTAAGAAACACTCCATCACCAAAGGCTCAGGGAACACTACAGAAGAAGGCCTTAAATGAATGTAAGAGTCAACAAATCAGGGTGTTTACTTTGAAACTGTCCCTCCTAGTAATGTCAGAAACTACCTTGCTAAATAATCAGCAACAGACTGTTCAAACATGAGCTGAACAAGGGTGCCACCAACGGACATGGAAAAATAGAAATGGAAACAGCCAAGAGGATTTACCACTATATATAGAATTATGGGCAACCTAGAAAAGCTGAGAACAGGAGAAGTGATCTTTCCCAGGGAAGATGATACCCTTTGATTGTCTACTGCCAAAAGGTCTGCGCTGAATACATACCTATAAGTAACATTATACAAGCTGAGCAGGTTATATTTAGGAATGTTTATCTATATACATATCTACACGCAATAATAACTAATAAAAAAGGGCCATGGACTATGAATATGGCAAGGGTATATGAGAATGTTTGGAGTGAGTAAACAGAAGGAGAAATGGTGTAATTATAATCTCAAAACATAAAGTTTTGAGAGAAAAGTCCCCCAAACAAAATAAATGTTAAAAAGAAAAGAATTGCAGAGTAAGCCAGAATAAAGCAGAATTCAGGCTTATTAAAGATCGTTTTGAATAGAGATAGTTTGTGAGTGAGTGCTAAGAGAAAGAAGGCTCTTATTAAGAAAGCAACACCATCCATTCCAGAACATGTATGAGAGTTTAATTTTATTTTTTATTTTTTTAAAACCGTCTTTTCATATTTTACATACCGATCTCAGTCTCCCAGCTCCAACTCCCTCCTCTCCTCCCATTCCCCTTTTCTTCCCCCAACCCACCCCCACCCACTCCTCAGAGGGTGTAAGGCTTCCCACGGGGAGTCAACAATTTTAGTACACTGCTTTGAGGCAGGGCCAAGGCCCTCTCCACTGTATCTAGGCTGAGCAAGGTGTCCATCCAAAGAGAATGGGTTCCCAATAGAACATCCCCATTGTCTTAGTGTGTGGGTGCACCCCTCGTGGACCTGAGTTCCTTGCTCGTGCTCCGTCTCCTTCTGCTCCTGATTTGGACCTTGAGATTTCTGTCCGGTGCTCCCATGTGGGTCTCTGTCTCCTTTCATCGCCTGATGAAGGTTTATATTCATGAGGATGCTAGGTCTGAAAAAGCATGGGATAAATCCGGACTAGCTGAACATAGTGGACAATGAGGAATACTGAGAATTCAAGAACAATTGCAGTGGGTTTTTGATCCTACTGCACGTACTGGCTTTGTGGGAGCCTAGGCAGTTGGGATGCTCACCTTATGAGACCTGGATAGAGGTGGGCAGTCCTTGGGCTTCCCACAGGTCAGGGAACCCTGATTGCTCTTCGAGAAGATGAGGGAGGGGGACTTGTTCGGGGGAGGGGGAAGGAAATGGGAAGCGGTTGCGGGGACGAGGCAGAAATCCTTAATAAAGAAATAAATTTAAAAAATAAAAAAATTGTAAAAACTTTAAGAATATTAATATATTTCAGGTTTGCTCACCGGGGGGGGGGGAACAAAGAGAATGGGTTCTAAAAAGTCAGTTCAAGCAGTAGGGATAAGTCCTGGTCTCACTGCCACTGGCCCCACAGTCTGCCCCAGCCATACCACTGTCTCCCACATTGAGAGGATCAAGTTTGGTCCTATGTTGGTTCCTTCACTGTCAGGCAAGAGTTGGTGGATTCCCATTAGCTCAGAAAAGCTCTTTCAGTGGGTAGCCCCATCATGGACTTGACATCTTGGCCCTTATTCTCATTCCTCCCGCTTTTCTACTGGACTTTGGGAACTTAACCTAGTGACCCACTGTGAATCTCTGCCTCTGCTTTCAACCACAACTGGATGAAGGTGCTATGGTATAATTTAAGATAGTCATCAATCTGACTACAGGGCATGGCCAGCTCAGGAACCTTCTCCACTATTGCTTAGGGACTTAGCTGGTGTAATCCTTATGGATTCCTTGGAAATTCTCTAGTGCCAGGTTTTTTGCAAGCTGCATAATGGCTCCCTCAATCAAGGTATTTCTTTCCTTGTTCTAGGTCTCAACCCTTCCCCAATTTCAACCATCCCATTCCCTCAAGTTCACATCTTTCTCTCCTTCTCCTCTTATCCTCCCCTTCTGCTCTTCCTTTTCTGAAAATCCCTATGCTATCAATTTTCTCAGGAGATCTTGCCTATTTTCCCTTCCCAGGAGTATCTATATATGTTTCTCTTAGGGTTCTCCTGGTTACTTAGCTTCTCTGGAGCCATGGACTATAGGCTCATTATCATTTGCTTACAGTTAGTATCCACTTATGAGTGAGTTCATACCATGCTCCTCTTTCTGGGTCTGGGTTATCTCAGGATGTTTTTTTTCTAGTTCATCCATTTGCATGAAAATTCCAAGATGTTATTATTAATGTTTGCTGCTGAGTAGTACTCCATTATGTAAATGTACCACATTTTCTTTATTCATTCTTCGGTTGAGTGGCAGCTAGATTGTTTCAAGGTACTGGCTATTACAAATAATGCTGCTATGAATATAGTTGAAAAAATGTCCTTGCAGTATATGCCCATGAGTGGTATTGCTGGGTCTTGTGTCTTGTGGTAGGTTGACTCCCAGTTTTCTGATAAACTGTGTACTGCTTTCCACAATGGTTGTATAAATTCACATTTCAATCAGCAGTGGACGAGGGTTTCCCTTACTCTGTATCCTCTCCAGTATAAGCTATCATTGGTGTTTTTGATCTTAGTCATCCTGACAGGTGTAAGATAGTATCTCAGAGTTGTTTTGATTTGCATTTCTCTGATGACTAAATATGTTGAACATTTCCATAAGTGTTTTTTATCCATTTTAGATTCTTCTGTTGAAAATTCTGTTTAGACCTGAACCCCATTTTTTTTTAAATTGGTCTATTTGGTATTTTGTTATCTAATTTTTTGAGTTCTTGATACATTTTGGAGATCAGTCCTTTGACTGATGTGGGGTTGGTGAAGATCTTTTCCCACTCAGTAGGCTGCTTGTTTGTCTTATTGACTGTGTCCTTTGCTTTATAGAAGTTTCTCACTTTCATTTGTTTATTGTTGCTCTCAGTGTCTGTGCTACTGGAGTTATATTTAGGAAGTGGTCTCCTGTGTCCATGCATTGAACACTAATTCCCACTTTCTCTTCTATCAGGTTCAGTGTGGTCAGTTTTTTATTGAGGTCTTTAATCCATTTGGACTTGAGTTTGGTGCATGGGCATAGATATGATTCTATTTTAATTCTTCTACATGCTAACACCCAATTATACCAGCCCCATTTGTTAAGGATTCTTTCCTTTATCCATTATATAATTTTAGCTTCTTTGTTAAAAAACTGGTGTTCATAGGTGTGTGGATTAATATTTGGGTCTTTGATTTGATTTCATTGGTCAACCTGTTTCTTTTTATGCCAATGCTGAGCTGTTTTTTATTATTGTAGCTCTATAATAGATCTTGATATTATGGATGGTGTTGCCTCTGGAAAGTCCTTTATTATACAGGATTGTTTTGACTCTCCTAGGTTGTTTGTTTTTCCATATGAAGTTGCATATTGTTCTTTTGAAGACTGTGAAGAATTGTGTTGAGATTTTGATGCAGATTGCATTGAATCTATAAATTTCCTTTGTTAAAATTGCATTTTTATTCTTTTGATTCTGTCTATCCAAGAGCATGGGAGATCTTTCCATTTTCTGATATCTTTTTCAACTTCTATCGTCAAAAACTTAAAGTTCTTGTCAAGCAGGTCTTTCACTTCTTTGGTTAGTGTTACTCCAAGATATTCTGTTATTTGTGGCTATTGTGAAAGGTGATGTTTCTCTGATTTCTTTCTCTGCTTCTTTATCATTTGCATAAATGGTGGGCTATTGATTTTTTTGAGTTGATCTTGTATCCTTCCACATTACTGAAGGTATTTATCAACTGTAGGAGTTCTCTGGTAGAGTTTTGGGGGTCACTTACATTACTCTCATATCATTTGCAAATAGCAAAGTTTGACTTCTTCCTTTCCAATTTTCATCACCTTGATCTCCTTTTGTTGTCTTACAGCTCTAGCTAAAACTTTGAGAATTATGTTGAATTGGTATGGAGAAATACACAGCCTTGTCTTATTCCTGAATGTAGTGCAATTACTTTAAGTTTCTCTTCATTTAATTTAATGTTGACTGTTTGTATTTAGTTCTCTTTTTATTGATTTTATTGAGCTATACATTTTTCTCTGCTCCCCTCACAGCCTCTCTCCTTCCCTTCAACCCTCTCCCATGGACCCCGTGCTTCCAAATTACTCAGGAGATACTGTGTTTTTTCTACTTCCCACGTAGATTAGATCCATGTAAGTCTCTCTTAAGTTCCTCATCATTGTGGTCTTGGTTCCCTGGGATTGTGATTTGTAGGCTGGTTTTCTTTGCTTTAAAATGTCTAAAATCCACTTATGTGTGAGTACAGATGTTATTTGACTTTCTGGGTCTGGGTTACCTCACTCAATATGATGTTTTATAGCTTCATCCACTTGCCTGCAAATTTCAAGATGTAATTATTATTTTTTTTTCTGTTTAGTACTCTATTGTGTAAATGTATCACATTTCCATTTTCCATTCTTTGCTCAATGGGTATTTAGGTTGTTTCCAGGTTCTGGCTATGACAAACAATGCTGCTATGATCATAGTTGAGCACATGTCCTTGTAGTATGATTGGACATCCTTTGGGTATATGCGCAAAAGTGGTATTACTGGGTCTTGAAGAAGGATGTTTCCTCATTTTCTGAGATATTGCCATACTGATATCCAAAGGGGCTGTACCAATTTGCACTCCCACCAACAATGCAAGAGTGTTCCCTTTATCCCATATCCTCTCTAGCATAAGTTGTTATCAGTGTTTTTGATCTTAGACATTCTTACAGGTGTCTGATAGAATCTCAGTGTTGTTTTCCTTTGCATTTCTCTGATGACTAAGGAGGTTGAGCATTTCCTTAAGTGTCTTTCAGGCCTTTTATATTTCTCTGTTGAGAGTTCTCTGTTTAGGTCTGTACTCCATTTTTTTATTTGTTCTTTTGACGATCAATTTCTTGAGTTCTTTGTATATTTTGGAGATCAGACCTCTGTCTGATGTGGGGTTGGTGAAGATCTTTTTCCATTCTATACTACCATTTTGTCTTGTTGACCATGTCCTTTGCTTTGCAGAAAATTTAAGTTTCAGGGGGTCACATTTATTAATTTTTCCTTTCAGTGTCTGTGCTATTGGGGTTATATTTAGGAAGTGGTCTCCTGTGCCAATGCATTCAAGTGTATTTCCTACTTTCTCATCCATGAGGTTCAGTGGTTAGCTTTATGTTAACGTCTTCAATCCATTTGTACTGAGTTTTATGCATGGTGGTAGAAATGGATCTATTTTCATTCTTCTACAAGTTGATATCCAGTTATACTAGCCCCATTTGTTAAATATGCTTTCTTTTTTTCCATTTTATTTTTTTGCTTTGTTGTTAAAAATCAAGTGTTCATAGGTGTGTGGGTTAATAGCTGAGTCTTCAGTTCAGTTCCACCTGCTCCTCCTGTCTGTTCTTATGCCAATGCCAAGCTGTTTCCAGTACTGTAGCTCTGTAGTAGAGTTTGAAGTCAGGGATTGTGAAGACTCCAGGATTTCTTTTTTTGCTTTGATTGATTTTGCTTTCCTGGGATAGTTGCTTTTCCATAAGAAGTTGAGTACTATTCTTTCGAGGTCTGTGAAGAATTTTGTTGAGATTTTGATGGGCATCACATTGAATCTGCAGATTGTCTTTGGTAAGATTGACATTTTTACTATGTTAATTCTACCTTCTCATGAGTGTGGGAGATCTTTCCATTTTCTCGTGTCCTCTTCAATTTCTTTCTTCAAAAATTTACAGATTTTTGTCAGCAACTAACCAGTCAAAAATTGTTACTAAACTGTTGTCAGACAACAGAAATCAGCCACACAGACACTTGGAGGGACTAGCTGGACTGGCAGTAAACAACCATGAAATACACGGAGGGCACAGATAGATTTGATGAGAGCAGCTATGCAGGAAAATATAGGGACCCCTGGGTTGTGTTGAGCTTCAGAATTTAGGCAGTCAACTCTATAATTCTGTCCCTCTTTTATTTCTGGGTATTTCCAACAGAGTGGCATCTAAATCTTCATTTAGATAATTTCTTTTCTCTCGATACAACTGATTTCATTTCTCCATATTGAAATCTAAGTGTGGATTTGACATATTTAACTAGTAGATAATAATTTCTTTTAACTGTAGTAAAAACCATAATATATAAAAGTCTTGATTTAGGGCAGAATCTATGAAGCTGGATTTTTGTTGCTATTGTTTCACAAATTAAATTGCAACATAACTAGAATTAAATATTTATTCAATTATTTAAGTATTCTTTAAAGTAAGTTAATTGCAAGCACCTTTCTAAAGTCAGGTGTTTGTCTTTAGGTTCATTAATCTATATATAAAGATAGATTAGTTTTACAGTTTTCAAAACAGAAAGACATTCTAATCCGTAATTGAAAAAAAAAATAGTTCTTAGATTATTTTAATGCACACATTACTGTAAGTATTTCCCCTATTTTGAGAGGTTAGAGCACTGTTTCTATACATAATACAAGAGTCAGTCATATGCAGGAAAAGTGACTTTAGCCAAGTCAACTTCCTGCATTATTTACAGGAAGCATTCATTATTCATATACCTGGTAATTAAGTTGAACTCTATCCAGGAATAAAATAAACATGCTACTTACAGTACAATGAGAAACTGAAAATTTTAATGTTGTGGCTATTTTAATAAATGAGCTTTATCTCTCAATTACTCTTTGGTCAATATACAGTTTTAGGTATATTTATATATTAATTTTGTCAATGTTTATATTACTTGGAAATGCCATGAAAACACATACAATTAAAATTGATATTCTATAAAGTGACTGAATTATTGAAAACAGAGATATCCATTCATTAATCTGAATAAGATAGACTGCATTATAATTTCAAGTTTCTGTTTTATTAGATACCACTTATTTCCCAAGATAATTATGAATTGTTTTCTACTTCTTTTATTTATCTTGCATAAAATTGATACATTAATTTGAAAATCAGATATATGCGTAATAACATTTTAAAATTTCCTCTTTAAAGATTAAAAAACCTCCAGGTCAGAGACAAACAAATGTATATATTATACATCTCTAAGAAACTATTCTTCAGTTTTTAATTTTTTTACTGAATATTAGATATGTTGTATAGAATGTTATGAGTTTTTTTCGAATATTTAATACTCGAGAAATATGATATATTTTCCTTTTCTTTCAAAATTCTGCCTCCCTTCCATGTTACACAAGCTAAATCTAATTGTCATTTCTAATGACTTACACTAAATTGAAGTATGTTAATCAGTCCATAAAATGTATTGTCTGAAAAAATTTGATCTAAAAGTACTTCTAAAGTTCAATTTATTCACAAGTTCCCCAAAGTTCAGGGCCTCTCGTTGCCAGCTGTGTACTCCTCCAGAAGTCACATCTCCTTTTGACACACGTCACTGAACTTGCCTCCTCTCCTGTACCACACAGCCCAAGGATTCCTCCCAAGCCAAGAAAACAATTCACTCCCCTGTGAATTTGTGCAATATGTGGGCTCAGGTTTACTGAGTGCAAAACTTCACTATTGAGGTGTGTTGATAACCACTCAGGCCTCACTCACACCTAAAACCTGATAAGCAGAAAATATGTAAGTAAACTCATGACCTAAATTGATATGAGAGGCTTTTTTTTTTAACCAAAATTTTGCCATTTTAGCAGGAAATATTTACTTGCTCAGTCAGTATAAATTGAGGAAATTTTACTTAAAACTATTTTCAACATGGCCTTTAGTGAGGTCAACATTTGGAAGATATCATCTATAAAGAAAACTCACTTGGAATATTCCCAAGTAAAACACTTGTTGAAGGAAGCCCTTAAGGAATAGAATGCTCAGATAAGTTCACAGCACATCATGAGGTACTCTGGTTTAGAGTTACACTTTAAACATTGGCAGTAACCATTTTTCTTTTTTCTTGTCTAGAAGTTGATGTTCGTAATGGTCCTTTATCTGTCTCCTCATGGCAACATAAATACTTTTTGATAAATAATTTATAATGATTTCAGAGACTTATAAACTCTGCTGTGATCCATAAGATTTGTGCACTCTTCATATTTGAAGAAAAGTACATTGAAGTAATCATGACATTCAGACCCCATCTAGGGTCTTCCCTGACAGTAATGGATAAATCTGCAATTCACAAAATGTCAAGAAAGTGACTTTTGACAATATTCCTACTGCCTCTGAAGAAGTATATTTGTGAAGTGTTGGCTCAATCTGGATGGATGAGTGGTAACTATGAAATTGGTAAACACCTTTCCTATATGAAAGAAGCACTCCTTCATATTGGACACATAAAAACAGCTTAGTTCAGGGTGTATGGGTCGCATAAATGACCATTTGCACATTCTGTGCCAAGCATGTTTAATCTTACTTTACTTTTCATAGAATAATCTTGAAACTTATTTTATTTTTTAATTTTTTATTATTTTCATAATAAACACAGGAAACAAAGAATATATGTTTGATTCACCTGTTATTTTAGTAACTAGTAAACATTTACTTAAAAATTTACATTTGCATACAAATGAATAAGTGTTTCAATAAATAATTTAATGCATAAATATTATATTATGAGGTTGGACACTATGAAGTTAGACCTGTTCATTTTTAAGTTAACATGTTAAATTCTCAAATATTCCCTACTTAGGAAGTTATCATTTAAATATTTCATCATGAGTCTAAAATGTATTTGATTCCTAATAATTCTACTGGAGATTTCTTAAAATGCTAATAATTGTGTTACATTTTCTGAGATATAATTAATTATAAACTTTGCTAAGTAGAATATATATATATATATATATATATATATATATATATATATATATACACAATGGTAGTTATTGGAATATTTTCAAGATGTTACACTTATTGAGCAAACCACTTAATTTGACCCCTTTCTTACATTAACACCAACATAAATGTCTTGAAATATTCACTCAGTTTAGTCTCTTATATTGATACACTACATCACAAAATACTTGTAACATGAGAGCCTGCTTGTTGTCAGGTTTTCTGTCTTGCCTGGTCTCCGCAGTTATTAAGTTCCAAAGAAATCACACAGAGGTCTACATTAGTTATGAACTGATTGGCCCATTAGCTCAGGCTTCTAGTTAACTCTTAAAACTTATATTAGCCCATTATTCTAGTATATGTTAGACACATGGCTCGGTACCTTTTTCAGCAAGGCAGTCACATCTTGCTTCCTCTGTGGCTGGGTAAAGGACTGCATTCTTTTTCAGCAAGGCAGTCACATCTTGCTTCCTCTGTGGCTGGGTAAAGGACTGCATTCTTTTTCAGCAAGGCAGTCACATCTTGCTTCCTCTGTGGCTGGGTAAAGGACTGTGTCCTCTTCCTGAGAATTCTGTTCTCCTTTACCTGCCTCTACTTCCTGTCTGGTTGTTCCTGCCTATACTTCCTGCCTGACTACTGGCAATCAGCGTTTATTTAAAATATAATTAACAGAATACAGACCATTGTCCAACACCAAATATTGACACATTCCTTTAGAATTTTCAAAAGAAAATTGATATCTCAATCAACTGTACATATTCTTTATTAATTGTAATGAGTATCAATAGCATTTTACATGTTGTGAAATGGTAATATCATTGAATTAATGGATTAGTCTCCCAGGGTTCACAGCCTTTTCGGTTGTTTAATTCTTATAACATTTATTCCCTGGTTACATGAATCTCGAATGCCATGTGCTGAGTAGAATGCTTTACTAGTGCAAAGAGTAATTTAAAAAGCTGCAGCTCTTTCAAAAGTGGAAATTTGAAAGTAAATAAAATGAAGACTTGGACCATGAAGATATGGAAGCTTCCCATCCCATTCCACGTGATATACACATGAATGTTTTTCTTTATCCATCTAATGAGAATTAATTTAGATGTGTTATCATCAGAAGTTCTAATCTTCTACTTTAACCTCTGCCTAGTGATTTCTTTAAAAATATGAAGTAAAAATAAAATACAAAATAATGCACATGAAATGAAAGGATTCATTCTCTACCTTGAGATGGTGTCCTCTGTGTATTTAGTTACCGATGTTTTCTGAACTCACTAGAATCAGCACCTTACACCCCCTAATGACCAAATGAAAGTTTTATAAACTGAGACTTAAAGAGACCTTTGTTCACATCTTAGAACAGTGACAGAATGATTCTGGCTCTATTCTGTCTCAAAGTGGTCAAGAAGCGTTAACATTTATAATTTAATAAGTAACTGCAAAATGTTTAAATGGTCCTGTTGAGTTATGATTTTCGTAGACAAAAAATCAGAACAACAATAAGACCATATTTTTAGTTGTATTATAATTTTTTGAAATTAAAATTTAATTACATCATTTTCTTATTCCTTATACTTCTTTTAATCTTTCCATGGAGCTTTCCTTTCTCTTTCTCAAACTAATGGCCTTTTTACTTTAATTATGTGTATATAAATATATATATATATGTGTGTATACAAATATTTAAGTATATATTCAATTATTTATTTCTTTTAATTATGTATATATGCATATAAGTGTATATATACAGTTATTAATGTATATATGCATTATTATTTCTTTATATATATATGTGTGTGTGTGTGTGTGTGTGTGTCTGTGTGTGTTTGTCTATGTTTGCATTCCTAAATACAAGAATACAATTTACTCAGTTGGTAGGTATAATCTTATATACAGTCTGAATAATCAACTGAGGGATTTTTTTCTCGTTAAGACTATTTCAGTCTCAGCATTTCTTTATTACTTGTACTTCTTTATCTAGGGTTGGATCTTCAAAAGATTTCTTCTTTCTGTGTTGACATATCTATTGGTATAATCCTTGTTGAAGTCCTGTTCAGAAGATCAGGTTGCTGAGATTTCCTGAGTGTAGATTCTCTGACAATTCTAGGAGGCCCAATCTCACAGCAAACTTCCTGTTCCTCTGACTCTTTAAATCTTTCTTTACCTTTTTATGTGATGATCCCTGAGCCTTAGGTGCAGGCATTCTCTTGTAAATGTACCAGCTAAAAGCCTCCTTCCTGAGGACCAGCTTGTATAGAACCATAATAGGCTATGCAAACTTCTAAGGGAGGGAAACAACCAATAATCCCACTTAGCTATGACACCTAAGAGTCATGGTGACCAGTATGGCATAACAACCCTAGGGGTGTAAGAGTGATATATTTATCTTTGTAGTAACCAAGAGCTCTCTAATGGGACTTAAAGCCTACTCAAAAAGTGGAAAATCATGCCTTATACAGGAAACCTAGATGATTATCTGGGACTAATCATGGTTTTCAGAAGAGAACCTGAAACTGCCAATTTACTAAACTAGTGTAATTCCTAATTAGATTCTGGATATTTTTCTTCATATACCCAAAGAAGAAGTGTAAGTCTCAACCTCATTAAATAAACGTCTTTTATCAGCAGATGGAGACTATTATAGCAAACCACAACTGATCAAAATGCAGAGAACAAGTGATTGTATGGTGCCTATCTTAAATAACATATTCCATATGGTTTGATTTAATGCATTTTGTATTCAGAAAGCTCTTTTGTGATGGAACATGAATATTGCAATATTCATCTACAAGGCATAATGTCCCCACTGCAGCAATAGTGATAATAGTGTTTATGAAGTTAACCACTCTCTTAACAAGAACTGAGGCCTACTATATAGGGAATTTGTCTGGTACTGTAAACATGGTCAAAACTCATGACTTGTGAGTTCATAGGCTTAAGGGAAGAACTTGACGATATTGTTTGACTAAATAGTCATTTTGTCAAGTTGTCTTTTAAGTATTTATGTTGGTACCAATTTATTTGTGCTGCTTTCAGAATTGGTTAGAGAAGTCATTAATTTGGCTTCTACGTAATGTTCTAAAAATAGTAGTTAATGCAAAAAGTCATTACTCTTTAAAGTGCTAAGAATAAGTCAATAAGTATTGGCACAGGAGATCACTTCATAAATATAACCCCAGTAGCACAGACACTGAGAGAAACAATTAATAAATGAAACCTCTTGAAACTAAGAATCCTCTGTAAAGCAAAGACATGGTCAACAAGACAAAATGGCAGCATACAGAATGAAAAAGATCTTCGCAAACCCCACTTCAGACAGAGGGCTGATCTCCAAAATATACAAAGAACTCAAGAAATTCATCATCAAAAGAACAAATGATCCAACAAAAAAAATGAAGTATAGACCTAAACAGAAAACTTTCAACAGAGGAATCTAAAATGGCTGAAAGACACTTAAGGAAATACTCAACATTCTTAGCAATCAGAGAAATGCAAATCAAAACAACTCTGAGATTCCATATTATACCTGTTAAGAATGGACAAGATCAAAAACACTGATGACAACTTATGCTGGAGAAGTTATAGGGTAAAGGGAAACCTTATGTATTGTTGGTGCAAGTTGGCACAACCACTTTGGATATCAGTATGGCAATTTCTCCGAAAATTAGGAAACAACCTTCCTCAAGACCCAGCAATATCACTTTTGGACATATACCCAAAGGATGTTCAATTGTACCACAAGGACATGTGTTCAACTATGTTCGTAGCAGCATTGTTTGCCATAGTCAGAACCTGGAAACAACCTAAATGCCCCTTGACCAAAACATGGAAAAGGAAAATGTGGTACAGTTACATAATGGAGTACTACACAGCAGAAAAAAAATAATACCTTCCTGAAATTTGCAGGCAAATGGATGGAGCTAGAAAACATTATATTGAGTGAGGTAACCCAGACCCAGAAAGACAAACATCATATGTACTCACTTATAACTTGTTTTTAAACATTTTAAAGCAAAAAGCAAAAAAAAAAAAAACAGCCTACAAATCACAATCCCAGAAAACCTAAACAACAATAAGAACCCTAAGAGAGACATACATTGAAGTAGAAAAAGACAAGATCTCCTGAGTAAATTGGGAAGGGGAGGGTAGAGGCATGGAGGGAGGAGAAAAACATATAGCTCAATAAAATCAATAAAAAAAGAAAAAAAAGAGTAAGCCATTGTCAATGGCCTGACATAGATAGGGAATTTATGTATAAAGTCACTACCACCTCTACAAATCTCAAGGTATATTTCAGAGGAGAGGCCACAAAAAAATATAAGGGATACAACATGGCTGTTGTACATATGGACTCACAGCAGATCTGGTTATTGGCATAAGGCCTTTATCAGATCTGGTCAGCTGTCAATCATAGTGGGGGGATGGGATTTTGAAGCTGCATATCTGATATAGAGCTTTGGGCGGTTGTTGACTGCAGAGGGAGGTAGAGTCATTCTGCTTTTGGATGGTGGTCATTGTTTGATAACACATGCCACTGTGGATGACCTGACACCCATGCATTTGGAGGTACAGCCAAGTGGGCTCAGTGAAACAAAACATGGTATTGGGAATGAGATGTTTTGGGGAGATCAGTGGGATAATGGAGGGTTAGTGTGAAAAGTGGGTATGAGGAAGATTCATGGAATACATGTATGAAAGTTTTAAAGGCTGTAATAAACAAAAATCATTGAAACATAACATCCCAAAGCACAGCAAACAGGTCCGCTTTTAGTTTGTCCCATGAAGTTCAATTGGTTTCTGACATAAGTAGTTCTCTGCCTGCTGGCATTCCTCACTTTTCCTTCTTAGGTAAGACATAGTGTCTGCTGGGTTGCAAGACATAGCAGACAAAATCATTAATTAATTTGCCTTCTCAACATTGCTTTATAAAACCCAACCCTAGTTTTTCCTAATTATAGTTACCATAACAGAATGTGATAGTGGTACATTTTCAAAACTTGTGATCTGTACCACATCTTCCTTATATGATTAGATATTCCCAATTTTTCTTTCTTCTGAATCTTTCCACATTTTCTGAATATTTCGAAACTATATGTTTATGATGTTTCCTTGAAAATTTCACTTTTAATCGTATTTGAACTAATTTGTTGAATTCCTGTGATTGAAACGAGTATCTATCTTTTATCATGATTATGAAATATTTCTCTCCATACCATTGTCATAGCTGCATTAAGTATTTTATAAATAACTTTTATTTATACATACACTTAGACCATTGTGAATACATTGTTATTATTAACTGATAATTCAGTATTTGCTGTCCTTTCTGAGTCTTGATTTACCTGGAAATTAATCATTATCATTTCCCTTTTTTTCTTAGATTCCAATAGATGAAACATATTTTATGATGATTTAAATCTTCTTCAAACCATTAGCAAATAAGCTAATTGGTCATTCTTAATTTTCTCTTTTAAAATACACATTTCCGCCTTGCTCCATTCATCCTGTTGGCCCTGGATCATTGGGCTACCGGCAGCCCTGTTTAGTTGCTGAGGAATCCCATCAGGACTGGTGAGTGTGTGCTATCCAGGGGCGGACTGTCCCGGAAGAGAGCACAAACCCCCCTCCCCCAGCACCTTCTGCAGGGCTGTCTTTCTTTCTCAAGACCCAGCACCCCCAGCACCCCTCCCCAACCCTGCCCTGCTGTATGCTAGGACCAGTGCTCAAGTACAGATTTAAGCTCCTAAACTAAGGCTACCCACCCAGAGCCGTGAGTGCCTGCCTACCGGGCAGGCCTCAGGGTCCCCTGTAAGGGAGCCCGGGAACCTTCAGCTCTGGCGCCAGACTTCCTGTGCGCTCCTGGATACCACCCTCACCCCTTGCTCCATTCATCCTGTTGGCCCTGGATCATTGGGCTACCTGCGGCCCTGTTTAGTTGCTGAGAAATCCCATCCGGACAGGAACGGTTCCTGCTTCTACACTGAAGAGATATACCCAGAGAGTCAAACACACCAAAGACTGGACCAAGACACCAGGCCTCTCCTGGCTCCATTTGAAGGAAGAGATGGGAAGGCGCCAATGCAAGAATTCCTCCAACAACCTGAAAGGCAACATGACACCACCAGAAACCAGGGATCCCGAAATAAGAAGAATTGTACACCCTACTCCTGAAGAAATAGAAGAAATCGACTCAAAAGTGAACTATATGAAAATAATAGAGGACCTTAAACAGGAGGTGAAAAACTGCCATAAACAATTAGAGATTACAAACAAAAAGATAGAGGAAATGAATAAATCACTCAAAGACACAAAAGAAAACCAAGAGAAACAAGAAAAAGCAATCAAACAGGTTAGGGAAGCGGTTCAAGACATGAAGAATGAAATGGAAGCAATGAAGAAAGCACAAACCGAGGGAAGAATGGAGATGGAAAATCTGGGTAAACGAACAGGAACGACAGAGACAAGTACTAACAACAGATTACAAGAGATAGAAGAGAGAATATCAGACACTGAAGATACCATAGAGAAAATAAACACACTGATCAAAGAAAACAGCAAAACCAACAAATTCTCATCACAAAACATTCAGGAAATTTGGGACACAATAAAAAGACCAAACCTAAGAATAATTGGAGTAGACTCCGTGACCCTTATTTATGGTTAGAAACCAATTATGAGTGAGTACATCCCATGTTCATCTTTTTGGGTCTGGGATACCTCACTCAGGATAGTGTTTTCTATTTCCATCCATTTGCATGCAAAATTCGAGAAGTCATTGTTTTTTTACCACAGCGTAGTACTCTAGCGTGAATATATTCCATACTTTCTTCATCCATTCTTCCATTGAAGGGGATCTAGGTTGTTTCCAGGTTCTGGCTATTACAAATAATACTGCTATGAACATAGTTGAACAAATGCTTTTGTCATATGATCGGGCATCTCTTGGGTATATTCCCAAGAGTGGTATTGCTGGGTTCAGGGGTACGTTGATCCCGAATTTCCTAAGAAACCAAAACACTGACTTCCATAGTGGTTGCACAAGATTGCATTCCCACCAGCAATGGATGAGGGTACCCCTTCCTCCACAGCCTCTCCAGCAAAGGTTATCGTTGGTGTTTTTGACTTTAGCCATTCTCACAGGTGTAAGATGATATCTCAAAGTTGTTTTGATTTGCATTTCCCTGATTGCTAAGGAAGTTGAGCATGACCTTAAGTGTCTTTTGGCCATTTGAACTTCTTCTGTTGAGAATTCTCTAAAGAAGCTAAGTAAGAAGGGGAACCCAAGGAAAAACATATAGTTATCCTCTTGGCTAAGGGAAGTAGACAAAATTGCCGGGGAGAAAATTGGGATCTTGGGGTGGGGTGGGTTGGGGGTAAGGGGAGATGGGGAGAGAAAAGTTAGAAGGGAAGGAGGTCGAGCCTTGGGAAAGCAGGAGGATTGGGATAAAGGAAGGTTGGACAGGGGAGCATGGAACCACAATTCTTAGTTAAGGGAACCACTTTAGGGTTGGCAAGAGACCTGACCCTAGAGGGGCTCCCAGTGCCCAAGCTGAGGTCCCCAGTTAGTTGCTTGGGCAGTTGAGAATAGGGAACCTGAAATGACCCTATTCTTGAGCAATACTGACGAATATCTTGCATATCATCATAGAACCTTCATCTGGTGATGGATGGAGATAGAGACAGAGACCCACACTGGAGCACTGGACTGAGCTCCCAAAGTCCCAATGAGGAGCAGAAGGAGGGAGAACATGAGCAAAGAAGTCGGGACCACGAGGGATGCACCCACCCACTGAGACAGTGGAGCTGATCTATTGAGAGCTCACCAAGACCGGCTGGACTGTGACTGAAAAAGCATGGGATAAAACTGGACTCTCTGAACATGGCGAACAATGAGGGCTGATGAGACGCAAAGGACAATGGCATGGGGGTTTGATCCTACGTAATGTGATGGCTTTGTGGGAGCCTAGCCAGTTTGGATGTTCACCTTCCTAGATATGGACGGAGGTGGGAGGTCCTAGGTCTTACCACAGGGCAGAAAACCCTGTGCTCTTTGGACTGGAGAGGGAGGGGGAAAGGAGTGGGGGGAGGGGGAGAAGGGTGGGAGGAGGGGGCGTAGGGGGGGAGGAGGGGGAGGGAAATGGGAGGCTGTGAGGAGGTGGAAACTTGTTTTTTTTTTCTCCTTTTCTCAATAAAAAAAGAAAAGAAAAAAATAATGCAATTCTTATTGCTCTAAGAAGGGTAAAAATTAAATTTACAAAAATTTTTAAAAATTAAAAATTAATATTCTGAAAAAAAAGAATAATTGGAGTAGAAGAAGGAGAAGAAGTGCAGCTCAACGGTACAGAAAATATACTTAATAAAATTATAGAAGACAACTTTCCCAACCTGAAGAAAGAGGTACCTCTGAAGGTTCAAGAAGCATACAGAACACCAAATAGGCTGGATCAAAAAAAAAAAAACATCCCCTCGCCATATAATAATCAAAACACAAAATATACAGAATAAAGAAAGAATATTAAGAGCCGCAAAGGAAAAAGGCCAAGTTACTTATAAAGGTAAACCTATCAGACTTACCTCTGACTTCTCTATGGAAACCATGAAAGCCAGAAGGTCCTGGATAGATGTACTGCAAAAACTAAGATATCATGGATGCAAGCCCAGACTACTATATCCAGCCAAGCTTTTGTTCACTATAAATGGAGAAAACAAAATTTTCCAGATAAAAACAAATTTAAACAATACGTAGCCACAAATCCAGCCTTACAGAAAATAATAGAAGGAAAATCACTAACCAAGGAGTCCAACAATGCCCACAATAACTCAGTCATCTAGAGACATTTCACCAGCACAACTCAAAGAAGGGAAACACACAAACCCTGCTACTAAAAAAGTGACCAGAGTTAACAACCACTGGTCATTAATATCACTTAATGTCAATGGGCTCAACTCACCTATAAAAAGGCACAGGCTAAGAGACTGGATACGAAAACAGGTTCCAACATTCTGCTGTCTACAAGAAACACACCTCAACCACAAAGACAGGCACCTACTCAGAGTAAAGGGCTGGGAAAAGGCTTATCAAGCAAATGGACCTAAGAAACAAGCAGGTGTGGCCATACTAATTTCTAACAAAGTTGACTTCAAACTTAGATCAATCAGAAGAGATGGAGAGGGACATTTTATACTCATAACAGGAACAATTCATCAGGATGAAGTCTCAATCCTGAATATCTATGCCCCTAATATAAAAGCTCCCACGTATGTAAAAGAAACATTACTAAAACTCAAGGCAGCCATCAAACCACACACACTAATAGTAGGAGACTTCAACACTCCTCTCTCACCAATGGACAGGTCAATCAAACAGAAACCTAACAGAGAAATTAGAGAATTAATGGAGGTAATGAAGCAAATGGACTTACAGACATCTATAGATTATTCCACCCAAAGAGGAAAGAATATACCTTCTTCTCTGCAGCTCATGGAACCTTCTCGAAAATTGACCACATACTCGGTAGGAAAGCTAACTTACACAGTTACAAAAAAAATATTAGTAACCACCTGTGTCTTATCAGATCACCATTGATTAAAGTTAGAATTCAACAACAGTGCTACCCCCAGAAAGCCTACAAACTCATGGAAACTGAACAATCAACTACTGAACCATACCTGGATTAAGGAAGAACGAACTTATGGGACACTATGAAAACAGTGCTAAGAGGAAAGTTCATTGCACTAAGTGCCCACTTAAAGAAAACAGAGAAAGCACATATTGAAGACTTAACAGCCCACCTGAAAGCTCTAGAAAAAAAAAAAGAAGCAGACTCACCTAGGAGGAGTAGAAGACTGGAAATAACCAAACTGAGGGCTGAAATCAACAAAATAGAAACACAGAAAACAATCCAAAGAATCAATGAAACAAAAATCTGGTTCCTGGAGAAAATCAACAAGATTGATAAACCCCTATCCAAACTAATCAAACGGCAGAGAGAGAATACGCATATTAATAAGATCAGAAATGAAAAGGGGGATATAACCACAGACACAGAGGAAATTCAGAGAATCATCAGATCTTATTACAAAAGCCTGTATAACACAAAACTGGAAAATGTAAAAGAAATGGATACTCTTTTAGATAAATACCATATAACAAAGTTACACCAGGACCAGGTGAACAATCTAAACAGACCTGTTGGTCGCGAAGAATTAGAAGCTGTTATCAAAAACCTCCCTACCAAAAAAAGCCCAGGACCAGATGGTTTCAATGCGGAATTCTACCAGAACTTCCAAGAGGAGCTAATACCTATACTCCTTAATGTATTTCACAATATAGAAACAGAAGGGTCATTACCTAATTCCTTTTATGAAGCTACAGTTACTCTGATACCAAAACCACACAAAGACTCAACCAGGAAAGAGAATTACAGGCCGATCTCACTCATGAACATCGACACGAAAATCCTCAACAAAATACTGGCAAACTGAATCCAAGAACACATCCGAAAAATTATCCATTATGATCAAGTAGGCTTCATTCCTGAGATGCAGGGCTGGTTCAACATACGAAAATCTATCAATGTAATCCAGCATATAAATAAACTGAAAGAAAATAACCATATTATCATCTCATTAGATGCTTAAAAAGCATTTGACAAAATTCAACATCCATTTATTTTAAAAGTCTTGGAGAGATTAGGGATACAAGGGTCATACCTAAATATAATAAAAGCTATATACAGCAAGCCGACAGCTAACATCAAATTAAATGGAGAGAAACTCAAAGCCATCACGCTTAACTCAGAAACACGACAAGGCTGTCCACTCTCGCCATGCCTCTTCAATATAGTGCTTGAAGTTCTAGCAATAGCAATAAGACAACATAATGGGATCAAGGGGATTCGAATTGGAAAGGAAGAAGTTAAACTTTCATTATTCGCAGATGATATGATAGTGTACTTAAGCGACCCCCAAAACTCCACCAAAGAACTTTTACAGCTGATAAACAGCTTTAGTAATGTGGCAGGATACAAGATCAACTCCAAAAAATCAGTCGCCCTCTTATACACAAAGGATATGGAAGCCGAGAGGGAAATCGGAGAAGCTTCACCATTCACGATAGCCACAAACAGCATAAAATATCTTGGGGTAAATCTAACCAAGGAAGTGAAAGATCTATTTGAAAAGAACTTTAAGGCATTGAAGAAAGAAATTGAAGAAGATACCAAAAAATGGATGGACCTCCCTTGCTCTTGGATTGGGAGGATCAACATAGTAAAAATGGCAATTCTACCAAAAGCAATCTATAGATTCAATGCAATCCCCATCAAGATCCCATCAAAATTCTTCACAGATCTGGAGAGGACAATAATCAACTTTATATGGAAAAACAAAAAACCCAGGATAGCCAAAACAATCCTATACAATAAAGGATCTTCTGGAGGCATTACCATCCCTGACTTCAAACTCTATTACAGAGCTACAGTAATGAAAACAGTGTGGTATTGGCATAAAAACAGAGAAGTCGACCAATGGAATCGTATAGAAGACCCGGATTTTAACCCACAAACCTATGAACACCTCATTTTTGATAAAGGAGCTAAAAGTATACAATGGAAGAAAGAAAGCATCTTCAACAAATGGTGCTGGCACAACTTCATGTCAACCTGTAGAAGAATGAAAATAGACCCATATATTTCATCGTGCACAAAACTCATGTCCAAATGGATTAAATCCTCAATATCAGCCAGAACACACTGAAAAGGATAGAAGAGAAAGTGGGAAATACCCTACAACAGATGGGCACAGGAGATCGCTTCCTATGTATAACCCCAGAAGCACAGACATTAAGGGCAACATTGAATAAATGGGACCTAATAAAACTGAGAAGCTTCTGTAAAGCAAAGGACACTGTCACTAAGACACAAAGGCAACCTACTGACTGGGAGAAGATCTTCACCAACCCAGCAACAGACAAAGGTCTGATCTCCAAAATATATAGAGAACTCAAGAAACTAGACTTTAAAATGCTAATTAACCCAATTAAAAAATGGGGCACTGATCTGAACAGAGAATTCTCAACAGAAGAAGTTCAAATGGCCAAAAGACACTTAAGGTCATGCTCAACTTCCTTAGCGATCAGGGAAATGCAAATCAAAACAACTTTGAGATATCATCTTACATCTGTCAGAATGGCTAAAGTCAAAACACCAACGATAACCTTTGCTGGAGAGGCTGTGGAGGAAGGGGTACCCTCATCCATTGCTGGTGGGAATGAAATCTTGTGCAACCACTATGGAAGTCAGTGTTTCAGTTTCTCAGGAAATTCGGGATCAACCTACCCCTGGACCCAGCAATACCACTCTTGGGAATATACCCAAGAGATGCCCGATCATATGACAAAAGCATTTGTTCAACTATGTTCATAGTAGTATTATTTGTAATAGCCAGAACCTGGAAACAACCTAGATACCCTTCAATGGAAGAATGGATGAAGAAAGTATGGAATATCTACACACTAGAGTACTACGCTGCGTTAAAAAACAATGACTTCTCGAATTTTGCATGCAAATGGATGGAAATAGAAAACACTATCCTGAGTGAGGTATCCCAGACCCAAAAAGATGAATATGGGTTGTACTCACTCATAATTGGTTTCTATCCATAAATTAGGGTCACGGAGTCTACAATAGGTGAATCTAAAGGAGCTAAGTAAGAAGGGGAACCCAAGGAAAAACATATAGCTATCCTTTTGGCTAAGGGAAGTAGACAAAGTTGCTGGGGAGAAAATTGGGATCTTGGGGGTGGGGTGGGATGGGGGAAAGGGGAGATGGGGAGAGAAAAGGGAGAAGGGGAGAATGGGGGGAAATTGGGGAAAAAGGAGGATTGGGATAAAGGAAGGTTGGACAGGGGAGCACGGAACCACAATTCTTTGTTAAGGGAGCCACTTTAGGGTTGGCAAGAGACCTGACCCTAGAGGGGCTCCCAGGTGCCCAAGCCGAGGTTCCCAGTTAGTTGCTTGGGCAGTTGAGGATAGGGAACCTGAAATGACCCTATCCTAGAGCAATACTGATGAATATCTTGCATATCATCATAGAACCTTCATCTGGTGATGGATGGAGATAGAGACAGAGACCCACACTGGAGCACTGGACTGAGCTCCCAAGGTCCCAATGAGGAGCAGAAGGAGGGAGAACATGAGCAAAGAAGTCGGGACCACGAGGGGTGCACCCACCCACTGAGACAGTGGAGCTGATCTATTGGGAGCTCACCAAGGCCAGCTGGACTATGACTGAAAAAGCATGGGATAAAACTGGACTCTCTGAACATGGCGAACAATGAGGGCTGATGAGACGCAAAGGACAATGGCATGGGGTTTTGATCCTACGTAATGTGATGGCTTTGTGGGAGCCTAGCCAGTTTGGATGTTCACCTTCCTAGATATGGACGGAGGGGGGAGGTCCTCGGTCTTACCACAGGGCAGAAAACCCTGACTGCTCTTTGGACTGGAGAGGGAGGGGGAAAGGAGTGGGGGGAGGGGGAGAAGGGTGGGAGGAGGGGGCGTAGGGTGGGAGGAGGGGGAAGGAAATGGGCGGCTGGGAGGAGGTGGAAACTTGTTTTTTTTTTCTTTTCTCCTTGTCTCAATAAAAAAAAAATATAAAAAAATATAAAAAAATACACATTTTCTGATCTCCGTCACTATGGAGCACATGTATATAAATTACTCTCAAAGACGGCACTTCAGAAGTATCCCTGGGGTTTTCTTCATTGTTCTTTGAATTTTCTATTTTCTTTTACTCTGATTGTGTCATTCCCCCTTGCTTCTATGTGTTTCTATTTCTTATTTATTACCTCTTTTTTTTATGGAATATGTTACTCTTATAACAATGGCTCAGTGAAAGAAAATCATGGGTAACTTTCAAGGCTGAAAATTTCTTTAATCTACCCTCAAAATAAATAATATTAGATCTAGATTCTAGGTGGGAAATTGTCTTTTTGCCTTATTTTTATGTGTTTTATAAGAACCTTATAGCTTCTAAAATGATTAGAGACAAACCTGATAATTTTATTAATTCTTCATAAAGCTGTGATTCTCATTCCCTCTCATGTTTTGATGTCTTTTAATTTTTATAAATTGTATGATACAGATAGTGAACTTCTTAAAATTTTCCCAGAATGTTTTGGGTAATATTTATTAATTTTTTCATGTCACAATGTTTTCCTAGTTCCTCATTGATTTTTAAATTATTATTATTATTAATTATTACTATGTCTCAATTCTGAGCTCAGGTCAACTGAAGAAACCTTCATAGCTATTTCTTATATTTATGCATATGTATCTGTGCATTGCATTTTACAGATATGAGAAGTTGGTATCAGACCCCTTGGACTTGAGTTATATGTGGTTGTGTTCTGCCTGGTGTGAGGGTTTGAGATTCAACTTTGTGTCTTTTGGAAGAGCAACAAGTGCTATTAACTTGGCAGGTGACTATGATTATTGGTTGTGTTTTTATTTGTTTTTTCATGGAGAGGGGACTGTTTAATAACCTCTCAGAAACAAGTATAATATAGTCTATCTTTTAAAATATCAAGATAAGAAACTAATGCAGCATGCTCATGCAGGTATATTTATTTCAATCTAGTTGATTGAACCACAAAATGAAGAATTTATTACACTGAAGGCAAAGTATATTCTTTTTGAATAATAATTTTTTGAACTTCTTGGCTGACTGCGTGAAGATGGGAATATCAATGTCTTTGACTTGGAGGAGCATGGAGAGCATCTGTGTGTATCAAGCAGAGCCAGGACCAGTTAGAACACATTTGCTATGACATGCACAGATCACATTGTCACATAGCTGGCCAACATCACATTAAAGAAGTTATAGTGACAGACATTGCATGACAAAGAAAAAAAATGACCACTGGAAATCTAATTAAATGTGTGCAAATTAGAAATATATTAATTATGTTAATTAAAACCACAGGCTTGGTTTCTTTTTCATAATTTAGCATATTGTGATATACTTTGACACAACTGACTACTAAAACAAAATTCAGCTTAATAAGATGTAGTGGTCAACTTGCATTACATGGTTTTATGTCTTTATCATTAGAACTTGGCAACTACTCTCTAATTCCTTTTGTTTTTTCTTTTATCAGCCCCATTTACTCCAACCTCCTTCACAATGTTCACTGAATTCAAAAGAATTTGAGTTATCCTCCTCCTAGCTGAGTCACCATTCTGGAGCAGTGTATTCTGGGTGGAAATCAACATCTGAAAATGGAATAAGATCCTTCTGTTTCATGATGTGATACCCAAATTGCATCTTCAAATCCTGTTAGATTTCTTTTAGCTCAAGTCCTCAGGTAAACTATTATGCATAGCATTTGGCCTTCAGTAAAGTCATTTTTAAAAATAATTTAGCAAGACTGTTTATTTTTAAAAAGTTCTAGATTTCTGATTACTTGATATGAATTATTTATGGAACTTAAAATCACATTGACTAGCAAGAGAGAGATTTTATTCAAACATAGACATGTTAGAAAATATTATTACTATTATTAATATATATCAATAGATGATGAGTGAGACGGTGAAGATGAATACCATATATTGTACCTGTGCTTAGATTTTATAGACATATCTCAGAGGTGTGAAAAAATAGCGTGGGTGTCCACTTCTTATCTCTTGAAAGGATAGGGGAATCATATGTGTTGCACTAGTGGAAAGGATACTCAATACTGGACTCAGCAACTTAAAGAAAACACCTACCTTACTCTCTTTCTGAAGAAAGATGTATGTGTAAAGGAGCAATGCCTAAAACAGTAAGGAGAGCCCTTCGGAACTTGTGGTGCTTGGGAGCGACTTGCACACAGTGTTTTCTCTGTGAGCAAGTTTTGCATTTTCATGGCTGGAGGTTAATGTGACATTAATGTGTCAATGTCATGCTAATAACAAAGCAGAGTCAACCAGATGTTGATACATCCACAATGTGCCTTCCCAGCAGGTGCAGTCAAGCACATTCTAGCCAAGTCATTAACTATCACTCTTCTCTCTTCACACAGAAGACAGTGACTATCTTCATCATATTATGTTCTACTGTCCTAGATAGGAGTGGACATTTGATCATGTGAGATTCCAGGTAGGTCTTGGCAAGCAAGTTGTGGTTTGTGACCTAGATACAAAAATTACATTATTCAGAGGCTTATTTTATTCCAGGAATTTTATATTTGGAACATATGAAAACTGAATAAATAACCAGAGAAGGAAAAGGTGAAGGCTTATATAAGTTTAATATAAGGTCAAGGCAATCAAAATTACATATAAATTAAAATCATGAAGAAGCAGTGAAAAAGACTGTTCAATTATTCAAAAAACAAGAGTGTTGATTCTGAGAGCATTAGAAATGACACCAGATAAAAATTGAGCAGTATTAAAAAGGATAATTGTTGTGTCTCAATTTTTATTTCCAATTAAATTAGTCACAAGTAAAGTACTTATTTTTAAATGACTTAGGATGTCTTGAAAACCAACTAATACTTTGTGACATCAAATAATTTCTCTTCATCATAGAGCTTTAATTAAATAGTGTTTCATCTTAAGTTTGATAACAAATGAGTATAGCAAAACAGTGTCACACTATACGCATATTGTACATACTTTTCTGTATGCTTCAATTTTCAAAGAAAAGGAGAATATCCAGAACAGAATTCTCTTTCTCTTCCTTCCTTTCCTCCTCCTTTCTTTTCTCCTGAGCCCAACTAGTGTTGTCTGGATGTGTGTGACTTCATAGTATCATGTTAACATTGGTTCCTCTTGAGTGAGTGAGGATACATTTAGGCATCCTTCCATATTCACTTAAAAAAAGTCAGTTCTTTGAATTTTATAAAGCAAGTACACACTATTTTTTGCAGTAAATGAAAAAGAGTATTTCATGGCTCTATTAGAGAATGTAAAAGCCAACACAAGTTGGAATTGCAAAACTATCAAAGTATGTATACAATCTATAACATTCTGAATGTTGATTTGTAGCAACTAAACTTTACTTGAGACCTATTTGGAACCACGAGGGTAGGCTGTGACTGGCCAATAGTGCATATGGTTGGGAAACCTAGTGTGAGAAGCAATGGACTTTGAGGCCAGAGTAGATCCTATGATTAGACAGGAAATTTGGGGAAGTTGTGCAGGCACGCAGTAAATAAATTATAGACAATTCCGGCATATCTGAACATCTATGACTATGGATTTAATCAACCAAGGATCAAAAATACTGGAAGGAACAATTGCATATATGTATGTATGTTCATAAACAGACAGGCTTTTTTTCTCATTGCCCATGGAAGTATAGTACCACAATACTCTATCAGAAATTGAAAGTTTTCAAAGATGACTTCGAGTATGAGGGAGGAGTTGCAGACATAAATACTGTGACATCTTTTATAAGGGATTGCAATATCAGCAGATTTTGGCTGTTAAGGGAACCATGGAAGCTATTTCTACCAGGTTACTGTTCCATATATATATATGAGTTGGAAATATTAAAAGGGAAAATATACATGTCTATGAAGATACTGAGTTAGATAATTGATGGCTACTAATGTTCTTTCTTAGAATATCAATGTAAATATCTTATAGATTTAGCAACTATGACAGAATAGCCAATAGGATTATTTTTAATTGAACAAACACATTAAATCTCAAACAATCAGGGATCAAACCAAGATTGAAAATTTTTGTAAAAGGAAAAATTAAGAATAAGACTTACCCAAAAAGGTTATCTTAAAATTATGTTTGAAAGAGAGAAGGTATGACATGGTATACTGTTGTCACACAAAAGATGGGGACACAGAAAGAAGCCATATCTCATTTCTTTTCACTGTTTTTGAAAATTTCTGAGAACCCTTAGATCTTGTGGTCCTTGAAAGCTACCACGGTAATAAAGCTTGCCCAAATTTATTTGAGGAATGTCAGCCTGAAGGCCATCCCTCTAAAGTTGGGTGAACCTCAAATTACATTGCTTTAAACTGATACTTACACCGACATAGCTGCATATCCAGCTTGCTAGTGTCTTGATTGGAACACATTTTAAGTCATCTCCATTTAACATAAATATTTAATCAAAGTTTCCAAGCCTGCTTTGAAGTATCAAACAGCAGTCATTTCTCAACTCAGGTGTCTAGACTAATCAAACCTTAAGAAAAAGTGCAAAATTCATAATGATACCATCATTTTATTGAATCATTCCAGTTAAATTTGATTTCAGTTCAGAAATCACAACATTTGCCTCTCTCTGATAGAAATGCAGCTCAGGGTTATAATTTTTACCTTGATTGAAGGGTATATAACTTCTGTGTTTGAGGATTGATATGAACTTGAAAATTATGTGAGTTTCATTTAGACCCATTCCTTATGACATATTTTTCAAGAGCAGAATAGGAAGGGAAAAAGACTTCTACATCAGGGCTCTGCCTTACCATTTAGGTTAAGCTATGTTCAAATCTTCTAAAAGAAGCATGCCTTTGGCCAAAGCTAATTTTGCTAATAAGATTTCCATAATTTTATTTCTAAACATCAATTAAATAAAAATATTGCTGATTGATTTTTTCCCAGATAATCAGTAATGAGATATGGTTAAGTGGTAATGTACATCATCCCCTTTACCCATGACTTCATGTCCTATTAATTAGCTTATTCATGGTAGTCCCAGTAAAAACAGTAATATATGTGATGTTTTTTTGAAAATACAGAGAAATATTCATATAACTTTAATTACAAAATGTTGTGCTAACTGATTTATTTGTTTTTAACCTCTTACTACATCAAATATAAAAAAATTGTGATAAATAAATATGAATGTGGAAAAAGAAGAATATATTATTTACAGATTTGAGTGCCTTAGCCTCTAGATGCTTTATAGATGGAAACACTACTAGGAAAAAGGAAACTATAAAAGTTGTCAACCTTCCATTATAAAAAAAAATTCTTTTTTCTTATAGACTAACTTTTCTAAAGTAGTTTTGAAAACAATTTTGATTATTTTGAAATATAAACCTTGGAATATTTCCTGGTACACCAAATGCTGTATTTGGGCATTTTTCAGCAATCTTTAGTGTTAACAACTGGCTAAAAATCAGTTGTAACTCTTGCTGTAGGACCAGGTTTTATTAAGTAATGATGAAATGTAAATCAAAAGAATGCCTCAACTTTTGACATTGCAGTTTTTTTTTTTTTTCAGCAGAGCCCAGGAGAGAACTACTCCAGAAATTTAGCACAGGTAGAAATTACTCAAATTTGGGATTTTTTCCAGGCCATGGTACTATCATAACCAGCGTCATGAGTCATGTAATGGGAGCCAGCCAGAAAAGGAAGACATGGCTATGAATTGAAGCATGTAGGCTTAGAGAAAGAGGAAAGGCTTTTGTGGAACAATAGATAAGACACTTTATACACGCTACAGGTGGTCGGTCTATGCTCTGTGTGAGGGGCTGCAGATATTTCTACTCTGGTGAATGATTCTATGTAATTTTCCTCAGAGAGAGAGAGAGAGAGAGAGAGAGAGAGAGAGAGAGAGAGAGAGGGAGACTGTGAAGCTCCACCTTCCTGCACCCCTAGCATAAAAGGAACAAGAGTAATTGGAACAGAATGCTGGGATTTGCACATCATCTACACTCTTTGGGAGGTCAGAACTGCCTGGGTAGGTTTGAGGTAACTTGTAAAAGGTTAAGTGAGGAAGAAGGAGTACACACATGAGTTTGAGCAGGCCATGGTCGTGGGGTAGGTAGCACTGAAGATGTGTCTGGCAGTGTGCAGGAGGAGGGCCACAGCTGGAACTGACTTTCTGAAAAGCTACAGATTTTAAGATGTGGTTGACCATTTTGTTGCTAGATTTATGATGTGTCTTTTAAATTGTCCCCATGCTCCCAATTTACTCAGGAGATCTTGTCTTTGTCTACTTCCTATGTAGATTAGATATATGTATGTCTCTCTTAAGACCCTCATTGTTGTCTAGGTTCTCTGGGACTGTGATTTGTGGGCTGGTTTTCTTTGCTTTATGTTGAAAAGCCACTTATAAGTGACTACATATGATAATTGTATTTCTGTATCTGAGTTACCTCATTTTTAATGAGTTAAAACTTTGAATTTATGTTTTGGAATTTATTTATTTGTGTGAATGTGTTTGTGCATGTGAATGTGCATGTATATACATTGGGATCAGACAAAAATTTGCATGATTTGGTTATCTCTTTAAAGCATGTGTACTATGGGAATCAAAATTGGGTCAGTGGGCTTAGGCAAGTGCTTTACTTTCTGAACTATCTTACTATCTCCTGATTTGATGTTTAAGGGTGTGTTGTGGGAAAATGGTCTTTTACTCTGTAAAGATTTGTCACTTGTACTGGTTTAATAAAATGCTGATTGGCTAGGACCCTGAGCAATAAAGGAGAGGGGGCCCGATCTTGACTTGCCCTGTAGTCAGACTAATGATTATCTAAAATATCACCATAGGATCTTCATCCAGCAATTAATGGAGGCAGAGACCCAAATCATAGCACTGGACTGAGCTCCCAAAGTCCAGTTGAAGAGTGGAAGGATTGAGAATATGAACAAGGAGGTCAAGACTATGATGGGTTCACCCACTGAAACAATTTGCCTGAGCTAATGGGAGCTCACCAACTCCAGCCAGACTAGGAACAAATAAGCATAGAACCAAGCTGGTCCCTCTGAATGGAGGTGACAGATGCATGGCAGGGGCAGACTAAGGGGCCGCTGGCAGTGGCACCAGGATTTATCCCTACTGCATGTACTGGCTTTTTGGGCTTCTATTCTCTTTGGATTTATACTTTGCTCAGCCCAAATACAGTAAAGAAGGCCTTGGACCTTCCGTAAGGCAATGTGTCTTACCCTCTCTGAGGATTAGATGGGGGTGGGGTGGGAGGTTGTGTGGAGTGAATGGGAGGAGGGGAGATAATGGGAACTTGGACTTGTATTTTTTAAATAAAATCTAATAAATTTTAAAAAAGGCTTATTGGCCAGTTGCCAGGAAGGAAATATTGGTGGGGTGACTAGGCAGGAAGCATAGGTGGGATAACAAGAAAAGGAGACTTCTGGGAAGAGGAAAGACTCAGTCTTCATTCATCATACAGAACAAGAGAAAGCAAGATGGGAATGCCTCATTGATATAAGGTACAAAACCACATGGCTAACACAGACAAGAATTATAGGTTAATGTAAGATGTTAGAGTTAGTTAATAAGAAAGCCTGAGCTAATAGGCCAACTGGTTTATAATTAATGTCGGACTCTGTGTGTTTCTTTGGCACTAAACAGCTGCAAGACTGGACAGGACAGAAACCACTGATGACAGGTGGTTTTGCTTTTTTTTATTATTGTATGAATTTGTGTTTCCTTTTGATTGTGACCAACTGATACTATATAGTTGTGATTTACATATTTTATTTCTATATTTTTATATATTTCTATATTTTATAGCTGTAAAGATCATTTATTACAATAATAGAAAAAATAAAGATACACAGAACAATGGATAGAATAGACACAGAAACAAACCTACATGCTTATGACAGATTGAAACTGATTCAGACAAGTGGTCTAGCAACCCATCAGGAGAAAAGAATGTAATCTTCTGTAAATGTTTCTGGGGAGATTGGATAGCCACATATGTAAAAAAAAAAAAAAAACAACAGTTGTCCACAGTGTCTGTGTAAAATGCCATTTAAATTGAGATTTAGAAGGGAAATGTATGTCTAGAATGCAATACAGAAAAATAGTAAAATATCAGAAAACTTGGTTCTGGACAATGGTGATTTTAGCTTAAATCACAAAAGCACAGGCCACAAAAGCCAAAACAAACAATTTTTTTTATTGAAAGCCAATACCTACATAGCAAAGTTAATGGTTAGGAAATAAAAGATACAATCTACATGATGAGAAAAATTATGTAGAATTTTGGACTACACATCTGAAAAATCATTTATTATTCAGGAAGTCAAAGATTTCAACAACAAAAACCCAACTAAAAAGAATGGAAGACATTTCTGCAATGCAGGGTCCCGAGTCCCGAGTGAGCTTCTTGAAAGGTCATTTGTGCGAGTTACCCCTCTCGATATCCCTTCTTCTAAACTTTCTTCCTATGTCCTCTCACTTCACCCTTCTTCTTTTATTTTTTCCTTATTCTACTGTGTTTTTCTCTCTTTCATTGCAACCCAACACCCATGCATCCCTACTAATTTTCAGAACTTTACTATGAGTATTCTTTCAAATGATTAGACATACCTAAAAATTCAAAGATAGCATCTATACATAGGAAAACGCAAAATTATTTTGTCTTTGTGCATCTCAAATACCTCACCCTGAATGCGTTTTTTTCCTGCACCCAACTTCTTACCTTTAAATTTCCTATATATTAACATCCACATACTATATGTGATCAGTATGCCACATTTTCACTATCCCCTCATCAGTTGATGAATATATAGGCTTTTTCCATTTCCTGGCTATTAGAGACAGAGAAGAAATGGACATGGATCAGAAAGAATATCTGTAGACTTTTTTGGGCGTGTGCCTGAGTGTAGAAGGATCATATGGTAGATCTATTTCTAACTTACTGTGGAATGTCTACACTGATATCCATATGGTACGACTTTTCACATCCACCAACAGTGAATAAATGTTTCTCTTTCCACACAGCCACACTAGCTTCTTCTGTCGTTTGTTTTTATTGATTATTGGCATTCTGACTGGATTAAGATGAAATCTCAAAGTACTTCTAATTTTCATTTCTCTAGTGGATAAACATTTAAAACATGTTTCTCAGCCATTTATATTTCATATTTCAAAACTTTCTGTTTAGTTACATGATCCAGTTTTAAATTGGGTTGTTTTCTTGATTCTTAGATATTTATTTGTCTATTCAAGATACTAATTCTCTGCCAGATGTATAGATGGTAAATATTTTTCTCCCATTCTGTAGATTGCTTTTTTAAAAAACTTAAGTGATGATGTACTGTGCTATACAAAATCTTTGTTTCATAAGATTTCATTTGCCTATGGCTGGTCTTATTACCTGCATTGTCAGAGTTTTGCTCTGAAACTGATTTTATATATCAATGAATTCAAGTCTATACCCTAATTTCTCTTTTACTAGAATTAGGATAAGGGGTCTTACATTGAAGTCCTTGATCCATTTGAAATTGAGTTTTGTACAAAGTAAGAGAAAATAACCTAGACTTATTCTTCCATATGTAGCGTCAGCATGATGTGTTGAAGATGGTAAGATGGCATTCTTTTCTCCAATGTGTATTTTCTGGCCTTATTATAAAAATTAATTAGTTTTTAGGTAGAGTGTTTTCTATTCGGAGCCTCAATTATACTATAGACAATTCCTAGAATATACACATATACATGACTGAAAAGTTTAAAGTTACCTTATTTTAGGGTGTGAGATCTCCCTCTAAACATCACAAGCCAATTAATAAAAGCACAGCCCCAAGAATGGGTTACCTCTTTTGAAATTGTTGACCAGTAAGGCCCCACAGACCCCAAATATTATAGACTATTGCTATTTTTCTTGGATGCTCTCTAGAATTTGATAGGAAGACCCAGATGAAAATATCACAGACTTGAGGCATAGGACATGAAGAAATCAAGCTGAAACTGCACAAGAGACTTCAACTCTAATGGCTAGCTTTCATAAGTCTAGAAGATATTATGTTCTCTACCAGCAAAGAAAAGAAGTCATCAATTTTACCCAGATGTAAACCTTGTGAGCTACAGCAATGACTGACCTTGCAACACATACCTGTGTCTCTGTGATAGAACTTACTACTGTTGTTTTGCTAAACAGACACAGTATTAAACCAACTCTTACTGGCTTATTGATAGACACATAGATTATCATGTCATTTGACCCTCATCAGAGAAACTTATTTTTTCAATAGCTGGTGATTAACTCAGCAATCCACAACTGGTAAGTACGCAGGAAAAATAGACTTTTTAGTTATTAGACATAAGTGTGACATTTGCATTACAGTACCCCCCCCCCAAGTCTAAAAGATCATTGAAGAAGAGGGGCAGAAGGTTGTAAGAGCCAGAGACTGCATATATTTCATCTATTGCATAGTGTCAAGAAGTTGAACATTTGAACTCATAGCTGGTGTGACAATGTGCACCAGACCTTGGAAAGCTCAAGTATAAGAGGGTATATGGAGCAGATTCAGTCCTTAGTTAGTATGTATTGTAGACATGAATATGGCCATGTTCATTCCTCAGATAATGGGGAAAGCAAACTCTTTTTCAGGTCAGGATCAGGACACTGGTAAAGACTTCCCAGGTAGTATAGGGATAATGAAATGTGTGCAGAAAAGGTCAACCTCAGATTCCTCTTCCTGGTTATATATAGCCTGAGATTGCTCCCAAAGAGAGACCTCCTACTGAGTTCAACTAAACCTGCTACCTTGTTCAGCTATATATGATAACTCTGTCTCCTTGTTTAGCTCTTCAGTTGTATGCAAAAAACAACAAACCACCATCACCACCAACAACAAACCTTTATCTTTCATCAGATGAATAAAATGAACAGAGTTTTTCCTTCCTGTTCTTGGCACATGTTCAGAAAAACACATGGCCCAGGTGATACCAGCTTTTACATACCTGTACTTGTACTTTACTCATTTGTTCTTCACTACAGTCAGGGAAGTCTAAAATTTGTTAAGGTCAGAACAAAATGGTGAGTTGTACACTGTAATCCCATCCATAGCTGAGGAGTTACTGACAATTGATGTCTGCTGGGAAAGGGAGAGTTAGTTTAAGGGTATGACCACTGGCAAATTGATTATTACTCCATGAATGGCTTTGTATTCAAGAGTATACAGGAAACACAATTTGGACTCAATTCTTTTCTTTTCTTTTTTAAGAGGACGTCAAGCTGTCTATGGGTGGGTGTGGTCTATCTGGGAGGAGTTTAAGAAGGAGGTGATCAGTATCAAAATACATAGTATAAAAATTCTCAGAAAATTAAAACAATGTTATAATGTGAAACAGCTTAGTATAATCTCTCAGAGAAACACATATGCTTGGCTAACAGATGTGACAAAGTTCTCAAACTTAAAAGCCATTGTGGAAACACAATTCAAATCACATGACCTAATGCCTCCTTCCAGTAGTATTGGCTATAACAGAAAAGAATAATTGTAATAAATATTGGCAAGGATGTGAAAAACAACTCTTACTGGCTTTGATAAAAATTTAAATTAAAACAGCCATTATGCAAAACAATGCAAAATTTCCTCTAAAATTTAAGAATAAGAAATAAGATTATTTTATTTATTGATTTGATTTATTCTTTGACAGTTTCATGTATGAGATACATACTGACCGTTTTCAAACCCCAACATCTTCCCACTACCCTTGTTTATCACCCCTCATTTCCCTACAAACTTCTTTATTATGTTAATGTCTTCATTTAGTTCTTAGTCTTAGTGAGTTTATCCAGGGTCATCTGTGTGACCATGGATTTGAAGCTAAACCTTGGAGTTTGATAGGCGCAGAGATAAGTGTTTAATTAAAGACAAAAGTTCTTCATCTCCAAGAATCTGTTAATAGTCAATCGTCCATTAGTAAGTGTCAGGGCCTTATGAGACTGCCCACCTCAACCATGTTGACTGACTATGGTAAGGCCAGTCTGTGTATGTCCAATATATATAAACACTGTTATAATCTCTTTGTTGCAACTATTGTATCTAGTAGAAGCATCCTATCATGTTACCCAAATACAAAGTTACAAGTTACAATACAGCTCAATAAAGCCAGCAAGAAAACTCTGCTCCTGGAAGCAGTATGCTACTAAAAAAGAGTCTTGTCCCATGTAGGAATGGGAGGTTGTCAGGGAGCTCCCAGAGGGCCTTAGGATATAGATACTTGCCTGTCTGCTTGTTTACCCACAAGAAATAGAGTATGAGACCCCATTTCTGAAGATATCACTACCCATCCCTTGTTTGTAAAATATGGAGAAAGTTAGTTGAAACTGAGCTAGAAACTTCCTCCTTATTGGTTATTTTTCATACACTGTATGGGCTAATGGTGGAGAAAATGCATCAATCTTCTCAGCTCCCTGTGAGTCCTACAAAAATAAACAAAACTTACAAGTGTGCCCAACTCTACACTACTGGTGTAAATATGGGTTTAACTGTACTGGCTGGCTTGAGTGTTGATTTGACTCAAGCTGGTCATCAGACAAGAAGGTGCCTCCATGAGATTCAGCTATAAGGCATTTTCTCAATTAGTGATCACTGGGTGAGGGCCCAGCCCAAGGTGGGCGATACCATCCCTGGGTTGATGGTCCTGAATTCCCTAAGAAAGCAGACTGAGCAAGCCAATAAGCAGCACACATCCATGGCCTCTGTATCAGTGCCTGCTTCCACGTTCCTACCCTGTTTGAGTTCCAGCCCCAGCGTCTTTCAGTGATGAACAGCAACATGGAAGTGTAAGCTAAATAAATCCTCTCCTCCTCATCTTGCTTTATGGTCATGATGCTTCATCACAACAATAGAAACCCCAACAGAGACAGTAGCCAACTGTCATCTTGTCAGATTTGAGGTCCACTGCATGTTAAGCAACCCAAATATGGTCAACACGTGAAATTCAGAACTTATTGTTGCCTAATTAAACTGGCATAGCATCAAATTGCTTTCTGAATCTCCAAGTGGAAAGCAAGAGACAAATGATGCTTTCAGTCACAATCAGAGAATCCTCTCTTTCGTGTGAATAGCAGTGAATTCTGAGCCTCATGGCTGCTCAAGGTGTGAAAATAGTCACAGTTTGGGGCTCATTCTTAAATAAGACATTAATGCTACCCACTTTAGGATTCAGGGAACATTGCAGAAGAGGAGTCAAGAAGTATGCAACTGCCAGAAGGTAGGATAAAGGGCGTAAGATTATGTCCTCTAGATGTCCAACAGGAAGAGGAAAGTATCTCAGTGTTACATCACTTGCCAGGGTGCCAGTAGTTCTTTCCATAGTGTCAGAAAACTAAGAATAAAAATAGTACTACTGCACAATTTAGCAAACCCACTATTATCTGTATATCCAAAAGCATGTTTAAAACACCATTAGAACTCCCATTTTATTGTATCACTAGTGTAAACTTAAGAATTCATCAGTGAACAAATGAACAAAGCAAATGTGGAGTATATATAAAGGCCCATCACTGAGTTGTCAAAAGCATGAGAATTTGCCATCTATAACAACATGAATGAATTTGATGGCTATTAAACTAGAGGCAGACACAAGAAAATAAATACCTTGTAATTTTATTCACATGGAATCTGAAAAAGCCAGTAGATGCTTAGAGTTAATTAGTAGAGAGGTAAGAAGTGTTAGAGGAAGACTGCGAGCAGGTACTATGTTACTGTTAACTATCAGAAATCATTTTTGGTGTTAATTATAGATTAGGGATATCATAAAAATAGTGCATTGTATATTTCAAAATTTGTGGAAAGAGATTATGGGAGGCTTTTACCACAAAAAGATACAGATTTGTGTTGACGGACTTGCCAGTCTCTCTTGTGATGGATGATTCTAACATGTACTCATAAACCAAGAAATCATTCTATATAGCACACAATATGTGCAATTATATGTCAGTCACAAATATAAAATAATTCAAGGCAGAAATTTGCAAATTTCTCAGTACCCAAGTTCTACATATTTTTACTTGTTACGCAGAAGGATGAGTTTTATAAATTTCTGTTTACTTAGTGAGTGTTGCTTTGTGAAATTCTGTTTATGTATGTGTTGGGAATAGGGGACTACCTTGCACAATTGAAATGCGTGTTGAGTTAAGCATAGGTCTTCCTACGGGGATATTGAGAGTGCTAGAAGTTCACAGGCCCTAATTACATTATGCTGATTCATTAAAATGATGTTTTACATTTTATAAAAAATTGGCTCTAAATTTTGATCAACTACCTCTTAATTTTATATGACTCAAATTAGATTTTAATTTACTAACACAAATGGTAACTTTTCTATGCAAAAGTTTAAAATATGAAATGAAAACCCTCACGTTGACCATTTATCTTTAGAGAATTATCTTTTGTAACTGAGTGATAATATTTGAAAAGCACAGATAGATTTTATTAGGAGCAAATCTAGAAAGCTTTAAGTGATTTTGCTAGTGACTTACTAAGTGGCTTAAATATGTATTTTATAGACATAATTTTAGGACCATTATAAAAAATAATTCATTATATTTTACTGACTTTCCAGCCACAGGCATCATAGTTTACTGGAATTTCTGTTGTTCATCTAGACTTATACTTCATCAAAATGAAGGCCAGGAAATGTCTTTTAAAGAAACATTGCAAATTATTAATTAGATAATATTCAGGTCATCTAAATATTGGAAATTATTTTATTGCAACAATATCATTTTCTTTGTTTATCATAAATGAAAGAAATGTGAGTGAAAATTTAAAAAAATATGTAAATATATAGTCAATGAAATCAATATTGCCACAAGGACATGTGCTCAACTACGTTCACAGCAGTATTGTTTGTCATAGTACCTGGAAACAACCTAAACGCCCCTCGAATGGATAAGGAAGATGTAGTACATTTACACAATAGAGTACTACACAGTGGAAAAAATAACGATATCCTGAATTTTGCAGGCAAATGGATGGAGCTAGAAAACATCATTTTGAGTGAGGTAACCCAGTCCCAAAAAAACAATTATCACATGTACTTACTCATAAGTGGTTTTTAAACATAAAACAAAGAAAACCAGGCCACAAATCAAAATACCAGAAAACCCAGACAACAATGAGAGACATACATAGATCTAAGCTACAGGGGTAGGAGAAAAAGACAAGATCTCCTTAGTAAATTTGGAGTATGGGAACCATGGGAGAAGGTTGAAAAGGAGGGGAGAGACAGGGAGGGGAGCAGAGAAAAATGTATACCTCAATAAAATATAATTAAAAAAGAGAAATCCTAGTCATAAGATGAGCGTCTAAACTGTGCTTTTCTAATACTGTTTTAAAATTGAGATTATAATATAACAGTCTCAGGGAAAACTGTGAAGACGGACAGAAAGGTTATAAAAGTCATGGCCGGTAATGGTGGCTTGAGCCTTTAATCCCAGCACTCGGGAGGCAGAGACAGGAATAAGATCTCTGTGAGTTCAAAGCCAGCCTGGTCTACAAGAGCTAGTTCCAGGATGCGTGCTCCAAACCTTCAGAGAAGCCCCTGTCAAAAAAAAAAAAAAAAAAAAAAAAAAAAAAAAAAAAAAAAACTCAGAAGAATAGGAAGTTTGTTCTGAGACGGTGTCTCACAGAAACATGAAAAACTACAACAATAAACCTTGCTAAAAAAAAAAAAGAAAAGAAAGAACATTTTTCTAAACAGAATGGTTTCTCTGAAGCCCTGATTGCATTGGATTAGAGTAAACGTGTAAGAATACAGTTCGGCATTTCATCCTTGGATTTACCACGCATTTTCCAGTTGTCTGTAGGCTGAGAATTTCATTTCTGGCTGTTTCCCATTACAGACTACGATCTTTTCTTGTTCTTGTACCGTGTCCTAATTTTACCTCTAGCCCAGAAGACTTTCCTAAAGGACCAAGATGTTCTTATTCTCCTATATTACCTGCCTCTGGTTGGATGTCCCACTGGGTCGAGCCAGTTCGTGTTCACAGTGTAGGGAACAGAACCTTTCATTCTCCAAATCTTTGTCTTGGATTTATGTCGTGTCTGTTTCAGTAATTTATGTATAAATGCCTGCAGTGAATAAGTCAGCTCTAGAATAAAGCAGTGGGAATAAAAGTCTATTAAGATAAACTCTGCACTTGCAGATCTTGCAATTTTATTACATGCATTTGCATATGGAGTTCTGCTTAGAATCACCTAGTATTCTAATAAGTTATTTGAATAATAGACAGCTATGGTCAAGCCTAACCAAGTCAAGTGCAATTATTCTGGTCACTAATCAGATGTGTGGCTTTAGGAGAGCTTTGGCTTTATGGCGAGGCTTATTTAGCCTGAGTCAGGAACAACTCTCAGTGCACAACAGTGAAAGAAAGAAAGGGGTTGAAGATGGGGTGGATTTAGACTCCTAAAACTCACACAGTTCCACCATGTGACAGCATATTATTGAGGGTCTGTATAATAAAACACATACTCTCTGGTCAAAGTACATTTAAGCTGTAAAGCAATAAAAATCATGATAATTGCAATTATCCTGATGAAAATGAATGAGACTACAATGTCTAGCACCTTGTTCATCTTATTTCAGTGGCTCATCCGAGAGCTATCTCAGTGCAGAAAATATGTACCCAGTATTGAGGGTCACACACTGTATAGTCCTCAAACATTCACCTCGAAGAAAATTCCCACTGCTTTGGTTGTCTGGTGATCTCAGGCCCTTCATCTCTAGTCACATAGGACTAAATATTAACCGCACTTCCATGTTGGGCCTTTCTCCCTATTCCCCATTCCCTGGATACAGTCATTTGTGGCATAGTGAGGGATGATTGAGGCTGGTTCTGTCAACCATATGTCTACCAAACAGCTTTCTTTTACATTCAATGTGCAATGGCTGTTAAAACTTGTATGACTTGCTCCCACATTCTCTTTGACATGATGCCAGTAAGAAACTGACATTTATGGTTTTGAATATATATATACATATTTTATATTTTGTACAGTTATACATCATTCTGGCTTCTTTGTTTTTGTTTTAATTGTGACGTAATACACTTGCTTCTCTCCTTCTAGTTTCCCATCTAGAGGCTGTTAATACTTGTATGCCTATGTTTTCCTAATATATTTCATGTTCTAATTCTTTCCAATTTATTTTTCTGTGTTTGTACCTTTTGGTACATTGTCAATACATCTTTGAAGATTTGTAAGTTGCTAAGCCTAGTGCCTGCTATTTCTCTGCCTCTTTCTTGACTTCTTTCTCTTGGTCTTCTGTGTCTCATAACATTTGTAGTAAATTTTTTGCTTTCCTCTGTAATCATAATAATTGAAATAAAATTATTATATTATATTTATAATTAATCACCATAGGAAAATGACTTAAAATCATAGTGATTACTGTTTATTTTTTCTTTTAGAATGCTATATGATGGCACACAAATTATTTATCATGAATAAAAATGTCAGGAACAAAATTCTGAGAAGAGAATAGAGAGGTGAGTCTTAATTGCCAAGTTGACAAATCTAGATTATCTGGGAAAAGTGTCACAGTGAAATATTGTCTAGATCACATTGACCTGTGGGAGGTTATCTTGGTTAACTTAGCTGAATTAAGAAGATGGAGCCCAGTGTTTGTGGCCCCATTTCCAAAATTTTAGACAGAGGGCTGAATAAAATGTAAAAACATGTAGTCATTCATTTTCTCTGCGCTTTACTGTTAATGTCCTTGAATTGAGTTGTAACCTGGAACTGTGAGCTAAAATAAGCTCCTATACTATAAGTTGCTTTTATGTCTGAGTATTTTATCACAGCAATCATAATGAAACTAGAACAATAATAGAATGTAAATTTAAGTTCAAAAAGAACAAATTATGTGACCTTATCTTATCTTTCAAAAATATATTTTAATAGAATTTAAAAATATAACATTTCTATAGTTTTTAGACAATATTTGATATTTTTGATATTTTAAGTGGCATTTATGCATTTTAGTTGTTTAAAATAAAAACATTCACCTACATAGGTATCTATCTGATCTTGGTATATATTTAAATTTATAAGTTTAAGATTTTAATTTCTTACAAAGGATTACATTGTCTTTTCTAAGGGATGAAATTTATTAAGTAGGCATAAAATAAATGTTATAGTATTATATGTCTTATTCAATATATTGAGACTAAAAGTTTAACTGTTGGAAAGGAAAAGCACAAAAATAAATATTCACAGGTATTACTTTCTAATGCCTGTAACATTAAAGCAATTGATTCTTTTCAGATTAATTAGCTGAGGTTAGCACACTCATTGAAGCCCAATATTGGAAGAAGATAGTTATTTTCTAGTTATTATACTCAATAGTAACAAATGGAAAATGGAATAAAAATGATATCACTACCACAAACCCAATAACATTTTTGGATATTTTAAGAAAGATGTGAGAGTTCATTGGCCCTGGACCAACAGTTAGGGAGCTTCCATGGGGCCCATTTAGGCCCTGTGCATTTGTGTGAAATTTGTGTAGCTTGGCCTTTTAGGAAGACTTCTCCCTGGTGCTTAACTGGCTATTGGTAGCCGGTTCCCCATGTTAGATTATTTTGTCCTAAGGGGAAGAGCTTGGTACTAGCTCAACTTGAGCCATGCATTGCGCAAGCCCATGGGAGGCTTGCTCCTTTCTGAATGGAGATGGAGGAGGAGCAAATGGGGAGGAGGATGGATGGGAAGGGAAAGGGAGGAAAGGAGATGAGGGAGGGGAAACTGGTTGGTATGTAAAACAAATTTTAAAGTGTTATTTAAATACTTAAAGGTGATATCTAGTATTTATATTTATAAATATATATTTATGCTATATTATAAAAATAGTATAAATAATACAAAATTAACATAAATATTTGTATTGATACATTTATGAATGCTAAATTAGTATGCATTATATGTTAACAAATAATATTAATATAAATATTTATACTAATATAAATATTTAGTAATATAATTGAAAATACTTTAATGCAAAGATATACTATGTTTGTATTTGGAAAACTGCATTATAAACACATAACTATTTTCTGAAAGTCCATTTACTGACTCAATTAAAATTCTAGTGCATTCTTTTTTTGTTTCATTTTTGGTTATGGTGTTGAATGTAGCTATTTATAAAATTTTAGAACAAAATTATTCAGTATAGTTGAAAAATTAAGATTGACTTTGGTTTACATGGTCAGTAATTATGGTAATTCTGGGTGATAGAAATAATGCAATAGAAACAAAGTTGCCAGTACAGACACTAGCCTCACATTTAAAATTTGGTTTATATTAAGGTGAAATTGGAGAACATGAAATTAATTATGTAAAAAAAAAGACATATCTTTCTAGCAAGTTCACAGCTGTTCTGCTGGGGGCTCAACAGTGGATTGTCCCTGTCATGGAAATGACTGTCTCCTTGTATGTTCTCTCTCTCTCTCTCTCTCTCTCTCTCTCTCTCTCTCTCTCTCTCTCTCTCTGTGTGTGTGTGTGTGTGTGTGTGTGTGTCTGTGTGTGTATGTCTGTGTGTGTGGTGTGCATGTGTGCCTTTCTCCTGATACTCAGACCCAACTGTTTAATTGTACTCATGTCCTTCTTTGGAATTCAAAAGCTAAAGTGAGTTTCAACCCAATGTTCACAAGAAGCTTTGGCGATATTGAGGATCCCCTTCAAGACCCTTAAAACAGCACCTCTGAGACCTCTTTAGCTTCCACTCTTCTCTTTTTCAGTGAGTAAAGTGGAGGAGCATCTCAGAGATAGCCTTCCTTTCAGCCTCTACTCAGAAGTTCAGTCTGTGCAAGGCTCTAGGAAGTGCAAACACACTGAATGCACTTACTTTCTTTGATGTAAATTTGTCACTTTTTGTCTAAATTCTCAGTATGTTTTGTGTTTTCTACAGTGTCTTTTCAACTCTGAACACTATAGTACCCAAATAAAGCATTCTTTTGAAAACTTCATATCAGAATATATTATTTTTTAGTGAGAACCATAAATGATGCTATAATATAAATCTGTTTTATCTACTCTGTATGCTTTATTACTGCGAAATAATCAGCATAGCTGCAGACTTCAAAATATGCAATCAGAAGTGTTTAGAAAAATTTCATAATTCTGGGTTAGATTTTCACTTAAACAGCACCTTAACACATAGGGTTGTGGACACTATACAAATCAGATTCTGCCTAGTGTTTAATCAAACTGTATACCATATTATTTTATGACCATTTCTGTCCATACAATCTGCAATGAACTCGATTATTCATGTGTTTCTTCCGGTGGTCAGTGTACTGTAGCTCATTAACCCATCGTGGTCCTTTGACAGGTTTATGAAATCAAAAACATTTTTATAACATGCTGTTTTCTCCTGCCATAATAGTTAAGATGCCAGTTACAACTAGTATGTTGTATTTGTACTGATGACACGAAATCAATTATAGCTCAGTTGAATGTAGCATACACACAGAGCGAGGAAAGAATTCTGGCTGCCCACAGAATGTTTTGTCCTTGCACACTTGTAGCTTAAAATGTGTGAAGCCAGCTTTTATTAGTGTTCTTTGGTGAAGCACAAAAATACTTTTGCTCTCTTCTGAGCAATTAGCACATGCACTTTTGATGTATTATGTTATGAAATCCAAAGCCAACCAAAGCCCTTGTGATACAGTGGCGAATGACAGATTCTTGAGTGGAAACTCATAAAAAAAAAACTGTCTGAGCAAGGAGTTAGGTGTTTTCTTAGAGAGCTATCTTTCTTTAAATAAATGACTGAGGACATTTCATTTTCTTGAAAATCAAATAAACTGAGCCTTTTGGGAAGCTTATAAAAACATAGGGACAATAAGATCAAAACTATGAGGCAAAAATTAGGCTTTGGGATAACATATCTATCACCATTGACAGGTACTCAAAAATGTTGATTATATTTGGTGAAATATCAGCAAGAGTTATTTAAACATATATACAAATATTATGCAACTGAATGTATTAACTTTGAACACTTTGGGGTTGGATAGATTCCTTATGGTTTAAGATTAGCAGTTACTGCAGAGGAACAAAGTTTTGATTAAAGCCCAGATTTGGTTAGCATTACATACACAGTAGTTCATAATCATCTACATACATTTCCAGTTCTAGGGGGATACTCACACTCTTCTGGCCTCCCTTGTCACCAGTCTTAAGTGTGGTTCACAGACATACATGTAGAAAGAACACACACACACACATACACACATATGTATGTATGTATATATATATATATATATATATATATATATATATATTTATAATCCCATGGTTGTTCATTAAAGAGCTATTTAACAGATGAATGTCAGAAAGATCTATTTTTCAAAGAGTAGGTTGAACTTACAGGGAAGACAGAATGGAAAGTACATCAATGGAATTTCAGGTTTCATATCATATAAATCATTGTAACTTACGGAAAGGGTTCTAGTATATCCAGAGGTAACCAAGTGACTCTCATTAGTAGTATTAAGAAAGGTACAGCTTTCACAGAAATTTCCAACAAATGCAACAACCCAAAAAGTGGTAATGTGTGCTATGTGCTAAGCTATGTACTCAGAACTGAAATAAATATTGATATCATGTTGCTAGGTTTAGAGTTGAAGTTTCTGTCACTCTGAGTTTTATAAAATGGGCAAAAAAAAGAGGTCACCAAAAATTTTATATTTATAGCTATGCTCCAATTGGAGAGACAGGTAAGGAAATTAAGCAATTCACATTCTATTAGACCAGAAGTCTTTAAGCAAGAGTTTTTCCAGGAAACTATACATATTGACAGGCTTTCACCATAGCGTGTTACAAGGCAAAATGTACAGAGAACAAATATCAGGATCAGACTTAGATGTGCAACCATCGTACAACCATCTTAGATCTTACAACCATAAAGTCACATGCAAAGCAGCTTTAAGTGGAAAAGCAGAGTACAGCCAAGAACAGATGGGTAATGTAAGCAGAGTTAGAAATTCTAAGAAATAATTTGAATACATTCTAGAATCAAGTACTATAACTGACATAAAACACGCATTGCTGGGTGAGTGACTGCCCCCAAGGTCCATCTGTGAAGACTTCTCATGGTGGCGGCATTGGGAGGTGCTGTAGAACCTCAGGAAGTGAGGTCAATATAGAAGAGGGCAGAAAGATTCTAATAACTGTAGGATGGGGGCAGAAAGATTCTAAGAACTGTAGGATGGGAATAATGTTGCCTTTTTCACATGCCATGACCGTGCACCCATTCATGGCTGCAGTGGTTACCTATACATGACAAGCACAAGACTGGACCCATCAGACTCCCTTCACAGACATACAGGGGATTCATATAGCATTTCCCTTTTTCTGAGGAGCAAGTTAGTTTTGGGGTAGGGGCCATAGTGCTGTAGTCACTGGCTAAGTTGTCCCTGCTCATGAAAACAACCATTATGTATGCTCATGCAGTGAATCCAAGTAAAGTGTTGTGTCCCATATCCAAAAGAGATGACTGTGAAAGAAAGACCTATGTATGGGGAAGGAGAGGTTAAGCAGGAGGGTGAAAGCCATAAGAAAAGATAATGAGAAGAGCTTATATAGCTATAAAGAAATAGTGAGACCAAGAAGTAAGTACTTAAGTCAATGGGAACATTCCTTTTGAGGAAATTATGGGATCTGGGCTTTACAGAGCCTCTCTTTCTCTTTCTCCCTCCATCATTCCCTCCATCCTCTCTTTTTCTTTATTCATCTCTAGTTTGGAATATTAATTCTGACCTGAATATACACTTACCTCCTGATGGCCATGATTTGCCAACCTCATGATAAACTTAAACTACCAGAATGACTCAGTTTCAGAGTAAATTTAGTACTGTAAGCTACAACAATTTCCATTTGTTTTATAAGAACACTTACAAGATATTTATTATAAGATCCTAAAAATAACCTAATACATTGTACTTATTAGCCATCTGGATAGGGCTGAATTTCTCAGTTTGAAGATATGTCAATAAATTTCTTCTACTCCTCCTCCTTCTATTTTTCTTTTTCGTGAGCTTTCAGGCATGTGCTACTAATATTTGATCTCTTCAGAGTTTTTTCTTTTTTTCATCTGATGCAATGCTATTCATTTGCTTCTTAGAATTGTCTTATAATTGGATCCTGTAGGTTTGTTGTGATTTTATTTTCATTCAATTCTAAAAGATACTGTAATTTTCCCTCTTGATTTCTATCTCACCTAAATTTTCATTCAATAGTTGTTCACTCAGTTTCCATGAACTTGTTTACTCTCTACTGTTTCTGGTGTTGTTGATAGCATGGTGGAGATAGGATGCAGGATGTTATTTTAATTGACTCACATCTGTTGAAACTTGCTTTGTATCATGATATGTGGTCAGTTTTGGAGAAAGTTATATGCTCTTCTGAGAAGAAAGTATATTCATTAGTATTTGTGTAGAATTTTCTGTAGGTGTGAGGTAGGTCCATTTGATTTATGACATTATTCAACTCTAGCATTTCTCTGATCAGTTTTTGTATGGATAACCTGTCTATGGAGAGAGTGGTGTATCGAAGTCACTTATAATCACTGTGTGAGTTTCAAAATGTGATTTTAGTTTTAGTTGCATTTCTTCTGACATTTCATGTTCTTGTGGTTGATTCATAAATATTTAGAATGATACATCCTCTTGGTGGATTTTTCCTTTGTCAAGTGTGTGGTATCTTTTTCTATCTCTTCTGATTAATTTGTCAGATATTAAACAGTTATACTTCCTTTCATCTTGGATCCAATCACTTGGAATAGTGATTTTCTCTCTTTTTACCCTGAGGCAGTGCCTATTCTTGATTCTTAGGTGTGATTTTTGAATATAGAAGAAAGATGGATCATGTTTTCTAATTCAATAGGTTAATATGTGTATATTTGTTGGTGTAATGAAGTCATTAATATAAAACGGTGCCAATGAACAGTGTTTATTGATTCCTGTTACTTTATTTTAGTGGTGAGGATGGTTTCCTTTCTGTTTTGATGTGCTGTTTTTTGGTTACTTATTTCCTTTTACTCTTGGGTGTAGTTAACCTTTTTACACTGAAGTTTTCCTTTTTATGTCTGTAGAATTAGAATGATGGATAGAAGTTGCTTATATCTGATTTTATCATATAAGGTTTTCTTTATCTATTGTGATCGATAGTTTTGCTAGGTATAGTATTCTGTTCTGGCATCTGGCCATTCTCAGAGTTTATAGAGCATCTATTCCAGTCCCTTCTGGATTTTTGAACCCCCATTGAAAATGTCTGATGTGTTTCTAATGGGCTTGTTTTTATACATAATTTTGTCATTTTTTCTTAAGTTTTTAGAAAATGTGTCTGCCATTTGACAGATGATGCAAAGAAATGGGGCTCAGGTTCAAGAAATGTTGAGAATGGAAGCAAGCAATAGCTAAAGGGACCCTCACTCTCCAACAACTGGTGGAGTGTGCACAGAATGGATATTGGGTGGGAAGAGGGGCTCCTATATGCATTGACAGAGGAAGAGTAAGTTTGCATGGAAAGGAACTGAGGAGTATACAGATGTGACATTTGCTTAGCTACATCTGGGTTCAGTGTGGTTCTTGATAGGATTTCATTTCTATGGGCTGATAGATGACAGAAAAAATGGATATGGGTTAGAAGGGAAGGCTGAGAAGGATGGCCATCATAAGCATTCTTCAAGTCTCTGAGTGAACCATGCCACACAGACAATTACTGTGGAGTATTATTGAATCTACATTTCAGCAGAACTTTCAATGACAAAAAGAAAAAAAAGAGTTTGGCAACCTTGATATAAGTCTAAAATAGAAATAATTCCAGTGTCTATCAAACAATGAGCACATCTTGTGTTATTCACATAATAAATTCCAAGGGGAAATCGGTGAGTCACAATTGAAGATGTCACCTTAGACAAAATGTAACTTCATAATTCTAAAGGAGGAAATAAACACATCAAAAAATAAATACAACAGACTGCTTTCATTGCAAGGTTAAGCTAGGCGAACTGAACAATACATTGCTTAGAGAATTGTTAATGGATCATGACAATGCTGCAGAAATGTAAAGACATATTTTAAAGGCATCTAGGAGAGTGGTCCTCAGAGGAGAGATGGAGCCTAGAGGAAAAGGCAAGAGTTTTTCAAGAAAATGATGAGCATTTATATGACATCTTGGCTTTCATACCTGCTTTGAAGCTTAAAATATACTAGATGTAACCTATATTTGATACATGTAATTAATACATAATAAATGCTAAAAGTCCTGGGAAGGGAATTTGTTATTCTAGAAAATTACCACTGGCTTCCCATTACTACAAAGTTATTTATGTTCTGAAGTTCAAACTTAGTTTTTACTTTTTCTGATATAAATACAAGTAGATAGTTTTCTTATAAAAGTTGCTTATTGTTTTTGAACATTTTGTGGTCAAGTTTTAGTTCAAATTCGGAGTCAGATAGGTCAGCTTCATTCCCTTTTTACAGTCAAAGACTTCCGTGTGTGTGTGTGTGTGTGTGTGTGTGTGTGTGTTTGTGGTTATTTCGTTAGCTTGTTTGTTCCACTCTTTCCCCCAATAGTCATTCTAAGTATTTAAATTCTTTGCTGTTAATCTTCCTACTCCTGGTCACACTGATGGATTTAATGGCTACAGTCATTCACATTCTCACATGTCTGAGATATTTACTGAAGCTTTTGCCTTTCCTTTCACCCCAAAATTCCTGTGGATAGCAGATGAATGAACTGGAAATGTGATCATTAAGCACTGAGCCAAACCGACACATTCCTTGAATGTAATTTTAGAAATAGGTCTCACTGAAGCAGAATGTTGCGGAATAATGTGTCTTTCAGAATACTTGAGTTTTAGGTTAAATGGCTAATCCTTCTCCTACACCAGCGTTTACTTTATGTTGTGATTACAAGGAACAGAAATCTGTGTACTTACACGTAGAATGTTCATGTTAAATCTCTATGGCTTAAGTGCTTTCATTCCCATCTTTTTCTCATTTCCCTAAAGACAATTTCCAAAATGATTTTTTGAAATGAAGGTTAGTAAATGAAATGTTTCTGAGAAAGAGTGAGGGGTAAAGCATCCCAAATAACACCCAATTTTAATTTGTACTTCATGTTAGATTAAGAGAAATAAAGAATTGAAAGGTACTTTGTTCCCTGTAATTAAAATGATGGTATCTCAGAGATTTAGAATAGGATCAGATAAATAACTCAGACAAAAACAGCCGTTGTATTGTTAGTCATCAATTATTGCAAGATTTTATATGAACATTTTTATGTATCTTTATACAATTTACCTATAAAATCCTAAGCTTTGCTCTAATCATTTGCTCACGAAAGAATGTACACATTTTCACACTCTAATTTTTCAACGATCCTAACTTAGCACTATTGTTGATTTCCCAAATGGGCTAAATTGTTCAGAGAAACAAAACTGAGACATAATGAAAATTGTTCTGACAGATTTGGAGTGCCTATTTTTTTCTGAATTAAAACCAAATAAGCACAATCACAAATGAACAACCTCTATCCAGAGGTATTTATTTCCAACAAGCAATAGGTTTCTGTGTCTACCTCACTAGCTATCTGAGATTTGAAGAAACAGCTTCTATCAACCAACAAGAAATCATAGTTAACGACAGTCTAGGACTAGTTGATTTCTAATGTTACTTATAAATCAGATTAACTTTATAAACAAACTTTCAAAACACAACTTTTACAAAATAAATTTTTGATTGAGTTTGAAAGTTGTTGAGTTTTGTCTTTCTGAGTTTGGAAGCAGGGTCTTGTCCAGAGGAATCCTGTTTATTTAGTTCAAACATCGTTACAATCAATGTTTTCAGAATAGTAAAGATAGATTTACACACAAACAAATCTAAGAACCATGCCTTAATTTTCTGCTTTTCTTGCTTCATCAAGGCAGATATTTCACTCCTCAGAATTTTTCCAACAGGGCCTTCCAAGGTCAGGAATGCGAGAGCTTCTCTGTGTTTTTCTTATATGAAGCTTGCCTAGACTTTAAAGGAATTCAGTATTTAAAAAGCCAGTATCTATAACATGTATTCCTGAGCAATGCTGATTTCCTGATCTAAGGACCCAGCAATAATGCTTGACAGCATCCCTAGATGACTCTAATGTTCAGGAGAGCATATAGTTTGCATCTAATCATGTGCCTGCAGAAGAATAAATAAGCCCCAAATTATTTTGTTTCCCTAATGCTATTGTTAAACCCACATGTGTAATTTATCTGTTATTTTAAAAATAACCTTCCCAGACCTAACATAACATGTAGCTTTTCCCCTGCTGTAGTTTGAAGTTGTTTTTTGAGTATATCAGAAAGAGAATTATCTTATTCTCATCAAAATAACTTTTAAACTATTTTCATGTTTGTCTATCCACGTAACACATTAAAATAGACAAAGTAAGTAAGTCACCATAAACTCTTTTGGCCTGCCAGGTGTTGATCTGTGTCCTTAGAGAAAGCAAATGTCTGTGTTCTAATCTCCTCTGTTTCTGTTTCCTCCAAAAGTTCAGTATAGGATTTGGTCTTTGGCACCACCCTGTGTTCTATACATTCTTTGATGCAGTGTTCAGGTTTTCTAGTCTGAATTGAATGAATAAGGCTTAGTAACCTAGAAAGGGCCATTGCCACAAGGACTTGTTCACATTATCTTCACTTGCTTGACTCTAAAATGCAAGGTTTTAGCTGAAGGAAGTGACTGGACTTTAGCTGAATTGATGACACAGTTTAGAAATTATAGTTGGTTTCACTTTTCACCGTTTGCTAACTGAGGTCTGTACTGAATCTTGAACTTCAAAATCAAAATAATTAAGCTTCATTTGTTTGGCTTGCCTGGCCATGACCATATTTCTTTTTCTATATTTACTATTGATAATTATTATTTGAACATGTGTGCATCTATGTGTGTGTGCATTCATGTACACGTGTGAGTGTGTACAAAGTCTACCATAGCATGCATAAAGGAGAACATTAGGGGATTTCCTCTCTCCTCCCACCATGGTTTCTGATCTGAACTTAGGTTGTCAGGCTTACACATCAAGCACTTTTATCTACTGTGCCATTTTAGTGGTCTACAAATGATAAATATTTAATCTATATATCTTTCCCGCCGTAGTTATTCTACTTATAATTGCTTTTGCCTTTATATTTTGACTTTTTGTATAGTTCCCAGAAAAAATTTTAAAAAATTAGGAATTTTGGAAATACACCCCCAATATATAAACGATTTATCTGACTTTCTATAACAATGTAATCATCTAAAATGTGTGACAACTGCCCAATGTTCATTTGACTTTTCTGTACTTTGCTGATTAGAAGGAGTCTGTGCACAAAACAAGAGACAGTTTCCTTCTAGCTGCCCCCTGCCATCTTCCTTTAGCCATAGAAATCATCATCTTAAATAATTATTTCCTTTAATAGAAATAACAATATACTTTAGAAAGCTGAGAGAAAATGTAATAAACTTATAACTACTTGAAAAATTTCTCTCCCCAAAGAATCCCAGAGCATATGGATGTTTCTTCCGCTGTGATATGCATGGTCTCATGATCATTTTAATTAATGACTGTTTTGTCTGTTCACACACTGTCACAGCGCTCAAGCTCTCCCTAAAGTATTATGAGTACCATCTCTCTACCATGATTAGAGAAATTAACGATTCTCCTCATTAGCACCTGATATAAGTTTATAATTTTAATTATTTTAATAATAATACTTTTTTATCCAGGAGTCATCTTTTGTATTGGTTATGCTCACAACATGCTCAGACATTAAATTATTGATTCATCATAATTGGAAATTTTAATAAATTTTATGTTTTACTTGTTTTCCTACATGTATACACACACACACACACACACACACACACAATTTTATCTCCCCACTCTTGAGACCACTGAAAATTAATCTGGGACACAGTGTGCTTAGAGATGAAACCTGAGCCAAAGATGCCAGAACATACTGGTCTGTACCCGATGTGAATGGGGTGTGAATTCGCTTCTAAACCTCAGTGATGTAAGCCTCTTTAGAAATCCCACCTCCGGCAGCAGTTTAGAATGCTTATGAACTCTGTAAAATGAGCTATTTTGGGGGTCTGTTTTCTTCAAACTCATAAATGTGGAATGCTGACAACTACGGATGTCTAGTGATATAGAATGTCCTGGGCTCTTTCAAGTATGTGTTGGCCATTGGTGCTTCGTCAAGAAGTGTCTATTTATTTCACTTGTCCATTTATCAATTGAAATTTTTTTGGCATTTAATATTTGGAACTTCTTATAGATTACATGTATTAATCTCCCCTTAGACATATAGTTAATAAAGATTTTCCCCCATTCTGCTACCTGTCCTGTTTTAGACTGATCTGTTTCTTGCTGAGCAGAAGGTTTTAATTTCATTCTATCATATTTGTCAGTTCCCTGAACTGATGGAGCCTTTTGCAGAAAGACTTCCAAAATTCCTGTGTGAAGTGTTGCCTTGTGGAAAACACCACAATTTTAATTTATCCTACATTCCCGAACTTCCACTTAAGTGAAAGTTCAGGATAAATAGCATCCAAAGTACATCGCAGTATGTTTTTCAATTAAACCACAATGAAACTAGTGAGAAAATGAACATAAAAATTTCAAACAATAAAACAAACGAAATTCAGGGGATACTGTTTCAGTTTAGAGAAATATCACTAAAGGGGTTATTGCCATTTCTCATCTCTAACTGTGGAGAGTTATGTCATAATTAGTGAGTCAAAACATATAATCTACCACATTACAATGAGTGTGTTATAATAAAATAGGAGAATATGGAAGCATGGTAACTGTTTCTGGTTTTTGATTTTTCCAAAAGATGAAGTTGGGCTTATTTCTTGAAAATGGATAACCAATCAGGGTTCCTCCCCAGCACGAATAATTCTCCCTCTATAAGCAGTCCTCAAATGATGTGTCTATCAGCAGAACCTTGTGCAATTTCTTCCTTCTAAGATATAATGTCTGTTGATAATGTGTTGTTTAGGTTATTAATGCAAGCATAATGTCGAGGTATTACTGGTGTAGCTTTCCATCTCAGAGTTGGCTTCCTATTGGCCCACAGTTGGCACTTAAAACATTTCTACTGACTTTTCTATGATGTTCTCAGCCTTATGTTGAGGAGTTGTAAATGTACTGGTTGGAGCTAATTACCACATATGTATGTATGCTTCGCAGTTTTACTTTCTTGGAAACAGAGATCTTGAGAGAGAGAGAGAAAATATAAAGTACGTTGGGTAGGGAAGAGAGGCTAGTTGTGGAAGGGAGTTGGGGGAGGGAAAAACATCATCCAAATATATTAAGCAAAAAGGTAAACAAATTTATATGCATTAAATTCTAATAATTAAGTAAAATATATGAAGCGAGAAATGGGGTCTAGGTGTTTTGCACTGTATTTATTAGAAAGCAATTTAAGTAAAGGAGTCTGGCACTGAGTAGTAGCTATGAATAATAGAAAAAGGCTGAAAAGTTGGCTATGAGCAGACCTCAGTGTAAGGTGGAACTCTATTTGGAGTCTGTTTAAAACCTTCAGCAACAGCAAATATAAACAAAGCGCGCTTCATATGCACTGTTTTATTGGAAGACTTGGGTAAATGAGGGTTGACTCAAAGCAAGGTTCTGTGTTGGTGATGCAGAGCTGGTTGAAAGCCAAGCTGACAAGCCGAGTTGCTCACACATTTGAGAAATATAAGAAGACACGGCAGTGGAGTTCAGATTCAGGGGGCCAGGGAATATGTAAGTTACCACCTCTTCCTTCTGACACACCCCACACAGTGTTCCAACTCACATGGAGTGCTCATCTTGACATATATGGCCTTTCAAGGGATTGAATACACTAGGTAACATCCGGGTCATCCTGAAAACCATATTGAAAACATTTTTGCTCAAATGACACCTGATGTATTTACTAAGGAGAACTGTGAAGAGAAAAAGATGTGATGTCCAAATTACTGTCATAAATGCAAGCAACAACTTGAGCTTCAAACAATTTCAATAAAACTATACAATATAAATGGAGACGATAAAATAATTCTGCATTCTTCTATTCTTGCACCCACTGACTAAGTCAATTCTTGAAGCTAGGAAAATATACACTGAAAATTATTTTTAAAACATGAATAATGAGCAGTAGAAGAATAAAAAGAACAAAAAACCAGCAAAGACGAGAATAAAATTAAGCTTTTAGTCTAGTCAAAGCTGAGGCATGTGTGAAAGATTCAAAGCAAAAGAAAAAATTAACGTGTTCATAACTAAATTAGAATTTCTGCTTGAATGATCAGAGCCATCTATTGTGTACAATCCTTGAAAAGAGACTGTCATAAAAGATAAGAGGGCAGTTATTAATGAACCCTGAAGATACTCTGCTTTCTATATTTTCATATAAAGGAAAAAAAATATAGCTTGGCTCCTATGTTTTGAAAGACATTTTCTCTGTTCTGCCAGAAAAGAGAGGCGTTCATTATTTTTCCTCCACACTCACACCACACTGAACTCTGAAAGTCTAGCACGCTTCAGCATGAATATTTATTTTCATTTTCTATATTTAGGAAATAATCAGAGACAGAAAAGGGAGTAAGACTAAGGAAATGATAGTGGTTTGTGGATGGAGACAGCCTCTCAATGCTCTTGTTTTCGAAATTAAGCCCTAATTTGATGAGGGGTCAAAAGAATATGAGAATTAAAGAGGTATCTCATTTGACAAATGTCATGTCATATGATGTATGATCAGATTTTCTTAACTTTATGGACTTCACACAAAAAAGGACTTAAGGCACTTTGGGCTCTGGTTCTGAGGTGCAGTGCAGTCTGAAGTAATATTACAAACCATTTAAAAGAGTAATACAACTTAGTTCTATTGAAGTCAAGCCTTAAGATTTTGAATTGCACCAAAATTGTTTCATATCAACTCTTCAGTGCAACCTTCTGTATTGTTTCTTTTCGACTCTATAGTTTCTCAATAAAATCCTTCAACATCTGATTCTAATTCTGTTTTACTTTTTATATCATACCAATTAGATAATCCATTAAACAAATGGGAGGAAACAGCTTTAATGACACGTTGCACTTGCATTATGAAGTTAATTGGATTAACCAAATTAGCTCTTTTACATTCAAGTCTGCAGATTTTTATTTATTTATTTATTTATTTTTAACATTCAAAGCAAAAACTCACCAAGAGAATTCAGATTTCTGTGGTTCCTTTCTTCATCAGAAAGCAGAGGTCAGTGAGATTTTATATCATTACCAACTACAGAGTTTGCATGCTCAACTAAAGGCAAATCAGATGGCTCAGTTGATAGCAATATTTATCTCAGAATCGTGAAGGCCTGATTTCAACCACCAGAACCTAGGATGGAAGGGGGAAAAAAAACTGATTTTTGAATTTATCCTCTTATTTCCTTGTGTGCTGTATGTGAAAAATGCACCCAGTATTTTATCTAACAAATCATATATGCACACCCAATATAATCACAAATTTTAAATCATGAGTGGAAAAGATTAAGTAAAGAGAATAGAAAAGAAAGAAGAAAAGAATTTTATTTATTTCTTATAGGATGATATATATTTATTTTTTAATCTTCTTATTATTATTAAAAATTTTCACCTCCTCCCCTCCTCCCATTTTCCTCTCCCTCCCCCCATTCCCCTCCCCTTCCCTCTCCAGTCCAAAGAGCAGTCAGGGTTCCCTGCCCAATGGTAAGTCCAAGGACCTCCCCCTTCCATCCAGGTCTAGGAAGGTGAGCATCCAAACAGACTAGGTTCCCATAAAGCCAGTACATGGAATAGAATCAAAACCCAGTGCCATTGTCCTTGGCTTCTCAGTCAGCACTCTGTCAGCCACATTTAGAGAGTCCTGTTTGATCAATGCTCCATCAGTCCCAGTCCAGCTGGCTTTGGTGAGTTCCCATTAGATCAGCTTCCTGAGCAGCTGATGAGAGGGCGCCTGAACCGGCCCTATACTATAGCCACTCTGATGAATATCATGCTTATCACCATAGAATCTTCATCTGGTGATGGACGGAGATAGAGACAGAGACCCACTTTGGAGTACTGGACTGAGCTCCCAAGCTCCAAATGAGGAGCTAAAGGACAGAGAACATGAGCAAGGAAGTCAGAACCACGAGGGGTACGCCCACCCACTGTGATGTAAAGAAAAGATTTTTAAAGGGCATAGTCTTACAATCCATTCTCACTTTACTTAGAGAGGAGGCAAACAGTTTTTATCTAAATTACCACGAGCATCCTGTTCAGTTCAAAAGCCCAGTACTTACCTAGAAATCCCCAGGTCGTGGTCAAAACTGGGTGGCCTAGTTTTAGGGCAGTGAAAGATGAAAGCTGGACTTCAGAGTAACACCCTTCTCAGGAAATCATGAACACTGCCTCAGGGCAGCTTTAATTCTAACTACCAACAATGCCTGCTCCTAGAACATGCCTCACATTTGCCAGGCTGGGTTAATGGAGAAGTTTCAACACGGTGAAGGAAAGGGGTGTGCCTGTCTGGTCTGTATGATTAGCCATTTTAGTGTTACAAAGCCCATGCACTGGGAAACGAAGCTTTTCAAGGCATGAAGATGGTCGTTTACATTATGGATATTCTGAAATATTGATTCTGACTGGAAACTGTGTGTTATATATTTCATCAGCTTAACATTAGGCAAAAATTGATTTTAGTGGTATCCACTCAAGTTTTCTAGCAAATAGTAAATTTGAGGTTACAGGTCCTAATTCAAAGCAGTGGCTTTGACGTGCCCATCACTGGTTACAAGCACTAAGACATTTTGTGTACAACAATTTCGTTTTGCAGTTGCTATGCTTAAATCCAAATTAAAAATGGTTTCAATTATAGAAAAAGTTTAATTTTATGTGGAAATGTGTACAGAATAATATTGAGATTTATGGATAATACTTTATAAAGAGACTGAAAATTCAAAAGCTAAGATATCACTTTGGGTTACAGGTCATCAACAAAAGATTAGGAATTCAGAGTTAATGAAGTGTATATCTCTAGAAACAATTATTTCCTTTCTTTTGCACAGTTACCACTTAGTATATTCACATATATTTCACAATTGCATTTGCATAACATAATGTAAAATTTTACTAGTTTATTTTCCAGTGGTATCATAAGCTATCTGAGGCTGGTTAATACATAAGAAGCCAACTTAGCTCACAGTGTTGCAGGATTGGGGTATATGAAGAACTCACATTTGATAGAATCACCTATGAGTATGAGCAGGAGCATGGACAAATAGGAAATGACACAGAGTTAGACAGCAGAGATGGGGTTGAGGTGTGCTCCTTTATAATACACTTCTCCTGAGAATTCACAATACTTCTACAATTATGACCTTTTCCCTCTCACTCAGTCCCTTAGTTAAAGGTTGTCAGTATCACCGAGCTACTGAAAAGTTCCTAAAACATAAATCTTTGCAGAACAACTCACAACAACACCCTGAAACCACCTGATCTTAGTCAATTACAACATCTTTACTATTAGGTTATAATTTATTATAAATTGCTTTTCCTGTTATTTATATTACAAAAGAATATATACACACATATATGTGCATACACATATATTAATTATTCCACTAGCATAATATAAAATCTAGTAAGACATAATATTAATTTCTAGCAAATATGGCTTGGAGTTATTCTAATTTTTACATTTACAGTATGGATGAAATAGTCCATTAAGTGTAACTTGATAATTAATCTTCAACTTTTGAATTCAGTTGGGGTCCAAGACTCCCTATCTATGCTGGGTAATCTACTTTAACTCACTATGTGCACTTAAATACTACGTTTACTTACCCCAAGCTCTGCCTTTGGAAATTTGCCCCTATACGCAATAGGGTTGGGAATTCTTCCTACTGATTCCAGCAGAAGTCTGCTAACAACAAGGCAAGCAGTACATAAGCAAAGAAAAGTCTTGCTTTTCTGTACAGAGAAACACATGACTCAATCATTTACATATGTGTGCTCTGTGTGCATCTCAGAGAAGCCCTCATCTCTCTAAGTGAGTTCCCGATGGTGTTTTCAGTATGCTTCTTTAGAGTGTGAGAGCTAACTCTCAAAAAACATAAACATACCTATATTTGCATATATCCTGATTACAAGTGGCTGTAGTGCAGGCGGCATGAGCAGGAACATGTTACTTGCTTCCTTCACAGCAGAAAGCACCAGCCAGGGCTGTGCATGAACTCACAGTGTCACCAGCAGGTTCACATTCAGCATCAGTCTTTCTGTCCTTACCGGGAATGTGCAATAGGTTTTGTGGGTCACCACACTCTGGCATATACACCGAATTGGAGGGTCAGCTATTATTTTTGATAAGCATGTATCTTGATTTCCTTTCCCTTTTCCCTTGATTCACAAGTTCATTTCATTTTTATTGTGTTGAAGAATGTCGCCTATTGTAGCACTAACAAAGCATGCATGTTGTCAGCAGAATCGCTTAGTGTGTGCACGCTTGGCAGCTGGAAGCCACGTGCTTTGCATCTGAGCTTGCACTGAAGGCGGCATCAGCATCTGAGCTGGATTTGCTTTCAGAACTAAATGAAGCCCATATAGTTAGATTCAAGCTACAAAGTTTTATTTTTAAAATGAATTTTAGTTACGTAATTAGCATACAAGCACAAGTACACAAGTCTTGATATTGGATTAATTGTTTTCTAATTCAGCTGCAGCTTTATCTCTTGGAGGTAATAAGGTATATGAATTTAATGTGACATTTTGTTACTTATGCCTTATACATATGTGTTCTCATAAAAATACATGGGATTGTGCTGAAGAGTGTTTTAATAGCTATAAGTTGTAACCAGTCCTCCCCCGACCTAGGATGATTCCCAGCAATCTCTACAATAATTTATTTTGATTCTTTTCTTTTTTTGTTTTGTTTTGTTTTTGCAAGACAGGGTTTCTCTGTAGCTTTGGAGCCTGTCCTGGAACTAGCTCTTGCAGGCTGGCCTCGAACTCACAGAGCTCTGCCTGCCTCTACCTCCCGAGTGCTGGGATTAAATGCGGGCACCACCACCACCCGTCTAGCCTTTTTTTCAATTAGGAGAATATTACAGTCAGACCCTGTGAAGTGTTTCTAACCATTCTCTTGATAATAGGTATCTAGAAATCTTCTAGTGTTTGTCACTAAAAGCTGCTCAGTGGATGCTCTGTCTTCTCTGTGTCACTGGACCCATATAGATACCTATTTCAGATAGATTTCTAAATTTCATTACTTTGAGGATAATTTTAATGCTTTCTAACTGCTCTCAGAGAGGTAGTTTTAATTTAATCTCTCATAAATCAGTCCTTATGTTATCCTGTTTTCAGTGGTAAAGAACATATTTCCTTTTTGTTTTAGTTTTCTGCTCTAGTGTCTGGTGACGGTTGTGAGGATGTGATTCTCGAGTTGAGTTTCTGCTCAGGGCTCTTTTTACCGACACTGAAAGGTAGAAAACTGAGACACTGTCTGGGAGTCCCTAGCTAACAGACTTCCCACTGCCCGCATCTCTCCTTTGGGCAGTGAGCTAACATCAAAGCAGATACTGGCAGTCACTTCCTATGCCACCTCCCTTCTGCCTGAGAATCAGAGAGCCTCACTATAGGTTCTTGCTGTGAAACCTCCACATGCTCAGAAAACTGTCACAAAAGACTCTAGTTCTACTACATGGACTCTGATTCCTCTTTTCAGAACCCCTGCCACGCTCTCATTCTCTAGTGCTGGAGCCTGGACTTTTTGGAGGCCCCACAATGCTTTTGCCTTTCTGTCTGCCCATGGATTAATAAATCTTGAAATAAACTTCTTACTCTATAGTAATTTGTCTCAGTTTCCTCTTGAACACCCCAATCCAAAACCTGTAATATTGAGATAATTTTATATTCAAATGAGTCATTTGTGTTTCCTATTGACTAAATTTCTTAAGCTAATTGATAAAAAAATATGTATTTAACATAAATTTAGTAATGTAATAAAATATTTAAGTTAACATAATTTAAGAAAAATTATTTTAAATATTTAAATAATTTGAAAACATAATATTTTAGTTTTGATATTTAATTGTGTTTTGAGCATATATACATATGCTCAAAATATCATATATATGCATATATATACATACATACACTAAAAACATAATTTGTGCTGTGCTAAACTCCATTCAATTTATTTACATTAATAATTGCTATTAATAGGCCCGGACAGATGGCTCAGCAAGTAAGAGTACTTCTGATATTCTAGAAGACCTGAATTCAGTTCCCAAAATGCAAGTCAGTGGCTCATAAGTTACTGTAACTACATATTTGACACCCTCTTTTGTTGTCTGTGGACACCCACACCCCCTAAATACACATGGCACACACACACATATTTCTTAAAACTTTAAAATAATGACTTTTTATTATGGCATTTTATCTCTAAGAATGACTTTTAGTCCCTGCCCACACCACTAGCAGAAGCCTCCTATGCCACCATAGGCTTGAATAGCTGTCTGAAAGCCAGGTAAGAACCCATCCCCCAACCTGCTCACACCCGCCCAGTATAATCCCAACTAACCCCTCCTCTCCTCATCACTATATCCTGTCCCACACCTCTGACAGAAGCCTCCTTTCCCACCAGAGGTCAGGGCAACCTTGTGAACCCCAGGCCAGACCAGCTCTCTAAAACCCAGAGACCAGGCAAGCTTACTGAAACCAGGCAGAAACTACCTACCTCAGCAGATGTCAGGCCAGCATCATGAACCCCAAAGGACCTGCTACCAGATCAGAGGTTACACACATCACCAGACCTCTGGCCTATCTTGGATGACAACTCCCTGATAGATCAGAGGTCATCTAGGCCACCAGAAATCTGGCCTCTAAGTCACTGGAGACCCTCTACTCAACCACAGGTCACTCAAGCTGGAAGACCAGAGAGGAAACAGAAACTAAGGAAGAAAACTCTCGTACAACAAAGAAAAACCAAGAAATTGGTACCTAGTCTCCCAAGTAAAAAAATATCAGAGCCAGATAATTTTAGCACAGAACTCCACCAGACTTTCAAAGAAGAGCCAGTACCATTACTCAACATATTATTCCACAGAACAGAAATAAAAGAAGCATTGCCAAATTCATTTTTTGAGACCACAATCACCCTGGTACTCAAAGCATACAAAACTGAACAAAGAAAAAAATTGCAGATCAATATCTCTAATGTACACTGATCAAATACTGTCAATAATATTCTCACAAACCAATCCAAGAACACATAAAAATCACCCATTATGATCAAGTAGGCTTCATTCCAAAGATGAAGGGATTATTCAACATGGGAAAATCTGTAAATATAATCCACCATAAAAACAATCTGAAAGAAAAAATCTATATAATCATCTCATTAAATCCTAAAAAATAGTCTTTGACAAGTATAATACCTCTTCATGATAACAACTTAGAGAGGATAGGAATAGAAGGGATATACCTAACCATAATAAAGACAATCTACAGTAAATTAATAGGCAGCATCAAATTAAATGGAAAGAAACTCAAAGCAATTCCACTAATATTAGAAACAAGAAAAGTCTGTCCACTCTCTTCATATTTATTCAATATAGTACTTGAAGTTCTACCTAAAAAAATAAGACAGAGGAGATCAATGGACAAATTGAAATGAAGAAGTCTAAGTATTGTTATTTGTAGAGGATATGATAGTATACATAAGTAACCTAAAAATTCTACCAGAGAACTCTTATAGCTGAAAAACACCTTCAGCAAAGTGGCTAGATATAAGGTATCTCAAAAAATAAGTCCCCCTCCTATATACAAATGACAAACAGATTGAGAAATAAATCAGAGAGATAATACTCTTCACAGTAACAGCAGATAACATAAAATATCACGGTGTTACTCTAAAAAATCAAATGAAAGACCTGTAAGAAAAGAACTTTAGGGCTTTGAAAAAATAAGAGAAAATATCAGAAGATGGAAAGATTTCCCATGTTCATGAATTTTTATGATTAACATATTAAAAATGGCTATCTTACTAAAATAAGTCTATAGATTCAATGCAATCCCCATTAAAATTGCAACACAAATCTTTACATATCTTGAAAGGACACTACTCAACATCAAATGAAAAAATAAAATAAAAAACCGGGAAAGCTAAAACAATACTATATAATAAAAGAACTTCAGAAAGTATCACTATCCCTGATTTCAAGAGGTACTATAGAGCTATAGTAATAAAAACCACAGGGTATTGGCATAAAATTAGACACGTTGATCAATGAAATCAAATCAAAGCCAAAATTGGAAATCTACACATTTATAAAAACCTGAGTTTTGACAAAGATGCCAAAATTATACAGTGGAAGAAAGCATATTCAGCAAATGGTGTTGCTCTAACTGAATGTCAGCAGGCTGAAGAATGCAAATAGATCCATATTTAGGTCCCTGAAAAAAACTTAAATCCAAATGGAACAAAGACCTCAACATAAATCCAGATACACTAAATCTGACAGAAGAGAAAGTGGGAAACAATCTTTTTTTTTTTTTTTTTGGTTTTTCGAGACAGGGTTTCTCTGTAGCTTTGGAGCCTGTCCTGAAACTCCCTTGGTAGAACAGGCTGGCCTCGAACTCACAGAGATCCGCCTGTCTTTGTCTCCCAAGTGCTAGGATTACAGGCGTGCGCCATCACCGCCCAGCTGGGAAACAATCTTGAAAACATTGGCACAGGAGACAACTTCTTGAACAGAGCACCATTAACACAGGCACTAAGATGGGCAATTAATATATGGTTAATAAATAAATAACTTTATCCAACTGAAAAGCTTGAACACAAGTAGGACAAAACAGCAGCCTACAGAATGGGAAAATATTCACCAGCTCCACATCTGACATAGGAATGATCTCCAAAATATATAAAGAAATGAAGAATCTAGACATCAACAAACCGAATAACCCAATTTAAAAATGGAGTACAGATCTAAACAGAGGGTTCTCAACAGAAGAGTCTTAAATGACAAAGAAACACTAAATCAACTGTTCATCATTCTTAGCCATCAGGGAAATGCAAATCAAAATGACTCTGAGGTTACAGCCTCCACTTGACAGAATGATTAAGATCCAAAACACAAGATACAGCTCATTCTGGAGAGGATGAGGAGCAGAGGAACATTTCTCCATTGCTGTTGGGAGTGCAACCTTACACAGCCATTTTGGAAGTCAGTGTGGCAACTTCTCAGAAAACTGTGAAGCAACCTACTGGAAGATCCATCTATGTCACTCTTTGGGATAACTGGAAAGATGCTCAATCATACCACAAGGACACTTGTTCAGCTATGTTCATAGCAGCTCTATTTGTAATAGCCAGGAACTGGAAATAATCTAGGTATCCATCAACTAAGAAATGTACAAAGAAAATAATAGTACATTTACACAATGGAGTATTAATCAGTTGTTAAAAATAAGGCCAGCAGGAAATTTTAAGGTGAATGGATGGATCTCAAAAAAAAAAAAATCTTTCTGAATGAGAGAATCCAGACACAAAAAGACAAATATGGCATATACTCACTCATAAGTGGATATTAACTGTAAAATAAGGGACAACAATGCTACAATCCACAGCCTCAGAGAGGTTAGGTTCATTGTGGGTTAACCAGGTTTTCCTGAGAAGAGGAGATAGAAGAGATTTCATGACTGGACTCAAGGTGGTCGGGAAGGGAATTTGTGTGATCAGGCTGGTGGGGTGCATTGAGGAGCAGAATACTGAAAGAGACTACTGGGAAGGGGGTCATTTGGAAGTCAGGTAAAATAATCTGGCAGACAGAATCTCTCAGGAATCTATAAGGATAACTCCAGTTTAGACAGCTAGCAATAGTAGGTGAGTAGCCTAAACTGATTGTCTCCTGTGACCAGACTGGTGACTAGCCTAATTGTCATCAGAGAGGGGTCATTCAGCAACTGATGGAAATAGATGCAGATCCTAAGTCAAACATTTGGTGAAATTCAAGGAACCTTGCAGAAGAGGAGGTAAAAGGATTGTACGGGACAGAGGAATTAAGGACACCATAAGAAAACTCATGGAATCAACTAACCTGGCCTCATATGAGATCAAAGAGACTGAACCGTCAACCAGATAATCTGCATGGGACTGACTTAGGCTCTCTGCACATGTTTAACAGTCATGTTGCTTGGTCCTCTTGTGGGACTCCTAACATTGGGAGGAGAGCTGTCTCTGACTCTTTTATAGGCATTTGGGACCCTATTCCTCGCCTTGGCCAGTCTTAATACATGGGGAGGTGCATAGTCTTACTACAACTCAATATGCCGTATTTTCTTGATACTCATGAGAGGCCTGCCCTTTCCTAAACAGAAATAAAGGTGCAGTGGATGGAGGGGGTGGGGAACAGAGGGGGATGGGAGGAGACACTGGGAGGAGAGGAAGTAGGGTAAACTTCAGCCAGAAAGGGAACTAAATAAATAAATAAAAGGTAGGTAGATAGGCAAATAAATAAATATGTTTATTTTAAAAATAAAAATGTTCTATAATTAATGCTACTCTAGATGTTGAAACTTTCTATAATTAATATGCATGTTGCCAGGACATACTACCTATTTTTCTGCTTTTTACAGTATAACCTTATGCACTTTCTGGACCATATATAAGCACTAATTTAATGGTCTCCTAGAATTCTCACAATGTGCTTTTTATTTTTCTTATAACTTTTTAAAATGTCATTTTGCCTTTGTTATTTTTCAGATAACAAAGCTTACGTGACCTTAGCTTATTCAAGACTGTTCTCTCCTGATGAGTCCTTACTACTGATTGCAGAAATATATTCCTCTTCTTATCCAGCTCTTGCTCCTACTTGCATCATTTTGTGGGTCAATCCAAGGAAATTGAGACATGCTCCATCGAGACATATCCATACTCCATACTTTGCCTCAAGGGCAGCAGAGTGGTTGGCCTTCTAAATCTTCCTTCCAACTCATCTCATCTTAGGCCCTCCAACCTTCCAGCCCGAACAACAAAATCATCAATGAAGCCCTCTAACATATGTTGTATTGGTAATTTGGAAAGTTATCACCTGTAGCTGAAGTTGGCCCTGAAAATGGGATTTGAGTCTTCCCTGTATTTCAGACCCAAGCCAGATAGTCTCAAAGTGTTTTTCAAGACCCTCTGTACCTGGATGGTCTTCCTTTGCCCACCATCTCTATGGCAGGGCGGGAATAAAACAGCGAAAGTTCAAGAGTGTAAAAAGCATTGCACCTTTGAGAACAACTGAGATAAACTATTTCCTACAGGGCTCACTACTGTTTATGGCTTGATGCAATCATCTGTGAGCAGCTAGGTCAACTGGGACTTCAGCTGCCTGCCTCGACTTCCCCAGTTAGTTTCTGTTGGATGTGGTAAACCTTTGATTTTGTTAAGTCACTTCTCTTGTTTGCCTTTTTACTGGAAACGTCATGTAAAGGGATACTTGCTTTGTCTGGGAACATTTAGTCTACGTGGAAATATAGCTAGTTTTTCCAGTTGATTTCTGCTAGATGCCCCCAGTCTGATGATGCGTCTTCTGCTTGTTCCTCCAATAAGACTTTCTCAGTCGATTCCTTGTGGAAGTTCTTAAGTGCCTGACTTGATGATCTGTTGTCATCTGTCTTCAGCATCTCTCTTCTAGTTACCTAATATTTTATTCAATGTTGTTTTTCTATCCATATTCACTTAGATTAAAATTTTTACAAGTGATATAGCTGACTCAACTGGGAGAAACTATGAAATTTGACAAAATTTCTAAAATACAGCCGTATTATAAACAAAAACCTCTAATTACTTTGGCTGTGTAAAGATATTTCACATAAGGCCGGGCAGTGGTGGCGCACGGCTTTAATCCCAGCACTTGGGAGGCAGAGGCAGGCGGATCTCAGTGAGTTCGAGACCAGCCTGGTCTACAAGAGCTATTTCCAGGACAGGCTCCAAAACCACAGAGAAACCCTGTCTTGAAAAACAAAAAAAAAAAAAAGAGATATTTCACATAATGATAGAGAGAGCAGAATATGTTTTAAGAAACTGGTTAGCACCAGACTATTGTACCTTATTAAAAAATATAATTACACTCTTTAAATGAGAATTGATATATTATAAATCTGATTCACACAATATTAGGCTATGATTCTGATTCTTGCTCTGATGTATGGAATATTTAAGCTGTGCATTCAGGTAGTTTGCTTCAGGTTCATATAAAAACCATGAGCATTCATTACCAAGTAAAAATGAAAATAAATTGGTAGCAGAAAGAAATCTCATCCAGTAGGTTTAAGAAAAGTTGTTTTCAAGTTTAGCACTCAATGTAGAATCGAAGGAACTAGCATTGTATAGTCAGGTTCTAATCTTCCAGCCTCTTTGAAAGGTGGACAGATAAAATGTCTTCAAGGAAATGTTTGTAATTATTGTACTAACAAGTTTCAGTATTCAGCATGTTGGGGGAAGGCAACAAAGCTTTAAGTAATGGAATTCAATACCAAAGTAACGTTTTCACCACTATCAGCATCCTAATGGTTCCTGACCAACAATGGTCTAAGACGTTTATAAAAGCTTTGCACACTGTAATGAGAAATGAGTGCTTTTTATCACCACTAAAGAAAAAACCCATAGAAAAAGTTTAAATATCCAAGGTAAAATATCTATAATAGCTCTGACTTCCACAGTGACTCTCTTTAATAAGAGTTTATACAAATAAACACATTTGGTATTTTGATGGAATAAGAAAGTAACAATAATTTTTGGAATCTGAACATAAAATACTCTTTTACTGTCTATAAAAAAATATTGTGACTTTTTTCTAAATACCCAAGTTTTATTAAAATGAATTTTATGATGCTAAATATTTCTTTTAATTAAGATTGATTTCTTACTATCAACTGTTCAAAGTGTTGGAATACCTTAAGTCTCCAATTATGGTAGATACTTGTGTGCAATTACATAAGTTAGTTAAGAAACATCTTCTAGTGCGTGAACATTTCTTTTCAGTAAATTATATGGCATTGTGAAGTAAAAAGTGAAATTTATCTTTTTGCAATAAATATATTCTGATAATCAGTCTCATATTCAAAGTTTGAATTGATGCTGTGAACTAATTTGTATCATGATGTTTAAAACAGTATTAAAATACATTATATTATATAGTAATTTCCTTATTTTTCATTATGATTTTATCCACTCCCACTCCTGATCTTCACCCTCTTCCCTGTATATTATGAGCAAAATGAAGATGCATGAAGCAAGCCAGAAGACTACCAAGATGGTAGTAGCTAATATTAAAATAATAGCCCATGGTTTGATATTTTCAAAAGACACACACGGCTATTTTCTCACACTGGACACCATTCTCACATTCAGTCAAATCATGCAATTAAAATATTTTAACTGCACTCCTTTATTTTTCACAAATGAGTATGTGCATTTTTTTTTACTCTGGTACCTGAATCACAGCCTTGTTCTGAGAGAACACGGTAAGTAGACACATCTGAAACATTATAATCACCAAGGCTGCCCTTTCATTGCTTTGGTCCTGAAGAACTAGTCACTCAACAACTCCTCAAATCATGGACTCTAGCTTTATATCCATTGCCTAAGAGCTCGTGCCTTTTACTATCTTGGTTTTCACCTCCACAGCAAGCTTCTCTCCTAGACTCCTGGGGCTCATCTTCCAGAACACAGATTAGGAGAGCCTATGCCTCAGACATAGGAACCCTCACTGTCATAGGCTGGCTGAGTATGTTGAGCTGCTGTGACTTTGTTCCTGTTTGTACTAAAGAACTCAGTTCCCTAAATGTTCCACAGGCACCTATGGCCTCCACGTGGTGGACTCATGGATCAATGAGTCCACATTGTGACCCATGCACCTTAAACCCCAGAGTCTCAATTTTGCTAACTTTTGGAGTATTGCTTATTTATGTTCTAAATCCTTACCATGTTTGTCTCCACAACAGTAAGTGACATCTAGTGCTGAAAAAAGTCCCTTTGGTTATGACTACCTACACAGAAAAAAGTGGTAGGAAGGCCTCAAAGCTTATACAGTCAAAGATTTCACGATAGTTGGAAATTTCCATAACATGGGCTTGTATGATCCCTGTAATCTTCACAAAGTATGACCTGAGCCAATGGACTTTATGTCACAAAGGTTACACCCATGGCATCATCTTCACAAACAGAACTGTCATGCCACCATAAAAATAACCCTTCCACCCATTTGTAGGGATTGCTTTTCACACTTGAACCCATTTGGTTTGAAAAGGTGATGCTCCTCCAAACGTGCAGATAGAAACAAGAAACACACAATGCCACAGAAAACTACCACCTCCAAGACGTCACAGTTTCCCAGTAACTGGCCCCAAGGAAGTGAAAACTTATGTGACCAACAAAGAGGGCAGAATAATCATCTTAAAGAAACTCCATAAACTAAGAAAACATAGAGGTAACAAAAACCAACAAATGGAGTGGAAAGGGTGTTAAGGAATGAAGAAAACGGAGAGAATTTCTGTAACAGTGTCAAACATACTGACTTCCTTGCTCTTAGTTTAAAAGTCTCAAAAAAAAGTGGAAAAAACTTCTGTACAGAAATAATGTGTAAAAGAATATGCATTTGTATATTATATATTAATATATCACACTGAGGTGTTTAAAACTGAAGTTATTCTTTATTTTAAATGATAATTGTTACAATTATTGTTTTACAAACCAACTGCAGTTTCTCCTCCCACCTTTCCTCACAGTTCCTTCCCCTACCCCCTCTGCTTCCCAAATCTATTCCCCCTCCATTTATAGTCAGAAAATGACAGAATTTCCATGGATATCAACCAAATTTGTCATATCAAATTGCAGTAAGACTAGGCACTTTTCCTTGCATTAAGCCTGAACAAAGCAACCTTGTATGAGGAATAGGGTCCCAAACACAAGCAAAAGAGTCAGAGATGCCCCTGCTCCCACTGTTAGGATTCCTACAAGAATACTAAGCTCAAATCTATACCCTATGTGCACAGGCCCAAGGACAGTCCTATGTAGGCTCCCTAGTTGTTGGTTCAGTCTCTGTGAGCCCGTATGAGACCACATTAGTTGATTCTGTGGGCTTTCTGGTGGTATCCTTTAGCCCTCTGGCTCCTACACTATTCCACTATGCCATCTCCCTTCCATAGGATTCCCTGAGCTTGGCCTTGAGTTTGTCTCTGCATCTGCTTCCATCATCTGCTAGAGAAAAATTCTCTGATGACAATGAAGCTAGGCACCAATCTATGAGTATAGCAGAATTAGGCATCATAAGGCATCATTATATTGACTTTTTCTTTTCTTTTGGCAATTATGTTTGGTTATATCCTATGTTTCTGGTTATACATCCCATGTTTGGTTACATTAGGTCCTGGCACTCCAGGGTCAGTAGTGGGCTCCCTCTCCTGGCCTAGGTCTCAGGATTGACCACTCCCACAATTTCTGTGCCAACATTAACCCAGCACCTATTGTAGGCAGGACAAATTGTAGGTCAAAAGTTAGGAGATGACCATTTCAGCCTACATATCCCCTATTGCTATGAGTCTTAGCTAGGTTCACTCTTGTAGATTTTCCACTACACTGAGTTTCTATGTCACACCAAAATGCCTACCTTTCCCAGTCATCTCTTCTAGTACTCTTCCACTTCATCCCACCCACAACATGATCCCTCCCATTCTTATTCACATCCTTCCCCAGTCTACCCAAAATCTCTATTGTAGTTCCTTTTCCCAGGACTATCCAAGCATCCCTCTTGAGCCATTTTTGTTACTTAGCTTCTCTCGGATCATGTATTATAGATTGGTTATCCTTTACTTTATGCTAATATCCTCTTATAAATGAATACATACCATGTTCATTTTTTTGGGTCTGGGTTACCTCACTCAGGGTGATTTTTTTTCAAGCTTCATTCATGATGTCATTTTTTAACAGCTGAGTAATACTTTATTGTGTGAATGTACCACATTTTCTATATCCATTCTTCAGTTGAGGGAAATCTAGGCTATTTCCAGCTTTTTGCTTTCACTAGCAAAACTGCTATGAATGTAGTTGAACAAATGTCCCTGTAATATGGTGGCATATACCTTTGGGTATATGCCCAGGAGTGGTATAGCTGGGTAATAAGGTAGATTTATTCCTTATTTTATGAGAAACCACCATGTTGATTTCCCAAGTGGTTGTACAAATTACATTCCCACCATAAATGAAGGAGTGTTCCTTTTATCCACATTCTCCCTAACATGAACTGTCATTTGTTTTTGTTTTTGTTTTTTTTAACTTTCTTTATATTTATTCTTGGTGTCTTTCACATTATGCCTCCGGATCTCACCATCTCAAATCCCAGCAGAATAAAACAAAATTTAAGAGTAAAAAGGGGGGAAAAAAAGAAGAAAGGGAAAAAAATATCACCAAGGACGTTGCAGTGTGACACTGTAAATCATGTAGTAAATCCCATTATCCATACATTTTTACATGCAGGCAGTCATCACAGAGAATCATTGTTCTAGTTCAAGGCCTCTGGTCTCTGCTACACCTTCTATGCTGGACCCTCACTGGGACTCTTCCTGGATATCCTGTTGCTGCCTTGTGTCATGGAGATCCTTCAGCCCTGGGCCTACAGGAACAATGCCAGCCCCCCCCCCCACCATGCTCCATCAGATCACAGATGGGATGAATATTGGGATGGGCCAACATATAACTTGGTTCTGGACCTGAGTAGTTGCAGGGTTGGTCAGCATGCCAGTTCTCTCCTGTCTTTGCCACCAGATTGAGTTCTCCAGCATTAACCTGACTAGTTTACTCCTGCAGCAATGAGCAAGGGGTGGGGCCATCCTCAGGGTCATCTTCAGGTTCTCACACACTTATACCTTCAGACTCAGGACTAGTGTGTTGACCAGGTGAGGTTTAGGGGCCACTCTTCTAAGTGCTGCAACTGAAGGAAGATGGGGACAGCTCTCCTGTGCTTATGACCTCAGGGCCAGCTCTCCTACCTGCCTTAGTTGTTGATGGGAGGTGATGGGGAAGAGTTGGTGGCATCTCTAATGCCCATGCCACCACATATCATTTGGGTTTTTGATCATGGCTATTCTGGCAGGTGTAAAATTTCTGGAATTTCAGAGTTATTTTGATTTGCATTTCTCTAATGGCGAAGGATGTATAGGGTATGGAAATAATATAGAAGAATGTGGTTGCAAGTGACAAAGACCATGGCATTTGGCCCTTCGACTAGCAAACAGCTTGGAGTCTTTGCCTCTTCTCATCCTGTTGGAAGAAGGAGAGTGCAGGACCTCAGTGTTATGGGTAGCCTACAAGCCCAAAAGTAGTGCCAAGAACTTCAAGAATAGGAGGGTAAATGACAGCCTGATGATCCCTTGGAAACAATGGAAGGCAAAATAAAACCTTGGAGTTGATTTATAATTTGAAATCAGATATACTTTATTTCTCTCGTGGAACTGATTTAGAGGAAAGTTTCTGCTAAAATGTGCTGAAGTTTTTTTTTATGCTTTTTTTAGTTCTGAAATTTACACATATAGGAGAGTAAAGTCTAAAATTTCCAACATTTCTGTTCTGTAATATTATATAATGGATACAATTAAGCATATGATGCTTTTATGACCACATTTCAATACAGATGAAAGACAATTACAGAATGTGTACAAGCACCTGTATTATTATGAACACACAAACAAGGATGGACTAAGGAAAATCTACAGGAATTGTATCAGAGGTAATTATAAAATATGTTTAGGTATAATGAAAAATGTAAATAATGTAGCTATTCTTTTTATTCAAACTTGGTTTGTTGAGTCTTCTTATTGCAAATTGTGATTATGACTAGAAGTCTTCTCTGCCACTTTCACTTCTGAATTCCTAAAACTTTCATGTACACTGTTTCTTCCTTTGCACAACTTTGCCTAACACTCTGCTTCTTCTAATGTACCCAGCAAGTTATTTCTTGAATTAAGACAGATTTGCTTACTGAAATTGGCTTTCTTCCAAAATGCTTTTGTCATATGTAAATATGTCATTTTTCACTTTGGAGTGGGGTTTTCAAAATACTTTCTAACCAAAGTTAGTAGTAGATAAGGGTGTAAAACTGCCCTTAATAATCTTGAATTCAAATATCGGGTTTAAAATGGCATATATATATATATATATACATGTTCTTATAAGCAACTTGTCACTTTTATTTGACTAGGTGTGGAGAGTGACGATTAAATTTAAGCAGCAGAGGTCAGAGGTATATTCTTATCTTGAGTTCTAGTTTTTGAGCTGAAAATTGAAATATTAACACATTCTTATTAGATTGCTAAATTATGATGACTATTACAATAAACAAATGGAAGAAACAGCAGAAACATTAATAAAAGATTTTAGGGATATCTAAATTTCTATAGCCTAAGTTATGGTTACATGCACTACAAGTGTCTAGAAATGGGCAAGTCATTGAAGAGCAACCAAAACTCACACTTGTGTATCTGAGTTTTATTGTGCACTTGGTATAGAAGAATAGGAAAACTCAAGCTTAACATAAAAAGTCACTCTGTTCCCAGAGCAATTAAACCATTTCTACAAAAGAATGAATTATCAGAAGAAGTAATGTAAGCTCACAAAATGAGGATTTGGGCCATTCTTCCATTTTTACTGAAGTCCAAGAAAATCTGAGAAGGCGGTTTCATGCTGTATGGAAGAACTAATCTATTACTGATTTGGTTGAGACTCATTTTGAAAATTTCCCCACAGGAAGTAAAAAGAGACTGAATGTAAATGATCGAAACATTGTTCAATTCATAAAAGTTCAATAACTAAATCTGACATAATTTAGCTATGAATTTACTCTGTGCATTTTCAGGATTTGGAGGATGTAAGACATAGATGTGGGGCTGGAAAGATTGACAGTTAATAAAAACACTTGCTACTGCTACAAAAGATCTGGATTTAGCTGCCAGCACCTACTTAGAGTCTTACAAACACCAGTAAATGTAGCTCCAGTTGATCCTACACTCTCTTCTGACCTCAGCAAGTGCTGGGCACATAGAAGTGCACAGACTTACATGCAGGAAATATTTTATGTGTATAAGATAATAAGTAAATATTTAAAAGGCACAGACATAAGAACCACAGTTTCCCAAGGCTGAGATCTATAAAACATCTGAAGAAATTGAAGCATCTAAATACAAGACTTTATTTATGCTTGTTTCCTTTAAAACATTGACAAATTTATGAACAACAAATAGTAAGAACAAGTCAGTGTTTAGTTCATGTGCAAGAATATATGAAGGACCAAACCAACTAGGCTGAGCATATAAAATTGAAAATTATTTGGCCATTTTGAAATGTAATTTAATGTATGCTCCAAAAAAAACACACTCAGCACTCACCTTGCTGATTCCACCTACCCTTGCTGTTCTCTTTCAAATTACAGCTCTGTAAGACTTATTACCATAGGCCAATTAGTATAACGTAGAAATAAATGCAAAAGCAGTAATTTATGAATAAAAAAACAGAAAAGGAGGGGGGTTCATATAAAACCTACTAACTAGGAATCATGAAAGGAGGCAAAATGTTTTTGAAAATGTTCTATTTAAGCAAGAAAAATGAGAAAACAGAAAAATGTTATAATTCTAAACATAAAAGATATAACCTAATGCCCTTATAGAAATGGATGAGAAGTATATATAAATCCTTAATAAATGTAAAATATTCCATTAAATTATGTTTTTGAAAGTTGAAATGATTGAAAGTGTAAAATGCTAAAATATAGAAAGAATTTGCTAAAACTAAATGAAAAATAAGTAGGAAATCTCTATGAACTTATATCAAAAAAAATGAAATTGAGTTGGCAAATTAAGTATGTTTCAGAACAACAACATGGCCCAGGTGGTTTCATAGTCAAATTCCTTCCAATGTCTAAAACAGAATTTATGTTAATTCTACACAATCTTTTCTCAGCAAACGATGAATGGAAAATATCTCCTACCTTCTGCATTGATGTCTTCCACATTGACAAAGTATAAAATCTAAGGATTCAGGGGTCATATGTACCAAGGTAGCAACATATTTTAATTGTCTTAATGTACATACCTTCAAAAGAATACTAGAAAATAGGTTTTAGCCACCTTAGAAAGAATCATGCATGTAATCAAGTGAAATTAATCTTAGAAGCAGAAAATCAACTTACCGTCTGAAAATTGATTTCTATAAAAGTGCCTATGTGATCTTTTTAGCATGCCTTCATTTGTCTATCTCTTCACACGTGGTTATTGTTATTGTGAATACTTTTGCATCCAGGGTCTTGTAGACCCTGAACTATTGGAGTTCCAGGAGTTAGTGAACAGATTGCCTAGTAAATCTTTCCATGTGCACAGAACCAATTCATAATCCACAGAATCACCTCCTTCACTGGGCTCTCACACACCCTTTCCTAATTTGCCCAGCATGAAGACAAAACAAGACTGCGAAGGACAAGTTCTAAGTCTCCAGAACTGTAAAGTCATTCAAATAGCCAGGTTTAACCATATTTAAAATCTCTTGCCTGTCATTTCTTTTTTAAAAAAATAGGTGTGTATGTGTGTGTGTTTGTGTGTGTATTCATGTTTGTGTGTGTGTATCCCAGGTATCAAATGCAGGTACTCATGGTGTCTTTATGTATTGAGCCATTTTATTAACTCTTGTCTTTTATTTTAAGTGAAAATTAAAATGATATTTGTTTGCTTTATAGAGAGAGAGAAAAAGAAAAGGCCTGGAGTTGGGTCAGTAGGAAGTGGAATGAATCTGTGAAGGTTTAGGGGAGGGCAAACTTATATGAGAAAGTTATTTTTTTTTCAATCAAAAAAAAAAGTATGGGAGAAAAAACTTTCTGGCTTTCCTTACCTGCTGATCTCTCATCCTGATGAATTCAAGAAAGTACCTGTGTGTTTTCTGGCACACTTCTTTTAGAGGAATCTAAGTAGACTCAGGCTTTATATCAGCTGTTCCCTTGCCTGCATGCCTTAATACAGACATAAAATAAAACAGCAACAACACTCAGCTACTCCAGACAGACACAAGCCAGGTGATCACTCAATAAACACAAAACATCATTTCATAAAATCCACCTCTCTTTCTTATAAGAATATTCAGAAAATTAGAACTAGAAGTAGTGTGTTCTTGGCCTTATAGAGGTTTTCTATAAAAACAACAACAAAAAACAAACAAACACAAACCTATATATTTGTCCTGCCTGCAGAGTGTCCTGGGGCAAGAGGCCAGCATCATCAAAACGACCAGAGGTATTTCATCTGGCAAAGGATGAGCGCAAATGCACAGTTCCACAGCCAAGCATTAGGCGGAGCTCTGGGAATCCTGTGGAGGAGGAGAGCGAGGAAGGTTTGGAGTAACCAGAGAACTCAGGAATACCAAAAGAAAACTGTCACAGAATCAACTAACTTGGACTCATGGGGGGGTTCACAGAGATCAGGGAGCCTGGAGGGGTCTGACCTAGGTCCCCTGCCTGTATGTTATGCCTGACTGAGTTACTTGGTGATCTTGTGAGAACCCTAACAGACGGAGTGAAGGTGTTGTCTGACTCTTTTGCCTATTTTGTGGACACTTTCCTTTCTGCCAGGTTGCTTTGTCCAGCTTTGATATTTTAGTATGTGCCTGGTCTTATTGTGGTTTATTATGCTGTGTTTGGATGATCTCCCTGGAAGGCCTACTCTTTTCAAAAGGGAGACTGGGGTGGATCTGGGAGAGTGGGGAGGTAGAGAAGAGAGACTGAGAAGGAGGGGAGAAAGGTGAAACTGTAGTCATGATGGAATATATGAGAGAAGAATTAAAAACAACAACAACAACAAAAAAGAACAACAGCAACCATATATCTAATGTTACGCTTCATGCTGAAATATGAACATTTTCCTCAAGGATAAGAAAATACGAAGGATGTCCACTATTTTCTTTTCTATTTAGAATGGCACAAGGGATTCTAGAAATGGTAACATCTTAGGAAAAAGAGTACAATATATGGTAATTACAAAATCAAAATTTTTATTAGCAGATGGCCTAGTTTTGTATATAAAAATTGCCAAGGAACACACTAGTTTTCCATTAAACATGGAAAGTGAGTTCAGTAAATCTGTAAAACCAAAGTTCAATAGACAAAACACAGTTATATTTTTATGCACATCGGTATTAATTTCCTCTCATGGTTATAACAAAATAACACAAATTCTGTGACTTAATATGAAACTGTTTCTTTTGGGGGGAAGGGTTTCGATGTCATTCAATGTTGACTAGAATGTCAGAGCTTTGATTTGATGCTCAGAACCACAAATTATTAGTACTACATGAGTTATATCTCAATGAAACTGTTCATAAAATTAAGAAAATGAAAGACTGTAAATGTACCATAGTTGGTGGAGTATATGCAAGCATTCTGGAGACTGAGAATTGAATTGCTAACACAACATAAAGTTAGTGTATTGACACATACCTATAGTCGCAGTACTCAGGAGAGATGCAGTTAAGAGGATGAGAAGCTCAAAGTCATCCTCAGCTACATATGTAGTTCAAGGACAAAATTGGGCTATCATAAGCAATGATAACCTATCATAAGCAAACCAATTGCCAACTGGCATTAAATAACATTTTCATGGAAGTTATTTTTATAATTTTATTATCAAAAGTTATACATATTTAAGTTCATATTGAATATTGTATGCCCTAAGAAATAGCAGTTCTTCAAGATTTAGGTTTAACTTTATTCCCTGTTTATAAATTTTAAATGAACGTAAATAAAAATTTTTATGCAAAGAATATGGATAAGCACTTAAAAAGTTTATATAAATATATTTACAAATTGTGAATTGAGAAGATAATAATTTAATATGTGAACAAGTATTTGAATCATCTCAGTTGTTAGTGTTCTCAGAGAAGCATACAGAACATTGTAAAAACTGGTTCATAGTATTTGAAGCAATTATCATCAGGCTTATGAGGTGATGAAACAATTTGGTTGTAGCTCTATTTTTTTTTTTTTTTTTACTTTAAACCTACGAAAGTTTGTAGTTTCACTTCAGTGGCTGATAAGAACAACATTGTTACAATGGTTAGTAAATGACTGTGAACAACAGGGCAAATGAGGTGATTTTCCAAATGCCTAAGTATAATCTTCAGTAGACAGACACTGAGGGAAATTTGGAAGGCAGTAAATTTAGAGCATAGTAAGATAAACATGTCTCCATGATACAGATCACTATCTTGTTAAACTCACAGATATAGTCAGGTTAAAAATTACAAAATCAGTACCCAAAGCATGGCTTTGTTCCTATGCACATGCACACTAGATTCTGATCACTGTTGTAACAAAATCACACAGATTTGAGACTTAATATGAAACTGTTATTTTGGGTTGTCTTTATAAGTACTGATTCTTTATAATGTTGTATATAATCATATAGGTATATTCACTGAAATGCTCACATATAGTGATTTGTATTAAAATCTGAATAAGAGACAATATATTCACAAAGGAATACTATATACTAAAAGATATTGAAGTGAGGAGACTGAGACCCGGAATGAGGGGCTTGAGCTGAAACTGTGCTTTGAGCCAGCTGATTTCTGAGAGTATCTGTGAGTGCTTCATCTACATGGGTCTTGTCTTAGACATTTCAGACTGAAAACACATCTTTGTGTTTTTCATGGCATGCCAGCTGCCTCCTACCTGGAGGCAGTATGAGGAGGACTTTGCCTAACTGAGCTATTGTTTCAGAACCGGAGATAAAGAGTAAAAACCATCTTGGGAGCAAACTGTAATGAGAAGACAGTCTAGAAACAAGATAAAAGCAAATATCTTCTCCATAATGGTTTTACTTAAAACATGACTTAGAGGGGCTGCAAAACCTTAATAGCAGAAAATGTATTTTTAATTTTCTTTCTCTGGAAGTTAAGCTAAAATATTCATGAAAATGAAAATAGCTATTAGTATCATTACTATAAAGTTAGTCTCAAAAAGAGTTCCAAAATGCATGGAGGATATTCTAGGCCTAAGTCCAACAGAAATATTATCAGCTTGAACACTGATGTAGCATTAGCCTAACAGGTCCCCATGTGAAACAAAGTATTAGTATCTCTTAAGCCATAAACTGACTTCTATCAGTAGAAAATTCCAGGCATCATTACAATTATGTTTGTATGCATTAACACACTTTTAATTTTCTGCCTTTCACAGATATTTCAACCAGAAATTAGTTAAAAACAAGAATACCTTGGTTAAAAATGTGCTAAATCTTGTGTTGAGTTTAGTTATCTGCCCAGTTCACAAGACAGAAAATAATCCCATAAATATCATGAGAGATATTTTAAATTAACTGTATGGTTATTCCATCTTCTTCAAGTCAGTACAGGGCCACACCAAGTGGATTCACTAGGGACCATGGTAACTAAATAGAGAGAGAAAGGAGAGAGTGAGAACACCTGCCTCTTTAGCATCCCCATGCTTCCCAGTCTCTCTTTTGTCTCAACTCAAACGGGGAATAAAAGTTACACTAGGTAGGATCAGAGATCAAAAACGCAAGGAGAAGTGTGCTACAATCAACATGAGTATTTTAGTGGTGACTCTATTTTTTTTAATGAGTTCATATTTTTTCTTTATTTTTATTGAGCTCTGCATTTTTCTCTGCTCCTCTCTCTGTCTCTCCCCTTCCCTTCAACCCTCCCCCAAGGTTCCCATGCTCCCAATTTACTCAGGATCTAGTCTTTTTATACTTTCCATGTAGATTAGAACTATGTATGTCCCTCTTAGTGTCCTCATTGTTGTCTGTGTTCTCTGAGATTGTGATTTGTAGGCTGGTTTTCTTTGCTTTATGTTTAAAAACCACTTATGAGTGAGTACATGTGATACTTGTTTTTCTGTGCCTGAGTTACCTCACTCAAAATAATGTTTTCTAGTTCCATCCATTTTCCAGTGACTCCATTCTTGCCAGCAATGGTGTGTAATCAAAGCTAACTTGCGATTGTGAGCTGCACACTGTCAGAACTAGGTATCTGGACAAACCCCCGCTAGTTAGTCTCCAGGTTCAGCTTTAAATAATATTATAGGACCAAATTCAGGGTAATAAATGACAAGCAAAGTATATTTTGACCAAGATCAAGGATTAAGCTCAGACAGTGTTAACTTCAGTTTCAAATCCAGAGATGGTTTTGCTTTACACGAGAGGCAAAAACAACCATGCATTTTTCTTTTACTTAGCCACCTTAATGGTTAATCTACAATGTCAGCATCCTTGAATTTGGAATTTCCTAAGAGGCACACTTCTGGGAATGTTGGTAAGGGAACATTTAGGCAGGTCCTATCTCAACTCAAAAGAGCTACTTTGAATGTGCTTAGCACCATCCTCTGGTGTGGGGATTTGCATGAAAGGACAAAGCTAGAAGAGTGTCATTATCCCCAACTTTCTGCTTCTCCATGTGAATAAGAGTTTACAGTTCCAGGTCCAGGTGGAGCCTCAGCTACCTATCTACCTTGCTATGAACCTAAGAGCTAAAGAAAGCCCTATTCTTCCTTAAATTTCTTCCTGTTAGGGATTTGATAACAGCAGTAAGGAAACTGACCAATAGTGCACAGCATTTGCTGGTCGCATCCTTCACACTCACAGACTCTACCTTATAGCCTCTCCTGCTAACTTCACCAATGACTAGGCTCCAACTTTGTCGTCACCTGGGCATGGCAGGTATTCCGCTTCCCCTTGTGATTTGAAGGGATTCGACACACACCTGTATTCAAAAAGAGTGAACAGATGAATAGAGTTACAAAAATGATCACGAGCTATCTCTTTGCTTCCTGACAGAGAACTCACCTCAATGCTCAGAACGCAGAGACTGAAAGTGGAAGGATGGAAGAGGGAGGTTTAATTTAAATGCAAAATAAACAGAGTAGGGTAATTCTACTTATGGCAAACCAGAGAGATTTTAAGCTAACCAAAAAAAAAAAAAAACTGTCACAGGAGATGCAGAAAGTCACCATATAGTAGTATATAATGGTAAAAGTGTCAACTCACAATGAAGCTAGACAGATTATGAATGCGTGTGTTCCTGACCTTGGAGTTCCTAAAAGTGTGAGGCAAACATTAAAGACTTTAAGGGGAGAGATATACAGCATATGATAGCAATGAGACTCCAGTACTCTAGGCTCAAAAATGCACTATCATCCAAATGGAAAGTGAAAAGGAAACCTTGAACTGAATAGTGCAATAAATACAGCGCAATAAACACAATACAGGAAATTCCCTCGAACTCTAAGGTACACACAGAAAAAAATCATACAGTAGCAGTTCTTTACCTGTGGGTCAAGGCCCCCTTGGCAAAGTTCTATCTTCTAAATTATTTGCATTATGATTCATAACAGTAGTAAAATTGCAGTGATGAAGTAACAATGAAAATAATTTTATGATTAGGTGTCATCACAACATGAAGAACTGTATTTACTAAAGGGTCTCAGCAATAAGGAAGTTGAGAACCACTGATCTACAGGATAGATCTATGCTAAAAGACAAGCCCTCCTACCCCAGAAAAAGAGATTCAGGTCATATTAAACATAAATGGGGGAACATAGAGAGTAATATAAAAATATTGTCAAAACCTCATGGGGCTAAAATGAAGAAACTCTAGATTTAACCCCAGAAACCACTATTCTTGCTTTAGGTCTTCCTTAATGCTGCCCTTGAAAGACATTTACACACTCCATCACACTTTACCACTTCTTTCTAAAATACATTCTGTGTTTTAGGATGAACAAGAGGTGGGTTAGGTATCCTGTACTGTTCAGGCATATACACAAGCTCATGTAGCAGGCAATATACATAGCACACTCATACCTTTAGAATAACGGAATCCAGACTATTTGTTCATGTGTTAAACAACAACAAAGCAGAGCAAAATAAAAGAAACTATCATTTAAATATGGCTATTTGAGGGTTTGATCTTAAATGCTTTGCTCTGGTTTCTGTTTCTTTTGTTGATGTTGTTGATTTTGTTCCTTGGGGAACAGTGAATGCCATAAGAACATAATCATCTAGGTAGCCAGTATATTTGAACAATGACCAATGAGTGGGTAGGTAGAAAGTTTATTGATTTTCTAGTCCTAAAGGAAGTGTAATTTTGAGGCATCCTCAAGACTGCAGCTTGGAATTTGTCAGACTCTGTGGCAGAAGCAGGTTCACCTCTGCCTACGCTTTTTGGCCTCATTGCCTCCTAGTTTTACTTTTCTAGACCCTCACAATCCCTCCCTCATACTACCCATTGCATCTGATATTATTTAAAATAGAACACATTATATCAAATCTTAACAAATTTACCAAGGAAACAAAAATCCATAACTACAAATGCCCAAAGTACCCTTGTAATTTACAGGCAGCTTGTCACTTTCCCTTTCACTGATCCACTAATGTAGTAGCTACCTTTACAAACCTTCTGAGCTACCGATATAGGCTTTATTCCCATGTCTACCAAATGATTCAGGGACACTAACATCTGAGAGATAACATACTCTGCAGGGAACCTGCCCTTTCCCCCTATTTTGGACCCTAATACCATATCCATCTGAAGGGCTTTATTAGCCCCCTTTGCTCATTCCACTTCAGTTTCACTTTTCCTCACTTGCTGAGAACGTTAATCCATGGCCAGAGGACCTGGCTGAGTATGTGGCTCCCAGCTTCATTTTCCTCTAGCCTAGTCTCTTCAATTTCTGGAGGACTACAGCAAGAACATGTCTGCTTGTGAAATCAGAAGCCATGATTTTTCATAGCTGAATGAAGATCAGCTTTGTTACCTCAAGCACTAATGACAATTTAGTGGTTACAAGACTGAACTACAGTCAGCATCCAGCTGAACCAAAACTTACCAAAATTGGGCACAAAAACAGAGATCCTAAAGGCCACTCAACAAAGCAAGAATGGTTATCTAAATACAAAGGTACCACCAATGACTTGACACCGCATGCCAAACTTCTCCCACAGAAACCCAAGCAACATGAAAAACCAAGACAAGCCTAGGGAAGAAGGAAGAATGAAGTTCTAGTCAAAGAGGAGTAAAAAGACCAGAAAAACAATACAGTATGAAAAGGAAGAAGAGAAATTGTGCTGCTTTTCAGATGTCTGATGGCGGAGGATCAGGCAAGAAGTTTCTACCCATTCTGGAGTTGTTGAGTTCAGCCAGAAAGCGGTTCAGTAACATCCCTATGAAGCATCAGCTCATGATCAGAAAGAGCTCCAGGCATTATCCATGGTGGAAACATGAAATGGGTGTGAATTCAACAAATTTATACAAAGTTCGCATTTGGAAAATTACAAACCCAGATGGATAAAACTTACACGATGGTGCCCATTCCACTCATACAATGCAACACAATACAATATAAGGCTTGTTGCCATAAATATGTTGACTTAATTAAATAATTTAGAAAATCATAAAACAAATCTTATGAAAGTATGAGCAATATTTTTATAAGGAAATTCATAACAAAAATTATATGAAGAGATAAAACTATAATAGCTAATTTTTTTGAAGAACTAGGAAAGGACAGAATAATTATTTTTAAAGCGTGGGGATTTCATATGCTGATATTGCTACCACTTTGAAGATATTTTTCATTAATGAAAGTATTGCTACAGTCCAGTGGTGATGTGCATGCTTTTAATCCCAGCACTCAAGAGACACAAGCAGGAGAATCTCTGAGTTCAAGGTCAGTGTGATCTACTAAGCAAGTGATCTACTAAGCAACTGAGTTCTAGGGCAGTTAGGACTATAACACAGAGAAACCCTGTCTTGAAAAATAAACGAGCAAACAAAAAAAATGTTTCTACAAGCGAAGTGTGAAGAGTTGTTCTCCTTAATATGGAAATGCATTATACAGTTATGACAAACAAGGTTTGTGTATTTATTGAAGGAGAGCCACACACAGATCAATGAAACAAAGAAAGACTCCAGAAACAGACCTAATTAAACATTGCCCAAACATATTTGTCAATGGTTCAAAAACGATTTCTGTAGGCACATTAGTTTCTTGAGCAATTGTGCCTGTAGATTTGGCTATCTACAGACAAACACAAATCCGAGCTAATATTGCATATGAAAAGTCACACAAATGAATAATTTACACATTATTTAAAAATAAACACAAAGCAAATAAGAGACAACCATAAAATGTTCAGAGGAAACATCCTCAGGGACATCTTTAGAACCAATTACTGGCTGAAAGAATTCAAAAGGTAAAATTAATATAATTGATTTTCTCAGAATTAAGACATTTTACTGTGCCCAGCCATAGTTAGAGAATAATTGAGAATAAGTATCTGAGAAAACCACACATCTACAAAAGATGAGTAAGGATATTTGAAGACTCTTTCAAACTTTACAAGTAAAGGAGAAAATGTTCTGATTAGAAAAGGTGCATTCTAATAATGAGCTGACAGAAAATATAGTTTCACGCAGTCATGTCCAGTATTTTAGAAAAGTGGCAGATAGCTCACTGAGACATTCTTATATACACATCTCCTAGCTTGGTAGCATAGAACATACTGCTAGTACTCGTGACAAAAGCTAAGGAGGGCTAAGGGAAATGGGATTGCTCATAAATCACTCAGGAAAGCAGAAGCAGCCCAAACTAGAACAGTTTGCCAGTTTCTAGGGGTACTACACACTCAATGGTTGAAGACCCACCACCTCACACTGATTCTAGCAATTTCATTTAAAAGAACAAAACAGTGGAAACAAGGAGATGGTCTTAGTAATTTCAAGTTTATGCTTACTGTGGAACAATGCCCAGGAGTGAAGAGAAAGGCTGATTTATACACCCAACACCCTTTTGCAGTATTTGCTGAGGGAAAACAATTCATCCCAGAGGTCACATCCAAGCTGTATGATATTCTGAAAATCACATATATAAAAGGAGAAAGGAGACTGTGATTGCTAGGTGTGGAGGAGGCATGCTGTGCTGCTATAAAGGCATAACACGAGGGATATTTGGATACTTGTTATGATAGGAACATTTTGTATTTTCACTATATTAAACATCACTAACCAGACTGTAATAGCTTGCATAATTTGGCGAGGTGTTACAATCGTGAGCAAACAGGGCAGAAAATACCCACACTCCCTATGATTTCTAACATTTGCATGCAAATTTACAATTATCTCAAAACAAAAACTTAATGAAAACATCCTCTGTGTCTAATATATGTGTTCAGGAGACTGGGTTTTCTTTATATTTTGCAACTCAAACAACAGGTGGCAAACAATTGCTTGCAGAAGTTGGTGTGAGATCTCAGCTTACTTCTCTTAAGTCTGGTACTTAACATTTGACAAAAGCATAAGGCAATAAAACTAATGATTATGCATAATTTTGTTTTGCAAATTATGCTTATTTTTTAAAGCATAATTTTATGGCTATATGTGGCATTCTATTTAAGTATTAGTAAATTATAAAAACATATTATTTGGAATGTATTCAATTCTAATGAAGCAATGATGGGAGAAGCCAAAGATGACAATGGAGTAAGAAAAGTGGAGAGTTTTTGTTGAATCACACTTTTAGTTTAAAAGATGTTTAAGTTTAAAATATAGAATGAGATGCAGTGAGCCTAAGGCTAAAGCACTGAAGTGTTGAATTAAAACAGTTACCCAAACACTTATCCATACTGTAAAAACTAGAACAACTGGAATCCCATATCAGGATGTCATATGAAACTTCATCACATTATTTTTTTTTCCGGTTTTTTTTTATTTATTTATTTTTTATTGCGAAAAGAAGAAAAAAAAACATAAACAAAAAACAAGTTTCCACCTCCTCCCAGCCTCCCATTTCCCTTCCCCTCCTCCCACCCTTCTCCCCCTCCTCCCACCCTTCTCCCCCTCCCCCCACTCCTCTCCCCCTCCCTCTCGACATTATTTTCTGATTAGAAACTGGAGACTTCATAAACACTTCAATATTTAAGAAGTCTAAGCCTGTAGCAAGCAAAGGACCTTGACAGATTGCCTCAGAATCAACACGGAAATGGATGTGGTTAAATGACAAATATGCCTGAAGAGTCCTTAAGTGTTGATCATTTATTAATTTTCTACGAAGAAAAGTGACATTATTTTCAAGCCGTTGACATGAAAACTACCAGTATTCTATCCATAAATTTGTTATTTCCCTCTATCCCCATCCCTGGAAGGATTGAAAACTACCCTCACCTAAGACTTTTAATTCAAAACTCTCCTTTTAAAAGCAAATTGATTTACAACACATGTAGATTAGTTATAGCCATTTTGGAGTGTGTGTGATAAATTTTTGCCTTTGTCACAAGTGCCCATTACAAACATCTAGCCTTGGCTGAGGCCGACAGTCAGGCATGGGTACTGCTCACAACCCTGCATTGGTCCTTGCAGTTATCACACTGCAGCCACCCCTCTAGGGAGATAAAGTTTTGTGCCCTGCACTTCAGCAGCAGTATTGGGCCAAGTTTTCCTTATTCCTATCAGCCTCTGGACTTGCTGATCCTCACTGAGGATCTTTCCCTGCCCCTCCCTCTGACCTCTTTCTCACAGACTCTCATCTACAGGATGGTTTCCATCTTCCACTGTTTGAGCATTGCTCTCCACACATCCAGTTTTGCAGGAAAAGGTAACTGTCCATCCCATCCAACTCAGGGTGCTGACCAGACTCCAGAAGATCTGGAACTTCTCACTTCTCTTCTGCATCACAAAGTCTTGGAGGTTCCAGGAAACCTCCTAAGTTTAATCGACTTTGTGACCTTTAGCGAGCTTGAACACAGGCGTTCCTAACACTTGGAATTGTTTCCATCTCTTCCCTAAACTAGGCATGCCTCAGGCAGGGGGATAAGACCACTTCTGCCTGTCATTTCAAATTTGACCCAAATTTTACAGCCTGAAAAACTCATTTATCTTCTCAAATCTGACAACAGCACTCTCTCAATGATATATCCATTGCTGTCCCCAGTTTAGAACTTTCGATTTTGGCATCCCTACACAACCTTCTCAAATGAGTTGGCAGACAGTTTGGGACCCACTCTACCTGTAATACTCCCCCACCCCCTGTCGAGCTCAGTTTAACCTCTCTCACACCTGTTACTTAGTCTATATTCACAACTAGAGCCAGAGTAGGAACAATGAAGCTCAAAAGAAAACTGATGATAAAATTATGTTGGGTACCAATGCCCATTGTTTCTACTGATCTCCAAGCCTGCTTCCCTTAATTGAGAGAGGATATTGTTTTTGTTTGGGGGACTCTTTACCTTATGCCTCTGGGCTATTTCATTTCTGCCCCACCAAGCATGGATACCCTTGTTTTTACTTCTGTTTTTCAATTACTCCTTAATCTTTTCAGGTTCCCTGTCCTACACACACACACACACACACACACACACACACACACACACACACACTGCTTACGGAGATATAGACCACTATGTAAAGTATTACAGGAGTCCAATGTCTTTTGAGCATCGATAATACTTGGAAATTCTCATGCTCATGTATTACTAAAAAGCTGACTCTGGATAGGGGATTTGTCCTGCCTGCTTCAGACCCTCGCATGTTTATCTCAAAGTTTTCTCCAAAGCCTCTAGGGTGATTAGACTGGTCCCGGGACTCTGTGTCAGTGAAAGCATAAAATCAAAACATTATCGACTTTAGAAAGTATGGACTGAGATAAGCTAAGAGGTAAACTATTTCCAATAGAGGCTTCTATTATTTATACCAGGAGATAAACCCAGGACAGAAGCAACAAATGCATTTTGTTGTTGTTTTTTTTCTCATAATATTTTAATTCTTTGATGATATTTATATATAAATGTGAAAAATGGCTCAGTGAAATTTCAGATGTCTAGCTCGCTTTTTCTTGGTTCTCTTTACAAAATGTTCATTTACGGTCATGGATATCTTTAAAGTTATTGTTAAAATGTATATGTTTCTTCTCCCAGGATCTGTAGGTCATTTGGGGAGTCATTTAAAAAAGACTGTAAAATTCAAAACCAAAGTTTAACTTAAAGCAGGTAATAGTAATTTGCTACAACATTCCTTGCATAAATTCCTAAGGTTATGATGGTTTACTCATGCTAGTAAAATCTAGCATAAAGATGTATGTCTAATCACTTATGTCTTTGCTAACTTTGCTAAACTTTAGCTACTTGGAAAAGAATAGTTTAAACAACTATGACTTTTGTAAAAGTACAGTACAAAAATTGAAAAAAAGATGAGGTTCCCAGTTCTCCATTAACTCCATTAAAGTTTATTTTGATGCTCAAGAAACCTCAATTCAAAATTGTAATTTTGAGGCTCAAAATTTTAATAGGAAAAAATTTAAAAAAATCCTAATCTTATGAGAGTTACTAACTTATTGCAAACTATAATTAAGACATGCAAGTTTGTGGTCAATAGTCTTTTAAATTGTCAAATTATTTAATGTGCTCAGACCTACGTTAGTAGTCATGCTAAGTACTATGCAATTTAGTTACAGAGGCAAACTTGGAGGCAAAGACCAACTCAAATTTCCCATTATATAGTCTTCTCTATAGGTTACCAAGGTTAAACTTAAAACAAGTAATTCACAATAAGTTTAAGATAAAGTTTATTTAGTATACAATAGCATTCAAAATCAGATGTATTTAAAATGCCTTGGTTTTAAAAATATTAATGCTTGAACTGACTGGACTAAAACTATAATACGCTTTCATGGCAGGACATTTCAAGATCCAGGTTGTGACCTTTTTCCTTGGATGGCATACAGCTTCACCACAATAAATTACATGCTAACCTACTAACCTTATTACAGGATAAGGATGCACAAGAATAGAAGAGCCATCAGAACTCTGTTGCTTCTTTCTCTGGCTATGTATGTCTAACCTGTTCTTGCTGTATAGGACAAAACAAGAAAAGAATCAAGGAAGCAACCAAAAAAAACCCCACAAATAAACAAACAAAATAACAACAACTATCCTCATCTTTATTTATCGATAAAATGATTTTATTCTTTTGTCTGAAATGACAGGAGAATAGATTATTTAGCCCAGTGGAGGACTTATTGTCTATACTAATAACCTAAATGTCTTAAACAACAGAAGGCAAATAGGAGTTACACTTCCCTCAGTGTCTCCAATAATGATGTATGAGGATACTGTGAAGAACAGACCCTCTAACCTAAGTCTAACACCTGATATGAGCCCTGCATACTAGTCCGAATGGCCATGCCATTTATCCAGGATTTTAATTCTTCCTCTTAACGGAAGCAAATTCTGGTACACATACCCTAACTAACCATGTTTGCTGATTAAGAGTGGTTCTCAGATAGTCTGTAATCAAATTGCAGTTTTAGGTAACTATTTTGACTACCCAAATCTTGTCTTTGGAAATGTTGCTAGACAGTACTATAAAAATATCTCAGTAGAATCCTGTTTCTCTTTTAAATTTGCAATTAGATGTTTAATTTAACAAATTTCTTTCGCAATGCTTCCAGGTGCTTATTCCTTTTGCAGGAATCTGATGTAATGAACTGCTGTTACAATTACCTTATCCTTCTTCAAAACTATGGTACATGGCAAGGCCTGTTGTGCAAATATATTTAGTGTTACTAAGCAAAACTTATGTCAACATTGTCTCTTAATGTTCCCTACAGGTTGTATTGTTATTACCTCCTGACTTTTGCTCTGGAACTATGACCTCTGTTTCATTTTGGTCACTTGGTTGTCCCCTCCTCTAAGGCACTTTAACTGCACCTGCCCTTTCTACATTATACATTTGTCAGCTGAAGGGGGATCTAAGCAATCTGACTTATCTCTCTTATTGCCACTCTGGGTATTGTTTTCAGAACAGAACCAAGATAACTGGACTAAAAGCTTTTCTACATAAAGAAACCTTGGTCTCACCAGCTACCAAAACTTTAGAGAAATTTCAGATCAACTCAATTTTTGACTGCCACAGTAATCTATGACTAGATCTGACTGCTACTAAAGATGGGATTTATGTCCTTTTCAACAAGCTATGCCTTTTCCACACTATCAATTCCTAACTGGTTTGAGATGAGGACCAAAGATACAAGAAACTGACACAACTTGAACAAGGCTTTTTCTAAGTATGGGCATTCAGTTGCCTCCCACTCTGGTTCCTCCCCTGGATCATTTTTTTTTCTCCTTACTGCTGAAAAAGGCATCTGTGCTTTCCTCAAGGGAAGAATGCTATTTTAATGAAAACCAATCAAACTTAGAATAGGAAAATGTGGAACAATCATTAAAAAGAATCAGAGAATGGGTTGATAATAGGTTACAGAAGGATAACATTGGCTTGGGGACTATGAACTGCCCCCTTGGATAGTCCAGTCATTATAGTTGCACTTACTTTATTCTTTGGTCACTGTCATTATTTTAAACTGTCTCACCAAGCTCCTCCCATAAAGACTACAATTTTCACGACCTAGATATTCACTGAATTCTTCCTGTCTGAAATCTAGCCGTGCCTAGGTAGCTTGGAAGCAGGCTCAAAATGTTCCTTCCACTGTTGAGACCGTATCCTCTGTCTAGCAGTAAGCATCATCCTGAAACTACGAGACCCTCATCTTTTCTTTTATTTTTCCAGAGTGGGATATGTTGGATAAGACTCATACGACAAGGAATTGACTCAGTCTGTAATGGTCAACAGCTCATAGCCATGAAGAATGGTTCATCTCTAGCCTGACTATTCTACTCTATTTTTAGGAACAGCATGTTTTGGTATGAAAAACAACACACCCTGTTCACAGTCAAATCACACATACAAAAAAGTAAATAGCTCTAAATTTTGTTTGGCTCACATACACACCTTCTAGGTCTTGTAAATGCTCTCAACTTCTTTGTGTGGAAATGTTGTAGCCCTTTAATATCCCAATAAAGAAAGCAGTCTCAGCCTGTTGAGATTGAGCTTGTGTGCTTGCTTCTCTGTCTCATTTTTTTCAGGTCTGATTTCTTATTTTTAAGCCCCCTTTCCTTTTCTCTCACATTTATCTGATTACATGGTTATAGGGCCAGAACAATCCTGCAATATCTGCACCAGATTTAGTGTAATCTATTATGAACATATGCCAAGATACATTGTAGCATCATTCATTTAACTAATGTTCATAATAATTATTGAATAAATATTTCCTGGCACTGTGCTGTTCTCCTCATTTCTGAGCAAGCATTATAAACCCTGGGCTTTGAAGAGGGCTCAGTGAAATGTTTCTATGCTCACCATGCAACAGCTTGGATCATCAGCACTCATGTGAAATGACTGGCATAGTGGTAGATGCCAGAAATCCTAGCACAGAGGAGATAAACGAGAATCCCCAGAGCTTCTGGTCAAGTAGATTTCTTAAGGTGGTGTTTCCAGGTTGAATGAGAGACACTGCCTCAATCAAATAAACGAGTGGTGGAAGAGGACACTCATCCTAGAGCTCTGATCTCCAAGTGCACGCACACACATAGGCACTCGCCTACGACCTCAAACAAATGCATATACCACAAGGACACAAAAAAATTAAAGTAAAAGAGTTAATTAAAAAGCATTACACTACATATTCTGATTATATATTTCTTGATTTTCCAAAAAAACTTTTGAAATTCAAATATAATTACATCATTTCCCATTTCTTTCAGCACTTGACAGTTTTTATGCAACCTCTCTTGCTCTCTCTCAAACTTATGGCCTCTGTTTATATATATATTTAAACATGTCAATACACCATGAGCAATTGTAACTTATATGTACATGATTTTAAGGTTGATACCTTGACATTGTATAACTTATTAGGGGATCTTCCATGAAGAAGACTATTTCTGTTACATAATCTTTTTTTTAAATGTGCATTGGTGTTTTCTCTTCATGCACATTTGGGTGAGTGTGTCTGATCCCCTGGAACTTAGATATAGGCAGTTGTGAGCTGCCACATGGGTCCTGGGAATTGAATTGAGGTCGTCTAGAATAACAACCACTCCTCTTAAATGATGAGACATCTCTGCAGGTCCAGCTGTCAGTATTCTTTAGTTGCCCATAGCTGTTTGTTTAGGTTTGGAGCCCCTTGAGATTTCCCACTTCTGTGCTAGCATATCTATTGTGCTTGTCCTTTTCAGTTCTTCTTTTTGCAGTTAATTTGATGAGACTTCATGAGTATGGCTTTCCTGACATTTCTATAGGAAAAAAATCTCACTGGAGACTTTCTACCATTCCAGTTCTTACAAACTTTCTGCCCCCATCTTCCACAATGGGCCCAAGGAACTAGAGTTGCGTTATATTTGTATCAGTTGGTGCTGGGTACAAAAGGATCACTTGCTCTGTAGTTACTATTGCTGTACAAGGACCACATGACCAAAGCAGCTTTCATAAATGAGAACATTTAGCTGAAAGTGTGTTTACAGTTTTAGAGGGCTAGTCAATGATCATCCTGGTGGAGAGCAAACAGGCATGTTATTAAAACAGTAGCTGAGATCTTTACATCCTGATCTGCTGGAAACACATGCAGAAAGAGAGTGGGAGACTGGGCCTGACATGGGCCTTTGAGACTTCATCCAACAAGCCAACATCGATTCCAACAAAGCTACAACTCCTAACTTTTCCCAAGAGTTCTACTTCCTAGAGACTGAACAGTTAAATGTATAAGCCTTCTGGGGGACTTTCTCATTCAAACTACCACAAAAGATGATAAGAGAATTTTCAGTCTGTATCTATCTCATAGATCCAATAGTGAATGTGTTTGTTGAAGGGGGTTCCTTCCATGTATCCCCAAGGTCCATGGTAAAAGTGCTTGACAAACATTTTTCTTTATAATTTTTGTACGTTCAGAATGAACCTGGGAGGGGACAGTTTCTGCACAATACAGTTCCACAGTACTTCTTCTTCACTTAATACAGTTTTAGCCCAGTGATTTCTATAATGACTTTAAGCTACAAAGTAAACACTGTATAATAAATTCCTACAACACTAATATTAAAATGAAATATCCACAATTTTTAAAAGTAATAACCAAACTGCTGTGAATGTGACTTCCAATCTGGGTATGACTCAAACCTTTTTATCATAGCTTTTGAAAAAATTACCTACAGCTTTTAATTCAAAATATGAGTGATTCACATTATCCAAATAAGGAGTGGCCTATTATAGAGTGCTGGGTGATGATGTGGGATGTCCTTCTGTATATGTGCTGCTTTTATTGGTTGATGAATAAAGCTTTTTTGGGAAATGGCTTAGCAGAATGGAGTCAAGTGGGAATATGAACAGAGAAATATAGAGAGAGTAGGCAGAGTCAAAGAGATGTCATGCAGCTGTTGAAGGAGTCAGACGCTGGAACCTTATCCAGTAGGCCATACTCATGGCGATACACAGATTAAGAGTAATGAATAATTTAAGATATAAGAGTTAGCTAGATATATGCCTAAGGTATTGGCCAAGCAGTGTTGTAATATGTACAGCTGGGGAATGAACGAGCAGTATCTACTTACAAAATGGTGCCCACCATCTTGGGGTATGGATCCACATAAGACCTAAAAAAACTTGAGAAAAAAAGAGGGCTTCTAGATCCACAAAAATGGGAGCCAAGCACAGTTTCTTAGTAGTTACATTTTTTTCAGATAGACTCTGTTTATTGGAGGCCAGCAGAGCTGTGACTCCTTCAAGAGAAGGTTTCCTGACTAACCATTAGCAGCAAAAATTGCTTGGCTTGTCTGAGAGATAGCTTCCTGGTTTGTGCTGGAGGTACTAACGCTGAAACTTTTAGGAGGTCCTGAATTATAGGGGTTTGTGAGCAGCATGATACTAGATGTTTAATGGTGTCAAGACCATTATCCTTGGAACTGAGGTAGTGAGCATAGTTTGTTGAGGTGAAGAACGTATCTCTACCATGTTGAATGGAGTGGAGCCAACATTCAGGGCCATGGAGTTGGTTCTAGCCATGCCTGCTTAGCATTTAGAAGAAAAATGCACTCTTTTTCAGAAAATGATTACATATATGGAGTAAAGGGAGATGCAGAAAAAAATAAACCTCTGAATGGGTTACAATATGTTTAAAAAAACATACATAGGCTTGGGAGAAAAAGGAAAACTAGTATAGACAGTTATAGAAAGAAATAGTTTTAAAAATAAAGCCAAGTCTTTAAGGGGATGGTAAAATCTAAAAGAGTACATACAGTCATAGATGAAAGGAGTACAGAAAAATAAGCCACATAAAATGGAATATAAAAAGAGAGTCTGGATTATGTACATTATTGTGTTTTCTTTGAATTTTTTGACTGCAGAGAGGCATTTGATTCTGGAGGCTGCTAAGCTAAGCCAAAATAAAGGTATCTTGACTTCAAAACTTGAGTCTAAGGGCATGTTACTTTGGAAAAGTGGCTCTACTTTTGTTTCCACAGAGTATGAGAATGTGTGGGTTCCTTACAGGATAATGAGGTTTGATCTAATATGACACCCTGAAAGGTTTCTATAAACCTTAAAAATATGTCATCCAACAAACAGCAGGAAACAATTTGGAGAAAACTCTGTCCAAGTTCACAAAATAATTGTTTATAAATGTTTGTTTTCATTTAATGGGGATTGGGTATAAGTGATTAACGGTCACAGTCAATTTGTAAATAAAACTAATAAGGGGGATATGATATTGAAATAAATACTTTACACTGGTGTGGAGTTTGGACTGTTTATACAAATTTAAGGTCAATTTGTTATACTTTATATATATGTATGTATGTATTCAATTATGTGTATATACATATATACACACATATTTTACTACTCTTGTTTATGCAGCTCATCTAAAAATGTAATGCTTATTAAAAATTGCAGATTAATAGGTAGTCGTTTATAATAGTTAAACTTGTAATCATATTAGTTAGGTTTTCTAGACATATAGAGATGTATTTCAGATGGATAGGTATTCTTCAAATCTTTCAAAGATCTACAGAATATGGCATTTAAAACATTTTAAGAACTTAGACTTTTCTCAACAATGAGACATGTCTGTTTATGTCAGCACCCATTACTTCAAGAGGATGATGGGCATCAAAGAAGCTCTTTATGGAGTTTGTTAGCCATTTGGGCAAGAAATTACTCTTGTCTGAACTACTTGAAGGTATGCTATATAACTCGAGCCACAGAAAATAACTGCTGAACTTGCCTTAAAATGGTGAGATAGTCCTTTAGGTTTTCTGTTTCATGAAAAAACCTGCTAGACATTCTGCAGGACACAGAGAAAATGACTGACAAACTGATAATATAGGTGAAACAGCCTTTCAAATTTCCTGCTTCTTGGAAAAGTCTTCAAGACACTATTGGCCAGTAGGCTGAATATGGGTGTTCCAAAGTTATAAAAGAACTTTGTGTGACTTTCCAGGCAACAGGAAGTCTCTGTCAATTCTAGAGTTTTGGAAGTTGATTACAATGCACTTCCTCTTTACTTAGGTAATATTATATCCTCCTGGAGTTTTAATGGAGTTGAAGACAAATAGTTATGATTTCCCTTATTTATGATAAAAGATAAAATAGATGTGAAACTTTAGACTCACAAAAATAAAATAGATGATAGAATATTTTCCTCAATTTTGCCAGATAGAAATAGACTAAATATTGTAACCACAATTCTTGCTTGATTCCTGTTTTCTCACATGTAATTTTAGTATATTAAATTTAAAACCATCATTTTTATTTAGACAGAAAAGGGAGGATTATTTGAGATGTTCTTCTGTATATGTGCTGCTTTTATTGGTTGATGAATAAAGCTATTTTGGCCAATGGCTTAGCCAAGTACAACCAAGTGGGAAATCCATAAAAGATATATAGAGAGAGTAGGGGGAGTCTAAGGGATTCCATGTAGATGCTAAAGGAGAAAGATTCCTACTGGTAGGCCACAGCTTGTGGTATTCGGAGTCTCTGTGTATTTTCCATCTTTATGTGGCTTTATTTTAAACTCTACTTTCTTTATTTTTATTTTTTATTTTTGAGTTTATGAGACAGAATTTCTCTGTGTATCATTGGAGATCCTAGAACTCACTCTGTATACCAGGCTGTCCTTGAAATCACAGAGATCCACCTGCCTCTGCCTCCCAAGTGTGTGCGACCATACCCAACTTTTTTCTTTCTTTCTTTCTTTCTTTCTTTCTTTCTTTCTTTCTGGGACTTTATCATTTTTCTTTTCTGTCCCAAGCATATATATACACACATATATATATATATATATATATATATATATATATTAAAAACACTATAACCATTTAATGTTTTATTTTGATTTTTTTGGTCTAAATTTATCTTTACTATATATCTCTTGTTTTATGACCACGTGAGTCTTTAATTTGCTAAGCAATATGGCTAGGATTAAAGCTATGGCTTTGATGGCTGGGACCACCCCATTTCTTAGCTTTCTGAGAATTTAGCATCATGGTAGAGGTACTAGTGGGAGCTATGTTTATTGCCACAATTCTATGGAGTTTCAAGGTCCCTGCCATCACCAAGAAACATGCTGTCAGCTAGTCATAAACACCATTTAAATGTTTGGTGGCAGGGCCTCTTAAAAGAGCTGCAAAGATTTTGCAGCTAAAATGAGTCAGGAAGCATCTCTTAAATGAGGTGAGCTTGCCTCTATCAAACAGATCTCATCCTAGATAATGCTGCTACCAAGAAGCCATACTTAATTCTATTCTTTTGTGTTTAAATTCACTTCCCAAGCTCTCTCAAATTCTATGTTGATGTAGTTGCTCATTTTGTTGCCATTTGTTGACAGAGGCTCCTGTCCTGCCTGGTCATGCAGTCGTTTGGTCCCAAAGAAACATCATACCAGAGAGTAAGAACTTAAGCAATGAACAAATCTAGAATACTGAAAAACAAAATTGTAGACCAATGAAATACAGTAGAGGACCCAGAAATAACAAGCCTATATGTAGATAACCACCTAATTTTTGAATTTTCATATGAGGTTTCCATGTATGCAAGTTAAAATAACTAAACTAGACATAATCCTGTGTATATAAAATTTCATTAAAAATCAGTGAATTAAAAAATTCTAATTTGAAAGAAGAAATATATTAAAAAATCAATTAATTACAAAACATAATTTAAAAAATAGATTCATATAAATAATAAGATCTTTGATACATTTTGAATTTATTATGTCCATGTTGGGAGATATGAAGCTTATTGCATTCTCCTGCAGGTGGGTTGCCAGTCTTCCCACCATCATTGGTTGCACAGTCTGCATTTTTCCCTAGTCTAACTTATTGATGTTTTTTTTTTTCAAAAAAAGAAAGAAAAAAAATCTGGTTCTGTTTTAGAGAATAGAAGAAAATTGAACTCTCTCTGCTCAGAGTATAGTTACTTCAAATAAATACTGCCAAACAGAATATTCCTTTTGATACAACTTCACTTACATAGTCTTTCGCAATCCAGAGATTCTCCTGGTATTTGATCAAAGGGAAATATCTTGCTGGAGGAACTGTTGGCTGCTGTTGGTCACTGTGCACATAGCAAGCTGAAGGAATTCTGGACCCAGGGTCTGTTTTGCATGAGACTTTGTAGACTAATTGAAAACAAGTGAAGTTCGGATTGAGTGCACATATTTTTAAATCACAGATATAAACAAAAAAGCACACAGAAGTGTAGTTTCAGATGAATATTATTAAGTACCTTTAGTCTCAAAAATAAGATCAATAGAGTAATGGTTCTCTTCAAAACTATGGAAAGGCAGAAACACACCAAAGCTTGTTAATGTGCAGGGAAGGCCTTTGGTGTCCACTGGGCTCCTGCACATGCCGCAACCCAGTCCAGCACTCATTATCATTCACATGTCACAGAACACCACACCAAACTGCTGATCTGACCTTCTGTGAAATGTTGATAGTGAAATCCCCAATCAAGTTTGTCATGAGAAAACCCCTGCCATGAAAGGAATGAAGTCACCTGATCAAGTCACCTGACGCTACCTAGTCTGCACTGAGTTTCTCCTGCCTTTACCTTTCTGCTCCATCTGGCTGAAGCTGTAAACTAGGTGTTCTGTCTTGCTTAGGGGAACAATTGTTTTCAGACTGAGGGGCTTTCTGATTCATTAATTGCCAAGAAAAGTCAATCAATCAGGTTATGCAATAAGATATACTGAAGTTGTATCTTTCCACTACACTACACTACGATGTGGAAATCAAGCTTGTGATGAGTTTAAAGGATTGAGTAAATAAGACATGAATAGGCAGTTATTGTTTGGGTAGAGGTACTTCAGTTTGTTATAAATGCTTTATGCTTGGAAACAAAATCTGATTATTGAAAGTAATCTAATCAAACATTCTTTGAATGACTTGCAAATGTTTTTTCCTATAATGAATGAAACATTACCATTTTGGTATCAATTTTTTTATATGACTTTTGCTTGACAATCAATTGTCACATCATAGAGGCAACTTTGACTTAGTTTCCTGTACCCAATGCTGAGAGTGAGCATCTGTGTTTCACCCACAGGTACTGTTTCTACTATGACACATATGTACTATAAAATGGCTCTTGATTCCATAACCAAAGTTATTTCAGTTTTCAGGAAAGGATAATATTTTATAATTTTAAAGAGCATGCCATATAAATATTTCAAGATGATGACATATGGTGCCAGACTTTTACATAATCAGCCCCAAGATAGGATAAACCAGTCATGTGTAACCAGCAGATGTGTGCTTACAACAAACACACTTTGGAAGCCTCTGCCTCCCACAAGATGCTCAGGGATTAGATATTTGCAGACATTGGCTTGCATTTGTAATCGCAGCCAGAATGACAATCATGGCCGACAGAATGTTTTTAAAGAACTTAATCTTCGTAAAATGTCAGACTGTACCTTTTCACGTGTTCAGCAGGAACATTCGTACTGTGTACAATATTCGAGTGTTAAAAACAGAACGAGGAAGAAATGAGATACCAGCCTAAAGCTGGCTGCCAGGATCATTGTCCACTTTGACCTTAATTTAGTGGCAGTGAAAATCTGACAGACACCGGAAGTAAGCAATTGCTTGACATATTGGGAACATTTTGACTTGACAGAATTGAACAACAACAAAAATAACATTTTCTTTAATAATGTGCGTTGTCAGTGAACACAGATTGACACAGACCCATGAGGATTCTCTGTTCACTCAGGGCGATTTAGGGCAGTCCTGAATTCTGGCAGCAGTTTGATTGTTATAAGCCAACTACTCAGGTTTAGAAAATAAAACTGGCGAGTTCCCAAAAGAACATCCCCATTGTCTCAGTGTGTGGGTGCACCCCTCGCGGTCCTGAGTTCCTTGCTCGTGCTCTCTCTCCTGCTCCTGATTTGGACCTTGGGGTTGTAGTCCGGTGCTCCAATGTGGGACTCTGTCTCTGTCTCCTTTCATTGCCTGATGAAGGTTAATATCCAGGAGAATGACTATATGTTTTTCTTTGGGTTCACCTTCTTATTTAGCTTCTCTAGGATCACGAATTATAGGCTCAATGTCCTTTATTTATGGCTAGAAACCAAATATGAGTGAGTACATGCCATGTTCCTCTTTTTGGGTTTGGCTTACCTCACTCAGGAAGGCCTGCTGGACTGGGTCTGAAAAAGCATGGGATAAAACCGGACTTGCTGAACATAGCGGACAATGAGGACTGCTTCGAAGTCAAGAACAATGGCACTGGGTTTTGATCCTACTGCACGTCTGGCTTTGGGGGAGCCTAGGCTGTTTGGATGTTCACCTTACTAGAACTAGAAGGAGGTGGGAGGTCCTTGGACTCCCCACAGGGCAGGAAACCCAGTCTGCTCTTTGGGCTGATGAGAGAGGGGGAGTTGATTGGGGGAGGGGGAGGGATATGGTAGGCGGTGGTGGGGAAGAGTCAGAAATCTTTCATAAATAAATAAATAAATAAAACAAAAAAAAAGGAAAATAAAACTGGCATATTTGCAATAGTAACAGACAAACTTAGTATCCTGACTACCATAGTAGGCAAGATTTTTCTTGGTAGTGCCACTTCATAGTTGATACAGGAAACCAGGATGGCCAATCCTGACAAATGTGCCTAAGACTCCACTTTCCCTGGCCAGCTGTTCATTGCTCACCTCATAGATTCATCATAGTTTCCCAGAGGAGCCAGTCCCTTCCCCTAACTAAAACAGAGTTTATTTCAAAAAAGAATGGTGCAGACCTCTCCCAGCAACTTTCTGGTCATGTTGAAAACTGATAATTGCCTGACTGTGCTAAATTATTAAATATGCTTGAAAAAGTCTTGACCAGCAGTGTTATGGACATGTGGGACATCAAGTCCCATGTACTGCTAGTAGCCTTAAATTTTTCTTGTATTTTTTCCTCACAGTTTATGTGGTAAAGAAATTGTCAATGATAGCAATCCCTACAAGCAATCATGAGGAAGTCCCTTCCTAGACACCTGAAGACATTTGTGGTTTAGTAAATCCTGGTATGCTCAGACAATTTAATGACTGGAATCACTGTAAATGCAGGCACTTTCTGGGTCATGATTATGCTCAAATAAGACTTTTTAACTCATGCAACCGAAGATGCATCTTTTGAAAAATAACTTGAATTGTGAACAAAGCTTACCCACTGAATATAGTTTAATGTTTTCTTTTGCACAGTAATTGAAATATTCCTATTCTTCTCACACTTGGGGCTGATTCATACTTTATGAGACATCACCATGAAACAGCACATGTAAAAATAGAGCCACTTTCTTATAGTATGTTATTGATAAAAAGTATAGTAAAAAATTCAGAAAGAGATATATGTTATGAAGAGAAACATGAGGATACCAAGATGGCTCAGAGGGTAAAGTTGTTTGCCACCAAGCAGGAAGACCAGGGTTTACAAGCCAGGAGTCACATATTTGAAGGAGAAAACTGAGTCTTGCAAGTTTTTCTCTGGCATCCACATTCATGTATCACCCTCACACCACAAGCACATGCGATCACGGACACACAGACACACATAGACACAAAAACGCAACTAAATAAATGTAATGAGTTTACAAAAGAGAAAGATGGGGTTTGAGAGAGGACTCATTGATTAACAATGCAACTGCTAGAGGACATAGGTGTAGTTATAAGTATCCCCAAGACCACCCCCAACCCTGCAGTTCCAGGTTACCTAAAGTCTTAACTGGCCTCTGAAGTTGCCAATAACTCTTGTGTTTTACATACATCCATGCAGACAAAACAATGATATTCATAAAATAATAGTTTAACAAGAGAAAGATGTTTGTGAATGTACTTCAGGAGGGAATAGCATTAAAAACAGGACTTTAACTTTAGACATGTTTGTATTCTAAATATTTTCTAATATTTTAAATGAAATGGTTATTGCACTCCCAAAACGTAGGGAAATGCTACTAATGTATTAAAGCAAATGTTGTAAATGAAGTCTTTTTCTTTTGCAAAAAACAGGTGATTAAGTTTTTCCCAATGCTAATATCAAATTTAATTATAATGTCACATAAGAATAGATTGAAACAGACTTTGTAGATATTAATTTATTATTCATATTTCATTTGTTCTATATTCATCTAAAATTAGGAAATAAAATAAAGCTTTTCAACTTATTATAGTAGCAAAAACAGCATGCCAGCAGGCAATCTTATTGTTTAAGTATGGGCAGCATTTCACTGTAACCATGTTTATTCAGTGTACAAAAAAATTGTGGCATTATGAAAAACATTGTTAAATGCTTTTCAGTGTCCAACGATGAGAGATCTCACTAATGTGCTTTTCATTCTTTCATTGTAAGAGAATTACTATTTGTAGCCCTTAGACTTATCTATTGACTTGGACTCCATCATGATTTATTTCAAGGACTTTATTGGAAATATAAAAGATAGTAGCCAAACAAATTATTATTATTTCCAACATTTCTCTCTGATTACTTAAATGGAAATAAAGGAGATAATTTTAAACAAAATGTTTTCTTAAATGCAAACTCCTAGGTGACGATCATCCTGGGCTTTTTGTATTCTGGTAGAGTGGCACCCAATTATATTACACTTCCCCAAGGGCAAGAACTTTCTTATGTCTTTGGGTGAGTTATGGTGGTCGGTCTAAAACTCCTGCAGTATTCATTGCATACCCCATTACTATGTCATATTGATCACTTTTGTCTGTATTGTGTATAAGTTTATTTGGGATAACAGTAATTTAGAAATATTTCTGGCAAACTAGAATGGAAAAATCAATACAAAACTAGGTAAAATACACAGATCATCTCCCCTTTGTAATTAATTTAAAATGACTCAGTTGTTTTCATCTGCATTGTTTCCTAAGCTATTGTTTCCCCATATTTCGATACATTTGTGTAAAATTGGAATGGGATACTACAGGTTTTCTCTGATTTCTTAACTGCATTTCATGACATATGGGTTATTGGTGTATTAATTTATTTTCAGAGAATTTCTGGTAATGAATTATTTTATAAACATTGATAAATCTTTCCCTAGTGATCAATTGATACACAATTTTAAAATCTCCACTTTTTTGCTGCTCCTGAGGGTGAATGTAGGCATGCAGTAGCTCATTCATCTTGCTAACTAGTGGAGGCACATCACTGCTAGAATGTTAAGTGATCAATTCTTCAGCATGACCAAAGGAAAGAGTGAGATAGAATTTTCCTCTTTTGACGGTTTACATTCTCTCCAGTGTGGTAATAAAGTAGTACCTGTCCTCTGGACTTCCTCGGAAGAATGTAGTGGACTTTGGCATTCTGAGAAGAATGTTGGAGAAGACATATAAATATATTAGAACATACTTTGTGAACTATGTTTTGGTTTAGAAGAGAAGAGTGGTGTTTAAAATTAGATAATGATATGATAAACCACTTGCATAAAATAATAACTTGTGGAAGCATTGCACAATCAACACAGAGGGAGTGGCCTAAACAAACATAAGACAGTAGGATTTTATAGTAAGGGCAACATTTTGAGTGTGTTTTAGCCTAAAGTAAGCTATTCAGAAATTCCATTGGCTTCCCATTGTTAGAAAGTCATCAGTATAGTTATTTCACATATGCGATTGTCCCTCCGTTTCACTTGGGACACACATATTGCCAGCATAAGAAAAAAATAATTAAAATTGCTCATATAAAACATTCTTATTTCAAGTGGTAACACTTAGATTTGATGACTTAAGTAGAGTCTCACACAACTGAATAGGAAAGCATGGGGACATTAAATGGGAGAAAAGCAGGGTGTCTATGAACTTTAATGACTAAATGTTGCTTTATCCTGCCTTATGGAGACTCACATACCAAAATGATATTGCAGGCATTTTCTTGTGTTTAGTAACTGAATCTTATTTGATATAAAATGTATATTTTTATGATTTTTCTGAGAGAATGGGTTTACAAACCAGGGAGTATTTGATTTAATTTCACAAAGTAGAACAAAAGACAGATGGATTTTATTAACTTTTAAAAAGTAGTTGTAATGTAAGAGAAAAATTGAGTTGTGCATGTTTATTTTACAGTTAACAAATCTAATATATTCTCACATAATGTATTCTTTTTTTCTTTTCTGATGTTTGCTTATACAACCATATGATAAAAAGTAATTATCTGAAAAATGTTAAACAATATTTCTAACAATAAACACACATACTCATATACACTCCCTACCACACATAAAGTAAATGCCAGAGGATAAACCAACCTAAGAAAAACAAAGATTTCTACAAAGATAATGTATTTCTTAAACTACAGCAAAAAATTGAAGGAGGCATTAAGTTACCATCACACCCAACTTCAAGTTATGCTACAGAGCAATAGTAATAAAAAACACATGTGCTAACACAAAACTAGACATATCGATCAATAAAACAAAATAGTGGGCCTAGATATAACTCTATTCAACTCCAGTTACTTAATCTTTGAAACACAGTTGATAAGAATTGGCAGGTGGACCAAATCTGCAACCACCCATGTCTAGAACCAGGATTATGTGTTGACACACCCTAACATCCACCCTATCTGTGATCTGTTGGAGTATGGGGGTGGGGATTAAGGGGTAGTGTCAGTCCTTGGGACCAAGAGCTGCAGGATAAGGGCAGCACCGGATGTCCAGGAAGAGTTCCAGTGAGGGCCCAGCATTGATGGCATAGCAGAGACCAGGATCCTCCAAACAGACCAAAGGTTCTTTGCAGTGACTGCCTGCATGTAAAAATGTATGAATAAAAGGGTTTACTTCATGATCCACTGTGTCACAATGCAGATTCCATGACAAGATTCCCCATTTTTCATTTTTTTTTAATTTTCCTTGTTCTCTTAAATTTTAGTTTTGGGGAAAGGAGGGAGATGGGTGGCATTGGAGGCATCAAGTGAAAGACACTACAAATAGATAAAAGCAATATTCAAAAGATTATACACTGAGGGAAAAGAGGTAGCATATTCAAAAATTAGTGCCTGGAAAACTAATTTCATCATTCAGAGAAATAAAAATAGAGCTAAAGATATACAGATTAATAAAAATGCCTTAAATTCATATAAGAGTTAGCCATTAAGAAGCTAGAGCTAATGGACCAAGCAGTGTTTTAATTAGTACAATTTCTGTGTGGTTATTTCGGTTCTGGGCAGCCGGGATGAACAAGAAGCTCCCTCTAACATCTATACTTCTCACCTTGCACAAAAAAAAAAATAACAACCGAAGATGAAATGAAGGATATTCATACTGACCTGATGCCCTGATTCTGCTAGAAGAAAAAGTTGTATTTGTTTCAATTTATAGGCATAGACATTCTAAATAAAACTACCACAGACAAGACCATAATATCAACAATGTACAGTTGGAATCTTGTGAAATGAAACAGTTCTGTGCAGTAAATGTAACCTTTCTTGAGAAGGCAATACACACAAGAGAAATAATTTGTGCTAGCTATACAACTGACAGAAAATTTGTGTATAGAACATACCAGTAGTTAAAGATCTGAACAATAAGCAAACAAATGACCCAATTAAAAATGGGCCATGGCTAGGAAGGTGAACATCTAAACTGGCTAGACATGGATGGAGGGCGGCAGACGTAGGACTTTCCACAGGCAGGGAACCCTGACTGCTCTTTGGACTGGAGAGGGAGGGGGAGAGAAGTTTGGGGGGAGGGGGAGAAGGGTGGGAGTAGGGGAGGGAAATGGGAGTTTGGGAGGAGGCAGATACTTTTTTTTCCTTTTCTCAATAAAAAAAATTAATAAAAAATAAAAATAAATGAAAAAAAATGGGCCATGGAACTGTATAAGAAGTTCTTAAGAGTGGAAATATGAATGACTTGTGAGCAATTTGAAAGTCTTCCACATTGTTACTCAACTGAGAAATGTACATTAAACATGCTTTGGGATTTTATATCACCATAGTCATAAAGACTGACAGAGAGACCAAAAGTGCTGGTGTGGATATGGAGAAAAGTATGAATTGGTAAAGTTTCTTTGGACATCACTATATCTCCCACATGACCCTACTGTACTGCTCCTTTCCAGAAACTCAAAGGTTTTATACTTTACTATAGATATATTTGCACATCCAAGTTTACAACTACTCTATTCTCAATACCTAGAAAATTGAATAAATAAACCTAGAAGTCCCTTAACTTCTGAATCAATAGTAAAAATGTGGCTTCTAAAAACAATGGAATTTTTTTTCCAGCTGTGAACATAAATGAAAGCATAAAATTTGCAAGTTAATGGATGGAGCTAGAAAGACTTACTTTGGATGAGACCACACAGATCTGAAAAGACAAATGCCACACAATGTTTCTCTATTGTGGGGTCTCGCTTTGAATATGTTTTAGTGTGTTTAACTTGTAGTACATGTGGAAGCTAGGAACTTCCAAGGAATCATTGCAGAGTGAAAGGCATATTGTGAAGGTAGGTTGTAGAATGCTAGTGAAATGAAAGACAGGGACATTCCTGGAGGCACAAAGTTTGGAGCAAGCAGACAATGATGACCATGATGAAAAGTGACATAAGAAGTCGATCTTGAATTGACCAGTAACCCCATCTTTGTTGATTAGATTTCATTGTTCTGGAAAGCGCTGGGCAGGTAACTAGAGGGAGGGAGAGAAAAAGATAGCTTTATCTAGTTTCTGGCTCTGCATACCATAATACTGACCTCCTAGGCAAGATATGTCCACTACTGGAATAGTGGCTGAACTGTTGAAGGTAACCAACTGCTCTCCTGATTGGATCTGAGGCCAGTTCAAGAAGAGAGAATACATGCCTAGTAATGTAAAGATTGTTAAAATTTATGAGAAAGAAAGTCATATGACCAAGGGGTAAGGCTGTCCATGTTTTTCAAAATGATCATGCGGTCCAACCTGCCTTTTCAATATTTATCTTTATATCCTTAGGTTTGTGCTATTTTCAACATTTATCTGAGAAATTTCTCATTGCTACGGTTTAATGCAGACTCATCATTTTCAAAGTGCTGAGAATAATCAAGTTTGTATATTTAACCTTAGATAGAGCATCTATATTAAAGCACCCCAAACTCTCACAAGGCTCAGGATATAGAGGAAGGGGCATGGGAAGAGTAGAAGAATCATAGGATGGAAAATTGTGTAAGCCTCTGGACATGACAAGACTGCTCCCACAGAAACTGGGATTGTCTACACAAGACCTGAATAAGATGAAAGCAGTTAAAAATTTCAGCATAGACAAGAGGGAGAATGCCGAGATCCCTATCCCTAGCCAAGAACTTATTGACAGTTTATGACTAAAAGGTGAAGGAGTCACTATTTGAAGAATAGAGGAACTGATAGTCCCTACATGGCTACATGGCTCCACACCGATTACATAAAGATATTACTAATTGGATTATATTGGGTTAAATGTCAGATCAATAAACAAACAAATAATAGATAAATACAATTAAAGTAATGCACGGATTTGGGAGAACAATGGTGTGATTAGAAGTCAGTGGTGATAGATGAATATAACTGAGACACATATTCATGTAGAAATATTTTAAGATAATTATAGATGTTAGGGGCTAGAGATATGGAGATAAACAAATATGACTTATTGGTTAAGAGCATGTACTATTCCTTGAGAGGACCTGTTTTAGTTCTCAACACACATTTCAGGTAGTTAAGAAATGCCTGTATCCCTATTTCCAGGGGACATGACACCCTCTTATGTCTTCTAAGGAAAACTATACTCTTGTGCACATACTCACACATTCAAATACACATAAACATGCACACACAGAGAGAATATATCAAAAGAATCAAATAGTTTAAAAAGAATTATCAAATTGTTCTCTCTAATACATCTCTCACATTTAGTTATATTTCTTTATTACAATGCTTTATTTTAAAAATAACTTAATTTTTATTATATGCAATATTTTGGGGGATCTTGGGGGCTACCCTTTAGGTAATATTCAGTTTAGAATTACTATTTTTATACTTTATTTTTTTTAATTTATTTATTTATTAAGGATTTCTGCCTCGTCCCCACAACCGCTTCCCATTTCCCTCCCCCTCCCCCAATCAAGTCCCCCCCCCCCATCTGCTCGAAGAGCAATCAGGGTTCCCTGACCTGTGGGAAGCCCAAGGACTGCCCACCTCTATCCAGGTCTCGTAAGGTGAGCATTCAAACTGCCTAGGCTCCCACAAAGCCAGTACGTGCAGTAGGATCAAAAACCCACTGCAATTGTTCTTGAATTCTCAGTATTCCTCATTGTCCGCTATGTTCAGCTAGTCCGGATTTATCCCATGCTTTTTCAGACCTAGGCCAGCTGGCCTTGGTGAGATCCCAATAGAACATCCCCATTGTCTTAGTGTGTGGGTGCACCCCTCGTGGTCCTGAGTTCCTTGCTCGTGCTCCGTCTCCTTCTGCTCCTGATTTGGACCTTGAGATTTCTGTCCGGTGCTCCCGTGTGGGTCTCTGTCTCTGTCTCCTTTCATCGCCTGATGAAGGTTAATATTCCTGAGGATGCCTATGTGTTTGTCTTTGGATTCACCTTATTTAGCTTCTCTAGGAACTTGAATTATAGGCTCAATGTCCTTTATTTAAAAGAAAGTACTTTGAATTATTAAATACAGAGTGGACTATGGTCAAAAATTGATTTTGAATTTTATTTATATATCAGTACCCTAAGTATCACTTTTATTGTCTCCAATATAATACTAATATATTCATGGCTCTAAAATAGTGATTGGAATATTCGTCAAGTAGCTTAAAGAGTTATCTTGGAAAATGCCACGTTATTTCTAATTCCATTAAAAAGGGAGATTTATTGTTTCTGAATCTTAAAGAATAGCATGCAAAGGGTTTGAAAAAAAGTAAAAAACTTGTTTGTTGTTTGACTGATTAGTGTAATATTATAAGTTGTAATTCTAAAATGTGTCATTATAAATGAATAGTTTGCTTTTAATAAATGTTAAATAAAATAAAAAATTAAAAGTGAGTAAGTAAGGAGAATAGGAGTGGGAAAATGACTAAAATTCAGTATGTAAATCCACTAAACAGACAATAAAATTCAAAGCAATGTGAAACAATATGTAGACTTCATTTTCGGTGAGGTGTCTTTAGATGAGAGGATGGGGTGTTATTTTTTCCTTTCTCATTGCTACTTTGTACATTAATATGTGTTGTCTGGAGGTATCTGTCCTGCTCGGGTTCCTCGGTTGTTAAGTCCCAAAGAATCACACAGAGGTCTACATTAGTTATAAACTGATTGGCCTAGTAGCTCAAACTTCTTATTAACTCTTAAAACTTATTTTAGCCCATTATTCTTGTCTATGTTGGCCACATGGCTCAGAATCTTATTCAGCAAAGCAGTCACATCTTGTTTCTTCTGTGGCTGGGTCACAACTGCAGACTAGGACTTCCTTCTACCCAGAATTCTCCTGTTCTCATTGACCTGCCTCTACTTCCTGTCTGGTTGTCCCACCTATACTTCCTGCCTGGCTACTGGCCAACCAGTGTTTATTTAAAATATAATTGACAGAATACAGACCATTGTCCCACACCAAATATGTACTCTGAATATATCTCCATAAGGTGAAGTATAATTTAATGTAATTGTTTATGATATTCAGTAATTTTCATTTGAAAAATGCAAATATATAGTTCTTATTTGTTTTTTTGTTTATTTTTTTAGTTGTTGAAAAAAAAATTTCTGCCTCCTCCCCGTTTCCCATTTCCTTCCCCCTCCTCCCACATATGGCCCCCTCCCACCACTTCCCTTCCCTTCTCCCCTCCCCCTCACTCCATTCCCCCTCCCTCTCGACAATGAAGAGCAGTCCAGATTCCCTACCCTGTGGGAAGTCCAAGGTCCTCCCTCTTCTATCCAGGTCCAGGAAGGTGAGCATCCAAACAGGCTAGGCTCTCACAAAGCCAGTTCATGTATTAGGATCAAAACCTAGTGCCATTGTCCTTGGCTTCTCATCAGCTTTCATTGTCCGCCATGTTCAGAAAGTCCGGTTTCATCCCATGCTTATTCAGTCTGAGTCCCAGCTGGCCTTGGTGAGCTCCCAATAGATCAGTTCCACTGTCACGGTGGGTGGGTGCACCTCTCGTGGTCCTGACTTTCTTGCTCATGTTCTCCCTCCTTCTGCTCCTCATTTGGATCTTAAGAGCTCAGTACGGTCTCTGTCTCTATCTCCATCCATCACCAGATGATATAGTTCTTATTTGTTAAGTCCATGATTTGTAAAATCTCAAGGTTTCAAATATTTGGCATGGAGATCAAGTATATTTATAAATATATCCATTTGATACACACAGAATATTTGCTTTTCATCATCTCTGATTTTACCTTCATTTCTTTGTCCAGCTTTCTCCCTTTGGACACAAGCACACATACAACGAGAAGGAAGCCCTCACAGGATTATGAAAAGCACAAAAGAGTAATTGCTTAGGCTTCCAGCCCCCACTCACAGTATTGAAGATTGAGGGAAACAGGTGTCATCATTTACTGATCACGAGGCTTAAGACTAACAAACTCATACTTTCATGTTATAATTGAATATAACTTAGAGCAAATGAGTGCCTAAACACTAAATTGACCAAATTAGCCTTCATTAATCTGATGCCTGGATTATCTCAACAGGATAATACATCAAAACCTTTGGTATGCTTTTAATATGATGACTATAATTCTCTTTGGTTACATAATGAAAATCTTTGACAAAGCTATATATCAGTTTCTTTGGATTTAATCTATTAGGACTAGTATTAAAAGATTAAATAATTTGAAGACCAGAATATACCTTTTCAACTTCTTAAAATGGAGAATATACTATTAAAAAAAGGATAATCAGGGTTGGGAAAGAGAAGAATGGGAAACGAGTAGCTATGGAGTAAACAGGAAAGAGATTAAGAAAGAAGTTCCAGGGGCAACAGTGCTCTGAACATCCAGGAAATGGGCTTGAAAAGGATAACAGTTTACCCTGCCAGATGCTGTGTGCTTTATGAGCTGCAGTATGGAAGAACTTTGCCATCACAACCAAGTATCCAGTATCATAAGGTATATTGGTAGTAACTATTTCAGAGGTAGGAATGAAATTCTGATTGAGATTGGTCCAGAAGATCAATAGGGATGTTGATATTGGCACTTTAATATATAAAATTTTTCAGAATGTTTTCTAATGACCCATTGCTGCAGTGCAATGTGTGTTTGTGGACTTCATTTTTAAGATAAAATCTGCATGCATGAACTTTTAATACATGGGGTGTGTATCTACAAATATACATATGCATTCATGTGTAGGGGTATATGTATAGGTGCAGGTGTGTATACATCTGTGACATATGTGTGGATGTCACGAGACAATCTCAGGTGTCATCTTTTTTTTTAAAGATGGCATTATTAGACATGGTAAAACTTTACTTTAATCTCTGTATTTGGATGGCAGGGATAGGCCTTTTGAATCCCCCAAAACCCACATTAAAAGCTGATGCACAGGCACATAGCTGCAATCTCAGTGTGGGGGTGATGGAAGCAGAGACTCTGATATCCCTGGAACTTGCAGGTTTGTTCATTTGCTGAGCCAGTGACCTCAAGGTTCAATCACAGTCCTTGTTTCAAGAATTAAGGCAGAGGTGGGTGGACAGATGACTCAGCCTTTAAGAACACTGGTCACATTTTCAGAAGATCAGTTTTGTTGTTAGTGGTGGTAGTGTGTGAGTTTTCCCTTCTTTCAGTTTTGCTGGTGTGAAATTATCTTTTGCCTGTGTTTTTGTGGGTGCAGCTAACTTTCTTAGCTTGGAGATTTCCTTCTAGTCCTTTCTGTAGGTCTGGATTTGTGGATAGGAATTGTTTACATCTGGTTGAGTAAGGTAGCCCAGACCCAGAAAGGGAAACACAGTATGTACTCACTCATATGTGGGTATTGGATGTAAACAAAAGATAACCAGCCTACAATCCACAGTCCCAGAGAAGCTAGATAACAAGGAGGACCTTCAGATAGTCAAACATGGATTGCCTTAGGAAGGGGGAGCATTTGAGATCTCCTGGGGTAAAAGAATCTCCTGGGGGTAGAGGGGAGGCAATGGGGGAAATGAGAAAATGAGTGGACAACAGGATGGTTGAGGTGGGGAAGGGAGAAACAGGGAGATCAATGAAACAGTATGTTGATAGAACCATTATGGGATTAGAGAGAAACCTGGGGCTAGGAACATTCCCAGAAATCCACAAGGTTGAACCCAGCTAAGACTCCTAGCAATAGCAGGGAGGGTGCCTGAACTGGCCTTCTCCTGTAATCAGATTGGTGACTACCCTAATCAACATCATAGAACCTTCATCTAGTAACTGATGGAAGACGACACAGAGTTCCATAAGCAAGCACTGGGCTTATCTCAAAGAGAGTAAAGAAGGATTATATGAACAAGGGATGGGCAAGATCATGAAGGGGAAACCCACAGCTGATCCGATCTAGGAGGAACTCACGGAATCTGAACTGACCGCAGTGGGGCAGGAATGAGAGTAAACTAGGTCCTCGGAATGTGGGTGACAGTTGTGTGGATTATTCTGTTTGTGGGGTCCCTGGCAATGGGACCAGGATTTATCCCTGGGGCATGAACTGGACTTTTGGAGCCTATTAGCTGTGATGGGATACCTTCCTCAGCCCTGATGCAGTGAGAAGGGTCTTGGTTCTATCTCAACTTGACATGCCAAGCTTAGTTGACTCCCCATGAGAGGTGTTACCCTTTCTGAGGAATGGATGGGGGGGTGAGGGGGAAATATGGAAGAGGGGAGAGGGTTGAAACAGTGGTTGGTATGTAAAATAAATAAAACTTTAATATTAAAAAGTGAAAAATAAGTAGATCAAGTTTGATTGCAGTACCCACATGGTAGCTCACAATCGTGTAACTCAAGTTTCTAGTTATCCAACACTTTCTTATGTTCTCAAGAGACATACCACACATGTGACACTCATACATACATACAGGCAAAACATCCATTTATAAAGGTAATACATTATTTTTAAATAAGAAAATAAGAGAGATTTATGGAGATAAGCTTCCGATGTGGATCCCTGATCTCTATACTCCATATGCAACACACACACGTACAAAACCACACACAAAATGAACATACAAAACATATTTACATATAAAGCTTTTCTCAGTTCTATTAAATAATCTACAATATCGTGATGGGTAGACACAATGAAATTTTATTCCACTGGTCTCTCCTGATTACTATCAAAACTATTTTTGTAGTGTGCTATTAAATATAGTATCCCACCTTGAAGTCTATTCATATATCAGTTTACATTTTTGCCAGTGTTTGTTTTTCTGCTTGATAGTCAGAGAATGTGCACACATACCATTTTCCTAGAATGGTTTTACTTGATATATTGTGTTATCATAAAACATTAAACATAGTCCTTGAAAACTTCCTAGAAATAAAGTTACTTTTACAAATTTAAAATTTTTAACTGCAAACAGACTTTCAACACACATTGTAAATATACTGTTTGTTACGATATTTCTTTCTCTTCAATATTAATATACTTATTTTCTAACTCTCTTTAAATAACAATTCATTTCAATAGACCCAAGTTGAGGCTCCAAATAGTTCCTTTGCCATCTATACCTTAAAGATTACGTCAGTGTATGCATGTCTTTCCTTTTCTAGCTAAAAAAGGAAGATACTTGCATCAAATAAAGGGCAATTACTATATAGCCTTTATATTTATCAGTATTAACTGTTATTAATTAACTTTTCAGTATTTAGCAAGCTTTCAATTTTATTGGTATCATTAGTATTTAGGTTCTAGAATTTTTCATATCTTAAAAATGCTATTCTCTGCCTTTTACTGACTTCCACGGCAACAATATTTCCTGTGTCTTTTGTACTATTTTAGGATTCATTTTTAGATCGCTAGAATTCCTTAATGCTCAGTTATAATCTTTCTTCACCTTGTTTTCTATATTGCTCCAAGCAAATTCATTTATATCCAGGACTTCACTCACTACCAAATACTGATGGTAGCTAGACCTAATCACGTTTTTATCTCCCAGGGTGTCTCTTCCTACATTCAAGATGATTTATACATATGACCACAACCCAAATCTTGTTACCTTTTTCCTAGCTTTCAATATCTTAGAATGAATAAATGTGTCAATAAATAGAATAATGTGACATGTGATGTGCAAATCCTAAAGAACTTACCTACTTGCTTCACAGAGTGTTCTATAGTACTATAGCCTACCATATACTAATCAATCTCCTAAAAATCAATATAGTGAGTCTGAATCCATCACATGGGTTTTCTGCCTTTCAACACAATTTCGTTTAAGTGAATGATACTATTACTCATTTATGGTTTTATTTAAATATAAAACTTAATGTTTAGCCATGTAAGCTTCACTCTTTTACTTTCTGTACTCAAACTGCCATCATATCTTATGTCCCAAATAATCCAGGAGTCCAGCAGGTCATATATATTTCAATGCCATTATCATGTCATTATCTTAGCCCAACATTTGCAATCTTCCTCTGTCTGGTTCACACATCTACACTTCTTTTCCCCTCAAAGTCTCTGTCTACTCTCATGTCTGCAACTCCCCTTTCCACAGGAGCTATAATCGTATTTCCTTAGGAATAGTTAATAATTTAACAATTCTACTTCTCAGTAGATTCGAAATTATCAAAGGACTAAGAAGAAATCCACCCAGAGCCCTCCAAGTCTCTGCATAATTCAGGTGTTCTGCCTTACTCATGCACTCTTTTCTTCCCTTTCTCACAACAGGCCTTGAATCTCCCTCTCCATTGCTCCATTAAAACAATTCCCTCTGAACACGGCTAGTTACTAGGGTGATTCCTTATAGCTGGAACCTTTACAAGTGGTGACCTTCACTTGTTTAAGGGTTACTTGACATTGTGCCTGAGAATCAGTTCTTTGGAGAGGTCTTTCATGACACTGTTTGGATCAGGCACCATTGTGATATCCTAACCTCCAATATGAAATTTTCTTCACTGTGAAAATTTGCTAAAATGCTTTGTTCTTTGTCTTTCCATGGTTAAGTTTGTCTGATTGTCTGTTTGCTTTGTGGTTTCCTTAACTTGATCCTGAGCCTGATCACTATAAAATAAATGCAATAGATATGACATCAATGAATAAAGTTTTTTATACGATACCAACGAAGTGACTATGTATAATAAACTAAGAGAAGTACTTATTGATTCTATATGAGAGGTGAAAGCGAGAGCATACTTCACCACACTCAAGCCTTCTGTACTAGAAAGATGATAAGCAATATTAAAAATGCATAATGCTGAAACATAAACATTACTAGATTTAAAAAAGGCAAGATTCACCCACATTGCCCTAATTCTTGTTTGCATTTCAAATAACATTCCTGAAAATAGTCCACTGTGCTCTCCTATCTAATATTCATCTGGACCTTAATTAATATTGAATCTATTGATGAACTACTAAGAATCAATTTAGGCTAATGAACAACTCCAAACACCAATGTGGAGAGAAGTTTAGATGGTGTGTTCTCTCTGCTCTTTCTCCAAGGGTTCATTGCCTCTGAGGAAAAGCAAGACTACAGCTGGAAATAGGAAAAAATTCACTGTACTCAATGATAAATTTGCACTGAGAGTTCTTAAATATTAGAGGGCTTCATGAAACTCACCCCATGAGGTTGACTCTTTCTAGCTCCCTAGAGACCATTCTCCTAAAAAGAGATGATCTCATCTTTTGAGCCTTGAATTATTAAAACTTCAACATTCTGTATCTTAAATTCATTGAAGAATCTTCTTCCTTCCTGCCCTTGTGTATAAGTGATCCTATGTTGGATGAAGAGATAATCCCAGTAGATTTCTATGTACTTTAGATTTGAATTGGTTATTGGCTATATAATCAGATGTGCTGATTCAATCATGAAATGATAGGACCATGGGGATGATAAAACATCCAATTCTTCCAATCATACCCACAATTTATATATATATATAAAAATATATATATTTATATATATATATATATACACACACATACATACATATAGTTTTGAAATCAAAATAAATTTAAACATAGGGGAATTCCGGTGCGATCAAACTTTCAGACTATGTGATTGGAACTCTGAAACTGGCATTGTGCATTTTTTCTCAACGATGAATGTTCAGAAAAAGAAAATCTGTAAGTCCATGTTATATTAACCAAATTAAGGAGAGAGTCCCTAGATGTGACAATCTACCATTGTTTCATTAAACTTACAACATCTGTGGTAACCTGAAAACTAGGGCACTGAATAATATAGTCAGAGGGAGGAGATAAATAAACCAGATCCGGCACAAAATTTTGAAGCATTAAAAAAGTATAGTAGGAGTTCATGGGATTAGAGTTCTCACATCCTATTTCTTCACTAACCTTGGGGAAACATTTATGGTTATTAAAAACTCTCCTTGGCCAAAATCTTATGTGAATCTATATTCTTGTATAAAAAAAACAATAGAATTATATTGTAATTACTAGAAGGACGTTACACATAGGGTAATTCTCCCTGCTTTTAGGCAGAGCAGCTCAATAGATTCCTTCTTGTTATTTCTCTACAGCTCATTCCACTGCAGTAATGGAAGCTTGGGTCAGGGTTGACAGAGGGAAAGGCCAGTTTACCATGGGCCTGACATGATATTCTGTTAATCACTTCCACATTAATAATCATGAATGTAATAAGAATGTAAAGAAGAGGAGGGTTTTTTTTGTTTTTGCTTTAATTTTTTATTCTGATAGATATATCCTTTAGGATATATCACTAGAGCCCTGAATGTTCTCTTGAATTTTCTTGTCTTTCCTGTTGACTGGTTTCATAAATTGTTGATTACAAAATTTTAGGTGAAAATATCCATGCAAAATATATCTGACAAGTCCCTCATTCTGTAAGGCAATGATTACATGAATAATAATAGCAATTATTGTTGGCAATATTGAATGTATAATATTTTATAAAATGTTTTGCATAAAATATCTCCTTTAATTTTTATAAAACCCCACCACTTATACTCTAACATTCCATATATTTTATACCTATTGATAATATTCAGCTTCATTCATCTTTTTGTTACTATTGCATATCTTGTTCCCCTTCCAGAAATATGGCAATACTGTCAGAAGCACTGCAAGACACACTTCTAGTATGAAACAAATTTCTTATCTGAAAAACTAAAACCCAAAGAGATTACTGCTTCACCCTAAGACACATTTTAAAGCTGCTCGCAACTGGGACTAAAGGACTTTAAATATCAGAAAAGCTCTTTTTTTTTTTTGCATAGAAACAAATTTAACTCATTTTATCGACTTGTTAGACTTGGAATTATATAAGAAGATTTTGTGTTAAATACATGCAATTTTGTTACTCTTTTTAATTATTAGTTTCTCATGTGATGAGTAACTTTGAATACTCAGCAGTCATGCCAATGGGTTCAAACAATTGAAATGTAATGTAATCATTCACATACTGTGAAATCCATAGTTAAAGAAAGTACTAAATTCACATTGACTTGGTGATGGAGCAACCACTTTTTTTTTTAATTTATTTTTTTATTGAAAATTTCTACCTCCTTCCCTCCTCTCACTTCCCTCCCCTCCCTTCACTCCCCCTCCCCCTCCTTCTCTAGTCCAAGGAGCAGTCAGGGTTCCCTACCCTATGGGAAGTCCAAGGTCCTCCCTGCTCCCGCCAGGTCCAGGAAGGTGAGCATCCAAACAGAGTAGGCTCCCACAAAGCCCGGCCATCCATTAGAATCAAAACCCAGTGCCATTGTACTTCGCTTTTCCGTCAGCCTCCACAGTCAGTCACATTTCTGAACTGAAGAGAGAATTCTCAACAGAAGTTCAAATGGCCAAAAGACACTTAAGGTCACGCTCAACCTCCTTAGCGATCAGGTAAATGCAAATCTAAACAACTCTGAGCCGGGCGGTGGTGATGCACGCCTTTAATCCCAGCACTCGAGAGGCAGAGGCAGGTGGATCTCTGGGAGTTCGAGGCCAGCCTGGTCTACAAGAGCTAGTTCCAGGACAGGCACCAAAGCTACAGAGAAACCCTGACTCGAAACCCCCCCCCCCCCAACTCTGAGATACCATCTTACACCTGTCAGAATAGCTAAAATAAAAAAAACACCAATGACAGCCTATGCTGGAGAGGATGTGCATTATGGGGAACACTCACTCATCCATTGTTGGTGGGAATGCAAACTTGTGCAAACACTTTGGAAATCAGTGTGGCAGTTTTTCAGGAAGCTGGGAGTCAACCTAACTCAGGACCCAGCAATTCCACTCTTGGGAATATACCCAAGAGATGCCCGATCATACTACAAAAGCTTTTATTCAACTATGTTCATAGCAGCACTATTTGTAATAGCCAGAACCTGGAAACAACCTAGGTCCCCCCCAGTAGAAGAATGGATAAAGAAGGGGTGGCACATATACACTTCAGAGTTTTACTCAGAGGTAAAAATACAATGACATCTTGAATTTTGCATGCAAATGGATGGAAATAGAAAACACTATCTTGAGTGAGGTAACCCAGACCCAAAAAGATGAATATGGTATGTACTCACTCATAAGTGGATACTTTCTTTCTTTATTAATTCTTTATCTATTTGACAGTTTTTGACTTATTTCTCATTTACCCCCCTCTTAACTACATCTTCACAACAGTGGAAAAATATGTGTTAATCTGTCTAGGTTTGAAACTCCTGATTTCAAGTGCCTCTTTGAACTGATCAAATGATATTTCATAGAAGATTCACAAAATCTTCTGTTTTGAAATTAATTGGCTAAGATTCACATTTCTGATTTAATTCTTAGAGCTGTATGACTTCTGTGCTGAATGGTTGTTGGAATTGTTGAGTCTAATTAGGAGCATTACCTTGATTTGATGGGAGCAATTAGTGCACCACCATGAGTCTACCAGTGTTCCTTATTAATGCTCCACAGGAAGAGAGAACTGATAGCAGCTGCTGGGATATCAATGCCATCAGCCTCTGAACAGGAATCCATGAGCATCCAAGAAGCTATGAGTTACTTCCACAAGGTTCAATTTCTTATATGTGGAGTATAATTTACATACATCCAAAAAGTATAATCCTATGACACCATAAATTATTGTAAGAAGAACTATAGTTTAACCTTAACTTGTATCTAAGAGAGGTCCTTGTCATTCTGGAAAAAGCTACCCATGATTTCCTTCATAGCCACAATCCTGCTTGGATTTCCTGAAGGTGTGTTTAAAAATTGCTACTTATTTGCATGTGTTTTTATTCACACAGTTAGAGTTCAGCAGTGTATGTTTGTCTACTTATGGAACTTTCAGCAACTGATTTACCCTTGATGGATGAGAGACATCAAAAATGTGTGAAATTTCTTCCTGCTACTTATGTGCCAATTGTGTGCTACTTAATGTAAGCATCACATTCTGTGGTTGATCCCTATTGTCACTAGAGATTTGTAGCATCATTCATGATCAATCTTGAACATGTTTCTAGTTCACATTTGCTGCCTTGCTTCAGCCTGTGAATTCATTGAATCACTGCACATGTTTATCATGTTGGGTATTAATCCAACAGTTTTCCAAGTTGATATGCCTAGCCATGGGGTAGTATATTTTCTCCATCTTTGAAAAGTCATATTATTATCAGTCACGTTGATTTTAGCCAATGGTTGAACAGGTACCAGTAAGAGTTAATTTTGGTCCTACCTAAACTGTCTTGGCCTGAGATTGAGCAGCACTAACATTTCATTGTCTTTTATATATTATTATTGGTGAAAGGGTTGCCAGTTCTAATAAGCATCGCCTCAACTTTCTTCCACTGCCCCATGTGGTTACAGTAAACATCCTATTAAGCTAAGTCTACATTGTAACTCCACTGAAGTGATGGAATTGAAGCAAGAACTAACACACCCTGCTAATTATCTGATTTGTTGTATATTTGACAATCCTTATCAATTCCCTTTTTTTCAGACTTTTTATTTTTTTCCTTTTTATTGTTTTTATTGAGCTATATATTTTTCTCTGTTCCTGTTCTTTCCTCCCCCACCTCCTCTACCCTCTCCAGTGATCCCCATGTTCCAAATTTACTCAAGAGATCCTGTCATTTTCTACTTCTCATGTAGATTAGATGCATATATGTCTCTCTTAGTGTCCTCTTTGTTGTCAAGGTTCTCTGGGATTGTGAATTGTAGGCTGGCTTTTCTTTGCTTTATGTCTAAAATCCACTTATGAGTGAGTGTATATTATTTTTGTCTTTATGAATCTTGGTTACTTCATTCAATGTGATGTTTTCTAGATCCATCTATTTGTCCACATATTTTAAGATGTCATTATTTTTTCTGCTGTGTAGTACTCCACTGTGTAAATGTACATCTTCTTTATCCATTTTTTTTCAGTCAAGGGACATCCAAAATGCAGACAATAGATGATCTCACAGCAGCAAATCTCCCAAAGAGGGGAAAACAGATACAAATAGCATCACCAACAACACAACCTGAAATATAGCTGGCTGTTAACTGCTTTTTTTTGGGGGGGGGGGTTCGAGACAGGGTTACTCTGTAGCTTTGGTGCCTGTCCTGGAACTAGCTCTTGTAAACCAGGCTGGCCTCGAACTCCCAGAGATCCACCTGCCTCTGCCTTCCGAGTGCTGGGATTAAAGGCGTGTGCCACCACCGCCCTGCTTGTTAACTGCTTTTTTAACCTGACAAGCATTGACAGTATTGTCTCACTTCCATATTTGCATGGCTTTCAACTTGTTTGGGTACCCAGGTTTTGCCTGTTGCACATATGTTATTCTGTCTTATCACATGACTCTTTTAATAATCATTGTTTTATGTTGGAACTAAATAATAAAAATGATAAGAACCTCTTACATCATTTTTTCAAAATTCCTTATTTATTTTTAGCTCATACTTTTTCATATTAAAATGAATTATCTCTCCAACAAACTTCTTTTTATATGACAGTGAATTGAACCTATGTCAATATATATATATATGTATGTTTTGACATATATATTAACATATATAAACTATATATATATATATATATATATATATATATATATAAATGTTTTGTAATTCTGAGGTACCTATTGCATGAAAACCATCCTTTTTTCCACTGGTTATTGCTTATTTGATTATTATTTTTTATTTCTTCAATATTTTGTATGAGAATAAAATTGTTAGCATGTTTTAAGTTTAATATATGCTTCCTAAATATTTATTTAAAACTTTTATTATAATTACAAAAAGGTAATCTCTGTCTGATAGCTTTGCTAAGATCACTAATTCCATCTTTTTACATGAGTTTTGTTAGTATACATAATATATCTGTAGGGAAGTGCTGTGTAATACTAGTTGAAGATGTGTTTATTTGTGTATGCTGTGGAATATTTGTTTAATGATGCAAAGATGTGTTGCATTCTTTTATGCTGCATTTGTTTAACTGTGTGAAGCTGTGTTACTTTGCCCGCATAAAACACCTGATTGATCTAATAAAGAAATGAACAGCCAATAGCTAGACAGAAAAAGAATAGGTAGGACTGACAGGCAGAGAGAATACACAGGAGGAGAAATTTGGGAAGAGAGCATCAAGGAGTAAGAGAAGAAGAAGGGAGGACTTCAGAGGCCAGGCAATCAGCTACACAGCAAGCCATGGAGGGAGAAGTAAAAGATATATAGAATAGAGAAAGATAAAAGTTGAGAAGCAAAAGAAAGATGGTTTAAGTTATGAAAAGCTGGATAGAAGTAAGCCAAGCTAAGACTGAGCATTCATAAGAAAGACTAAGATTCCATATGATTTATTTTGGAACTAGGTGGTGGGCCACCAAAAGAGCAAAGAGTAAAGAGTTAAACAAACAAACAAACAAAAAACAATGACAGGGAGGCGTCCACATTTTTATGGAAGAAACAATTTAAAATGTTTAGATGATTGATGGGTTAATTGTGGTCAGAGAAGGGCCTGCTGTGCTTTAGAACTTTTCAACATTTTGTGGTTTGCTTATGATACATTTAATCATTATTCACATGATTGAATAAAGCCTGCAGTGCATAGTTAAGACTTTAACATTTTATAATATGTGCATACTGGATAGAATTGTCTGTGTCTCTAAATCTTTTATATTTCAGCGATAGCTGTGATCTTTTTAATCACTTCCAGAAAGAATGCAGTAAATCTCTGGCTATGGCTATTTGTAATTATCTCCATTATTTGGTGAATTTTACACTTTTATGTTAAGTCCTTTTGTGCTTAATAATATGAAATTGAAGAATTTACTTAAATTATAAACAATAAATAGAAACAGTGTCTCAAGATAAAAACATCCAACCACCACAAAATGAAAGTTTGGGCCAGCACAGTTTTAGTTGAAACTGAGACTATAGGGCAAAAGTAAAATTCATCAACAAGTTATCACATGGTGGGGGGTATATTCTTCAAATCAATGGAAAAATAGTAAACCAGTGAAAAGATTAAAATATTTTATCCTTACTCTCTGGTATACATCGAATAATACCTAATTTTTTTTGTACATTATTTTTGAGAATAATAAAAATGACTTCCTGTGGTGAGTGTTTAAGTATAGGTTCATTGTTTTTGACCTTCGGTCATTCTGTTTTTTAATAAGTATGACTTTTTTCATTGAAATACTTGATATTTTACTACCAAATAAGATGCTATTAAGTCATTTAGATATATTATTTTAGAGCAATTGTAATTATCCTCACCTGTAATTTCTTTTGGTCTCTCTCTGTTGAAGTAGGGATATGCTCAGGAAGCTGACTACTGTCTATTTGAAATTCTTTTTCATAATGATGGCAGCAGTGCCTGGAGGGTGCCCTTGGAGAAATGGTCTCATTACATATAAAATTTGTTATTATCAATTCTTACTCTCTTCTGAATTGTAATCCAATAATTATTTCATAACTCATAAGCTATCTGCCATCTTTGGTTTCTCTGCACTGGTTTTACTTTTATTTTCCTCAATGGAAGTGTTTGTCTGGCATATCTTGTCAACCATTACAAAAAGTAGAAAATGTCTAGGAAGTTTAAACATCCAGACAAGTTCCACTCTTGAAGTTTATTTTCTTTCTATACACTGAGGAGAATTAATATATACAAGGTAATGATCATATACTCCACAAAATAATGTAATTAGTATATATTTTGCTTTTATAATACATGAATTTAAGGAATGGATTTCTCAAATTATGAACAGTTAATTTCATTGTAGTATTTCTCTTAAAACAGGTGAATAGAGATTTATCGTCTTTGAAAATAGCAGGTTCTTGTAAAATGAAAGTTACTTTATTTCAGCATATAATTTTTCCTTGAGACAATAGTATTTATCCTGTCAATGGTGTAATATTGTAACTAATAGAAGCATGCCATTTCATTATATTTTGTAATGTTCTTTAATTAATACTTTAAAATCATTCGCAGGTTGAGCTAAAAACAGGTTTCATTTTTTAATCTGAAATATACAAAATTTTGAACAGCTATGTGTTTGCTACCCACGACGCTAATTAGTCCTAATCATTCTTCTGGACTTATACACATAGAGAATATAAAATAAAATTAAATGAAATTTTGATTAAAATATCTCAAATAGGCAGGAGTGTAAATAGATGTTTACTTATGTTCTTTAATATATTGATTGTGTTTCTTGTCACTGGGAAAAAATAACTGGTGAACGACATTTAAGAGCTTCACAGTACAGTTCACCATAGTAGAGAAGGAATAGTCTTGGAACACGGAGATGAATGCTTCTGTGCTATAGGTCTTTCTTTTTCTTCTCATCAAGGAAGTTAGCTTATGAGAAGTTGCCCCAAACATTCTGGGTGTGCCATCCCTTCTTAATTAAATGTCTTTGTAAATATTCTCTTTGAACACTAAGACTTGGTTTCTCTTTGGAGATTCCAAGTCCAGTTAAATCTCCTTTCCTGTTATAGTGCGGTGGAAATTATTGATCTTACCTGATTGTAGCTTTGGTGAGCCTTTCACTTCTAGAATTCTATCCATTTTTTTTTTAGCTTTGGCACATTATGGGTATATCATTGTATATGGAGTTATTATTGCAATAATAAAACACCATGACAAGACAACTTATAGAAGGAAGAACTCATTTGGATGAGGGTTCCAGAAGAAGATGAGTCATTCCTGGCAAGGAATCAGAACAGCAGACCACAGATTTGGAAGCAGCAGCAGCAGAGATCTTATATCTCAAACAGCAAACAGGAAGTGAAAGGAAGGGAATGATTTTTTTCAACTCTCAAATCTCATACTCTTTTATGTACTTCCTTCAGTAAGGCTACACTTTCTAAGACTCTCCAAACAGTAGCATAAACTGGGAACTAATTATTCAAGTGCCTGAAACCACAAGGGAAATATCATTTAAACCACTACAATAATTTTTTTTTAAATTATGCCCTAGTGGTTTACCGATTTTATTTTTTATTTTGGTATATTTTGAGATGGCTTCTCGTTCATTTCTAATTTTATTGATCTGAGAATTTTTTCTTTTTATTTTGCTTAATTTTGCAGAGTATTTCATGTTTCTTTCTTTCAAGAATAAAGTATTAGTTTCTTTGATTCTTTGCATTTTTTTGTTTTAAGTTTTATGTGTTGAATATCTAGATCACTAACCTGTGTTCTGATTTTAGTTATTTCTATCTACTATTTTGGGGTTTGGTTTACTCGTATTTCTTTCAGATTCTTAGACGGTATCATTTAGTTATTTTTCTTTAGTTTACAAATTTTAATGTTATTATTTCATTGAATTTTTTATGTTTTATTGTGTGGTGTGTATGTGGACTGAACGTGCTATGCCATTCAATGGAGGTCATAGGATTTTACCTGGAGTAAGTTTTTCCTATCTATCTTTACAAGGATTCAGATCATCAGATTTTGGGAATGATTGCCTATACTTTCTGAGACATCTCATTGTCTCATTATTTTAACTGTTTAATGTAGTAACTGATGTTCAGAGTGCCTTCACTGCATTACAGGAGTTTTGGTATATTATCTTTTTCATTTTCACTTTATTCTAGGATTTTTAAATTTTTCCTCTTGATTTCTTCAATAAATATCCTTTAGCTCAATAGTGTGTTGTTTTAAAATCTATGAGCTTGTGTATTTTTTTATTTCTGTGTATTTACTATTGATTTTATTCTTTATTTCATTGTGGTCAGGTAAAATACAATAATTTCAATTTTCCTTATTTATTGAATTTTTCTTTGTGGTCTGTGATATATGATCATTATTAAAGAAAATTCCACGGATTTCTAGGGAAAGTCATTTACTCTGAACACACAAGCTGTTGCTCTGGGGAGAGTTGCTTAATAAATGTCCTCAGGTAGTGTGGTCAATAGGACAAAAAGCAGGAAGATGGAGAATCTGCCCAGAAAGTGTGAGTCAAAATCCTGCAAGAAAAGCACCAGAAATCCTGGTATAGTGGGATTCAAGTCCGTGGGATATATAGGGGGAGTGAGGGTTCCATTATCCCCATGAGTGATGGGGAGACACAGCAAAAGTGGATTTGGGATGCTCCAAGGGAAGGAAGTCAAAAGATCTACATTTTTTTTTTTCTGACAGATCATATTCTGGCATGGGTTTCAAGAATTTTGAAGTTAAAAAACAATAAAACATAGGTAATCAAGAGAGATATATTGGGTTCAAACAGTGGAAAATATATAGAGTAATTTGTATGTAGAAATGACAAATATCCAATAATCAAATGCATTTTTTTATCATTTCAGCAATATGATAAATGTGAACAGTGTTGGAAGGTGGAATAGACTTTCTGCACCCAGTGACTTCCCACTGAGCAGGCCTGGAGTCTGAATCGTGTGGTATCTCTTCTGACGAACACAGAAATGCTGGGCACATTGTGATAACTCCACCTTTCGTGGATGAATAGAAACCTTTTCCCATAAATTTTGGTTCACTTTACAACTTCCTAAGAAAAAATAAAATTACACACAGGTTATTGACTGGGACAGGCTATCTTACCCCTTCCATATAGTTTTTAATGAATTTTCATATATATGGTTATCAGGAAACTTTTGTCAGAGTAGCAAATTTTTATTTTGCCTATAGAAAAGCACTTCTTTACCATGAATTTCCAGACCATGCTGTGGATCTTCTGCCCCGAAAATTTAAAGCTGTTTAATAAGTATATTATTTTTCAGCCTTTGACACCAATTTTGAAGACATTTCTTAATATCTTGACTTTGTACACTCTTTATTCATTCTGTCCTGCTCAGTGATCCTATGCAGTGTTTTCATTATTCCATTCACTCTCAAGGATTTTGTGAATAATTACTCTGATGTGAATAATAATTTCAATAAAAACAATTTGACCAAAATATGAAAAAAATCTCTTTAGATAGCTTTCATGCCAAAATGACCTAGTGATTTAATAAAGACTATCTTATGTGCTGTTCCTCCCATTCACACTTCTTCAATATGTAGCTTTTTGATATATCCATGCTTGATTCTAGATGTTCCTTGGTAAAGAAAATAGTTTAAAATTTTCTTAGCATAGGAATAGACAGGAGCTGTAGGCACCCATGCTCCTGAGACTGACACAAGAATTAAGTGAATTCAGTGTGGAAGATGCTAGGTCACAGAAAGAGATGAAGACACACCAGGACTGAGCGTAAAAGGGGTCACTAAAGGAATGTCCCTGTGCCTACAATGACAGCAGAAGTGACTATTGCCTCTTCACATTCCTTGTTTGAAAAACACCCATCAGTGTAGACAGTAAAACACAAGAACAAATTAGATGGTCTTTGAAATGGATATTTGGCCTGTCCATGTTGAGTTTCATTTTCTGATAACATGGTAGTCTGCCGCTTCCTCTGAAATCTTGGGGGTGTAAGTCAGTGCATCTGCAAAATCATCTGGAAATGAAGATATGGCCTAGATAAAATAAGAGTAAAAAAATCATTGAAGTTTTCTCTAAATCAAAAGTGTATATAAAAAACTTTATCTGTAAAAATCATCCACACAACTTATAGCTCAGTAGGAATGTAATTAATGATGCAATATGGTCAGTGTGATGTCTCCAGATAGCAGTGGCATGCTCCACATGCCCCAAACAGGGAGAAATGATTTGGAGTTTGCTGCACTCTGAAGAACAGATAAGTATGTTAGAAGACAGATGTTTACTATGAGCTAAATATTATATAATGTATCAATGTATCATACATCTCATGACTACTCACTGATATAGGCAACAATCATGGTTCATCAGTTAGAAAGGAAATAAAATAAAAACAAGGATACATAATGAGAAAAACAAATCTAAATATTATAGGCACATTCATGTGTAGAAATATTAAAATGGTATCTATACTAAAATCAAATATATATTTTTTCCAAAATTAAAACAGGAGTATTCATAGTAATAACAATGGACATAAAACAAACCATGTATATATTTACTCCTGAAAGAATGTGTTTTACATTTAAAGAAGCACTTTAGGAGGTAGCAGGAATAATATAGTTTTGACACCTGCCTTAATCATTCCCTCACCCTAATCCCTTTTTACATATGTGCTATTCATGGGAGAGTACAGACCACCACTTGTGCATATGTAAAACACTATAGTGACAAAGTAGCACCAAAGAACACAGACATGGGGACAAATTGAAAGTAAAATAGCTGGCTTGTGTTTGCAACAGAGCTGAGAATCAAACGCTGAGCCTCAAGCACGCTAGACAAGTGCTGTGGGACTCTGTCAAATACCCATGTCTTGTAAAGTGATTCTAAAGTTCCACAGGCCACAGCATATAACATTCACCCAGAAAGAAATTTTCACAGATTCATGGAGGGAAGGCTAAGATGGTCAACAGAGCTAGCAATGACTCAGGTAGACTCCAATCTGCAGGTGAGTGAGGGCACCATAGTAAGAATTGCTCTGGGACTCCCACATCCTTGCACCTCTAGAATTATTAGCTAAGGATCCTTTTAAGGAAGTCTCCAGGAAGATGGAAAGTGTGAGTAAAAGACAGGAGCAGTAGAAGTAGAAGAGAGAAGGGATCTAAACTAATAGGGAGACACGGAATTGCCTTTGAATACCCCAGAGTTTAGACTACAGTTCTGAAAGCTGAGTAAGAACAGCAAGCAGGATTTCCAGAGCTGGAGAGCTATGGCATCTTAAAAGACTGGTGAAGGTGCCACAATCCACCTCCTCTCAGAAATATGTTCCCATTGTTTCTTTTGGGAATGGAAAAAAAAATCAGACTAAATAACATGTTTTTGTTGTCCTGTTTTCCAAATATATACAAAGTAACAGTAGCAGTCTCACAAAATAATGGTAAGTGGGAAGAAGGGCATGACCTCAACATCTGTAAACTAGTATTTCAAATGAATAAAGTGGATTAGAGACTGAGACCTTTGATTTAAACAGTGTAAAGAAAGCATAAAACAGAACTGCAGGTGTTCAGAAATAAAATCATAAATAAAGTTAGGATTTGAAAAAAAGAGCTAAGAAGTGTGAAAAGTTCTATTAATCAAATTAATCAAAACTCACTCTTTAAAGTGGAACCCAGGTCTCGGGAGATGACTCAAAGCTCAACAGAACATACTACTCTTGCAGAAGACCAGAGTTCAGCTCCCAGCACCCACACTTTCTTTCTTTCTTTCTTTCTTTCTTTCTTTCTTTCTTTCTTTCAATGTAGCACAATTAATAGAAACCAAGAGGCAGATACTGGGGTTCAACCTGAAGATCAGAAAAACAAAGCAGCCATCCATTGGCTCTTAACTCTGCCTCAGCCATAAAATGGTGATCCTCCCTCCAGAAATCCTCAGAATGAGCCTGAGCCTGAAAGCTGTCTCCTTCCGTTTTATATTCCTCTCTAATTCTGAAATTAAAAAAGTGCACCACTATCACCCAGCTTCTATAGCAAACTACTGTGGCTGCTGGGATTAAAGGTGTGTGCCACCATTGTCTGGTCTATACGGCTGATCAATGTGGCTGTTTTACTCTCTGAACTTCAGGCACATTTCTTTATTTATTAAAATACAAATGAAATATCACTACATTTCTTTCTTTGTTCCTCCCTCCCTCCCTTTCTTTCTTTCTTTCTTTCTTTCTTCCCTTTTTTCTGTTTTTTTTTTAATTGGGTCATTGTACCCAAAGATTGGTAAACATGCCAAATAAACAATAGCCTCGAGCTACAACAAAAAGATGAAAACTATTATTGGCTAGAATCAGACAAATGTAAACCATGAATGTTCAAAAAAATATAATCCATAGCTATCCTTTCTATAAAAGAAAGATTATAGGAATCCATGATCTTATGCTAACCAATTAGACACACCAAATTGAATTTTAAGTGCTAGTGATTTGAACTGAGCATAACATGGGTGAGGTACTGCTTCCTAGAATTCCTTCTGATGCACCAAAAGATGTTCAGAAAGAAGAAAAAAAATCCAGAACTGGGGGCTGTCAATAATGAAGCAGTATGGCAGAACTGAGTCCAAAGATGCTGACAATTTTGCAATTCAGTTTCTCTTCTTCAAGTTACTTAATAAAAGGCTTCTATCACCGAACAAAATGACATCTGACATTATAAACATAAGAGAGCCCAGCTGGGAAGACAGCACTTTGAATGTTTCTAAAGTAAGTGAATATTAAGCACTGATAAGAGCAAGTAATGAAAAAGGGCTTATCTAAGATTCTATTTGCAGACTGCCTTTCCTGGCATTTTTATTTCTATCATTAAGAATTTGGGATCGAAGGTTTAAACTAATGTATTCTTAATCTTAGTTGCATTGTGCGTTAGGTTTAGTGAATCTTGATCTTGTCCAGAAATCTCTGGTCTTACAGATATGTAATATATTTTCACAATTTCTTTATTCTATTATTTTCTTTATCTCATCTCTATGAATTTAAACATTAATTTCATATTAATAAATTACATTTTCTTCATCTTACAGATGTGTAAGAAGTAAATGCACTCTAGATAGCTTATTTTTTCCTTTCATTTGCACATAACTAATTGGATACACAATTCTAATTTTACTGATATTATTATCATCTCCAGCACATTAAATATTGTCCTCTTCGAGAACATCAAGAATTATTTGTAGTAATAGGGGCGGTGGGGCTGCGTTACCAGCACCCCGGCCGCCTGCTTAGCTTATGCCTCGAAATAACAACACACAAATTGTATTCATTTAAACACTGCTTGGCCCTTTAGCTCTAGCCCTTACAGGCTAATTCTCACATCCCGATCAACCCATCTCTAATAATCTGTGAGCACTGGTCTTACTGGGAAAGGTTCAGCATGTCTAACCTGGAGGCTTGCTTCATCGCGTGTGTCTGCCTGGGAGAGCGGAGCATGGCGTCTCTCTCAGGCGTCTGCTCCCGAGAGGAGAGCTGTGGAGTCTGAGCTCACTTCCTCTTCCTCCCAGCATTTTGATCTATTTATTCCACCCACAGGGCCAAGCAGTTTCTTTATTGCTTAACCAATGAAATCAAGAGATTGATATATGACACTCCCACATCACTTCCCCTTTTTCTGTTTAAACAAAAAAAAAGAAGGCTTTAACTTTAACATAGCAAAATTACATATAACAAAACAGTTATCAAGGAAAAATTACAATAATCTTTATATATTATAGAAAACAAGCTAATGAATATATAAAATTTAATCTGAAGCAGTTGGTAGGCTTATTGTTTTCAATATACATTTACCTAAAAATAAAGAAATTAGGTTCCAAAATAGAAAATTAGGCTTTCATTATAACTTATTGTTATAAATTATTTCTACAACTATAAAAATATAGAATACTCTATATAATTATATACTATGAATTGGCTACAAAATGAAACAGAAATACAAATTCATAAATAGTAAAAAATGCAAAACAACCTGTAGTCAATGGTTTCTGTCCTGCTAAGTTCTGCAGCTGTTCAGTCCCAAAGAAGCACACAGAGTCCTACATTAATAATAAACTGGTTGGCCTATTAGCTCCGGCTTCTTATTAACTAACTCTAACATCTTACATTGACTATTCTTGTCTATGTTAGCCGGTTGGCTTGGTAGCTTTTATCAATAAGGCATTCCCATCTTGCTTTCTATTGGTCTGTGTGATGACTGCAGACCCAGCCTTTCCTCTTCCTAGAATTCTCCGTTCCTGGTTGTCCCACCTATGCTTCCTGCCTGGCAACTGGCCAATCAGCATTTTTAAAAATTTATTAAATTAAAAAAAAATACCAATCCAAGTTCCCACTCCCTCCTCTCTTCCCATTCCCTCCACACACCCTCCTATCCCATCCCCATCTAATCCTCAGAGAAGATAAGGCACATTGCCTTTGGAGGTCCAAGGACCTCCCTGCTATATCTAGGCTGAATAAGGTATACATCCAAAGAGAATAGGATCCCAAAAGGCCAGTACATGCAGTAGGGATAAATCCTGGTGCCATTGCCAGCAGCTCCTCAGTCTGCCCCAGCCATGCAACTGTCAACCACATTCAGAGGAACTAGTGGGTCCTATGCTAGTTACTTCTCAGTCCAGCTGGAGTTTGTGAGCACCCATGTTTTGTTTCTTTAAAAAAAATAACTTGAGAGAAATTGGATTGTGCAGCAGCAACATCATTTGATAAGAAATGATGAATGCTGCTATTATTATAATTTTTCCTCACTTTTGCAAGAAATGTGACTACTTAATGTAAGCTAAGACTTTAGATTGTATAATTGAATAATTTTGCCATTAACTGGTCTAAGTTCTTAAATCAGTGATAAATTGTCTGTGCCTCAATTTCTTCATCACTGGAAAAGGGATCATAGTATATATTTTTGTGGCACACACTGTGTGCAGTGGTAAATTAGATTTCCTAGATAAGCTGAAAGTAAATCTTCCATGAAAGCCTTCAAGAATTTGTTACTTTGAAGAGGCTCTTATTTTTCAATTGATTATAGGAATATTTATAATAGGATTATGGAAGTGGCATGCCAACTTTAGTCTTTATTTTCACTATGATAGTACATTGTCAAGCCTCTGCCTAGCTTAGTATCACTGTATTTAATATGATCATAATCACTTAGAATCCTCAAAGTGATATGATACAGGGAATGAATATTTTCTAAAGTTGTTAGACAATCACCCAGCACATGAGTCATCTTTAATGTTGCCATTTTATTCCAGAGAGGCTTTCTCACTGATTCTGACCTTGTGTGCATTTCAATACATTTAACAAATAATTTGTACTTAGTTTTCAAAATGATCTTGCTTTTGTTATGATAAGGTAAACCATTGCTTTATAATGTAATCAAATAATACATGTTTTACTTTATCCAGCAATTCTGCATACTCTACTTTTGTCTCTATATTTAATTTTTGCATAATTATGTTGTGAAACAAATAGATCGACTTTACTACTCTTTTTAAAGTTTTGTTTCACTTTTAAGTTGTTTCGTTCTTTTTGTTTTGTCTTGAGAAATCTTGAGGTGTGTTGAGAAATTGTTCACATTTGGTCACTTTTTGCTAATTCTTCTAAGATATGTTTTCTACCATCTCAGCTTGGTTCCTCTCTGCCAGAAATGAATAGCCCAATTTCAGCAGGGATCTTATAGGTGAATTAAGAATTAGTTTCCTCTACCCTGCTTATTTGTCAATTTCTGCAGCCAGGCTCCAAAAAGGCACTAGTCAGTTCAAGCCAGTAAAACCCCTTCTGTCCTTGACAACTATCCCACAGTGCTCACTGTCTATCATTTTCCTCACTGATTTCAAGGCTGAACCTCACAATCTATGAAGGTCACTTCTCTTGAATTGAAATAATTTTTGACAATGTTTTCATCTTTTAGGTTATCTTTTCTGTATCATTTGGGTACCATTTGGAAATGGAACCCTGAGGAATATCATGATTATGACATTTTTATTATTTTTTAACCTAAACTCAGTTCCTTTTTTTCATTCACATTTGTGAGAGGAGGGACATGCTCGATCTTGATGTAAAGCTCAGGATGAGTTTGCATTCACAGCTTTTGATCCTCAGCTTCTTGGTGCTGGATTTGCAAATATGCAGCACCCTACCTAGCTATCCACCTATGTCAAAAGTTGAATACCGAATGTCAGATTACCCATTTTGTAACAGATAATTCTATATTTTAAAATTAGATTAATGTGTTCCAAATATTTTTATATTATTATGAGCACATTGATTTTTGTAATTTTAATTATATATTACATTCTTTTTATTTTTTATTAAAAACATTCCGCTTGCTCCCAGCCTCCCATTTCCCTCCCCATCCTCCTGCCCCTTTCCCCCTCCCCCCATTCCTCTCCCCCTCCCTCTCCAGTCCGAAGAGCAGTCAGGGTTCCCTGCCCTGTGGAAAGTCCAAGGTCCTCCTCCCTCCATCCAGATCTAGGAAGGTGAACATCCAAACTGACTAGGCTCCCACAAAGCCAGAACATGAAGTAGGATCAAAACCCCATGCTATTGTCCTTGGCTTCTCATCAGCCCTCATTGTCCGCCATGTTCAGAGAGTCCTGTTTTATCCCATGCTTTTTCAGTCACAGTCCAGCTGGCCTTGGTGAGCTCCCAATAGATCAGCCCCACTGTCTCAGTGGGTAGGTGCACCCCTCGTGGTCCTGACTTCCTTGCTCATGTTCTCCCTCCTTCTGCTCCTCATTGGGACCTTGGGAGCTCAGTCCAGTGCTCCAGTGTGGGTCTCTGTCTCTATCTCCATCCATTACCAGATGAAGGTTCTATGGTGATATGCAAGATATTCGCCCGTATGGCTATAGGATAGGGTCATTTCAGGTTCCCTATCCTCAGCTGCCCAAGAAACTAACTGGGTACATTGCCCTGGGCACCTGTGAGCCACTCTAGGTTCAAGTCTCTTGCCAACCCTAAGGTGGCTCCCTTAACTAAGATATGTGCTTCCCTGCTCCCCTATCCAACCTTCCTTTATCCCCAATCATCCTTTTTCCCCAAGTTCCCCCCATCCTCCCCTTCTCACGTTTCTCTCCCCATCTCCCCTTACCCCCATATCACCCCCCACCCCCAAGATCTCAATTTTTTTGCCTGGAAATATTGTCTACTTCCCATATCCAGGAGGATAACTATGTTTTTCTTTGGGTTCACCTTCTTATTTAGCTTTTTTAGGATCACAAATTATAGACTTAGTAACCTTTATATATGGCTAGAAACCAATTATGAGTGAGTACATCCCATGTTCATCTTTTTGGGTCTGGGTTACCTCACTCAGGATAGTGTTTTCTATTTCCATCCATTTGCATGCAAAATTTGAGAAGTCATTGTTTTTTACCGCAGCGTAGTACTCTAATGTGTATATATTCCACACTTTCTTCATCCATTCTTCCATTGAAGGACATCTAGGTTGTTTCCAGGTTCTGGCTATTACAAATAATACTGCTCTGAACATAGTTGAACAAATGCTTTTGTCATATGATAGGGCATCTCTTAGGTATATTCCCAAGAGTGCTATTGCTGGGTCCAGGGGTAGGTTGATCCGGAATTTCCCGAGAAACCGCCACACTGATTTCCAAAGTGGTTGCACAGGTTTGCATTCCCACCAGCAATGGATGAGGGTACCCCTTACTCCACAACCTCTCCAGCAAAGGCTATCATTGGTGTTTTTGATTTTAGCCATTCTGACAGGAGTAAGATGATATCTCAAAGTTGCTTTGATTTGCATTTCCCTGATCACTAAGGAAGTAGAGCATGACCTTAAGTGTCTTTTGGCCATTTGAACTTTTTCTGTTGAGAATTCTTTGTTTAGTTCAGTGCCCCATTTTTTAATTGGGTTAATTAGCATTTTAAAGTCTAGTTTCTTGAGTTCTTTATATATTTTAGAGATCAGACCTATGTCTGTTGCGGGGTTGGTGAAGATCTTCTCCCAGTCAGTAAGTTGCCTTTTTGTCTTAGTGACAGTGTCCTTTGCTTTACAGAAGCTTCTCAGTTTCAGTAGGTCCCATTTATTCAATGTTGCCCTTAATGTCTGTGCTGCTGGGGTTATACATAGGAAGTGATCTCCTGTGCCCATATGTTGTAGGGTACTTCCCACTTTCTCTTCTATCAGGTTCAGTGTGTTCAGATTGATATTGAAGTCTTTGATCCATTTGGACTTGAGTTTTGTGCATGGTGATAGATATGGGTTTATTTTCATTCTTCTACAGGTTGAAATCCAGTTGTGACAGCACCATTTGTTGAGATCACATTAATTTTTGTATAAGTCCACCAAAGAGTGATTTTCATCGATATGTGGATCAGATTAAAATATGTTTTATACCTGGGCCAAATTTATCCACTAATGATTTTGAAGTCAGTTTCAATTTAGGATTTTTTTATCTGTGCTAGGTAAGATTTAAGAATAATTTTCCTTTTTTCAGATAAATACTTTTTCTTTTTAGTTTCCTACTACACTCATAACAAGAAATGGAAAGTTTCAACACTTTTTTTACAGTATTTTTTTTTTGGAATTTAATATTCTATAAGAATCAGTATTAATTTACTGTGAAACTCACTATTGCTAGTTGTTTTGGTTAAGAATTAAATAAGGAATATAACACTACTTTTTTAAATATGAAAAATTCATCAGACGTTCCAGTACTTCTTAAAAAATGTTCAGGATGTGAACTCATTTGTCCCTGCACATGGTATCTGTGATTCACTTTTCATTCCCATGTGCAGCCTTTCTGCCATTTGGATAAGTTTTGGCTTCTATTGCTTGTGCTGAGGCTGCTCTTGTTGTTTAGTGCCTTATTTAAACCAAGCTATGGCATGCCGTAGATGAACAAGGCTGCTTGCTAAATTCCATGGATCGTCATCATTCTCACTGAGAAGTCTGTCTTATTTCCCTATTCTTTTCTATGCTTGGACTCACAGGAGTGGACCACAGCCTTGCCTCTGGAATAAAGCTCATTAGCGTGGGAGTAATTATGTCATCTAGACAGTGATTAATTCTCAAATGTGTCTATAACACATCTGGTGATGGAGGAAGGTCATTGGCTAATAAAGGAACTGCCCTGGCCCATTTTATTGGTTAGAGGATAGGTGGGAGGAGTAAACAGAACAAAATGCTGGGAGGAAGAGGAAGTGAGCTCAGAGACTCCACCGCTCTGCTCTCGGGAGCAGACGCCTCAGGGAGACGCCATACTCCCAGCTCCCAGGCAGACACACGCCATGAAGCTCGACCCAGGATGGACTAGGCTAGAATCTTCCCGGTAAGACCGGTGCTCACCGATTATTAGAGATGGGTTGATCGGGATATCAGAATTAGCCAGTAAGGGCTAGGGCAGAAGGGCCACGCAGTGATTAAATGAATACAGTTTGTGTGTTGTTATTTCGGCCATAAGCTAGCAGGCAGCTGGGGTGTTGGGGACGCAGCCCCGCCGCCGCCCCTATTACTACAATCTGGCCCAATGTGATGCTAGATAATCTTTGCAAACAGATTTAGAATACTTTTATTTTTCCATGTGAATTACTAAAAGATGTTTTTCCTATAGAATTTTCTCTGATTAGTTATGACATTTGGGCATGCTATGAAACAAAACTACCTTTCTAAAACCTAGATCCAGACAACTGCAGGACCATGTGCTCTTGAGTCCCAGACTACCTGACCCTAAGTGACGGTTTTGGGTAGTTTCACCGACTAGTTAGTCAGATTTCAGCGCCCAGCTGTATGATGCTATAGAAGTAGTCACTCAGTGTGGATCCAGTTATTTGAAAGCCAAAGACAAATGGCATAAGGTTTCCAAAAAAGAAATTCCGATTTCATATAGAAACAGTATAGAGTTTGCTTGAGGGCCAAATCTGGCACCAAAAATGAGATCCTCTTTATAAAGCATGTACATATATATATATATAATACATATTTAATATATGAGGTAAAGTATACTTAATAATGTAATGCAATATATTAATAGTTATGTGTAATAAAATATATAATATATATGCTTGTTTCTCTAGAGAGTCATTATATAAGCAGTGAAAATTCCTTAGCTTTTCCTTTTATGTCTGTTTGTGATGTATTATATGTTCATATGTGTGCACACATGTGCACACTTTGAGGTACACACAGGGGTGGAGGAGAGAGATCTGGTTTGAGTAGCTTCTTAAGTCATTTTGTCTTCTAAGATAGGGCCTCTCACTGTATCTATAACTCAGTTTCACTAGGCTGGTTGGATAAAGAGCTCCAGTGATCTCAGGACAACACCTATGGAGCCATGGTGTTTAGAATGCAGGCATGATCCAATGCACCAGATTTTTATGGAGGCAAGGCAGGAAACATAGGGCTTCTTCCATGTTCTGCACGTCCATTAACAAGCGAGATGGATCCCCAAGTTCACTGACCTTATTCTTTTATAATCTAAGTGTTTTATTATATTTATTATTTATTTTTTAATACATTATTTTTTTCATTTTACATACCAATCCCAGTTCCCACATCCCTCTCTCTTCAAATCTTCCTTTCAGCCAGTGACTCATCCATCCTTCAGACAGGGTAAGGCTGCCCATGGGGAGTCAACAAAGTTGGCTCAAAGTTTGAGGCAGAACAAAGGTGCTCCCTCCTATGTGTAGGCTGAGAAAGGCATCCCTCTAAAGAGAATGGCCCATTAATTCTGCAAGAGCTAGTTCCAGGACAGGCTCCAAAGCTACAGAGAAACCCTGTCTTCCAAAACCAAGAAAGAGAGAGAGGAGAGAGGATAGGGAAGGAGAGGAGAGAAGAGGAGAGGAGAGAAGAGGAGAGGAGAGGAGAGGAGAGGAGAGGAGAGAGACAGAGACAGAGGACAAAAAGCCAGTTAAAGCACTAGGGTTAATTCCTGATCCCACTGCCAGTGGTCCCACATACTGCCCCAGCCACACAACTGTCACCTACATTTGGGAGGCCCTGTTTGGGCCTATGACAGGTTTTCCAATGGTCATTGAGCTCCCTCTACCTCAGATCACTTGTCTCTGTGGGTATCTCCATTGTGATCTTGAACTCTTTGAAATGCTTAGTTCACCTATTAGATTGTTTTTTTTTTTTTTAATTTTCTTAGTCTTCTTTAAGAGATTGATTTCGTTCATTTTTGTTTGTGTTTTCCTCCATTTCTAGAAGGGACTTTTTCATTTACTCTTTAGGGGCCTCTATCATCTTCATAAAGTTATATTTAAGGTCGCTTTCTTCTGCTTCTTCTGGGTTAGGATGTTCAGGTTCCTATCATAAGACCAGCAGGTTCTGGTGTTGCCATATTGCTTTTTAGGTTGTTGAGTGTGTTCATGCATTGGTGCCTACACATCTCTTCCTCCAGTGGGTGCAGGCAGTGTCTTTGCCACTTTTTCCATTCACTACAATTGGTGTCTGTGTCTCAGGGACCCTCTCTTGAATGCATGGTTTCAGTTGCTTTCTTTGTCTCAGGAAGCTGCTCTTGGTTTTGTTTTTTGCCGTCTCTGCCTGTGTGGGGGAGCCACTGAAGTCTCAAGGTCTGGGTGGGTTTGGGGGCCCTGTGGGACTTATAGATTATAGGATTCAATATGGGGTGCTGGAGCAGCCTGCCTGCAGGAGGCTTGTCTGCTGAACCCTTGCCAGCACAGCTGATGAGGGTAGGAAGGGAACAGGGGTTTTGACCTGGGGCCAAAGGCCTAAAGATTGTGTGTCCAGCTGGGTGCTGGCCACTCGCCTTTTGGTTTGCTCTGTGCAGTCTGTCTCTCCGACCTCATTTTTAAAGCATTTAGAATTGAAATGTTGATGTTTGTACTCCAAGTATTTATTGCTTCTATAGTATATCTAGTTCTTTTGTTTTTCTGCTTTCTGACCTCTTTTAAAAATAATTATCATTTACATTAATCTAGTTCTTTTGATTTACTTCTTTTGTATGGTCTTAACTAAATTTCTTTCTTTACAATTTTTTTTCTTTTCAGTTATATACACTAATTTAGATTGTAACTGTTCTTGAGATATTATCTGATCTACAGGCTTCATTATTAATTTTGGATATATATGCGCACATATACAAGTTATTTAGTTTTTTAGTTAGTTATGTATTCTGACTGTATCAAACTAAAATGAGAATGTAACAACTGCAAATACTCCTCTATAGGACCAAATATAGATGCTGGCTAACACCACTTAAAGCTTACACCGCTAATTGTAGATGCCACCTAACATCACTTAAAATATGTCCCAAAACTCCTTTCCCTGGGGTCCATACTAGAGCCCAAAGCCTGGGCACACTTATGGGAGGCTAGGTCTGTTTTAGAAATCCCATGTAAGACATTTCCCATCACCCACTAAACCTCTTTAAAGTCTGCCAAACAACCTCATACTGAACACTTTCCCACCAAACTCCCCCATCACCCACCTTTGGATTCTCAACCTGGTCTACATGTTCAGAAGAAGACTTCTATTTTACCAGAGACAAGGCAGAATCTAGGGGTCCCAGGCCTATGACTTCAGAAGAATTCGGCTTTATTGGCTTACAGGCCAGATCTAAGGACCCCAGTGCCAGCAGCTGTACTGGAGACCAGGCTGGTCCTAGGGACCCCACAGGTCAGATTAGATCTACGGTCTGCATCCTTTACCATGGGTTCCATATCCTAGTACAGAATTTTGGAAAAGAACTTAAGTATTACCACAGGCCAGACTGGATCCATGATCTCAGTCCCCCAAATCTCAGAGGGGACATCCTATGAGACTAATTCAATGGCCAGAGTTCTAAACAAAAAACTAATAAGGATTAACACATAATCAACTGGATATAAGTAAAATCTATTAAACAAAACTATCCAAAGAAAAATTCCTTTCACATAGAAGAATGCTCTCCAGAGTGAAGCGTATGTTAAGTTAGAAAGAAAGCCAATGTATTTGCAATAACTGTAACGCTAGAATGTGATGTACTTCTACAATGAAAATCTCCAAGTATAAACTTAGCAAACTTCAGGAATTGAGAGTATGCGGACATTTTAAAACCCTGAATGAACATTAAATCATAGCATAAGTCACACAGAAAATTATCTTGCCTTTAAAGAGAGTGAGAATGAAAATAAATTACATAGGAACTCATACTAATATTAAGATAGAAGTGTAGAACAACTGTGTAAGCAAATAGTCCGTTAAAAAAAAGAAAACTGAAAACGTTTAATTTGAACAAACTAGAAAGAACAAACTAAGCCCAGTGTACACCAAAAGGAAGGAAGTGATCAGGTCAGAGGAAGACTAAGCTAAGTAAGACTGGAAATAAAGCCTGTGGCCTGGACACCAGACACTCATTACCAGAAGAAGCTAAAGTTCCCAGAGTTTTAGCCAAATGAATCCAACTGGTGAATAATTATTTGAGGTTTAAGTTACTAAAAGAAATTTCCTTGTGTTCAGAAGATTGAGGCAGTGGTTGAATTCAAATAATGCCCTGGCAAACGGGTGAAAGTCCATCCCAAACAAAGCAAACAGGGCAAACAAACAATGAAGCCACAGGAGAAAGAAAAGAGGGAAAGGAAAAGCAACTTTGCCACTAATACAAGGAAAAGTTATTAAAATAGAATACCATAGCCCATAGCCAGTATCCCTATACAAACTTAAATGCTTATCACTACTCAGAAAGCAAAGTCAGGAAGATCATGAGTTCAAAGATAATATGAGCTGCACTGTGAGATTGAGGTCATGCAGGTTATATATAAAGGCCCTGTTTCAAACCAACCAACAAACAAAAGAACATGCATTTTACTAAATATAACCTAAATAAAATAGATAATTTCCTAGGCATCCAAAGATTAACACAAGTTAAAAATAGAATTAATTACTTAAGCTCTCTGCAGGGCCTCTACTCCCCGGGTGCTGCCTCTTTCTTCCTGGCCCACCCAGCTTCCGTCCAGAGCCCTCCCCACTTCGCCCCCACTGCCCTCTTTTGGCGCGTGGCATCGCCCAGCCCAGCCTATCTGGGCGCTGAGTCCGAGTACCCGGGGCTCCCGGGGGGCAGCAGTTCCTTTGTTTCTGTGGCCTGCCTGCACCAAGCTGGGTAGGCGCTTTGTCTGCGAGCTGCCCAACCAGCACGGAGGCCTGATCTTTCGGCGCCAGGAGACCCAGCATTGGGGTGAGTTTCTGGCCCACGGCGCCAGCCTGGGACGGGGAGCTCGGGGGTTTCTTGGCCCCCTGTCCTGCTTGGGCTCTCTGCAGGGCCTCTACTCCCCGGGTGCTGCCTCTTTCTTCCTGGCCCACCCAGCTTCCGTCCAGAGCCCTCCCCACTTCGCCCCCACTGCTCTCTTTAGGCGCGTGGCATCGCCCAGCCCAGCCTATCTGGGCGCTGGGTCCGAGTATCCGGGGCTCCCGGGCGGGCAGCAGTTCCTTTGTTTCTGTGGCCTGCCTGCACCAAGCGGGGTAGGCGCTTTGTCTGCGAGCTGCCCAACCAGCACGGAGGCCTGATCTTTCGGCGCCAGGAGACCCAGCATTGGGAGAGCCAACATTGGGGAGAGACAGCGTTTGGTAGGCAAGGAGACCTAATCCGGTAAAAGAAGATCCATAGGGAGCATTTGGAAGAAGAGATGGGCCGACGTCAAGGCAAGAATTCGCCCAACAAGCTGAAAAGCAACATGAAGCTACCAGAAACAAACGACCTCACAACGGGAGGACAAGAACCCCTTAATCAAGAGGAAGGAGAAAAGATTGACTTCATGAAAGTGATTGACACCCTTAAACAGCATGTAAAAAACGCCCTTATAGAAATGGATGAGAAATATAACAGAAAGTTTGAAGAATTGAATAAATCAGTGAATGATACCCTAGAAAACCAAGGAAAAACAATCAAACAGATAATGGAAACAGTTCAAGACCTGAAAACTGAAATGGAGGCAAAGAAGAAAACACAAACAGAGGGCCGTCTGGACATGGAAAATCTAGGTAAACGAATAGAGACTACAGAAACAAGCATAACCAGCAGAATACAAGAGATAGAAGAAAGACTCTCTGATTCTGAAGATACCATAGAGAAAATAAACACACCGATCAAAGAAAACAGCAAGTCCAACAAACTCTCATCACAAAACATTCAGGAAATATGGGACACAATAAAAAGACCAAACCTAAGAATAATAGGAGTAGAAGAAGGAGAAGAAGGGCAGCTCCATGGTCCAGAAAATCTATTTAATAAAATTATAGAAGAAAACTTTCCCAACCTAAGGAAAGATTTTCCTATGAAGGTGCAAGAAGCATACAGAACACCGAATAGGCTGGATCAAAAAAAAACATCCCCTCGCCATATAATTATCAAAACACAAAGCATACAGAATAAGGAAAGAATATTAAGAGCTGCAAAGGAAAAAGGCCAAATTACTTATAAAGGTAAACCTATCAGACTTACACCTGACTTCTCCATGGAAACCATGAAAGCCAGAAGGTCCTGGATAGATGTACTGCAGAAACTGAGAGACCATGGGTGCAAGCCCAGATTACTATACCCAGCCAAGCTTTCATTCACTATAAATGGAGAAAATAAAATTTTCCAGGATAAAAACAAATTTAAACAATCCGCAGCCACAAATCCAGCCTTACAGAAAGTAATTGAAGGAAAATCACTAACCAAGGAGTCCAACAATGACCACAATAACTCAGACATCTAGAGACCCTTCACCAACACAAAACAAAGAAGGGAAACACACAAACTCTACGACTAAAAAAAAATGACCGGAGTTAACAACCACTGGTCATTAATATCACTTAATGTCAATGGACTCAACTCACCTATAAAAAGGCACAGGCTAAGAGATTGGATAAGAAAACAGGATCCAACATTCTGCTGTTTACAAGAAACACACCTCAACCACAAAGACAGGCACCTACTCAGAGTAAAGGGCTGGGAAAAGGCCTATCAAGCAAATGGACCTAAGAAACAGGCAGGTGTGGCCATACTAATCTCTAATAAAGTTGACTTTAAACTTAAATCAATCAGAAGAGATGGAGAGGGGCATTTTATACTCATAACAGGAACAGTTCATCAGGATGAAGTCTCAATCCTGAACATCTATGCCCCTAATATAAAAACACCCACGTACATAAAAGAAACATTGCTAAAATTCAAGGCAGCCATCAAACCGCACACACTAATAGTAGGAGACTTCAACACTCCTCTCTCACCAATGGACAGGTCAATCAGACAGGAACCTAACAGAGAAATAAGAGAATTAGTGGAGGTAATGAATCAAATGGACTTAACAGATGTCTATAGAACATTCCATCCAAATAGGAAAGAATATACCTTCTTCTCTGCAGCTCATGGAACCTTCTCGAAAATCAACCACATAGTCGGTAACAAAGCAAACATCCACAGTTACAAAAAAATATTAGTAACCACCTGTGTCTTATCAGATCACCATGGATTAAAGTTAGAATTCAACAATAATGCTACCCCCAGAAAGCATACAAAGTCATGGAAACTGAACAGTCAACTATTGAACCATAGCTGGATTAAGGAAGAAATAAAGAAAGAAATTAAAGTCTTCCTGGAATTCAATGAAAATAAAGAAACAACATACTCAAACTTATGGGACACTATGAAAGCAGTCCTAAGAGGAAAGTTCATAGCACTAAGTGCCCACTTAAAGAAAACAGAGAAAGCTCACATTGGAGACTTAACAGCCCACCTGAAAGCTCTAGAAAAAAAAGAAGCAGACTCACCTAGGAGGAGTAGAAGACTGGAAATAATCAAAATGAGGGCTGAAATCAACAAAATAGAAACACAGAAAACAATACAAAGAATCAATGAAACAAAAAGCTGGTTCCTGGAGAAAATCAACAAGATTGACAAACCACTATCCAAGCTAATCAAACGGCATAGAGAGAATTTGCAAATTAATAAGATCAGAAATGAAAAGGGGGACATAACCACAGACACAGAGGAAATTCAGAGAATCATTAGATCTTACTACAAAAGCCTATATGCCACAAAATTGGAAAATGTAAAGGAAATGGATACTTTTTTAGATAAATATCATATACCAAAGTTAAATCAGGACCTGGTGAACAATCTAAATAGAACTGTTAGTCGCGAAGAATTAGAAGAGGTTATCAAAAACCTCCCTACCAAAAAAAGTCCAGGACCAGATGGTTTCAATGCGGAATTCTACCAGATCTTCCAAGAAGATCTAATACCTATACTCCTTAATGTATTCCACAAGATAGAAACAGAAGGGTCATTACCAAACTCCTTTTATGAAGCCACAATTACTCTGATACCAAAACCACTCAAAGACTCAACCAGGAAAGAGAACTACAGGCCAATCTCACTCATGAATATCGACGCAAAAATCCTCAACAAAATACTGGCAAATCGAATCCAAGAACACATCCGAAAAATTATCCATTATGATCAAGTAGGCTTCATTCCTGAGATGCAGGACTGGTTCAACATACGAAAATCTATCAATGTAATCCAGCATATAAATAAACTGAAAGAAAAAAACCATATGATCATTTCATTAGATGCTGAAAAAGCATTTGACAAAATTCAACATCCATTTATGTTAAAAGTCTTGGAGAGATTAGGGATACAAGGGTCATACCTAAATATAATAAAAGCTATATACAGCAAGCCGACAGCTAACATCAAATTAAACGGAGAGAAACTCAAAGCCGTCCCACTTAACTCAGGAACACGACAAGGCTGTCCACTCTCCCCATACCTCTTCAATATAGTGCTTGAAGTTCTAGCAATAGCAATAAGACAACATAATGGAATCAAGGGGATTCGAATTGGAAAGGAAGAAGTTAAACTTTCGTTATTTGCAGATGATATGATAGTGTACATAAGTGACCCCAAAAACTCCACCAAAGAACTCCTACAGCTGATAAACAGCTTTAGTAATGTGGCAGGATACAAGATCAACTCCAAAAAATCAGTCGCCCTCTTATACACAAAGGATATGGAAGCAGAGAGGGAAATCAGAGAAGCTTCACCATTCACAATAGCCAAAAACAGCATAAAATATCTTGGGGTACATCTAACCAAGGAAGTGAAAGATCTATTTGACAAGAACTTTAAGGCATTGAAGAAAGAAATTGAAGAGGATACCAAAAAATGGATGGACCTCCCTTGCTCTTGGATTGGGAGGATCAACATAGTAAAAATGGCAATTCTACCAAAGGCTATTTATAGATTCAATGCAATCCCCATCAAGATCCCATCAAAATTCTTCACAGATCTGGAGAGGACAATAATCAACTTTATATGGAAAAACAAAAAACCCAGGATAGCCAAAACAATCCTATACAATAAAGGATCTTCTGGAGGCATTACCATCCCTGACTTCAAACTCTATTACAGAGCTACAGTAATGAAAACAGTGTGGTACTGGCATAAAAACAGAGAAGTCGACCAATGGAATCGTATAGAAGACCCTGACATTAACCCACAAACCTATGAACACCTGATTTTCGATAAAGGAGCTAAAAGTATAAAATGGAAGAAAGAAAGCATCTTCAACAAATGGTGCTGTTACAACTGGATGTCATCTTGTAGAAGAATGAAAATAGACCCTTATCTATCACCGTGCACAAAACTCAAGTCCAAATGGATTAAAGACCTCAATATCAGCCCGAACACACTGAACCTGATAGAAGAGAAAGTGGGAAGTACCCTACAGGAGCTGGGCACAGGAGATCGCTTCCTATGTATAACCCCAGAAGCACAGACATTAAGGGCAACATTGAATAAATGGGACCTACTTAAACTGAGAAGCTTCTGTAAAGCAAAGGACATAGTCAATAAGACACAAAGGCAACCTACTGATTGGGAGAAGATCTTCACCAACCCCACAACAGACAAAGGGCTGATCTCCAAAATATATAAAGAACTCAAGAAACTAGACTTTAAAATGCTAATTAACCCAATTAAAAAATGGGGCACTGAACTGAACAGAGAATTCTCAGCAGAGGAAGTTCAAATGGCCAAAAGACACTTAAAGTCGTGCTCAACTTCCTTAGCAATCAGGTAAATGCAAATCAAAACAACTTTGAGATATCATCTTACACCTGTCAGAATGGCTAAAGTCAAAAACACCAAGGATAACCTTTGCTGGAGAGGCTGTGGAGGAACGGGTACCCTCATCCATTGCTGGTGGGAATGCCATCTTGTGCAACCACTGTGAAAGTCAGTTTTTCGGTTTCTCAGGAAATTCGGGATCAACTTACCCCTGGACCCAGCAATACCACTCCTGGGAATATACCCAAGAGATGCTCTATCATATGACAAAAGCATTTGTTCAACTATGTTCATAGCAGTATTATTTGTAATAGCCAGAACCTGGAAACAACCTAGATGCCCTTCAATGGAAGAATGGATGAAGAAAGTATGGAATATATACACGCTAGAGTACTACGCTGCGGTAAAAAACAATGACTTCTCGAACTTTGCAGGCAAATGGATGGAAATAGAAAACACTATCCTGAGTGAGGTGTCCCAGACCCAAAAAGATGAACATGGGATGTACTTGCTCATAATTGGTTTCTAGCCATAAATTAGGGCCACGGAGTCTACAATAGGTGAACCTAAAGAAGCTAAGTAAGAAGGTGAACCCAAGGAAAAACATATAGTTATCCTCTTGGCTAAGGGAAGTAGACCCAATTTCCGGGGAGAAAATTAGGATCTTGGGGGTGGGGTGGGATGGGGGTAAGGGGAGATGGGGAGAGAAAAGGTAGAAGGGAAGGAGGGGGGACTTGGGGAATCAGGAGAATTGGGATAAAGGAAAGGTGGATAGGGGAGCACGGAACCACAATTCTTAGTTAAGGGAACCACTTCAGGGTGAGCAAGAGATTTGACCCTAGAGGGGCTCCCAAGTGCCCAACATGAGGTTCCCAGTTAGTTCCTTGGGTAGCTGAGGATTGGGAACCTGAAATGACCCTATCCGAGAACAATACTGACGAATATCTTGCATATCATCATAGAACCTTCATCTGGTGATGGATGGAGACAGAGACAGAGACCCACACTGGAGCACTGGACTGAGATCCCAAGGTCCCAATGAGGAGCAGAAGGAGGGAGAACATGAGCAAAGAAGTCGGGACCACGAGGCGTGCACCCACCCACTGAGACAGTGGAGCTGATCTACTGGGAGCTCACCAAGGCCAGCTGGACTGTGACCGAAAAAGCATGGGATAAAACCGGACTCTCTGAACATGGCGAACAATGAGGGCTGATGAGAGGCCAAGGACAATGGCATGGGGTTTTGATCCTACTTAATGTGCTGGCTTTGTGGAAGCCTAGCCAGTTTATATGTTCACCTTCCTAGATATGGACGGAGGGGGGAGGACCTAGGACTTACCACAGGGCAGGGAACCTGGACTGCTCTATGGACTGGAGAGGGAGGGGGAGAGGAGTGGGGGGAGGGGTAGAAGGGTGGGAGGAGGGGGAGAAGGGTGGGAGGAGGGGGAGGGAAATGGGAGGCTGGGAGGAGGTGGAAACTTGTTTTTTGTTTATGTTTTTTTTCTTCTTTTCTTAATAAATAAAATTATTAAAAAAAAGAATTAATTACTTAAAATAACAGAAGGGATTAATTTAATAGTAAATGTTAAAACTTGTGAAAAAGAAATGATCAATTCCAGATGGCTTCATTAATTCTGCCAAATGTTCATGGGAGAATTAATATGAATCATTTATGAAACAAAAATGCCACAACTATAAGATGAAATATTTTCCAATCCATTCTGCCGTTGGTCTGATAGAAAAGGCTGACAAAAGACACACAGGTAAAACCAAACCAACTACATGCAAATAGGCATCCCCATCCCCTCAACAATATAGCAGTTCAAATCCAAGAATATATAGAATGGTTATCTACCATTGCCAAAGTAAAATGAAACCAGTACATGCAATCTTATAAAACACAGCATAAGATAACAGGTAATATTAACAAAGGAAAGTAAAAATGAACATTTCACTAAGTACAGGGGAAACTTGCTATGATCAACCATGCAGCCATGACATAAAATTGGAAAAAGAAAGATTTCCTAAAGCTGATAAAATGTGTGTAAAATCCATATATAAGCATTCTACTTAAAGGTGAAGCACTTAATAATTTTTCTCTAAACACAGAATCAGAACAAGGACAACAGTTGTTCCCATTTCTATTTAATATTATGCTGTATGTATTTAGGCCTCGCAGTTATAAAAGAAAATAAATAAAATGTATAAGGATATGAAAAATGAAAATCCAGAAAGGTTTCAAGAGAAGGTATCAACTATGCTCTATAAAGTAAATCCAAACTAAAATTAGAAAACTACTCGATTCAAAATACAATTTAAGATAATAAAACACTTATGAATGAGATAAATAATTATAAAGAATAAATATTAAATGTCTCATTTTCATCAGGTAAAATATATTTAGTTGGTTATGTTTCAAAAACTGAATACAATCGAGATCCTATGAGCAAATTTTTGTATTTATGATGAACCCCTTAGACAATTCAAGAAAATGAATAATGTACTCAGATAATGACTTTTGAGAAATGTTTCTATCTGCGAGGTAATAAAATGATGGGGCCTTACTTTGTGCAACATGCAGTCTAAGAACTTAAGAAGGGCCTTTGACCTAAATGCAGGACAAAAGAGAAAAGTGAAAGAACTCTACCGGGAATTATGTGTCACTTCCTGAGAGCTTTCTGTCTCTGTGTTTACAATTGCTACAAGGTATGCCAGAGGACAGCTTGATTTTTATCTTTTCCAAGGTACAATAAGCTGAATTTCCACTTAGAAGATATTTTTCCAAATTAAAGACATCTCCGGATCATTTTTGTTTGGGCACACATCTTAGCTAATTCTTCCTTCCCAGAATATTTGTATCAAGCAGTTTGGGTGACTAATATCTTTTGTGACCATGAAAACACAGACTACTGAGAGATTTCTGTTTTTCATGTTGCCAAGATGTTTGTACCAAGCTATGATATTTTCCATTTTTGTTTTATGCCCTATATTAATCATGTTTGATAATAAGTAGTTATTTTTTTAAATTTTTACCTATAATATTAAGTAAATGTTAGTAAAACAAAAACTGTATTCTGTAAATTGTTGTCTATGGTCCAGAATTCCCACGATGGTTCAGCTTTAGGTATTGACCTAACTTGGGTGACACTGGATACAGAAATGACATGCAGAAATGCTGGGGTCAGGATGACTTTGATGAAGCTGCACCAGAAGCATCCCAGAAACTCAGTAAATTTCTTATATATTGAAGGAGGAGAGGGGCTACCTAACCTCTGGAAGTGTGTGTGGGGTCTCTTTAAAGAACATCTTAGGCCGCGGTCAGCTATGAGGAGGAGACTGTGGTGGATATTTTCTGTGCACAGTGGATTTAGTTGAAGGACAAATGTTCTTCAATACCCATATTTGGATTTGACCTTAAGAAGATCTGGCCATTCCCATGGATTTTAGCCACTGAAGTCCTTGACATTGCTGTGCTCATGTCAATAACCCACATTTCCTCAGGACTTCATCTACTCCTTGTATTAAATCCCTGTGTGAACAAATTTGTATGGGCTTACTATAAGAATAAAAACAGATCTTATCACTGACTACCAACTACTTCTAATTTTTCCTGAATTCTTCTCATTAGCTCTCAAGCTTATTTCCTTGGTTTTATGAAGACAGCCATTTCTGAGGATGCAAATCATAGTTTTGAAAGACTTTTCTCGTTCCTATGAGTTACTGTGTGCCATTCTAAAAGTATCTTACATCCAGACCTGAAACTATTATGCACTTAAACATTTTATGACATATGTATAACTGAATAAGGTTCAGATATACTTTAGATTCCTATAATAACTAACAATAAATACTTAAAAAGTAATATAACAACAAACCTATCGTGAATATAGTTAAGATGTTAAAATTAAAATGTGATACCATCTTAATCTTCATTTTCCTCCAAGAAATCAATACTTTAGGAGTTGGGTAAACAATTGTTCTTGAGGAATGGCTTCAACTGCAAGACCAATTTCACCTCAAAAACTCGTGACATGGGTTATTTCTCATGGCTGTGATTTTTTCCCCTATCACAGCCACAGTTGGTCTAAAGGCAATAATTTCCCAGGCAGGAATCCAATTCTGTAACCATCTCTGTCGGCATGCAGTTTCTATATTGTACCTATAAGACTCCGTCTGATCTATCAACATAACCTCAGATAGTTTTCCTATAAAGCTTAAGTACATTCTGAAACTAAAACATTAGAAGATAAGTTAACAAATGAAAATACTCATAGTATATTGGATAAATAAGCATTTGAATGTTTCTGATACCTGTACTTATATGCATCATACAGGTTTGGCTCTTATTTTACTCTCAAAATTTCTTCACATAGATATCTTTTTTTTTCAAATAAGTTAACTACATTGTTATTGATTTCACTCCATTCCCTGTGAAGAAGACTAATCTTAGTATGTGATCATTAGTAAAGATGAATGAAACATAGGAGGTTATCTGCAAGGAATTGCTGTTTCTAAAGATGGTATTTTTTAATGCACTTATATAAAAGAATAGCCTGAAAAAGACAGGTCAGAAGTTTGAAATTAAGGAAGGAACAAACATTTGCAATGAGAAAACCTGACAGTATCATACACACAGATGATGCAAAGACAAAATTCGTTCCTTCAATATATCAGTATCAATTTTCAATGATGGAAAAGTTTGTATTTGTGTTAAAGATAAATCCATTTTGTTGTAGTTCAAGATTTCACACCAACTTCAAACAGAGAGGTTTGATGACCTTAACAAAACAGTTCTTTGATAAATAGGTTGAGATTCTTTCTTCTTACATAGTAAAAATTACCTAGCCATCTGAAAAATGCTCACAGAAAGGGGACTTTTCACTTTTCTTTTTCCAGTCTATCTTCCATTTCTCTACTTCTCTCCCATATTTCTTCTTACTCCCTTTCTATTTCTAGGATAAAAATCATTATGACATACGCTGCACACTGACACTATTAAGCTGGGTGGTACTTATTCCACAAGCCAAAGAAAAATGAAATCTATACTATCATAACATCTGCAAATAAAGTTTGACTCCTTCCTTTCCAATCTGTACCCCATTGATTGCCTTTTCTCGTCTTATTGTTCTAAGTAGAACTTCAAGTATTATGTTGAATAGGTAAGGAGTGAGTGGACAGACTTATGTTGTTCCTGATTTTAGTGGAATCTCTTTGAGTTGCTCTCCATTTGATGTGGCTGTTGACTTGCTGTATATTGCTTTTATTGTGTTTAGAAATGTTCCTTGTGTTCTTGTTCTCTCCAGACTTTTATTCTGAAGGGATGTTGGATTTTGTAAAATGCTTTTTCAACATCTAATGAGATGGCCATATGGTTTATTTCTCTCAGTTCATTTATATGATGGATTACATTGATAAATTTTTGTATGTTGAATCATCCCTATATCTCTGGGATGAAACCAACTTGATCATGGTGGATGATTTTTTTTTTATGTGTCTCTGGATTTGGCTTGCCGAATTATTCAGTAGTTTTGCATCAATTTCGTGAGAGAGATTGGTCTGCAATTCTCTTTCTTAGTTGCATCTTTCTATGGTATCAGAATAACTGAGTAAATGGGTCAAGTCCTTGACGGCGATATCAACAAAAAACATCTGACCTGAGCTAGTGAGAGTTCATTGACTTTGGACTGATAGTGGGGGAATTTGCCTAGGTCCAAACTAGGCCAACTGAATGTGGGGGAACAGCTATGGGGCTTGAGCAGTCTGTGGGGCTGGGGCCGTGGGACCAGTATATATTCTTAGTGCTTGAATTAGCATATAGGAGCACATTCTCTTTGGAGGGATATTTTGCTCAGTTTAGATATAAGGGGGAGGGCCCTGGTCTTTCCTGGAAGTGCAGTGTCAGACTTTATTGACTCTCCATGGGAAGCCTTATCCTTTCTAAGGACTGGAAGTGGGTAGGGTGAGCGGAGGGAAGGGAGTAGAAATGGGGATAGCAATGTGAAATGAGAAAAGAAATTTTTAACAAAAAATAAAATAGAAATAAAAAGAAAAATAAAAAAATTAAATGACATAAGCCTATACTCCACTCCAAAGCATGACCTTGATTCTCATCAAATATTAACAAGAACATCTTCCAGGTTAAGTATCTCGTTTTCCACCTTTTATTTTTTGCAGAGAGTTCATAGATTTATATCTGTATACATGCCATAATTGATATATCAGAGGCAGAAATCGAGGAGTTTACTATATAGGTAGATTGAAGCAAAATAAGTGTCCATTGCCTAACATGTACAACGTACACCCATTGGAAAACACAGCCTTAGGTAAATTTTTATAATCCTCTACGACAATCTGTAAATCGTAAAGCAAAACATGTAATATGACATTTTTTAGCTGTTTCTTGAAGGAATAATCAGTAACTTACCAAATCTGAAACAAAGAGGAGATTTTAGCAATTTTATTTCAACTCCAAGTCACTAAGTTGATGCTAAATTGTTGATTCATTTGTTAGTGCAAACATTAAAAGAAAATATCACAACAAATAATTAACATTTTAAACAACTTATTTTTAAAAAATTTCATATATGTATACTTTATTCACATAATTTTCCCAGCCTTCCTTGTGTCAAATAATTTTTGTGTTCCCCACTCTACTGTGTCAAGATTATAACCATTTCTTTACATATCAATCAATATGTAAGTACAACCAGCCAAATCCAATCAATGTTTCTGATATGAATATTATTTTATGGCTTACTTTCTGGATAACCAGTTAGGGCTCACTGTGAGGGAATGTTTGTTCTCCCTCTCTTAGAACTCATTAATAGTCTATAGCTCTTCATCTTGGTTGGGACCTCTTGAGGCTGTCCCCCAGCTGCTTGCATGTCTACCAGTGTTGTTACTGTTCTAATCGCATTTAGATATTCATATTGTTGAAATTACATAGGTGCTGCTTCCTGTCTTGTATAGAAGACACAATTTGGCAGCAGATATACTGGTCCTCTATCTTTTACAGCTTTTTTGTTTCATGTGTTTCAGTCTTTTACTCAGGAAGGGGATCTTCTTCTGTTTTATTGATATACCTGTTCACCACTTCCTCTCAAATGAGGATAGAGTTAGGAGAAAAGCCCTTTCTTACCATCCTGGAAGGGTGACCTCTAGAAGGGTGCGCAGTTCCAACTGCAATGAATATTCTTTCCGAACCGCGGATTGTTAGTTTTTGAGACAGGGTCTCACTATGTAGTTGTGCTGGCCTGAAACTCAAAGATTTACCTGCCTTTGCCTCCTGGGAGCAGGAATCAAAGGCACTTGACACCACCCATGACTAATCTAAGCCATTTAAAAATTGAATAGGGTTACTTGCTAAAACTAACGTTTGTGTGTATTGAATAAATGTATTTGCGACTTTTCTCTGCCCAAATTACCCCTTGAATGGGATTGGGCTAAGGTCATAGATCAATGGTTCTTTACTTCTAGCATGCTTGGTGTTCAGGTGTCCTGAGTGAAAACCCCAGTATTTCAAAAAAAAAAATGAGACTATCATTACGAGTCATAATTTAATACTTTCAGCTTCAAATCAGTGTTCTGTTGCTTAAGGTTAAACTAGTTCTTAAGTATTTTTCTAACTTAGAGAAAGGAAGTATATTTTAAGTCTAGTGGACAGCAGCCTCTCAGGTTCTTCCGTGCACATGTTGGCAACCCAATTAAACCCCGGAGTTTGCAGCCACATAAGAAACAGTAAGAAGGTCTGGAACTTCCCGGAACGAGAAGAGGTTTAGCATGAAAAGGATACATTCTGAGGAAGGTTGATGGGGTGAACAAGAAAAAAAAATTCATTATATGCATGTGTAAAGCCATTGAGGAATAAAAAATAAATGAAAGGAGCAAAACCAATTTGATTTTAACTGTATGAGGTAAATTTAAATCACTTTATACATACTGCCATATAATGCTGAAATGGTTCAGAGTCAAGGCATTGGACACCTGAAATAAACAAATTATTGCTTTTTGAAAAACAGTGAATATGGTCTTTGGGTTGAGTTCTTTCCCTTTGTGAAAATGTGAGTCAGAGACAGTACAAAGCTAACTCAAAATTATATAATTTTATTTTGGTTCTTCACAGGATGGTGGATAGACCATACAAGGATCCTGTCTTGGCTTCTTACATAGCTTGTTTGCCATGAAGGTAATGATATCTATAATACTGCATTTACACAGAAGAAAAAGGGCAGCAGTACAGTTCCACGACCTATTAAAGATAGTCAACTCTCCTTGCTTGTCTTGTCAAGAACAGTCAGTAAGTTTTTTGTATTTTTGTCTCTGTTTTTTTTTTTTTTTTGGCAGGGGGTCCTGGATACCTTCATGTAGCCATATCTCATTACAGCAGATGTCAAATCTGACATTCTTGCTTGATATTTGAGTCTTTTGTTTATTAGAACTGCTGACTAAATTGCAAAATTTAGTGTAATCATTCAGGTCTGAATTGCTCATGTGCAATTTGGCTAGTATGGGTGTCATGTGTCTTGCAGAATGGCATGAATTTAGTCTCTTTGAAGTTAATTGTAAGCTCTTATTGCTATAGTTACTGTAGAATAGTGAGCAAAATACTGCAATCACTGTCATTAAGAAATGTTGAATAGCTGTCTTTAGGTGAAGTATATAGCTTATTGATGTAGGGAAAAAGATCATTTCGGAATACTGAACATTTTTCATGTGTTACTCCCTATCGTCAAGTTCTTAATTATATTTTAAGACATTCTTTCTGAAAGAAACTGCACAGAATAGAATCAGCTGTCATATTCCATGATGTTGGTAACAGGAAGTGGCAGAGAGACATCAAAATGAACTTGTAGCCCATCCACTGTTACTAGTAATGCAGTAAACTTTATTATTAAGCATCTTACAGATAAATGACTGAAATGGCATCAGAGGAATTCTGACTTGTAATAACTGCACAGGGAGGAAAATGTCAGTCTCTAAAGAAGATCTAGCCCATAAGGACAACACTATGTACAACTAAAACGGTGGGTGGATACAGGATGATCTGAAGACACAGCTTCTGTCAGGTCTGTAGCACCTTTGCAGGAAAATGGAAGTGACTGTGAGACCCAAACAAGCCAGAGGCTTGGACAGCAATACTGCAAACCTCACAGGTGAAATGCTACCATTAAAAGATTTAATTCATAGGGAGTACATTTTGCTTTTTCATAAGTGACTTCTTTTTCAAAAAGTTTTCTATGATGATAACCAAATATATGTCTGGCATACATCATATAATTTGGGTTATCACCCCGTTACTCACTATATACATTATGTCTTTAGTGAGTAATTGGTATTAGCTGGTAATTTAGATCTCTTCTCTATTTTCACATATTTGCATTTTGAATATATGAATCACGTTTCACGAGAATGAATTGTCATTATGTTTCTGTGAAAACTCCATTTTGCAATGGTAGTACTCCATTTTTCAATGCTAATCCAAAGCTTGATGGTGTCGGGCTATTTTCATTTAAGTTGCCCAACTTTCTTGTGATTTGGATGTTATTATGAGTCTAATTGTAACAGAAGGCTGGCAATAATAAGGTGAACAAGTATAAACTACTCAGAATAGCAGACCTATTAAATGCCAAATTACACAACTCATTTTCAGCATTATGCTGCCTCAAGGCAAGCTAGGTTCCTTCTCCCTCAGAACAAGTTTCTAGAATGTAAATAATGTATTGCTGTACAAAATCTCAGCAGAATAAGATATACAAAATTAATATAAAGTTAATATATCTTTTATTATTTCACTTGCTTCTTGAGCTAGCCAAAAATAAAATGTAGGTATATTTTTCTTGAATTGGTCAAATTAAATTGTAGGTACATTTATAAGTTTAAATAACAATTTTATCTTCACAGTCATAGGAGTAAAGTCTGATAATCCTGTAATAAATATTTATTTTAAATACATTTTAGGATAATATAATTGATATCTCTCATCCTTTGGATATATTAGTTTTTGAAAAGATACTGCAGTGAAGGAATGGGAGGGAAAGGATGGGAGGGAGGGAGGAGGGCTGATGATTGGGCTGAGGTAAGGCGATTTACTTCAGGAATTTTATTTCATAATGCAACAAATGGTGATTACAAGAAAAAACAGACTGAAATGTGAAGAAAAATTCTAAAATCTGAGAAAAGATAAGCCATCCAGAGAAATGCAAACATTTGTCAAGATGGGCGCTAGAATATAGGAAGAGAGAAAGTAATTGGAGAAAACTCGTATCAACAATCTTCTGATCTGTGACCCAGGGTCTAAAACTGATGGGACTTAGTAACTCAGTCCATCATTTCACAAGTTCCAAGTACTGTGTAATCCTTTCCATCACCAAGAAAACCTGTATGACTGCATGAAATGTAACTTAACTGAAGCAATTTTTATGAATTAAGCACTAATGGTATATGATCACCTATTCTTGTGGTTAACCACTCATTCAAAGTTTAACTCATGACCTCAATATCATAGACAAATGTGAGGGCTCTCATCTAGTGCCTAAATATGTTTAGATCAATGTACTATGTCTATGTTCTTGGTATGCCTGGCTTTCTTATAGCGCTGTCTATCAGGAGCCCCTTTGTCTTCCAAGCATCTTTCTTGCTTTTCTGTGGGGGTTTCATACTGACAGATACAACATGGGCTGTTCTCTTTCTCTCTCTTTTGCTATTTTTCTTTCACCACATTCTTAAAACTTGAACCCCCTCATGCCTGATATGACATGTCTTTTCATTTTATATTGTACATGTTCCTACCCAGGGGCCATAGCTCCCAATCATAAGCCAATAACATATTTTAGTAGTTAGCCCAACCATGTGCCTTATTCTAGGAGTGAATAAGAACACGGACACACCAGATGAGTGGGTCACTTCCAATTGCACAGGCAGGATCTTGCACACATCTTTGCAAAGCAACAAGCCTCTGGGGATTGTTTGCTGTCTCAAAACACTATGGTAATTGACTGTTAAATGTTATATACATGTCTTTAAGACACATCTTTCCTTGTTTAAAGGCATATTTCCAGGCACTATACTTTATTGCTTCCTAAATGAATACTTTTTCCTCAATGCTAACTGCCATGCAACTATGGGATTAAACATTTTCTGGATTATAGTTTGAGAATTGTTTAGTATTAGCCAGAAACAGGACTCTAGAGTTCAGAGTAGTGACTCTGCGAATGTCTCTAAGATTTATGTTCCCTTCTGAGTTGTCTTAGTTCCTTCTATTGTTTCTGTGACAAAATGTTATAAATAACTCAACTCAAGGCAAAAACTTTTATTTTAAATCACAGTGCATTTTGTTTTTTTATACTGTTGCTTCACTCTTTTCCTGTCCAGCCATAATGGACATTTGAAAGAACTGTTGAACGAATCTAACCATTCCAAGTGATAATTTAAGCATATCCATGATTTCAATTGATTTTTCATTGTTACTAACATAATTTTATTTTTCTAGTTCCCCTTAATTTTATCCAAGTACTACAAATACTCTTGGACAAATAAAGGAACCTACATATTTATTTTGAAGATAATTGAGAGGAAATTGAATTTATATGGGATTCAAGAGTGCTCAGGGTAAGTAAACTGGAAGAGAAGGATGTAGAAACAGGAAAGAGGTCCGATGATGAATAATGATAAGAAAAGAAGAGGCAACTTGTCTGTGTGGAAATGATGTTTGTAAAACTGAAAAGGCAAAGGACTTTGAGAAAGAACCAAGACTGTGGAGCATATATCACTTTTATCTTTTTCTCAGTGCGAAATACTTAGGCTTGTTAGAAAGTACTAACTTATTTTCAACAGTTTTAGTGAGGTACAATAATAAATAAAAACACTACGTATTGAGTCTTATGAGTGTATAAATACTCAATCGCCCATTCTGTCATTCCACAGTCAGAATCATAGATGTGGTTGGCACCTATCAAGGGTGTATTGCCTTTTGAAAGCATAATTGATTAACAAACTAAATAATTAATAAATATATTTTATTTATTGTTGGTGACAAGATTACATGGTCTCTCAACTAATTTTCAAATTTTCAATGTTGTTTGCTGTAGGCACTCTACTATATAATAGATATCTAGAAGTTAATTCTAGTAGAACTGAAAATTTACCTTTTGTGATTTACTATAGTTACTGAAAACTATTACTGTGTTATATGTTTTGTTCTTTAATATATATTTACATAAATAGAACCACAGTGGGTGATGGTGGTGCTAGCCTTTAATTCAAGCTTTTGGAAGGCAGAGGCAGAGGCAGATGAGTTCAAGACCAGTCTGGTCTACAGAGTAACTTCCAGGACAGCCAGGGCAGTTAACACGGAAAAATTCTGGCTTGAAAAACTAAAATAAATGTAACCAAATATTTTCTATCATTATGTTCAGTAAGTTGACTAAACTCTGCTGTTTGCTTTCTTATTTTATTCAATATCTATATGTCAACATTTTTCAAAGAAAAGATTAAACATTTGTGTCTCTGTGTAATAGTATAATATATGATAAGGTAAAATGTAGTAATAATTTCAAGTTCAAATTAGAATTCCATATCTTATTAGAGAGAAGAGACCATAGATCTATTTTTCTGTTTATTCTTTTTGTTTTTAAATATGAATTTTGGAATTCAATATCATACTACATTTTGAGTGTGTCACATTGAACACCTAACACATGTGATTTAATCCATTTTTTGAAAATGTAAATCAAATATAGAAGTCATGTAAATTGTAGAGGTATGACATCATAGCAAGTCAAATTTACTCAGTATCATCCATAGAGTGTTTTTCTCACTTTTCCTTACTTCAAATCTTCTGTATACTGACATCTAATGCCACATAAAGAACATTTTGTTATAATTCTTCTCTTTCATACTTTGTTACCTTTCAATGAAACATATTCATCTTGCCAAATCTACTGTATTTGTAAGAACTTAAGGTAAAAACTACATGTTTTACCATTGGACTTTACTGTGAAGGATGTACCTTTTTCTCTGTTCATTGACTGGTGCTCTGCTCCAATTATATTCTGCAGTTAACACAAGTTCTCATGTCTTCTGTGCCTTTTTAACCTTTTTGTTTTGGAGTTTTTTTTCATATATCTGCCATGCTGATATCCATTTTATTGTTTCTCAGAATTAGCATCAATTAATAAACACTTATCAAATTACTTTAAACATGTGCCATAAACTAAAGTCTAAAAACGAACAAACCAAAAACCATTTTCCAGTAGTGGTGGAAACTTACATTACTAATTCCTCTTGTTGAGAGGTGTACTATTCAGATAGGTTTTGGCTACAGTTGATTAAAGATTATATGGCATGTGTATTTGCAGATTAGTCATGTGACTGTAGAAGATTGGACTTTCAGTGTATCTGCTAGGAAACTTCTATTCTCTTTATGGCATTGTCACCTCTCAGAAGAGCAATGACAGGGAACTTTTAGGCTCTTTTGACTCCCGGCATTAACTTCCATCTAAAAATTATTTACTTTCTCCCAGAGGCCAAAAAAAAAAAAAACCATTCAGTCTTTCTGAATCTCAGTCTATACTTGTCATACACAGGCTTAATGTCCAGGAACTAATTATCTGTGACTACGATGTAATAAAACTTTTCTATATACATTTGGCCTATTCCCTAGTTCCTAACACAGAGTTGATAATACCTTGCAATCTTCTGTTTATAAGAACAATGGATCTATCAGTTGTTACAGTAGTTAGTCTTGGCACCCTATTTTTAATATAAACAGTTCTAAAACCTTTGGAGTCATTAACTAACAAGAAATGTTTCTGTTTCTTAATAAGATGGCAGAAATCTGCAGTCCCTAGAAAGTTTCAGGATTGGAATAAGTCACTAGTTGAGTGAAGACATAAATGGAGATTAAACCTTTGAATCAAAACAGCCCTCCAGACAATGGTTGGAGATTAACTTGATTCTCACTAGTCACTGATTTAATCATGTTCATGTAATAGAACCACATAGTGACAGTATTTGAATAATATCTGAGTATTACTTTCAGAAAGGGTGTTACACCCTAGGACCATGGTGACAAGATGCCTTTGTTAAAGGAACTTCTAGATATCCCCATGCACCCCATGATAGCCATCTACCCTGATTCAGGCTCTGTGATCCTTCAAAGGAGGCAGATAAATACCCAGTAACAAGGGACCTTGAAATCCAAAGACTGCTCTCTGAATAAATCAGGATACACAAGGCTTTGAAACTGGCATAGATAATTGGTGTCTAGGGATAAGTGTGAGCTGTCTATCCTATCACTTACAAGTCAACAAGAAGGCAAGATAGTATTACTATTATATTATGATTCTGATTGGTGGTTGGAGTATGGTGACTTCTGAAGACAATATGACTCCTGAAGATGATGGCAGATGCACTGTTGTTCAGGGCTCCCAACCTCAAGGTTGACCTTAGGGGCATGACCAGCTTAGGAAGGGAAATACATATATATATATATATATATATATATATATATATATATATATCCATACATATATATGCATGTTTATTATTCATATATATGTATATATGGACATTATTACACACACACACACACATATATATATATATATATACACACACATACATCATACATACATGCAGACAGACATACACATACATTCAAAGTCAAAGTAGAGGTAGTATAGGAGGTGAGAATGCCACTTAACATGTGTCCTTGTATAGTGAACTCACTCTGTAAGCCGTGTTCTAAACTTTTGATAACCTCAAGACATAATATAACCCTGCATTGTGGCTCCTGGAACAAACTTGGATTTAATGGTTTATTTCATTTAAAGACCGAGAATATAGACAACGACATTGTATAGTATTCTAAAAATCTTGCACTTGGTCTAACACTGAATGTCCTAATAGACAGTTAAAGGTGTTTTTTTTTTCCCATGGAATATGTGACTCTTGTCTCAGTATTGTATTCAAACCCTGTATTCTTAAAGAGATAAACCTTTGTCTATAGAGTTCTCTGTGCTTCTGGTCAAGATTAGAAAATATGTCCTTTCCTGTGAATAATTAGGTCCTGAAACATGCCCATGTGAGTCTGCTGGATAAGAGGTGGAGGGGTATACAGAGACTGAATGCTAGAGACAGCACCTCAGACAAAGAGAGACTGAACAAGAAAACTTCTCTGCATGCCTATTTTTTTGGTTTCTTCCTTCTTTGGGATAACCATAAATGTCATCTTCAAGTGGGATCTTCACTTTGATGCTGTTTAGAATAGGTATGACCTACACACTCTCTATATACATATGTGCAAACATTTATATATATCTCTGTGTTACAAAATATTAATTTTAAAATGGCAAAATAATTCTATATATCAACATCTAAGACTAAATTTGAATGTTGTTATTGTCTGGTACTGCTACTCTAATGAACTACAGTGGTTAATTGATAAACAATAAATATACTTTTAATGTTTCTGTAATGTTAAATTTCAAGATTAGTTTATAGGAAGATATATTGTCTGTTGTAGGTCCAGGGTCCATTACAGATGCTGTATTCCCCATAAGGGACAAAAGTCACTGAAGGATGAAGAACAAGAAAGTTTGACTATCTGTCTGTTTTCGGTCTGTCTGTCTACCTCTTTGTCTCTCTGTGTGCCCATCACTCTATCAATAATCTCTTTAGGTATCTACCCGTTCCCTCTCTGTCTTCACACATATTGGCATGTCCAAGGTATGGCTTGAAGGTGTTCCTCAAAATCTAATGTTCTGGGAACTTGTTCCTCATTATGATACTATGAGAAGTGATAGGCTTCTAAGAGCTTAGTACACCCTTGGGATGTATTAATAAAAGCCTCATGGGAGGAGTTGACCTTATGAGAGACAGTTTTATAAAAGAACGTATGTTCTGCCATGAGCCCATAAATCATATACCTACAAATGCTGCACTTTCAGTTCTCTACTGTGAATAAAATAGAATGTTTCTTTATAAAAAAATAACCAGTGTCAAGTACTTTCTTTTGTTATCAGAAAGACCCAGAAGTATTTATCAATGTGTTTAAATGTTTTTGTGAATATCTTTCTATTTGTGTTTCTATAGACAATCATGGAATATGTCCATATATAATAGACATTCACACTTCTATATCCCATTTTAGAATTCATTAACTATTTGAGGACAAGATCCTGCCCCCTCAGCTGTTGATAAGTGGCAACTATTATTAGCGGGAGAATTACCTGGCTTTGTGTTGTGTTCTGTACTGAATAATAATTCTACAAGAGCTTAATTATTTCTAATGTAGAGAATAAATTGCTCTAATTTTGTGAGGCCTGGCCAAATGTGTTCTTTAGTTAATCTGAACACAAAACTTAATTTATATTATTTGAGTGCTCACTGTGATATTGCCTAGCAGCTGTGGCCTGAGAAAACCCAATAGTAAAAGACAGAACTGTGGAAGATTCAGGCTGACATCTCTTCAGCTTATTCCTCCTAGAAGAGAGTGTGTCTGAATAGCTGTAAAGTGATCACTGGATGATTTTATTCTGCTCCAAGTTTGGTGATCTCTTTCCCAGAGATGCTAGAACTTCCATTGGATCACACAGTGAAGGAGCTATTTTAGACAGGTAGGCTGATGGTGGCTATGGTGGTCACAAGGATTCTGCTCTTTGGGACTTGATAAAGAGAAAAAAGATGAAGAAATAAACTAGAGAGAGAAAAATGTAGTGTCTAGAGACATAGAACCTTGAAAATAAGCCTACCATACCTATAACATTTGAAAAAGATGTTTGGGACACACTTTTGTGACAGCATCTGCTGAGAGAGTAGAGGGAGTAGACGGTCCATGTCCAGCAGGAGAAACTGGAGACTAACAGTAGAAGACTCCAGGTAGGTGTTACTTGCTGGTTACATGTGACCTGGAACCCACTCTGCTTCACTTCTGTGCCATTTTTTCAAGGCACATTTAGTTCATTCCTCTTGAGACCTAAGTCTTCACAACTTGGTCATTGTGGATCCCAGTTCTCTGCTTTAATTATCATATTCACTAATCAGTTTTCATGTCTTTTATTTAAGTCACAAAACTTTATTTAAATAAAGAATGAATTGTATGGATACAGGCTGTAAATTCTCACCAAGGACTTTAAATACCAATTACATGTTAAATAAACAGATTCTTCAAAAAATTGTTAAATCAAATAGAATACTCAGTGGTGTGCTGGACAACCAACTCTATATAAATATGCTTACTAACAAAAACTAATTTGTTTGTGTGTTGCAAATATTTCCTTTAGAAAATGTAAGGTATTAATGTTATATTCCTGATTGAGCAATCTGAAAGTTACTTGCTCCAAGTTAGAATGTTTTAACTTCATACAGAACATCTCATTAAAACTCCAATGTGAGGTTTGACAGACAGTCAAGTTCCTTGCTGGCAAGACTGAATACCTGAGATCAGTCCCTGGGCTCCACAGGTTGTAAGGAAAGAACCATCTCTTACAAATTGTCTTCTGAGCTTCACTTATGCACTATGGTGAATGCATGTGCACACACACACAAATAAGTGTAACCGAAAATGCTTCTATGTTCACCTATATTTAGAATTATTTAAATGTTTTGATAATATTTCATTTTCATAAAATAATTTCTGTGAAATCACTATATCGAAGTCCTATCATCCATATAATAGAGAATAAAGAAAAACACCAACTCCAGTATTAGTTATATAAAATTCAGTTAGTCAAAACATGAACTTATTTAATTTACTTGGGGATTATTTAGTTAAAAGAGATGTGTTGTGATGTCTTGTATTGAAGATGGTGAAAGAAGGAAAAGAGTGAGAGGCTAAGTAGTTCTTCCAGGTAAAAAAGATGGATGATATAGGATCACTTGATAACACAGTATCATCTGATAAAATAATAGAATTGAAGACATGCTGTTGGCACAGTGGGTAAACCAAGAATAGAAATTGTGCACTGGTTGATAGTATTCTACTGTACTGCACCTCCTTATTGTCTGGTCTATCTGACAGTTGTGAAGAAGAGTGTTTATGTTTTGGGGGAGGTATATGTTGGATTATTTAGGAACAAAAGTACATCATATCTGACAAAAATCCTCTCTCCATAAGTTCATGTGTATGTCTCTATGCATACTGTAAGTCAATGGATCAGTCTACTCTCTTTATCCACCGGAATTTCCATTTAACTTTTATTTCTCAAACAACTGGGATCTAGGTTAAGGTGATGAAAGAATTTAGTAAGATTCTTATATATTTACATTTAGGCACATGACTACTTTCTGAAATAAATGAATTTCATGTGGCCAGACAAAAATGCTCTAGTTTAAAGATATCACTTTAAGCTTGTTCACTTGTATGTATATATTGCTGATTTTTGAATTCCAAATTAACACAATGAGAGTAGGCAATATCCAGGAGACCTGGGTTTCCTTTGTTCTGCCATTTCTCTGCTCTCCAGCTCATGGATTCACAGGCAATGAGTTGTGCAATTTTGCCCTTTAATTGTGTTGGTTTTTGGTCATTTCTCTCAGAGTCCATTTACTAGTGGTTTATAATGCTGTTTATTTATTAACATCACTACAGAAAGTTCTGCTTAATATATTTATATCATCTTGGTTATTTAGATCACTTATCTCTATACTTGTGATTCCCCTGTTATTTCACTTCATAAATTCTCTCAGAACAGACATCTGGACTCCTACCACCCATAAGCCCTCTGTACTTGCTTTCTACCAATTACTGTACTTCATAAAGCTTAGAACACATTTCTAAATTCTCTCCTCTCATTATTCAATACTTCCAAGGAAATCTTGACATAGTTCACTATCTTCTTTTCCACTGTCTCCACTCACGTTCAGAAACCTTTTTTTTTGCTGCATCTGAAAAAAGGAAGAATGTGTTTAGCACCCAAGGAGTAGACTCAAAGGAAGCTTCCATGTATCCTGAGATACACAGATGCCTCACACTAGATAATAACCTCATCAGTTCCAGAAGTCCTGATGGAATTCAGGAACAATGACATACCAGAGCATCCCTCACACCCGCTGTCACACTTTCTAAGGGCAATTTCATTTAATTTATAACATACAAGACTACACTATGCTGCTTGTTTGAGTAAATATATTTTGTATATCAGTGCCTTTGTCTGTCCCCTATATAGCCTTTTATGCCTATTGTCTTTCCAAACATATATTACATATGTAAAGGTATATATTATACATGTGTCCATGTGTATATATAATTTAAAAGCTGGGCATTCTTATTCCCACCATTAGTACATTTCTTAATTTAGGGATTAGCAAGTATTTGTTAATAAATTGCATTTGTCCATCTTAGACCTGGTATACAGCACAAACCAATGCTTCTCTATCCTCTTAAAGTGCACTGTAAAGTTAATGAATTATAATATCATCAGTGAGCTTTTAATTTAAAAATGTAGGAACAGAGATATAGGGAAATGCTCTCAGGGATGTATCTTTGGAGAAAGCCACATAAGAATGCATTGGAAGAGCACCAGAGGCACAGCAATCTAAATTAATTGAGACAGGAACACCTTGACCAATGAGCTGGGCCAGGTGTCTGAAGTGAGCAATACTGGAACTGTCAGAATGTGGTCAGGAAGTGTCTGCAGTGTGTGCCTGCTGCACTGAGACTTCAGAACACTATGAGAGGCTTGGGCAGTAAACTCACATGATTTATGCTTTAAATTAAAATCTCTGGCTTAAGTGTAGAAAATTATTTGAAGCATAAGAAAATTAAAAGCAAAGTACATACTGTCAAACCATCATTGTTTCTCCCAGGGAGTGGTGTCTGTCTCCATGTGAGTTGTGTGGGTGTCTCTGTGTTCTTTCTTATATCTGGAGTGGTAAGAGCCATTAGAAAATTAAGGAGGGACAAGAAGACAGCCAGGAAAGCTTCTGTTTTTCAGGTCTTCAAACACCTGTTACCCCACTGACGTGTCTTTACTCCATTTCCATCATTCTATGTACCTGAAGACTCCAGGACGCAACATACACCTGAGTGAATAGATAAAGTATTGGTCAAAAGATCACATGTTTGCGTACTCTAGAAATACAATACTCTAACAAGGATTCTGAATTACACATCTATTTGGACCCCGCAAGACAGGGGACTACACTTAGGGACTGTATACTAATGTAATTCAGGCAAACCAGAGATCTGATGCTAACAAGAATTTATTTGGACATTTAAATTTTCTTCTTATCAGGGTTGAGGTCAGAGTCTCAGGATGAGTAAGAAAGTCACAAAAATAAAATTGTTGGCGTTTAGGAAGCAGAGGTGACTAACCACTCCCGAGAGGTATGGATTTTTTCCCCCCAAATTATGAAGAATTTAATGAAAAGAGATTTCACCCTCCCAGTCAGGGGAAGAACCAAAGTATATTTCTTATTTAATGGGCCCTTAACAATGAGGAGACTGAGGTGTCAAACTCATTCTTAAATAGAGTTGAAGAGCAACATAACGTTAAAAAATTATTAATTATTTTAATTAACAGATTCTTTAATATTATTATGCTCTACATTTTTCTATGTTCCCTTCCCTACTTCTCCCTTCCCTTCAACCCTTTCCCAAGGTCCCCATGCTCCTAATTTACTCAGGAGATCTTGTCTTCTTCTACTTCCCATGTAGATTAGATCTATGTATGTCTCTCTTTGGGTCCTCATTGTTTTCTAGGTTCTCTGGGATTGTGATTTGTAGGCTGGTTTTCTTTGCTTTATGTTTAAAAACCACTTATGAGTGAGTACATGTGAAATTGTCTATTTGGGTTACTTCACTCAAATGATGTTTTCTAGCTCCATCCATTTTCCTGAAAAATTCAAGATGTCGTTATTTTTTCTGCTGTGTAGTACTCCATTATGTAAATATACCACATTTCCCTTATCCATTCTTCGGTGAAAGGGCATTTAAGTTGTTTCCAGGTTCTGCCTATGACAAGCAAAGCTGCTATGAACATAGTGAACATGTCCTTATGTCATGATTGAGCATCCTTTGGATATATACTCAAAAGTTGTATTACTGGGTCTTGAGAAAGGTTATTTACTAATTTTCTGAGAAACTACCACACTGACTTCCAAAAGGGCTGTACCAGCTTTCATTCCCACCAGCATTGCAGGAGTGTTTCCTTTACCCCACAACATCTCCAGCATAAATTGTCATCAGTGATTTTGATCTTGGCTATTCTAACAGTTATAAGACGGAATCTCAGAGTTATTTTGATTTGCTTTTCTCTGATGACTAAGAATGGTGAATATTTCCTTAAGAGTCTTTCTGTCCGTTTAGATTCCTCTGTTGTGAGTTCTCTGTTTAGGTCTGTACTCCATTTTTTTAATTGGATTATTTGTTCTGATGACCAATTTCTTGAGTACTTTGTATATCTTAAAGATCAGACCTCGGTCTGATGAGAGGTTAGTGAAGATTAATTGATTCTTACAAATTGTTTAATTTATTTGAATAAAATCACATTGGAAAATTTAATTACAAGTTAAAAAGGAAGATTCTAGAATTTTTAGCTTACCAGATTTAAAATTCAAGAACCTTAAACATATTGAAAAGTTTAAGGCTTACCAGTATCACTACAAAAATGAGACATGTTCAGGTAAAGATGATAAAAAACTTCATGATGCATACATAACATAGATAGTTACATGGTTGAGAGACCAAAAGCAAACGCCGAGGGTCTTCAGTTAATTGTTTCTCACCAAAATTTATGCAGAATTCCTTCTCATCAGATCATCAAGTGAGGTCAGAGATAGTAAAGGGCATCCCTCAGTCTCACTGCAGCTATGGTAGTAGGGTGAGCTTGGCTGGAGGTTCTCTGCCTTTTTCTCTTCAGCAGATTGTGTGTTTATCCTCTTCTTGTCTGTGTTGTCTCAAGTACATTGTGTTGGCTGTTGCCTTTGGTTCTTATTGCCTGGGTTTTTTTCTCTTGCCTCCTCCTAATGTCTTTTCTTAGAATTCCCCTAAAACACAGCAGTTTTCAGTTCGAATGCATATCTTACTGGTCTAGTCCTTCTTTACAGTCTCCCAACTACAGCTACTTACTACAGAAAAAGTCTGTAACAATATAACCTCTGTCTCTGGGGCCTTTGTAAGTGTTAAAACAGATGCCGGTAACCATGAAGAGTGAGAAATGACTTATACAAGAGCTCTTTTAGGCTACAAGCTTACCTTGGGTCTCACTCTTCTAGTATTTTAAAAAAGATTTTTTTATTTTAATTTTATGTGTATGAGTGTTTTACATGTATGTCTATGTATGTACCACATAAGTACATTCTATTCAGAGGTCAGAAGATAAAATTGGATTCCTTAGAACTGGAGTCCCAGACAGTTGTTAGGCTTCTTATTAGTGCTGGACATCAAATCTGGGTCATCTAGAAGAGCAGCCTTTGTTCTTAACCCATTGAGGCATCTCTCCAGCTGTCTGTTTTTGTAATTTTGTAAGTTGTTGAAAAGGTTGTGCACAACTCATATAATGGACAAGTCTACCAAGGCTTGAAACATTTGCTGCATGCATACCTTTCCTCATTCAACATATTTAAAACATAGTCTTTCCATTTATGACTTTAATGGGTGCTTCCTGGGGTTCTTTAACAGAACAATCTTGCATCGTTGCACTATTGGATTGATGAAATCATAACTCTTTCCTACACTAGCTAACTATTTTTTTTTGCCAACCATTTTTTGAATTGACTTTCTTGTCTCTCACTTCTACTCACTGTGGGATCCCTGTTGCATTTCACCTTGATTACTATTTCATGTATTAATTTTGCTCTGCTTGGTATTGTAGTGCTGACAACATGAACCGTCCTGCTTTTTAGACTCCTTTGTGTTCAGGATGAAGTGATTGTAAAAGTCAGTACTTAGTCTGAGTGGACAGAGTGGATTTTCCTGATTCTAATTCCATTTCTGCTACCTAATTTTGCATGCCTCTTCATATTATGAGATACCTGCAGTTGACTAGAAGACTTATAAAAACATCAGTTGGAACTCAAGTGCAAATGAATCAGACCTCAACATAAAGCCAAACACACTGAACCTCATAGAAGAGAATGTGTACACTTGAACACTTTGGAACAGGAGACCACTTCCTAAATATAATCCCAGTAGCACAGACACTGAGAGAAACATTTAATAAATGGGACCTCATGAAATGGAGAAGCTTCTGTAAAGCAAAGGACATGATCAACAAGACAAAACGGCGGCCTACAGAATGAGAAAAGATCTTCACTAACCCCACATCAGACAGAGGTCTGATCTCCAAAATATACAAAGAACTCATCTAAAGAAGAAATAATCCAGTAAAAAAAATTAAAATGGGTCACAGACCTAAACAGACAACTCTCAACAGAGGAATCTAAAATGGATGAAAGACACTTAAGGAAATGTTCAACATCCTTAGTCATCAGAGAAATTCAAATCAAAACAACTCTGAGATTCCATCTTACACCTATAAGAATGGCCATGATCAAAAGCACTGATGACAAACTTATGCTGAAGAGGATGTGGGGTAAAGGGAACATCCCTGCACTGCAGGTGGAAGAGCAAACTGGTACAACCCCTTGGGATGTCAGCACGGCAATTTCTCAGAAAATTTCTCAGAAAATTCCTCAAGACCCAGTAATACTACCTTTGTACACAAAGGATGCTTAATTGTACCACAAGGACATGTGCTCAACTATGTTAATAGCAACATTGTTTGTCATAGCCAGAACCTGGAAATAACCTAAATTATTCTTGACAGAAGAATGAATAAAGAAAATGTGGTACATTTACACAATGGAGTATTGCACATCAGAAAAAATAATGAAATCTTGAGATTTGCAGGTAAATGGATTGATCTAGAACATCACACTGAGTGAGGTAACCCAGACCCAGAAAGACAAATATCATATGTACTCACTCATAAGTGGCTTTTAGACATAAAGTCATAAAGCAAAGAAAACCAACCTACAAATCATAATCCCAGAGAACCTAGACAATAATGAGGCCCTAAGAGAGACATATATGGATCTAATCTACATGGGAAGTAGATAAAGACAGGATTTCCTGAGTAAATTGTGTGCATGGGGACCATGGAAGAGGGTCAAAGGGGAGAGGAGAGGAAGGGAGGGGAGCAGAGAAAAATGTATAGCTCAATAATAAAGTTTAAAAAACATCAGTCAGAGATTAGTTCAATTTTTATATATTAGTATAATTTCTTAAGAAAAGTAATAGTGAAAGGCCAGAGATCACGTTTTTCTTCAATATAAATTGTGAAACTACTTTCACATAGGAGTTTGATACTACAGATATTGTCAGGGACAATCTCTCTCTCTCTCTCTCTCTCTCTCTCTCTCTCTCTCTGTCTGTCTATATATATATACAGAGTTCAGGGACTGCAGGTAAGTGGTGATTGACAAATTAATACCATGTGCAGTTCATTTTTTTCAAATATGGTTTTGAGAGTACCTTAGTGTTTCACTAAATTGTAGCATATTCCATAGTGTTTGTGCAGATAATTTTCAAAAATTTTAACTTTTAAGAGATTTGCATAGCTTTCAAGCTTATAAATGATTAATTAGATAAATAGATACATTTTGTTAATTTGCAACATTTATTCCTAGCTTTACTTCTTGTTTTTAGCTTATAAAAATTTCATTTAGATGTATTCATTCTATTTCATGTGTATTTGCCTACATGTATGTATGTGCACCAAGCATATGCCACACTCTTGTGGAGAGTCCTCTGAAACTGGAGTCATGAATTGTTGTGAGCCACCAAACTGGTACTGGATGCTGGTTCTGTATTCTTTGTAAGAGCGACAGTGCTGTTAATAGCAAAATTATTCCTCAGACTCTTGCTTATACTTATTTTATTTAAAAACAAAAAACAGGGTTTTCTGTGTAGCTATGCTATCCTGGAATTTGCTTTTTAAACCAGGTTCCACTCGAACTCACAAATTCACAGAGATCCACCAGTCTCTGCCTCCAGAATGCTGGTATAAGAGGCATGTGCCACCATTGCCCAGGTTCTTGCTTACACTTTTAAAGATTTTCTTCTTGATTCTAAAATTAGCCTTGGAGTATTTAAAATTGTTGCAAAACTCACAAATTTAATCCACTTTCAAGTGGGCTATTGCCATTCAAAATTTATAGACTGAAAGAAATACAATCACAAAGGAGTAAAAATTGGTCAATGTATTATCCCCCTTTAAATTTTGTGACAAATCTTAAATACAAACATGTAAAATGTATAAAACTCATATTAATGAATATATAATTTTTAACAAATAAAATTTTATTTTTATAAATTATACATTCATATATCTTATAAACCTATAGTCCACAGTGAGTCATCAAAAGTGTTAGTAAAAAGCCACATCCAATGGTAAAACAGTTTCTGGGGGAAGCTGAGGCACGAGGATTGTGGTTTTTGAGGACAACATGGTCTATGCAATGAGATCATGTCTCTAAAAAACAACAGTGTAATGCCAGAAATTAATTATTTTTAATGCATGATTCAGATCTGTAGTTTCCAAATTTCATAAACCCAGTGCAGATATTTGATGTTATACAGGATTTTAGCATTGTCCTTCATTTCCTGCAGGTATATAGTGTTTTCTCTTCTCAGCACCAATGTGGCAGTAAAATCCTCAGTGACGATCAAATCTGCAACGGGCTGTGCCAAATAAACCTTAAGGGACAATAGAGATGAAACAAGGTGCTCAAATATCGCTGCACAAGCTGGCAGGGGAGTGACAGTATAGGGGAAAATCACATGCTGCCTGCCAGGAAGCAAGAGTAAAACCTGGCAGGCTGTGTTATATGAACCATGCAGCTCTATATATTTTGGTTTCCTTATTTTTACTAAAGCATTCATTCTTTCATCCTGAAGGCCAGATAAATGAAAGAACCAAAACTATGAATAAAGAGAAAGGGATAAAAATTATAATTATGGGAAGAGATGAATGTTCTAAATTCCATGTGTCATAAACCTTAACAACCTGCAAGTCTTTCTGAAAATCAATACTTGTAAATAGTGTTCTTCACCCTGGGCCTGGCGTTTCCAGGCTGTGTCCCTGAAGAGGACTTTAAAAAATAGCTTTGCAGGGCAAGCGAGATGACTTACTGAGTCTTTACTATCACCAAACCTGAGTTCAATCAACACATACTACACGACAGGAAAGAACAAACTCCTACAATTTTTCTCTGACTTCCAACTGAGTGCTTGGCACACTTGTGTATGTATATAAGAATACAAAATAAATATCCAAATCAGTTAATTAATTAATGGAATTAAGAAGTTTAGATGAGTGTAACTTGATAAGGCAGATGAATAGGGAGAGAGAAACATAGCTCACATAAAGGAATATCTTTAAAAGTATATGAATATCTACTATTTTATAAGTGTGTGAAATATACATGTATACACACAATTTTAATAAAGTTCTTCTGCACAGTTATAGTAACTACTTTACCCTTCCTGTGATAAAACACTATGTCCAACATAGATATAAGGAATAAAGAGTATGCTGGCTCACAGATACAGAGGGATGGAGTCCATTAATGTGAGGACAGCATGGCATGACAGCAGGAGCAGGGAAACTGGCTAATCAGCTTTCTTCTCTCACCTTGTCAACAATTGTATTTTTTAGAGAAATACTGGGATTCACGATCAAGTTGTTGGTAGGGTTAATCTCTCCCTGGGCCTTTCTCTCTGACGTCTGGAATGCTGTCTGAGCATACTCCCATGGCTGCTTCCCTTTGTGTAGGCATTTCTAGTGACTCTCCTTGTCCTGCAAGGACATCAGTCATACTTAATAAGGATTCAATCCTGATGGCCCTTATGCCCTCATTTAACCATTGTTCATCTTAAAAGACCTGCTTCTTAAAAGATGGCAGGGCATGGGGACAACTAAGGCCTCAATATCTGGGCTTAGGAGGGAACTTAATTCAGGCTACAGTGAGTTTTAAATATCCCCTGTGCCCCACAAATAGGTGTTTTATAAAAAGACAAAGAAAAGATTTAAATTGCTTTCAAGTACATTTGTTTTTAGTTATTTGCATGATTTTGCCCTTTTTGTTGTTGTTTCTTTGGAGAGCAATCTTTAGGTAACCCAGACTGGCCCTAAACTTCCTATGTATCTAGAGGTGATTCTTTTCTTTTTAATAAAAAAGTTTGGATTCTTTATGGGTTTCACATCCTGCATCCCAATAACTTTTATCCTTCTCTCTTTCCCTCATATGTGCCCCTTGCCCTTGCAACCTCTCCCATAAAGAAACAGAATTCAAAAGAAAAAAAAAACTAAGAAAGCAATAATGTCCACACACACACACACACACACACACTCACTAAGACATGGTGGAAAACCTGTAGTGTGACCCGGTGAGTTTCACAGTATTTCCTTTTGTCCATACATCTTTACTTGTAATTGTTCTCTGCAATGAATCTTTGATCTGGTTCAAAGCTACACCCTCGATACTGGGTACTCACTGGGACTCTTTTTGGATATTTCATTGCTGTCTTGTGTCATGGAGATCCTGGAGCTTTAGATCGGCAGGTTCAGCAGTTCACAAATGAAGTGGATATTGGGGTGCACCGGCTCATAGTCTTGGTTCTGGGCCTTTATGGTAGCTAGGTTGGGCAGTCTGACAGCTTTCCCTTATTGGTAACAGGGCAATATCTCCAGTGCTATCCTGGCATGCTCACCCACTGCACCAGGCAGTCAGGAACAGGCCTACTTCTCCTGCTCTCGTGCTATTGGAGCCTGGTCACCTGCACCCACACCACAGGGTCAGCTCCAGTGTTTTACCCAGGTGAGGCACAGGGCTTTGCTTTCCTGAGTACTGTAGTTTCTGATGTGGAAGGTTCGTCTTCTTGCTCTCGTGCTCTAGGACTCTCGTGCTCTCTCATCTGAAGCAGGGGCTGGTGGGGAGGGGGTCATCATTCTTTCACCCGAGCTACCACATGGCAGACGGGGAGTCAGGATCCCCTGCTCCTCTGCCAACATCATTAGCTTTACTGTATTGTCTGGGTAAGAGTTTCAGGGCCTGTTCTTCCAAGTGTTGCAGATAGTGAGGAGCAAGGCTGGTTCTTCCACACTCATGACATCAGGGCCAGTTCTCCCTCCTACTACAGGTGCAACGAGTGGAGAATGGGAGAGATCATTTCTCCCCTTGCCCACTCCACCAAATGACAGACGAGGCATGGGGCTAGGTCCCTCACCCATGTTCACGGGCTGAAATCACCTACAACTCCTTCAACAGGGTAAGCTCTGTTGTGATGCCCAGGCAGAGTAGAGTAGGTGTGTGTGGGGGGCGGCAGTTCTCGCATATGCTTCATCCAGTGATGGGTCGGGACAACTCTATGCAGTCCTAGACTCACTAGACTCACTGTCTTTAGTCATAACAAAAGTCATGGACACGAACACTCACCGATACTGCCGGAGGGCTACTGACACAGTCATGGTCCTTTTCAGTAGCCCAGGCCAGAATGTCATCATGGCTATGGTTGGCAGTGCAGGTCACTCAGATTGAAATGACCCCAGTGAATGCATGACCCTATAAAATACACATAACCTCAGATGGCAGCTCAGGTCCTGGATATCTGCATGGTCCCCAGTGGAAGCCAGATTCTTGGACATCAAGAAAGACCCTAACTGTGACTGGGTTACAGACCCAGATATTATAGCCTTGACTATAGTATGGCCTATGGGTAGCAACCCTTCCACAGCTGGTGACCCACATCCTGGGCATCTGTGTAGCCTTTGGTACCAACACAGGCCTTGGAAATCAACACAGACCCAGGCTGCAGTAGGTACTATATATAAATCCAGCCAAGATTCTGTAACTGGGGAGGTCAAAGGCACTAGGGGTAAATCCCTATGATTGTTCTACTAAAGCTATAAAATACCACGATATTTTGCAAATACATATTTCTAAACCCATGGATTAGTGTGAATCTCAGTTCTCATCACACAAGCAACTTTGTGCAGTTTTTAAGGTTGGATAGGGGAGCACGGAAGTACAATTCTTAGATAAGGGAGCCACCTTAGGGTTGGCAAGAGACTTGAACCTAGAGTGGCTCCCAGGAGCCCAAGGCGATGTCCCCAATTAGTTCCTTGGGCAGCTGAGGATAGGGAACCTGAAATGACCCTATCCTAGAGCAATACTGACGAATATCTTGCATATCACCATAGAACCTTCATCTGGTGATGGATGGAGATAGAGACAGAGACCCACACTGGAGCACTGGACTGAGCTCCCAAGGTCCAAATGAGGAACAGAAGGAGGGAGAACATGAGCAAAGAAGTCAGGACCACGAGGGGTGCACCCACCCACTGAGACAGTGGGGCTGATCTATTGGGAGCTCACCAAGGCCAGCTGGACTGTGACTGAAAAAGCATGGGATAAAACAGGACTCTCTGAACATGGCAGACAATGAGGGCTGATGAGAAGCCAAGGACAATGGCACGGGGTTTTGATCCTACTTAATGTGCTGGCTTTGTGGGAGCCTAGCAAGTTTGGATGTTCACCTTCCTAGATATGGACGGAGGGGGGAGAACCTAGGACTTACCACAGGGCAGGGAACCCTGACTGCTCTTTGGACTGGAGGGGGGGAGAGGAGTGGGGGGAGGGGGAGAAGGGTGGGAAGAGGGGGAGATGGGTGGGAGGAGGGGGAGGGAAATGGGAGGCTGGGAGGAGGCAGAAACTTGTTTTTTTTTTCCTTTTCTCAACAAAAAAAAGAAAAAGAAAGAAATTCACAATTGTCAAATTCAGAGAACAAGTATCTATGGAGTGACTAACCCATAAATAAGAAATCCACATTACATATTTTCTGCCCAAGAATCAGAAAACACCATGAAAAAAATGGTGTAGGAGGTGGAAAGATTGTAAAAGCAGAGGTTGTGGATAACTGGATCCAAACAAAGGACTTTTAGACATGTTAGGACTGCTTATAAACTTAGCACAGCTGGTGTTGACTGCAGAGGATCACACCAATAAGTACTCTGGAATTGATGGTAGAGGATCACAGCGGCTTTAGGTGAGGATGTGGTACAAACTCATGGCTGCTACAGGAAAGAGGTCAGTTTTCTCTAGTGGTATGACCCTTTAGATTAACGTTGCTCAGGTAGAAGGTTCTATTCCCATGTGTATATGAGTGGCTTAATTTGGGCTCGGGAGGGATGATGCTGGGAAAAGAATGGATATGAGGATTTGGGAGTAACTGGGGACAGAGAAGTATAATCAAAATACATTATATATATATATATATATATATATATATATATATATATTTAGCATATATATGTGTGTGTGTGTGTGTGTGTGTGTGTGTGTGTGAAATTCTCAAAGAACACATAAAAATATAAAGATATTATATTAAGAAAGTACAGACAGAATAATTTTTGGATAAATTCCAGAGATCAAATTTTCAACCTCTGTAATGTATCCAAGTGTCATTCACGGTAACCTGATATCATACCTCCTTCTTAGTAGAGGCTTTTCGTTATTTAGATCCACCATTACTCAGGAAGCAGCATGTCAAACATGGGAGACAATTTCTTCAGGAGTCAGCTAGTGACTAAGAATCACAAATTGATTGTTGAACTGAGAGCAGATGGAAAGAGTAAGGCTAGACTTGGCTGTCGGCCTTATGTAAGATGATAAAGCAATAGTGTTTGGAAGAAAAGGAAACAAAAATAAAAACTGTAATTGGTGAGAATAAGCAATCCATTTGAAAGTGATGGGAAACCTAGTGCATGTTCCCTGAATTTGAATGTGGATTAGAGAGGTGGGGTTTAGGCAAGAGGAGGGAAGCACTGTAATTCATGGCTAAAACACTATGCAGAATAAAAGACAAAATTCCGAGGAGACACTTAGAAAATATAGGAGATGTAAAAATTATCTCATACCGGAAAAAAATTAGGAGCCTGGAGTAAGTGATGGACTCCCCAGGTGGAGAAACTGTACTTCCTCAAAGTGAGAAATTTGAAAAAAAAATTGTTTACAGTTCTAAAGTACTAGATCTTCAAACTACACAAGAATAATAATATACATAAATTATGTATTTAGATCTATTAATTTTATTAAGTGTTTATGTATTTTTATTCTGTGTATAGGGAGGGTGTGTGTGTCATGTTGCACATATGAAGTTAGAAAGCTCCTTTGAGGAGTTCACTCATTCCTTCCACTTAATTTGAGTTCTGGGAGTTTTACTGGTTGCTTGGCATACATGATGAGTACGTTATCCTGCTGAGAAAGGTGAAGGTACACAATAACCACACAGAAGGATCCAACGAGTAACACTACAGAACAGCTCCACGTGATAGCTTCTAGTCACCAACTGTCCTTTAATATTAATTTTTATGAATCTACACTTAAATTTATTTAAATGGGAGAACATATACTATAATTCTTGGAATCTGAAATATTTTGCTCATTATGATGATTATTGGATATACTTATATTCTTTTATATAGCAATACTATGTCATATTAGAATGATGCACCATGTGTTAAAGGAAGCTGCAGGAATGGAAATCACCAATCTAAGGGAACCTGTGTGTCTTACGGCTAGTACAATTGAAGTGTGGGGCTACCCAAACATTACTGTCCATCTGATCATATTACAGGCTTCAGATTCAGGACAGATGTGGGAGTCCAGAATTTGTTGTTTTTCCCGACAGACTTTGGTTTTACATTTTGCGATTTTTCTTGTTGCTTCTGAGTTCTTCCAGTTTGGTGGATGAATGCTTAATCTGAATTGTATCTTGGATTTCAGAGGAAATGATAGTTATGAGACTTTGGAGTTTTTGGAGTTTTGAGACATAGGCTGAATGCATTTTCCTATTATAAGATAATCTTGGATCTATATGACAATGGATGGAAAGATATTGATTAGATTGATATGTCTATTAAGATGGTAAGGTATAGTAATGATAGTTACTGTTGTCAACATGACAAAATCTAGAATCACTACAGGGGCAGGCTTCTGAGCATGCTCGGGAGGATTATATAATGATTACATTAGTTGATGTGGGAAGATATATCTTAATTGTGAACAGGGCAATCCCCGACTGAGATCCTAGTTTACGTATACAGGGAAAGGTAACTTTGCAGCCCATGCATTCATTTTTCTGTTTTCTGATTATTTAGATGTAATGGGACCAGATGCTTCAAGTGTCTACTATGTTGACTTCCCAGCATGGTGGGTTGTGAATTAAAAGAACCCCTTTCTCCCTTAAACTGTTTCTTTCTCTGACTTTTTTTTTTTTATCACAGCCACAGGGAACGAAACTAACACAAAAATCAAATTGGATTTCTTGACTCAGAATCTTCCACGGAATGCATATTATATGGTTTATTTACTGCTGTTATATTGCAATTTCAGTTTTCTTCTAATATGAAAACAAAACTTCCAGTTTGTATTATTTCTTCTGTTTATTTTCTAAATTGTAATTTAATTTCTTTATTTTCTTCCCTCAAAAGCCTTCCATTCCCCTCTCTTTTAAACGTATGACCTCTTTTCTCATTAATTGTCATTATATGCATATATATCAGATCTATTAGTTCCATATAAAGTGATACATATGTTCAGTTTTAGTAGAAACTGCCAAATATTTTTTTTTCACAAAGTGTTCATGCCAAGTTTCGCTTCTCTTAGAAGCTTGCAGAATTCCATCTGTTTCACTTGCCAACTGATGGAACCAAGTCAGCCATTTTCCTGGACAAGCAGGTCACTTTCCTTGAGCTTTTAATTAGTCTTCTGTTCATGACTAACAAGTGGAACACACTTGTTATTTAACGATTTCCCTCATGGAGTTCCTTTTGTCTGCATTTGTTCAAAGATTTTTGATTACCAGGTTGTTTGCCAGTCTCTGACTGTTGAAATTCTTCAGATCAAATAGACAGTCCTTTCTTTGGTAGGTGTAGTCAAGAGTTTGCCAGGTTTATGACTGCCTTCCTCATAGGAAACAGAAAGCTTTACCTCATGAAGCTCAAGTTATCTATTTCTTATGTTTGATATGTTTAATGGTTTATTTTAACAAAATGTTTGATAATCTAATAAATATAAATTCCCTTTGTCTCTTTGTATGTTAATTGTTTACCTACACATGTATTTTCATGGTCTCATAATTTATATTTAGATATTTCTTTTGAGAATCAAAATAGCTGTCAATGCTTGCACGGATATACAATTGATGCAAGATTATTTAATAAGAAATCATGCTCATGGCCGGGCGGTGGTGGCGCACGCCTTTAATCCCAGCACTCGGAAGGCAGAGGCAGGCAGATCTCTGTGAGTTCGAGACCAGCCTGGTCTACAAGAGCTAGTTCCAGGACAGGCTCCAAAACCACAGAGAAACCCTGTCTCGAAAAACCAAAAAAAAAAAAAAAAAAAAAAAAAAAAAAAAAAAAAGAAATCATGCTCATTATGCTATTTTGCAAAGTCTATATTCCTGTGAATTCAGTTTCTAGGTGTTTTTATATGTGTCTACACATACAGTTTTTGAAAATGTATGGTAAAGTTTGAGTGCTTTGGTTTTTATGTATGGGTTTATGGGTGTGGGAGCTTACATAGTTTTTGTTCATAACCATATATGGTTATGTGTAGAATATCATTTTTGGATTTATATGTGAGTTTTCAGATCCATACAGACCCATACATGAATCCACCTCCAAAATATAAGTCTACACACATACCCACATACATACAAATCTATACACATATACACATCTATAAACCTATAAAGTACAAATTCTCTTTTGCAAATAAATACATGCAATCACAAAACTCAATACCCTTCTAAATCGATATATAAATACATTCATTTAAATCCTCACTAACATAAACATAAACTGATAGCTAATCACCATTAGTCATCATATTTACCAATCTTTCATTTTAGAAAATGTACACTGAAGTGTTTTGCTATAGAGAGGCATTATGTCCAGATTTTGTCCCAAAAGTATGAAAAGTAAAAGTTTTATGCCACATCACATTAGCAGGGGACTGGGCAGTAGAACTAGATGTCAGTGTTTGGAGCAATTTGAGTGGAATGAGTTTGAGAATTATTTGCACTATTTATCCAAGTATTTAACAAGTGTGAAATTATGTCAACATTGAAAGTAAAAGTTTTATGTCTTCTTCCTTTTTCTGGTTGAGGTACCCAGTATTACCTAAAAGTCTCTCAATAGTGCCCAATATACTTCCAGTCATTAATCTTGGAACCAATATGATTTGCTACTATGTGAACTGAAAAGACTACATTTAATAATATATATGTGTACACAGATGCATATATGTATAAGATACCAATTAGTGAAAAATGGCCGTGGGTTTGAAAGGGAGAGGGGAAGAAATTTATGGGCAAATTTGGAGGAAAACAAGGAAAAGAAAAATATAATTAAGTTATAAAGTCAAAAATGAAAAATTAAATACTTTTCTGATTTACTCTAATTATAAATTTGATACATTGATAGTTTTTAAAAGTTTATGGTTTTATTTTGCCTCAATAATATGACAGCATTTGAATCAGAGGATGGGGTTGGTGGTCAGGAAAATGGCCTGGTACCTACTCTTCCTTCCCAACTGTCTCTAACTACTAACTTGCTACATGAACGATGTGCACTTGGTCATGCATGCTGACTAGCAGTTCTGGGTTGTTTGTGGATAAAAGTTGACATACTTAATTATGAATGACTCTGAGTACACATATATATGTGTATATGCATATACAAGTATTCACACAATAACAATGAATGAGAAATATAGACGTTTTCTAACTTAGAAACTGATGTCAGCAAGAATTCAATATGAGATTATTGGCAGAATATGTAAGTGTAAATATGTGAATATATCACATATACTTATTCAGGTACAAATATATTTATCAACCTCAAAATGAAAATATATTAAAATAGACAGAAATAGAGGGAAAGCTTGAAGGTTTCTGAGAAGGTTAGTGGTGACAAGTCATGCTCTGATTTTTCCCATCAGGTGTCTCTCTTGTCTTCTCTGGAATGACTGTTGATGTTCAAGTTTTGTCACAGTTTAAGCAACCACTAAAATGCTAAATAACAGATTCCTTCATTCATTAAAAGAGTCTGAAGGTGCCACCATCCATTCCAGCAATGAGATAGGAAATAAGAAATTAATTAATTTCAGAAGCACTTTGTTTAAAATTGTGTGCCTAAATTTCATGACCTCTAAACTGAGTTTTAAGAATGAATAATCATTTTTTTTTTGATTTTCGAGACAGGGTTTCTCTGTAGCTTTGGAGCCTGTCCTGGAACTAGCTCTGTAGACCAGGTTGGTCTCGAACTCACAGAGATCCGCCTGCCTCTGCCTCCTGAGTGCTGGGATTAAAGGCGTGTGCCACCACCGCCCGGGTAATAATCATTTTATTATAGCTAAGTTCATGTTGGAAATATGCCTTACCACAGTGTATCTTCCATGTTTTGCTTCCTTTGTCATTTTCTATCATTTAAGACAAAATTGCCAATTGGTTTTACAGTATGAAAGCATCTTCTGGATGATGAAATTTCAAGGTTGCTGGGAGATGGCTTAAAATGAGAACATTATGTTTTATGAAATTATTCAAATTGAAATGCTTCTAATCTACTAAAGTTCTTTTTGATTTATGGAAGAGGTTTATTTTTTTCTTCTAAAGTAAATCTCAACTCAAGAAAATTGAAATCCATAGTGAGCTGGGACTAAACAGAGGTGCTAATGTCAGGAGACAGCCCAGCGCCCAGCATGACATCCTGAGGAATAGGTATTTATTTTGAGAGCATTGTGTCAACTTCAAGAATATTTTGTTAAGAATCAAAGCCTCAAAATGAACTGTCTGAGTGCAAATTGTTGCCTAGGTTTCTATAACATAACATCTGTGCATCGGGGAAAACAAAATATGTCAGAAACTGCAAAGACTCAGAGATTTTGTTCATTATCTGAGCTAAAATGTTTGCCTACTTCAGTTTCATGGATTCTGGCAGAAGATGCAAGATCCTGGGTTTTGGGCAAGGCACTTTATTACACTTAGCAATAAAGAATATATGGAATGCTAATATTTCCCTGTGAGTTGCCTGATTCATGCCCCCATGATATGGCATGATGGGGGACAGATGACATCTACACATACAACTTGTAGGCATAACACATATCTCTAAGGCTGGGGACCATGAATCTTTTGTAATGAGCAGTATGCCTCCATGACATGGTTCTGGAGGGAGGGGCTGTATTTTCTTGCAACACTGCATCTGTGCCAGCATCCCTATATGATAGTCCAGAACTGATTGTATTTTTCTTTGATTTCAGGGTAGGCAGAAAAGCAAAGTATATGTGGAGAATTGTATCACACTTGAGTGAAGATCACATGACACAGGATGAAAATACAGTGCTTATTGGTCACCATTTTCTGAATGTTTTCAACAATGATTAAAATAAAAGCTTTGTAAGTCCCCTTGTCTTGTAGCCTATGAAGAAATCTAGTGTTCTGAAGTGCTGAGGAACACGTACTTATAACAAGCTGCTGAGCAGCACTACCCTCTGTGTGTAACAGCCATGATGTTCATCAAGTATGATTACTTGCGTGAGAACTTCCAGATTGTGCCTGTAGACATTTCATACAAGGATGGGTTGAAGAGCAACATTGGACCTTCTACTTTTAGTCCAGACACTGATATCTGAATCTTCCAGCCAGCTATACATGACCAGCCAGCTGTATTGTATATCTGTATGTGATTCTTCCATTGCTGCATGTGACACTGTGCTTTGGAGAGATGCTAGATCATATAGGTGTGGAAGGTTATGCAGCTGGAGATAACTCCCATCTACACTGCAGAGATTTTTTGATGTAAGGCTGCTTTGAGTCACGTTAGCCTATAAGCCATCTTTCAACCATGCTTATAAGTAAATGCAATAAGTCACTGATTTTCCAAAGTGGATTTTGGTGGGAACATACTTCGAGCTGTCCTTGGTGGCCAGTAATGAGGATGTACACACCTGTTATATCCTCTAGGAACAGAGTTAAGTGAGCACAAGGTAAGATGGGTCCTGGTCCAAGCTCAGTACCTGAGTACCTGTCCTAACTATGTCTGTAAATAATATGTCTAGCCCAAACAAAAGTGGGATCACTGACTCCCTGTCACAGCAAATAATGACTCCACGATCGTGGTCATAAAGCATGTGTGTTGGGAAACATGCAAGTTGTCTACTTTTTCCACAAATTTACTACAGAAAAACGTTTCATGTATGTGAACCTGTTTCCATACTATTGCTATGTACTGGTTCAGGCCTTCGTCATCACTGAGGAGGTCTCGGTGCTTTGTTCAAAGTCACTTCCTTCTCACACTTTCATTTTGTTCTATTATCTCAATTCTAAATTATTGCTTTGCCACTATGAAAAGTGCCAGATGCATTTGCCTTATGATAAATTTCAGATTGTGCCACTTAGGAAGTGTATGTTTATACTTACTGAACCTAACACCTTCATGTTTCATAGCTTCCTTACTCAGCTCCTACTGTATATCCATCTCTACTGGCTTTATTGAAGTTCTCCTTAAATGCCTTTCTGATGCATGCTTACATCACTGGAAACTCTCGGTCCCTTCCTTTGAAACGATCTGTGTTTCAGTGAGATCTCAGTCATTTCAGGAGCCCACAATGTGCTTGCTTCCACTGAAGAATAGAGCCGGCCTGATCTTCTCATTGATGTTTTAAGTGCACCTTAACCTTTCACAGATGTTTTGTAATTATGGAGTCATAGACAAGTGCAAATAGCTATTAAAAGTTATAGATGCTCTGAAATCTATATAAACATATATAAAGTAATGTACATATACAAATTAGGGGTTTGAAGAACATGGGCTTAAGGTTTAGAATCCCCAGTATCAAAAGTATTTGACATATCTTTTTTCTAATAGAGAATTTGGTTATGTCTTTCAGTGTGTCTAAAGCTTCTTGGCATCAAGAACTGACTGTGTTGTGCACATTGTAATCCTTGCAGCATGGGTGAATATCTGCTATGTAAGGTATGCTTGTTAGTTGTACTAAATTACAGTCAGAACAAATTGGTGGTTCATACACAAAGAGAGATTAGTTTTCCACATGAAACCAATAATACCATTAAACAATTTTACATTAACGTTGTTTAACCATCCTTAATGATATCAGGTAGCCAATGCCTTTACTCCCAGTATTTCCAGGGTAGATACAGGCAGACCCTTGAGCTCAATGCTAGTCTGGTCTACAGAGAAAGTTCTAGGACAGCTAGGGGTACCTTGTATAAACAAAATAAATGGAGAATGCTATTTTCTTTTCCTTATTACAACTAAATAAAATATGAATGCATATAGATTTTCTGTATTTATTCAATTAGTCATAGATACTTCAGCTGCTTCTAGTTTCTAACTTCTCTGAATAACGTGTCAAGAAATATGGATATAAATGTGTTTCCATGGTAAGGATTATAGTACTTGAATTATAAACCCAATACTGCTATAACTGGGTCATGTGGTATTTCTACTTTTAATGTGGAAATAAATTAAAATTCCACAATAATTTAATAGCAGTAACACTGTTTCAGATTCATTTGAGCATGAACATAGGTTCCATTTCTCAAAATCCTCACCAGCGTTTGATACCACTGGCTTTCACCGTGTTAGCAATTTTCAGAAAGGGCGTTACCAGGAGGAGGAAAGGGGAGAAAAGGGGCTGCAGCAACATGAAGAGGGGAGCAGGAGCAAGAAAGCACGTACATAAAAATGGCATAAAAACCACATTACTTAATCTGTTTCCATTAAAAAATGAGTAGCTATTTTAATCTCAGTTACAGCACCTATAAATAAGGATTTTAATTATATGTTTTGATTTCAAATCTTCAGTCTTCTACTTAGTGTTTTCCTTTGGACAAAAAGAGATGAAAATAGCTGGTTCCTGGAGAAAATAAACAAGATTGATAAACCCCTCTGAAACTAATCAAACGGCAGAGAGAGAATATGCAAATTAATAAGATCAGAAATGAAAAGGGGGACATAACCACAGACACAGAGGAAATTCAGAGAATCATTTGATCTTACTACAAAAGCCTGTATGCCACTAAACTGGAAAATGTAAAAGAAATGGACACTTTTTTAGATAAATACCATATACCAAAGTTAAACCCGAAACAAGTGAACAATCTAAATAGACCTGTTAGTCGCAAAGAATTAGAAGCTTTTATCAAAAACTTCACTACCAAAAACAGCCCAGGACCAGATGGTTTCAATGCAGAATTCTACCAGAACTTCCAAGATCTAATACCTATACTCCTTAATGTATTTCACAATATAGAAACACAAGAGTCATTGCCAAATTCCTTTTATGAAGCTACAGTTACTCTGATACCAAAACCACACAAAGACTCAACCAAGAAAGAGAATTACAGGCCAATCTCACTCATAAACATTGACACAAAAATCATCAATAAAATACTGGCAAACCGAATCCAAGAACACATTAGAAAAATTATCCATTTTGATCAAGTAGGCTTCATCCCAGAGATGCAGGGCTGGTTCAACATATGAAAATCTGCCAATGTAATCCATCATATAAATAAGCTGAAAGAAAAAAAAACATATGATCATTTCTTTAGATGCTTCAAAAGCATTTGACAAAATTCAACATCCCTTTATGATAAAAAGTCTTGGAGAGATTAGGGATACAAGGGACACACCTAAATATAATAAAAGCTATTTACAGCAAGCCAACAGCTAACATCAAATTAAAGGGAGCGAAAATCAAAGCCATCTCAATAAAATCAGGAACGAAACAAGGCTGTCCACTCTCTCCATACCTCTGCAATATAGTGCTTGAAGTTCTAGCAATAGTAATAAGACAACATAAGAGGATCAAGGGGATTCGAATTGGAAAGGAAGAAGTTAAACTTTCATTACTTGTGATGATATGATAGTGTACATAAGCGACCCCAAAAACTCCACCAAAGAAGTCTTACAGCTGATAAACACCTTTAGTAATGTGGCAGGATACAAAATCAACTCCAAAATTTCAGTTGCCCTCCTATACACAAAGGATTTGGAAGCAGAGAGGGAAATCAGAAATGCATCACCTTTCACCATAGCCACAAACAGCATAAAATAACTTGGGGTAACTCTAACCAAGGAAGTGAAAGATCTATTTGACAAGAACTTTAAGGCATTGAAGAAAGAAACTGAAGAGGATACCAGAAAATGGAGGTACCTCCCTTGCTCTTGGATTGGGAGGATCAACATAGTAAAAATGGCAATTCTACCTAAGGCAATTTATAGATTCAATGCAATCCCCATCAAGGTCCCATCAAAATACTTCACAGATCTTGAGAGGATAATAATCAACTTTATATGGAAAAACAAAAAATGCAGGATAGCCAAAACAATCTTATACAGTAAAGAAACTTCTGGAGGCATTACCATCCCTGCTTTCAAACTCTATTACAGAGCTACAGTAATGAAAACAGCGTGGTATTGGCAATATAACAGAGAAGTTGACCAATGGAATCGTATAGAAGACGCAGATTTTAACCCACAAACCTATGAACACCTCATTTTCGATAAAGGAGCTAAAAGTATACAATGGAAGAAAGAAAGCATCTTCAACAAATGGTGCTGGCACAACTGGATGTCAACCTGTAGAAGAATGAAAATAGACCCATATCTATCACCGTGCACAAAACTCAAATCCAAATGGATCAAAGACCTCAATATCAGTCTGAACACACTGAACCTAATAGAAGAGAAAGTGGGAAGTACCCTACAACAGATGGGCTCAGGAGATCACTTCCTATGTGTAACCCCAGCAGCACAGACATTAAGGGCAACATTGAATAAATGGGACCTATTGAAACTGAGAAGCTTCTGTAAAGCAAAGGACACTGTCATTAAGACAAAAAGGCAACTTACTGACTGGGAGAAGATCTTCACCAACCCCGCAACTGACAAAGGTCTGACCTCCAAAATATATAAAGAACTCAAGAAACTAGACTTTAAAATGCTGATTAACCCAATTAAAAAATGGGGCACTGAACTGAACAGAGAATTCTCAACAGAAGAAGTTCAAAGGGCCAAAAGACACTTAAGGTCATGCTCAACCTCCCTAGCGATCAGGGAAATGCAAATCAAAACAACTTTGAGATATCATCTTACACCTGTCCAAATGGCTAAAATAAAAAACTCCAATGATAGCCTTTGCTAGAGAGGTTGTGGAATAAGGGGTACTCTCATCCATTGCTGGTGGGAATGCAAACTTGTCCAACCACTTTGGAAATCAGTGTGGCAGTTTCTCAGGACCCAGCAATACCACTCTTGGGAATATACCCAAGAGATGCCCTATCATATTACAAAAGCATTTGTTCAACTATGTTCATAGCAGCACTATTTGTAATAGCCAGAACCTGGAAACAACCTAGATGTCCTTCATAGGAAGAATGGTTGAAGAAAGTGTGGAATATATACACATTAGAGTACTACTCAGTGGTAAAAAACAATGACTTCTCGAATTTTGCATGCAAATGGATGGAAATAGAAAACACTATCCTGAGTGAGGTAACCCAGACCCAAAAAGATGAACATGGGATGTACTCACTCATAATTGGTTTCTAGCCATAAATAAATGACTTGAGTCTATTATTTGTGATCCTAAAGAAACTAAATAAGAAGGTAAACCCAAAGAAAAACATATAGTTATCTTCCTGGCTATGGGAAGTAGACAAGATTGCCGAGCAAAAATTGGGATCTTGGGGGTCGGGTGGTATAGAGGTAAGGGGAGATGGGGAGAGAAATGTGAGAAGGGGAAGATGGGGGGAACTTGGGGAAATGGGATGGTTGATATAAAGGAAGAATGGATATTGGAGCAGGGAAGCATATATCTTAATTAAGGGATCCAGCTTAGGGTGGGCAAGAGACCTGAACCTAGAGGGGCTCCCAGGTGCCCAGGGGGATGTCCCCAGTTAGTGCCTTGGGCAGCTGAGGATAAGGAACCTGAAATGGCCCTATCCTATAACCACACTGATGAATATCTTGCATATCACCACAGATCCTTCATTGGGTGATGGATGGAGATAAAGACTGAACTCCCAAGCTCCCAAGCTCCCAATGAGGAGCAGAAGGAGGGAGAACATGAGCAAGGAAGTCAGCACCGTGAGGGGTACACCCACCCACTGAGACAGAGGGACTGATCTATTGGGAGCTCACCAAGGCCAGCTGGACTGGAACTGAAAAAGCATGGGATAAAACCGGACTCTCTGAACAATGAGGACTGATGAGAAGCCAAAGACAATGGCACTTCGGTTTGATCCTACTTCATGTTCTGGCTTTGTGGGAGCCTAGCAAGTTTAGATGCTCACCTTCCTAGACCTAGATGGAGAGGGGAGGACCTTGGACTTTCCACCTGACTGCTCTTAGGTCTGGAGAGGGAGGGGGAAAGGAGTGGGGGGAGGGGATGTGGAGTGGGAGGAAGGGGAGGGAAATGGGAGGATGGGAGGAGGAGGAAATTTTTTTCCAATAAAAAATAAAAAAAAAGATTACAATATTTGAGATAGCTCTAATATAACATACAGACAGATGATCCTTATGTTGTCATGTTCATCTTTGTAATGCAAAAAACTAATATTCATTCAGTGGCATCTGTACCTTACACTTTAATTTTTTCCTCAGACTAATAATATACCATTTGATGTTCTCACCATGCTGAACAGAGTCACAAGCTGTGATCTATAATGAGTCATAGAACTATAAGGAAGTCAAAATGCTCCAAAGTGGCCAGTGATTTGCTTGGTTAGTTGTTTACATCAATCACATATTGAAATTTTTCAATTTATTCTGGTATATTGGGATGTAATCTCATGGTTTTGTTGAGGAGAGCCTATGTGAAAATACAAAAGTATCTTAAAAGGCACTCTGTTTTGATCCTACAGCATGTACTGGCTTTGTGGGAGCCTAGCCTGTTTGGATGCTCACCTTCCTAGACCTGGATGGAGGGGAGAGGACCTTGGACTGCCCACAGGGCAGGGAACCCGGACTGCTCTTTGGATTGGAGAGGGAGGGGAAGGGGAGGGGGCGTGGGCAGTGGGGGGAGAGAAAAGGGAGGTGGGGAGGAAGCAGAAATTTTTAATAAAAAAATTAAATAAAAAACAACATATTATTTGAAAAATATTTCTCTAGAATATATTTTTTGTTAGGATCAGAAAAATAGCACTTGAATAACTAACTCCCTGCATATTCAATTATATATTAACAGAATGAGAATTTAAAATCTTATTGTAAGATTGAAGTTAGAATCACATATTAATTCTCATGTTTTCACTACACCATCAGTTGTTGGGAAAAGTTCATGGAAATATAATTTAAGAATTTTTTTGAAAGCGCATTTTCATAATACCTCATAGTTAAGTAATTGCAGGTGTTTATATGTCAAAAAAACAGTTTTTTTTATTTTTTTTAATTTATTTGCTAAAGGATCTAATATGAAAATTTTCAGCAGTAGTAGGATTTTTTGAGCACATACATGACCAAGAATAATAGCTTGGAATGCTACCCATTTTGGTTGGTGCAATTATTTGTATTACACTGAGTTTTACTTGTCACAGATGAGAAATTTCATTAGGTATTCCTTGACTTGAATGACAGAGTAAATTAGAAACAAACAGGCTAATATGTTTATATCTTTTAAAATATTTAAAAAATGTTTTCTGATTAATGTTTATGATGAAAAATATTATTCTTAATTCTCATATAGAAGCAACCTGAGACGCTGTTTTTTTCGAGCATGTACTCATACTTGGACACTGTTGTATAGTAGTTTCCCCATATTCAAAACATTCCCTTGAGGATGAAGCTCGTGATATCTAGGAGGTAAATAAACTCCATGTGTCTGGAAAAGCTGAAACTTATGATTCTCCAGGCTTTCCTTCACTCCACTGAAGTAGAAAACCATGATTCTGGAAGGAGACTGAGCAGCTGTAATGTTCAGAGGAAACTCTCTGTAGTCTCCTTAAAGCTATGCAAATACCTCCAGAAATTCAGCTACCATGAGTCCTCACACTTGCTGGGATGGGCTATTTTCTGATGCTTTTAAGTCATCTCAACTCTTGTAACAATCCACAGACAGTTCTGTAAATAAGCCCAATAAAATATCATTGGTTCATCAACATAAATTTTGATGTAACCATTTACTTTGGTCTGTCATAGGCTGCTTCTCTCCTCTTGCACACTCGTGTGTGTGTGTGTGTGGCCACAGGAAAAATATGCTGCACAACAGACACCCAGACAGAATTAAGCTAGTTTTATCTTGTTTTATACCCATCATTTTATGAATATATTCACTACTATTAACTATTAAACTATAATAGTTAGAGAATCATTCACTAGGGTTCAGTTAGGTGATTTTTTCTGATCTTGACTTCCAAAAACCCGTACTAACTCCCAAATGTATCTCAGTTGGCTAGGCTTAGAAGAGTACATGCGTCCTGCGCTCCAGCCCAGGTGTCTGTGTCCAACCGACTTCATCCTTTCTCAGCTATACTCAACCTCCAGGCACAGCTCAACTGACACATCCTCTTTTATGCCCCAATCTCCTCTGTCCATATCAAATAAAAAAGTTCACAAAATAATTTCACATTCCCAGATCTCATTCCAAAAATACAAAATATGTGAAAGCTCAAAGTTGTATCCCCAGCACCTAAAACACACCAGTCTTGTTTAATTTCTGGCCTTGAAAATTACCTAGATGAATTCTAGGGCACAGAATTTCAAAGAACAACCTTAAGTTTCATCAAAGAATTCAAGCAGTGTAAGGAAGACAGAAAGAAACATCTCAATGCATTACAGAAAAGAAATTCAAAATATTAAGTGACTGACTGATGCCCAAGAAAATACAAATATAAATGAGACTAATGAAAATGGAAAGTACAATGCAGCATTCAAACACAGAATTTAATAAAGATGTATAATCATTTGAGAGGACACAAGCTTAAATGAAGATGGAATAGAAAAGCCCAATAAAACAAGTGAAAAACACAAAGGTAAGTATTGCAAGTTGAATTAGTCAAGCAGAAAATAAATTATCATGACTTGACAATGGCATAGACTGTAAGTCCCAATAACCCTACTTCTAAACCTGAAAGAAAGAATTGCAAGTAAAATGAATAAAGCAGAAGACAGAATATCAGGACTCATTTGTGAAGGAGAAAGATTAGATGAAATAAACAAAGATATTTAAAAACAATAATATAATAAAGAAACATACAAGAAATTTGGGACACCATGAAAAGTTCAAGCCTTCAAATGTTATGAATTTTAGGATAGGGAAGAATCCTAGGTCAATGACATAGACCAGGTTTTCAATAATATCATAGAAGAAATCTCCTCCAAACTGAGGAAAGACCTCCCCATACAAACAAATAAGTACACAGAATACTAAATAGAAAAAAGCGGAAAAATCCCCACAGCATATCATAGTGTATTAAGTGTACAGAACCAGGAATGCATATGAAAAGCTGAAACAGAAAAATACTCAAATCATGTAAAGAGAAGAAAAACTCTTCAAAGTAATTGCTGATTTCTTGATGAAAAATTTGCAAGCCAGAAAAGCTTGGAGGACTATATTTCAACTCCAAAGTAACCATGGAAACTAACATAGAATAATAAACACACAAAAACTATTAACTATTGTTGAAGGAGAAAGAAAAAAATGCCAGGATCTAAATAGCTCACAATGATTATATCCAACAAACCAAACCTAAAATGATATTTAGGGCTGAATGGAGGAATGAGAAGAACCAAAAGACCATAGAAAGAAACATAAAGCCATAATCGCTAAAACACAAAGTTTAAAACACTGATCATAAAACACCTTCACAAAAATACAACAACACATGACCACAATTAACATATTCATTTAATGGTAACTCATTTTTCCATGTAGCCACTTATAACTGTAAATTTTCCTCTTGGGACTGATGTTAATGTGTCCCAGAGGTTTTCTTATGTTATATATTCATTTTCATTTACATTCAGGGAACTTTTAGCCTCCGTAGCTATCAGGGAAATGAAAATCAAAACCCCTTTGGGATTTTATGTTACATCAATCAAAATGGGACATCACAAAAACAAGTGACAAATAATGATGGTGAATATAAGAAGTAAGGAGAAAATTTATCTGCTGATTATGGAAGTGCAAATTCCTGCAGTCGCTATGGGAACTAAGATGGCAATTCCTCAGGAGGCAGAACTAGATCAATCTCAAAATCCAGGGACACCTCTCTTTGGCCTGTACCCAAAGCACTTTCTATTTTTCTAAAGAGACACTTGCTAAGTCATGTTCATTGCTGCTCTATTCATTATAGATAGACGTCGGAAGGTATAAATATCCCTTATCAGTGCCAAGACTATTGGTGGGTCTTTACAAACTGATAATAAAGCCCAACAACTCACTGAACTCTGACAAGTTGAGCTGGTGTCTTCACCCTTATTTCGTAGTACCTGAAAGTTTTCTGCATGCTACGAGAAGAGAACAGTAAACTCCAATCAAGCTACAGACCCTTTGATCTGCAGTAGTGACTGCCTGCAAGATACACTGGTATAAGAGTGTCACAAAGCTTGTGAGAGCAACCAACCAAGACTTGATTTGATAGAAGGCCAGCTCCATTGGATGAAACTCATACCTGATACTTTTTGGGTGGCCAATACCCTGAGATTAGATGGGCTCAGACTACTCTGTGGAATAGGAAAATATAAACTGAAACTACATTGACATTTCATCTAATACTAGACAGAATGGCTGAAGCCAATGAAACAAATGATAGCTCATGATAGTGAGGATTTAGGAAAGGGGGAGCACTTATTCATTGATGGTGTGAGCTCAAACTTCAAGGTCCAATTATATGCTAATTCTTGGACCTTGAAGTAAAGCTTTTTTTTTCTTTAGTTAAGGAACTACCACAATGATTCCTTTTATAACTCTAAAAGTTTGAGCTCACACCATCAATGAATAAGTGTTCCTCCTTTCCCAAATCCTCACTAGCATCAGCTATCATTTGTTTTATTGGTTTTTGCCACAAGACTCACCATCCTCCTATAGAAATACTTAATTACTCATGATTATCTGCTGCTTAACCAAAAATTGGAAACAGCTCAGATGTTCATTAACTAAAGAATAGATAATGAAAATATATCTCATTTTCACAAGGAAATATTATTTAACTTTTAAAAAAGGAAATTATGAAATTCACAGTGAAATAGATAGATGGAAAAAATGATCCTGATTGAAGTAGTCCAAACAAATATTGTATGTTTTCTTTAATACATGACTGTTAGAATACAAGCTATTGGTATGTATGCTATACAGACTAGGGGAGAGGTGTGAACTAAGGTAAAAGGTAAATAGAATATATGCTGTTATGAGAGCAAAAAGAGGAATATGGAATAGGAGGAATAAATAAATTAATTGGGAGAAGGATGGTGGAGGAGAAGGGCAAGCAGAGAATATGAAAGGAGGGAAATAATGCTAAAGACCATTCAAATACTACATGTAAGTCTGACATCGCAAAAGGAGGGAAGACCATGAGACTATGTAGGACATAGGTCTGTAGTAAAACTGAATAGTAAATAAAATGATTGTTAATGATATTTCCTATACCCTTAGTTCAATACATGACTGTTAATGCCATTTGCCATACCCGTAGTTCAATTTTGTAGTACATGGAATGCAATACATTATCTTATTATTAATTATAAGTACTCAAATGGTAGCTCAGACTTATTACTAACTAGCTTGTATAACTTAAATTAACCAAGTTTTATTAATCTATGTACTTCTATGTGACTCATGATTAACTTGTCCTCCAGCATGTGTTGCTCCCTCTGTGTTTTTTGGTGACTCCATCCTTCTTCTTCCCAAAAGTCTCAGTTTGGCTGTCCTGCCTTACTACCTGCCTGGCTACCAGCCTTTAAGTTCTATATTAACTAAGGAGAGCAATAAATATTCATAGTGTACAGAATTATTACATAACAGTTCAGCCTTTTTGTCTAAAAAGAACGTTTTAAACCTTAGCATAAAAAACTATATATTGCAAATATATATATATATATATATATATATATATATATATATATATATATGAGTTATGAAGAAAGAATTACAGTTACAAGATCCAGCCCATTTATATTTGACAAAATTAGAGAAATACTCTATTATCTATCTTATTTTAGTGAGTCTAAAGTTACATATCTAATTTACTTTTATCATAACTAAGGAAAACTATAACTATCTAGTCTTCAACTCCATCAAAGAGCCAATAAGGATATAATATCACTTGAGTAAACAGAAAGTGTAGAGAAAACAACTTTCAAAACAAACAAACAAACAAACAAACAAAAGACAGACACAGCAAGCTACCTGAAAGTCACCCAAGGAATTTTTTAAATAACATTGGGGCATTCACCTTTAGTCTGTAGGTATAAAATATCTGAAAGACTTTTCTGCAATGTTGAAATTTTGAAGGACTCTCCTACCTTGTCTTGGTAAAGTGTGACCACGTATCCTTATGTCCAATTTCTTTTCTGTCCCATCCAAATTGAACACCATATTTTCAGAAGTCAAGGTAAAGGCAATTTTCTTTGCCTTCATGACTAGCTTATGCTTTAAAAAAAAGTTAAACTCTATACTGAGTTTCTTCCATGCCTATCATCTTCTCTAAAATACATTGGTGTTGCCAGGAACAGACATGCCTCATTGTCATTAAAAGCCTTACGTTATTACACATATTAAATGCCATATTCGGTGGCATTTCAAAGTGTTTGAAGACCACATCTAGATCTAAATATATCTGTTTATGATGATGAAAACATTCCTAACATTACTTTAAATTTGACTATTATTAATCACTATTATTCTGTATTTCTTAATTAGAGATTACATTTTACAGGAGCTACATAAAAGTAATAACCTAAATAAGAGTAGAAAAATACATATAGTATAGTAAATTTATATTATTTATATTATTAACTTAAAATTAAACTCATTTGTTTGGCTTTTTTTCTGACTATGACCAGTTACATGTGGTAACCAACCACCCTTAAATGATAATAAATATTCATAAACCATTTTGGGGGAATGTGGGTTTCATTCTCTAGACTACTTTTTGTTTTATGGGGGTGCTGAAAATCTTTGGAGGAAACTCGAGTAAGTTAGGGTAATTATTAAATTTTGATTGGAGAATACTATGCAACTGTGCCATCTCAGTTAGCAGCCTTGAAACTGTTCTGAATGCTGGATCACATGGGTCATCTGTTTTCATTAGTGTATGGTTCCCTGGCTCTGAAAGTACATAAATTTTTAAAAGTAACATACATGTTTGTATTAATGCAATTATATAAGTACATTGTATGTAATTATAAGTATATAATCCATTGTATATAATTCATTGTATATAATTATAAGTATATAATTCAATTATATAAGTATATAAAGTCACCCAAAGATGACTTTCTGTTATATGTTTGAATAAGTAAAATATACATTACATGTCTCGTAAATTTTAGATTTATTTTTTATATCTGTAGTCAAGATTTTAGGGGGTCTTCATCAATCAAACCTGATTTTCTTAAACCCAGGATGAATCTAGCATTTCTCATTTCCTGTGGAAATAATTGCAAAATCTCTCCCCCAAATTAATGCATATTTTGACTTAAATTTTGAAGTCAAGTTAGTTTTAAACTGTATAAGTTGGGCAGGGTGCAGTTGTGCATGCCTTTAATCCCAGCACTGAGGAAACAGAGGCAGATAGAACTCTCTGAGATCAAAGCTTGCCTAGTCTATAAATTGAGCCCGAGGACAGCTAGAGCTGTTACACAGAAAAAGAATCTCTTAAAAAACCAAAACCAAAAATAAAAAAGAGCATATATGTAGTATATATGTTGGTTTAGTCCATCAGGTTTCATAATTCAGTATCTCTTACCAGCCAAAACATTTAAAGAAAATACAATGATATATAGGATCCAGATTCTTCATGCATCTCCATCTTCAAATGGCTATTTTCCTTTTCCATTACTTTTCTCCTTTTTAAAGGATTTTACTATTATCTTAAAACTATATACGTCTTTTTCTAATGATTGTCTATACCTTCTCTTTTCTCTCCCATGGCTATGCATATTTTTAAACATACTGTAACACATCTGAGTCTGTCTTTACTGTGTACCTGTAAACTTATTTTTCTGTATGAGCAGAAGCCCAAACTGGCCAGGCAACATGCAGCTGGGAGATGCCTTTCTGTATTTTAACCGTTGTGGAAGACTGTGGGAAACTGCTATGTGACTTAGCTCATGGTGTGCTGGCAGCTGCCAGGAGATGCATCACTGTTCCACAGACAACTTAAGAACACAAGATGAGGAAGTTGGGTTTGGTTTCAATTTTGTGTGCTTAGAACCATTTATAAAGCTTTCTCAGGGTTTATGTGGATGTACATGACCTTGGACATTGGCTGCCATAGATAGACGGAGTATTTTATTTTTAAAGCTGCTTTGCATATAACCACAAACATTAATAATTATAAATGCCCAGTTGATAGCACAGGCTTATTATTAATTATCTCTTACAACTTAAATTAACCATTTTTTAATATATGTATTGTCATGTGGGTTGTGGCTTTAACTGTCCTCCAGCATGTTTGGCTCCCACTGTGTCTGCTAAAAACTCCACTGACTCTGACTCTTCCTTTTCTTCCGCCTAACTTTCTCAGTTTGACTGTCCGGCCTAGACTTTACGCAAGACTACTGCCTAGTCAGTTCTTTATTTACCAATGAGAATAGTATATTTTCACAGTGTACAGAAGGATTATTTCATATCACTCAGGAGACATTGTATTAGAGAGGTCAAAAAGATTGCAAGATGCTGAGAAACAGGGAGCTTGCTGTGAGATTTTGTTTCCTAGAAATGTCAGAAGCTATACCATGAAGTCTCACCAAATTGTTGCCTAATCATATTTTAAACAAAGTTGAGACCAATATACATGCCAATATGAAAGTAGAAAAGTTCAAGAAGACTGAACTCTAAATACAGAACTGTAGGTATCTACAGAATGCTGAGAATGAGAGAAATAGTCTTCCTCAGGGAAGAACATAACAACTGGTTCTAAATCAAATGGTCTGCCATGAAATTACATTAATATAATTAATATAAGTGACATTATATGAATTGAACATATTATATTTGTGTATTTTGGAATAGATATAAATAAACACACATAAGCACAAAAAACAACAATTAAGAAAAAGTGCTTATGATAAGGGGCATATTTCAGTGTTTAAGACAAAGTAAAGGTAAGAGGAACATGATGTGATTACATTAATCTCAAAAGTATCAAAATAATAACTTATCACAGGACTATTTCATTACTTATTTAATCACATTCTAAAGAATGAGATTATTTGTTATTATTGACTTTCATATCTGACAACAGTTTTATAAAATTATAATTTAAAGGGAGTTATGAATGTTATATTTAGCTAGATGGTATATACTGTTAGAGGAGGGGCTGCTTGTTGGTTCCCCACTGTCTGGTTAGCTTAGACCTGAATAAGTCACTGCTGGGTCCATTAGCTCTAGCTTCTTATTGACTAACTCTTACATATTAATTTAACCCTTCTCCATTAATCTGTGTATCTCCACGTGGCTGTGGCTTACCAGCTAAAGTTCCTAGCATTTGTCACCTGTGGTTCATTGCTTCTCTCTTATCCTTCCCTTCTTTCTTCCAGCATACAACCTAGCTTTCTCCATCTAGTTCTGTTCTTCCCTGCCACAGGCTCAAAGCAGTTCTTTATTCATTAACCAATAAAAGCAACACACAGACAGAAGGACCTCCCACACCAATATACTGGTCCCATCTCAGCTATATGGTGGCATAACACATCTATTATGCATAATGACAATAATCACTTTATTTAAAATATCTGGTACCTCTTTTACTTTGAAAATAATGTGATTCTCTCAAGAAAAATTTTGGACTTAATTTTAGAAGTAGCAAACCCACCCATCAGCCATGACCTCAGTGGCTCTCTGGGACACAGACCGGCACTGCACAGAGTAGATCAAGAGGTGAGTTCCCAGCACCCCAGCTTGACAGCCCAGTCTCTCAGCCCTAAGCCCCAGGGCAAAACCCCAGGCCACTCCGCCACCTGCCACAACTGTACAGGCCAGCCAGCAGGCAAGTCTGCTGCTCCTCTAACACTCCCAACATTGGACCCTGTGATATACAAGCCCTACTCTTGCCTCCAAATCCCCCATCCCCAGAGACTGCATCAGCTCCATTAGACACAGACAGGGACTACAACAATTGATATTAGAGAATATTCCTGAGACACAGAGACTAACTGCAAGGATTTTACCAAGAGATAAAGATACTGTCTGCACCAATATGAGGAAGAGCAGGGTAGCTACCAATACAAGAACACATTCAACAACCTAAAGAACAATATGGCAACACCAGAACTTAGTAATTCTACTACAGAAAGATAAGAACAACCTATCCCAGAAGAAGTGGAAGAAAAAGACCTCAAAAATAATTTTATGAAGATGATAAGGACCCTAAAAAAGGCAATGAAAAAAAATCCCTTAAAGAAATGGATGGGAAAGTAAACAAAAAAATTGAAAGAAAACAATAAATCTCATAAAGGAAACCAAGAAATAATCAATCAAACAAGTCAAACAGTTCAAGACTTCAAAATTGTAGGAGAGGCAATAAAGAAAACACAAACCGAGGAAATTCTAGAAATAAAACATCTGGGTAAATGAACAGGAACTACAAATACAAGTATAGCTAACAGAATACAAAAAAATGGAAGAAAGAATCCCAGGAGTTGAAGATATGATAGAGGAAATATATTCATCAGTCAAAGAAAATGTTGAATCCAGTAAATTCTTAACATCCAGGAAATCTGGGATACCATGAGAATAAAAAACCTAAGAATAATAGGGATAGAAGAAGGAGAAAAACCCCAGTTCAATAACACAGATAATATATTCAACAAAATCATAGAAGAAAACTTTCTCAACCTAAAGTAGGCTATGCCTATGAAGCTAGAAGAATCTTACAGAACACCAAATAGACTGGGCCAAAAAAGAAGTCCCCTTGCCATTTAATAATCAAAACACTAAAGCCTACAGAAAAATGAAAAAAAATATTAAGAGCTTCAAGTATAAAAGTCCAAATTACATATCATGGAAGATTTATCAGAATCACACACATCTTCTCAATGGAAACTCTGAGAGTCAGGAGATCCTGGACAGATGTGCTGCAGACACAAGGAGACCACAGATGCAAGCCCAGACTACTATAACCAGCAAACCTTTCAATCACCATAGGCAGGGAAAACAAGATATTCCATGACAAAACCAGATTTCAATAATACCTATCCACAAATCTAGACTTACAAATAGTACTCAAAGGAAAACTCAAGCCCACTGTAGTTATCTGCACCAAAAAAAATAGAGGTAACAGATAATTTCATACCAGAAAACCCCAAAGAATGGAAACACACAAATATTGCTACTGAAAAATAACAGGAATTAATAATCACTGGACATTGATACCTTTTAATATCAATGGATACAATTCACCTATAAAAAGATACAGGCTAACAGGATGAAAGGAAAATAGGATCCATCATTTTGCTGCATATGAGAAACACACCTCAACCTCAATGACAGATATTACCTCAGAGTAATGCGTTGGGAAAAGATTTTCCAATCAAATGGACCAAACAAACAAGCAGGTATAGCTAGTTATCTTAGTATCTAACAAAATCGACTTCAAATTAAGATCAATCAAAAGAGATGGAGAAGGACATTACATATTCATCACAAAAAAAATCTATCAAGATGAATTCTTAATTCTGAACATCTATATACTAAATGCAAGAGCACCCACATATGTAAAAGAAACATTACTAAAGCTTAAATCACACATCAAACCCCACACACTAATAGTGGGAGTCTTCATCACCCCACTCTCACTAATGGATAGAAACTTATCAGAGAAATAAGAGAACTAACAGATGTCATGACTCAAACAGACTTAACAGATATCTATAGAATATTTCATCCAAAATACAAAAGAATATACCTTCTTCACATCACTTCATGGAATCTTCTCTAAAATTGAGGACAAATTCAGTAACAAAGCAAACCTCAACAAATACAAAGAAAATGGAATGACTAAATTGTCATCATCGAAACATTATCCATCCACTGATGAAAGCAGATTCCGAGCTCTTCAGTTATCCATGGTGCCGAGCTCCCAAAGTTCAGTCGAAGGCAGGGAGGATTGATAATATAAGCAAAAGAATCAAGACCATGGTGAGGATACCCACAGAAATAGCTGACCTGAACTAGTGGGAGATCACTGACTCTGAACGGACAGCTGGAGAACCTGCACAGGAAGAAAACAGGTCCTCTCAATGTGCGTGACAAATCTTTGTCTGAGGCAGTCTGTGGGGCCTAAGTGGAACCAGGATTGATCCCTATCGCTTGAACTGGAGCCCATTCTCTTTGGGGAAATACCTTGCTCAAGCTAGATATAGCAGGGAGCACATTGGTCCTGCCTCAATACGATGTGCCAGACTTGTAACAAACGCTGAGTAGTGGATGGGGAAATGAGGTGGGTGAAAGGTGGGGAATGTGGGAGAATTGGAGGGAGAGGTAACTGGGATTGGTATGGAAAAATGAGAAAATATTGCATTAAAAAATAAGAAGAAGGGGCTGGAGAGATGGCTCAGAGGTTAAGAGCATTGCCTGCTCTTCCAAAGGTCCTGAGTTCAAGTCCCAGCAACCACATGGTGGCTCACAACCATCTGTAACGATGTCTGGTGCCCTCTTCTGGCCTGCAGGCATACACACAGACAGAATATTGTATACACAATAAATAAATAAATATTTTAAAAAAATAACAAGAAAAAAACATTTTTTTTTCAAAAAATAAAACCTCTTTTAATTACTATAGTACCTGGAATACAAGTGATGTCCATTAAACATTAAATTTAAATTTAAAAATAAAATTTTAGAAGAGGCATCATATGAGTTATGGTCCCAGTTGGAGAGAAACAGTCCTCTGGCCAGTGGAAGTGAAAAGGCATAAAATTTCCCATATGTTTATAACCTTTATTGGAATCTTTTATATGAATGGATAGCACTTTGGTTTCTTAACTGAATATTCTTGTAAGGTAATCATTTGTATTTTAATTGCACAAATACACATTTGATATTTGAGTTTATATTAACCAATAGTAACTATCAATCATTGTTTATTACTTAAATCATCTTGCTTATTGCTAAGCACCTCTGGCACAAGGCCTTCTTTAAGTGAGCATTATATATGCTAGTGAAAATGTGGTGTGCTCTTGTGATCTAAACAGGATTCAACCTAGAGTAGGAATATATGTCACAGTGAAGGAGCTCAGGAGATGAACTGTCATGTTTGCCTGTTCTAAATTTTATGAAGATTTCCCAAAGGATGTAGATATTTGGGAACTTAACCCAACACAGAGTAGTTCCACCAAAGTAAGATGTAATGGAAAAGAAGTACTTAATTAAAGTTACTTTTTGCATTTCAAAACCATTGTGGAATTTTATCATGAAAACAAGGACATATATATGAAACAAAGAATAAAATTTAATATTTGATTGTGGCCATCTTAATCCATGGAACAAAGGGAGATCCTAAAATGTTGAGTATATAGTACATACCTATGTTTGATATTTTATATTAGAAAGGATGCTTATCATAAAAATTCCAGGCTCACACTGATTTACTTAAAAATGGGGCTCACAGATACAATTAGTTTGGAAAATGTTTTAGTGAAAGGAAAAGCAGAGTAGAAACCTCACAGCAAGTTTTCCATGAAGTAGCCTTAGCTAAGTGGTCCATTTTATTCTAACAGTACATGAGGTGTATAGTTCTTCATATTTGTGCATATCACACTTAAGCAAGACTATGGAAATCAGTTAAAGCAATATGAATATCTATAAATATTTATACCAATACCTGAACAAATGCTTAGACTCTACCCTCAATCACTTGGCACAATGCCTTTGAGTTATTTTTCTTCTTTTGCCTTGTTCATATTACAGAATATCTTAAGTGTACTGACTATTGGACTCTAACCCATTCTCCATTATTCTGAGTATTTATGAATCATCATCTCATTTTAATTAGCATCCAAATATATTCTTAGGCATGTATATGATGATTAAATTGTGTCAAATATTTTTGAAAGACAGCAAGTCATTTTTCCAAGATAATGTATTTTTAAAATGCCTATGGTTTGTCTTATTGCAAACAGAAATGATGTATTTCCTTAGCTAATAGATAGAATTTTGGCAGGTTGTGAAACCTGCCATATGTTATGAAACCAATCGTTAGACATATAATCTAAAATTGCATGGGTTGAACAACATGGCTTCGAAATGTGTGAATTAAAAACACAGTAGATGGTCTTAATATATAAATATATTTTTTGAATCTATTGTGTTCTCTATGTTGGTGACTAATCAAAAAATCACCCTAAATAATCAGAACTGTGCATGTAATAAATCATGGGGTTTATCACAAATATAACTTGTGATAGCCATGATGAATAAAGAGGTTTTAATCCCTTATGAATGGTTATTGAAATTTTGATACTTGTCATAAAATAAGAAAAATTTCCATGAATATATTTGAAGATGATATTTTTGCTGTTGGAAATTATTATGTAAGCAGAAGTGCTCCATCAAATATATGAGGAAGTCAGAAAGTTTGAAGTTGACTTGGCAAATATCCTTTGTAAATGTCATAACAGTGTATACCAAAATGAATAGTTGCATGTGTGCATTTGCCGACATAAGTTATGATAAACTTCCAAAATAAGCTAGGACATTTCTATTTTCATTATAGACAAATAATTTACAATTTTAGCAAATTTTTCCTGTATTAATTGGGGGGAGAAATTTTCTGCAGGGGGTAGTTTTGTGCTTATTGATGTTGTTATGAATATGTTCATCTTTTTATGATTAGTCTGCTTGCAACCAGATGTAATATATATGGTGATCAATTCTGTCACGTTCAATTATTTTCCATCTGTTCTTCCACACTTTGCATAAGTGCAATTATGATTTCTAATCTAAGTAATTTAATTTTGAAGAGAGATTTTAGCTTAAAGAAACTTTCAACTGTTATTATCCTCTCTTAAAGATTAGTATAGGAAAATTATCTATTTTTCTTATCAGAGATACTGATAATATGGTTTCATTACTATAAAAATATTTACATGTACTTTAGCATATTGAGAGACATTCATTGTCAAGCCACAGCTGTTTGGGGGGTTTTCCAAGTATTTTGAGTACGTAAAACAAAAAGATGAATACAGCGTTTTCATTGAAAATACCCTGGTTCTTTAGTTTTTTTTTAAATTTATTTATTTATTAAAGATTTCTGTCTCTTCCCCGCCACCGCCTCCCATTTTCCTCCCCCTCCCCCAATCAAGTCCCCCTCCCTTATCAGCCCAAAGAGCAATCAGGGTTCCCTGCCCTGTGGGAAGTCCAAGAAACCCCCACCTCCATCCAGGTCTAGTAAGGTGAGCATCCAAACTGCCTAGGCTCCCACAAAGCCAGTACTTGCAGTAGGGTCAAAAACCCATTGCCATTGTTCTTGAGTTCTTTAGTTTTCTTAGAATTGTAAACAGGTATCTGTAATGAAGGCCCTGTCTGAGTGGTGGTTTGGGGCCTGGTGTTATGGGGGCTTGAATATGCATGTTACGAAACAGTAAACACTATGGTTCTCTGGGGGCATGCATGCACTTTCAATTGTACAACACTCTGTCTTTCAGCTCAAAGGCATCTTCACGTCTTACAGCTAATTAGGATGTAGGTGCTCCCAGCTGGGTCTGCAGATGTCTGGAATGAGGATGGGCATCCTGCAGTAAGCTTGCTCTGACTTCTTTCCGGTATTGGTGACACAGGCGTTGCATTACTCAGGGAGATCCAAAGGGGGCAGGGGGCATCTGGATCAGCTCAGAAGTGGGTTCAAAATTGGGATCATCAGAAGTCCCTGAATAAACCCCTACACTGGCATGGGTATTGATGGTGCATTTTTGCTGTGAGAGTCATGTTTCTTGGTGGAACTGACTCACAGTGTTAATACATTCTTGAATGTGCCAGGTGCTGAATGGAACACAATGAGTCAGATGTCCTTATGTGGCCTCTGTGTCTTCTTGTCCTATAAACTAGCTTGTTTGCTTCTCTCTCTCTCTCTCTCTCTCTCTCTCTCTCTCTCTCTCTCTCTCTTTTCTCTCTCTCACACACACACACACACACACACACACACACACACACACCTTTTCCCTTTCTTTAACTCTTCTTAATCCCTCTCTTCTCTCCTGCATCTTCCTGATATCCTTCTTTCCCTTCATTTGTTAATATCATGAAGAAGTGTTTTTGCAGGTTTAGTGTTAACAGATATGGAAACCATTATCATGTTGAAAGTCTTGGATTGATTTATGAACAAAAGTTCCCAGAAAAAGACTCAAATTGAACCTTCCTGAAGGGTGATCAACTGATTAGAGCTTTGTGATTGTGGGGAGTTTGGGATGTTGCACGGCCCAGAACCTAATTAATTCGGGCCACCATTAGCCATTGTAGTAGTGATTAATTGTCTTGCTCTTTCCCTGACCTAACAACTTTATCACAATTGAGTAAGTAGCTTGGAATGTTCATAGTACTATACTAACTATCCTCTCTAATGTTTTAATTTAGCAGACCACTAGCTTTTACTAACTCAAAAGCTATGTGTTCATTAGATTGCATAGGAAGCTTGTAACTGAGGCTTCCCTGTTTGTCTGTGACCCAACGCTCCTCCCCCCCATATATTTGAAAAATATCCAGATGAACATTTTGTTGTTCTCATACTATAACTTTGTGAAATTGCTTCCACATTAGAACATGGAATTGCGGGTAACATGAATCACTTTTTTTTGGCCATGGTCACTCACATTTGTCCAGAACAAACTATTTCTCATAAACTTTAAGGTAAGTGTTGTGTTTTTGAGTCAACAAATCATGCTTTAAAATGGATTATTTGGTTAGTTATTTGTTGTGGTTTTGAGATCATTTTAGTAGGTATTAACATAGAGTATATCTTAGTTTTATATTATTCTATAATTTACTACACTAATTTTTATAGTGTCTAAATTAAAAACTTAAATTTACTTCCAAATAATACCAAATAAAATTTAAGGTCTCAAAGGTTAAGAGACAACGAAAGTCAGCATTTTTCCAGTTTTTGGCAGTAGAAAGACCCTGAGTTAGCATGAAGGATGCAACTAGCTATTCCAGTCCTGCCCCAAACATCATGTGTCTTGATTCTTGAAGCCAAGAGGCCCAAGAAGCAAAACAGCTTACTGAGTGGCAGAGTAACAGGCACAGTTCCAGGCTACTGTCTTTATATGCCTTATGAGTTCCTTTTCTCATTTCTGTTGACCTAGATGTTTGCTTTTGTGCCAGGACCAGTGTTGCTTTTAGTATTATATTTCTACTGTATTTAAATCATGTACAGTGATCAGTACTTTTTTTGAGGTGTATGAGTTATAGATTAGTTTGGTTACTATTAAAGGGCATTTTGTGCTTCTATATTAATTTTAAGATTTTTTAACCCATCTCAGTGAATAATTTCACTGAATATTTAATTAGGACTATACTGAATCTGTAGATTCTTTTCAGTGGTTTGACCCTTGTCACCATATTAACGTTAACAATTCAAGAGCCTGAGAGATCTTTCCATTTTTTACTGACCTTTTAAATTTCTTCAATACTTTAGGAGGTCTTTCACATCCCTGATTAATATTATTCCAAGGTACATTTTTTATGTATGTATTTATTTTTGTTTTTCGAGACAGGGTTTCTCTGTGTAGCTTTGAGCATGTCCTGGAACTAGGTCTTGTAGACCAGTCCGGCCTCAAACTCACAGAGATCCACCTGCCTCTGCCTCCCGAGTGCTGGGATTTCCAAGGTACATTCTTGTGAGTCTTCTTTCAATAGGATTTTCCTATTTTGTATCTTGACACTTTGCAGAAAATGTTTATAAGAATTAGACTTTCCTGGTGGATTATTTATGGTCTTTCATTCATATATATATATATATATATATATATATATATATATGTATATATCCACATATATAATATATTATAAATGTGCATTATAAATGGATATATAATCATATCTTCTACAACTAGAGAACTGCCCTTTTTCTTTCCTATTTAAACCATTTTTTTTTACTCTTTTGTGCTATTTTTTTAGCTGAGTTTTTCAGTACTATGTCTTTTCCAAGGAGTTTTAACGTGAATAGATGTTAGATTTTGCCAAGCTCCCTTTCCAAGAATTTTAGTTAACTATTTGATTCATCATTGTTAAACCATTCATATGATATATAACATTATATGTAATATGTAATTTATATGAATCCTAAAACAGCATAGATCAAGTGGATTTCACAGACATCAAAGTAATATTCAATCCAAATACTCAAAAATACATATTTTTTTCAACACCCTATGATGGAACTTTCTCTTAAATTTATCATGTACCCAGCTGGGCAGTGGTGGCACATGCCTTTAATTCCAGCACTCGGGAGGCAGAGGCAGGTGAATCTCTGTGAGTTCGAGGCCAGCCTGGTCTACAAGAGCTAGTTCCAGGACAGGCACCAAAGCTACAGAGAAACCCTGTCTTGAAAAACAAAAACAAACAAACAAACAAACAAAAAGGTCATGTACCTGAATACAAAGTGTGTTAACAAATATATGAATATAATTCTTTGAATTTCATCTTATCACAGTGGGATAAGAATTAAAATAGATAAACATGATTTTCAGATAAAAAAATCAACAGAAAACGTTTTATAAGATTCTGGTACAGAAAAGATGAGAACCAGTGAACTAGAAGGAGTAACAATAAAGTTAGAAAAAAATATAAATTTCTATCTGAAAAAAATCTTAAACAAATATCTATTGTGTCCAAATTCCTGATGCTCAGCTGGCAAGAGGCTTCAATCAAACTGTAGGGGAAGAAGCTCCTTTCCTCTCCCATCTCCTCCTAATTCCCCTTGTCTTTCTACCCTGCCTTAACAGAACAACTGGCCCGAATAACCTCTCCCTAAAGCATAGATATGATTTTAGAAAAGAGAACTATATAAAACAGTACCAACATCTACCATGTGTCAAGAAGCTCTGTTACCATAGAAAACAAGTAAATTTTGAGAGTCTGGTTTATGATTCCATTAGTAATTTTATGTTAGAAAAATGTTGATAAAGGTAATCATAATTTCAGCATTCCCTCATTTACCTGTCATGATTTTTTCTTAAATGTGTAGAATTTCTTAAAATTGGAAACACACTTGGGCAACCCAAGTATAGCTAGACATACTGCTGGAGGAAATCCTACAACCGGCAGTCTTTTTGTTACTGGATCACTTGGGCGTGGTCTCTTGTGCTATAAATGCTGAAGTAAAGAGCATTCCTTCTCTCTTCTGGCTGCTGGATTTGGTTCCTGCTCCCCATTTGTGCAGAGGACTGTGATCTGCGAGTCTATTCCTAAATAAATAACCTTTTATTGTATTCAATTCAGAGCTAGTGTGGAATTTCTTTTTAGTGTCCATCTTCAACACACTGCTGTTTTCTGAGCCCACAAGCATTAGTGAGAATAAAATACCCACAAATAAGACAGTACACATGCATGTGAGTAGTCAAGTGCCCCAGTTAGTCCTCAAGGCTTCTACTTATGTGGTCCAAGAGAAGAATGACTCACTGCTAAAGCTTGTAGTTCAGGTGATGCTCTGACTTGATTGATAGATTAGGTGATGCAATCATTTTTCCTATTGTTTGTGTTCCTTCCCACATTGCATCCAATTTAATCATATGCACACCCAGTTATATATAGGTATAAGATGCTAAATAATAGGGCTGGAGAGATGGCTCAGTGGTTTAGAGCATTGCCTGCTCTTCCAAAGGTCCTGAGTTCAATTCCCGGCAACCACATGGTGGCTCACAACCATCTGTAATGAGGTCTGGTGCCCTCTCCTGGCCTGCAGACATACACACAGACAGAATATTGTATATATAATAATAAATAAATAAATATTAAAAAAAGATGCTAAATAATATCTCCTTCAAACTTTAATAGAGGACATAAGATTTTACTTGCTGATTATTCACCTGAAACCAGTTCAGCCAGATCAGCTATTCTATTCTTTAAATTTTGAAAAATTGAGCATACACTTGAATAAAAGTTTTATAAATTTGATTACTACGAGGGGCAGAGAAACATACACTCTTATTCAGAGATGGGAGAACAGAAAGTCCAATGAAGATAAGAGGAAAAACAGATTCTGAAAATTCTTGGTATGACATTGTCTATAGTGGGGTTTATGTGCATAGTATGTGCTTGTGAAGGAACTAAGCTGCCAGATGAATAATTACATGTGGCGTGTCTTAGTTATGGTTCTTATTGCTATGAAGAGATATCAAGTCCATATAGCAACTCTTATAAAAGAAAGAAATTAATTGGAGCAGACTTATGGTTTCAGAGGTTTTGTTCATTATTGTCAAGGCAGGAAACATTTGTGTGCAGGCAGACATGGTGCTGTAGAAGGTGCTGACAGTTTTATATCTGGATCAGAAAGCATCAGAAAAAGAATGCCATACTGGGCCTGGCATGAGAATCTGAGACCTTAAAGTCCACCTACCCCCAGTGACAAACTTCCTCCAATGCCACACCTACTTTAATAAGGTCATAACTCCTAATAGTTCCACCTCCTATAAGCCTATGAGATATTTATTTTCAAATCAATGTGGAAAATACATAACTTCAAACTAAATTTGTTTCCAGGCTAAACCTATATTTGTCTGCCTCACAGTCAAAAACTGAAAATGACAGTCATACTTTGGTTCCTGATGGATATGGTTTGTTTAATTTCCTTAAATGAAGTGACAGTGTGTTTTTACATAACCTATGCACAACTTTAGGTAAACAGTACTTATACCATATGGTTTATTTAATAATAATAAGAAGAAGAAAAGACAGTCTGTAATGCCCATTGTAAAAACAATCATTGCAAAGCTCACATTTTGGATGCAGGTAGGTGACTTCATAGGCATAGACACCATGAATATGGCATTAAGGGTAGCCAGTATTTTTACTTAGAGGGAGAATGTCAGTTCTATCTACTCTATAACCCACCAAGAAATGATTTGGAAACCTGAATTCCTCTCCTTAGAGTGAAGCATTGATCATCGATTTTATGAAGAATTCTCCCCTGGGACCTGATGTGGAGAAAGTGAAAGAGAAACAAAGAGAGCTACAAAAACAACATTTACACAAGCTTTATTTAATTTAATTGCATAAAAATTACAAGTGTGATACATACTATTTTTATTATTACTTATTAAGAAACTGCTTCCTTTCTCCATGTATCCATCTCCTAGCACTGATCAACCTAGAAGTCACAGGAAATCGTGCACAGGGAAATTGCAAACAAGTGTGCCAGCAAGAAGAACACACTAACAAGCAAACAAAGCACCAGACAAAATGAACGCCCTCTGAGTGTGGGCTAACCTTGAAGAGAAATACACAATCAAACACCACTATATGTATCCTTTTTCAAGACACCAGGGAGAAACAGCAAGAGACCTCAGCACATGTCTGAGAAATGACTTGGAGCAGAATCAGACAGACTCTGAGGGGTGATTAAGAAAACCACTCTGCTACACTAACAGGGCTGAGGGTTCACGTTGGGAATCAGCTACTGAGGTGTCAGTTACCAGTCCAATGTGACTCTGCAACAAGTCATCAGTATGTCATCAGAGGCAAAGCTGCAAAAAAACTGTCACCAGAAAGTAGGTAGTTATTAGCTCCCCAAGTCAGCAGTCAGACAACCAGCAGGAACAGCATGCTTTCTGAAACAGGAAAAGCTGTCCACACCAAATACATTGCCGGCAATACAGCTGAGACTCTGCCCAAATAATCAAAAGCACTCAGCAGAAGTCTCTGTTCAAACAAAATGATTGGAACCTACCTGCAAGATTTTAATGTCATGGGCAAAACAAAAGGAAGCTGATGGAATTTTATTTCAAGCTAATTGCATATATGTATGTAAATAAAGATAAAAATATGCTGAAATGATGTGGAGCTCATTATTGTGTGATGGACTCGTACCTTCACTGTTCAGGGTTCCTATTTGGTTTTCATGTGTGCTACACTAAGCATGCATATTCATTGGGTTTAATTATGTTGTAAGAATTAATATCTATGATTCTTTTCATTTCAGCTCAGAGGACATTCCCTCTCAGGCCATGCCACCTTATGAGGAAAGGGCCACATGTCCCAGGTGCACAGTTCATCATTTCTGAAACAAGAAAGCTGGCGTAAAACCCTGAAAACCAGGTCTTTGTGTCTCAGTCTCCTATGTTACTATAGAGGGTAAGACGTACAGAACGATCTAAGCTCAACGATTGTAGTGGGGAAGAGGGCACGATTACTACCACAGCACCCAATCCTTCTTAATGCAGAAAACTATATGGAGAGGTATTAAAAAAATCAGTTCCATAAGAATTTTCTAATACAAGTTCTCTCTCATCTAACACTTTGAAAATACAATAAAATTCGGCACCACACTAAGACACTTTGAAAATATCACTAAAGGGAGAGAAATGACAATTTGTGGTACATAATACTCAAGGATGTCATTGTTCTCCCCCATAAGCTCTGTTCAGCGTCATTCTTCATTACACTGAGAGCCACCAGTTTCTATCTTCATGAATATGCTTACAATTCACATCCCTGTCCCCGACTCCATTGACACTAGGCCATCTTTTTGTCATTTGCAATTATTAATTTTTCTTTGTCATTCTTAGAGGAATCTTAACTTTTATTTATTCCCATGTTATCAACAGTTTTTATATCAAGTCTCTAATTATTATATATCTTGAGAATTCCCCACCCCCCTTTTTAGCATTTTGCATCCATTTAACTTATTTTCCACACCAACCCAAGCTGATTTCCACTCATATGACTTATATTTTCACTTCAAGTTTTCCTCTCCTGGTAGTGCAAATCTTAGCGGAGTCCTGCCTCTTCTGTTAAACTGTAGAAACATTATATTATTATGCAGAGGACCAATATTGTCATATATATATGTATATATATATATATATATATGAAAATAATCATTCTAGAGTATTCTGTTTCTAGCATATTTCAAAATTATTGCTATCTTATTACATTTACTGAAAGACACTGGACTTGGATGCAGATTGCTGTATGGATTTTGCACAGCTGTTCAGCTACTTTTTATTCTTTAGGTAGAATTCCTTTAGGTGAGAATTGCTTCGTAGCCAATTCTTTCATCACTGATTCTGGCCAACAATGAGGCATTGGATTTCCGGTCTATTAGATGGATTTCCTTAGCCCAAACTCAGTTGATAGGAATGTATAGTACTGGACCACTTTGGAGCCCATTACTCACCTTATTACTTGACCTCTAAAGAACCTTTAGGATAAGACTTATAAATTAGCAACTCCACCCCTGTGGTTTCACCATCTTTGTGTGTTACTCAAATTTTTCCCACTAATTTTTTGGCCTGTTTTCTATAAGAAGAGCCCTCAAGATTCAGTCATGTCTAAATTACTCAAAATGGAGAACCCATATTACAGTGAGGTTGTCAAACTAATGTAAGTAATTAGAGATGAAGGAAATGTCATTGAACTTTCTCTCTATATATGGGGCTACTTTGAGAATGCTTTAAAATAATATTTTCTCTTCATTGATTGAATTAAATAGCTATTTTAAACTCTCTTGTGCAGAAAATTTAATTTCATCAAATAACCTGCAATTTAAATCAGAAAACTATATAACATACTTTATAGTAAATAGAATTATTTTTAACTCAACTATCTCTGCTTTAATAAAAATGTGCAAAAACAATGCCTATTTTTAAATTGGGTTCAGGGGTTGACATTGTGTATTGCTGATGATGAATTACAAGATAAAATATTTTAGTGGCTTAATATATATTATAATCTAGCCCATGTCATTTATCTTCATTTTGTTCTATAACTTTATCAAGGACAAAATACAGTCATCCCAGTATACTTGGCAGAAATGTCTTATTTGTTTAATGATAATTGAATTACTTTCAAAGGAGTTGACATTCTTCAGAAACAATTTTTGAGTCATGCTGAAAGCAAACCAAATCCTAAAAGATGGGTAAAGTGCTGACAAGAAGTAGTCACAGAAAACCTTGTCCTTATTAAAAATAAGCTGTAGATTTAAATAATCACTAAAGGGTCTTCCAGCCAGTGTGATGTTCTTTAACTTACATAATCAAGGTCAAAAATACAAATCCAATATAAGCTTGTTATGGAATCTCTCTTCTCAGCTCACAATTGTGTCAATTGTAAATGTTTACCTTAAAACCAGTTTTGAGGTTCCATAGCAGAGATTATGGCCAATGTTCCTATATCAGCTACTCTGACCTCCTTGGATACTCCATTACCCTGCAGCCGTCCATATCGTATGCAGAAGGACTGTCACCGAATATACACTATTTAAGAGTCACCAACTCTGGAGCAAGCCCAGTTCTGATGGCTGAGTAGTCAAATCAGAAGTACACGAATTTATTCTAACAAAAATTAAAGAAAACTGTGGTGGGCATCAGTGTGAAAAAATAGAGTTCTTCTTTCCCTCCATCACTCTATCCCTCCCTCCATCCCTCCCTCCGCCCCTCTGTCCCTCCCTCCTTCCCTCCCTCCCTCCCTCCCTTCCTCCCTCCCTTCCTCCCTCTCTCCCTCCCTTCCTTCCTTCCTGCCTGTCTTTCTGAAAAGATGTAGCCAGAATTTCAACTCACTGATATGTTTACCTGTGAAAAAATTAAAAAGTAAGTCACATTGAGAGTGGCTGAGCACAAAGGAACACTCTTTCAACTTGTGACCCAGCCTGATGATTTTAAATGTTGTGCCCCTGGGTTTATGGTGATCAGTATATGGGAGTTCACACTCTCACTGGGCATTGTGTTTATTTATATGAGGTGACCACCACATTCACACCATCAGGAAAGATCTACCAATAGACATGCTAATGGAGAAAGAGAAGAACCTGCAAGTCTTCAACCCCACATAGAGAACTATAAGCAAAGAAGGAATGTGAAGGTGGAGAAAATAGTCTTCCCCGAGAAAAATCACACTAATTGATTACTCAATACCAAATGGTCAGCCATGAAAATATACACAGAAAGAACATTATGTAGAATAAGCAGAATATATTTTGAACTTGCCAATTTATATACATCTGTGTATATGTGCCTGTGTGTATGCATGTATGTATAAAAACAATTAAAGAAAAATAAAGCTCTGAAAAACATCAACATTTTTTTTGGTCCCTCTCTATTACAGCAAAGAACATTCTGTCACACTCTATCCCTAATAAGTCCCTGGAATAATGAGGATTGGGTGTTTGTACTCCAATCACTATTCAGCCTTTGAGGTTGAGCCCTGTGTTATCTTCATTTTTGGTATCATGTAGTATGTTAGCCTGAAATCCTCAAACAAGCACAGCTACTCAATCCATGCATTTCCTTTATGATGTGTATAACCACAGGTTCTCTAGAGAATCAGAATTGGTAAAATATACATAGATATAGAGGGGATTTATTTGCTAGGCTTACAAGCTGGGGTCTGGATAGTCCAACAATGGCTGTGTCTCAACAGCAAGTGCAAGAATCCAAAACTCATTCTTTCTATGAGGGAATGACTCAGCTGGTCTTCAGTATATGGTGAAACCCAGAAGTAGTAGTCTCTAAAACCGGTGACGGAGAGAGCCAACAAGCAAAGAGCAAGAGCTTCCTTCTTCCATTACTTTATATAGGATGCCACCAGGAGGTGTGGCAGAGACTTAATATTGATCTTCCCACATCAAAAGATCTGGAATTAGGGTGGGCTTTCTCATCTCAAATAATTCAAGAAAAATTCCTCACAGGGGTTATCCAGCTATTTGGGTTTTAATTAATTACAGTTGTAGTTAAGTTGAAAACCAAAAAATAACAATCATGCAGTCATTTATAAAATCTGTACAGATTAAAAATGATTAAAATTAACCTTTCAAAAAGCCTAACAACAGGAGTTTAATTACAATACACTCCATTTTTAATATTTTGTCAACTTAAAATATTTTTGTATATTATAGTTATTTAAAGCCACATGGTCTTTGAATAGAAATAAATAAAAACCTAAAAAATGAGAAAAATCGTTGGTTTTGCTTGAAATCCATATAAACCTGAGGTGAAAAGGAAAAATAAATAAACAAATATGGAGATGAAGCTTTCTAGAGAGATGTTGTTTGGATCCATCCCTCTAGAGTTAAAGCTATGATACATGAGCCTGCAAAAAGTAGAACTTAGATACTGTTGTAGTGTTGGGAATGAGCATGGGATAGTTCAAGATAGAGAGATTCCCAACACCTGAGAGTCCAAGACATTCCCTGAAGAGAATAAGGAGGACAAGAGTGATCCCCTTGAAAACATGTTCAGATCGCCCTCATAAGTGAGGTCTTCTGAGAAGAGTTTGGCAGAGACTCTCTTGAACTCTGAAAGTGTGTTCTTTCTACTCCAGACCCCTCCCCGCCCCCAGGCTCTCACTCTAGGAGGAGATCAGGAAGCAGAACACAGGTTGATGCTGGTAAATGAGCTAAGTCTGCAATGTGTAGCCAGGAAGGGATTGGTGCACTGCAATATGTGTGATAAACTGTATCAGTGAGTCTTAGGCAGACCAGAGATTAAATCTGATGTTTGGGAACATGTTTCTTCTCCATACAACCCAATACCATAATAGACCCGTATACAAAGATCATTCATGACAACAGAACCATAATTCAGCAGTCTGTCTTTCAACATTCTAACAAAGGTTCGAAGGAAACAAGCAGAATAAATTAATAAAAGTTCATTTAAGATGACCAAGCCAAGTATGGTGGTATGCTTGTAATCTAATGACTAGGACTCTGTGGCTAAAGGACGCTGCATTCAAGGCCTGTTTAAGATCATCACTAATGTCCTGCCATGAAACAGAGAAAAAAAAATTAAAAAAAAAGAATCTGAGAGAAGTTTGAATCTTCCCTATAAAGCAAGCTTTAACTTTAAATTCACTTATAGAGAGAAGAGGACAAATTATAGTACAGAGTCATTTTTTCTCTTAGGTTTCATAGCCTGGTACACTGTGCCTTTAAAAAAAAAAACAACTCACTAAAGTATCAGTTATGCTAACAATCAAAAACAGCTATAAAAATAGAATCTCCAATGCAGCCATCACAGAAGGACTTGAGATCCTGATACAGGCAAGTTGAAATAACTAAAATTAATTGGTAGAGGGCTTTAATAGAAAATATACACGAACAATGTAGATAACAAGATGGAAACTAGAAAAGATCAAAAGGCAATGTGAAAATCTAAAACACTACATCACAATGACAGCTTCAGAGATGCGCATGCCAGGAGCACAGACATCACCTAAGAAAATGTTCATTAAGCTTGAAGACCTGTCAACAAGTTCTTCCCCAAACAGAAATTCAAAGAGAAAAATGAAGACGGCACAGTTCATTCAAGATCTATGAGACAATGTAAAACACCTTATCCTTCGTATGATGAAAATACTTTAAGGAGACAAAAAAAAAAAAACAAAACAAAAGAAATACTCGAAAACAGCACAGAAGCAGGCAGAAAATAGAAGACTGAGAAGAAACAGAGAATAGGAATAATAAATTCGATCTTCCTTAAACTTATGTATATCATATTTATACTACAGACAAACAAAAAACATTAACAGAAATAGTGTTTCATAAATATGCACAAATATTGTGCCAATAAAATTTTAACAGAATAAAATTTTAAAATTCTAAAAGGAAATAGAATGAAAGAGACATCTATCCATAGGGGGAAACAATATCTAAATGGCTGTCTTATGAGTGGGGGAGCGGGAGGGAAGTAGGAGGAGGGGAGGAAGTGGAAATTTTGATTGGTATTATTTATTAAGTAATAATAAAATAAAGAAAAAAAAGAAGGAAACAAGCAAGGAAAGAATGAAATCTTTAAAATGCTTAGAAAAAATATATATCAGCATTTAGTTCTCAATAAAATTATCCTTCAAAGGTGAAGAAGAAATAAACTAGCCAGATAAAAGTAAATTATTGGTTTTCTCTTTAACTCTTTTTAGAAATCACTTATCTAAACTAGGTGGTGTTGGTGCACGCCTTTCATATCAACACTCAGTAGGCAGAAGCAGGCAGATCTCTGTGAGTGCGAGACCAGCTTGGTCTACAAGAGCTAGTTCTTGGACAGGTTCCAAAGTTACAGAGAAACCCTGTCTTGAAAAACCAAACCAAAAAAAAAAAATCACTTAGCTCTGCCTATTATGAAGTTTGAAGTTTGTAATTCTCATCAAGCACATTCTACATATTAATGCATTATGACTTCTTCTCTGTCTCTATCTGGAGTCTCTGTCTACCCCCCCCCCCTTCTGGTTCCCACCTCCCTCTTTTTCACAATCATTACCTGCTCCAGAGGAAAATGGGAAAACAGGAAACAGAAAATTCGAGGAAGAGAAGCTGCAAAGATGTGTAAGATTTATGTTAGCTTCGCCTAGCTGATTCACTGACTCTCCAGGCCTTGACGGAGCACGTACTATCACAACAGAGTCTACCTGCTATTTTCCTGAAAAGCAATGAGTTCTCAGGAGCCACTCAGTCAGGTGATCACTAACAGAGCTCCCATCCAGGCATTGTGTCATTTAGATCTCAGATTAAGACTTTTCTGCAAGCAAAGGACTTTAGACATTCTCACACACATGCTCTTTCAATTGTGCAGTACTTGTAAGCACAGAATCTAACACTACCTAGAAGCTACAACCTTCAGGAGAACCAAAAAGAATTGAGTTTTACAGTAATATAACAATGATAACATAGAATGCAAATCTAAATAAGAGATAATGATTTATAAACAGTGGCAACACAGTAGATTATATACAGGGTGATTCATCATTCTTTTTCAATAGAATGTAATAATATAGATGCAAGAAATTATCTTAAAAAGTTCATCTAAAATTGAAGAAATAGAGTTTCTCTTTCTATACCCACAGATTCCATTTTCACACCTCTCTACTGGGTACCCCAATCTCCCATTAAACTCTCACTAGGCTCATCAAACACAGTACTAGACTACCCCAAATCAGCTGATACTCACACAGAAAATGCACATCTTACTCTGCACAGGAAATATTTCAGCATATATTGAAATGCTTACTGCAGAAGAATCATTAGTTCTAATCCAAATTTCCTTTTTGGATTAGAATATTTTAATTTACATGGATTTATATTTAAAAAAAATACACATCCCAAATGTTTGGGAACTTGGATATCTGGAGAGATAATTATGAAAAGTTACATCTGAAAGTAATAAAGTCAGCATAGACTCAGAACCCAATTGTAAGCTCATAAGTGCTAGGTAGCCATGCAGTGGTGAGGTAATTCATACCCAAGGGCATGTGGTGGATCCATTCTGTCTTTGTTTATTACAAGCTCTGCCTCAGAGGAAAAAGAACACCACTAGATCATTTGAGGGTCACGAGGGTGTGTCTGAAAAGTGTGGAAGTCACCTATAAGGACAGGAAATATTTTTGAATTCTTGTTAAATGCTCATTTTATAATTTTCTTATTGTTAATCACGATTGTAGGAATATTGTTCTCTCTAGAAAAATCTCATTAAATAAAAAGGCTGAAATTTTACAATTCAACAAATAAAAAAATTTTAAGCTTATAAAAATTTATTAAAAATAAATATTCATAATATTGTAAACAATATTTAAGTTAATTAAAATAAATAAGAAACATTATTGAATGGTGAAATTTCAAATTTCTTAAGGGTGAAATCAGACACATATCATTCTATGATCCCCAACCAGCAACAGGAGCAGTTTAAACATAATCCAAAAGCCTTTACCATTGGATATCTTCTATCAGAAAATGTAAGCTTCAAAATTCCTGTTAGTTAGAACAGTGCCTACCTAACCATGGCACAGGCTACCTGTGATCATAGATGTAGCTATAATAAAGGTTTGACTCCATCCCTTGGGGGATATTAAGTAATTTGGCAGAAGTGCTTATTCAACAGGAGAAATTGATTATTAATTTAGAATTTTTTTTCCTACTCAACTGTTCATGATACTAGCAATGGAAGTTCTGACACATGTTCAGTCACTGTGCAGTGTCTCTCAAGGACAGCCAATATGACATCATAGTGTAGGCATGCTAACAGAAGAACCGAAAGGGATACAAACATTTCCCCTTTGTCAGTGACCTCAAAGCTATAACTGACACACTTTCTGGCAACCAGAGTTCAGAGATCAGACTGGCAGGAAGTCAGAATTTCTGATATCACTTTTCCATAAGTGATAATCGACTATGGCTTTTAGGTTATAATGTTATACATGAGATACTCATTGATCTCCACAAACCACTGACTCATCTTGCTAGCTCACACCTTTATCTAAGAAGCACAGTCCTTGTGCAGTCAAAGGACTTATTGCATCCCAGTATCACTGAAATATTTGACTTTACTTTATCAGTTGTAGGTGGATCTCTATCCTCTAATTCTTTTGATAAATGCTACTTCTTTACTAAATTTCTGTCTATTTGATAGTTTTAAATTTTCTTTCAGATGCTAAAGCAGCTTCTTCTTACCCTCTATTTTCATGGTGAACTACAAAATCCAGTCTGCATCTTCAGCAGTTTGGCGAATAACATCCCGGAGTGTGTTGAACTTTGCAGCCATCTCTCTTGAAAGGTTCCTCTCATGCTTGATTTTATAGCATAGGAAATTCATTGATAATCATTTTCTTATTTCTATTTCCCATAAACTTTCAGAAGAGGTAATGGAGAGGGTCTTTCTGTGACATGAGTCTCTACTAATAAATAAATAGATAGATAGCTAGATAGATAGATGATAGATAGATAGATAGATAGATAAATAAAGGGCTTTCTTAGTTATTCCCTCATTTGAAGGTTTGTTTTTACTTTTTTCTGTCCCTGTTGAGGTTGTTTTCTTTCTCCTTAGCCTTGTGAAGTTGAATTTTTCCTCCAGTCTTTCAGGCAGGTGACTATTTTTTTTCATCTCCCTTTCAGGGACTTTTGCATTCATCAGCAGTTTAGTGAGCTTGGCTCTGTCATTCTAAGAGGATTATAATGGCGGTGTTGCTGCTGTTGCTGGTGGTGGTGGCTGTGACAAGGATAATGGTTTTTACCTTTGTTTTCCTCTAGGATATTCATGTACAAATATTTCGTGTTCTAAGTTCCATTTTTTCTTATTTTTATTTTTCCATTTATTAATTATTTTAAACTATGTCCTATACCTTGTCTGAAATAGTAAAGCAGTTCTCCATTTTAGCCACTAATTACTTCAAAAACTTACTGACTGTTTATTACTTATAGTAAAGAACTCACTGGGAGATCACTAACTCTGGACTGTCTAGGGGAACCAGAAAAGGACCAAACTAGGCCCTCTGAATGTGGATGACAGTTGTAAGACTGGAGTAGTCTGTAGGGCCACTGGCAGTGCGGCCAGGGTTTATCCCCACTGCTTGAACTGGCTTTTTGGAGCCCATTCCCTTTGGAGGGATACCTTGCTTAGCCTAGGTATAGGAGGAAGGGCCTTGGTCCTGCCTCAACATCATGTGATAGAATTTGTTGACTCCCTATGTGGAAAGCCTCACCCTTTCTGAAGACTGGTTGGGTGGTGGGTGCTGGGGACGGTGGAGAGAGCAGGAGAATGGGCAGGAGTGAAAACTGGGGTTGGTATGTAAAATAAAAAAAAAATAATTTAGAAAACCCACTTAAGATAAACACTTTAAAGATTCATGACTTATTACAAATGTAATCCACTTGTTGTTCCTAATGTTCTTATTGTCATGTTCTTGCTTTTGTTTGTACAGGAGATGTGCATTGTAATATAATCATTATTTTATTAAAAGCTTGTATTAATAACTCTATAAGAATTTTCATGTTTTTATTCTGATTTGCCACATGACCTTTATTTGATAGAGATATAGAACACTTTAAATTATTATCTAAGAATACTGAAAAAAATGGTGGCAGTTTCTGCTTCTTCAGTAAATTATTTGTTTCTTCTATGATGTGTTCTTTCTTCAATAATGCATATTTTCTTTTCCATACTCTGAAATTTCTCACTTTCTGTGAGTTTGTCCTAATTCTGTGTGTGATTGCTTTGTCTGTTCATGCTCCGGATCAGTTCTATCAACAGTCAAAGACCTAATCTCCTGAGTCTGCCATGTTCTGCTTTCTAATGTTTATGACAGTAATCATTTGGAATGATGTATAATATAATTACAAGCATTAAAGTGCTGTCTCTAAAGACTTAGGGAATTTGGAATCAAGGAAAATGGCCTCATCTCAGTCGACCATGCATAGCAACTTCTTGTTTTGTTTAGATCATAAAATACAGAGTAAACCTTATACGGACCATTTTGATTGGTCTGAGCCAACTGTAGGTAGTTTTGAAGCAGAGACACTCTACTGATGAAATCAGGAGTTTGGGAACTACAATGGTGTCACAAACATTTTTACTTCAGTACTTTTGGAAAGATGCAAAATGGCACACACAAAGTTCTGAACATTTCTTTTCTTCCGAATGAGGATTTTTAAAATAAGCCTCAGTTTTTGCTCAGTTTTGTTCATGTTCTTTTTTATCTCTATATTTCTGTAGGCATTATTTTTCTCTATGGAAATCAAATTTATTTAAAAATTGGTGTATTCAGCTTTTTGCTTACTCACCTACTGTTAGGGACCATGTTCAGGAGAGTCTAATAAATAGACAAAGGCAAAGGCTTCAAGAAGATTGAGTACATTGATTTCATAATTATTTTCCAAGGCTTCCTGCTGGTCCTTGTGGCTGTGGAGTAGGTGTTTGTAATTTCCCTGATTCTTCTGGGTCAGCTCTGGTGTGTCACAACCCACTCACATTCTATCCAATGTTTTGATTTGTTTTATCTTTACTGTAGAGTTGATATTATCTTTCTTATTAAAATCCTTGGCAATACTCTCTTTTCTAGTTATAGCCATTCTTATCACCTAATAGCTGTACAATGGTGATGGAAAATATTTTTCCTTTCCTTTAAACACCTTGTGGACAGGAAAACAAAGTGCTCACATTGGTTCATTCTGTTGTCTTAAGTAAAAATATGTTGAGAAACTCTTAAATACCTATGGACAGCTTTATTGTTTAATTGATATGGTAGTAAGTTGACAATTGCATTGATGTGGAATAGATCAAAGTGTTAAATAAAAACTTATAAAACAAGAAGAGAGCACAAAATAATATAATGTGAAAGAGTTAAGGGTGAAAGTCGAGGTGGAGTGGCTGGCAGGCACCGAGAAATCCATGCCTGAACAGTTCTAATGGAAGATCTAAGGGCTCAGAGAAACGGAAGGCAGATGATGAAACAAACTGCGGGACCTCAAAGGGAATAAGAGATAATTTAAAGTGGACTAAAAGATGAGTGGTCACAGCCTAGGAAAACGGAGCTAACTTACGTAAAATTCAATGTTCCATAGAGATAACAATTCCATGATAATTTATAGTGCAGAACAAAGAAGCGTACAAATCAAGATACTTCTCAAATGCATTGGTGAAAGAGACATGCAGGGGGGTTGAAAAAGCAGAGATATTTCATTTATAAGCATCAGAGAATATCTGACAGCACTCTTAACCTGTTGAATACTCTGCTGGGAACCGGTTGTCTGTGCTTGGCAACCTTTTCCCCGTGGTAACATAGATGTTAGGCCGCATGTAAAGGAGGACAATACATTTCTCTCACTGGAGCTAAATATGGTCCAAAATAATTTGGCTCTAAATTTGCAACGTTATAATTTTCCCACATCCTTCACATTTTAGTCACTTACTCAGCCTTGCAGAAGGTTCTATGTAACGGAATTTTTCTAGGAACGTCTGTTCACACAGAGAGCTATCTGTCAGTGGCATCTTTTTAAAAATCTGTACACTCATTCACATTTTACCTATTCTGTTACTTGAAGTACTGCTTAAGTTTTTTTTTTTTCCACTCACCAAATGTCACTCTTCCCACCCACATGCAGAATCCATATTGTATGGCGACCTTTGATTTTTCTTGGTCTTCTCTGTCCAGAGAAGACTGCTTTCCCATTTAATTCAGCATCTTCCTTTCAGAAGTTTAACTTTGATGTTGATAGAAGCACAGTTCTTCTGTCATCAAACTACAAAATGGTGACTGCTTTGCACATACAACCCCTCATCTCTCACATAAAGTAGAGCGAACACTTAAAATCCTTGCAGAAACAAATTTACATATTTAAATTTCTACCTGAAATGCCTGATATACAATAGGCTCTCAATGTTGTTTTCCAAATAAAGCTTCAAAACCGTTTTCAATCCACCTTATACTTTGTCTTATTGTAAAAGGCTGGGGTGAAAAGAAGGTAAAATATACAGATGTCCTCGGGGATCAGCTCTGACCTCTCTTGTTTGTTGTTAGGGAAAAACACTCAAGGGCCAACTCATTCTGGAGAAGAGTCTAACCAATGGAACAAGGCAAAAATAAATGATAGAAACACAGTATCGATTTTCTTGAAATAATAAACTAATGCAAACTAATTTAATTACTGATTCAGTTTTGTAAAAACAAGACTCATTCTTTAAAAGTGATTCTAGACACGCAAGTGAAAAGTATTTTGGTCATTTTAGTAAGCAAACAAAAGTCATCTTTAGCTGCGTCATACCTTAGGAACCATCAAATGGGACTACATCTTGTAAAAAGTGAATGCTTTCTGAATATATATATGAATGAAACAAGAACGCTGGTTCTGCAGGCTAGAGGTCTTGCTGCTCATAGTAGTACTACTGGTGCCTTGGACTCTGCTTTGCTGTCTCATTATCTGTGAAGACATATTTTAGTCTTTATTCTTCCACCAGAAATTATAGCTTGGTTTTTACACCCAGAATGATACTTGAGACTTATATTTATGTCCTTGCCTTAAGACATGGTAAGCAATTTCAAACAACAATATTTTATCCATAATTTTCTTCAAGGCATTATCATTTTTATACTTTATTATTTTATATACCTTACTTAATTAAAACACAATCACATTATTTTTTCAAGCGATGAATGGGTAATGAAAAATATATTTGACGCAATCCTATTTAGATGTAAAGAAAGATGAAACCATGCAATTTTAATGTAAATGAAATGTATGGAGTTAGAAAATACTATATTGAAGCCGGGCAGTGGTGGTGCACGCCTTTATTCCCAGCACTTGAGAGGCAGATGCAGGCAGATCTCTGTGAGTTCGAGACCAGCCTGGTCTACAAGAGCTAGTTCCAGGACAACAGGACAGGCTCCAGAACCACACAGAAACCCTGTCTCGAAAAACGAAAAAAAAAGAAAATACTATATTGAGTGAGGTGATCTAGTCCCACAAAACAAATGCTGCATCTTCTTTCTCACAGGTGGTTCCTAGGAGTATAGGTTGTTTTGAAGATGTATCACTTGGAGCTGGGAACTCTAATCTGTTGTTCTCTGCAATTTGACCATTTGTTGCTAACTGTATGGATCTCTGCCTATTGGAAAAAAATATTTTTTGAGGGCTGAAGGCTATGCTTACCTGTAGATATAAGAATAAGCATTTAGAACACAGGGAGAAATTATAATGATTTTGGAAATGGGAGTGGTGTGGACAAGTATGATAGAGGTGAACATACTACTGTCATCTTTGAATCTCTTCAATTATTTCAGAACTCTTTACAATGCTAAATTGCAACATGCATAAGCCATAGGATGAAAATGTTAACAAAACTTTATTGATTCACAGAATAAAGTTTATTATTTATTTTTATGCCTCATGTTTTCTTATTCTAGTCAATGTAGAAAATAAAGTTAAGTTTTGATGAACACATATTTTACCCTCTTTTATCAATGCATATATATATATATATATATATATATATATATATATATATATATATTGGTTTTTTGAGACAGGGTTTCTCCGTAGCTTTTTGGTTCCTATCCTGGAACTAGCTCTTGTAGGCCTCGAACTCACAGAGATCCGCCTGCCTCTGCCTCCTGAGTGCTGGGATTAAAGGCGTGCGCCACACCGCCCGGTGCTTATCTATTTTTTAAGTGACAGTTTGATACTTTCCAGCTACAGATTTAACTCACACATTTGAAATCAATATAGGAAAATGTTAGCATTTCTCATCAGCAATAGCCAAGGAATCCCTACTTATACTAATGTCTGTAGCTGGGATCACTTTTTATTTTTAGTGACCTTTCTGTCATTATAAATTTCTTATACATTTGTGCCTCAGGTTTTTTCATGTATGAGGTGAAACTTGTCTATTTTTAAAAATATCGTTATATATGTTTCAAATTTTTAGTTTGAAATTTCAAATTATCAAAAAAAAAAAACCCAACATACCCTTGTTAAACATAATTATCTCCCTTAAGATTTTCTGTGTGATTGAAAAGCTTTTATGATGCTTTTAGAAAAGCTACTTTTTCACCAAAAGGAGTATGATGAGCAGAGATATTAGTATTCTCCTAGTGACTCAATAGATATAATTCCTGGTAGACTTTAATTGTGTGATCGGAGTAAATTAAAAGATAACTTCCAGCTACTCTCATCTGAATTGCCTCCAAGTTAGGGTAAAAATGGAGATTTTGTGTTTGGCATTTGCATTATAAATTATTTGTGAAACTAATACAATATTTATATGTGTCTTTTTTGTCTGAATCTGTCTTTAATGTGTATCTGCAATCCCTTTTTGACGGGCAGAATTTTTAACTGCTAAGCAGGTGTGGCTACGGAAAAAAACACTGGGCTGTTTAAGTCCTCAACTTTGCTTTAAGCCCATTGGCAGCACTTGAGCTCATAGGCAGCACTTGGGAGGAGTCTATGTGTACAGCAGCCTGTAAGAGAGACCAAGGGAGTCTGCCATGCTGCAGCCCAAGCCTGCACAGCCAGAGAGATATGAACTATGAAAATGTTCTTGGCTACATCTTTGTGAGTCAAGAAGCTCGTTTTAAATTTTCGAAGGCTTTATGTGGATTACATGTACCATGATGGAGCACCAAATATAAATAGATAATTTCCTATTCCATCTGATTCCACAGTCATTTTTAAAGTAATCAATACATGGGTTTGGCCTATTGCTCAGACTTACTACTAACTAGCTCTTACAACTTACGTTAACCTGTTTGTGTTAATCTGTGTTTTGCCATGTGGGCGTTGTGGCATTACCTGGTCTCTAGTACATCTTGTTGCTCTGGAGGATCTCTGGCATCTCCAATGACTCCATCCTTCTTTGGCCTGTAATTCAGCTTGTATTTCCCTCCTGGTTCTATCGTACTTTGCGATATGTCAGATCAGCTTCTTTATTAACCACTGATAATAAAATATATTAACAGAATACAGAGGGGTTTTCCCATAGCAATTTTGTTTTTGATGATATTAAGTTTTCATATTCATTTTGCCTTTACATTATCTCCACTTTTCACTTATCTTTGCTTTTCCAAATATGTTTTCAAACAGTTTGCAAATTTCCACAAAAATTTATTAGGCCATTTGAGTGTGATTATAATGAATCCTATGATCAGTTCATGGAAAATAAAAATTAATATATAGAAGTTTAAAAATAATGAATTTATCGGTTCATTTACTTCGCCATTTAACATTTCCCCTTTTTAATCTTCTTCTTTGTGAAGTCTTTCATAAATTTTATTTTATTAATTATTAAGAAATTAATTATTAAGAATTTAAACATCATTTATATAACTTTATATTTTCCTTTACTGTCCCCAAAAATAGCTCATGTCTGCTACATTGGGCAGGTTGTTTGTGGTGAATTGCTTTTGCTAGCCACATTCCTTGAGAGACTAATAGGATTCATCTGTATATTGTACAATTTGGTTTACTCTGCAAAATAATTATTAGAGTTCCAACTAAAATATTGGGAATTTAATTATTACCTCTCAACCATCTAAGGTCTGAACTCTGATCTCTAGGTCTGAAGAAGTCATGTTCATGGCAAAGACCACTTTTACATCAAGAAATCAGACTTAAAGAGTCAATCCCACAAAGACCTGACCTGAATACCTAATGCCCATAATATCAATACTTCTAATGATTTAAGCTACAAATCAAGTTTTATTAGCTTCTTCCTTGCCTTCCTCTCTAAAACTTAGGAAACATGTTAATAGATACACATTAATTAAAAAGAACATCATCAAGAATGCCAATGAAGAAACAAATTAAGATGAACACAGCTGAGTACCATAGGAAAACAGTAGGCACATCCAGGAGAACACCACAGAAAAGGTAGGGAGAGAACTGCAGGAACCAGAGGGCTCGAAGATATCATGAAAACACATCCCACAGAATCAGCTAAGTGGGATTCATAGGGATAGGCTCACAGAAACTGAAAGGCAAACATGGACACTGTATGGGTCTGAGTTAGGTTCCCTAAATATATATTATGGTTGTGTAACTGGTTCTTCTTCTGAGACTCTTAACAGTGGAAGTACAAAGTGTCTCTGACTCTTTTCCCTGAGCTTGAGACCCTTTCCCTCCTATTGGTTTATCTCATTCAGTCTTGATATGAAGGTTGATACCTAGTCTTATTGAAACTTGTTATGCCATGTTCGATTGATATCCTTGGGAAGCCTGCACATTTTTGAAGGAAAAGAGAGGGAGAGTCAATCTAGGGAATACGGGACCTGGGGGGAGGGACTTGGAGAAGTAGATGAGATGAGACTATTATTGGATATAATGTATGAGAGAATAAAAAATAAATAAAAGTATGATGAACATAAACTTTTCTTTCCCTATGGAGTTGGATGCCCACCCCCAAAATGGATTGAAGACATTTTTTAACACTGTCATGTGCAGACATGACATTATACAATAATAATTGATTAAATCATTGGTCATAAATATTTAACTCAGACTTCAGTTCCTCTGCTCTCTATGGAGTTCTGAAGTGAGGATAAAAATTCATGTTTTAGACATTCGTAGGTTTTATGCCTATCCCAAAGTCATGTGGACTTTTCTTATGATCATATAATCATATACTGCCTTATAATTTAATTAATATAGTACAAGACATTCATGCTTTACATGAAATAAAGTATTATGGGTTTACCAACCTGAAGGCACATTCTGATATCATTATAAACTTGTTCATTCAGTTCTAATAGTTGCTTTTATTGCACTATAACAGTGTTATCATATATTGTTGTATGAAGCCAGGTATAAAAGCTATTTTTGCATGCTAGTTGGAAGCAAGCCACAGTATAGTAAACTTAAGTCCAGCATATGGTTAAAGCTTACACACCAGACAAAACTAGAGTCTTAATTTGAAGAAGAGTTTTATTAACTCTAACTCTTGGAACTAAATTACTTTTTTTGTATTAATAAAAAATTGTATGTGTTGTGAGTAATGGGGTTTATTTGGAATCTAGTTATTGATTTTCTCAGCAGATGATCCTATAATCTGTCTGCTGCAAAAAAGCATTATATAAATGTCGTTTTTTATTTGAAAATTCTATATTCAAGGTAATTGTTATTTACTTCCACCAAATAAAGCCCATTATTGTTTTAATGCAAGTTCACAAGCCTTATTTAAGTCACAATACCATAATAACCACGGTCCAGGACATATAGAAGGCTTTATTTCAACTCCAGTTTTTATTTGCCTGTACCTCTTCCTTGAAGTATTAAACAAGAGGACTATAACCCTTAAATCATTAATTTTTATGCAATGTATTATCTAGCTACCTATATCTATACATCTGTAAATATAAATCTATCTATATGTGTAGTGAGGATTCATTTGTATTTAAAAAATAGAGCTTGCCTGAAGACAAGAATGTAAAAGAGCCAATCTAGTAAAACAAACAGGCCAGGTAGAGGAAGCATACAACTTTATTCCCAGCAGTAACACTAGATATCCATAGAGACCGACTATTGGTGGTTCATACCTTTATAACCAGCACTAGAGAGGACTATAAGGTGGGATGACAACGGAACTTGTTGTCTTTAAGTCTGAAGATTTCATAGAGGCAAAAGCTCTCTAGTGGCTTGGCTGCTTTGCTTTTCTAATCTTTAGATTTAACCCCAATATTCGTATCTGGGTTTTTATTATTCATACAACATATATCTATCTATATAGAGAGATATAAATAGTTAGATATACAATATTGTAGACAGCTTGATAATAACAACACACACACATATATATGATAGATAGATACAGATACCTATTTCTGTCTTTATCTCTCTATATAAATATATATATATATATAATTTATATATTGTTAGATAAATATCAATAAGCTGTAGCTTCGCTCAGGCTCCACAGAAAGTGGACAGTATTGTAAGTGTTAAAACTATTATCTAGAAAGAAATGAAAATAAACGAAAAAGCAGGTAAGGAAAAGAAAACCTCAGTACCAGTCTCAATGTAAAGGTTGTAATTCCTTCATTCAGCTTTTGCCTACACAGGGAAACTCCAAAGGGACTGCACTGAGAAACTCCCCTGAGCAAGTTGATCACGGGTTACAGCAGGAGTCATCCTGGCATTCTCCCTGTATTAACTGGTCTTCCCACTTGTCAATATTTGTCCTGTTGTAGATATGTTTTTACTTTCTGGACTGTGACATTTGACATCCTTGTCAGTTTCTCAAAAAGCCACACTTTCCTCTGACTTAAGATGTGATGTCTGAGCTAATCTGGAAATGACAGACCAAAAGAGCAGGGGTTGTGTGTAGCTAGCCAAGCCATTGGCAGAACTTCAGGGATACTATCTGGGAGAAAAGTCTGGAACCAGCAAGAGAGCACCCAGTGGTAGCAGTAGAATGGATGGAATGGGGCTTTTGTAAGCAGAAGCACATGGTAGAATAGGGAGACTAATAAAACAGACATGCTTTCCTCCTAAGTTAATTGCATTCAAGTATTCACTGCACATAAATTTATTATTTCATGAAACATATGTTTCCTCAAACTATATAGCATTCATTGTGAAGTTAGTAGAGCTGAAAGTGGCAAGCTAGAATCTTCTATTCCTTCTCTGGGGTCATGTTTTTTAGACTTTGAACTGTTGACAAAAGTTGCTTTTTAGTTTTGCAAACACACGTTAATCAAATGCACATCAATAAATACTGTCTTATTGCTTTCCTCTGCTGTAGATGCTTAAAGCTACACAAACATAGCAAGAGTGAGACGACTCTGTCAGTCTCTTTACCTTATAATCCCTTTGGGAAATCAGATTAGTGGCTGTCAAGCTTCTGGCTAATAAAACTTCTGGATTCAAAATGTGTTTAAATTTCTCTTAGCATATATTACCTGTCTGATTTAATCATCTAGTAAATTATCTCATCAGCTCCATGCCTACCATTCTCTACAGGAGGGTTCAGTTTCTCTATTTATGTTGTTGTTATTAGTTGGCTCTAAAGAAATCTTTATTGATAATTCTAACTCAATACACTATGGCAAAACATCAGAAGAAAACAATAGATATCTTTATTGATAATTCTGACTCCATTCACTGTGGTGGAAAAACTAAAAAATATAAAACATCATAGTTTTTGATAAAGCCCCTATAATCTAAATATACAAGAACACTAAGTACATGCTTTTTTGTTCCCTTTCTTCTCATTTCTGTCTAATTTTTCTTTTTATTGCCATTTTCTTATCATGTCCACATTTCTCATTTTTCTACTTGAAAGGAATAATCCTTTTACTAATTTCTTTGAAAAACTTACTGTGTTTTCAAATTTAACTTGGCATGACAATAATAATCATTTTCTTCAAAGGATATAGATGAAAAAATTTCCGAAGTAGAAACTCAAGGTATTAAAACTAGAAGAAAGAAAATGAAAACTCTTTTTGAGTTAATTCCACTTTTGGCAAGATTAAATGGCTAGAAAGTTTGATAGGATATATTTGAACTCATTTATTCATAGGCTGTTATACATAGACCAAATCTATGCTATAAACGCATTCTGAAAACAAAGGTTCTCTTCATCACATTGTAATAAAACTGGGCATTAAATGTAATCTTGTCACATGTTTTAATATCTGAGAGTTTTTAACTGACTTTTTCTTAACTTTTAAATCTTTGAATAAAAGGAAAGCCAACAATTTATAGTGGTGAATATTTTGACAGTTAGACATGTGTCTTATCTCACAAAGGAAGATGACAAAATCCACGAGTATGTTAGAGCACTCGGGGATCCAGTCTTCAAAATAAGAGCCAAAATTAGTAAGAAAAATTAAAAAGTACAATTTCAGGGTAGAGTCAAATGAGAATTACCAGGAATATTATAGGCTTTTCCTTTCATTTTTCAGAGTAGATAAAAGATTTTCTCTGATCCATATATTTATTAAATTCAAACGATGTTTTACTCTTACTTTATGTTTTAAAATTTATCTTTTCCAAGTACACTACATCCAGTCCACAGTTTCCCTCTCTCTAATCCACCCATCCCCCCAAAGTCCTCTGTCCTCCAGATCCACTCCTCTTCTTTTTCTTCTTTCTAAAAGTGTAGGCCACCCAGGGATATCAATCAAACAGAACAAATTCCATTAAGTCAAGGTCCAAACCCTCATATCAAGGCTGGATGAAGTATAACTACATCATTTCTCCACTTTCTTTCCTCCACACTGTCCATTAAGACCTCTTGCTCTTTGCCAAATGCAAAGCCTCTTTTTCTTCAATTATTATTGTTGGTCATGTGGTCATGGTAGTAGTAGTATTGGTGGTGGTGGTGATGGTGGTGGCAGTCGTGGTGTGATGGTGGTGTGTCTGTGCATATGTGTGTGTGTGTGTGTGTGTGTGTGTGTGTGCATGTATGTGTGTGTGACTAAATACATAATATACATTTAATTGTGTTTATTTTTCCATCTATGATGGTTTACATGAATGTCTATGTCTAAACAACATATAAACATGGTGCCTACAGAGCTCAGAATAGCATTTTAGATTTTCTGTAATTGGAGGTATAGATGATTGAGACAAACTATGTGGTAACTGTTTCTGGGTCCATTGCATGTAGCAGGAAGTGCTCTTAATTGCTGAACCATCACTTCATGTTGTGGGAGCATCAGGCCTCTTCCCGCCACTCGGCTCCTGGCCGCTTGGCTAGCTTATACTCTGAAATAACAACACACAAACTGTATTCTTTTAAACACTGCTTGGCCCATTATATCTAGCCACTTCTCAGCTAACTCTCGCACCTGGACTAGCCCATTTCTAATAATGTGTGTAGCACCCCAAGGTGAGCTTACCAGGAAGATTCTATCATATGTCCATCCTGGGTCGGAGTTCATTGCATCTGTCCAGGAGAGGGGAGCATGGCCTCTGAGCTCACTTCCTCTTCCTCCCAGCATTCTGTTCTGTTTGCTCCACTCACCTTAATTTTAACCTATGAGGGCCAAGCAGTTTATTGATTAATTAACCAATGACCTTCCTTCATCATTTCCCCTTTTTCTGTTTAAACAGAAAAAGAAGGCTTTAACTTTAACATAGCAAAATTACATATAACAAAAACAGTTATCAAGTAAAAATTACAATATTTATATCTATTTTATCTTTATCATAACTAAGGAAAACTATAATTATAGCTAACTATTCTTCAATTCCATCAAAGATTCCAGAAAGACACAATATTACCTAAGAAAACAAGAAATAAGCAACTTCCAAACTCTAGAAATGACAGAGACATCTCGTTGCCTGGACAGCCACCCAAAGTTTCTCTGTACTGTTGGGGCATCCATCTTCGGCCTCCAGGCCCATAGTATCCAGAGACATTTCCATGAAGCAGGAAATTTCAAAGTCAGTTCAGTCACTATCTGTTGTGTCCTGCAGAATGTCTCGCAGACTCCTTCATGAATCAGGAACCCCGAAAGATCATCTGACCGTTAGGCAAGTTCAGTAGTCCTCTCTCTGCTGGTTCTCAGTATCCAGTTTATGCAATAGTCCAGGCAAGAGCAGTTTCTTGCCCAAATGGCTATCAAACTCCATAAGGTGCCTCTTCGATGCCCATCTTCCTCTTGAAGTAGATTGGTGCTGTCAGGAGCAGATGTGTCTCATTGTCATGAAAAACCCTAAGTTATTTGATACTTAAATTTTTCAGGATTTAGAAAAACACTGAATATGAGGTGTATATAGTGTCCCAGACTTGAATGTAAAGTGCAAATACACCACATACATGCAAACACATAAGTACATGTGAGAATACTTTTTCTGAATACACATGCACAAACCACTAATAAAATGTTTATATGTAAAATTAAATTGCATATTAAACTAGTATAATTCCATGAAAAAGAACACACACATATAGATACTCCATATATACAAACAAATAACAGTTCTACTAATTCACTGATAAAGTTTAATGATTTATTTGTATTATAAAATTGCGATAGTTTTAATCGTCAATTTGGTGCAATTTTGGAATACTGGGAAGGATTCTGGGAATCTCAATGATGGATTATCTAGATTTACTTTGGTAATGTCTATGGTGGATTACATTGATTATGTTAACTGAGGGGGAAGATGCACCCATCGTGGATAGTATAATCACCGGGGCTGCAGATTCTAGGTTATTTAAAAATGGGAAAAGTAAGGCAAGCATAAGCAGGCATTTAGTAACTCACTGTTTTCTGCTGTTGGCTGTTCTAGTTGGGCCATCTTTGGATGACCAACTCCTGAGAAATGACACAGAGACTTTTTATTAAATATGAAACTTTGGCTTTAGCTTAGACTTATTCTCTACTAGCTCTTAAAACCTAAATTAATCTGTTTTTATTCATCTATATTTTGTCACATGCTATTGCTTTTCCTTAACACCCTATATCTGACTTCATGTGAGTCTGATTGGCAAATCATCTGCCTGAGATTCTTTTCCAGATTTCCTATCTCTGGAAGTCCTGCGTATCCTCTCTTGCATAGCTGCTGGTTATTCAGCTCTACTAAACCAATCAGAAGAGCCTTAGGCAAATGAGGAAGAACATAGGCACATATTCACATGGTTTACAAAAAGATTATCCCAATAGTCTGTGAAAGGAATGTTATACCTTCACTTTCTTGAACAAAGGGCTGTAACATCAAGTTGTGATCTAAATACACTTTTTCCTATTAAGATTTTTTTTCATAGTATTTATCAGAACAACAAGAAAAGGAGCTAGGTAGTAATTAATTTAGGTTTTTGTCACAAAAACCTTCAAAACAGGCCTGGAAATGTATGCCTGCAATTTTAACTCTCATAAGATTGAAGTGAGAGGATTGTTGTAACATAGTGAACTACAAGCTATCAACGACTATATAAAAAAATTAGACTCAAGAAAACAAAAAAAAAAGGAAATTGGTATTTCAGTAACTAAATTATATAATATGCTTTTCTTACATTAATGGATTTATATTACCTTAGAATGTAGTGAATTGAAGAAATTATTCTGTTCACAGCACTACATTGTAAATAGAAATGTAAATTAAAGATAGGACCTTTCATTTCTCTTTCCTACCCTATCTCTTCCTTCCCGTCTACATCTTATATCTCTTCCTCTTTTCTCTTTTCTGTTCTTTTCCTTCATTTCTCATTTTCCTTCTCTCAATTTCTCTATTTATTTGTTTAGTTGTTTCTTTGCTTTTTCTTTCTATCATTCTGTCATTGTTTAACTTTCTTTCTTTTTGTAAACTATTTTCTCTACTGCCAGCCTTAGAAACGTTAGGCAAACACTCCCAACTGACCCATTTCTCCATCTTTTCATATCTCACATTGATGTATCTTAAGTAGATAATCTGACATTTTTCACAGGGTAGCAATATGGTGAACAATAAAAATGTTTATTAGTCAATGAAGTTCAGTGAATTCTTTAATACCATTCATGCAGTTATCCATGATTAATTATAATGAAGGTCAGCTAATGAGAGCAGTCCAGTTTGTCATGTCATCAGAAGGAACATTCAATATTTATTTTATTTTTTAAGAAGGTAAAGAATTTACAAAAAGACCATCATTATTTAGGGAACTATATAATCATTAAGAGTATGGATATTTGAGTACCCCCTCCCATTATTAACAGAATATCTGAAGGGAGTGATTCAAAACAAGTGAGTTTTATTTAGCTCAGAATAAGAGCTCTGTAGACTAGATGTCAAATATCTAATAGGAACATCTAACTGTCATATGGTGAAGGCTTTATGATGGAAAAGAAAATATGCCTGGGTAAAATCATAGGCAAGAAAGGAAGAGAGAGAATGACAATCACATTGTTCTTGCTGTCTAACCCAATCTTGCATCAATAATCCATTCCTGCAGAGAAAGAATACTGTAATCATTCTGCATGAATATGCTATCCTTATGATTCAAATAATTCTCCATAAGCACATTAAGTCCAAGCTTCTACAAAGAAACAAAACCTCAACATGTGCTGGAGTAGAGATCAAGGATATTCCGTTCACAGTATGAGATGGCTATGGACAACTGTGCACCGCATGGTCTTAGATATATTCCACATAGACCTCATAGCTTATTTGTGGCATTGAACTATATAAGAATTTGAACAACATCACACAAAAGTTCCTTTATATTTTTAGAGTTCAAAATAATAAAAAAAATTCTGGATAGTAAAAATACAAATATGTATCTATTTTTTTCTTGTTATTAACTTAATATAAAATCAGAGGGGAGAAAGTGAATTTGCTCTCCATTAAAACACTGCTGTGATGGTATCATACCCTTAAGAAATGACTTTTGTCTCATTGATTGCATAGAAAAATTTGATTGAACATACACTTAATGACTTTTAATATTGCATAAGGCATTGTGTAAGATTAATTTATCTTGCAGAAGGGGCCAAACATCTGTCTCACAGGTTAAAAATCGTACTGAATTATATATGTAAAGTTACTGTCATGTTTTATTAAATGCTTTATTTTTATTGAACTATTCCCCAACTGGCTCCCAATTTTCCCCTCTGTGAATTCTAACTTTAATCACTAGATGACAAATGTCCAACATGCTTAATGTTATTTCAGCACTCACCCATCTGGAGTTTTCTCATGGTTGAATCCATTCTAAGTTACAGTATACTAAAAATTTATTAAAAAGAAAAACATGACAAAAGTGTTCCATTCTCCCCAAGGTTTTGAAAATGATTCTTAGATGAGACAACAGATTCAGATTATAGAAAAATAAATGTAAAAAAATTACCTTTTGGCTAACCTGCTGCCCACCATTTCCAGTCCCAACACTTAGAGGCAGAAGCAAAAGGATTGCAAACTGGAGACCAGTCTGAGGCATGGAAGGAAATTCTGTTTCAAAACAAGCAGAACAAAACAAAACTACTGCTCCTTTATACAAGCACAGCTTCCCAATGATATCATCGAACTCAGTGACCAACCATTTATCCTACGGCACATAATAATTTGCATATAATTCCTCAAATGATATTTGTCTCATATGTCCTTTCTCCAGTATCTGTGGTCTTTCTACAGATGCCAGCGTAGGCTAGACTCCATGTTTTGCCTGAATTTATCTTCTAGATTGCATTATGAAATAATGTAAGCAAAATCCAGATGGGGGTGGCGCGCAGTTTCTAGTCGGCAATAGAATAAGCCAGCACTTCAAAAGCTCAAATGTTAAATTAGCCAAATAATGCATCTTATTCTTAGTAATTTGAGTAAAAATAAAGCTCTGTAATTTGGTTTTGGAAGTACATAAAGAACATAACACTGAGATATGGAAAGACAAGTCATAAGAACATTGCAATAGATTAAATGGAAAATATTTTAAAGCTGCTTTTTCAGATTTTTTTCAAAATAATCTATTTAAATTGATTAAGATTTTATCATACTAAAGGTTAATCTCAAGTTATGTTAATTACTTTAAACTTAATGAGATTTTCAAGTTTTCTCTCCAAGACCGAAGTACTGCAACAATCAAAATATGAAGAATATGGGGTCTGGTCCTCATCATGACATCATCAACATCACAGAGCCTAACCCTCATGCATTCCACTAAAAGAATTTAATTTAATTTCTATCCCATACTTGGATATTGGGTATATAGTCTTTAAAAGTCAAGGGTGAAAAGCTGAGGTTGACTTTACAAATTTGTCTTTTAGATTTTCAAATATATATTTCCATATTAACCGTCTGATGACTTTGAGTTTAGAATGTATTTGACTACTTACCGAGAAAGTAGAAAGTCATAAGAGCCATAATACCATATAATTTTATATATTATTTATATGAACTAAATTCTCTCAGGTAGAGTTTAGTGGATAAGCAAAAGGTTTTATTGGGGGTAATGTGGCTACCATGTGTTGATAGGGTTGAAGGTCCAAGAGTAGCCTTAAGGAAGCACACATCTGGTTTATTGGGAGAGAATGTCTCTGAAGCCACCTTAGAATTGTAATGGTCTATAGAAGTCTCTGAACTAGAAGGTGGAGCTTGGTTAGTTCATCAGGGGTAGAGATATGAAAGTTTTAAGTGTCCATGATCACTCTGCTTCTCATACTTTGATAAAAGGAAAATAGCACCAGGGTGTGTGCATCAATTCAAGGCCATGGCCTGCAAGTTATGACCATAGAGTCACAAGTAAGAACTGTGTCTTAACTCCAAATGGCTAATTGGCAGGTGGTGTCTTTTCATCATATTATGAAGAATCTGAAAGCATTTTCATATCTTCAAAGTCTCTGAAAAAGGAGGGTAATAACAGGACAGAGGAGTTTGGCATCAAGAAAATACATAGATCTGGATGAGAGAAGCGCCAAAATCAAGAGACTCTTTAAGGTACTCAATAAGCTGAATCTGTTTGAATTTTGTACATATTTCTGTTTCTCAACCTTCCTAATGCTGCCACCATTGAATACAGATCCTCATGTTGTGCTGATCTTCAATAATAATATTACTGCATTGCTACTTTGTAAAGTAATTTAACTTCTGTTATAAATCATAATGTAAATATCTGATATGCAGTTTATTTGACAGGCAAACCCTGAGAAAGGGTCATGACCCATAGGTTGAGGAGCACTCATCCATAGCCTTCAAATTTATATCTTTGGGAACAAGCGAAAGAGATGACAGCGTAATTGAAACCAGAAAGAAAAAGCTGCAATTCTTTTCATTTCCATATCCTGGACCTGAATTTAACATGAAAATTCTGGAGATAATGAGAGAGAATGCCAAAAAAATTAATTTGTGAGCTGCAGAGATAGTTCATATGATAAAGTGTTTGCTACCGAAGCATTGGGGACATGAGTTTACATCTCCAGAATGGCAGGATGTGCTTGTAATCCCAGTGCTGGTAAAGAAGGAACAAGAGGTTTTCTGTGGCTTGTTAGCCAGGTCAAAAGGAAAAAGATGAGCAATTTGCCAAGAGTTTTGTCTTTTATTTAGCCTCTGTTGAATGCCAAGTCTCATGCTGGCATTGATCATTTGCTTTGATTTAATTAGTGCAATTATAGGAAGTTGGTATTTTTTTTGGAAGTTGGTATTTTAACACCTTTCTCTTCATAATGAAATTTTAGATAGACTACATTTTCACATTATATCTAGTGACCAATTTCAATGAAAAATTATGGCTACATTTCTCTCTCTCTCTCTCTCTCTCTCTCTATATATATATATATATATATATATTCATATATATAATTTATATTTTATATTTTTTATTTAAAATTTCCGCCTCCTCCCTGCCTCCCTTTTCCCTCCCCATCTCCCCCCATTCCCCACACTCCTCCCCTCCCCCTCCCTCTCCAGTCAAAAGAGCAGTCAGGTTTTCCTGCCCTGTGGGAAGTCTAAGGTCCTCCCCGCTCCATCCAGGTCTAGGAAGGTGAGCATCCAAACAGGCTAAGCTCCCACAAAGCCAGTACATGAAGTTGGATCAAATCCCAGTGCCATTGTCCTTGGCTTCTCAACAGCCCTCATTGTCTGCCATGTTCAGAGAGTCCGGTTTTATCCCCTGCTTTTTCAGTCCCAGTCCAGCTGGTCTTGGTGAGCTCCCAATAGATCAGCTCCACTGTCTCAGTGGTTGGGTGCACCCCTCGTGGTCCTGACTTCTTTGCTCATGTTCTCCCTCCTTCTGTTCCTCATTTGGATCTTGGGAGCTCAATCCAGTGCTCCAATGTGCATCTCTATCTCTATCTCCATCCATCACCAGATGAAGGCTCTATGGTGATATGCAAGATATTCATCTATAGCCATACTAATGAATATCTTGAAATGGGGTATATTTCTTAATAAAAATGCAATTGGATTTAGTATAGACAATTCCGAAGCCCAGTCATCAATAAAATAAAAAATGAGGATTTACCATACTTTTAAAACTGTTCACCCATTGTTTTATTGTGACTTAGCATGCAATCACAGGATCAGGAGTATCTAACTAGATTCTTCTCAGAAAGACGGTAGATGTGAAAACTCGATTCAATTGCATCGGTATCCTTTAGTATCCTCCCAATCTATGCCTTCTAAAAGTAATATGTAAAGGAAGTGTTCTAAAGTGCAACAGAATTCTAAATTAAGTTTTGAAAAAGGACTTTCAGAAATGAAGCTACAAAATTAAAACAAAATGAGAAGACAATGCTTTCATTATTTATTTCTTTTTTCACTGCTCAAAACACTTGAGAACAAACAGGCTGGTTTCAAATGCACAATTCTTCTATCCTAGCTCTCCAATTCCTAGGATTATGGGCATGTAACATCATTCAGAGATCAAAAACAAACCTTTCTGAAAGCAATTGAAAAATTAATTACAGAGATCTTTTTTAAAGCTTAATATTTAAATTATTTGTCAGAAAGTGAAGAGATTTAGGAAAATAAAGCTATTTCCTTTATATTGTTGTATTTTATGCTTTACAGAAATGGGGCAATATGAGTACTACAAACCAAAAACAAAGTAGGAAACTCTTTAAGCATAAGCAAAGTACACTTTACACATTTCAAATACACATCACCCTATATACCAAATTGCAAACAAACAAGAAAACAACAACAAAAAGTAATTGTTCTAGATAAATCAGAGACTCGTATGTCTAAAATGTATTATTATAAGGGAGCTAAAAATATATACAAGGAATCCTTGGCCTTTAATCAATGATAATGTTAACAAATACCTTACAAAATTGGAGGTATCAAAAGAAAAAAAATGAGAGAAAACAAATCAAACACTGAAAACTAGAAAAGCCACTTTTGGTTATATACCTACAATTCAAACATTTCAGAGGCAGAAGCAGGTAAATTCTGAACTAGACACAATCCTGAGTGAAATAGAATGATGCTGTTTTATGCCTGATGCATCCCCAAACAAAAATGTCCAGAAATTTAAGGTTAGCATTGACTAAGGAAATAGAGAAGCAAAATATGACCTACTTTGTTAACATTGAACAGATATATCCACATGTATTAGACATAAAAATTTATTATACAAAATTGAGTATTTTTATTCAATTTGTTGAATAATAAATTAGTTCACTTTTGTATATTCCTAAATAAAAGAATACCAGGGAAAATGTTTTCACATAAATGCTAATTAACATGTACCTTATTTCTTATAATCCTAAATTTAATTGAACTTATCATAAAATGTATAAATATCAAGAAATTCAAAGCAATATTCAATGAAGGAATATTTAAAAGATATATATTAAATATATCACAGAAATGAGAATTGGATGGAGCTGGAGAGACTGATAATCCAAATGGGTAGTACAAAGAGAGCAACTGGCTGCAAACCTGGACAAGTCAGCTCAGAAGGTCCAGGCAGTGTGCAGTAGGAATTTGGGTGTCTAGTATCTAGTTCATGGCTGCGAGTTTTTCTTCTGTTGTGACTCTGTCTTGTACTTGGAACCAATTAAAGAAACCCAAATGCATTTCAAAACCAGTTGTTAAGACGCCTTGCTTCTGACTTCCTTGCTCATGTTTTCCCTCCTTCTGCTCCTCATTTGGACCTTGGGAGCTCAGTCCAGTGCTCCAATGTGGGTCTTTGTCTCTATCTCCATCCATTGCCGGATGAAGGTTTTATGGTGATATGCAAGATATTCATCCGTGTGGCTATGGGACAAGGTCAGTTCAGTCACCCTCTCCTTTGCTGTCCTAGGAACAAGCTGGGGACATCTCCTTGGACCTGAGAACCCCTCTGGAGTCAAGTCTCTTGCCAACCCTAAAATGGCTCCCTTAATTAAGATATCTACTTCCCTGCTCCCATATCCACCCTTCCTCCATCCCAACCATCCCATTCCCCCAAGCTCTCCCCAAACCTCCCCTTCTCCCTTTTCTCTCCCCATCTCCCCTTACACCCACACCATCCCCACCCCCGTGCACCCAACGTTTGCCTGGCAATCTTGTCTATTTCCAATATCCAGGAGGATAACTATATGATTTTCTTTGGGTTCACCTTCTTATTTAGCTTCTCTAGGATCCCGAATTATAGGCTCAATGTCCTTTATTTATGGATAGAATCCACTTATAAGTGAGTACATATCATATTCATCTTTTGGGTTCTGGGTTATTTCACTCGGAAAAGTGTTTTCTATTTCCATCCATTTGCATGCAAAATTCAAGATGTCATTGTTTTTTACCACTGAGTAGAACTCTAAAGTTCTACTTTCTTTGTCCACACTTTCTTTGTCCATTCTTCTATTGAAGGGCACCTAGGTTGTTTCCAGGTTCTGGCTATTATATATAGTGCTGCTATGAACATAGTTGAACAAATGCTTTTGTAGTGTGATTGGGTATCTCTTGGGTATATTTCCAAGAGTGGAATTGTTGGGTCCTGAGGTAGATTGACTCCCAGTTTCCTGAGAAACCGCCACACTGACAAGGAAGTCAGGACAGAGAGGGGTGCAAAGTATTAGTGCATTTTCTGTCACTACAGTGAAATGCCTCAGGCAAATCAGAGGAGAAAAGCTTTTGTGTGATCATGGTTTTAGAGGTTCTATTCCATTATTGAAATTCCCACTCCTTTGGGATACAAGAGAGGAAACACATAGTGGTCCCAGCACATAAGGGAAAAAATACCTCCTATATATCTATGAAACCTAGAGGAAATCAGGGTCTCATCATTTCCTTTGAGGTCATTAACTAAGAAACTCTTTAAATTCTTTTATTATTTTTTAAGATTTTTTTATTTATTATCTATACAGTCGTCTGTGTTCATGTATGCCTGCACATTAGAAGAGGGCACCAGATCTCATTATGGATGGTTGCTGGGAATTGAACTCAGGACCTTTGGAAGAGCAGTCAGTGCTCTTACTCTGAGTCATCTCTCCAGACCCATCATTACTTTCCAAAATGTGATAAATTCATTCAAGCCTCTACAGGACAATATATCTGTTAATAGGCCTTTTGAGGACATTCACCAAAATAATAGGACATTTAGAATGAGCGACTGTTCAAATATTAATTAATTAACAAGAGATTCTATGTTATAGAAGGGTACAGGTCACATGTTTGTTTTTCATGTTTAACTACATAATGGTCAATCTCTCAGTAAGAATTTATCACTAAAATGATTGTTTAACGTCCTAATTGCAATTATTACTCTTTTTTGACAGAGAATTCAAAAGAGCATGGAGAAGTACTGTCAGCATCAGTATCTAAGCTTTTTATTTATTTATTTGCATGAACAGTGTTGGAGAACCTAATAAAGTGTGATTTTAATCGCTTTTGGAGATATCTAGAATATGTGACATTCATGAGAAGTAATTTGCCCTTGAAATTTTAAAGATTTCTTTTCAAATCATGTATCAATTTGAACTCCATCAAAATGCATTTTTAAAGAAATAAACCACAGTACTTGTATATTCTATGACTTTGCAAAGACTTTTGTCTATTAGTTTCTGTGTTACATTGTTTATTTTAAACTGGAAATAGTCCTGTATATTGCCTATGTTAAACGAAGCAGTAAAATCAGCACATGAAATCTTGCCATTTAAAATATTATTAAAGGGTGCTTTCCAGCAACAACAAACCACAGAATGTTTTTTGGAGAGTTGGTGAATGATGTATGGGAGTGCTTCAGGGAATTAAAGTTGAGCACTTGAAAGCCAACAGCACACACTGTCAAGTGACCCTGGGGATTTCTCACTAAAATACAAGGTGAATCTAAGGCCTTTCTTCCCAGTCTGAAGCCAGAGGAGACTATATTGATCCAGTATTTCAGAAGAAACTTTAATTTTATATGTAAATTTAACATAAAGAACACAGGTACTCTTAACCTACTACTTTTATAGATTTACTTCTAGGAGGAAAATTCATATATACTTGAATCATATAAGTTGGACTTTTTTCAATAGCTAAATTGGAAATACTGAAAAAAAAGAAAACTGATGATTTGATAGATGCATGCCCATTAGTATTGTGAATATTGGGTTGTTGTGATGTTTGTAGAACCCATCATATCTGGAAAGGACAGTTGTCAATAGAATTAATCACCACAAAAGCAATTTCATTTGCATGCCGTTTTGTTATAATACTGATTTGTTAAACTGCATATAATAATAAAGCTCATTGGTGCAGTTTTTTTTTTATTTCCTCAGGTACCAAATGGAAAATAATCTGATCTTGCTAGCCTACTAATAACAATAATTCCAAGGTGGCATCCCATGTGCAAGCTTCTCCCTGAAGCTAACTGTTTATTTTGGCTTATGTTAAACTGCTGTCTTAGGCAAAACCTCTCCCTACATCTCCTGAGCAAGATAACGGAAATAACAGAATGTGTTTTTTTTTTTTCTTTAATGGGGCTACATGGGTCTCCACTACCAGAGTTACTTTTAGCTGGTTGGAATAAAGACTTTCAGTTGGCTATTAAAAAAAAATATATAAGTTGTCTTTTTTTCCAAGTCTGAATCTCTCTCCAGCTCTCTGGGGACGTCTTAAAACAAGTTCTCTTTCAAGTCACATTTTGCTGACACAGTTTCTCCTTCTTTCTATATGCCATTCCCCATCTGTCCCACACACTTACATCACTATTTCCTGTGTGTGCTCCATCACTCTTTAGGGTTAGTCAAGTTACCATCTTCAAATATAGCTTGCTCTTTGACTAACTTAGTCACTCACTCAATAGTCAGCCAGGCAGCCATATCCATATTCCTTACATAATATTAAATCCTCATTCCTTTTCTTTCATAATGTGCTAATATCTTCATCATAGCTCTATGGCAGTTACCACTTTAAAGTATGTGATTACTTAACACACATCTGTCACTCCACTAGATTATAAATTCCCTGGGGGGAACTGAGTATCTGCTATGGCACACGATTTTGTCATTTTCCCCTTAGCACAGGATCTGGCAGATGCAGTAAGAACAAAATTACCACTTACTTATAAATGTAGGTTGTATTTTCTAATATAGTTACTTATAATAGAATGGTGCTTACTTTTGAGATCATACCTTTGACCCCTGTGAAAAACAATGGCTCAAACTTAGAGTATTTTCATAGTGAACAGGTATTTATTCAGAATTTAAGGGAAATATGACAAAATTTTGATTTAGAAGGACTGTCTAGGTGACAGGACAACCATAGTTCCAAGAATATTTCTGATGGTCACAAGAGTTCAACTTTCAGAGATCTGAAATAGGAATGAATGAATAGGATGCTTTATATCATCCTTAAATATTCTGAAGTAATATAATTTAGCCAGGAAATCAAGTTATCTTTGCTGGAGTATAATTTGTAGTAACTTCTTTGTCATAATCCATGATTACAATTGTGTTCATGGTGAAACTGAACCTGGAAGATTACAATATGAGCATTCCTCACATGTTAACTTAATATTCAACTACTTAATCCATTTATTCGCTATCACTCTTTTTATATGCATATGGAGCCAAACTTTTTATGCTTCCTTTATAAAGTAAATAACACATATTTTATATATTTGAATTACACCATTGTATTTTAGAAGAAATTGCATAATAAATATTAGGAATTGCTCAGTACAATTTCAAATTATTGATATGCTCTGATTTGCAAATTAAGCCCTATAAGCACTCCTAGGGATTCTTTGTGGCTTGATGTTACTCTCCTTAAATTGGCTATTTACAACAAATACACACTGGAAATTGAATGAATAAAAACATTCATGTCTTTTAGATGTGCCCCTGGAAAGTTCGCTTTCATAGTGATTACAGAACAAAGGAAAGATGTCAGAATGTTCAATTTGAAATTACTGAAGCACTAAAACTCATTTTAAGGCATTTATGCTTTCAAGGAGGACATCAATGTAGTCATTTTAAAATATCTACCCTTGAATAAGTTTAAATTACTAAAATCTTAGTAACCATTAATAAAAACAAAAAAATGGTTATGTCTAGTTGACATCAGTTTTTGTTTGCTTTAATCTTTCTGACATATCTTGATTCATGTGAACTGATCCAATGTTTAACTGATATGCATGTCTATGTTTATAAAGTGACTGATACAAAGTTTACACAATAAATTTTATATCTCTCTAATATAAAGAGAATTTTAAAATGCTACAGATTAAAAAGACAGTGCTATCATTTAGTAGAAAGTGTAGTTTTTAGTGAGACAAGAGAATAGAAGGTTTTAGCATATAAAAGACAACAAATGCAGAGGTGAATACACCAGATATCTGGGTATCTCCTGATGGCTTGTTGTGATTTCCTCCAGAAGGAGTCTCAAGAGAATGCTCTTTGGTACATGAAGAAAAAAGATTTGGGATCTAGAGCGTACGTATGTAAGTGTGTGGTCTGATATGGTGGGTTAAATCAGAAAGCAGAAGAACAGAGTGATGGGAAGATAAAAGATCATATATCTATAATAGATCTTGAAGTTAGAAATAAAACTTCTGGGTGTTGGCATAAAAATAGACAGGTTGACCAATGGAACTGAATCTGAGACCCAGATATTAAACAACATACCTATGAACACCTGATTTTTGAAGAAAAAGCTAAAATTATACAATGGAAAAAAAGAAGGCATCTCCAACAAATGGTGAATGTCAACATGTAGAAGAATGAAAATAGATCCATATCTATACCTGTGCACAAAACTGAAGTCCAAATGGATTAAAGACATCAATATAAATCCAACAATAGTAAACTTGATAGAACAAAAAGAGGGAAGTAGCCTTCAATGCATGGGCACAGGAGACCACTTCCTAAATAATATCACCAGCAGCACAGACACTAAGAGCAACAATAAATAAATGGGACCTTCTGAAAGTGAGAAGCTTCTGTAAAGCAAAGGACACAGTCAATAAGACAAAAAGGCAGCCTACTGAATGGGAAAAGATCTTCACTCACATCAGACAGAGAACTGATCTCTTAAATATATAAGGACATAAAGAAATTAGACATCAAAAATCCAAATAATCTAATTTAAAAATGGGATACAGAACTAAACAGAGAATTCTCAACAGAAGAATCTCAAATGGCTGAAAGGCACTTAAGGAAATGTTCAACATTCTTAGTCATCAGGGAAATGCAAATCAAAATGACTCTAAGATACCATCTTAGACAAGTCAGAATGACTAGGATCAAAAACACCAATGATAGCTTATGCTGGAGAGGATGTGAAATAAGGGTAATACTCATTCATTACTGCTGGGAATTCAAACTTGTACAACTACTTTGGAAATCAGTATGGTGATTTCTCAGAAAATTGGGAATCAACCTACCTCAGGACACAGCAATACTCTTGGACTGATGTGGATCTTCCCTCTGTATGCTGTGGTTACCATTGGTTAATAAAGAAACTGTTTTGGACTTATAGCAGGGCAGAACAGTGGTAGGTGGGGAAAACTAAATTGAATGCTGGGAGGAAGAAGGCAGAGTCAGAGAGAAGCCATGTAGCCCCACCACAGACAGATGAAGCAACAATCACCTAGTGCTATACAAAAAAATATAAATGGGTTAAATTAAGATGCAAGAGTTATCCAATAAGAATATGGAGCTAATGGACCAAGCAGTGGTTTAATTAATACAGTTTCTATGTGGTTATTTTGGGGTTGAGCAGCTGGGAACAAATAAGTGGCCTCCTACAACATTGAGCGTATACCCAAAAGATGCTCAATCATACTACAAGGACATCTGTTCAACTATGTTCATATCAGCATTATTTGTATTAGCCAGAACCTGGAAACATCCTAATGCCCCTCAACTAAAGAATGGATAAAGAAAATATGGCACATTTACAAATTGGAGTACTACTCAATGGTAAAAACAATAACATCTTGAAATCTGCATGCAAATTAATGGAAATAGAAAAAACCATACTGAGTGAAGTAACCCAGACCCAGATAGACAAATATAATATGTTTTCACTCATAAGTGGATACTAGCTGTAAAATAAAATATATTGATCCTATAGTTCATGATCCTAGAGAAGCTAAGTAATAAGGTGAACCTTAAGAAGACCATACATAGATCTGCCTGGAAAAGGGAAATAGACAAGACTGACTGAAAATATTGGGAGCAGGTAGGTGGGGGGAGAATGGATGGTCAAAGGGGAAGAGGAGAGGAGAAGGGAACGTGGGAGGAGAACTTGAGGGAATGGGATAGTCGAGATGGAGGAACGACAGAGATGAAAGCAAGGAAAGAGATATTTTGACTGAGTGAGCCATTATGGGAGTAGCAAGAAACAAGGCACTAGAGAAATTCCCAGGAATCTACAAGGATGACCCAGGTATGATCCTAAGCAATAGAGAAGAGGGTGCTCAAACTTGTCTTGCCTTGTAGTCAGATTGATGAATATCTTAAATGTTATCATAGAACCTTCATCCAGCAACTGATGGAAACAAAGTCAGAGACCCTCAACAGAGCACTGGACTGAGCTCCCATGGTCCATGTGAAGAGTGGGAGAAGTAAGAATATGAGCAAGGTGGTCAAGGGCATTATGGGGGCACCAACTGAAACAGTTTATCTGAGCTAAGGAGATCTCACTAACTCCAGCCAGACAAGAAAGGGAAGTCTGGAGGCCAATGACAGAATCATTAGTGAGTCATTATTTTAGTACATGAAGTTATGCTGAACGGTTAATACCTCAAGAATATGTGCTTCTTAACGTATTCCTCCATCTGTACTCTTATGTATTTACTGTACACATCTTTAGTACTTCATTTGTCTCTGTCTAATGTGCCTCTGGAACTGTTTGCACACATATAATAGATCCCATAACTAATGAGCTTTGTCCATCCCATTTCATTTACCTATTCTGTGTAGCTGAAGTGAGTTTTTTATAAATGGCATGGCATACACACATCCCAATTAATATAGACTACAAAGGAGGAACAGAAAGAGAGAATGCACTGGGGGAAGGAGCTTTCTGTGCTTTCACAGGCTCTTAACTACTTCTATGTAAGTGGACTACAGAAATTCTGCAGCTGAGCATAGAGTAAAAAGCTGCATGAATAAGACTGTATGAATAGCTGAGACTGTGTAAAATGAGCTGTGAGTAGTGGCAGACCTCTGGCAAAATGGCTTGTCTGTAGTCCTACTGTTGCTTGCACCCTCCAAACTGCATGCTGAAGTTCATTTTCTTTGATGTAATAGTATTAAGAGACGGTGGCACCTTCATTACATACTTGTTTTTTCCTTTAATTTTTAATAACAAAATTTCATGTATAACAAACAGATTACATATTGAATAACACTATAATACAATGACTTGATATAGTTTTAAAGAAAAGGGGGACTTTTTATAGGTAAAAATACCCTCCCCTAAAACATTTTTTAAACCAAATCATGTATTTCTGAGTGGGTCAGTGTGACAAATGTACCCCATGAATAATGAATAACCATTTCTAATTTCTATTATATTAATGGTTATTAGAATTAAAAAACTCAAATTTCATAATTATGGAATTAAAGGAATTTCACATGGTGGAGTTCTTCAGAATGTATTAATTATTCTTGTTATATTAGTAGCCAGAAATTTGAATTCACATCACTATCATGAGAAAAGGAAAACAAACAAGCAAAACGAAACAAAACTCTGGTATGAAACTAGAAAAAATAGCTTTAGGTTTTGCTTCATGACCAGTGTGTCTTTTGGCCTCCAACCTTCTTCATCATCCAACCACCTTACCTTGGTCTTCTTTGCAAAGTTTAGGTTATACCCACATGTAAAACCTACTAACTTATATAAAGATATGCAACATAATGTAGGCCAACATTTACAACATAAGCTAGGCCAACATATGTATTGTCACAACACATGACTTATATACTATAGTTCTATATTGACAAAGACAGCCTGCTTATAACAGAAAACAGACAGTTAAGTCAACTGACCAGAATAGAGGACCTATAAACAAGTAGACAAAGTTATAGGCACTTAATTTTTGTCAAAAGACATAGAAAGAATCAATAAAGAAAATATACTCTATTTAACAAATGGTCCTGGCAAAACTGGATAAACACCTACAGAAGAATGAAATAATGTCCAAATCTTGGACATTATACAAAAATCTACTTAAAGTATATAAAAGACTTTAATTTAAAACATGAAACCAAATAGAAATAAACCTGGGAAATAGTCTTCAAGATGTTTAGATAGTCAGGAACTTTATGAAAGAACTTGAATATATAGAAACTAGTCCTCAGATCAAAAAGGTGAAAATATATTAAATTTAAAGTTTATGCATGGCAAAATCTTATCAATATACTAATTAGATTGTACACAGAATGCGGGAACATTTTTGGCTTTTATACTTCAGTTACAGGGCTAATATCTAAAATTTACAAAAAATTGCAAAAATTTAACAAAGAATTAAAACTACCAATTAGCAAATGGGCTAATGACATGATCAAATAGTTCTCAAAAAACAAACACAAACTGTCAATACCTATTTTTAAAAGGTGCCAGTATCCCCAATTATCAGGTATACTGGCATTTCAATCATATTTTAATAAATAAAACTTGTCCGAGTATCAGACCACAATGGCCAGCCTTATAGACCAGGCCACAATAATACACACCTTTAATCCCAGAAGACATACTAGCTTACCATAAAACCCAGGGGTAGTGATGCATGCCTTTGATCTCAGCCCTAGAGAGAATTATAAAATGGGAAGACAGCTCTCAGGCTCAGTCTAATTCTGAGATTCCTGGAGGCAGGATAGCTATTCCAGACTGATGTTGAGGTAAGAGTCAGTGGCTGGCTGCTTTGCTTTTTGGATCTTTAGGTTAAACCCCAACTTCTCTCTTATTGAGTTTTATTAATTATGTCTCAACCAAGAAATTGAATATTAAGTTTAATTTGAGACACCATCTCATCCCAACCAGAATGGCTGTCATTAGGAAATCTGAGAAGACATGTTAGAAAGGATGGAAGAAGGACTCCTTTGTGAGACTTAATACATCTATTATGTAGCAAAACAGATCAGCCTGGAGCTTCCTCAAAAAAAATTAAGGATTATAACTACTCTATGTCCTAGCTACACTACTTCTAGGCATTTATCCAAAAGACTTCAAATCATATCACAGAGATATTTACCAATTCTTTTTCTTTTTTTCATCTTACAGGTTATCCTTTATTTTTTTTTAATTTATTTTTTATTTTTTTATTTTTTTAATTTTTTTTATTAAGAAAAGAAGAAAAAAACATAAACAAAAAACAAGTTTCCACCTCCTCCCAGCCTCCCATTTCCCTCCCCCTCCTCCCACCCTTCTCCCCCTACTCCCACCCTTCTACCCCTCCCCCCACTCCTCTCCCCCTCCCTCTCCAGTCCACAGAGCAGTCCGGGTTCCCTGCCCTGTGGTAAGTCCTAGGTCCTCCCCCCTCCGTCCATATCTAGGAAGGTGAACATCCAAACTGGCTAGGCTTCCACAAAGCCAGCACATTAAGTAGGATCAAAACCCCGTGACATTGTCCTTGGCGTCTCATCAGCCCTCATTGTTCGCCATGTTCAGAGAGTCCGGTTTTATCCCATGCTTTTTCGGTCACAGTCCAGCTGGCCTTGGTGAGCTCCCAGTAGATCAGCTCCACTGTCTCAGTGGGTGGGTGCACGCCTCGTGGTCCCGACTTCTGTGCTCATGTTCTCCCTCCTTCTGCTCCTCATTGGGACCTTGGGAGCTCAGTCCAGTGCTCCAGTGTGGGTCTCTGTCTCCATCCATCACCAGATGAAGGTTCTTAGCCAAGAGGATAACTATATGTTTTTCCTTGGGTTCACCTTCTTACTTAGCTTCTTTAGGTTCACCTATTGTAGACTCCGTGGCCCTAATTTATGGCTAGAAACCAATTATGAGCGAGTACATCCCATGTTCATCTTTTTGGGTCTGGGACACCTCACTCAGGATAGTGTTTTCTATTTCCATCCATTTGCATGCAAAATTCGAGAAGTCATTGTTTTTTACCGCAGCGTAGTACTCTAGCGTGTATATATTCCATACTTTCTTCATCCATTCTTCCATTGAAGGGCATCTAGGTTGTTTCCAGGTTCTGGCTATTACAAATAATACTGCTATGAACATAGTTGAACAAATGCTTTTGTCATATGATAGAGCATCTCTTGGGTATATTCCCAGGAGTGGTATTGCTGGGTCCAGGGGTAAGTTGATCCCGAATTTCCTGAGAAACCGAAACACTGACTTCCACAGTGGTTGCACAAGATTGCATTCCCACCAGCAATGGATGAGGGTACCCGTTCCTCCACAGCCTCTCCAGCAAAGGTTATCCTTGGTGTTTTTGACTTTAGCCATTCTGACAGGTGTAAGATGATATCTCAAAGTTGTTTTGATTTGCATTTCCCTGATTGCTAAGGAAGTTGAGCACGACTTTAAGTGTCTTTTGGCCATTTGAACTTCCTCTGCTGAGAATTCTCTGTTCAGTTCAGTGCCCCATTTTTTAATTGGGTTAATTAGCATTTTAAAGTCTAGTTTCTTGAGTTCTCTATATATTTTGGAGATCAGACCTTTGTCTGTTGTGGGGTTGGTGAAGATCTTCTCCCAATCAGTAGGTTGCCTTTGTGTCTTATTGACTATGTCCTTTGCTTTACAGAAGCTTCTCAGTTTCAGTAGGTCCCATTTATTCAATGTTGCCCTTAATGTCTGTGCTTCTGGGGTTATACATAGGAAGCGATCTCCTGTGCCCAGCTCCTGTAGGATACTTCCCACTTTCTCTTCTATCAGGTTCAGTGTGTTCGGGCTGATATTGAGGTCTTTAATCCATTTGGACTTGAGTTTTGGGCACGGTGATAGATAAGGGTCTATTTTCATTCTTCTACAAGATGACATCCAGTTGTGCCAGCACCATTTGTTGAAGATGCTTTCTTTCTTCCATTGTATACTTTTAGCTCCTTTATCGAAAATCAGGTGTTCATAGGTTTGTGGGATAAAATCCGGGTCTTCTATACGATTCCATTGGTCGACTTCTCTGTTTTTATGCCAGTACCACACTGTTTTCATTACTGTAGCTCTGTAATAGAGTTTGAAGTCAGGGATGGTAATGCCTCCAGAAGATCCTTTATTGTATAGGATTGTTTTGGCTATCCTGGGTTTTTTGTTTTTCCATATAAAGTTGATTATTGTCCTCTCCAGATCTGTGAAGAATTTTGATGGGATCTTGATGGGGATTGCATTCAATCTAATAAAAGCTATATACAGCAAGCCGACAGCTAACATCAAATTAAACGGAGAGAAACTCAAAGCCATCCCACTTAACTCAGGAACACGACAAGGCTGTCCACTCTCCCCATACCTCTTCAATATAGTGCTTGAAGTTCTAGCAATAGCAATAAGACAACATAATGGAATCAAGGGGATTCGAATTGGAAAGGAAGAAGTTAAACTTTCGTTATTTGCAGATGATATGATAGTGTACATAAGCGACCCCAAAAACTCCACCAAAGAACTCCTACAGCTGATAAACAGCTTTAGTACTGTGGCAGGATACAAGATCAACTCCAAAAAATCAGTCGCCCTCTTATACACAAAGGATATGGAAGCAGAGAGGGAAATCAGAGAAGCTTCACCATTCACAATAGCCAAAAACAGCATAAAATATCTTGGGGTACATCTAACCAAGGAAGTGAAAGATCTATTTGACAAGAACTTTAAGGCATTGAAGAAAGAAATTGAAGAGGATACCAAAAAATGGATGGACCTCCCTTGCTCTTGGATTGGGAGGATCAACATAGTAAAAATGGCAATTCTACCAAAGGCTATTTATAGATTCAATTTAATTTATTTTTTTATTGAAAAAATTTCTGCCTCCTCCTCGCCTCCATTTCCCTCCCCCTCCTCCCAATCCTCTCCGCCTCCTCCCACTCCTCTCTCCTTCCTCCCACTCCTCTCTCCCTCACCCCATGCCATTCCCCCTCCCTCTCCAGTCTGAAGATCAGTCCTTATTCCCTGCCCTGTGGGAAGTCCAAGGTCCTCCCCCCTCCATCCAGGTCTAGGAAGGTGAGCATCCAAACAGGCTAGGCTCCCACAAAGACAGTTCATGCAGTAGGATCAAAACCCAGTGCCATTGTCCTTGGCTTCTCAGCAGCCCTCATTGTCCGCCATGTTCAGAGAGTCCGTTTTTATCCCATGCTTATTCAGTCCCAGTCCAGCTGGTCTTGGTGAGCTCCCAATAGTTAAGCCCCACTGTCACAGTGGGTGGGTGCACCCCTCGCGGTCCTGATTTCCTTGCTCATGTTTTCCCTCCTTCTGCTCCTCATTTGGACCTTGGGAGCTCAGGCGGGTGCTCCAATGTGGGTCTCTGTCTCTATCTCCATCCATCGCCAGATGAAGGTTCTATGGTGATATGCAAGATATTCATCAGTATGGCTATAGGATAGGGTCATTTCAGGTTCCTTCTATTCAGTTGCTCAAGGAACTAGCTAGGGACCTCTCCCTGGATACCTGTGAGCCCCTCTAGAGTCAAGTCTCTTGCCAGCCCTAAGATGGCTCCCTTAATTAGGATATATACTTCCCTGCTCCCATATCCACCCTTCCTTTATCCCAACCATCTCATTCCCTCAAGCTCCCTCCATCCTCCCCTTTTCACTTTTCTCTCCCCATTTCCCTTTACCCCCATCCCACCCCACCCCCGGCAATTTTGTCTACTTCCCATATCCAGGAGGATGACTATATGTTTTTCTTTGTGTTCACCTTCTTATTTAGCTTCTCTAGGATCACAAATTATAGGCTCGATGTCCTTTATTTATGGCTAGAAACCAATTATGAGTGAGTACATCCCATCTGGACATCTGTCAGAATGGCTAAAATCAAAAACACCAATGATAGCCTTTGCTCGAGAGGTTGTGGAGTAAGGGGTACACTCATCCATTGCTGGTGGGAATGCAAACTTGTGCAACCACTTTGGAAATCAGTGTGGCGATTTCTCAGGAAATTCGAGATCAACCTACCCCAAGACCCAGCAATACTACTCCCAAGAGATACCTTATCATATTACAAAAGCATTTGTTCAACTATGGACATAGCAGCATTATTTGTAATAGCCAGAACCTGGAAACAACCTAGATGCCCTTCAATGGAAGAATGGATGAAGAAAGTGTGAGCGGTACGTAACAATGACATCTTGAATTTTGCATGCAAATGGATGGAAATAGAAAACACTATCCTGAGTGAGGTAACGCAGTACCAATTCTTTTTCTATAGTTATTCTTCATGATAGCAAAGAATGGAACTGTTCTAGCAGTTCACCAAAAGATGAATTGAGAACAAAATGTGGTAAAAATACAAAGAGGGAATATTAACAGACCGCGAAAACTGAAATAATGAGATTTACATGAAAATGAATGAACCCAAGATGTGTAATATTAAGGGAGGTGACCCAAACTCAGAAAGACTAAAATAACATGTTCAATAGATAGTTGATGTGTAGTGCCTGCCCTTGCTATGGATTTGTGCTATAGGTAGAGAACTGAGAGAGTTCTTGGTGATATAAAGGATTTCTTATTCTGGTGTGATTGGATTAGCTCTCCTACCATAAAGTAATCTCTGTTCTCTTACTTCTACTCACACCCTGTGGCCCCCCATTCTTTCACTCTGACACAGGACAAAGTGTCACCTGAACTCTAGTATATACTGATACCATGCTATTGGGACCAATAGTATTGAAAGTATGAGTGAAATTAACATCTTTTCTTTAAATATTGTCTATTGTCACAACTGGAGGTCAGTGGTTCTTACAATAGTTGGGAGCAGATGTCTCTTCCTATACTGGGTTTTCTAACAGGGTTCTCAGTGCAGGCAGCTTCAAGCCTTGAGAGCCAAATGAGCTTCATAGAAGAATCTAATGATAATCCTTACTGCTGCAACAGAATCAAATGAAACAAAAGCGCCCCCCCCACACACACACACCAGCAAAGTCAAATCTCTGACTCAAAGAAATGCAAATACTAGAAAAGCAGAAGGTGTTTCAAGCAGGCCACTTGTTCATTTCCTTGCTGCCCAGACTCCTGAAATAACCACACAGAAACTGTATTAATTAAATCACTGTTTGGCTGATTACTTAAGCATATTGTCAGCTTGCTTTTACATCTAGAATTAATCCCTCACCTTTATTTTATATTTTACTACGAATCTCAGGGCCTACTGGCAAAGTTTCCGTGTGTCTGTCTCTGGCAGTGGCTCCATGGCTTTTCTCTGCTCTGACTCTGCCTCCTTTCTCCCAACATTCAGTTTATTCTCCCTTTCCCCACCAGCCAAGTCTGCCTTGCTATAGGTCCAAATAAGTTTCTTTATTAATCAGTGGTATTCACAGCATACATAGGGGAATCCCACATGAAGCAGGTAGCTTGCTAAAAATGTAGTAGCAATCAAGAACAGTCAGAAGGTTTCCTAGAGTCTATGCTGTCACCAAGGCACTTGACCATGGACTTCTTTTTGACAATGTTTGTTCTGCCCAGGGTTCTTCTTCAACTACCATTTTTGAGAGCTCTTATGTAATTGGATTGGTCCTATTACTTCACCTCATTTGCATGCTCACATCCAGATTATCAAGACCTAGCTGGCATTCTGGTACCTCCATAAATTTAGGTGTTCCCCAGGCCAAATCAGAGCTGCTAGGCAAGCCCATGGGGAGTGGGTGTAATAAGATTTCAGAGTTCTGTTCCTGAGTCTAACTGGGACCCCGGCCAGAGACTTTTGATTTTTTTTTAATGGTACAAACCTGAAGAACCTGGCTCCTAGTGTACTCACTCACCAGAGAAGAAACCCAAAAGGTTCAATGAAAGCACCCTGCACACCTGTCTTCTTTTCTTTATAGGGTACTCACCTGAACCAGCTTTCAACTCTGGCAGTGGCTTCAGGCAGAATGACTCATTTGTACTTGATCTACTAAGACTTCCCACTAGCCTAAGCTGCAGAGGGCAATTTGTACCTGCAGCTTTTTCTAGACTTCCATTAGAGACCTCCTACTTTCAGCTGGCTAGCTTGTTCTGCAAAAGACTGCTCCAGGCTGACACCCTGAAGCCCCAAGAGCCTGGGAGCTGTAACACTTGACTGTGTAACACTTCTCAGAGCTGCAGTGCTTTCAGCTCGCATTCTCTTGTTACCTGAAGTTAAAATTTGTTTTATTTATATCTCACTTGGCAATCACTTTTAAACTGTTTTGTTGAGTTTCCAGCTTATTTATTCATAATTGGCAAATGAAGTACCTCCCATTTGACATTCTTGGCTTTTTGTCCACTCCATTCTTGGAGACAGATGGGACAAGAATGAAGTTGTAGATAAAAGATGATCATCTTTACTTCATTCCAGTTGGTAACAATCTTGAGTTAAGTATGAGTATCATGGTTCAATCCCGACCACCCACATATATAAATTAAGCATAGCAATATACATCTATAATTCTAGCCCCAGGGAAGGGTTGAGAAGGAGAGAGTGTATCCATGTGGCTTGCAGATCTACTAGCCTAGAAATATCAGTGAGGTCCACGATCAGAAGAAATTCTGTCTCAAAAGTTGATGGTGGACATTGATGGAAGTATACTGGACATTGACTTCTGGTATCCACATGCATGCATGCACACACAACAAATACATATACACATATACTGGACAGTGACTTCTGGTATCCAAATACATGCATGATCACATAGATTAATACACACACATACATATACATGTACAAAATGACTAATTACCTAGTCAGAATTTTTATTCCCCAAATAGGAATTATATTAGGATTGGGTGGTAGTTTGAATAAAAATGGCCCCCATAGGCTCATGTAGTTGAATGCTTGGGAAGTAGCACTATTTGAAAGGACTAGTTGTGGCCTTGCTGGAATATGTGTGGCTTTTGTTTAAGCAGTGTGTCACTAGAGGTGGGTTTTTATTCTTATTAAGGCATCCCTATTCCCTATTTGTGGTATTGTATCTCTCCCATATATCCATAGCTACAGTACAATCTTAGATATATGTGTACCATGTCCCACATGGTTTTAAGGACAGAACTGATTGGGATAGAAGGGTGATGAAGAAAAGACAGACAGACATACAGGCATAGACAGAGACACACAGAAACCTGGATATACTGAAGTGCTGGGATTAGGTGGTTTGGAATCTTTTCCCCCCACTTTTTATAATTTTTATTTTTTGGTTCTTCAAGACAGACAGAGTTTTTCTGTGAAACAGTCCTGATTGTTCTGATATCCTGAAACTCACTCTGTTCACTCTGTAGCTTCCCAAGTGCTGCAATTAAAGGTCTGTGCTACCACTGGCTGTTTTGTGCCGCTATCGCTTGGATGGTCTCGAATCTCTTATGGAGAAACCAAAGCACCCTGGAAACTTTGTATGACTATTGCATGGAGTTGAAGAGGCAAGCAGAATTACTGCATACAGTTGAACAACAGGGCAGGGTTACTACATGAAGATGACCAAGAAGGCAGGGTGGTTTAAGGTATACAACTATGAAGCACAATTAATAAAAACACAGGGACAAATATTGGAGTTCAAACTGAAGGTCAGAAAAGCAAAACAGCTAGCCACTGACTCTGAACTGAACCTCAGTCCAAAATGGGGATCCTGCCTCCAGGAATCTCAGGATGAGACTGTATCTGTGAGCAGTCTCCTCCCCTCCAACGTTTCTCTCCAGGACAGAGATTACAGGCATGCATTACTGCACTGCCCAGTATCTATGGCAAACTAGTGTGGCTACTGGAATTAAAGGTGTGTGTCAGCACTGCCTGGTCTGTACGGCTGACAGGTGGGGCTGTTTGACTCTGATCTTCAGGCAAGGTTTATTTATTAAAACACAAATGAAATATCACTACACAGCTGGTTCAAGAAGACAGATTTAGTCAGTCTCATTTGGAGCCCTCTCTGTAGGAGATCAGATTTCATTCTGTAAACACCCAGGAATGAGAACTCTGTGGTCGACATTTTCAGCACCACTTCAACACTTGGACTTGGTCAGTTCCTTGAGGAAGGAGGCTTTGCCTTCCCTTGCAGCGTGAGGCTTCTGGGTTCTTGAAATGTCTTTTCCTATGTCAATAACACCCATTCCCTGAGGACTTTGCTCGACTTTCTGCTCCCTACATGTTTGCACGTTAGAAAACATTTTTTTTTTCCCCAAGAAAGGTAGTTGTAATTTTTTTTTTATTCCTCATGGGCAATAGCCTGACTTCCTCAGAGACATTTGGAATCTTCCCTGCACTAACTTCTCAGGACTGTTTCATCATTATTCATCATATTAGGTATAAAAGAAAATCTGCAACTCTTTCAAATAACAAAATGAATCTGCCTATTTATGCAGAAGCTGATATGGAATTTTCTTCTTTTGTTAGGTAAACCCGAAATTCAAGTTAGGGTTGTACGATATAATTTTTTGAGATAAAATCCTAAGCACATCCTTGATATAGGACACTGGACTACTATTGCTTCCAGTGCTAGATTTGCTCTCCTGTTGGCACTTTTAGATTGCTTCCCATCACACATGACAAACACACTCATCATCTGTGACGGTTTCTACTTTTCTGTCTAGTTTTCTATTTATTTTCAGAGTTATTACTCCTTTAATTACACTTACTTTTTTGTATAGAAGCTGACCTGCTTCCGTCTTTGGCATCTTGTTTTGGGGAGTGATATATTTAGTTTTATGCAGAGTATTTTAACTCAGACTGTGGATTCATAGAAATATTTTAAAATTTTGAGGCTCACGTTATTTATTGATTGATATAACACAAATTGTGACCAGGAAATTTTCTGATTTTATCCTTGAAAAAGTTACATTTACTTTAGACAAGTTCTTGTTTTGTCTTGCTTATACACCGGGCTACTACCTATAGCCAACAAAATCTAGCAGGCTGGGGAGGGGAGCATGATGTCCTTAATTACTTTTGTATCCCCAGCCTTTGTAGCAAACTGTGCCTAGGATTGTCATATTCAATGAAATTCATTTGAGGACAATGACAAGACAAGAATTTCAGTGGTTTCATTACGGTCTCGGATGTTGTGGATTGTGGTCGTATAAAGACATTTCAATGTACAGACTACTTGAATAAATCATCAAGAAACAGTAAGAAAAAATTAACCAACTGAAACCATGATTTCTGAACAACAAAAATAATAAGCTCCACCATTACCATTACCTTCTTCTGAGATATCTGGCCATAAGTAGAATAACCATTTTGCCTACCAGGGTATGAAGTATATACAAAAATTCCAGAAAGCCGGGCGATGGTGGCGCACGCCTTTAATCCCAGCACTCGCGAGGCAGAGGCAGGCGGATCTCTGTGAGTTCGAGACCAGCCTGGTCTACAGAGCTAGTTCCAGGATGAGCTCCAAAGCCACAGAGAAACCCTATCTCGAAAAACCAAAAAAAAAAAAAAAATTCCAGAAAGTCTCACATTTTACTATTTGAAATGGATTTTCAGATATATATTAGAAACTACTTTGACCCCACAATAAAAAATGAATATTTACTTCTCAGAAATATGGATTAAAACACATTGGGATTAATGAGGCTAAACTTTTTTTTTTTTACTCAAAATAATGTAGCCACGTATAAATAGTATGGTTAAAACCATAAGCTTATTTCTATAGTTTTTATGAGATTTATATTTCACATTTATGAAAATGTTATTACTTCCAGCATATCTCCAATCTTAATACATTTTCTCCTGAAACCTGATAAGAGCCATGAAGGTAATATAAGTTCTTGAAAGAGCAAATATTTGAGGGAATTATTAATATTAAATAAAATATGCTTTCCAAGTGTATCATCAAGGCATGTAATCTAGAGAATAACATTAGATTTAATATTCTCCATTCCAGTGTCTGTGGACAGTATTGATCCAATCTCTGTATGGATTTTTATATTACTGAGTGTGGAGGAATCCTGGACCAATTTCCACACTGCATTTGATTTTGTAGCAATTTTATTAAATCCTGATGTAATGCATTCCATAGCTAATTAATTCATTTTATTTATAAAATTATGGCTAAGTTCATTTTATTTGAAGAATTTCTTTACTTCTTCTTTTTCAGAGGCACAGTACTGTCATTCAACCTTTTGATTGTAGAAACACCCAATGATGTTGGCGGAAATTAGATGCAGAGTGATTTGGGTGAGTTACCAAGTCACACCATCTGGTTGTTTATCTTATGATTTCATAAGTCACTGTAAGTAAAATCCCCATATTTTAGAAAAATCTGTGATCATGAGAATGCTGAAAGACATAATTTCATAACCTTGCTTATCATTGCATTAATTTTAAACTAAAATAGCTAGTAACAGTCTGTATAGTAATGTGATAAATATTCTGTCTCCTTGTAGATGGAATACACATAGACCTTTATTTGAATATGTGGTGCAAATAAATTCTGATTAGAATAGGAAGATATTGTATGATTGAAAGAGCTGCATTACATCTCAAAAGCTGTACTGGAATCTTTAAGTGGATGCTGAAGATGAACTGATATTTGTGTCTGGGCCTTAAATGCAAATGACCTTCTCAAGAGGGTCTTAACATTGGCTTTCTTTATGCATTTGTTTTGTTTCCCAAGACAACAGCATTCTTGCTTCTAAGTGGTGTTTTATTTCTCTACATTTGTCAGCTAAATTATACACTAGTCTCACTCTGGTCTCTAAATTACTGTCTTTTCAGAAGCTAAGTATTTCTATTTATGAAAATTATTTGTGCATTCTCTTGTTCAATTTTCAGAAGCAAATTTTATTTTCTTATTTGCAAATTATTGTGGTGTCTATGTACATACAAGCTCATGTAAATGATTGCGATGCCCTCTTTTTCACACAGCTAGTAATATAAATGCAGAAACAACTATAGTACATCACTATAATTTGTTAAGTAAACTTACCTTCATATATTAGTGATTTTGTGTGGGTTCTTTGTTCCATTGTTATGCGTTTGCTCTATGTTGTATTATAACTGAAAAATAAAGGATAAACCAATGCCTTTGGATGTCTTTCTTCAGTATGTTATTTGATTGCTCTATGTGAGAATGTTAACTCTCACAAATGTTTTAATATCTGAAACTTTAATTAGGGGTCAAGAGTGAACACAATGACATGAGGAAATACAGTTCCTGGCCATTTCATTGTGGTCTTCTCTTTAACTATCATCCTGCTCACAATTACGGATTTTCCAAAAACCAATCCTGGCCATATTCACTTATGATAGCATAAGCCTTATGGAGTTATCTTTAATGAAAAACTATCATTTGAAATTAAAACTTTATTTGTTTGTTGATTAGTTCATAATAGTCTTAAAAAGCATTGCTTATTACTTTAAGAATCAATATTCTCTTTCTTTGACAAAATGCCTCTTTTTCAAGAATATCAGTCACTTTTGGTCAACATTCTAGGGACTCTCTGAGCTTTAATGTAAAGGTATTCAAAATGATGTGCTGGTTCTTAATGCTTCTGAGAACAGTCTCCTGACTGTGTGTTTAGTACACATCTTCTGCGCACCCTTCAAAGTCCTTTTAGCTTTCTGTACGTAGAGATACCATACCACTCTAGAAGGGTAGGAGTGCATGTTTACACTTCAGATTCAGAGAAGTATTGTAACGATATCTGTATCCTAAATTATTATCTTTATTTTCACTCTTGGAAATGACAATTCCCATCATAATATGAAGACAGTTAAAATAAGAAAAAATACTTACTAGTGAAAACATATCTCTTTATAATATTCTCTTGCTGTTAAATATGTACACAGGCAAATTGATGCACCATGCGATGGAGTCATTAAATATGAGCACGGCTTTGTAGAAAATTTGGTCACCCTCTGCCAATATTAGGGATAAATCAAGTGGAAAGAATTGATCTCTCCATTTTTTAAACCACTAAGAATAATAATAATCAACTCTAGCAAAATGGAATTCTGTCTTTGGAGCTTGTGCATATTAACTTTTACCCTATTATCCACCATTGTGTACTGGAGAATGTAGTCTATGTACTATTTCCCTAATTTTACCTATGAACTTAAGAAATGAAGTGATCAAGCTCTAACCTGCCTTCTGTTTTCAGTTACATTAATATAGAGTAGTTTTAGGGCCAGGAGAAATGGCTCAGAAAGCAAAGTCCTTGATAGGCAAACATGAGAAGATAACTTTAATCTACATTTTAAAAACAGCAAGTGTAATGTTGCATGCTTGTAATGACAATGATGGATATTCAGGGAGAGGAGAAATCTAGGGACTGCTGTACAACTAATTTTGCTAAATCAGTGGTCCTGAGTTTCAGTGTGAGAGCTTATATCAGAAATATAAATTGGAGATTGCTTGATAAACTCAACTCATTAAAACACATACACACATCTAGAAAAAACTCCAAGTACACATGTGACATCTTTACACTCCTTACTTCTCCATATTATTAATCTTTTTGGCTTGTTTGATGTGTATTTGTTGGTTTTCTTTTTCGTTGTTGTTGTTGCTTGTTTTTGATTGGTTGATTTTGTTTAATGATAGGGTTTTGTTGTTTAGCCCATGCTGGTCTGGAACTCACAATGTAGATCAGGATGGCCTGGGACCTCAAAGAAACCTGTTCATTCCTACCCCATAAGATCATCTGTCTTCTTAGGCAGCTACATGGCATCTCTTTTATTAGAACTTCAGTTTTTTTTTTTTTTTTTATTTTTCAAGACAGGGTTTCTCTTTGGCTTTGGAACCTGTCCTGGAACTAGCTCTGTAGACCAGGCTGGTCTCTAACTCACAGAGATCCGCCTGCCTCTGCCTCCCGAGTGCTGGGATTAAAGGCGTGCGCCACCATCGCCCGGCTTAGAACTTCAGTTTTTAGTCACTCTAAAATGGTAATTGTAGGATAACACATTGTTGTGACCTGGCATTTGCTGCTGATACTTGTGCTGAGTATCCTACGCTTGTTTTCCATGCATGTGTCATGCAAGTTGTGCAAGGTCTCTTGTCCTATTTATCAGAGGTTTGTTCACTTGTGTATAACTGGGCTTTAAGTCTTTTGTGCATTATATATGTAAGCACCTTAGGTATGGGTTTGCAAACTTCTCACAGTGCGTGTTTTAATTAATTAATCTATTGTTCTCTTTGTGGGTCTTCACAGAGTAGATGCTTTAAAAGTATATTAAAATTTGCTGCCTCAAAGATTCTTTTCTTTTTTGGATTGTGGTTTTTGTGTTTATCTAAGATTTCATTGCCAAATCCAGGCTAAGTCCATTTGCTCCAATGCTAACTCTAGAGATTTTGTAGTCTTTTATTTTATAATTCTTTTTGTGTTTAATGTATAATTTTATACATTATATATCTTTATTAGATAATATATAATTTTTAAGTTCATATATATGAACTGTCACTATATACACATATATATGAACTTTTAAAATATATATTTCTTTTTTCATAAACTGTATCTCTAATTATTGTAGCACAATTTGTTGAATTGCTGTATTATTGCTATTTTGTAGCTGTTGCTCCTATGTAAAAGCTCAGTTCCAATAGTAGTATGTGTCTGGAGTGCCTCCCTATCATTTATGACTTGTCTGCTCTTGAACCAATATCACATTTGTTGTTACAGTAACTTTATACTGAAGAATTGCTGATGGGCAATTGGTCTGCAGGTGAGTATACCCCCATTAAAAATGCGACAGTATACTCACCCCTAAACCCCCTCTTACAGTGCCCCTTGGCTCTCAAGGGGTTCTTCACCTTCTTCACCTCCTGATCCCCCTACAAACCCCTTTCTAGCACTCTCTGGCCCTCTGCACTGTTGCAGGAGGGAACTTCCCTGTAGGGGGTAGGGGAGTCCCCTCTGTCCCACAGCTTCACACTGGGGAGGGAGCATTAGGAGGGAAGCTGCTGCTTCAGGACTTCCAGGGGAGGTAGTTTCTTCCAGAGCCACAGAGGGAGAAATGGCACACTTGTTTTCTGTAAATGTTAACCCAGGAGGTAACCTGCCTAATGTCTGGTACCCTTGGGAAGCCAGGGATCTTAAGGATTTAAAGAAAGCTGTAGCTGAAGATGAGCCAAATTCACCCTGGGTGAAAACCATCCTCCAGGGGTTAGTCCATCAATTTTGCACTGCCTGGGATTGGAGAAATCTGGCCAGGGCCATACTTATGGGATCTCTTTTTCTTAATATTATTTTGGGAAGCCCTACTTCATCAGGACTTCGTAACCTCATAACTAATTGCCTTGCCATTCTAAGGGATATTAACTTCAGTGTGGCTCCAGATAAATTTCAGTCTATCCCTCCCTTTAAAATTTTGGGTTCCATCTTGTTCCTTGTATCAGTTTCCCCAGCCAAAACCCAATTGCACATTCAGGATTCATACACCCTACCTCAGCTCCAAAAGGTACTAGGAGAAATAAATTGAATAAGGTTATGGATTCTGTTTCCACAGAACAGTTGGCTCTATTGTTTTAACTCCTAAGTGGCCTCAATCTCTCATCCAAAGTTATTTTATCCTCTCACCATCGGCAGATATTACGTCAGGTCCAACAGGCTATTGACATGGCGGCCCTGAGGAGCTTTGATCCTCACCAACTTATTTTCCTATATATCTTTCCTGGGGAAACCTTGTGTACCAAATTATTAGCACAGGAGGGGGAGCCTGTTCATTGGGTTCACCTTTCAGTGGGCAGAGTTCCCACGGTCTATCCCAGGACCAATCAGCCAATTGCACCATTAAAGGCAGGGATATTTCAGTCAGGACATTGGCAGAGAACCTCATTCCCATATTGTTCCATTTAAAAATCACTGATTTCATCTGGCTTCAAAGAAATAATAGTAGAATTACCGTAGCCCTTGATGGGTTCTCAGGAAAAACTGATTGCCATTATGTCCCTCACAAATGGATGAGCTCCTTTTCTCGACTGGAGTGGAGGCCCCCTAAACATTTTCTGTCTCAACTCAACCCCGATTTTCTTACAGTTTTACTAATGGGGGGATTCTTGGGAGTCTCCCTTGTTGTATTCCCACCTCTCTCACAGGGAGAGAAGCCAATGCCTATAAAAACAATTTCCTATGAGGTGGAGGGATCTTCACAGTTTAAAGTATTATTTGACATTATTATGGCATTGGATTCCATACCAGCGATGTTCAATCTATTTTCTGATAGCCTCTGTGTTGTAAATCTTTTGCCTAACCTGGTTGAGGCCCATATTAAACTAGACTCCAAGCCTATATCCCCTCTTATGATTCAAGCTTGCCTCCTACTTAAACAAAGGGTTAATCCCATCTTTCAACAATATTTTGGAAGTTACCAAAACTTGACTGGATTTCTCTCCAGGGGAAATTAGCTGGCTGATCACCAGGCTTCCATGCCTCATTGCAATCCTGCTATGGAAGCCACACATTTCCACCTTTAACCCATGTTAACTGGAAGGGCCTAAAACATAGGTTCCCACAGGTAGCAGTTAAAGACCTCAAAACAAATTGTTTGGACTTGTAAGTCCTGTCAGTCTTTCCTCAAGGTTCCTCCCCTCCAAAAATCTGAGGAGCAATCCCTGGGGGCTTTACCCTAACCATCTCTGGCACATTGATGTTACATATTATTCTCCATTCAGAAAGCTTAAATATATTTTTCTTTCAGTGGATACCTTCTCCAGAGCCTGTTGGGCTTTGGCACATGCCGGAGAGAAATCCAAACATGCTATTAGCCATATTCTACAATGCTTTGCTATCCTTGGCTTACCTAGCCAAATTAAAACAGATAATGAATGGCCCATGCTTTATTGGTAAGGCCTTCCTTTATAGACTTTCTACAAATATGGAAAATATCTCATTCCACTGGCATTCCATATAATCCAAGGGGGCAACGCCATGATGTGAAAAAATGGCATGTTCTAGGTTATACTGATTTGATGAGGTTATCTTTAAAATTCTTAAAATAAAGATAAGGAAGAAGCTAAAAGGAAAACAAACAAAAACAAAAACAGTGTGTAGAAGCAATATTAATACCATTTTTTAGGGTTGCTGCGAAGATTGGAATGTGGTACCCCTGTCACTGGCTCAGCATACCAGAGGTGACATAAGGATTTCATCACATAAAAGTGATGATCATTTCCTGTGATCTGTGGTAACCAATCTTGAGGATGTCTTTCTGGTGTGGCTTCCAATTTTTATGTTTATTTTTAACAATAACTGATTATAAGATAAGTCTTGGTTTCAGTGAGTACACGAGGCCTCAGTAGCGGGTAGAGGAAGTAGGTAGATTTGAGTCCATCACAGACTCGGTGTGCAATATCTTTATAATAGAGCTGGGGTACAGCATGGAGATAATGTTTCTATATCAGCTAAAGTAGACAAGAAAGGACTAAAATACCCAACATAAATTGCTATGTCCCTTGTTGTACATTTCTTTCCTATCACTTCATTAAAATTAAAAGCACCTTGTGGGCTCCCTGCAAGCATAAATGGACTGTGACTGATGAAAATGATGATGACTGATATTATCATGTTTCTTTTCTACTGTCTTTTTCTACTTCTAGGGGATGAAGAAGTGTGTTTATTTTAATTAAGCATACAAAACCAGATGCTTTACTCTCAGGAAGAGTGGTAAGTTGGCTTTGGCTTATTTGCATGCAAGGATGTTGGCATTCTAAAATACTCTACCTGATAATGTTCCTGTTTTCTGCCATTCACAACCACTATTAGTTTACTTTAACCAATTGGTCATAGTGAATGATTTGTCTTATGTATCCATCATATTTTGTAGGCTATCTTTGCTATAAACAGCATTATACACTATGATAAAAGTAAGAAACATTTAGAATTTAAAAGGACATACATAGAAAGAAAATTTAAACATAAAACTTTTAATAAATTTAGATGTACAAAAACCTGAAAACTTAGACAATGAGGACAATGAAAGCTTTATTTTGGTGGGGGTTATTCACAAGAATATGAAGCATATAATGGCAAGAGAATGGTTTCACTCTTCTTTACCACAATTTTATAAGTGTTCTTTGACTTCAGTAGCATGAACATTCCTTTCTCACAAAATTCACTGTTAAGCTTTCTTCTCTGTCATTTATTTTGGTGTTTTCAATGGTTCTTTCCAAATCTTTATTGGCCATATAGCTATATGCACACATACACAAGCATGCACACACACACACACACATACACACGTGCATACCCATGTACACACACCGTACACACATTAAATATATATATGTATATATAATATGTGAAATATACATGTAAATTTGTATAATATAAATTTTGTACATATATACATACATATACAATTATACATATGGAACTCCTATCAATGGGAGCAGATGATGTCCCTAATATTCTGGTAGGCTCTTAAGAACCTATTCTTCATACTGGATTGCCTTGCCCAGTAAGCACACCTAGCAGTGCTACACAGATGATTAGAAATGGGCTCGTTCAGGTGCAAGAGTTAGCCGAGAAGAGGCTAGATAGAAATGGGCCAAGCAGTGTTTAAAAGAATACAATTTGTGTGTTGTTATTTCAGGGCATAAGCTAGCCAGGCAGCCAGGATGCTGGGGACGCATCCCCACCGCTTGTATTACAACAAGATAATAAACATAAGGATGAAAAAGAAAACTAAATTCAGGATATGTTTGCTTATTATGAAGAGTAGTGGGTAATTTAAATGAAAGGTTAACAAAGGAAATTACAACTTGTTTTAAAATGCGTTTATCATGAAAACGTATCAGAATTAAGATAATATGATACAAAACTATAAATTTCTTTAAACTGTATATGACGTTTTATATTTCATTCTAGGTATTATATATTTTATTATACATAGTAATAATATTATTTATATATTTCATTCTAGTTTATATACTTTCAAAGTTAAAAATTATATTCATATTGCTAAGAAAGTTACAATCTAGCACTGGATAAAGCAAATCATCACAAAACCACAGAATCGTAAGTCATATTATATTGCTTATGTATGTGTAAGAAATAGAGAGGAGGAAGAAGAGATTCCCACCACAAAGTACATGAACATACATATATTTCTGAATAAGATTATATTCACATGTGTTTGGGCTGGTTGTGTTCTAGTTTGATAGGCATTTGGGAAAATTCCAAAGAAAAACTAGCAGATTTTAAAACTGTACTTTTATAAGTTTTGTTGAAAGCATAGAAATATTTTATATATTTTCTGAAAAAGTTGAAGAGAAGAACAAAGGATCATATAGCAAGGGGGATCAAGATCATGGTGGGAAATACCACACAGACAGTTTTCCTGAGCTGGTGGGAGCTTATACACTCAGGACTGACATCTGGGGAACCAACATGGGACAGAACTAGGCCCTCTGAATGTGGGTGACAGTTAAGTGATTTGATCTGTTTGGGTGGCCACTGGCATTGGGATTAGTACTTATTTCGGGTATATGCACTGGTTTTTGGAGCCCATTCCCTATGGTGAAATACTTGGCTCAGCTTTGATACAGTAGGGAGGGGTTTGGTCCTGCCTCAACTTAATATGCCAGACCTTTTTGACTCCCCAAGGGAAGTCTTACCTACTCTGAAGAGTTGATTGGGTAGGATAGGGGGATTTGAAAGGTGGGAGAAGGGGAGGGAGGGGGAACTGGGATAGGTGCACACAGTGAAAGAAAAATAAAAAATAAAAGATTCATTCCATGGTAGAGGTCGATCGATATACCTGGAAAAGCAGTGATGGAATTGCTGCCAGTACACACGAGCCAGGAGCAAAGTGTACAGACACATTTTCACTCTGGGGCAATTAAAGAAGAGTGATGCTCAAATGTGGGACTTCTGAAGGTCATTCTCTATGTCAGGAAGCTTACAACATCCTGTCTCTTGTATTGAGATCCTTGGCAAACACCTTTTAGCAAATGTTTCATCAACTGGAAATGTATGTGCTTGCTGGACTGTCATTAACTCTGTATAAAATGTCCCCAAGTGTAGAGTTTTTCACTTCCTTTAGAAACAGTAGGAGACAGGAAGAAAACAAGTATCTTAAGCTAAGTGGAGAATCTTAGTTTCAGTCTTGAGAAATCTGTAAGTCCCTGTCTCTGGCTTCCATCTTTGGAATCCCTGTCCCTGTGCCCACCAAACCTTGACTCCTCCCCAGAGGAGGGTCAAGGCAGCCTGCCAAAATCTTGACCACTCCCCCAGTTTATTTAAACTGCTCTCTCAGAAAGTCTCCTCATGGTCTCTTTCCCCATGGTGGTCACGATCGGACCACCCAAGAGCACAGGAATCCCATTAAACCTGGATATTTTTTAATTTGACTTGGTGTGCTTTGGCTTGATTGAGATTTTTGCATCAGCAGAGAGTTCACGTTTGGAAAATTCTTAACAAAATTGTGTTTTTGAAACTTGCTTCCATGAACATTCAGGCGGTGGAGCTCTGGGGGAAATGCATTGCATTAGTTTTGCCATCAACATCAGCCACAGAGGACATTCCTGGGGAATGTCCAGGCTTTGTGCTAGAGCCAATTGTGCTATACACTTCACTATTCCACGCTTCTAATAAGTCTTCACCAAGAGAACTTTGAGATAAGCAGAAAAATAACCCAATTTCAAAGATGAATACAAGGACAATAACAACTTATGATTAATGTTTTTCTAGAGTTAAACGGGATTTCCTAGAAATAAAATGTATATTGGACAGTTAAATATCAATTACTAATTGATAAGATGAAAGAAGCGGACTTGATTGACCAAATATTGTATGCAATAGTGCATTATTATGCTGAAATGAATAATATCTTTCATTCATCTTACAAGGCTACATAGATTTCTCTGAAAAGTAAGAGGCTATTGCACTAAAAATATTTACAGAAAGGAACAGCCTCACAACAAACCACAGTGCTAGCATTTCTTTTTTTAAGATATGTCAATATTATAGAACAAGAACAGATTAACTGATACTCTTTGATAAATGAATGGAATAGAGTAGAAACTATATAACATGCTCATGTTTACTACTCCTAGCCTCACCTAAATTATGTACTGGTTTAAACAAATCAGTCATTTATCCATCTTTGACTTAAAGTTCCTCTTTGCTTATTGGTGGTGTTGCTTTCTAAGCTTGGCTTCACATATAACATATACGAGACAGATATGAGGTAGGGTGCTACTGAAATTCACATGGACCCTCTGCAAAGATGTTGGCCTATATCCCATGATAGTTAAGACACGTAAGAGACCAAGATGAAAATAACCAATCTGCTTACAACCCAACTCAAGTCTAATATAGTACTTATTATATGTCCTAAGCAGAGTAATGTAGATTCAGAAATGGGCCACAGATCATATATACTAATAGAGGGTCTGTCAAAATTTTGTTTGCATCTAGACCCTTCCTTTGTTTTCTAAGTCAGAAACAGCAGTGCGTTTTGCTAAATTTAACAGTCAGGTTTGAACTGGGAAGGGAGAATAATGCCCAAAGTCTTTCAATATTTGGAAAGAGAAAATAATAGATTATAATCTAGCTCTCTAGGTAACTGAACTAGAATCATATTTACCTTACATCCAGCTCACTTTGGAAAGAATTGGAAAAAAGTGTTCTGGCAACACTTTCCATCTTGTCTTCAAAGGTAAGGAGGGTCACATGAGTATAGAGAAAATTACTGAGGATACTTGAGATTCCTGAGATGAGGAAACATTGCTATGACCTTCAACAGTTCATCAGACTTTGGAGTTACTTCTTTTATTTTAACAATTCATATTTTTTTTAAATTTTATGTGTAATGGTTCTTTGCCTGAAAGTTTGTGTTTGTGAGGGTGTCGGTTGCCCTGTAACTGGAGTTACAGACAGCTATGAGCCACCCTGTGGTAGCTGGAAATTGAACCTGGGTTCTTTGGAAGAACAGTCAGTGCTCTTAACCACTGAGCTATCTTTCTAGCCACTGGAGTTACTTCTTAAGAGAATTTTAATATAAAATTAAGATAGTTTTCAAAAATAGGAATGCTCTGTAGTACCTAAGAGAATTTGTACTACCTACATAGTTTGAATATAACATAATGATCAAAAGTATGGAATGTGCAGAAGTAATAAATTCAAATATAATCAAACCATTAGGTAAATGTTTTGTAATACAGTATATTTCTGTTGGTATATTTGATACTGTTTATATGCATTAAGAATATTATTGAGCTGGATATTGGAAACAAATTATTTACTCATAAGTCATTATAATAGACAAAACTTAGAAAATATATAACAATAAATATTTATAATCTACAAAAGAGAGTTCAAAGGTAATGAATATACTAAACCCTGAATAAATATCAAGGAGTTTCCAATTATTTATCAGAACCATTTATAAATAAGTAAATGAACATTGAAGATCATTCTAACAGATAGTTAGCTTCTGTGTGAATTTCACCTATGGTGGCAGTAACGAGACGTTAGTACAAGTTTATAATAAAAAATAGACTTGGAATATGAAAATAAACCGATGACTATACAAGTTCAGAAGATCTTCTGAATGTCTATGATAAAGAGATATGCATATACCTCAACAATGTGAATAAATGTGCTGACCTAGGGTCAGATTTTATGGCACACTAAGGTCAAGAACCAGTGTGAAGACACTCAGCTCAGGAACCTAATGCCAGACACACTGATCTCATGGCTGCTGTCACCGGGTTAAAAATCCAGCCTCCCTCTTGCTTCCATCTTTCCCAGTCTTACTTCATTCCTGGAACCTTATCAACAAAGCCTCTAGCACCTAGTTAGAGAATCAGCCTCTTGCACTTAAATCTCAGCAACTATGATCCAGAAATCTCATTCCACAAGCCCAATTCATACAGACCCCATCAACTAATAAGAAACATTGGTTTCCCATTTTTCCTTTCCACTCAGCTCTGACTTTAATTCATTTTTATACCTCGTTTAGGATATATCACTAGACACCCACATGTCCTGTGACTCTGTATGCAGGACTATCCCAAACCACCAAACACACTGCCTCTCTTCAGTGGCTTTAAAGGTTGTGTATCAAAAGACATAGCAAATAGTATACCCAGACATACCTAAACTCAACCACAAAAAAGCATAAGCAACATAAAAATTCTTTTAGTTATCTCCTCCCCAAACCACAATCCTGTAGTAATGGTCTCTCATGAAAACAACATAAATGAAATTGAAGACATATTGTTCATACACAAAAAAAAAATAGAAGTGGTTTCAAGGAGTGCAAAGGGTTGAAGAAGTTCATTGTCTTAATTAGGGTTACAATTTCATGAGCAAAAGCTACTTCAGGAGGAAAGGGTTTATTTAACTCACAGTTCAATATAATGGCATGTCATCAAAAGCAGTAAGGGCAAGCACTCATGCAGGGTAGGAACCTGGACACAGGAATGGATGCAGAGGCCATGAAAGAGTGCTATTTACTGGTTTGCTTCCCATCACTTTTGTAACCTGCTTTCTTCTAGACCCAGGACCATCAGTCCAGGGGTAGTCCCACCCAAAATGGACTGAGTCCTCCACATCAATGAGGATTTAAGAAAATTCCCTCCAGGCGTGTCTAGAGCCTGATCATAGAAAGGCAAATTTTCAGTGGAGGTTCTTTTCTCTCAGATGACTTTTTCTTAAGCCAAGGTGGCATAAAACTAACTAATACAGACATAAATAAACACCTGAATGAACATTAGGAGAACATGCAGCTGGTGTGGGAGAGCAGGAAAACTGAAAAGGCTAAGTGAAGTAAAGAAGGAAATACTCAATACGGAAGCAAATTCTTTAAAAAGGAAATATAGAAACCTCCAACAGAAATGAAACTGGAGATTAAAAAATGAAGAGTGATTAAAAAATCTTAGTGGAAAGTTTCACCTATAGAATATATCATGTGGTAGACAGATTATCAGGGCCTGAAGAAAATAAAGAACAAGTGGAATACACAGTCAAAAAAACCTGACATTTTAGAACTCATGAACAGATATGTAAGGACTCATAGAAGAAGAATTCTGAGTTAATGCCATAGAATTATATAGAACATATATTTCAGAAAAGAACATGTCAACAATCTAGAGAAACAATCTCAGAGTGGAGAAGGGGAGGTAGGAATAAAGTTCCATGCCTCTGTGGAGGAAAAGTGTCTCTGATGGGCACTGGAAAGGACATCAGTTTTTTTAGTTTTTTTAATTTATTTATTTATTAAAGATTTCTGTCTCTTCCCCGCCACCACGTCCCATTTACCTACCCCTCCCCCAATTAAGCCCCCCCCCCCTCAGCCCGAAAAGCAATCAGGGTTCCCTGTCCTGTGGGAAGTCCAAGGAACCCCCACCTCCGTCCAGGTCTAGTAAGTTGAGCATCCAAACTGCCTAGGCTCAGACAAAGCCAGTGCGTGCAGTAGGATCAGAAACCCATTGCCATTGTTCTTGAGTTCTCAGTAGTCCTCATTGTCTGCTATGTTCAGAGAGTCCGGTTTTATCCCAGGCTTTTCCAGACACAGGCCAACTGGTCTTGGTGAGTTCCCAGTAGAATATCCCCATTGTCTCAGTGTGTGGGTGCACCCCTCACGGTCCTAAGTTCCTTGCTCGTGCTCTCTCTCCTTCTGCTCCTGATTTGGACCTTGAGATTTCAGTCCTGTGCTCCAATGTGGGTCTCTGTCTCTGTCTCCTTTCATCGCCTAATGAAGGTTAATATTCAGGAGGGTGCCTATATGTTTTTCTTTGGGTTCTCCTTATTTAGGTTCTCTAGGATCACTAATTATAGGCTCAATGTCCTTTGTTTATGGCTAGAAACCAAATATGAGTGAATACATCCCATGTTCCTCTTTTTGGGTCTGGCTTACCTCACCCAGGATAGTGTTTTCTATTTCCAGCCATTTGTATGCAAAATTCAAGAAGTCCTGTTTCTTACTGCTGAGTAGTACTCTAATATGTATATATTCCATACTTTCTTCATCCATTCTTCCATTGAAGGGCATCTAGGTTGTTTCCAGGTTCTGGCTATCACAAACAATGCTGCTATGAACATCGTAGAGCATATACTTTTGTTGTATGATAAGGCCTCTCTTGGGTATATTCCCAAGAGTGGTATTGCTGGGTCCAGGGGTAGGTTGATCCCGAATATCCTGAGAAACCGCCATACTGCTTTCCAAAGTGGTTGCACCAGTTTGCATTCCCACCAGCAATGGATGAGTGTACCCCTTTCTCCGCAACCTCTCCAACAAAGGCTATCATTGGTCTTTTTTATTTTAGCCATTCTGACAGGTGTAAGATGGTATCTTAAAGATGTCTTGATTTGCATTTCCCTGATCTCTAAGGAAGTTGAGCATGACCTTAAATGTCTTTTGGCCATTTGAAGTTCTTCTGTTGAGAATTCTCTGTTCAGCTCAATGCCCCATTTTATAATTGGGTTGGTTAGCCTTTTACGGTCTAGTTTCTTGAGATCTTTATATATTTTGGAGATCAGAACTTTGTCAGTTGCGGGGCTGGTGAAGATCTTCTCCCAGTTAGTGGGTTGCCTTTGTGTCTTAGCGACAATGTCCTTTGCTTTACAGAAGCTTCTCAGTCTCAGGAGGTCCCATTTATTCAATGAGGTCCTTAATGTCCGTGCTGCTGGGGTTATACGTAGGAAGTGGTGTCCTGTGCCCATGTGCTGTAGAGTACTTCCCACTTTCTCTTCTATCAGGTTCAGTGTGTTCGGACTGATATTGAGGTCTTTAATCCATTTGGACTTGAGTTTTGTGCATGGTGATAGATAAGGATCTATTTTCATTCTTCTACAGGTTGACATCCAGTTTTGCCAGCACAACTTGTTGAAGGTGCTCTCTTTTTTCCATTGTATACTTTTAGCTCCTTTATCGAAAATCAGGTGTTCATAGGTTTGTGGGTTAATGTCAGGGTCTTCTATTCGATTCCATTGGTCGACTTCTCTGTTTTTATGCCAATACCAAGCTTTTTTCAATACTGTAGCTCTGTAGTAGAGTTTGAAGTCAGGGATGGTAATGCCTCCAGACGCTCCTTTGTTGTATAAGATTGTTTTGGCTATCCTGGGTTTTTTGTTTTTCCATATAAAGTTGATTATTGTCTTCTCTAGATCTGTGAAGAATTTTGATGGGATTTTGATGGGGATTGCATTGAATCTATAGATTGCTTTTGGTAGAATTGCCATTTTTACTATGTTGATCCTCCCAATCCAGGAGCAAGGAAGATCTTTCCATTTTCTGGTGTCCTCTTCAATTTCTTTCTTCAAAGACTTAAAGTTCTTGTCAAATAGATCTTTCACATCCTTGGTCAGAGTTACCCCAAGATATTTTATGTTCTTTGTGGCTATCGTGAAAGGTGATGCTTCTCTAATTTCCCTCTCTGTTTCCTTATCCTTAGTGTATAGGAAGGCCACTGATTTTTTGCAGTTGATCTTGTATCCTGCCACATTACTAAAGGTGTTTATCAGCTGTAGGAGTTCTTTGGTAGAGTTTTTGGGGTCGCTTATGTATACTATCATATCATCTGCAAATAACGAGAGCTTAACTTCTTCTTTTCCAATATGAATCCCCTTGATCCCTTTATGTTGTCTTATTGCTATTGCTAGAACTTCAAGCACTATATTGAAGAGGTATGGAGAGAATGGACATCCTTGTCGTGTTCCTGATTTTAGTGGGATGGCTTTGAGTTTTTCTCCATTTAATTTAATGTTAGCTGATGGCTTGCTGTAAATAGCTTTTATTATATTTAGGTATGACCCTTGTATCCCTAATCTCTCCAAGACTTTTATCATAAATGGGTGTTGAATTTTGTCAAATGCTTTTTCAGCATCTAATGAAATGATCATATGGTTTTTTTCTTTCAGTTTATTTATATGGTGGATTACATTGATAGATTTGCATATGTTGAACCAGCCCTGCATCTCTGGGATAAAGCCTACTTGATCATAATGGATAATTTTTCTAGTGTGTTCTTGGATTCGGTTTGCCAGTATTTTATTGAGAATTTTTGCGTCGATATTCATGAGTGAGATAGGCCTGTAATTTTCTTTCTTGGTTGGGTCTTTGTGTGATTTTGGTATCAGGGTAACTGTAGCTTCATAAAAGGAATTTGGCAATGACTCTTCTGTTTCTATATTGTGAAATACATTAAGGAGTATAGGTATTAGCTCTTCTTGGAAGTTCTGGTAGAATTCTGCATTGAAACCATCTGGTCCTGGGCTTTTTTTTGGAAGGTAGATTTTTGATAACGGTTTCTAGTTCTTCGCGACTAACAGGTCTATTTAGATCGTTCACCTGGTTTTGGTTTAGCTTTGGTATGTGGCACTTATCTAAAAACATGTCCATTTCTTTTGCATTTTCTAGTTTTTGGCATACAGGCTTTTGTAGTAAGATCTAATGAGTCTCTGAATTTCCTCTGTGTCTGTGGTTATGTCCCCCTTTTCATTTCTGATCTTATTTATTTGCGTGTTCTCTCTCTGTCGTTTAATTAGTTTGGATAGGGGTTTGTCGATCTTGTTGATTTTCTCCAAGAACCAACTTTTTGTTTCATTGATTCTTTGGACTGTTTTCTCTGTTTCTATTTTGTTGATTTCTGCCCTCAGTTTGATTATTTCCAGTCTTCTACTTCTCCTGGGCGTGTCTGCTTCTTTTTTTTTTCTAAAGCTTTCAGGTGTGCTGTTAAGTCTCCGATGTATGCTTTCTCTGTTTTCTTTAAGTGGGCACTTAGTGCTATGAACTTTCCTCTTAGCACTGCTTTCATAGTGTCCCATAGGTTTGAGTATGTTGTCCCTTTATTTTCATTAAATTCAAGGAAGACTTTAATTTCTTTCTTGATTTCTTCCTTGACCCAGGTGTGGTTCAGTAGTTGACTGTTCAGTTTCCATGGGTTTTTCGGCTTTCTGGAGGTAGGATTGTTGTTGAATTCTAACTTTAATCCGTGGTGATCTGATAAGACACAGGTGGACACTGATATTTTTTTGTATCTGTGGAGGTTTCCTTTGTTTCCGAGTATGTGGTCAATTTTCGAGAAGGTTCCATGGGCTGCAGAGAAGAAGGTATATTCTTTCCTATTTGGGTGGAATGTTCTATAGATGTCTGTTAAGTCCATTTGCTTCATTACCTCCAGTAGTTCTCTTACTTCTCTATTAGGTTTCTGTCTGAATGACCTGTCCATTGCTGAGAGAGGTGTATTGAAGTCTCCTACTACTAGTGTGTGTGGTTTGATGTCTGCCTTGAGTTTTAGTAATATTTCTTTTACATAAGTGGGTGCTTTTATTTTAGGGGCATAAATATTCAGGATTGAGACGTCATCCTGACAAATTGTTCCTTTTATGAGTATAGAGTGTCCATCTCGATCTCTTCTGATTGATTTTAGTTTGAAGTCAGTTTTATTAGAAATTAATATGGCCACACCTGCTTTTTTCTTAGGACCATTTGCTTGAAAGACCTTTTCCCAACTCTTTACTCTGAGTAGATGCCTGTCTTTGTGGTTGAGATGTGTTTCTTGCAAACAGCAGAATTTTGGATCCTGTTTTCGTATCCAATCTCTTAGCCTGTGCCTTTTTATAGGTGAATTGAGACCATTAATATTAAGTGATACTAATGACCAGTGGTTGTTCATGCCAGATAATCTTGTTGTTTTTGGAAGTAGAATTTGTGTGTCTCCCTTCTTTGAGTTGTGCTAGTGAAGGGTCGCTAGATGCCTGAGTTATTGTAGGCAGTGTTGGCAATGCTGGATTCCTTGGGTTGCGGTTTTCCTTCTATTACTTTCTGTAGGGCTGGATTCGTGGCTACGTATTGTTTAAATTTGTTCTTATCCTGGAATGTCTTCATTTCTCCATTTATAGTGAACGAAAGCTTGGCTGGGTATAGTAGTCTGGGCTTGCATCCATGGTCTCTTACCTGGTCCTCAGTTTGTATTTTCTTCCTTGCCTTCATTTCAGTTTTCAATTCTTGAACTGTTTCCATTACCTGTTTTATCGTTTTTTTCTTGGTTTCCCAGGGTATTATGTACGTATTTACTCATTTCTTCAAATTTTTGGTTATACTTCTCATCCATTTCTATAAGGGCATTTTTCACATGTTGTTTAAGGGACTCTACTGCTTTCAAAAATTCAATTTTTTCCACTGCTTCTGTGTTAGGGTGTTGGAGACCTTCTGTTGTAAGATCATTGGGTTCTGGTGTTTTCATGTTGTTTTTCAGATTATTGGGTGAATTCTTTCCTTGGCGCCTGCCCATATCCTCCTATCGATGCTATCTAAGGGGTCTGTTAAAACTGGTCAGGTTTCCCTGCTGGCCAGGGGCTCCTCTTACAAAATGCCATTGCTCTGTTTCCTGGTTCCTGCCGGGGGCCAAGATCCCTCTCTCCCCTCAGAAGGGTCTTCAAGAATAGGACCTGGCTCCTCCTTTGCCAGGAACCTCCCCAACCGAAGGCCTACCTCTTTGGTTTAATTGTAGTGGGGCGATCTGTTCTCGGTGTTGCCTGTGGTCCCTGCAGCCTGCTTCTGCTGCTGGGACGGTTCCCGCCACCAGCAGCCTGTGTCCTCTGCTGCAGCTCTGGTCCCAGCCAGTTCCAGCCTGTCCCAGTCATTCCCTGCCGGCTGCTCTGGGCGTCCTCCGGCCGCCTTCCGCCGCCCTGTGGTGGGGCCGCCTTCCACCGCCTGGTGGTCCGGCCGCCTTCCGCCAGCCGGTCGGACATCAGTTTTTTAAAATGCTGTTTCCTTCTAGGACAACCAGACATCACAACTACAAGGCAGGTGCACATCAAAGCATAGTTTGATGACACAAATAAGAGTCAATAGTTTAAATAAAAAATAATGAAGTTGAGGCAAGAGGGAGGTGGTAGTTTATCTATGAAGTGTTATGAATATTATCAAATATATTGAATGAAGTTTTCAAAGAATTAACACAAAATTTTGAAAGACAAAATTTTCTTAATATTTATTTTTAAGTCAGTTTAAAGAAGTAAACAATAAATAATGTAAGGAAACAATATCTTCAAGGAAGTATAGATGTGTATGCATCTATAAATATACTTGTGCATTCATATTAGGGCTTTCCAGACAGAATATAGACAAGCCCATAATGTCCACACTTTTCAACATATATCTGGGTATAAATATGCATGTATTTGTATCACAGGTAGCAAGTCCTTAGCAAATCATAGCAGCTACTGTTACCATTTGAAAGGCTTAGAGAGAATAGTCTCTGTAAAGAAGATATGAATAGAAAAAAGTGGATAATACAGAAAATTAAGAATTTCTGAATCACATAAATCGTTATTACAAGCCAAGCACCATATTTACCCACTGTGAGCAGTCTCATGAAAGCTTGATTCATCTGAGCTCCATCCTCGCCTTCCTACCATCTTAGGGCAGTATTAAGTGTGTCTATTTATGAAGAAGTGCAGACTCTACAACATTACCAGACATCAATACTATATGTTTTATTATTCAAATCTCATGAATATGTCTTTGGCTTTTGGTTTCCCAGACTTCTCATAACATATGAATAGAATTCATGCAGTGAAACCTATGGCCAGGCATGGTTGCACACACCTTTCATCCCAACACTTAGGAGGCAGAGACAGATGAACTCTGTGAGTTCAAAGTCAACCTGGTCTACAAAGCAAGTACCAGGAAAACAAGGGTTGTTTCAAAAACCAAAAAAAACTAAGACCATAAACAAACAAATAAACAAAAACAAAAAAGGAAAAACTTAGAAGGCATGAAATTTTCAGAAATTAATATAGAAAGTAAGTCCCTGGAGACTGCATAGTTGTGTCTGCCCAATTCTGCTCTCCTCCCCAACCATGTGTTCAATATCAGTCTTTCCAAACTGTAGCCTTTGTGTTACGTGCTACATGAGAGAATAAGAAAGTCTCAAAAAGATATTTTGATCAAAATCTGCACTTATATCACTAACATCAGAAGATTCTGTTTACTTGTCAAGAAGACAAATATTGAAATTTCAAAGTATAAATGATTCCAACTTCATAGTACTTTGATCATCTTCTCCTCTATTAATGGAACAGTTTGAAGCTAAATCTAATAATGGTATTAGTCAGCTGTCAGTAGTTATGCATTTTGGATCACAGTCTTCTAACTCACTCTAGTGCTACTCAGAAACCTGGGTTAAGAATGACTATATATTACCTATTCGATAAAATGGTTGTACCCCCACAGAGAGACAGTTTACATTCGCATACATACACAAGTCATTTAAGCTTAGCATAATGTAAATGTGGGACAGATATTTTTAGCCCACATTGGGCACCATCTGCAACACTAGGGCCAGTCTTGTTGGGGTTTCCATCTTGCCTAGTTCTGACAGCCGGTACATGGAGCACCATTCTGTAACACATCTCTTATATTCTATTGGTGATAATTGTTCCTGTTTACTTAACTACATTTTCCATTTTATGAATTGCCCCAGTTTGTGTTTTCTCTATTGCTTCTATTTCTTATTTCAGGTATTTGACAATTTTATTAGTTTTCTTTATCTGCTTTAATTTTCTCTTTGTTTTATCATCTTCATTTAAGGTCTCTCATTTCTTCCAATTTTTACTTAGTTTTTCCTCAATTACTTCAAAAGATTATTCACTTATTCTTTAAAAACCTCCATCATCTGCATAAGTTGGCCTTAAGGCATTTTTCTTATACTTCAGATGTACTGGATTATTCAGGGTTTGGTATAGTGGGATAGCTGGAGTCTGGTTGTGTCATGTTGCCCTGGCTGTTCTTGATTGTGTTATTACACTGGAATCTAAACATCTGAGCTTGTGGTGATTATAGTTCTAGGTGTCAAGATCTTGGGTTTTCTCTATTGGATTGATATTTTGTTTCTAATTTTCCTCTCTTGTCTTCCAGATAGTGTGGAGTATTGTTAAGCAGATAGTCTCCATGTAAGTTGGGGCCTGGACTTCTATTGTCTGGTGTGATCTCTTACTGGGCAGGGATTCTCTGACTAAGTTGGTGGCAGTACTCTTCTATGGTCCTGTTAGGACTCTGATCCATCAAAAAGTATCTGCACTTGTTAGAGGCTGTTGTTCTGGTGGCCTGTATGACCTCTGTTTCAGCAGAAAGTATTTGTATGAGTTTGGGACTGGGATAATAAAAGAATGGCAGGAGGAGAAGGGAAAGAGATAGGGTAGATGGCCTATCTCATCTTCTACATGTTGTGTGGTTGGGCAGAGTATTGGTAGGAGGGAACCTAGAGAGTTTGGAAGATCTAGGAATAGGATACCTATTTGGATTCTTGGTGGGATACCTACCTTGTTTGTTAATAGGCACAAGTTATAGTTAGGCAGGGGGTTTCTGCTCAAGGAAATGGAGAGAGTAGCATGGTGTCTGTGGGCAGAATTTGTATCTGGTCTTCTGGCAGGCTTCTGTTGTTTTTGGGAGGGAACCTAGAGAGTGGAGAAAGTCTTTTGGTGGGTAACTTGCTCGGTCTTAGTGCTTTATATTTTTAAACTGAGTCTTACCTTAAGACCCAGCATTACAGCTATAGGAATTACAAAATGACTTAAAGGTGTTTGTCTGAAATTGAAAGTATCTACCATGGTTTCAAGTAGGAGCAGTCAAGATGTTACTTGCTTGGTGAATAGATGAGCACCCTACATACATTTATACAAGGTTGTATAACATAGCAATACAACAATGGGTTTTCAAATCATAAAACACATGGAAGAATTATCAATGGACATTTATAAATAAAATAAGTCTGTAAATATTAGGCAGGCATATAACAGTATATTAGAAAACATGCTGTTATAGATATAAGTGGAAGATAAGGGTTGTAAATATTAGACAGTATAAGACTCTCTAGAAAACATGCTTGTTATAGATATAAGTGGAAAATAAGGGTTGAAAAGTATGCCAGGAACAGAGGGATGATTAAGCATACAGAGGGTGGGAATTGCTGCAGTATGAGGCTGTTCAAGAGAACTATGTTCAATATAGGTCATTGTGAGATATTTTTACTTTTTTATGAATTGGGCCTATTGTAAAGCATAGTCTTTAATAAAAACTAATGTTTGGCTTATTGATAGTAATATATGAACCATGATATGGAATATTAAGATAAGACAACATTGTGGGATGAGGAGAAACAATATATTGGAACCTTCTGAGAAACTAAAATAACTTTTAAAATAAAGTCTCAAGTTAAGAGGAAATCAAAACGGCTAAAGTCATGCATGAGTATCACATTCCTGAAGATCAAAACACAGCTAGAGACCACATAGTCTTACACTTCACACCTGCTTTGTTGTTTTTAACAGGTAGGTGCAATAGTTGACCATGCTTGTTCTCATGTCTTCTCTTGGTTTCCCCTTAACATGGTTTGGGGACAAAGCATTACAAGTTTTGTGAGGAATCACTTATATTTTTGGAGAACAGATAAATGTATCATGTTGGTATCTAACTGTAGAGTCCTCCTTGTTCTTTTCTAATACTACAAATACACCAGAACCAAATCTAAGCAAGAGACATGAGGGTATTCCCTCATAGATTCATATATCTGAATGCTTGGTTTCTTCTGGATGAAACTGTTTGGAAAATATTAGGAGATTTAAAATCTCAGGGCATTTCCAGTAGGTTTTTTTTGTCTTGTGTTTGTGGATCAATATGTAAACTTGAAGTTACTATTCTGACACCATGCCTGCCTCATAGATTCCAACCCTCTGAAACCCTAAGATCTACATAAATACTTATCATTTTATAGGTTGTCTTGATCATGGTATCACAGCAAACAAAAAGTGACTAAGACAAGCACTTATTTGAGGACATTGTACTTCACAACAAAGTCAGTTGTCCTTCTCTAATCTCCAAGATTTGTTAAAATCACTGCCTTTGTTTATATGCTTTTATAAGCTGTCTGGTATCCAAAGTGTTAGGATATATAAAATAATCACTTGGCTCCTAAATGTGCATAAATCATGAACTGTTACATATTCCATTATATTAATATTTTAAAGTAAAAACTTTTCATACTCACATGTGTTACATGCATACTTCTTTTCTAAACAGAATATCTTTTAAAACTATTTCACTTAAATTAATACAGTGCACAAAAATGTTATGTAAGACTCTGGGCATTCATATGTCATGTTATACATGTAGAGACATTGCAAGAGATGAATGTTCCCAGAGTATTGAACTAAGGCTTGTGAATCAAGTGCCTTTACATACTTAGCCATCTTACTGTTCCCAGAATATTTATTTTTAGTAGATATTATTAATAGTTATTCAGAATATCCAGCCTGCATTTAATTTGAATTTTATTTATAGATTAATTTCCTGAGATCTGTCATTTCAAAATGATAAGTGGAATAGTTCTTCGTGTATTAATTTTAACTTCCATTTCCATTACAGCAGTTGTAAAGCTTCCTCTGTGAATTCCATGAATATTCTTAGCTCATAAATTCCTAGGCACATTATAATTCTATCTCTTCACTAAAGGGCATTATATGTCTCTTAGTTAAAATTACCAGTATACAAAAATTTTAGTAGTTAAACCAATAGATATCTTTGTACCCTCATTTATGACTTCTCATGGTTGTCTCCTGCCTCTTCTATATTTTTCAGTTAGATATGTTATAAATATTTAGTTCCACCTTTTTTCTTTGTAACATTTTCAGTCGTTTTCAGCCCTAAAATCATTTTCCAGGAAATATAATGTTCTAAATAGAAGAGCACTGCATTATTCCTTATCAGAATGATAATACCTGCACTGCTTTCCTATAAGCATGTGGTCTTTAGTGTGTTTTTTATAATAGTCAAGGTACTCTAGAGTAACAGACTTATATAATATATATGTTGTGTATATGCTACATATAGGATATTTATATAATATATGGAATATATAATATACATGGGATATTATGTATCTGTGTATATATATATATGGGATTTATCATAATGATAAGCGTGGTCCAACTTATCCAACAATGGTTGTCCATAAACAGAAGGTACATGATACGATAGTTCAGTTCACAAGGATAGATGTCTCATGTGGTTTTCAGTTTATTCCAGAATCCTAAAATTGTAGACCCTAATGTCAGTGGAAGAATGGACTTGCTCTTCAGAGTGAGAGCAAGTGTGAGGGAAGAGAGAAAGAGGGGGGCGGGGAGAAATGGCATGTGTCTTTGAAACCTCAAATCCCAACCCTACTGGCATACCTAATACTTCCCAGCAATAGATCTCCTAATACTTCCCAAAGAATTTTACCAACTGAGGACAGAATATTCAAACATATAAGCCTATGGGGGATATTTTCATTCAAATCACCACAGTTATCTACTATGTATCTTTCTCATCCTTTGGCTCCCTTATCTGTCACATCTTTTAGCGATCTGCTCTGTCACTGTGTTTAAAAGGATTCAACGATAAGAAAGTCCTCTGCCATTTCTACATTATTGGGAAACTATGCTATATTTTTAGGGGAATGGCTTATTTATTCAGCAGTAATTTTAATTACTATAAAATATTTTATACAAAATATTTACCTTTGGGGACAGATGTGATGCTCAACAGTTACAGCATACAATGCTCTCATGAAGCCCATGAATACAATGACCATCATGGCAGATAGTACATTGCCATGTATATATCTAGCTCTGGGGGCTCCAATGCCTCTGCATCCTAGAATACTATCCTTCATGTGTGTGTACTCCCATAGAAACTCAAAGAAATACACAAAATTAAAAAACAAGTCTTTACAAGTTGTTTAATAATAATGCTCTCATTAAAACATTTTGGAATTTGTAAGATATATTTTAATTCATTGTAATCGATTTTCATTGCTACTTTGTTTTACTAAAATTTGTGTGTTTTGTAACTATGATTATAGTTCAATGATAATTACCATTTCATCATCACCTTCATTTTATATTGAATTAAAAAAAAATTTGTATTCATGTTTTTTGTTGCCTTATATCTTGTAAAAGATGGGAATTCATTTTTTAATCAGAAAGATACCTGTGAAATAATTAAGGCCTAGACAGTAAAAAAAAAATAATTTATTTAGTTAATCTATTTAAGGTCCACTACTTGGGCCCAATATGGATGCTATTTAAATTATGAAGCATATTTTATTTATATTTCCAAATTAATTAGCATTCACCTGTTGATATTTTTGTTAATACTGATATTTTTCTAAGCAGGTTATCTTTCTTTTTTAATTTGTTCAATAGTTCATTTGCATTCTCCATTAACCTCCTTTCTATCATTATTGTTGCAGCAGTTTCTACTTGTCTGTCAATTAAATACCTCATATTTTTTTAAAACAGTGTTTTTAATGAGGAAGTAGAACAGTTACAGTTCTTACAAATGCATGTATTCACTGTCTCTTAAAACGACACTTAATATTTAGTTCAAACATTCTATTCTTAGATTTTTCCTAAGTAAGATCATAGCATATATCCATACAAATGTTTGTAAAAGTTTTTGTCTTACAATCCAAATGTCATTCAGCTGAAAAATATATAAACAAAGCATAATTGATTCTCACAGTAGAATATGATTTGTCAGGAAAATGGTGAAAATAATCAAAAAGTGGGCATGGCAGCCTACTCCTGTGATGCAAATACTCTGGAGGCAGGGCCTGGGGTTCAAGACCACCATAGTGGAACAGTGAGTTTTGAGAAGGCTAGGCTCATGAATCCTGTTTCAAACAATAACAGTAACAGAATGATGTGGATACATCTTACAGTCTTTAGGCATACCAACAGAACCTAAACATTGAGATGTGTATCTCTATATAGTGTTTCCATAGAATTTTAGAAACTATCACTAATGTATATTGAAAGAACATATCTGGGATTGTTTAGGATTAATTTTGGAGTGATTGATGGGAGACAGTTTTACGCATATTCAAAAGTGACAAAACTGTAATCTCCCTTCTTTCTGAACAATTCATTCACACATTTGATTGCCTAATTCTACTTAGTAGTCTTTTCTAAATCAATATAGGTTTCAATAAATAGTCATATTTTATTATAATTAGTTCAAAAATTACTGCATTGCCTTTTAACATCAATGTTGTTGCCAGAGATCCCAATATTAATAATGTTCTCACTCCTTTCTTGATGATCCATTGTTCTTTATTGACTGTCATTATCTGCTATAGGTATATAAGTCAGTGTTTTGTTCCTGAGATAAAACTCTGAAACAAAAGTTAAAATTCTTTACAACTTAATAAATTTATATGAATTAGAATTGACATTTTAAATGGAAGTATCAAAAAGTATCACCTTAAATTTTATGCTTTGTCTCAAATACATTTTGAAACTTAAAATTTATTTTAATTTCTTCATCACAAAAATCCCACCAAAATTTTACAACAGAATTGGAAATATAAAAACAATTAGCTTTAGACTCTATTTTACAACCTGTATCTATTACCTGAATTTTATTAATTCATTTATTTTATCTTCATTTTTAATTATAAAAATAATATGACTTCATCATACATTATGGGAAATGTGGGATATAGCTCAGTTACTTATAATAATGTAACCTTTTAATGTGCTTATCTAATGATTTTTCAACACAGAGAGTAGGACTACTTACTATATAGTTTTGAGTGTATACTAACAGTCTAAGATATTTATCACACATCTATTATAATGGACTCAGATAACCTCATCCACAAACATCTTAGAGGATCAAAGTTACATATCAATCCTAAATTGCTGTAGGTGAATGAATAGTTGTTTACATTTTTAAGGGCAACTAGGTATGGAATTTTCAACTCTCAGTCTTAGGGTAGCTGTGAATGGTGGTAACTCCATGAAACATGCCCAAAAGAGGAGGCTAAGAAAAGCATTAGTTACTTCTTTCAATCATAGTATATACCAAAGAATTGTAATGGAATAAGTACTCAAGACAGAAAACTTTCCTTAATTATACAATACCCTACAAATCCTTCCATTGTATCAAAACATTCAAATCAAACTTACCTCAGATTATATAACTCCATTAACTTTTACATTATTGGTAGGGCATAAACGTATATACAGATATAACATTACTTGACAGCACACTTTTATCGTTTTGTTTTAAAAACATATTTCTTTATATGTGTGCGTGTGTGTGTGTGAGTGTGTGTGTATATGTGTGTGTGTGTGTTTGTATTTGTGCTTGTGTGTGTACTTGTGGTACTAGAGGTTTAAGCCTAACTCATGCTCTTACACGTAGTAAGCATACATTTTATTCCTGATATACATCGTCCGTTTCTTAACTGAGTTTAGTGTGTCCTAAAAGATTTGTAGAATGACTTAAATATGCTGATTTTTAATTGAGTATTAGTCTTCACTTTAAAATATATTCATATTAGTAAAAAGAATAGGTTAAATAACATTAGAAGATTTAAAGAACTCAGTGCACATTAGAAAAATATATCTAGGTTATTTGGGTCTATTTGTAAGACCCAAATTTTACTTTCCACACCAAGGCTATATTGGAATGTTAATTGTAGTCTCAGTGAAAGTATGCCCACGTCATCCTAAAATATATATCAGAGACTAGACCTCAATATGTACTTTCAACTTTTTATCACTTAAATCAGAACCTATTGCAAAAATTTTATGTTTGCTAACTTTAAATTACTAAACAACTTTATAATAAAACAAAACCTGTTTATGTATTTAAATCCAGCACAAGATCCTTATTTCTTATTTGGTGTATTACCTAGAAATTTAGCTTTATGTTGTCCTTGTCAATGACAATTATTCTACTATGCTTTTGAAGCTGTGGTTTTGTTTGTGTGTTTTTCCCTGGAATCAACACTTACTTTGTAAAAGCGGTGGTTAGATGGCCCTGTTTCGGACCTGGTACTTGAGATTCTAAATGCTTAACTCAAATTTCTTTCCTAAACAAATATCTCTCCAGGACATAAGACTCAGAATTTCTTGATAATAATGTCATCTCATTCTAATGCCAGCATAGCCATGATCCTCTAAAAAGAAAAATTCAAGGTTACTGACTACACTGTGTTCAGGGTGGGTATAAGCATTGCAGAAACAAGAGGAAGAGAGTATTAGAGTGTGTACCAAAACTGTACAGGGGTGCTCCTGGACGCTGAAGGAACTGAGCAGTGCAGAACTGGGTGCACTGAGGCATGAGGCCTGGGGAAAATGTTTCCTTCTTGAGCCTTACTGAACTTGTTTGTTCTTAAACAACCATCATTAGGCCTAAAATAAATAATATTGTTGCCTCTTCAAATTCTATATTATTTTCTTCATTATATTTGTAAATAGATGTAAACAGTTTGGATAACCTATATGACCTTTAAAAATATATATATAATGATCCTTTTTTCTTTTATAAGTTATAAAAATGTATGACAACAATATAAGTCAATATTTAATAAAAATAAAACTGGATGAAACTTTGATAAAATATGAAAGGAGAAATGAAGCAAAGTTTTCCATATCAATATTGTGCAGAGGAAGTTTCAAAGAAGGTAAAGAAAGTAGACAGAACACACAGAGAACCTCTGTTCCCCTTTATACTGAGTATTAAAATGTGCATCTGTTACTTTTGCTAGAAATAACAAATATCACACCAATAACAGTGTTAGACATTAACATAGTCACATATCCCAATAATACAATAAAATCATAAGCTAATTGCTATTATTAATTATTAATATCTACTTTCATAAAATACTCTGAATGGTTAATTTGTGTTTGAATGATAAATGCTGTACAAGACTGATTTCTGTAGGATAATAAAATTCACACACCCCAAACATAAAAATTAGACAAGGGAATGGCTGGTCAAGGCTCAGGGTTCATTCATGCATCTCCAATACATTTGCATGTTACCGTCTCCAAGTTTCAGAGAACACTATGAAAGAGGAAGAAGAAAGGAGACCAAGAAGAGAGGCAGGATGGCTCTGAAATGCTAATAGGCATGATATGACCATGAGGCTCATTAAATCACAACAGTTAGGATTGCCTGCATAGAGTTAGCATACGTCTTAGCCAATAGAAGACCCAGTAATATAGATAAATAAGAGCCAAGAGAGAAGAGCTTATTATCAGAAAGTGAAATTAAAATAGTGATGGATAGCTAGGCTGTTTCTTATTGCTGGCATTGTGAAAAGAGCAGCAATGAATATTGATGACCAATCATCTCTGAACCAGGATATGGAGAATTTATATAAGTATAACAAGAAATGATGTGGCTGGATCCATTTGATAAATCAATTTCTTGCATTGAGGGTCCTTCACACTGATTTCGAGAGTGGCTACACCAGTTTGATATGTAGACAATGAAAATATGGTATATATACACTATGGGATATTCTTTTTTTTTATTGAGAAAAGGAGAAAAAAAAAACAAGTTTCCACCTCCTCCCAGCCTCCCATTTCCCTCCCCCTCCTCCCCCCCTACGCCCCCTCCTCCCACCCTTCTCCCCCTCCCCCCACTCCTTTCCCCCTCCTTCTCCAGTCCAAAGAGCAGTCAGGGTTTTCTGCCCTGTGGTAAGACCTAGGACCTCCCACCTCCGTCCATATCTAGGAAGGTGAACATCCAAACTGGCTGGGCTCCCACAAAGCCATCACATTACGTAGGATCAAACCCCCGTGCCATTGTCCTTTGCGTCTCATCAGCCCGCATAGTTCGCCATGTTCAGAGAGTCCAGTTTTATCCCATGCTTTTTCAGTCACAGTCCAGCTGGTCTTGGTGAGCTCTCAATAGATCAGCTCCACTGTCTCAGTGGGTGGGTGCATCCCTCGTGGTCCCGACTTCTTTGCTCATGTTCTCCCTCCTTCTGCTCCTCATTGGGATAGTCAGGCGCGTGGCTGGCCTTGATCGTATGGGATATTCTTATCTGTAAAGAAAATATTAAGCAATGAAATTTTCAGGTAACTAGTACATTTCCCAACCCTCATTAGAAAAAATCTTGTTTTTATATTAAATGATAATTAATGCAGGGATACACAAATGCTTAATAAGGAGAAAATACAATGACTATCAAGTGATGAAGTATAAATGGAACATCTGTATAACATCCCTGCTGCCAAGCCTCACTGACCATCATAGAGGAGGAAGAGGAAACACTGTTAGAGTCAGATGGTGTAGAGTTCTCTGCATATTATGGCTCCATTCACACATGAACTCCAAGTGGCTATGACTATAAGCACAAAACATGTGCTCTCCTCAGCTGCAGCAGTCTGCAGAGGGAACCCTACACCTCCTCTGGGAAACACAGTAGAGCTGGCCTTGGTGGTGGAGGTGTGAGAAGAAACAAGAACAGGAAAACAGGCCTCTCTTCTTACTGCTTACTACATAGAGTAAGCTAGCTGGGGCAGTGCTGGAGAGCTCACCTTGGTCTTGAGGACGAGGAAGAACTGGCCAGGTAGCAACCTAGCTACCACTTAAACCCAAAACCAGGGCTCGGAATTGTCCCTTCCCATCATCCACTCAATCTATGATTTGCTGATGCACGCGAAGGGATCAACCCTGCAGACCCAAAAGTACAGGATCTCTACAACACAGGACAACAACAGGATATCCATCCAAAAGGAGTCCCAGTGAGAACCAAGGGTCCATGATGTAGACCATACTGGAGGCCTTGAGCCAGAACATGACTCATTGCAATGAACACTTGCAAGTGATGATATATGGACCCAAGGGTATACTATGTCACTCACTGTGTCAAGCCACAGCTTCCATGGTGAGATTTTTTTCTTTTTTCCATTCTTTTCAATTTTATTATTTTATTAATTTTGAAACATTATGGATGTGGGGGTTTGCAAGGTAGAGAGCAGATGGGAAGGAATGGAGAGATGAGTGGGATCCAGATGCATGATGTGAAATTCGCAAGGAATCAATAAAAAAATGAAGCAAAAGACACAGAGGAGCACTACTTGCTGACTTTCTCTTCTTGGCCTTGTTCTGCTTGCCTTCCAATATTGCTCAGGCTCACCACCCAGGGAAGGTTGGCACTGGTCCCTGGTGTTCTGGGCCTCTGCACATCAATCGTTAATCAAGGAAATGCCCTACAAGCCATCTGGATAGAGCCCTTTACTTAATTGTGGTTCTTTTTGCCACATCATTCTTATGTAAAACTGACAAAAAACAAAACAAATACAGGACACATGTACACAATATGTCTATTCAGATGTGGGAAAAATGAAATTTATAAAAATTTCAAGTAAATGGGTGGAACTTAAAATATACTGAATGTGGTAATCCACACTCAGAAAAATATTTCATCTTTCGTCTTATTGTGCCATGAATCCAAATCATTAGATGTCTACATATAGCCTGGAACAACCACAAAAACCAACGAAGTATAAAGGGATATATGCGGAGGAGAATATAGGAGGGATGGGATTAAATAATACTACGTATATTTTGAAAAAGTCATATGAAAACACATTATTTTATTTTATTTAAAATACACAAGCACACATTTACCATTACCAAGTAATGAGGGAACTAATTCACAACTAGACATCTCTTGCCACCACATGGAACTGGATCATATCTAATCAAGTCATGCTAAAGCAGTCCCTGTTGCTGAAAATAACACCTAAAAAATTTAGTGAACACAGAGAAGTCAAGTTGGTGAGTACATAAAGACTTCACTTCTACTGACTAGTATTAAATAATGATAATAGAAAGTATTTTGCAGGCCTGCAGAGGAGAAAGCAACCAAACCAGCTGCAAACCCTCAACCTACGATGGTGAACTGTGTGCAAGACACACCAGTGCAATAGTTGCACCAAAATTGTGAGAGTATTCAATCAAATTCTGGTTTGATTTAAGGCCCACTCCATGGAATAAAACCCATACCTGACACTAGGTAGATGTTCAAGAAATTAAGACTAGATAGGCCATTGTCCTAGGGAAAAAAAATAATACTACTGTACAGCTAAAGAATCACAACAAAATGTCACTTAAGACTTTCTGTTGTACTCATAGATCAGTATCCTGTTCAGCCAGTATCAGAGAAGCTTCATCCTGTAGTACAAGGATATCAATGCAGAGACCAGGAACTAGACAATGAGAGACAGTGAGAGATATTGGAACACTCAGTCCTAGATGGGATATCTCCGTCAAATCCCTAACTTCAGGGCTCAGGTAGTTCTGCAGAAGAGGAGGAAGAATTATAAGAGTCAGTGTGAATAAAAAATACCAAATAAACAAGGTCTTTTAGACACAAAAGGACTGATGCACTTAAGAACTCTGGGAGACTCTTGCCAGAAGGGATCCCAGCCCTTAGAGGGGAAGTGGACACATGACCCTATCCCTAACACCAGAGGCTATCTCCAAGGGACAACTGCTTTCAAAGAAAAAGAAACTTTTCTCCAACCTATTTTTACTAGGCATACAAACCACACTTTAAAGGGAGGCCCCTTGCCAAGAAGTAGATAACTAATACAAAATCATTGTAGTGGTAGTTATGAACATTTTTATCTTATAATGCTTTTTATGAACAACTGTTTTTTTACTGACATGTTGTTTTGCTTATATAGGTGAAATTTCTTGTCTAGTTTTTTATGGGTGTTCTATGATGGGAATGTTTGTGTCTTAGAATATATATGTACTTTATGAGCTATTTCTTTGGTCTACAGCCAACACTTTGTTTCATATTTTATTTTATTTTTAGACTCTTTTTTGTTTTCTAATAAGAGTGAGAAAGAAAAGGTGTGGATTTGGGAAGGTAGGGAAGTAGGGAGGATTTGAGTGGAGGCGAAGAAGTGGAAACTATAATCAGAATTTATTATATTAAAGAAACTATTTTCAATTTAAAAACTTAAATAAATAACACATATTAAACATTAAAAAACACAAGGAATGAAAATAGGCCATGGATATGAAAGAGAGCAGGGAAGGTTATATGTCAGTGCTTTGGGGTAAAAGAGAAAAAGGAAGAAAGAAATGTCATAATAATAATCTAATCTCAAAAATCACAGAAAAAGAGTGAAAGAAAGTCTCAGGTTGATGTGGAAAGATGAAGCCCATAAGGCCTGGAACAGTGCCATCTAAGAAGACCAGGTTCCAACAACTTATACTAAATTTTAGCTAGATTTTTATTAATCAGTTTTTGTCAAATGTGTCTTTGTGGTTAACAAAAATTCCTCTGCGGTTCATCATGTTGACCCAAGGTTAGATGGTGAGAGCTGTGGCTCTGTTCCAATTGGAACTGATGGAGGCTTCTGTGGATGCTGTGTTTCTGGTCTGCAGGGGATCCAAAGGTCTGAAGGAGAACTGTTTGCTTTCCCACACCATAGCTCACAGATCTTCTGCCACAATGTAAAATGAGCTGTGTAACATTGTAATGTTGATTGATATCATGGGATTTCGGAACTGGGACTGCTGTGTCTCAGTTACATGATAGCAAATTATAGAAGATGTATTCCCTTTCTCCTTCCACATTCTTGCCTTGCTGAAATGCTATTCACGCATCCCCTCCCTTCCTTCCTTCCTTCCTTCCTTCTTTCCTTCCTTCCTTCCTTCCTTCCTTTCTCTATTTCTTTGTTATATAATCCATTGTGGAATTTTTCCACACTTTGAATCTGATAGATGCGGCAACACTGTATCTAGTGCAATTAATTTAGGCTTACAAATTTCACGAATATATCTAATTTCAAACAATGGCAGTAGTGGATAAAGGCTTTGTTCCTTTTAACTTAATGGAAGTGTTTTGTTTAAAAGAAATTAAATGTTGTGGGTTTCTAAAAATATATACTTTTCCTAATGGTTGTTTTCATCTTCAATTACTTTTTCTATGCAACATTTATTACTTTTTTCTTGAAATACATTTTTCTAGCTTTTACGGAAATAGTTTAGCAAATATGCTTGGAATTCTCTTTCTTAATTAAACGGACTGTAATCTAAATCAATGACTTACTGTATGTATCTTATGGTCCATTTCAGCAAGGTGAGCAGATCTTTCCTGTCTCATTGTCATCTTTAGAACCTCATAACTGCCATGCACTCTTACTGTATCTGCTCATCTCTGCAGTAGGAAATAAATCTCCTTCTGCCCAGCCTTTCTTATTGGTTTCCAGCTCTGACTAGTAGGAAAAGCAAAGACAATTTCATATTCTGCTTTCTAAATGTGAAATTGAAGCAAATTAATTTAGGAATTTTGATTTGAAATATTCATAAGCCTAACTACAATCAGTAATTTTATTTGATTACTTTTATTTACTTTGCAAAAATGTAGTAAATCAGATGATCAACTTTGTGTTTTATAGTAATTAACCCTTGATGATACAGCAGTGCCACATTGAGATCAAACTTTTAGAATAGAAAGGAAGCCATGTACAAAGAAGAGAATTGTTCTCCTAAGTGAAGTAAGCATGGCCAAAAAGAGACAAATTCTATGTAATCTTCCTTATGTGTGGATCCTATAAAAGGTGTTCTCATAGTAGAGAGAAACATGGCAACCAGAGACTGAAAGCCTTGGGATTGAGGGCTTAGAAACAGGTTGATCTGATGGTAGAAAATTCTAGTTGGACATGGTGAATAATAATAAGATACCTTTTGTACAGCTTGACTATATTTTGTAAATATTATTATTGAGACATGCTAAGTGGATATAGAAGGTTCTTATCACAAACATGGTACTCATGTGAGATGATACATCTGTCAATCAGTTAGATTTAGTCATTCTATACAAACAGTTTTGTTCATCAATTTAGAAACAAAAAAGGTAAATTTGGTAGGACCTGCTGGAATCTCAGTCTTTCGGTGCTAGGGTCAGGGAAATCATGAATTCAAGAGCAGTTGTGGCTACATTGTGAACTTTAGCTAGCCTGAGATACTTGAGACATTGTCTAAAAATAATAAAATATAATAAAAATAATTGGAAAATTAAAATAAAAGTTTTTTTAAAATGAGGACATGTGTATAATTGAAAGTCTCTTCATGGAAAAATTGCAACCCCCTCATTTTTAGTGTGAAGTTAGTGTACAAATACCTAGTCTTTTCTAAGCATGAATATGCAATATGTGAAAATACTGGTGATATTTGATTTTTATTCTATATTTAATCATCTAGTATATGTGTTATCATTTATTAATAAGAGTTTACTTATCTGTGTCCACATTTACAAAATGTAGTATATATAAAATTGTTTTCTACATTTTAAAGAAGATTACATTCTAAAGATAAAGTTAGAGACTAGAGATCACTGACATGAGTTATAACATATGCTAAGTAGGTTATTTACAGCGGTTTTTAGACAAATGCAAGAAAATTTCAATATGGATTTGTATGGCACTACATGGTTCCTTTATACTACATCCTTTAAAGGAAAGATTCCTGTGGTGGTTTACACAAGAATAGCTCCATAAGCTCATATATTTGGCTGTGTTGGTACCAGGGAGTGGACACTTTGTTGGATTAGAAGGATTAGGAGATGTGGCCTTTTCAGAGGAAGGATATCACTAGGGATGGATGGACTTTGTAGTTTCAAAAGCCCATGCTAGACAGTTTCTCTCTCTTCTTGTGGATTATAGCAAAGTTCTCAGCAAGTGTTCCTGCCTGCCACCATGCTCCCTGCAATGATTACATTGGATTAAGCCTTTGAAATTGTATGCAAGCCCCCAGTTGAATGCCTTATTTTATGAGTTGCCTTCATTATGATGTCTCTTCACAGCACTGTGAAAGTGACTAAGATAAATCTCTAAAAAATATAAAAAAATATTATATAGCAATAAGGGTTTCACAATTCTTGACCATTGCAAAAAATGAGAAACACACATAAACATAACATTACAATAGCTCTCCTCACCAGCAATATTTCCTAACACCATGGTTATACTTTATTATGTGGTTGTTGTAACTTCATAAGGAATTGAAATACTGATATTTAACTACAAAATGTTGAGATTGTTGTAGGAGACTGTCTATATTTGTTCTCCATCTTTGTTTTTAGTAGTTTGTTCTCTCTCTCTTACATGAACACAGCCAATTCCTACTCAGGTTTTCATTTGTGTGTTTTATTTAACCTTTCCTCAGAGTCTCTCTATTCTCATTATCTTTTGTTAGGCAATATCTACTCAAACATCAAGAGTCAGAGAAAGCAATGTCCCTTTTGAAGCTTCTGTGATCCACCATCTTTGCAAAGTTGCCTTCTTTGAAACAGTGAAACACGGAACAATGGATGGATGTCTGTTGGTTACCAATACTGCTGGAAGATGACACTTAAAATTCATCTTAAGACATGAAACAAGTGTATGAGGTATAGTTAATCCCCTTCATCCATAGGAAATGTGAGTTTAGAGTGTTGCTCACTCAGTGATACTGAGATAGTCTGAAGGTCACCTCACACAATATTTAGTAAGTCTCTATTAAAGGTGTTGATGCGAGTTTTATTGCATCTCCTTCCCACTCAAAATCCCTGACTCCTGTGTCTGCAGTGCCCATATAATTTTTCATGCATATCATGTCAGTTTTAATAGGGAAAGTACAGATGGCACATTTAGTATTTAAACCCAGTGTATACTAATTATACTCATAACAGCCATGAATGAACTTGCATGTATGGTTACTTTGCATATTTGCACAATCTCTGATAATATCCTAGATGTGGGAGAACATTTGGAGTTGCGATAAGACATTTTACCTAGATGGCAGGAAAAAAAAAACAAAAGATCTTATTTAATCACAATCATCCTATTTGGATACCACAATATAAACTGAAATAAGAAGTACAAAAACAAATAAATAAAAGAAAAAGAAACTAATATAAACACCATATCAAAAACGTTCCAATGGCAAAGGAGCAAATACATAAAAAGAAAAGTGGGCATCTGGAACTGGAAAAATATTTACACAACTTTTATGATTAAATTTAAAAACATATTATAAAGATTGTCCAATGTAAGAAAAATAAAAATGAAACATAATCTAAATATAATTAAAAGTGACAGGTGACATTTTTTTCAAAGGAAACACTAGTTTGAAGATGACCAATGGCTCATGAAAAGGTATTTGATGCTACAGGTTTCACACATGAACATCAGAAGCAGGTACCGCCTCACATTTATTATCATAGTTAGTACCAGTATGTCATGCAGTAATTGTTAGAAAAATCTGGGGGAGGTGAGGAGAAATCTTATGCACTGTTTGTAGAAATATTAAGTCACTTATGGGAAACAGTATGGAAGGTTCTAACCACCAAACATAGAGTTGTAGGAATCAGAAATTCCCACATCCATACATGCAGAAGGAATGATACAACATAACCCCAAATCAACTGTAATCTCTTTTGCCCAGTGTTAGTCATAGGTAGTCAGTATGTGGACATGAGCTCAGAACCCTTAACTGAATCAGTGAGGAAAGAGAAAATTGTATGCACATAATGTCATTCTTCTTTCAAAAAGCATGACATGTTGTCACTTGTGGCAACTATAACTGATATGTAGGATATTATACTAGTTTAAATAAAGGATGAATAGAAGCACATAAAACATGATCTCAATAATATTTTTAGTCTAAGAATAAGGCTGAGATAGAGGGAGCAGATTGGGGGATGGGGCTGATATGTCAGTCAAAAGGCAGAAAGGCGACCACTACTGTACAAGAATGCTACTATTGAAACAAACAAATCAATTTGTGTATTACAAAATTATTAAATGAGTAGATTTTAAACCATAAAGTAATGTTGGTGTGGCAACAGGTTTGCTTATTAGCTAGAATAATCTATTCTACAATGAAGTCATGCATCAAATAATATTCATTGCTCCATAAATATGCACAGACATTTTTTAGTTAAAATAAGTAAAAATTTACACACACACATTCCTCACACACACCACACAAATGAATTAGAAATCATCCAAAATATGGAACAAATTATTTAAGTCTAGCAATAAATATTGGATGCAGGTACATTTCTCCTGGTTTCCATGAGGAAAACTGGAGCAGTTCTGCTGTCCAGAGGTAGATGAGATATAGCTGCAAGAGGCCTGCCAGCACTGGGGCACCACTTGAACATGTGAGAGGTTGTGATAAAGCTAACATGGAAGAACATTTGGCAGACTGTTGTTGGGAAATAACCAAGAGGCATTCTTTGCTTAGGTCAGGCACACAACCTCTCAGAAGAGGTCAGTGTAGATGTTAAATCCTAGGTGCCTCTCTCTCTCTGGTCTCTCTGTCTGTCTCTCTGTCTTTGTCTCTACCTCTTTCTCTGTCTCTCTGTCTCTCTCTGTCTCTCTATGTCCCTCTGTCTCTGTCTCTCTGTCTCTCTGTCTCTGTCTCTGTATCTGTCTCTCTCTCTCTCTCTCTCTCTCTCTCTCACACACACACACACACACACACACACACACACACACACAGTGTTCTGTACAAGAGCTCTACCAGGGTGCCAGCAACTATCCTGGCCCTAAAGTCACACAAGTATAAGATATGTGTGGGCTGCACAGAGGATAAGAAGATCATGAGACTGTTCCATGCATGACATTGATCTAACTATATGTCCTCAGCACAGTTACCTCCAAACCCTGTGTGACCCCAGAAATAAATCATTCTATGGTTTGTGAAGAGGAAGATGGAAGGTGCAAATTGTTAGGATGAGAAAATGAAACATCCCAAGGAGTTCACAAACCAGGCTTGCTGCTTTTTCCATGCACTATCTTCACTCTTACCTTAATTCATATTTATCTCATCACAAATTGGACAGCTAATACATCCCCAGTTCTTTTCTACCACATTCTGAATTTTATTCTTATTATTTCAGCATCAAACTGGAACAAAAAATCTTCCCAGTTTGTGGATAAAACAGGCTTTGAAATTATTGGAAGTAGAAATCTTATTTTGGATGATTTAAAGAAATTTTGAGTACCAGTCTTGATACTTCCAATGTGCATCCAATGTGCCTTTGTTTCCCCTGCTAAATGAAGCCAGAAATCTGTTTCTGCTACTATTAAAACATTCTCATAGCAATACAATTATAAGAAATATTATAATGTCTTACAAAACACATAATTTTGGGGGATGGAGAGATGGCTCAGAGTTTAAGTGCACTGACTGCTCTTCCAGAGGTCCTGAGTTCAATTCCCAGCAACCACAAGATGGCTCATAACTGTCTTTAATAAGGTCTGGTGTCCTCTTCTGGCATGGAGAACGAAGGTGTACATATATACAGGAAGAACATTGTGTTCATAATAAATAAATCTTAAAACAAACACACTAAAGAAATTTACTAAAGAGAATTTTACTAAAGAGATTTCTAAGCCCTGTATTAAGTAATAAAGTAAGTTAGTATACTGCTTTGCTGATGTGGCTTTAATAACTGTGGAGTCTTTGCTGATATGGCCATAATAATTGTAGAGTCTTTTTTGATGAATGCTTACAATTTCCACTAATTCCTATGATTGCAATTAATTCCCAATGTCATCATTTTGAGGGTATGGTCTAGAAAACTAATTGGTGTATAGGTAGTAGAGCACATTATTAGTAGCCTCATTAAAGATCACAAAACAACACCTGTATTTTGATGGGTTATACTTTTCTGTAGTGGTCTCTGTCTTTTTCAAAGTTACCTTGATGAAGGGTGAAGATTATAGTTATCTGTGGGTATAAGGACAAATGTCTATAGAGTATTGTTAGGGATTATGCTGGTTAATTTATTAGTGGTTTCAGATTCTCCCCAAGATAACTAACTCTTGGCATATTGCTAAGCTTACAGTATGGGGCATGATTTCCCTCTTGTTGAGTGGATATTAAATCCAATGAGACAGCTGTTGGTTACTACAAAGGTATGTGTTTCACTATCGCACCCGTAGGGTTATTGTATCATGATGCTCGTTTATGTGGGCCTAAGGATTCTTTAGGTGAATAGTATTGATCACTAAATATTTGGAAGCTTGCATAGTACTGGCTTGTACCAGGAAAGCTAGTCCCCAGGAGGTGGACATTCAGGTCAGGACTACCATGGTGGTCACTGACCCCTACTTATGAAGTGCTTGGTGTCTTTAACAAGAGCAATTTACCTTATACATCTGAGATTAGTCAAGGGGGAAACAATAATATATATGTTTGGGGAATTCTTGGACAGTTGTAGCCAATAACTTAAAAGATTTTTATGTTCAGAATTGGGTTTTTTGTTAGGCTATTTTTGTAGAACTCATTTGGTCTTAGTTAGTTATGGCTTCCATTGCTGTGTTGAAACACCAGCAATGGTTGATCAAATGTTGATCAATGTTGATCAAAGCAACATGAGAAGGAAAGAGTTTATTTGGTTTAGGCTGCCTCATTAGTCTTCATCATCAAAAGAAGTCAGGAAAAGGGCAAGAACCTGGAGATCAGAGCTCATGCAGAGGACATAGAGAGGTGCTGCTTACTGACTTGTTCCTCATGGCTTGCTGAACCTGTTTTTATGGAATTCAGGACCACCAGCTCATGGATAACAACACCTACAATGGGCCCCCATCAATCAATAATTAATAATGCTTTATAGCTGGGTTTTATGAAGGTGTTTTCTCAATTGATGTTCTCTCATTTCAAATAACTCATGATAAAACTAGCCAGTACACCAGTCCCAATTGATACATCTACAAAACACTGTGTACTTAGGGCTCAGGAAAAATTGCAATAGAGGAGACAGAAAGATTTTAGGAGCCAGATGATCAGGCAATCAAATGTAGAATTTTATCTCCTAGTAATATCAGAAGCTATTCGCATAAAATCTTACCAATATGACCGCATAAATGTATACTGAACAAGAATAAAACTAGTGAACATGTCAAAGTTGAAGGAAAATTTTTAGAGGTCTCAACATAGGCAATTTAGAAATAAGAGAGGGAGAAATGGTGTGACTCAGGGAAATTCACACTAATTGATTCTCTATTTCCAAATGGTCATTCATGCATATATACATACAAGTATCATTAGATATGGACAGGAATGCCTGTATTTAGGAACATATGTTCACACAAATAATAGTGAAAAAAGAGGTCATCAATCTGAATGACAGCAGGGAGGGATATAATGGGAGCCTTGAAGAGAAGAAATTCAATGAGCAACTATTGTAATTATATTATAACCTCAAAAATGAAGTTAAAAACAAAACAAAAGACACAATGGTTTTTCCCTCACATGAGAACATGGTGATAGACTCATTGGAAAGCTGTTGGAGAACCTCCTGAGACATTGGATCTCAAGGTGACTGAATGGTTTATCACTGCTCTAGGGATGTGAAAAGTAAAATTCTGGTGTCTGGGTTATTCTATTTATGAAATTTTAATACAGCAACTTTGGTGGCTACTGTTATGTAGACATTCACCAGATGTTATCTAAGGGTTGATTTAGTGATTTATCTCTATGAAGTAGCAAAGGACCTAGGACTCTGGGCATCATTCTGCTTCTTTTCTTACTTTCAGTCTGTTGGGAAGCTTCAACCTTCTTACCTTCTTCTATGCAATATGATTAATGCTTCTTGGTGACTGGACTGTAACTGTACGGAAGTTCCATTCATGGGAGAAATTAGAAAATGTAACTTTTGTTATGACACAGGGTATGAGGACATTAGACACCTGAACTCATGGTTTGATAATCAGTGAGAAATAGTCATGCACTTTAGAAAGTTAAATAAAATTAAATTTGAATATTTTATGTATTTCTCGTCTTTGCAGACTTAAATGCTCATTTCAAAGGGTAAACAAGGTCACAAAGTCAGAAAAGAAAGAAATTGTCTAAAATCTTCGTTTACTTGGCATTTCTACCACATAGCGTCCACACATAAAAATGATGACTTCACCTTACATCCATTTCAAAATGATTCCTCTTATCCTAGGAATTATAATTTGAATAATTACATCTTCATAATACTAGTTTGAAATTTAATCATAACCTTCAAGTTTGATAGAAATTGCTAGGATTTAATCGATCATATTTGGATAGCTTATGGTGATGTGCCAAATTACGTGTAATGATTTGGGAGCTATAAGGTAACTCATGAGAAAAAGTAAGTTAGAATAATTTTGGCTGAAGTTTTTTTCTACATGACACAGAGACTGTTCAGTATAAAGAACATGAATATCTCAATTTATATACCAGTTTCTAGCCCTCCAACCATCTCTTCCTGGATTCACACCATTTGCTGAGGGTAATGACACTCCAGTAATAAAGAGAGGTCACCTCTAGCATGCTCCAGCCAGGTCTTCTAGAACAGGTTTTGGCCATCTTATATTTGGCCCTTTGTATATATCCTTACTTGCTATTGATCTGTAGAATGTAATTCACTATATTATATTTCTGTATAAATTTCTATGTTATAATAACTTCAACTGACTTTTTATCAATACCCATTATATACAAAATCAAAATTTATAGTCATATAAAATAATAGCACTAATGGTAAAAAGTGTATAACTAGTGATTAATATTACCTTAATTTATATATAAAAGGAATTCAATGAATACATCGTTCTCATATTATGAATACAGCATAATATTACTTAAGAGTGTTGTTTTATTTCACCAAGTATGTTCTTTTGCTTAATCGGTCCTTATGTTTTTAGTTAAAATACTCATCTGCTTTGATTTTCTTAGGGTAATGTAATGAAAGGGTATACATGTGTGTGTACATGTGTATGTGTGTGTTATGTACATGTGCATCTGTCCTTGATTGAGAACAAAGAACAGAGGAGTTTAAAGCTGCTATGAATGTAGTTGTACAAGTGTCCTTGTTGTATGGTAGAGTGTCTTTTCATTATATGCCCAAAAGTGGTATAGCTCGATCTTATGGTAGATTGATTTTCAATTTTCTCAGAATCTGCCAAAATGATTTCTAAGGAGACTTTGCAAGTTTACACTCACACCATCAGTGGAGGATTGTCCACCTTGCTCCACATCCTTTCCAAAATAAGCTACCACTGTGGTTTTGACTTTTGTCATTCTGACAGGTGTAAGATGGAGTCTCAGTGCCCTTTTGATTTACATTTCCTTGATGGCTAAGGACTGTGAGCATATTTTAAGTGATTTTCAGCCATTCAAGATACCTCTGTTTGAGAAATCCTCTGCTGGAAATTTTCTGTTTAAATGTGTCCCCCCAGTTTAAAAATTGTCTTTTTTTGTCGATGTCTAGTTTTTTGAGGTCTTTATATATTTTATGTATTAGCTCTATGTCAGATGTGGGTCAGGTGAGGATATTTTCTCACAATGTGAACTGTTATTTTGTCCTTTTTTATAGAAGCTTTTTAGTTTCATGAGTTTCCATTCCTTTATGTGAATTTACTTCTAGGACTTGGATTTGATTTCATTGGTCAACATGTCAAGTTTTATGCCAAAACCATGTGGTTTTTATTGCTATTGATCTGTATAAGAACTTGAAATCAGGGATGGTGATACCTCCAGATGTTCTTTATTCATTGGAGAGGATTGTCTTAGCTATACTGCGACTTTTGTTTTTCCATGTGCAGTTGAGTATTTTTCTTTTTGGGCTTGTAAAGAAATGTGATAGAATTTTTATAGGTATTGCATTGAATCTGTAGATTGCTTTTGGTAAGCTGACACTCTTTATTTAATTATCTAAGAGCATGGTAGTCCTTTGTATATTCTGATAACTCCTCCAATTTCTTTCTTCCATAACTTGAAGTTCATGCTATACACGTCTTTCATTACAGGGTTCTAGTTATTCCAAGATATTTTATATTAATTATGGTTATTGTGAATATTGTTTTGCCTTGATTTCTTTCTCAGCTCATCTAACTTTTTGTATGCAATCCTTTGATAAAGTTATTTATCCGTTATAGGAATTCTCTGGTAGAATTTTTGGCGTTGCTTAAGTATATTATGATAGCATCTGCAAATAGTGATGCTTTGACTTAATTTTTTCTGGCTTTATTCTCTTTGATCTCAAGCTGTCTCATTGCTCTAGATAAAACTTCAAATACTATATTGAATAGAATGGACATACAGCCTTGTCTTGACTCTAATTTTAGTGGAACTGCTTTAAGTCTTTCTCCATTTAATTTGATGCTGGGTATCAGCTTGATATATACTACATTTATTATGTTTAATTATGCCCATTGTATTCCTGATCTCTCCATGACTTTTGTCATGAAAGGATGCTGGATTTTTGTAGTGATATGAGCAGCAAGGCTGCGTCCCCAATACCCCAGCCGCCTGCTAGCTTATGCCTGAAATAACAACACACAAACTGTATTCTTTTAAACACTGCTTGGCCCATTTCTATCTAGCCTCTTCTAGGCTAATTCTCACATATTAATTTAGCCCATTTCTAATCATCTGTGTTGCACCCCAAGGTGCACTTACCAGGAAGATTCTAGCCTATGTCCATCCTGGATCGGAGCTGAATCGTGTCTGTTTGCCCTGGAGCGGGGCATGACTTCTCTTCTTAGGCGTCTGCTCCCAAGAAAAGAGCTGTTGAGTCTGAGCTCACTTCCTCTTCCTCCCAGCATTCTTTTCTGTTTACTCCACCCACCTATGTTCTAAGCTATGAGCCCAAGCAGTTTGTTTATTACTTGGCCAATGAAATCAACAGATTGATATATGACACTCCCACATCAGATTTTGTCAAAGGATTTTTCAGCATCTGGTGAAATGATCATGAGTTTTCTTTTCTTTCAGTTTGTGTGTATGTGGATTACATTGGCACATTTTTGTATGTTGAATTACCCCTGTATCTCTTGAATGAGGCCTACTTAATCATGGGAATGATGTTTTTGATGTACTCTTGGATTCTGTTTGCATTTTTGAAATTTTTTATCTATGGTAATGCGAGAAATTGGTCTGTAATTCTCTTTCTTTTGGAGTTTTTGTGTGGTTTGTATATTAGGAAGACTTTTCCCTCACAAAAATAATTTGGAAATATTCCTTTATTTTATCTTCTGAAACAATTTGAGACACATTGGTATTAGCTCTTCTTTAAAAGTCTAATAAAATTCTATACTACAACCATCTGGCCCAGGACTAATTTGGGGGGTAGGAGACTTTTAAAGAGTACCTCACTTTTTTTGTTTCTGATTTTGTTAATTTTGATATTCTCCCTCTTCCTTTTAGTTAGTTCGGATAAACTTTTGTACATGTTATTTTCTCAAGGAACCAAAACATTTTTTATTAGTTCTTCACTCATTGATTTTCTAGTTTATTGATTTTAGTCCTCAGCTTGATGATTTCCCACTTTCAACTACTCTTCAGTGTGTTTGTTTGGTTCTTTTTTTTGTTGTTGTTGTTCTAGAACTTAAGGTGGGCTGTTAAGTAACTAGTAAATGTGATATCTCCAAAATTTTTATGCAGGCACTTAATGTTAAGAACTTTCCTTTTAATGCTACCTTTATTGTGTCTCATAACTTTGGGTATGTGGTCATTCATTTTCATTGATTGCTAAAGTCTTTAATTTCTTCATTTCTTTTTTGATCCAGTAGCAATTAAATAGAGATTTGTCCATTTTCCATGATTCCGTAAGCTTTCTGTTTTTGTTGAAATTCAACTTTAATCCAATATGTTCAAATAGGATACAGGGTGTTATTTTAATTTTCTTCTATCTGTTGAGACTTGTTTTGTGACTGGGTGTATTGTGTATACTGTCAGCTTTCATGAGGTGTTGAGAAAAAGACTTATTTTTTGTATTGGGGTGAAATATTCCATAGATATCTGTTAGGTCCATTTGAGCCACAAGGTCTGTTGATTCCATTGTTTTTCTGTTTAGCTTTCTTCTGGACACCCTATCCTTCGGCCAGTCACTAGTGCCAGAGTGCTTGTGCCTGAATGGCAGAAGTCCACTGAGGTTGGGGACAAGGTTCAGCAGAGGAACCAGTGATAAGGGATGACTTGGATTGTAGGGAGGGCCATATGATACAGAATCTAGGATTGTTGGGCAATTTAAATGACAGGCAGGTTACTCACCTGTTCTGATTGCTATGGCCTATGCCTGAGCAGGAAGAGTCTACTGAGCTTTCTGTCTGTACTCAGCAGCAGGGCTGGTGACTATCTGGACTGTAGAACGGGTCCTATGGTAAAGAATCTAAGGAGGGCAGCAACTCTGCTGGCATGTGGGTCACTCACTAGTTCTGGGAGTATGGCATGAGACTGAGTGGTAGAAATCTCCTGTTGAGGGCAGAACCCAGAAGCAGGACTAGTAAGGAGCTAGGATAACCTTAATTCATAGATCTGGTCTGGTCTCAGGTAAAGCAGCTAGAAGTGTGGCCCAGGATATGGACATGGGGGAGGGGTGTGAATGCTTGAGAATCTTCCTTCTTGAAGAAAACTAATTTCCTGCATTTATTTTCACTGACCAGAGTAATAGGGGACAGGAGATATTTCTTCTTCCATGAAGCGAAAGAATGCTTCTGTTGTGAGCATACACTTTGTCTCTGTCTTTCTCACATTAAATCCAGTTTCCTAAACCACATTTAGAGAACATGCAACCCTCAGGAAAGTGGAAGATTCTAGCAACACCTCCTTTCTTTCCCCTCTTCTGTTTCTGGGGCTGTGTCAGTATCACATAATGAGCTGTAATGAAAAACCATCCTGAACGCTTCGTCTTCTCAATAATCAGTAGAATCACAGAGCGTTCTGACTATACAGAGAGATTTTGGAAAACAAAGCTACTGGAAACAAACAGAAGCAGACATTCTGCAGAAATCACCAAACCTTGTCAGACAGATATGGGAATCACATTTTGGATCTAGGTCCATAAGGGAAATTGGGCTGCATTCTTTATTTGTTGAATATTTGTGTAGTTTGGGTGTTATGGCTACTGTGTAATCATAAAATTAAATTGGCAATGTTCCTTCTATTTCTATTTGTGAAATAATTTGGGGCATATTGGTATTAGCTCTCTGAAAGATTGGTAGTGATCTGTGCTAAAACTGTCTGTCTGTGGGTCTTTTCTTTCTTTCATTTTGTTGAGGGAGGAGCTTTTAATTACTGCTTATATTTTTTCAAGGTTATAGGTTTATTACATTATTTATCTGATCTTGACTTAGCTTTGGTAACTAGGTACTAATAATGGAGGATATGGAGCCTGACTTGGTCATCTTCTCTAAATAGACAACTTCCAGTAGTAGGATTGAGACATAGCAAAGATTTAAAACCTTTAGCATATAATCTGTACTACCTGCAAAATGTGTGGGGGCAATGAAGGTGCAAAAGTTGTGGGAGTAGTTTACCAATGACCAGTCTAATTTGAGGCCCACATCATGAACAGGAGCACATTCCCAACACTGCCTGAATGACAAGGAACCTGAGGCTGGATAGCCAAGAGATCTGGGATAGAGAAAACAAAACAAACAAATGAAAACAACAAAGTTATTCACTCCTAATGATATTCTGTTATACTCATAGATTTGAGCCTAGTCTAACTGTCCTCAGAGAGGCTTTATTAAGCAACTCATAGTCACAGATGAAAAGACTTACAGGTAAATAAAAGGTGGAGATAGAGCCTAAATTGGATATCTGAATGGGTTTGTTACCCTCTGTGAACCCTGAGGAAAAAGCGAACAAAGAATAGAAAGAGCCAGAGGAATCAAGAAAATGAGAAGCTGGCACACAGAATCAACTAAGTAGGGCTCATAGGTGCTTACAGAGACTGAAGAGACAATCATGGAGATTATATGGGTCTGTACTAAACTCTCTGCAAATATGTTATGGCTGTTAGTTTGGTGTTATTGTGGGATTTAAAACATCAGGAGTGGGGTTGTCTCTGAATCTTTCACCTGCTCTTGGGACTCTTTTCAGTTCTACTGAGTTTCCTCATTCAGCCCATATATGGATGTTTGTACCCAGTCTTATTAAAACATACTATGATTTTTTTTTTGTTTTTTCTTTTAATGTTTTTGTGATATCTTTGGGAGGTCTGCTCTTTTATGAAGGTAGATGGAGGAAGTTAGATCTGGGAGAAAGAGGAACTGAGGGAAGAGCTGGAAGGGTTAGAGGGAGGAGAAACTCAAGTCAGAGTGTATTGTATGGGAGAAGAATAAAATAATAGCAATAAAGTGGCTTTCAGTCTGAGTGTTTCACCACAGCAGCAGAAACAAAGCTCTGATACTCCTCCTGCTGAACTAAAAGTACTAGATCTTAGTTTAGGCTCTACAGGACCTAACAATTCAGCCTCAGCTACCATCTCCAATATGCCAATGAAGGAGACAAGAGGAAGAGATAAACAGCCACATCAGGAAGAGAAACAAGTGAGTGGTACAGTGACCCACAAGTCTGTTTCTAGATATTGACATAGGCTTCGGTTAAGGAGAAAACAAGATGTACTTAAAAACTCCACAGCGCTGGTCAAGGTGTGATTTGACCTGCTGTTGAAACACCACACATTAACTCCAGTTTGCCTTGCTAAGGAATTTGACAAGTTGGCATAACTGTGTGAAATACATTCCTCAGATACAAGTTTCTTCCCTGGATCATACCAAAATTTTTAAGCATTTACTTCCTAGCATGAGATTTCTGTTGCTTCACTAGTTGGACAGCCAAAGCATAGGGTAAATATCTCCTTTTAAATATTTTCTTTTACAACTTTGTTCATACTTGGACTGAGACAGACTTCTGCTGCTTGCCCTTTGAAATCTGGGGAACCATGGTCTGCCTCTTGGTTTCTAAATAGTCCATGTCTCAGTGCTAACTAATGGGTATTTAAAATGCAACTCCATCAAAACTTTTATTTTCTCAGTCTTTTCTGATAGAAGCAGGAAATAGTTTCAAGAATTGCCTGCCATGAAGACAGTGCTTATATTTTCTTTTCAAATAGAGCTCAGATATCCAGCTTTCATTTTTCACGTTTTATATGTGACCCGGTGTTACAGCTGAAAATAATATATGAGAAGCACCCAGAAGTCTAATGTACATTCAAGGTTCCCTGTGGATACATCTCCTAACCCAAATCATCAGGTAACATCTTTGAACATAAATATAAATGGACTTATAGCTTGTGGAATCAAGTTCATTTTCTATCCATCAGCTTCTGGAAAATAAACATTCTTTGCAGTAACTCCTTCTGATGATTCTTCATTCTGCCTATAGATCGGACATATTAAACATAAACCATAATTGACTAGGCCACCCATTTCCTTACTGTGAGCCAACTGTAAAATCTGGCTAAAAACCTTAATTACAAAATCTGTGTTTAATATTACAATTTTCGCATTTTTCCTCCATTTTTCAGTTTTCTCCAATTAATATTTTCTTTACAATGTAAATTATAAATCCAAGCTAATTCGAAAATATTCTCTAATCACAGTAAGATTTAACAGACCTGCTCATTTCCTTCTTGTAAATACATATCCTTCCTTTCTGCTGAGTGTGACATCAATCGTTTCTCCATTGTTATTCTGTTTTGTTTTGCCAGCTATATCCCTCAGCTGATTTTTTAAGGAATTCTCTGAATACCCTAAGAATTGAACACTTAGTGTAATAGCTATGCAATTTACCTACTAGTCACAATCAATAAGATGATCATGCTTTTTGTGTTTTTGTCCAGAAAGTTTGACAAGTTATAGGAAAGAATATAGGAAAAAGTAAAGCCAGTAGGCCTCTACCAGAAACCACCTTTATATATGGAAATCTACTCATTATTCACTTCTTTAGAGCTAGCTGTTCAATCAGACTCTAATTCATCATTTCAGTCTTTCTCTTTTCCAAATCTTGTCCCCGAATGCCTAGTCAAACTATTTGTCTTTGTGGGTCTATGCTCACCTTCACCTCCAAGGAGTCATCTTTCAGCTATAATGAGGTTCTGCTGAGAGAACAGTCCTCTGCTGTACTGCTCATGAGCACAGCATCCTTCTCAAATGCACAAGTCTAATAATTACTTGTCAAACTTCAACAGACACATGGAACTTCATTTTTTTTTTTCATTTACTTAAATAGCTTCAAGAATCTATTCATGAACACATTTGGAAAATTCCTTAGTGGCTTGCTAATTTCTAAGTGTCCTTCAGTATCTTTAAAATATTGATCAATTTTGAAACAATCTGACTTAGTAGGCATTTGAAAGTGGTATGTTTGCAAATAAAATTTCCCTCAATGACACCAAATTTCAGACTCTTGCTGACATTCGTTCTACATTCTCTTTCCACTTGAGAGTAATGCTAGAAACCACATTCTAATTTTCTCATTGTCAGTCATAAACATGACAAACTGCAGGCCATGTGTTTTCCAGTCATTACTGAAATTATCTTGAAGACACTCATTACATCACCTTGTCATCCTTGGGGTTGGTTTATATGCTGAATTCAGGCAAGGCTAGGGAAAAATATTGTCTTAGAGTTTAGAGGTTAATAGCATTGTCAGAAATGCAAGTAGAAAGACAGGTTTTATCCTGGCAAAACTCTGAACTGGGGTGGGGTGCATCAAAATAGACTTTGCTTAGAGACTTACTTCAGGATTATCTAGATCTGTGATTAAAAAATTCATAGAATTCCACTACTTCCAGTTTGTTCTTCAATTTTCTTTTGTAGAATGCTATAAATAGAGAGAGCTATATAAGATTAAGTTATATCATAACTTTATGTCAATATTCTTCTTACTATTCGGTATTATAAAAATATAGGAGATAACAATAGTGAAAAGGAAATGAAACCAGCAGTAGGGAAACTGGAGAAAGATCTGGATTATTTAATCTGTGTGTGTGTGTGTGTGTGTGTGCACACTCATGCACATGCATGTGCTTGTGTTCTAAGTGTTTGCTTGTTTAAGGTTGTAACAGTCTTTATGGACAAATGTAAAACCCAGAGATTGTTTTAATACTTCCCAATAGACCAGGAGTTCTTTATTGAGTTCCCGAGTTATACCTTTCTCCATCTCAAGCCCTGAGAATACAGAAGCATGCTAGTAAACCCAGCTTTTTTATGTGGGGGCTGAGGATCAGTGCTGGACCTCATGCTATCATTGCACTTTATCCCTTATTTCTTCTGTCATCTCTCTACCCTGAACTAAGTATTCTGAAATTGTATGTCACTGATTCAGCATATATCTAATAAAGAGCATGGAACTTGAGTGTTAGTTATTCGTTCATAATTGAAATACATTAATATTTAAAAATTAAAAAGACTCAATGATTATACAAGTTGAGTAGATTAAATATATTTTAGTCTTAATATGTTACACAGTGATGTTTTTAGAGAATTTCAACAGATTTGTTTTGACTTATTTGTCTCATTTTAAACAATTACATTCTAAGTTTTAAAATTTACAATGTATTCTGCATTAAAATTTATGTTACAAAAGTAGTAATGTGTTATGTTCAATCACTGCTTAATAAAATATATTATATTCCTCATTGTCCGCTATGTTCAGCTGACAATGAGGAATACTGAGAATTCAAGAACAATTGCAGTGGGTTTTTGATCCTACTGCACGTACTGGCTTTGGGGGAGCCTAGGCAGTTTGGATGCTCACCTTACGAGACCTGGATAGAGGTGGGCAGTCCTTGGGCTTCCCACAGGTCAGGGAACCCTGAGTGCTCTTAGAGCAGATGAGGGAGGGGGACTTATTCGGGGGAGGGGGAGGGAAATGGGAAGCGGTTGTGGGGACGAGGCAGAAATCCTTAATAAATAAATAAATTTAAATAAAAAAAATGAAACCCAAAAAAATAAAAAAAAATAAAATATATTATAAAAACTAACAAAGAAAAAAATTGCTAATGAAATTAGTGAGACCCAATGACTCTATCAGTGACCTTGTGCACATTTAAATAGCCATGATGAAGCTGCAGAGTTTTACATTGGATGTTATACTTTCTTGATGAGATATAGTTTATAAAATACACACACATCTATCTATCTATCTATCTATCTATCTATCTATCTATCTATCTTCTATCATCTATCTGTCATCTATCTCTCTATCCATCTATCTATCTTTATAGTGGGTATAAGAGGAGATGATGAGAGAGGGAGCCTACTACAGTAATATAGTCATTGTGAAAATCAATCTGGAGTATTTGCAAAATGTTAAGAATAGGACTACCAATGAACTTTCTATTATACTCTTCAACATTTACCCAAAGAACTTTTTACCTTACTAGATAGAAAGATATATTTGTTCTCCCATGATTGTTTTTTGCTTTATTCATTATTGGAAGGGACTGGAATCTACCTAGTTATTCATCAACAAATAAATGGATAATGAATATATATATATATATATATATATATATATATATATGTGTGTGTGTGTGTGTGTGTGTGTGTGTGTGTGTGTGTGTGTAGAAAATAGAACTTCCTTCTCTCGGACGTTTCAGTTTCAGATAGTCTCCAAGTCACAACGGTCGAGAAAGGGTATGCTTAAGACCAAATTCAAAATTCCAATTTGAACTTTGGCCACTTCTCTGGCTGTATAATATACCTTACTGTCCCAGAAGCTAGGCAGTAGCATTTAGCCAAAGAAGTAGGGACTCTGTTTTCTGTCTTTCAGAGCTGGTGTCTTCCTATGTTGTTTGGAATGGCTTCATACTGATTTGGAAATTGTCTGAAAGAGTAGTATGAGATCCATTTGGCCTCAAATTGAAGCTTCCTATTTTCCAATTTGTTTTAGTTAGGCCAACATTTTGTTTCTAAAACAAAAAATAAAATAGCTGGGTTTTTATTTTTTGGGGGGGGTGGGGGGGCTGGGATTGATTGCATATCCTCGCATAGTTTAAGCCCTTGTTCCATCACCCAGTAAGCAACCTCTAGCTCCATTATTCTGATTTCTGTGCCTTAGACCTAAATCAACTGAAGCAGTTCGTAAAGAGATGCATATTAATTGTGCCTCTTTAACCCTGCTGGTAGACATGGATATTGTGTTTTCTCTCCACCCCTCCTTCTGGAACTGTCAGCTGAAAACTGTGTAAGTCAACGCACAACATCCACCCTAGAACTTACTTGTCAAAGCACTCTTAAAGAAAGCCTCAAGGAAAAGAGGGGTCAGCATGCCTGGCTTCCAGTAGGCTGAGCTACCTGAGAGCAAGGAGGCAAAACCTGCTGTGCATGGATGGAAACCACAGTGACCACTCTACCTGTCTCATTTGCAACTAGAGATGGATTTTCTAGCTTCTTTAGATTGTCTTGGGTAGATTTCTATAATGTACAACAATGAGTCCTGTGTGAATAAAGGCACCCATACAAAATGCAAATGGTAGTAAATGAAATTGGCTAAGATGCCAGCTATCCCTGAAAATGAGGATGTCTCTATTTCCAACTGAGTTAATTGTGAATTTGATATAGAGTAGCAAATCGCTAAATACTCTGAGTTTGTTTCATACACAGGTTTTTGTAGTATCCACCTGATTCCATGCCTGGTCTATAGAACCAACTGCTCTTCGTTCGCTATATACCAAGCTTCTGCCTGAGAGCACAACTTTTCCAGTGCTATAATTATAATAGAAATGGATTAATTGATGTAATTATATTAATGGAGTTCTACATAATAATACACTGCAGTAGGGGAACACTTTAGAAAGTAAGCAAAATTGCACTATTAGAGATGTGTCCAGGAACAATAACCACTAGCAAAAAAACCTTAAAAAACAGACACAAAGAAGGAAAAATAAGACAAACAATAATCACTAGCAAAAAAAGAATCTTAAATAAACACACCCAAAGAAGGAGAAATAAGACAAGGGTGGTGTCACAAGCTTCAATAGGAGCCACTGAGCATCTGTGAGAGAAATAGAGTAATGAATTAATCTGCAAACACAACAATGGCAGAAAAATGGGAAGCATGGGGCCTCCATTACAAAGGTGTTTGGACCTTGATGCTTACAGTTCTGAGGGCACTCATGCATATCAGCATAAAAATAAGGAACAAAAGTGAATAATGTCTTGCCCAATTGCATAACAGTTGAATATGGAAAACTAAATAATTAATAATAATAATAATAAATAAATAAAGAAGATCCAATATTTTCTTTCCACTGATAAATTTCTAATTGTACTCAACCATTGCTTCACAAGTATTCTAAAAGTTAAAGTATATTAAAATCCAGGATCAAAAATCAGTATTAGTAGTCTTTATATAGTTCCTAATAAATGAGGAGATGTTATTTTAGTTACAGGTAGTTTCCTTTATGCTATTCCTAGATAGATGAATTCCAATGTTTCTAATTCTTCCTTCTATAGACAGTGAGTTTTGATTTGGCAAAGAAATATAAAAATAAGAATAACTTGTTAGTAAAATATACAACCACATAGACACTTGATTTAGTTAGTCAAGACCTAAAGAGCCTTAGAAAATGGAGCACCATGGTTCATTGAAATTTATGCCATTTGCATTATTAAAAAAAATAGAAACTAGCCAGGCAGTAGTGACACATGCCTTTAATCCCAGCACTCAGGAGGCAGAGGAAGGGGGAATCACTGTGAATTAGAGGCCAGTCTAATCTACAAGAGCTAGTTCCAGGACAGGCTCTAAAACTACAGAGAAACCCTGTCTCAAACAACAAAACAAAACAAAATAGAAATTAACATAATGAACAAACCAAGGCAAACTGTAGATTTCATTGCTATGTGTCTGATGTACTAATTAGGCCATTTAAATTGTGTTGGCTTGTATTTAAAATATATTCATCTTGTCACAAACATGTAAAATGAGAATAGAAATTTGTGTGCTCATTATTTCTAAACACAACAGTTGATGACATTTTAGAGCTTGTAAGTAATAACTCACATTGGAACTAACCACAGTTCCTGGTTCATCTCCAGCACCCATACTCAAATGCAAAACCCAAAAGAGAGATGGAGTTTTCAGTGTTCTCTGTTAGTAATCAAGGCATGATTTTCCTTAGAGAAAGTAGCAGTTCACAGTTTCCCATACTGTGAAAAATAGGGGAAAGGGGGTGGGGGAGGAAAGGGAAGTGGGAGGAGGTGGAAATTTTCAATAAAAAATAAAAAAAAGAAAAAATATCATGTATAGGTTGTCTATAGATAAAAAATAAAAAAAGAAAAAAAATATCATGTATAGGTTGTCTGTAGATAAAATTTAAAAAATTGAAATTACCATGCCATGAAAGAGTCATTTGACTATATGAAATTGACAGTAAAATAATATGTATTTCATTTGTAAATTGGATATATGTCAGAAGCCATTTCCCCCCAAAATTATTGCAGGGACCATTGCCCTGGGGAGTTTGCAGAGAGCCCCACACCCCAATGGTATTTAGAACTGTTTTGTCACACCCCAACAGTATTTAGAACTGTTTGTGGGCAGAGCCTACCCCACATCCAACTATCTTGATAGCTATCTGTTAGCGGAACCCGCCCCACATTGCAACTATCTAGAGAACTAGGTGTGTCAACTTGAGACTTCCTCACCGAGGAATTGTGACCTGACCGATCGTAACCTCCTGGCCTACGACCTCGCGACTGGTTGGAACCATCGCTGCAAGATTCCTTCCTGTCCATGCCTCTGCCCCCCATCTCACTCCCAAATTCCTCATCCAGGGGCTATATAAGCTGTAACCATGACGCCAATAAACGGAGGCTTTGACAAGAACTCTGCTTGGCATCCTTCCTCTCTCCTGCCCATGTCTTTCAGATAGCGCCTCTCCGGGACCCTGGAATAACTGACCAGCCAGGCGGGTTACAACCCCTAGACTAACTGACCCACCAAGGCAGTCTACAGGTATATTTCTGTTATGAACTATTTTGATGGAGATTGTGTTGAATTTATAGGTTGTTTTGCTAGGATGACCCTTTTAACAATAATAATTATGTAATTTATGAGTAGGGTATCTTTTTCAATTTTTTTAGTGTCTTTAAATTTTCATTGTAAAAGTTTTTCACAGTGATGTGGACCTACTACATCAATCATTAATAAAGAATTTATTCCAAAAAAAAATAGTAGCAAACTATTTAAGACTGTTTAAAGAGCAGGAAGCTCTGAATAAGCCTTCAATGTTGCCGTGCTAGGAAAGGTGTCTTTGAGTTGAATAAACCCTGCAGTTGTAGCACTATATCTGCATAAGTGTTACTGTTATAAATGAAGCTGGCATCTCCTCCTATGACAGTCATGTTAACATTTAGCTAAGGACTGATAACAAGAAGAAACTACTTGTGAAGCTTCATTTTCTTTAAAATTTTTCAGAATGTTGGGGTAAATCTAGAACATTTTTTTTTGTGTGTGTGGGTGTGTGTGTAGGTGCATGTGTGTGTGTATGTGTGTGTATTTGCTTTTTTGAGACAGTTTTGTATTGTTTATTCTGTTCAGTCTTTCATTTGGGGATCTGTGTCTGTAATTATAGACCTATGCTATCATTCTGGGCTCAGGTTCATTTTCTAACAGTACTCCACAATCTCTTTAAAACACTTATTAAAAATTAAAATTACATATTTTGGTACTAATTAAATGCACATTGGCATTAGAAGGCAGCTATCCATCAAAATGCATTTAAGCACAACCTTTGATCAAGATTCCCCAGCTAGCTTAATTCTAGACAACCCTTAAAAGGATGCTTGCAGAATGAATAGATTGGAGAATCGGAGATGGTACCTACCATAAGGACAGCAGTCACGTAGGCCTATAGTGAACACATTTACCAGTTGAAACACATGCAGAGTTCAGATAAACTTGAACTTTAGTCCAAGTGTGTAATACTATATAATAGTTATCTAGAGTTTTTTGGTGTTGTTATTATTTTTTTTTTTTTGGCAATTCATTCAGACTAAAGCACTAACCTTTAGCTGGCAACCTTATTTAGTGCCAGTTATAAACAAGCTCCTCTGTGGAGCTTGCAGAAATCCACTCCGCATATATAACCTTACTAAGTCTTGTGTGCTGGGCCTCAGGAAACCAGGCACATGCTGACGCTCCAGCTGTTGCTTTTTTTGTCAAAGTCTTCCATTGTGAGCTATGCCCTCAACTACTCTGCCAGCATCTGTGATACCAAGGTAAGTTGCTTTTTCTCATAATAGAGTCTAATCACAGGCCTATCATGGCTCTTGACACCTAACTTTCTCACTAACATGTAAAAAGTCTTTGACAGCAGGGACCATTTTTCTTCTGTTTAACATTACACCTGGCAAAGTGCCCAGTACCTTTCACTGGATAAATAATTGTTGAAAAGGTGCATAAAAGAATTATACAATAAGCTGTCAATTGATATTCAACTGCTAAGCTCCAGAAACCTTTGTCATGCAAATAGCATGTATTCCCAGTGCTGTCATCCTTGAGCCCTTCTTTCCACTGCTATCTTTCCTTTCATTGTTTTCCCATCTTCTACTTCTGTTTCCATTGTCTATTTCATTCTTTAGCCTCCACATCAGGGCTACCACCAGCCCATTGCTTCATCAAGGTCATTTAGCTCCTATTGTGCTCCATGGCTCTCAAGACAAGAATGGACCAAGGAAACTGCTGATTGGTGGGAACTGCTGAGGAACTTCAGGGTCCAAGGCATGATCTTAAATTGTACTTTAATTCCAATACCTCCCTCATGAACGCAGTAAAGTGCTTTATTGGGTTATTTTACACACATTTAACCATGAATTGACTGGTCAATGTGGTGAGTTGCTGTGGTTTGTGAGACCAGAATAAGAGGCTAAATTTCTTTGGAGCCATCCTGGTCCTGAGAACATTGTACAAATGAAGGAAAGGAACTACAGAATCTGGGATGTGCCTAACTTTGCCAAGCAAGAGATTAATGGTGAATTAATCCTCTGAAGACTTTTGCGATATACTGAAAACACAGTATATAAACATACTCATGTAGTGTATATATACTCTAATAATATACTTAAGTATACATATACATTGGTATATATATATTACATATAGATCATTCATCTGTTTTTTATCTTTTCTATTAGTAAAGAAGGGATTAATTTATTAAATCAATGTAATTTTTTGATGAATAGACAATGTTTAAAGAAATTCTCTGCTGACTGTATACTATGAAAATTTTTACTACCTAGTCTTCTGAGGGACTTTATTTCTCTGAATTTTGTGGTTAAAGATATGCTACACCAAACAATGTTACTTTAGCATATTGATTGTATTGAATTAGAGATAACTGAGATAAATGTGAAAAGGATCATTCCAGAGCTTCTGGATAGACTAAAGTAGGAACATTTGAGAATTGTTGCATACTATGAGTCTGTGGTCCCAGAAGAGTTTTAGGGTCTTGAAGAAGAAGGGGAATAGGCATCAAGTTGCTGCTGCGACAATGCTTCTAAATAGTAATTTTGTTCTATCAGTTACCCATGGACGTACAACCCACATTGTGCATACCATAGAGGACTAAACGATTTCCCCATCTCGAACACATGCCAGCCTTGGTTAAAGAGACATGTAAGATTTCATACATGTTGTCTTTTGTGGTTCTCATGCCATTTCATCAGGGCCTATTTACAAATGAAACTATTTGGAGTGAGTGGAGATTGTATCACTCTTTTCTTATTAATCAGTTGAATGGGCAAAGACTCAACATCTGAGTACAAGAGGTCGAATAAAATTATTGTTTTTTTGTACCCTTAGGAAGTGTGTTTTAGAAAAATGTAACGGTTATAATGATTACACAAAATAAAACGTATAAATCTAGCAAAATGTAAAAAGAAATAAAATAATTAAGGGGGTAAAAATCACACTGGTCTGAACAATGAGACATTGACTACATAACACCATAACCTATAAAGGATCTGTAAATATACATCTTGGGAACTTCTACTGAAATCAAAAATCACTGGGGAAGAAGGATCCTTGTATCAGGTGTGAGAAGTACTGGAGAATGATAACTTGGGAAAACAACCTGAGGCAAGATGTCAGAGAGGAAGCATTCTGGAAGTATCAGGGAAAGAAGAAGGATGTGGGAAAATTCCAAAAGTTGCTAAAAGACATGGATGTACAGGAATGGTTCTTAAAAAATCTATCATCTTTGTCTGACTGTTTCACTGCAGATTAACAAGGAGAAGACCAAATTCACTGAGAACATAATTTCATTAACTCCTACAGCTTGTAGTTAAACAGGAAGCAAAGCCTTTGGACAATCTCCAGCCAAGTTTAGTCATAATGAGGCATTTTGGTGGTTCAGACCTGATGACTCAGCTGAGCAGTAGAATGCTTGTCCAATATAAGAATCTAGAATCAAACAAACGTAAAACTAAAATCAAAAGAAAATAGAAGTCTAGGTTATTCTATATAATTTGTTTTTAACTTGTTTTCTTTAGCACCTAGGAGTTCTTGGCTCAACCATATCCTATAAAGGGCAAATCTGCACAGAATACATGAGCAGCACATATTTTTGAATAATCATTTGTCCTAAACATGGAGATCAGCATATGCAAATGAATAATGCTTGCGTTTTGATTGCATCAATTGCACTGACAGTGTTTTCTCAGCTTTCACACTTCTGACTCATTTATTTGCATGCAAGAAAATCATAATGCCACTCTACCACCAAATCTGGTGACCCTAGACATTAAAGAGATCTTCTCTCCTTAGAGTCCTGAGTGTGGATCCATACTTACTTGTCAGCTCAACATTGCCTCTGCTCTCACATCCATTCTATTTTATAGTGAATTTCAAAAGATACCATTTTATAATAAGATATAACACTGAAATAGTCTGCTATCTATTGCTTACTTTAAAATTTGCAATGTTCATTTTTCACTTTTTTTATGTGCTCCCTTCCTCCTTCCAAAATCTCCCAAATACCCATATCGCCTTTAAATCCATATCCTCTTTCGCTTTAACTGTCATTGCGTATGTAGTTACATGCATATATATAACATATATTTGTAAATATATAAATGTTCTGCCTGTTAAATTATAACTATAACAATATATGATATAACACAGACACACACACACACACACACACACACACACATATATTAAGGGCCAGCTATTTTATATTCCATCACACCTGGCATGCACTTTGCTGGGAAGACCTTCTCTACTTCTCAATATTTTTCGGTTGTGATCATGCATTTTTAGTGTTTGAGGCCTTGTGAACTTTCCCTTGTCTGTGTTAGCAAGTCTTCTGGTACTATCCCTTTTCGGGTCATATTAAAGCATATTAAAACTTCATGAATTTAGCTGCTCTCATTTCTAGGAGACACAAACACAGTAAATCTTCTGCTTTTGTGTCTCTTACAATATTTTTCTGCCTCCTCTTCCCTGAGCTTTATGTACAAGGGTTTTGCCATAGTTGCAACTGGGCTCTACAACTCACATTTTATTGATTGTTTTCATACAGTGGTCTCTATCACAACATATATTTTTCAAAAGTGCCTAAGTTAATATTCAAGTCTTGCTAGAATGATTATGCTGTACTTGTAATTTTGTAAACATTAATACAGTATGCACATTTAATCCTATTATCTACCACTATGGTTTTGCTATTTGCTTACTATACATACATTGAAGCTAACTGAGAAAATTACTATTTATTAAAATTAACATGTATGTAATTTTGTATAATTATTTCATTGTTATGACTCAAACATTTTAGGGATGTAGAGATGGACTTCCAGCTAAGAAGAGCATTTATTGTATTTATAGAGGAACTGAATGTGGTCACACCTGTCAAAAGACTTGTAAGCACCAGCTACTCCAGATAAAGGAGATCTGATGTAGTCTCCTGTTCTCCTTGGACCCATTCACTGATATACACATTACCACACACAGACACAAATATATTTACATAATTAAAAATAATTATCTTTAGTGAGAAGTGAAGATTTTGCCAGTTTTAAGTAGTAGAATTTCAGAAATTAAATCTGAAAGTAAAAATTCAAACTAACATTACATTTTCACTAAAAGCACTATGAAAGGATGGTAAGGCAACTATCTAAAACTATTTCTTCAGTTTAGTGTTTATTTTCTGAAAAGGTGTATATACCTATATTCACATATGTGTAAAAGTGCTGTGGGACAATGGTCTGTACCATGTTAATTGTATTTTAATAAAATGCGGATTGGCCAGTAGCCAGTCAGGAAGTATAGGAAGGGTACCCAGGCAGGAAGTAGAGGCAGGACAATGAGAACAGGAGAATTCTGGGAAAAGACTCAGTCTGCAATCATCACCCAGATGCAGAGGACACAAGATGTGACTGCCTCACTGAAAAAGGTACCAAGCCACATGGTTAACACAGGCAAGAATAATGGATTAATATAAGATGTAAGAATTAATTTATAAGAAGCCTGGGCTACTAGGCCAACTAGTTTATGATTAATGTGCATCTCTTTGAGATTCTTTGGAACTGAATGGCTGCAGGATTGAGCAGGACAGAAACCTTGGTCAACATGTATTTATACATTCATCTGCTAGGTTGAATTATTAGAAAACACAGTTTAAAGAAATGAAACAGTGTTACTTTCTAGTTCGTTTTAAATAAATACACTTGGATTCTTAATTTTGCCTTGACTATGATGCTTCTTCATTCATAATACAATCTGAAAGAAAACAATTATCTTCAAATAGATTCCAAATCTTGTTACTTCAATTTTATTACCCCATGGAATTACACAATAGACATAAACATGGAACTCCAGAACTCATAGCATACCATTTGTATAAGATGGAATGAACAAGTCATACCATATAATACTAAATCACTGTTCATTAGCATAATAGTTTCTATTTGGAATTTTCAGGTCAATTTGTATTAGTAGTGAAAATGAAGGTTTTTAATCTGTTTGCTACATTATGCATAACTCATTTTACTCTATATATTTACTCATATTCAATATATTTTCCTTAGAACTAAAATATGAAAAGACAATCATGAAAAAAGTGGTTTGTGATTATTATGACCAATTTTATTTATATTTCACAGACCTTGAACATATTAAGAAACACATAATGCATTTGTTATTAATATTAACTTAAACTTAACAAACTGACATCTGCAATTTAATTAATTCTATAAGAAAGTATCCTTTTAAAAATACATTTATTTACTTATTTATTTTACATCCCTGCAACACTTTTCCCTCCATGCTTCCCTCACAGTCTTTTCCCCCACTCCCTCTTTGTTTCCACACTCCAATCTACGCATCCTCCCTTTCTGTTTAGAAAAAGGCATCCCTTCCATGGGTATCAACAAAACATGGCATTTCAAGTTCCAGTAAGACTAAGTACTTCCCCATGTATTAAGGCTGGGAAAGGTGACCAGTATTAGGACTAGGGTCCCAAAAGTCAGTAAAGGAGTTGGAGACAGCCCTGTTCCCACTGTTAGGAGTCCCACAAGAGGATCAAGCTACACAACTATAACATATATGTAGAGTGCCTTTGTCAGCCCCAAGCAAGCTCCCTTGTTGATAGTTTAGTCTTTGTGAGTCCCTATAAGCTCAGGTTATAAGGAGGATTCATGGGTGTGGGTAACTCCTAGATCTCTATGGGAAGGGAATAGGAAAGAATTCATGAGTAAACTAAGGTCAGGTAGAAATGGGAACATGAACAATCAGGTTGGGGAGGTTGTAGAGAGAGTGCTGAAAGAGTTTATGGAAAACAGGAAGCATTTCAGAGCCAGGAATAAGAAACAGAAAGGGAGGATGCATAGATTGGAGGAATATGTATCTTTAAACATACAACAATATTCTCCACCAAGAACTGAAGGTAATCAAGTATAATACCCCTTCATTTTAACAGAAAGTGTTATTTTAAAAAGTCACTTAAGTAATAATTATAGATCAAGTTATTATTGGTTAGATTATACATGGCTAAAACAAATTATTTATTATCACTTTTATTATCCTAATATGTCCAATCTACCATGGCTTTCATGACATGCAATGGACTGACAATCCACTACTATACTAATCAATAATGTTATCTACTGTATAACAGAAGAGGTATAAAAACAGAATCCAATCTTGCTACATAGATGAAACTTACCTCAAAATATACAAATAGCTCAACACACTAGACATCAAAAGAACAAACAGTCTAGCAAACAACAACAAAAACACAGAGTACAGACCTAAACAACAAATTCTCAAGGGAGGACTCTCAAACAGGCAAAAGGAACTTAAAGAAATGCTCAACTTCCTTAGCCATCAGAGAAATACAAATCACAACAACTCTAAGATACCATTTTACACCTGTCAGAATGGCAAAGGTCAAAACCACTGATGACAATTTATGCTGGAAAGGATGTAGAGTAAGGGAATCAATTCTCCACTGCTGATGGGAAAGAAAACTTGTACAGCTGCCTTATGAAAGTTTCTCAGAGCCGGGTGGTGGTGGCACGCACCTTTAATCCCAGCACTTGGGAGGCAGAGGCAGGTGGATCTCTGTGAGTTAGAGACCAGCCTGGTCTACAAAAGCTAGTTCCAGGACAGGCTCCAAAACCACAGAGAAACCCTGTCTCGAAAAACCAAAAAAAAAAAGTTTCTCAGAAAACTGGAAATCAGTCTGCATCAAGACTCGACAATACCACTTTTGGCAAATCCCTAAAGGATGCACATTTACACCACAAGGACAATTCTTCAATTATGTTCATAGAAGCATTAATTATAACAACCAAAACCTGGAAACAAGCTAGATGCCCCGCAACAGAAGAATGGATAAAAAAAGTGGTTAATTTACACAATGGAGTAATACTTAGCAGCAAAAAATAGTGACATCTTGAAATTTGCACCATATTGACAAAACTAGAAAAAAACATACTGAGTGGGGTAACCCAGAACCAGATAGACAAATATAATATTTACTCATTCATAAACTGATATTATACAGAAGGCAAAGGATAACCAGCCTACAGTCTACACCCCCAGAAAACCTATATAACGAAAAGAACTCTATGACAGGCATACATGCAAGGAGCAAAAAACAAATTCTTCTGAGCAAATTGGGAGCACGGGGAAAGGAACAATGTTGGAAGGGGAGAGAGAGGAAGGAAGGGGTATGTGAAAATGTATATCTCAATGAAAACAATAAAAAGAAAAAATTCTGTAATGCTACAAATGAAGGACCGAGCCTAATCCATCCCAGGGATGAGAGCTCAATGAAAAAAGAGCCATCCCAACGTTAGAGTTTTATGAAAACAAAAATAATTAACCTCAAAATTTTTTAAAACTTTTTAGAGGTTATTAGATCATTTCCCCTTTCCTTTTCCTTCCTCCAAACACTCCTCTGTATACATTCTCTTACCTTTTGCTTTCAATTCATGACCTTTTTCTAAAATGTTGCTAAACGTATGTGATTCCTAAACTGATAAATGCAACGTATTCAGTCCATATAAAGCTATTTGCAGGTGGACAGACTATTTGGTATTACACAACTATTTGTGAGACTCTTCTGTAGGGAAGATTATTTTCTATTATCAGTGTTCCTTAACTCTCTGCAGAGTTTTTGTTGTTGAGTGCACGTGTGTGTGTCTGTGTGTGTGTGTGTGTGTGTGTGTGTGTGTGTGTGTGTGTGTGTAGAGTTGCATCCTCCTGAACTTCCCCCTTCCACGTCAGAATGTCTATTGGTGCTGTCCTTGTTCAGGTCATCTTTAGGCAGCCATGTTGGTGAGACAAAATGTGTGTAGCTTCTGACATTGGATGTTTTATAAAAAATTAAAAATCAGTAAATAACCAGTTCAGTTCTCCTGTTTGAGACAGCTAAGCCAGTTTTAATCACATAGATTTTATTTTTAATTAAAAATTTTCCAATTATTTTACTCTCTGAACTATTATTGTAAAATGATACATACAAGTAAAGTGTGAAGGTTATTAAATACAGTATACCCTATCTTTCATACAAGCCTGGATAACCCAAAATGTTATAAAGCCTTTAATAAAAAAGTTAAACCCTATCAAAATTATTTAATATATTCAAATGCAGAAATCTGTTTTCCTTCATCAGGGCAGATCCCAACACAAACATTATGAGCACAATTATAAAAAAATGTGTAGAATAATTAAAACTAGGATAAACAATTTTTTAAATGAGTACAGAATCTGGAAAAGCCCTTGATGATATTGTAGCACAGCATATTTCTATTATTATACTGTATGTGCATGTGTGTTTGCATGTACACCTGTGAGGGATTGTTAATAAAGAATAATCAAAAGTATATTAGTTTTATTGTTTGATAAAACTTTGGATAGTTTTTAATTAGAAAATATTATTGTATAATATTATAAAAAGAATTCTTCCAAAATAGAAACTAAAATTCATAATCTGCAAAATCAGACATGATCCCCTTTCTAGGCAGAATAATTACATTTTCCTATTGAATAATTTCTTTACCAAGTAAGCATTGAATTAACAAATGATTCATTGATCACATCCATTTTGGATGCATTTACGGTTGTGAGGGGATTAGAATGCCATACATGGAGAGGTACAGTCTTAGAAGAATTACTTGCTTAGATGTCATGGCCCTTTCATAATGTAAAATATAGACAATTCACAAGAAAACCAGTAAGCTTTAGCATCCTCTGCTGATAAGAATGTTGCTAGGAATTTTTAATTTCGTAGGCACATAAGTGACACTTCTGGTTAGAACTTCATCATGCATGGCACATCAGTTTCCATGCTTAAATACCTCTCCCTAAGACCTGGTCAATCCTAAAACTTCTGCAGGTGACAGCTGTCTACATTTTTAAAAACTTCTCCCATTAAAGCATTAGAAAAGTGGTTTCCTATTTTTTCTGTGGATGTAATTCCAGTAGTTTTGATACATTGCTTTATTGTGCTGATCTGTCTAGTTTACATCAAACAAGGTTTTATTTTGATATATCTAAGGAAAGTTCTTTTGGTCTGTTTAATTTTCAGATTATCTTATTAAATTTTTTATTCATGAAATCTGCTAATAATAATCCTCTAAAAGAAAAAAATAACAAATTAAAGTATAAATATAATGAGTTCATCTTAATCTAAAATATTAGAAGATAATTCTACTCCTAAAGCATTTGGGAGGGTTGCCCACTCATAGTTTGCTTGGTGATTTTATTAAGGAGAGATATCCTCAATAGAATTTTTTCTATGAGATTTCCTGGGAACTGGCTTTAAAAGGGTCAACAAGGAGCTACAGTATTAATAAATGTGCTTGCTACAAGCCTACAAAGAAAATTGTACTCAGTGTCTCTGGACATACTGCCCCAGAGCTCTGCAATAAAGAAAATAGCACTTCAGTATTATTCACTAAAACTTTTGATTTTAAAATTAGATAAACCAATCAAAAATAGATTTTTGGTATAATTTTATATTTTATGATGTGTTTAAGAGTGCTTGTTTCTTGTTAATTGATATTGTCTGCTTTAAGGTAGAAATTTCTGGTGTTTTCATGGTAAGGTCCCTGAGAGCAATTAAATTGGAATCTAAAATAACCTTTTTTCCTCCCTCACTTTATATATGTTTTTAAACTGTTATTAAATTTGCATGCAAATTTCAAGATATCATTGTTTTTTACTGCTGAGTAGTACTCTAATGTGTAAATGTGCCACACTATCTTTATCCATTCTTTGTTTTAGGGGCAGCTAGATTGTTTCCAGGTTCTGGCTATTACAAATAATGCTGCTATGAACAGAGTTGAATTTACTCATTAACTATATCATACATGGGGCTGGAGAGTTACATTGATTGAAAGCACTAGCTGCTTTTCTAGAGGATCTAGGTTCAATCTAGGCATATTGCAACAGTTTGTAACTAGGGTACCTGAGGCCAAAGTCATGCATGTGATACACAGAGAAACATACAGACAAAACACACACACACACACACACACACACACACACACACAGAAATATAATTTTAATTTAAAATGGAAACTATTATACATGTATTAAATGAATTCTGATTTACTGTAACCTATACCTTCTCTAATATTCCTCCCTCCCATCCTTCCTGCCATTCCATTTCAAAAGTTTTTGCCATTTTGTTTATATACACACCAAGCTTGACCAGGATCTCCCATGAATTTTGAAACTCAGTAGATAAACAACGTAAGATAGTGGGTCATTTCCATAATCTATCAGCATCCGATATTTTAGTAGAAAATTTTCCATTGCTTTCTCCTAATCTGTGATTGACGGGCACAGTCTTTTGCTTAAAGTCACTACTTCTGTGGGGTCATATCATAATTACCTCTGCTATCTCCAGAAGTTAGCACTTCAGAGATTCTCTGAGTCTGCTGGCAGTTACATTATTTTTCTATTCCATAATGATAGCAGCCCTTTGAGAGCCTAGTAACTGCCTTGTTTATCTTGAACTACAGTGGTGTCATGTATTCTTAGCATTTTGAGCATCATGAGTCTCGTTATTCACTGTCACTCACTGAAAAGGGAAACTTCTCTGACCACATGGTGAGTAACATTGGTGTATGGTTTAAACACAAATCTTTAGAAGGGAACTTGGCACTGATGGAAGCAGAACCAGTGACCCACATACAAGCACTGGGTTGAACTCCTGGAGTTCAGTTGCAGACAGGGAAGATGGATTATATGAACAAGTGGAACAAGAGCATGAAGGGGGAAAACCATAGAGACAGCTGACCTAAAGTAGTGGGAATTCATGGACTATGGACTGACAGCTGTGGAATCTGCATGTGACCAAACTAGACCTTCTGAATGTGATTGACAGTTATGTGGCTTGATCCTTGGGGGTGGGAACAACTGACAGTGACACCAGGACTTATCCCAGGTGCATGAACTTGCTTTTTGGAGCCCATTCCCTATTGTAGGATATCTTGCTCAGTCTTGAATCTGGGGTAGGGGCTAGGTCCTGTTTCAAGTTGGTATGCCAAACTTTGGTTACTCCTCAGGGAATGTCTTAACTCCCTCTAAGGAGTGGGTGGAGGATTAGAAAGGGAAGCAGGATAAGGGGAGGGGAGGAAAATTGCAATTGGTATGTAAAATGAAAAGTAAATTTTTAAATAAAAAATGTGGAAAAAAGAAGGGAACTTACAATCATAATTTAGGTAATTAACCCTCAGACAAGCTATGCTAGGTGCCATACTTGCTAGGAATATTAGTATTGTAGATCACAGAGTTCACAGCTGGGTAGACCCTTGATGTCTGTATAGTATCTTACTGTATTACAAAAGTTAGTCAATATGGAGGAGTATCCTGTTCAGTTTAATCTTGACATGTTTATACATTAAAGGTGTATGATGTCTCCAGCAATATAATCTTACCAATTGCTTCTGATAGAAAACCAGAAAGAATGGTAGGAGACTACAGTGTTTTGGGAACCTCTATAGTCTCCTTGGACAACAACACATAGAAAGAATTTTGTATGACACTGGGGATTTTGTTAAGTAACTTTCAGTTTTGGGAAAGAATATAATCAAGATATGAAAGATGTCTTCTTTTTAACTTTGTCTAAAGTTATAATTCAATGGTTTGCAAAGTCATAACTTTTCATGTAACTGCTTCATGTATCTTTAGTTTTTTTTTTAAAATCAGATCTTCCTCATGCCTTTTCCTCTTCTGCAAACAGAATGGAAGAAGTGAAAAATTTAGGAAAAAAATGGTAATTGGGAGATAGAAGAAGAAATCACCATTTTTTCCTAAATTTTCTATTTCTTCCATTTTGTTTGCATATCATCTATACTCTACTGCCCACTCCCCCCACATACACACAACTTAAAGCAATCCCATAGTAATGACCTTCTTGAAGCTTCATGACTTCTACAGGTTTTCCTTGTCAAACACATGAACCCAAATATTTCAAACTAGGATCTACGATCATATTTGTTTTTTTGAACTTGAATTACCTCACTGAGTAATGTCTTTTAAATCTCTTAACTATTTACTTTCAGTTTTCAATATTTCATTTTTCTTAATAGGTGAAAAAATTCCACAGAAGGAGCATTAGTTGTGTAATAGTTTTCTACTTGTTATATATTGCATTTGTGTTACATACCCTGAATTTTCATTATCCACCTATCAGCTGATGGATATCTATGTAAATTCTATGTCTTAGCTATTTTTAACAGACTAGCAACAAACATGGCCAAAAGAGTATCTTTGTACAATTTTAGAGCCATTTGAGTATGTACTGAGGAGTAATATACTTGAATTAATAATAATTTTAATTTTGTGCTTTTAGAAACCTTCAGATTGGCATCCAAAGTGGTCTCACCATTTTAAATTCCCAAGAAAGTGAATGTTCCTCTTTCCCTAAATCCTTACCAGCAATTGTTGTCATTTGATTTCTTGATGAAAGCCATTCTCTCAGGGGTGAGATGGGATATTAAAGAAATTATAACTGCATTGCTCTAATGGATACTTTAGAGTGATTATTAACATGTTTCATAGAGGGTCTTTGTATTACTAGTACCATTTTTTTCTGATATTAGTTTTCACCAAATATGGCAAACCTATTTACATAAATATAGGCAGAAAACATTAAATCAAAGTTATCTTGAGTTCGTGGGTGTGACTTATACAGAAAATAGTGTGTTATGTATAGGATGATCATTCAGATGATCAGGTCACCAAAAACTGAGAATAATTATGCAACAACTGATAGAAAAAGAAAATAAATGAAGTAGCATGGTAAACTAAGTTTCACAGGGACTGATAGAGGTGTACATTAGGTAGAGGACTTTTGTGTAATGTGATACCTTTGTGTATTCTCTTTCAGTAAGTACTCTGGAAGGAAGCTTCCTCAGGGAAGGAGAATAATGGCAATTTCATTCTTCAAAGCTTCTCTGTTTAGCCATAGAAGGGATGCACAGAAGGATTCCAGTACCTCTTCTGCATCTCAGATATCTCAGTTAATTTAGTTCTTGTTTCATCTTGATTCTCTTCACATACATGCTCTGACTAATCTTCATGGCAAGTAAACATTGCCTGAATACTTTAAGACAAAATTTGGTATCATCTATACCATTGATGCTTGATTCAACCACTAAACGTTATGATACTTAGTGCATAGATGTGCATAGAGGCCCTTATAAAGACAGATTTTTGTTTTGGAGTGTATATGACATGAAATTGCACTTGAAAATAACTAGTATTGGAAAGCACACAAGGAAAACTTTTATTGTCAGTCAGAATAAGGAGTTGTAGAATAAATTTTTAATAAGCCTGTATAGTGAAATACTAAGTAGTACTTAATTGGACATAGGTTAAATAGGTAAAAGCAATTAAAAACTGCAAATGGGTTACCAGCTCATTTCAGTTAGAATCACTACTATCTAAGAAAACAAAACAAAAAGAAAACCCAACCAAACAAGTACGAAATAGTGGTGAGAGAGTGTGAAGCAAACAGGGATTTTTTTTTTTTAAAGGGACTCTGGTGGTTATTAAGATTAGGTCAGCCACTATGGAGAAGATGTAAGGTTTCTCAATAACTTTAAATATGTAAATTACAAATAAAATCCTACATTCCCTTTTTAAAGTGCATAACCGAAGGATAAGTGATATAGAATTCCCCTCAGAATGTGTTGCTTTTATTGGTCAATGAATAAAGCTTGTTCAATCAATGACTAGCAGAGTAGAGCCAGTTGAGAAATCCAAACAGAGATATAGAAAAAAAGTAGGCAGAGTCAGGAGACACCATGTAGCTGCTGAAGGAGAAAGATGCCAGACTCCAGCCAGATTTTTACTGGTAGGCTACAGCCTCATTGCAATACACAAATGAATAGAAATGTGTTAATTTAAGATGTAAGAGTTAGCTAGACATATGCCCAAGCTATTGGCCAAACAGTGTTGTAAAGATAAAGTTTCTGTGTTGTTATTCTGGTCTGGGCATCTAGGAATCAAATCAGAAGTCTCTGCCTACAGATAAGAAATTATCAAATCAAAAAGAACTGAATTCTTATGCTTATTAATATTCTAGTCACAATAGCAGACACGTAATGAATAGAGGTAAAGGTCTGCAGAGCAGTGAATGATGGACTGTTAGAGACATGTTGTGTAGCACTTCCCGAGACAAAACCTTCTGTCCTTGGAGAAAGCTCTATAAAACCTAAGGTGTTCTAAAGAGTGATAAAACACTCCCTCAAACAAAGAAGATAACATACAAGCCCTTTTAAAGAGAAGTAAAATATTCTTTATGTCATGCTAGCTCCTTAAGTACACAAAGTAAACAACAAAAATGCTTCAGAAAGTCCCTAAAAAAATCTTAGTTTCCTTAGGCTCTTCCGTCCACAAGCATATACAGTCACTAAGGACTACTGGAAGACACCGTGAGAAAAGTTGAATTACCCAGAAGAGACTCAGACCAGTTGAACTATCTGGAAGAAACAGAAATCAGCCAACCCACCTCGATGAAAATGAGATAACTGAGCTTCTTTCTAGAAGCTCTGAGCAAGCAAACTGCCTAGCACAGCTAAATAGACCAGTCAAGTAGCCTAGAAGTGGCTCAGAACAACCTGGATACCACACTCATCAAGCTGTTGAGCTACCTGCAGGCTGTGAACTCTAGTCTTGGTCTCCAGTTTTTGTGAGCTGTCGTGCACATTGCTGTGCGCTTTGGTGACGCAACTGTCTTTGGGTCATTTCTCTTCTTGTAAGTAACCATTCAATCATATTCCTATAAGTTAACCTATAAAATTGTTCTAAAATGTTGGACTTTGATAGTATCTGTATTTTGCTTTTTCATTGGTGCCCTATTCTAGAAATGTGTTTCAGAAATAATGCCACATAACTATACACTAAATGTAGAGTTATTTATTCTAAAGAAGAATGATGTAAGTTAATTCCAGTGTTTCTCTGTTTAGTGTTTGTTTGGATGACCTGTTCATTGGTAAGAGTGGGGTAATGAAGTTTCCCACTACCAGTGTTTGAGGGTCAATACGTTAATGAAGCTGTCCTATTGTTTCTTTTTCAAAGTTGGGTGTCCTTGGGTTTGGGGGATAGTTTTTAAGAATTGAAATGTCCACTTGGTAGAATTCTCCTTTGATGAATATATAGTATTCTTCCCTATGTTTTTTAAATCATATTGCTTTGAAATCTATTTTGTTAGATATTAAAACGGCTACAGTAGCTTGCTTTGTCAGTCCATTTTTTTGAAGTATCCTTTTCCAACACTTTACTCTGAGTAAATGTCTATTCTTGATGTTGCTGTGTGTGTTTCTTAAAGGCATAAGATGGATAGATCCTGTTTTCATATCCATTCTATTAATCTGTGTCCTTTTGGTGAGGAATTGAGGCCACTGATATTGAGAGATATCAATGAGTAATGATTGTTAATTCCTGTTATTTTTTGTTGGGTCTCTGTGTAGTTCCCTATTTCAGTTTTGCAAATGTGAGGTTGTTTATTTCCTGTGTTTTAATATGTTTAGCTAACATCCATTGGATTTGTAGACAGAGATAGCTTAAATTTGACTTAATTGTGGAAAATCTTACTTTTTCTATTTATGATGGTTCAACGTTTTGCTGGGTTTAGAAATCTGTGCTGGCACCTGTAGTCCCTTAGAGTCTGCAACCCCTTTGTCCAGGCCCTTTTCTCTTTTAGAGTCTCTACTGAGAAGTCATGTGTAATTTTAATAGATCTGCCTTTATATGTTACTTGCTCTTTTTCCTTTGCAGCTTTTAATACTGTTTCATTGTCCCTTTTGTTTAATGTTGTGATTATTTTGTGGCAAGGGACTTTCTTTTCTGGTTCAATCCATTTGGTGTACTGTATTATTTGTCTACATTTATTGTCATCCCTTTCACTAGGTTAGAAAAACTTCCTTTTATGATTTTGTTGAAAATATATTCTGGGATTTTGAGTTATGCTCTCCTTGCTCTATTCCTATTATTCAAAGGTTCGGTCTTCTCATAGTATCTCATATTTCTTGGATGTTTGTATCAGGAAATTTAAAGATTTAACATTTTTAAGTGATGTATCTATTTCTTCCATCATACGTTCAATGCCTAAGATTTTGTTGTTCATTTCTTGTATTCTTTTGATGAAATTTGCCTCTGTCGGTTCCTGTTTATAGTCCTAAATTTTTAATTTTCAGGATTACCTATGTTTGTGTTTTCTTTATTGCTTATGTTTCTGTTTTCATGTCTTGAACAGTTAATTTTTTCCATAAAAAGAGAAGGAAAAATCATTTATATGAAATGACTACTTTTAAAATATAGATGTTTACTATTATTTTGCATCTTTTCTTTAAATATTTACTTGATATAGTAAAATGTATTACTTGTGTTTATTTCTTACACTGTTAGCCCTCATTTGAGGATATCATATTAAACATAAACTTAAAAAAGCCCAAGATGTAGTTTCATGTAAACATGTATCTTTCAGAGAAAGCAGAACAACACCTTGCTTTGTAACATTTCTCATTTCTCTCTGAGCTCTGGAATGCTAGATAATGAAGATATTGACATTCGGAGAGAAATCCAAGTTAGTCCAAAACTCAATTACACCAGGTGAATACCTCCCTAGCATGAATAGGAGCTACTTTTATCCTTAGACTTGAGAATACATAAAAACTCTAATACAGAGGCCTTTGTGATATTAGGCAAAGGTATTTTATAAATGTATGTGCCTGATTCCCCTGTTTCACAGATTTGAAATTTATTTTTCTGTGGCCAACTAGACACAATTTTTTATTTCAATGTTATGTGTTTTTCTATATCTCCATGCCCTCTGAATGCATAGGGCATTCTTGTCTTTGAAGATCAGATAACACAATCATAAGCAACTTTTGACCATTATCTGCTCCTTTAGATGACTTTAACTTCAAATTAGTATTTTTTGTTTAGTTTAAGCAAATTTAATTTGATATATAGGTCTTTTCCCAGTTTAAGGGCTGTGAAAGTGCTATTGCCATGGATTTATACACAATGGAGATAAATTAACTGGCACACTCATAAAATTTGTATGGGGAGAAGATTTCCTTAAGGCAAAGAATGACAATCCTGGCAAGAAAACAAAATCCCTATACAGTCTGAATTAATCTATTAATTCACTTGCTTATTTATTTAGTAAATAGAAATTTTATCAGGTTCTGCGATAACTGTACTCTAGTTCTGTACTAGGTGCAAGGAAAACAAATGTAAATTGTAGTTGCTATCTGCCTAAATAAGTCAAAGGACAGAAAATTCAGAAGTTAGAATTTAACTAAAAGAAAAATAAGTACAATAAGAATCACAGTACGGGCTATTTGAGTTACATTCTCCATATAAGTTAGGAAGCCATGGTACATACTTCTCTTAATGGAAGTACTAAATACACAGTAACTTTTGTACATACTCTCTTTGAAAATATCCAGTAGTTATTTAAGAGGCTAATGCAACCTGGATGAAAATTATTTGCCCACTTGCAATTCTCTAGAGAATCTGTACACACATTTTAATTATTTTATCTCTCTGTGATCCACTGTGAGATGGTCAGAGAAACGTTTCAAATCTGTGGCTTCTCTACAAGGAAGGAAGGAGATACATGACTTTAGCTTGACTCTTTCTTCCCCAATGTGGAGACCTAAAGAATGTTTATGTATCTCAGAGACAAGAATAATGTTTACATAACCAATAAGATACACTGCCAGAACACGAAGGAAACAATCTTGCCCCAGTGGAGTTTAATGAATCAATTAGTACTTAGCAATATTTAAAGGAATGCAAATAAAACAGTGGTAGCTTTATCATTGAAAAACTCACCCAAGTGTGAGTGAAAGATCATTAAAAGTGCATTTCTAGGTCTTTCTGCTCAACTTGAGGATATGGGATTCTGTCTGGATCTGAGAGCATCAATAAAATCCTTCTAGAAAGGAATAATTTTCATGGTGATTGTACATTTCTGTTTGATTATTGATTGGATGCTTTTAATAAATTATTATTATTGTTTTATTTTTTGAGGTAATGTCTTGCTGGGTAGTTAAAAAACCCTAGATATAATGACCTTGAGAATGCAACCTCTTGATTGCTTCTGTAATAAAGATTCAGTACCCAAAAGGCTATTGTCTGATGTAGCAGTGAATAGCTACACCCCTTCCCTAACTCAACTAATAAGCAACATTTGCCAAATTTTCATTAAACAAAATTAGAGACTCTAACGGAATACCTTTTATGGAGGCTTTTAAAGGAACTAACATGAATACTAATGAACCTAAATCATCACTGGAACTAAGCAGATACTTGATACATGGGACAATACCAGAGAGTCAAAAAGTCCTATAAATCACTTCTTGAGACATATAATGAGAATGTTCTCAAAACATGAACTTAGGTAACAAATATATTAATCAAATGAAATGTATCCATAAAATAAGATATTTCAATATAAGAAGAATAGTTCAGAGTTTCCCATTAACAGAAAACAGGGTAAATATTTCATGAACATATGGATTGATACAGAAAAGCATTCCTCAGTTTGAGCATTATTTTGTGATTAAAAACTCTTTGTGAATCATGTGTTGAAGACAGTTCTGTCAACATGCAAAGACTGTTTATGAAAATCCCATAAGTCATGTTTAATGCAGTCACATGACACTTAATGTTTTCCCTTGACACAAATAAAAAGCTACTTTCATAGCCGGGCGGTGGTGGCGCACGCCTATAATCCCAGCACTCGGGAGGCAGAGTCAGGCGGATCTCTGTGAGTTCGAGGCCAGCCTGGTCTACAGAGTGAGTTCCAGGACAGGCTCCAAAACCACAGAGAAACCCTGCCTCGAAAAACAAAAACAAAAAAAAAAAAAAGCTACTTTCATGAACAATGAAAGGTTTGTAAGTATTTCCTTTATTGTTTGAGATTATAATATGATTATATTATTTCCCCTTCCTTTTCCTCTAGTGAAACCCTCCCATATATGTTTCTCTTTTACAAATTCACAGCCTCTTTTTTTCCACTTGTTGTGTTAGTATGCTAGTATATACTAATCTAATTATAAATATATAAATATGATGTGCTTGATCTGTGTAATGCTAATTGTGCTTTGTTTTCAGGGCTGAAATTTGGTATTGGAAAGCTAACTTGTGTACTTTTTGTTGGGAAGATTATTTCTGCTGCTTTCAGTATCCCTTCATTGTAGAAATATAACATTACAGGCCTTTGCCTGTCATCATCACATCTGTTATTGACCTGGTTCATTTCACATTTAAACAGTGAAACTTTTAGACTGAGGGAGTAGTCATAGAAAAGAATCACATACAGATCTGAGAGAAATAACTTCAAAAATATTCAAGTTTTCAAAAACCCTAATGTCTCTACAAATAAATAGTTAAAGTGGATAGCTAATTACAATTTTATTCAATTTTATTGAATATATATATATATATATTCCAGCCAAAATTGTTATCAATTGCATTTATATCATCTAATTACTTAGTGGATCAACAATAGATTTGCTAACACAATAGAACAAAATGAAAGCCTTGCACACGGAAATTGTGATACATGAAGGAAAGAAACTGAAATAGAAACATAAGGGAACATGGATTAGAAGACTACCTATTGTTTACATATCCTTACCACTAAAATAATTCTTCAGGTTAAATCCACTTTTCAAATTTCCAAAGATTTATTTTTTATAAAAGTATGAAAAATCACATTAAATTCATCTTGGCACAAACAAATAACCATAACCTTGAAGAACAATGCTGGGATATTAAAGTGACAATAATTTAAGCACTCTGGTGATGTCAAAAGTACAGGTAGTGAAAACAAGAGTATGGATGCTGGGTCTCTAGGAGTCAATCAGCACAAATAATGTAGAAGAATATCTATTTGAAGTTTGCAAAGTATTCAAACTCAGAATCAGAGAATGGAAACTGTTTTCAGGGACTGGAAGGCTGAACATTTCAGGGATTCTTGTTTACATAAGATTGAATTTTACCCATTTTGCACTATACACTCAAGGTATAGAGAATAGGTTTCCTTCTCTGCTTGTATTTTTACTACAATGAAAGAAATATGCTAATTTGCTTTTAAAATATTTTAACTGAAATAGAATTATACCACTTCCTCTTGACCATCCCTCCAGGCCTTCCCAGTTATATCTTCCCTCAACCTCTCCCCACACCACCACTCAAGTTCACAGCCTATTTACTTTTGCTTGTATTTTCTGCATATGTGTAAATACACACACATATATATACATATATACATATATTTGTATATATATATCCTACTAGACGATGACCACCAGGCAAAGATTGGCTAGTGGTAGAGGGATAGAGAGTCTTTCCTAGGAATAAGCACTGAAAATTTTTTTCTTTAGATCTGTACCTCATTTTTTAATTTGGATTGTTTGCTTTGTTGATGTCTAGTTTCTTGATTTCTTTATATATTTTGGAAATCAGCCCTCTGTCAAATATGGGGTTGATGGAGATATTTTCCCATTTGATAGGCTGCTGTGTTAATGGTGTCCCTTCCCTTACAGAAACTTAAACAGACCTAAGAGGTAAGCTGGTATACCTATCATACTATATAACACAACAGACTTCAAAGGAAAAGAGATAGAGAAGGATTTTTCATAATCACTAAAGGAAAAAAAATCCACCAAAATTATGTCTCAATTATAAATACCTATGCAAGAAATGTAAAGGCACCCACATTCATAAAAAATCACTAATAGAGCTTATCACACATCAAATCCTATACAATATTAGTGGGAGACTTCAACACCCCACTCTCACCAATGGACAGTTCATATAGACAGACAGACTAAATAGTTAAACAATGTAATTAACAAAATTTATGACTCAAATGGACCTAACAGATTTCTACTGACATTTCACCCAACACCAAAGAATACACCATCTTTTTAGTACCTCATAGAGTCTTCTCCAAAATAGGCATATGCTCAGTTACAAAGCAAGTCTCAACAGATACAGAAAAGTTGAAATAACCCTCTGTGTCTCATTAAACCACCACACATTAAAGCTGTATTTCAACAATAGAAAGTCTACACTTAATTCTCATTCATTCATTCATTTTTCATTTATTTAAAGTTAAAAGTAGATTCTTCCCTCATACAATACGTATGGACCACAGTTTCCCCTTCTTTCACTTATCCCAGCTCAATTTTCCATGTCCCTCAGATCCATACCCCACCATCTCCTCTTTAGAAAAGAACAGGCCTCCAAGAGAGGATAGCCAAACAAGACAAAGCAAGATACACAATAAGACAAGGCAAAATTCTTCATATCAATTCTGGACTACACAACGCAAGGAGGGAAAGAGTCTCAATATTAGGCAAAAGAATCAAAGACATATCTGCTGGTATTGTAGAAGTCCCATAAACCCAAGCTAACAGTCATAACTCATACGCAGATTACCTGGTGCAGAACCGTGCAGGCATCAGTTTCTGTGAGCCCATGAGAGCCTTGCTTACTTGATTTGGTTGTTGTTGGCTATGTTCTACTGTTGTCCTCCATCCCTATGACTCCCACAATTCTTTTTCTGTCTCTTTTGTATGTTTCTCTGGTCTCTGAGGGAAGGAACCTCAAGGAGACCTTCAGTTTAGATTCTTTCTCTACTTGATTGGTTGTGGGTTTTTGTACCTGCTCCCATCTGCTGCCACTCAGGCAACACAGAGCATGGGATCTCTTTTTGGACCTCCAGGCTTGGGCGTCAAGTTAAAACAAACATTTGTTGTCCACTCTCACAATTTCTATGCCACAGGTGTCCCCAATTCAAGATGACTCCCCAATAATCTCTCCCTCCACATCTTATCTCCAAACTGATCTATTACTTCTGTCCACACCCATCCCCTGTACATCCACATATTTTATTCTACTTCCTCCTCTTCCTAGGGAAGTTCACGCTCATGAGAACCCACCCCACTGACCCAGGAAGCCTCTCTTTATGAATTCCTTCCTGGCTCTATGACTATTACTTACTTAACATCTAATATTTCCTTATAAGTGAATGCATACCCTGTCCATCTTTCTAGGCCTTGGTAACCTAACTCAGGACGAATTATTTCTACTTGCATCCATTGTCTGGCATATTTCATGGTGTTTTTTTTGTATCCATTCAATAGAGTACTTGAAGTTTTAGCTAAAGCAATGAGATTCAAGGAGATCAAATGAATACAAATTGGAATAGAACATGGCAAAGTATCATTATAAGTGAATGGTAAAATATAATATATAACTGAGTTCAAAAATTATGCCAGGAAAATCCTATAGGTAATAAACACTTTCAACAAAGTGTATGGATAGAAGAGTAACTCAAAAGAAAAAAAAAGCAGCCCTCTTACATACAAATGCCAAACGGATTGAGTAAGAAATTAGGGAATTAAAACCTGTCACAATGGCCTCGATTAATATAACATAATTTGGGGTAACTCTAACCAAGCCAGTAAAAGACTTTTATCATAAAACTTCAAGTTTTTGAAGAAAGAAAATAAAGAGGATATCAGTTTGTGGATCAGTAGAATTAACATAATAAAAAATAGCCATTCTGCCAAAATCAATTTACATAATCAACACAATCCTCATCAAATTTCAACAAAAATTTTTTACAGACCTTGAAAAGACTTTGTATGGGAAAAAATTACTCATGATAGATAAAGCAATCCTGAACAGTATAAGAATTGTTGGATGTCTCGCAATCCCTTACTTCTAGCTTTACCACAGAGCTATAGTAATAAAATATCACAGCTTGGGCATAGAAAGATTGATTCCATTGATCAGTGGAATTGAATTGAAGACACAGACATATATTCACATACCAATGGACACCTGATGTTTTATAAAGAAGCCAAAAGGACACAATGAAAAAAAAAACAGAATTTTCTATAGATGGTTCTAGTCAAAAAAGATTTTTGCATTTAAAAATAAAAGTAGATTTATACTTACTACCCTACACAAATCTCAAGTACAAGTGGATCAAAGACCTTAATATAAAACCAGAATCATTGAACCTCATTAAAGAGAAAGTGGGGAACAGTCTTGAAGACATTACCATAGGAAACAACTTTGTGAATAAAACACTGCTAATATAAGTACTGACAGTAACAATATATAAATGGGACATCAGGGCACTGAACCCTTTCATAAGGCCAAGGGCACTGTTATTTGGACAAAGAGGCAGCTTATAGAATTTGAAGACTTTTTTGAGCTCCACATCTGATAGAAGGCAAATATCTGAAAAGAACTCAAGAAAATAGATATCAAAAATCTGAATAATTCAATTAAAGTTTGGGCACAGATCAAATAGATAATCTCAATAGAGGAATACCAAATGGCTGGAAAACACTTTGAAATGTTTCAACATCACTAGCCATCAGAAATATGCAAATCAAAACTACACTGAGATATCATTTTACACCTGTCTAAAGTGCTAAGTTCAATACCACAAGTGACAGCTCATGTTGTAAACGATGTGGAGCAAGGGGAAGACTCCTCTACTGCAAGTAGGGAGTAAAAGAACCCCTCTGTCACTATGAAAATCATTATTGTGGTTTCTGAGAAATTTGTGTCTTTCTATCTATTTCAACATATATGCAAAGGATGTTCCATCCTACCATGAGAGCACTTACTCAAATATGTTCATCATATCTTCATTCAGAGAAGACAAAACTTGGAAACAATCTAGATGTCCATTAACAGAAGACTGGAAAAAATGTGCTAACTTTGTACATAGTATATTACTCAGCATTTGATTCTTTTAGCCTTTCTTTTTTATTAATATGTGCCTTGATCTTTATTCTTTATTTTTTGAAAAGAAATTTCATGCAATATACTCAGAGTACACTTATATGATCTCCTCTCCCAACTCGTTCATAATGTCTATTCCATTGGTGTTTGGTCTTCCTGCTTTTCCAGAGCTGTGAGTCATTGGCAATCTGCTGTATCATCATAAAATGAGCCAGTTTAAATATGAGAAAAGGGAGTAAAATGATGACTGTTATTTTTTTAAATAGGCATCAGATGGATAATTAAAAACATGTTTTTTAATTCATATAGGCAAAAGAATGGAACTAGGAAAATTATACCAAGTAACTCTGGGTCATAAATGTGAATGTCTTGTATTTTTCCTATATAGAATCTTCATTTCAAATATTTTATTTAATATGCTTAAATTGGAGCACAATTTTAATTTTGAAAGCCAAAAAACTAGGAAGAAGTTTTGAGGGAGGGAGTTACATTAATGGGAAGAGATAGTAGATTATAGGTAAAATTAAAATAGTGTTGCAGAATCTTAGGGCTGGAAAAAGCTTAAGTAGGGAGGAAAAAGGGAGGATTGAAAGACATCAGGGTGTGGGCAGGGTTACTAAAAGGAAGGATGCAGTAAAAATGGAAATGAAAACATTATTTCCCACACGTTAATTAAATATAATTAAATGAGATAATGAAATACATGTGGTATGGTGTAACAAGAGGGCCTGCTTGTTTGTCCTGGCTGCCCAGCTAGCTTAGCCCTGAAATAATCACACAGAAACTGGATTCATTAAAACATTGCTTGGCCCATTATTCTAATATATATATATATATATATATATATATATATATATATATATATGCCACATGGCTCAGTACCTTTTTCAGAGGAACAGGTCACATCCTGCTTCTTCTGTGATCTCAGCAGGACTGGGGAAAGAGCTTCCTTCTTCCCAGAATACTCCTGTTCTCATTGCCCCACCTCTACTTCCTGTCTGATTGTCCCACCTATACTTCTTGCCTGGCTACTGGCCAATCAGTGTTTATTTAAAACATAATTGACAGAATACAGAACTGTCTCACACCAGTATGGAAAGTGAGAATGATGGATAAGGACATGTAAAGACTTAGCAGGATTTGATGCAATGGGATGGGTAAGATTGGTATCTAGGGGATGTGCTGATACAGGATTTCCCTCTGTATGCTGTGGATACGTTTTATTAGCATGGTTCATAAAGAACGCTGCTTCAACCTATGGCAGAATAAAGTGAGGCTGGAAATCTGAAAAGAGATATATAAAGAAAGGAGGTGGAGTCAAGGAAATGTCATGTAACTGCCAAAGGAGACAGATGCTGGAACCTTACCAGTAGGTCACAGTCTTGTGGTGTTAAACAGATTAGTAGAAATGGGTTAATTTAAAGTGTAAGATCCAGCCAATTAAGAAGCCTGAACTAATAGGCCAAACAGTATTGTAATTAATATAGTATCGGTGTGATTATTCAGGTCTGGGCATTCAGGAAACATAAGCACAGCCTCCGTTTACAATGTGTTTACCTAAACAAAAAAATATTATATAATTTCATGAACACCTTGTTTCTATTAAGCTAATTTTAAATACATATTATGTTTAAAAAAAATTGAATGGAGGAATCTTGCATATTTGTGTAACGCTACTTTCAGAAGATATGTAAATAAGCCTGTGTTGCTGGTATGGAATAATCATGATTAGAGAGCCCCAGTGTTCTCCAAAAATAAAACAGAATATTATTCTTGCTTTTAGATACTCATCAGATCTCTAAAATTTCCTCTTTGACTGTTATCTTTAAAAGGGGTAGAAGGTTCCATGCAAGGTGTTAACGTACAAAAGACTTTACTAGTCTCACCCAGAACTAAGCCCTGCACATTATAATATTTAAGTGCCAAGAAAAATGTCACTACTGGTAGAATGATGATATGACAGTTAAGCCATGGCTTGTTGGCTGAATCTGAAACATGCTCTATAGGATAAAATTCATACTTGGAACCTAGTCAGTTCATTGGCTGTGGTAGTCATAATCTATAAGGTAGAATTTACTACTTCTACTTTGTTAAATGGTCACATTGTCAAACTCCCTACTAAAATTTGTGTTTATGCTCATAGATACAGGTTACTATCAACTACTCTTAAAGAGGGTTCTCTTTGCACTTGGAACTAGTGAATATGAAGATACTCATATTTGTTTAGAGTAGTTAGAAAAAATTATTATGATTGCTTATAGCAGTTATGAGCCCTAAGCAGGTCATCTTCATCAAGTTTCCCAACTTGACTCAAGAAATATCATGAAAGAGGTCTTGAAAGGAACATGTGAGCTAAAATATAGGGGATGAGGTTTATACAGTTCTGCCTTCCAGACACAGCATGACATGACATTAATGTACCCATACAAATACAAGAAAACATGCCAAGGTCAAGCCAGGTCAATTTCTGGAACAGAATAAAAGGAACCTTGAAAGGACCCGTTTTGTAGTGTGGAGCTATTGGCTATTGATATTGTAGAGGTCAAAATTAATTCTTATTTGGGGAAGTAGCTATTGATAAGTTTCTAAGGCTGTAATGGGTGTAATGATGCCAATATACCAACAGGCAGCAAGGACTGAAATTAATGGGTTATAGGACAAGAAGTGAAGGAAGAAGGAGTAGTATTGGAGGAAGGAAGGAGGGAGGTAGAAAAAAGGATGAGCAAGAGGAGGAAGAAGAAGAAATAATAAAGTTAGCTTGGGGTATATTGCAGAAATCTAAAGACAGTTGGAGGGGAATCATTATTGAATATAGTTATAACATTTTAAAACATGAATTTTTCAAAATATGAAAAAATTGTATTTTTCTTCTCTTATGTTTTATGCATATTAAATGTCCTATAATGCAAGCTAGTAATATTTATAAACAAAAGATGCATTTATTTTCATAAAATAGCCTCTACATAGGCTATAAAATACACTTACTACCGTCTTCTATACACTGTTGTAAATAAAGGCCTTGAAAAATGAGCCTTTTGCTCCTTGAGGCACATCTTCCCCTAATGCTTTATATGACAACCCACATATATTTATTCTCTGAGCTGTTTTAAAATCTAAGCTACTTTACTCCTGAAACTTCATGCAAATTATTTTGCTTTAGAACAAGATATAATGATAATCCCTGGCAGCATGGCTTTTGCATTTGTATTATGTGAGAAAACCATCTTGCTTTTGACCTTTAAACACTTCATCATTCTCAACTATATTTACATGGGGGAAATTTCTTAAAAATTAAAATTTATAAGGCAGAATTTATCATATATTTAGTAAGAATATAACAGAACTTTACAATTTCTTCTCAATGGGACAAACACAGTGCCATTTTTCCTTGTTGCTATAAGATGTAACAGGTTAAACAATAGTCAAAATTTAACATAAAAACAAAATTCTGTTCTGGTTTGATTCCATGGAAAGACCAGGCATTGCTTTCCTCAGAGCCACATGGGACAGCCTATTTATCCATTTTACTATGATCCATTACTACTTACTTTTGTTATATTTTTCCCATGCAGCACTTTAGAGAATATATATTGAATAATAATTCATGATCTTTCATAGCAAAGATAAGTGTCTATTAATCAATGTATAAAATTGAATTTCAATAGCCATATTGGTTTTCATGATAAATGCAGCTATATTATAGGAAATGACAATTTACTATGGAGTGGAAAAGTAAAATAGTTATTATTTTAAATAGTTGAATTAACATTGTAAAGTTTTAAGTAAGATACTGCCTTTAGTCATACACAGCCAACATAAGTTAACTATTTTCTAACAAAGGACACTATTTGTTCTTAGTATAAAGGAAATTGAGGGGTCACCTACTTCTACTTTCTTCCTCTTAGCCAATATGCTCTTGAACACATGAGTTTTTAATATATTAGAAGAAGAAAGTAAAATAATCAAGAAAATTATTAAAGGTAATATATGTATATTTTTAAAACATTTCACTAAAAATTTTTACTATAACATTTTAATTTAAAATGTTCTTCATACAATATACTTTGATCATATCTTCCTCCTACTTCTCCCCAATCCTCCTCACCTCCATCTCTTTTACTTAAAAAAAATATCTCCCTCTGTAGGTTCGGGCATGAGTCTGGGACCTCTGAGGAACAACTAGGCCTAAGCCAGGACATCTGCGGGTATGGGCATATGAGTTTGGGACCTTTAAGAGAGTAGATCAGAGCCAGAGACTTTGGTACGACCTTAGCCCCACACCTCTGCAGGAGCGGATCCAGGGCAGGAACATTTACAGAAACAGGGCTGAACCAGCAATCTAGGCTATAGCACACATGAGACAGCAAACTTCACAGGACCAGAGCAAACTCTGGGAGCGCCAAGCAACCTCCAGGATCATGGAGTGACCAAAAGGGTGACTGAATCTGTGGCACTGACTGCACCATGAGAAGCAACCATCTGAACCTTGGATCCACTGGCACCAGAGTCACAAATAGCCCCAACTACAGCAATCAAATGGGTAGATTAGGTAAGAACACATGCAATGCCACAAAAAGCAATATGGCATCAGTAAAAACTAGTGATCCTACAACAGCAATACTTGAACAACCAAATACAGATGAAGCAGAAGAAAATGACCTAGAAAATAAGTATAGGTGAATATTTGAGGCCCTTAAAGAGGAAATGAGAAATTCCCTCAAAGAAATGGAGAAAAAGACAAACAAAAAAATTGGAAGACATCTACAAATCCCTTAAAGAAAACCAAGAAAAAGCAATCAAAGATATGAAAGAAACTATTCAAGACTTGAAAACTGAAATAGACACAATAAAGGAAATAGAAACAGAAATCATGAGAAAATGATCAGAAAGCACAAATGCAAGCATAAACAGTAAAATACAAGAGATGGAAGAGAGAATCTCAAGCACTGAAAATACAGTAGAGGAGATAGACTAATCAGTCAAAGAAATTATTATATCCAACAAAAATTTAACACAAAATATCCAAGAAATATGGGATACCATGAAAAGACCAACCCTAAGAATAATAGATACAGAACAAAGAGAAGAGGTTCAACTCAAACTCAAAGAAAATACATTTAACAAAATCATAGAAGAAAATTTTCCCAGCGTAAAGAAAGATATGCCTATGAAGATACAAGAAGCTAACAAAACACCAAATAGACTGAACCAGAAAAAAGTCCTCTTGCTACATAATAATCAAAACACTATACATACATACAGAAAGAATATTAAGAGACACCCTGGACAACAATGAGGACTCTACGAGAGACATACATGGATCTTATCTATATGGGAAGTAGAAAGTTACAAGATCTTCTAAGTAAATTGGGAGCATGGGGACTATAGGAGAGAGTTGAAGGGGAGGGGAGAGGAAGGAAGGGGAGCAGAGAAAATGTATATCTCAATAAAATCAACAAAAAAGTCCATTGTAATGAACTCTTTCGACAATAAATGAACAAAGAAATAACAAAAAGAAAAAGAAAAAATAGGTCTCCCCAAAGCAAGACAAAAGAGGTCCTCTGTTCACCATGTCATCCTTGTAGTGCAGCTTCTTGGAGTACCTGGTAATTAATACAGCAAGCCACAACTGGACGATGTACAGAGATTTCTTTGGAATACATAGTTCTTAATGGGATGTTTATTAAAGCCTTTCCTCAGGACGCAGGGAAACCTGTGGAAGGGATGAAAGAAATACTGCAATAATGAGAAGTGGTGGATGGCACGGAAACAAACACAAACAAAAGAACAACACAGAATCATGAAGACATAACATGACTGCCACACCACACATGTGAACTCACTGAGGCTGGTACAGCATGCATGAGACCTGCATAAGTTCAAACCTGACTACGGTTTTTGAAGTAGCATCAGTGTTCTTGTATAATTGATAAAAAATCGAAAAGGGAGATGGCAATTAATACTCTGGAAATGTTTTCCCACTTATAAAGTATTTGATGATGAGAATTTCAACTCCATGTACTTGATACTGAAATTTGAGAAGATAACCTAATAAATTATAAAATTTTGTTGTGACTCATTTAAGTTGTTTGACTTGACCACAAACAAATTCTGTCACATTTAGCTTGTCTCTTGTACAATGTAAACAAGGTGAAAACAGAAAATATGTTTATAATATTCTATGAAATAAACGATTAATTTAGGGTTAGGTGAGAAATACAAATGTAACTGGTTCAATCAAGGGAGTTAATAACTAATTGAAATGCTCAGACTAAAAGACCCTAATGAATTTTAGTAGAGTACTGTGTTCAATCTTGTCTTCTAAAGCACTTTTCAATGAGATGGACTAATTATAGATATTCAAGGTATGGTGAATTAGATATTGTCTTATCTAAATACATGTTGAAAGTTTCAACTTTTAGGCTACAGAATATTAAATTAATAAGTTTTCCATGAGAGAACATTAGATTAAGCATAGCAAGAAAGGGCAAATAGATTTATCGCAAGGGAAAATGAGACGGTTAGTTTAAATGTGCTTTCTGCTATCACTAAGATGTTAATTATTGACCACAATATTAACAGATTTTTAAGTCTTATGTCCTTCTAGGGAGTTATCTATAGTTTAAGATGCTTTAATTCTGTGGTTCATTTTGATCTCAATACAGATGATGGTGTTAATATTCAACATTTGAATTATATTGGTATGTTACTGACTTTTTGTTTTTGAAATTAATAAAATTGATCATCTCATTTTTAGATTATTATTATTCCTTTACTCACATTTTGTAATTAATAATTGATTATTTCTGGTTTATTTTGAGTATGGCATGGTTAGAATTTAAACCTTAAGTTATTTAGACTTGTATTCTGTTAATTTCTGAATTTGTCAATAATTTTTTAATATAATATTTTTAAAGATTAGTTTTAAAAAATTATGTATAGAGATGTTTGACTGCATGCATATCTCTGCACCAGTGGATACCACTTTCTGAAGACACCAGAAGAGGATAGAAAATTCTCTGGAAGGGTTACAGGTGATTGCTTGCCTCCATGTGGGTACTGAGAGCCAAATTGTAGTCCTCTACAAAAATAAGTCCAGTGCTGGGGCCGGGCGGTGGTGGCGCATGCCTTTAATCCCAGCACTCGGGAGGCAGAGGCAGGCGGATCTCTGTGAGTTCGAGGCCAGCCTGGTCTACAAGAGCTAGTGCCAGGACAGGCTCCAAAGCTACAGAGAAACCCTGTCTCGAAAAACTAAAAAAAAAAATAAATAAATAAATAAGTCCAGTGAAGTTCTGATCTTTCTCTCTAACCTATCTCATTTAGGTAATAATGACTAATTTTCTGTACTTATAGCTTATCTAGTGTTACAAGTGTTATTGTACATATTAACTCCTCAAAAACAATGCTATTGGCAGCAGTTCTTATCTATATAACAGTCAACATTTTCAATGAACATAATCTTGATTTCCAATCTCTCAAGATAATTAGTATTGAATTTGTGACTCAAAATGTAAACACTTATAAGATTTTCAGAAGCTTTTGGAAAAAATGTTTCTATAAAACAAATTATTGATTCTTTGTTGATTTCACAACATGCATCCTGATCCCTCTCATCTCCCCATCTGTTCTTCTCCATCCTCTGTCCTTGCAACTCCCCCTGACCAAAAAAAAAAAAAAAAAATTAAAAGAAAACTGTAGTGTGACCCAGTGAGTCATACAGTGTACTATTTAGCCCATACATCTTTACTTGCATGTGTTCATTGTAATCAGTCATTGGTCTTATTCATTACTTCTAGCTCCTGTTACACTATTGATCCTTGGCTCTAACTGGGTCTCTTGGATATCTTGTTGTTGCTCTGTGTTGTGGAGAACCTGTAGCTTTGGATATGAAGAACTGGCCACTTTATATGCTCCAGCAGTTTATAGATGGAATGGATGTTAGGGGAGGGATCTCATAGCCCTTGTTCTGGGCCTGGGTAGTAGCTGATTGGGTCAGCCCATACATTCTCCCTCATACTCACTCACTCTCTCCAGCACTGGCCCTTATAGCTCACCCAATGCAGCAGAAATCAAAGGCCAAGACCATTTCTCCTGCTTTCCCACCCTCAGAACAGGCTCACCAGCTTCCACTGCACTAGAATCAGCTCTACTATGCTGTCCAGCGAGGTGCAGAGCCCACATTCCCAGCTGGTGAGGGGCAGGATCAGCTCTCCCTCTCTCATTCTGCTGAAGCCTGTTCCTCCACATGGCAAGGAGCAGGAGGTGGTATCCGTCCTTCACTCATGCCACCACCAGATGACAGAAAAGGGGCATTGTGTCAGCTCTTCTGCTCTTACACCCGCAGGGCTGGCTCGCTACCAGCAGGGTGATCTCTATTGTCCACTCTCAGACAAGGTCTATAGTCTGCTTTCCTGCACTCACGATCTCAGAGCCAGCTCTCCCACTCTTGCTCCCTCCAGTCTGACTCACCAGTTCCCTCTGCCAAAGGTGTCAGCTCTACACTGCTTCTCAGGCAAGGGGCAGGGCCCACACTCCTGAGTGTTGCAGTTGGTGAGAGGCAGGGCTTGCTCTCCCTAGTGCCACAGCCAGTGAGGTTGGGATCAAATTTGTGTAGCTCTATCCTCATGGCCTTCAGTGGTAACAAGAGCCATGGATATCAACACAGACCAGAATTGCAACAGGGCCACTGACCCAGACCTGGCCCTGGGCAGCAGTCCAGGCCTCGATAGCACTATGGCCCCAGGTGGCAAGCAAGCCACCAGCTATAGCTCACTGCCTTCACCTCTTCAAAACTACCTCTATCCATAGGACATGAATCATTTTTTTCTCTCTTTCATATCCCATTGTATATTTACTCATCGTAAATTGCCTATGGTTTCTCCTACCCATCATGGCAGGAGGCCTCAGGTGGGCATGTGGGTCTCTTTCACCTGCTAAGTCCTAACTAGAAAAGTATATCTTATTTGCACTGCAGCTATTATTAGATTATTGGTCATTTATTGTCTATTTCTTTAAAAGGTGCTTTATCATTAAAGCTTAAGTGATGTAAGATTTCCCCTCTCCCAATCATTTTGTTAATGTTGTTCAGTTAAACAATCTTTGCAAAAGTGTACCTCAGTCCATTTCTACAACACTGTTCATGATAACCTCAATATAAAATCTATTGTTCAAAATTTCTATTACCCAGTACTACAAACACACACACACACACACACACACACACACACACACACACACATTATGCAGGGCATCAACAGGTTCAATCAACTAGTGATCAAAGCATTCATAACTGTCTTGAATTTGTGATGAAAATGGAGAGATATTTTGTCATCACACCTCAAATAATATGATACACCTACTATTTACAAAGCATTTTATTGTGTTCGTTACTATAAGTTAGAGGGAGCTTAATGCATATAGGAAGATTTGTATGTGTTATAGGCAAATATTGTCACACTTTATGTAAAGGATAGGAGCATCTGCAAGTTTTATTTTTATTTTTTATTTTTGGTTTTTCGAGACAGGGTTTCTCTGTGGCTTTGTAACCTGTCCTGGAACTAGCTCTGTAGACCAGGCTGGTCTTGAACTCACAGAGATCCACCTGCCTCTGCCTCCTGAGTGCTGGGATTAAAGGCATGCACCACCATCACCTGGCTCATCTGCAGGTTTTAATTCATACATTGGGAATCTTGGGGTGCATCCCTCACAAATCCTAAGCATTAACTTCTGTATAGCAAAACATATTCCTGATTCATGAAATTTGTCAAAAAAAATTGTGTGGAGAGTCATTCTAAAAAAGTTATTAAAAAGAAAAAGATTGTTGACTTAAATGAAGATTGTTTGTGAACATTTTAAACATGATTCGCCTATTTGGTTGGATAACTGATATTATGGGAAAAATAGAAGAAATACATATATTTACCATGAAATACATTCTCTGTAATGGGAAAACCACTCAGAGGGAATTAATTGAAAATTTATCACTTGGAATAAACACATGCTAGTGATGGCTTGCTTAGTGCTTCAAATGCTTTTTTTTCACTAAATGTCAGTTCAGCTTTTGAAAATGTGCTCAAAAGTATATCTATTTTGCAAATAGCAAAACGGCTTAAATTTGTGATTAAATTATGGCAAGTCTATCTATTTTATGATCTCTATTGTGCACTGAAACAGCATTCTCCTTAAATGGACAGCACTAATGTGAAAAAAATCTATATAATGCGCTTTCATTAACACAGGCAGCTTAAGATATGAAATGAAGAATCATAAAGCTTCGACATCATTAGAAAAGGATTCTGTACATGTGCTTTACAAATGAGCTCATCTGAATTTGGGTCTAAATTAGACAATGACTGTAAGTATCCTTCTGTTGTTTTTTTTCTAATTACTTAATGAGACAAATTTGGACACTAACCATGTTGTAGCTCTGCAATATAGCTAGATGAGTTAGAATGGATAATGATGTGATTTTGTGAATTGATTTTTAATATTAAGATTACAGCAAAGTGACTAATACAATGGAGTCTCCATTCAAGGATAACAAAATATATTCAACCGCCCTAAGATTTTATGCTTAAACCTTCAGACAATTTTAGCTATCAGCCGACAAAATATGAAGGTTGTCCTGCCTGAATTTGCTAAGTGTACATTGATCCAAGTCCACTCTTCATCATATAATAGTTATTGATTCCCAACTTTGGAGCTTTCCATTTTATTTATGAAATTACTGAGCAGGAAAAATATTGCTCCTGTTATTGAAAGACCAAAATAAGTGTTGATTGAACTGAGGCTGAGATTCTTTGCCAAGTTCTATATTCTCAGACATGTCTGAACAGGAAGCTGAAACCCTCCCAGAAAACCCACCAGTCGTACATGCTCTGGGAACTTTTAGCAACAAAACTGTATATTCAGGACTCTGAACCAACTCAGTGTAAAGATGCTCACACATCTTGTAACTTAAACATGTACTTTAGTCCTACAATAGTAATTACTATTTCCAGGCAGTAGTGGCACATGGCTTCATACCAGCATGCAGGAGGCAGAGGTAGGCAAATTTCTGTGAGTTTGAGGTCAGCCTGGTACACAAGAGCTAGCTCAAGTACAGGCTCCAATGCTACAGTGAAACCTTGTCTCAAAAAAAAAGGCAAAACAAAACAACAACAAAACCATAAAATACACATAAAGAGGATATATAAAAAGATAAATGGGAGATAAAAGGTATATAAATGGTATCTGACAATCTCCCCCTGGGACCTCCAAGTCTCCTACAGCTTAAAGACTGTCTTGAGATAACATGAAAATTACATAAGTAGAAGAACTCTGAAGTGCCCCGCATGACATACTTGTCCTTCTATGAGCTTACAGGGGTATTATATAGACAGACTAACAAAACAATAATAGAGCAATTGAGCATAAGAGGCCAAAAATTTTATTACCTTCTAAGCTTAATTTCTGATGGTTAAATTAGTAAAATATTATTTAAGAATAAAAATCTGAAAAGGTATAATTATTCAGCTAAGAATATTCAATGCTCATGGACAAATGACATATGATTAGGCTTATACAGAATATTAAATATGCAAGTAGTTTATCATATTTCTGTGTAAAAATTGAGGGAAAAGATGCTGAGGTACATGCAGTATGCTCACTTAGCCTTTTGTTTTGTGCTGTGCAGGCTGCTGTTGTGGGAACAAAGAGTATGACAATTGGCAATGCCATGTGTTTATATAATATTTTATATTTATGAAAATGTTGTAGTACTTGTCCAGGGAAGTGGCTCAAAGGCAAAGTCATTTGCTGCCATGCCTGACAAGTGGAGTTTAATTCCTGGGACTCACATAAACAAAGGAAAGAAACAATTCCTTCAAGTTGTCTTGTAACTTCATGCATATGTACTCACACAAAATATAAAAATAAAATAGTTTCAAAACTGTATATTAATTTTGCAATGTGCTATAAATTCAACTTCTATGGTACACCTCAAGTATACATATTATAATGCATAGATATCAGATTTTTATTTGGATAGTCTGAAGATAGGGGTAATTAAAAACTATTGATTCCCATCTAAATGGTCTAAACCGACAATTGCGACACATTAATGAATCATTAATACTTAGTTGACTAATTTGATTAAAACATAAGATTTTGCATAATCTGAAAGATTCTCTGTAAAGACTGAGTGCCATTTGTCACAGATAGTACTGTAAACACAGTACAGCAAATATTTTCAACAATAAGAATACATTGAAAATCTTGACAAGGTCATCAATCTAGTAATGAAAAATAACTTATGCAACTCAGTGTGCCCAAAGGATGTAAAATTGCCTTCAGAGTTCACCAAGGTAGCTGGAGTCTGAGTCTATTCACATGAACAACATAAAACAACTCATACTGAGAGACAATCTACAAAAGAAGTGGTCCCTACTTTAAAATGTGGGTGCTATGAAAGACAAAATAAGAGAGCAGAACTATTTCTTGTTAAGGTATTTCAAAGAAATGGGAATAGCCTTTTGAGAAAAGTAAAACACTACAAAATACTCTGTGGAGAACTGACAGGAAACCTAGATATGTTCTAGATTAAGAGAAGTGGAAGAACCAAAGTTTAAATGAAGAACTAAATATTAATACTAAGTGGCTTGAATTTAATCACCCTTCAGTGATAGTGAAAGAAATTGGCAGCACGTACAGATATGCTGAGTACTACAATAGCTGTCAGCTATTTGATAGAAGTAGGAAGAACTCAAAATGCATATTTGATTATTTGACATATCAAATGTATTATCTATTACTCATGTGAGAATGTCTATCAATCTATAAAGGCAGTGGGGCAAATTAGCCACATTGAAATTTGGAAAATTGAGAACATCATTTAATGTACTATAATTATACTTTTCTGCAATTTTAAAATTAGTAAAAAATAAATAATTTGATATGAATAATAAAATTAAACAATGGGGCATATTTGGAATATAATTTTGACTAATTATCAATAATTATGAATTTTTAAAATCAATAAACTTGAATACAGTTATAATGAAGTATCATATTATAATGAAAGTTTATGAAAATGAAGGGTTAAATACACATAAACATATTTTCTTTAAGAAATTAAACAGTATAAATAAAATATATATAATCAATACTATTCATAAATATGTGCTTTAAACTTTTGTTATTTCTAAAATGTCTAGGAAGCAACATGTATATAATGCTTTTAGAAGCTAATTTGCTACAAGCTTTGAGGAAAGCAATTTGGCAATATTTATCTGGATCATTAAAAATGTTTATATACTCTAGTCCATTAAGCCTGCTTCTGTAATTATTTTTTAAATAAAATGATGGAGAAGGCAATCAAAAGTTGCTACAAGAAAGTTCACAGCATTTCTTTAATGTTAGGGAAGAGATGGAACTGCTGCCTAGTATTTCTGTAGACCAATCATTTTACAAGGATTTTCAAAAAGAGCATCAAAAATGCACAACAAGGCTTGAGAGCAAACTAAACACATGCCTGTATCGTAAATGGTACCAAAATAACAGAAATATAGATATAGATAGATATAGATATAGATATAGATATAGATATAGATATAGATATATAGAGAGATATCAGAATAGCAACTTTTATTTAAACACCAGTGCTTCAAGTTGGCATTTCTTTTGCAAAATTCTTAGCTATTATTCCTATGAACAAATTAATTTCCAATGTCAAATAAAATGCATTATTTAAGTACACAACATTTATAATTTCACACATAGCATTGCCAAATGGAAAATAAAATTCTTCACACCGAGTCAATGACCTGCACTGGAGCAGGACTATACCAGTGACCTCCACAGGATCAGGCCCAAGCAAACCACTTCCTCTGGAGCAGGCCCAATTCAGCAACCTCCACAGGAACAGGCTGAGGCCACTGATCACTTTGGGAACAGGCCTGGGACGAGGACACCCGCAAAAGCAGGCCTAAACTAGAGATGAGAGAAACAAGTATAATGAAAAGTTTACTTAATTTTTATGTGCAAGAGAGTGCAGCATTTATTGTCAACAAATGAGGCCACAGTTACCGTGACACTGAAATGAAACAAAATTCAACAAAGAAAGAGAATTACAGACAAATTTCCCTCAAGAACATTGGTGCACAAATACTGAATAAAAACACTGGCAAACCAAATCTAAGTACACATTAAAAAAATCATCTGCCATAATCAAGTTGGCTTCATCCCAGGGATGCAGGAATTTTTCGACATACAAAAATCTGTCCATGTAATCCACCATATAAACAAACTATAAGAAAAAAATAACACATGACATATGATCAGCTCACTAGATGCTAATAAAGCTTTTGATAAAATTCAACATCCCTTTATGATAAAGGTTCTGGAGAAAGCAGGGATACAAAGAACATACCTAAACATAATAAGGTCAATATACAGCAAGTTGTCAGTTAACATTAAATCAAATGTAGAAAAACTGAAAATGATTCCACAAAAATCAGAGAAAGGACAAGTCTGTCCACGCTCTCAATATCAATTCAAAATAGTACTTGAAATTTTAACTGGAGAGATAAGGCAACAAATGGAGATGAAAGGAGTACAAATTTGAAAGGAAGAAGTCAAATTATCATCATTTGCAGAATATAAGATAGTATACATAAGTGGCCCCCAAAATACACTGGGGATGTGAGTAACTATCTCAGCACAAAAAGTAATTTATAGCCTGCCCACATCAGGCAACATTCAAAACAGAAAGCTCAAAGAATTTCCATTGATTTAGGAACAAGACAATGATGTCCACTCTCTGCAAACATTTTCAAAATAATGCTTGACATTTTAGCTAGAATAATAAGATAACTGATGTCTAGGTGATACAAATAGGAAAAGAAGAATTTAAGGTATCCTTAATTGCAGAGGATATGATTTTATGCAAAAAGTACTCAAAAGAATCTACCAGGAAAATTCCACAGCTGACAAACACTTTCATTAAAGCATCCAGATACAAAATTAGAACAAAATAATCAATAGTCTTCCTATATACAAATGACAAATGAGAAAGAAATCAGCCAAATAATACTTTTCATAATAACCTCACAAAATAAAGAATCTTGGCAAAACTCTAACTAAGCGAGTGGAGAATTTTATAATAAAAACTTTAGGACACTGAAGAAAGAAATGGAAAGAGATGTCTGAAAATCAAAAGAGTTTTTATGCTCATGCATCGGTAGGAATAATATTGTAAAAATGGTTACCAAAGTAATCCAGATTCAATGCAATGTCCATTGCATTATGTCAAAATCATATTATAACTGATCACAGAAACTGATAAAAAAAATCTTAAAAATAAGAAATACCCTCTGTAATTCCTAAAATAATCTTGAACAATGAAGCGTTGGCTATTTCACCCTTCCAAATTCCAAGTTGTACTATAGAGAGCTGTCAGGATATATAAAAAAATGCATGGTATTTGAACACAGAGACATGGATTAACATCATAGAACAGGAGACATGGAAATAAGTTCATGCAGCTATGGACACTTAATTTTTGCAACAAAGATAAAAATATACACTAGAGAAAATAGCCAATTCATCAAATGATGCTAGTCGAATTAAATAGTTGCAGTTAGAGAAATGAAACTATATCCATATCTTCCATTCTGCAAAAACCCCAACTCTAAGTAGATTAAGAGGCCTCAACACATGAACCAATACCCTACATCTGATAGAATTTAAAGCAGGAATTATACTTGAACTCATAAGGACAGAAAACAATATTATGCCCTGATAGAGCAGGCATTAAGTACAACCCTTGATAGTTGCTATCTCATGACACTGAAATGTCTACATAATCAGGAACACCATTATGTAAGTAAAGAATCAACTTATAGAATGGGAAAAATATCTTTAGCAATTGCACATTTGGCTGAATAATATTATCTAGAACAGGAAAAGAACTGAAAAACCAAAGATCAATCAAATGTAGTGGTGCATGCCATTAACCCCAGCACTTGAAGACAGACAGATCTCTGAGTTCAAGACCATCATGGTCTACAAAGATAGTTCCAAGACAGTAAGAAACCCTGTCTTGAAAGAAACAATGAATGCATGAATGAATGAATGATGGAAGAAACAAACAAATAAATAAGATGCTAAGCATTATGAAAACAAAAATCTCAATTAGAAATTGGAAATAGAGCAAAGCACAGGGTTCTCAAAACATGAAACACAAATCGCTGAGAAATACTTTTAAATCTTCAAGATCCTTGCTGGGCAATTGTGATATACACCTTTAATCCTAGCACTTGAGAGGCCGAGACACGTCCATTTCTGTGTGTTACAGGCCAGCCTCATCTAGAAGAGCTAGTTCCAAGAAAGTCTCCAAATCTACAGAGCAATCCTGCCTTGAAAAAAAAAATAAATCCATAGCCCTAAGGGAATTGTAAAATTAAAACTACTTTGAGATTTATTCTTATCTAATTTTGAGTGAGTGACCAAAATTAATAAATACAAATAGTGGCAGATGCCAGTGAAGATGCTGCGGAAGGAGAATGTTATTAATTGCTGGTAGAAATGCAAACTGGTACAGTCACCACTAATAACAATGCGGAATTGCCTTAGCTAGCTGAGAATAGATCTACATCAAGATCTCGGTATACCACACTTGTGCATATACCCAAAGGACTCTAAATTAAATTATAAAGTTATATTCTTTTTCATCCTCTTTATTGCTACTCTATTCACAACAGCCAGAATTTGTAAATACTCTATATGTCCACTTACTTCTTAGTGGATAATAATGGTATGGCAACACAATAGAATATCACTGATCTCTTAAGAAAAATTTAACTTGCAGGCAAATGGATGGATCTAGAAATAATCATCATAACTGGTAGAGGAAAGGCATTGATTCTACAAGTTACTTAAATACAGTTGAAAGTTTCACTACTCATAGTGCAATGGAAGAGGAATGAAGGGAATCCTAGATCCATCTCACATCTGGTAGTGTGTTCCAGGGGAAGAGACATGGGTTGGGAGGAGAGTCTAAAATGGGCAGTGACAGAATCTAGGAGACCCTAGTGAGACCACGATAGGTGAGGGAAAGAATGGCATAGTTACCCCATGTGAGTTCCCTTCTAATGTAGTAGCCATAAATATTCTAGAAGAGTCAGGTCTGGGGTCCCTGGTAAATGCCAAAGAACGTAGATGGACTGGGTTACCTAACTAATAATGTTCTTGTAAACACTTCATATGACCTACATTAATGTTATCATCTTATATGTTATACTGTATTTCTCAAAACTAAATTAATATCTGATCTATATTATTTCAATATTTTGATCTCTGGTAGCATTTCAGTTTTGCCAAAGTAATTTTGGCTAACATCCCTCTTATGTTCTAGGACACAATCCTGCCATGAAATGCATACACTTGTTAACTTTCTTTAGTCTCTGTTTTTGCTGAAACCAAATTCTGTAACAAAAGTAACATAGCTTTGGGGATAGATTGTCAAGTATTCATTATTCTGAATTCTAGAGCATATATAGTCACAGCATATTGTCCTGGCAGATTTTGTAAAGGTTTCTGGTTGTTATCCTTCTCCTCTACTCTCATACGGTAAGTAGACAATTTGAAAATATTCCCATCATTTCATTAAAACCTACAACTCTGTTAGGAGGAATCCAGTCTCAAATTACCTCCAAGATCTTGTATCTTGCAGCTGTCAACTTGATGTGCTGTTTAGTTATGTCAGCTTGATACAAGCCACAGGTATGGAAGAGGAGGGAACATCAAATGAAAACTTGGATCCATCAAATATTTGTCTGTAGGTCATTCTCTTAAACTGTGATTGATGGAAAGGACTAAGCCAGTGTGGGTGGGGTTACCCCTGGGCTGATTGTCCTGAGTTCTGTATAAAGTATGCTGAGAAAGCCATGAGGAACAAGCCAATAAGCAGCATTCCTCCATGGCTTCTGCATTAGCTCCTGCCTCCAGGTTCCTGCCTTATTAGAGTTCCTATGATTACTTCCCTTAATAGACTATTATTCAGTATATATAATAAAAATTAAACCTTTCTTCCCAAAGTCACTTTTGGTTACATTGTTTCATCACAGCAATAATAACCCTATCTAGAATGCTTGAACTGTAGGATTTCAGAATGAAAGTTTTAGTTTATAAATAGTATTCCTTGTCTCTGAGTTTCTTAGTGATTCTTATCTTTTATTACTATGAGACTTTTTAAAGTACCAGAAATGTACAGACTATTTTTAATGCGTATTTTTTGTATATTTTAACACTATTATGAAGAAAAAAATGGATTTGGAGGAAGAAACCTGAATATTTTACATGCTATTTTATTGTGTCAAAAGGTAGGAATGTATGGATTATAATAAAGGCTCTACTGTTATAAACTTTTAACCAACAGTTCAATAATTGTGAAAATTAACACCATGTCTTCCAGAATTCAGAATTTATGATATACTTTTTCCAACCTTTTACAATATAGTACATGAAAGTTTGGAAAAAGCAACAAGACCAAACAAAGAAATATAAGTAAGTAAGGGTGGAGACAAGTAACCCATATTTGTAGAAGACATGGACCTATATTTTGAAATACCTGTGATAGCTAGTTTTCCTCATAAATATAATGGAATTTTTTTATCACTATGGAAACAAACCTTTGGGTATGTTGGCTTTAATTGTCAACTGATACAATCTAGAAATACCTAGGGAATAATCTTAAGAAGTAATTATCTAGATAATTTTGACATATGACAGAACCTGTGAAGTATTTAAACTAGGAAAGACCCAGCTCAAATGTGGATAGTACCACTCCATGGGTTTGGGTCCTGACATTAATAAACATGATGAAGTATCAAAATGTTGGTCATCTTGTCTTTCCAAGTTCTGTAACCTAGGCAGTTTAGCATGAATCCAGGTGCTACTAACACTTCCTTATTCCTCACTCAATCTTACTTTCTTTTGTAGCCCACTGGCTGGCTGTTGAGACAATGTCTATAACTACATCCTGTTCCTGTCACATCACTATTCCTGCCATATTAGTCTATATTCCATAGAACTGTAAGCAAAAATAAAGTTCTCTTTTTAAGTGATATTTGTGGCATATTTTGTTATAGCAGAAAAAGTAGCAAGTGATAAAATCATAAAGGTTAAAAACTTTGGGGTGTGATAACTACTTTCCACCCAAAAAGCAAGATATAAAATCAACATCCAAATGCCAGTAGCTTTTTGTATCAGTAATGAGCGTGTTGAAAAAATAAATTAGGAAAAAACTACTCCACTAAGGTTAGCTTAAAAAATAATAATGAACCTAAGCAAGGAGGTGAAGGATCTCTACAGTATGAGTTTTAACACCACAAATAGAGAAACTGAAGAAAACACTAAAATATAAAAAGGCATATGAGACGCAAAGTAGTTGAAATAATGCAAGGCTGAAAACACAGTGTTGCAAATATGTCAATTCCTGGTCTCAAATGCAAAAGCATAGAAACAAATCTGTCGTGATCCTGGAGACAGTGGGGCTGATCTATTGGGAGCTCACCAAGGCCAGCTGGACTGTGACTGAAAAAGCATGGGATAAAACCGGACTCTCCGAACATGGCGAACAATGAGGGATGATGAGAAGCCAAGGACAATGGCACGGTGTTTTGATCCTAATTCATGTTCTGGCTTTGTGGGAGCCTAGCCAGTTTGGATGTTCACCTTCCTAGACATGGACAGAGTGGGGAGGACCTTGAACTTTCCACAGGGCAGGGAACCCTGACTGCTCTTTGGACTGGAGAGGGAGGGGGAGAGGAGTGGGGGGAGGGGGAGAAAGATGGGAGGAGGGGGAGGGAAATGGGAGGCTGGGAAGAGGGGGAAACTTTTTTTTTTCCTTTTCTCAATAAAAAAAAATGCCATGGAGACCACCAAATGGAACGCAATAGAGAAGGGCACATATACAAACAACCACCTAATTTTTGACAAATATGCAAAAATACATTTTATAAAAAGAGAAAATATCATCAACAAATAGTTAGCCAACCCGTACATCCTTATACGAAAGTATGAAGTATGTATGGATCAGTAATTCTTACTATGAACAAACTCAACTGTAGGAGGGTCAAAGATGTAAGTACTATAAGATCTGACATTTTGAGATTTCTAATAGAAATGATGGAAGACACTCATCCAGGTAGAAAAATTAAAGAACTTCCTGGAAAGTGCCCCAATAACATATACTTGAGCCTAAAGTATTGCAGAAACTTAAAAAGTTACTCTACCAAAAGCACCACCACCACCATACTGAAGGGAAATTTATAGGACAGAAAAACAATGCTAGCTAATTGTATATCAGACACGGCCTTAATATCTAAAATATATAATAAACTATGAAAAGTAAACACTAATAAAGCTACTATTCTCATTAACAATGGGCTAATAGTGGGCTAAGAACAATAAAAATTACTCAAAAGAAATAGCAAAAATGACCCATCAATTTTATTAGATCCCCATTCATCAGGGAAAACAAATTAAAATTACTTTGAGAGTGCATTTCAGCCCAATCAGAATGGCATCAACAAGAAAGCAGGTATCCTAAAGCCGACATAATGCTGAATTCTGTGTTGGTTCAGTACTCCATCCTGGGCATGAGGAGTGTGTTTGATGAACCCAGGAAGATTCCACTGAGAAATATGTGTTTCCCTGTGTTACCATGAATTAGTTGCAATTAGCTTCTTATTTAGGAGTGAGAACTTTTGTTCACTCCAGTCTCACATGGCTTGGACCCTGTTGGGTTGAATTTGTGTGGGCCCTAGGTAGCTAACATTAGCATGTTCTGATACAATATGAGGAAAGACAAACCCTTATTTATGCAGCTGGGAATGAAAGCTTTTGCATACTCTGTAAAATCATATAGAATTTTCTTACAAAAAGTTACAAAAGAAAAAGACCACATGAGCAAGCAACATCAGAACTGAGTATATAATCAAAAGATTCCAAATCCTGCTACAAGGAGATTCACAGAGATTCATGAAACTTGGACTGAATAACAAAATCTAACAACAGTCTAGGATCTAAGCCTGAAGGTGTTTGATTCTATAACCTATTCTCATATTCATCTCATACAATAAAGACCTTATTTAAGGATTCAAACTACTTCAGATCATTTCAGACAAAAAAAAAACCCAGAAAGCCTATAATTAATCAAGCAAGGATAAACTAGCAAAAAATAGAAACTGGAAAACTGATTTTTCAGATAACAATAGATAAAGAAAATTTATGTGGACACCATAGAGTTTTATTTACTTCTAAAATTGATCTTATTATATGTGAAAGAAAATGGGTATAACATTAAATCATTTTAAACAAAATAAACCAGACTGTGACATTAAATGATTCCTGTTTATTTTATATTAAGATTCTAAATTTTATCTATATCTACTTCAAATTTACCTATTCCTATATATTCATTCCACACCTCTCTGTTCTGTTCTCTCTGAATAAACATACATATATCTTGATTTTGGAAGGATGATCATGAGAAGGGAAAATATAAACTTAAAATAATTATAGGTGGCTATGGAAGGACACACACACAAACATAACCTAAAGAAGAGATAACAGGCACGCATGAGCACACATACACACACACATACACAATCACAAAGTAATGGACACACATGCTCTGTGGACAGCAATAAGGCAATGTAGAGGAAGATGAAAACTAATTTGGAAGAAAGATGAACAGGAAGATGGCTGTGGAGTGGAAAATAATAAAATTATAATGACTATGTTTGAAATTGTCATATTGAAACTTGTTAATTTTGTGCTACCCTAAAACATTCAAAAGTTTGAAAATCTTTCAGGTAAAGTATAAGTATTAACAAGAGTCTACATTTGAAAACTAGTCATAGTTTCTGTACACATATAATCTCAATTCACAATTATTTAGGCCATGTAGAGATTTTAATTTAAAAAATGGAAAACACAAAGATCAGAAATTATTTTTAACCATGTGATTATGATACGAGGGTGTAGAAACTTTTTCTGTTTGATTACAAAAATTAAAAAAATTAAAAGTGTGTTATGTTTCAATACAGAAAGAATTTTTTTTCCTTAGTTAGGGATGGGGACATTCCTCTGCTTTTCTTCTCAACTCTTTGACCCTATCTGATTCAGATCTGTGCATGCTGCCACAAAATATCTCCAACTGATAATTACTTACAAATGACAATTTAGTTTGTTCCAAGGGATTTCACTAGGAAAACAAACCACTCTAAGATACACCATGCACATATGTAGATCACTAACACAAAACAAACTCAATGGCATCTTTAGTAGTTCTTTGCCTCATAATGTTCTGTCAAAGCTGCTTTGTTTGTTTATTCATTGTTTCTTTTTTTGTTTGTTTGTTCTTGAAACCTACAGGTCTTTGTGTACATAATATGGTTTATCCTTTTGTGTTTTTATGGGATTTCTGTGTATGTTAATGTTTGTGATTCTGCATCTTTTCATCACTTTTTTCCCCTGTTGACTCTTTTACTTCCATTTGCTTGTCCTGTCCTATTATGATTTCTTTGCTTCTGTTGTATTTTATTATTATTTTCATTAGATGACTGTTTTTAGTTTTGTTTATTGATTTTTATTGCGCTCTACATTTTCTCTGCTCCCCTCCCTTTCTCTTCCCTTCCCTCTTCAATCTTCCCCCAAGTTCCCCATGCTCCCAATTTACTCAGGAGATCTTGTCTTTTTTCTACTTCCCATGTAGATTAGATCTATGTAAGTCTCTCTTAGTGTCCTCACTCTAGTCTAAGTTCTCTGGTATTGTGGTTTGAGGGTTTTCTTTTTTAACTTATGTTTAAAAACCACTTATGAGTGAGTACATGTAATAATTGTCTTTCTGTGTCTGGGTTACCTCTCTCAAAATAATGTTTTTTAGCTCTGTCCATTTTCCTGCAAAATTCAAGATGTCATTAGTTTTTTTATGCTGTGTAATATACTCCATTGTGTAAATGTACCATATTTTCGTTATCTATTCTTCAGTTGAGAGATATTTAGGTTGTTTCCAGGTTCTGGCTATGACAAAAACTGCTGCTATGAACACAGTGGAGCACATGTCCTTGTGGCACGATTGAGCATCCTTTGGCTATATACCCCAAAGTAACATTACTGGTCTTGAGAAAGGTTGTTTCCTACTCCTCTGAGAAATCAGCACACTGACATACCAGCTTACATTCCCACCAGCAATACATAAGTGTTCCTTTTTTTCCCACAGCCTTTCCAGCATAAGTTGTCATCAGTGTTTTTTATCTCGGCCATTCTTACTGGTGTGTTAATTTAAGCTGTAAAATCTAGTTAATAGTAAACCTGAGCTAATAGTCGAAACAGTTTGCAATCAATATAGCCTCTGTGTGTTTTGTTGGGACTGAATTGTTGCTGGATCAGACTGAAGAGAAACTTCCATCAACAGTTGCTTCAGCACTTATTGTAGCAAAAAGCTATTAGATTTAAATAAGATAACTGACTTTTCTAATATACTGCATTCCATTTTCAGCTAAATTGAAAATTATATCTATAGACACTTGTAGCATGATGGACCAGTTACTATAAATGGACAATGCACTGCTTAAAATATTTTGCCTTTGATTATTACATGCCTAATAATCTTCTCTTTTAGTTTCAGAGAAGCTTTAAATTCCTCAAGAAAACTTTATTAGTATAAATACTTGAATAATTTCTCTACAATTTGACTTTTAAAATACAGTGAACCTGGCCTTAATCACTAAGCATCATCTTAAATACCCAAATCACAGTGCCTTATCATCCTCACTCTACATTTTATCTTTTTCTGCAAATTTCAGGACATATCTGTCAACAAAACTAATTGCAATATTGAAATTATCCAGATTTGCTATCAATACAACTTTGAAGTAAAAATTAATATCAGAATCAGATTCATATAATAAATATCTTAAATCTTTTTTTAAATATTAATATTTATTATGTATATAATATTCCATCTGCGTGTATGCCTACAGGCCAGAAGAGGACACCAGACCTCATTACAGATGGTTGTGAGCCACCACGTGGTTGCTGGGAATTGAACTCAGGACCTTTGGAAGAGCAGGCAATGCTCTTAACCGCTGAGCCATTTCTCCAGCCCAATATCTTAAATCTTTATTTCTCTTTATGAGAGTTTATTATTTCTTTTTTATTGTCTTTCACTTTCTTTGGGGGGGTTATTACTTTATAAATAATACCAATCAAAATTTACATTTCCTCCCCTCCTCCCATTCCCTCCTGCTCCCTCACTCCCCCTTCCTCTCCAGTCCTAACTTTCTTTTGGGAGGTTTTATTACTTTGTAAATAATACCAATCAAAATTTACATTTCCTCCCCTCCTCCCATTCCCTCCTGCTCCCTCAGTCATTCTCCCCCTCCCTCTCCAGTCCTAAGAGAGGCAGGGTACCCTACCCTGTGGGAAGTCCTAGTCCCGCCCCCCAACCAGGCTTAGGAAGGTAGGCATCCAAATAGAACAGGATCCCAAAAAGCCAGTACATGAAGTAGAGACAAATCCCAGTGCCATTATCATTGGCGTCTCAGTCTGCCTCAATTGTCAGCCACATTCAGAGGGTCCAGTTTGACCCCATGCTTGTTCAGTACCAGTCCAGCTGGACTTGGTGAGCTCCCATTAGCTCAAGCACACTGTCTCAGTGGGTGGACCAACCCCTCCTCGTCCTGACTTCCTTGCTTATATTCTCCCTCCTGCTCTTCAACTGAACCTTGGGAGCTCAGTCCAGTGCTCCAATGTGGGTCTCTGTCTCTATCTCTATCCATCTCCTGACAAAGGTTCTATGATGATATTCAAGATAGTCATCAGTTTGACTACGGGACAAGGACAGTTTAGGCACCCTCTCCTCCACTGCCCAGGGTCCTAGCTGGGGTCATCCCTGTAGACTCCTGGGAACCCCTCTAGAGCCAAGCTTCTTGCCAACCTCAAAATGGCTCCCTCAGTTAAGATATCTCCTTCCTTGCTCCCATATTTGTTCTCTCTCCATCTCAACCATCCCATTCCCCCAAGCACTTCCCAACCCTCTTCTTCTTCCTTCCTCTTTTCTCCTCTCCCTTTCCCTCCACCTCACCCCCACTATTTATCTTTTATTAATTTTTAAAGTTTATTTGATTCCTCATATTTAGATTTGGTAATTGATTTTTCTTATAGGGTGAAGTATAAAAATCAGTGAACATTTAAGTGTAGTTGAATAGTTACTGATACCATTGAATTCATTTAGTTCAGAATACATTCTAGTAAGAATGCACTAATTAACTTCTCTTCTGAGGCGACCTCAAGTCACATCTTTCATCAAGGCGGAGTTAATTTTGTTCCCTGTGGCTATGTTTAATGACCCAGTACCATTTGCTTTTGTGTGATGGTCCTATATATTCAAGGTCAGTTTCCCATAAGCTGTTTTCTTTCTTACTTTAGTTTTTTTCTTTCTACATCTTAAGCTACAAGAACTTAAAAATTCTGCATTACAAAGTTGAGTATAAATTTGTATATTCCATGGAAATAGAATTTAGAGAGACATAAGGAAATTAACATAATTATACTTTTGATTTTTTATTTTTAAACATATTTGTTATCCACTAGTTTAACATAAAAGATCTTTAGAAAGCAAACTGGCATAGGTTCCAGGACCTTGCCATTACAACCTGGTATGTCTAAATAGGTAACTTTGTTCTTATGAATTACAAGTGAGATTCACTTTATACATTACTATACAGTACCTAGAACAAAAGAAGAGCTACTCACTCACTGTCTGTGGCTACTGATATATTTGTTCATGTATATCTGTGGAGGCAGGACTGCTGGACTCGCTCAATGCAATTTATGATTCTGAAAATATCTGTGAGTTGTATCAACCATTAAATTATTTCATCCAATCATGTTTCATCATTATTACCACTGTACTGTTTTCATTACCAGTGGCAGGACAAAATAGTGAAAATATTTATTACAGATAACACTTAATACTTTTCTAAAGACATAAGAATAAATGAAAAGAACAAAGTTCTCTGTATTTCTTATAACTAACTATGCTGTTACTTGTTACTATTGAAAAAAAAAAACTGATCCAAAAACTATCACTGAGGAGATGGTAGTTAGAAATGGCTAACTTGGCATCACAGGTAGATCTTATGTGAAAACAGGGCAGGATGTTCTTATGGAAACAATTTGTTCATACTTTTTAAGGACCCTTGAAAATAGGGCAGCCTTAAAACTGTCCTATTCCTCTGATAATGGGGAGCTCTGGTTCCAGGAAAGGGAATCAGATATGGCTTATGGAAAGAAGAAAGACCAAGACACACTGGAAAAATCCTAACAAAGTGAACTTGTGGCAGTCCTCCTCATAAAATACAAAATGATAGAAAGCCACAAAGCAAGCATCAAATTCATACTGTTGGAACTATTATGGGCAATCATTCATACAATGTAAAATATTTGTTGGAATAAAATTAAAATAGGAAGAAGTTGCAAATTTATTTACTGAAATAATTATTCATAAGGAGTATTTACACATATAATGAAACATACCAAATTTTTGGAAAGAAAATACATTACTTAATATGAATACATATGTATTTCTTTCAATTTTCATTGAGTCAAAATCATGTCATAGCATACCTATAAAAATAGACGTGAGAATTTTTATTTCCCCTTTAAAAATGTTGAAAGTAATTTTTATTTTCAAATTATAAACACCTAGTAAAAGGAAAATAGAATAAAATATCAAGATACTAAATGGAATAAATAAGAATTGCAGATTTATAAATACACAAAATTTTATGTTTTATAGAAATGGCAGTAAGTATCAGCAGGCAAAACCAAAATAAACAATCATCTATGGAATAATTAGGAATGTTTAATATTTAGAATGTAAGTGTTTAGGTAAATAGTTAAATTTTATGAAACACGCAATTAGTTATCTGCTGATATAATAGTAAGCTTTAAAAGGAAATTATAAAGGTACAAATGAAAATTGATGCAAAAAATTTATATTTTTTTCCAAATACAAACTCAGAGTAAGACAGACAGACAAAGAGACAGAGAGACAGAGAGATCTTGATTTTTCTGTGTTCTGCATACAAAATATGAGGTTAACTGTTAGTGTTCAGACATTATGCTGGGCCCTGGCACCTGGCAGAATGCACCATTGCACTGGCTGCTATGTCACTACACATTCTGTATGCTAGTGCAAAGTTCTTTTTAAGAGTCAAGCTCCAGTTGGATATGGTGGTGTATGCCTTTAATTGTAGCACTCAGGATGCAGTGACACACAGATCTCTGTGAGTTCGAGGCTAGCCCAATCTACAATAGCAAGTTCCAGGACAGCCAGGGATACACAAGAAATTCTGTCTTAAAAAATCAAAACCAAAACTAAAATCAAAACAAAAAAAAAAAAACAAAAAAAAGAAAAAAAAATTCAAGCTCTGCCCACTCCTGTTCTCTTTCTGAAGTGGAAGGTCGCAGGCAGTCTCTTTCTGTCTATCTCTCTTTCTCTTTCTATCTCTCTGTCTCTCCCTCTCTGTCTCTCTCTCTTTCTATCTCTCTCTTTGTCTGCTACTCTTGTCCCCAGAGGCTGGTCTTTCCTCTTCCCTTTTCTCATTTCTCTTCCCATTAACTTTCCCAGAAATAAAAAAAAAAAAAAAAAAAAAAACAAGTAAAAAAACCTCCACCTGAGTGCTGTCTCATGGCATTTCTTTCTCTTGTGTGTCTGCTTTTTCTAAATTTCAACATTGGTTCCCTGACTGACAAAGGTCAGGGCCATGGGCTGACTGGGGTACTTCCTGGGTGCATTCTGCCAGGTGCTGTGGGACAATGTTTTTTTTGTTTTTTTTTTTTTTTTTTCCCCTGTAGCCAGGCAGGAAATACAAGCATGCCAATGAGAACAGGAGAATTCTGAGAGAAGAAAAGATTCAGTCTGCAGTCATCATCCAAACACAGAGGAAGCAAGATGTGACTGCCTCACAGAAATAGATACCAAGCCATGTGGCTAACACAGACAAGAATTATGGGCTAGTATAAGTTATGAGAATTAATAAGAAACATTAGCTAATAGGCCAATCAGTTTTTAATTAATGTAGACCTTTGTGCATTTCTATGGGACTGAACGGCTATAGGACCAGGTGAGACAGAAAACCTCTGTCAACAACTGGGGCAAGCATAATGAATGAATCCTAACATCAACCAACAATAGGGTCTTATTATCAAGTTCCAGGAGGCAATCATGACTTATAAACTGTGATTGTATCTCAGGTCCAGTAATGAGGAGGTAGTTTATGCCTGAGACTGTGAACTTGGTTAATGATCCGTGGCTGAAGCAGACATAGACCTTAGGGTGAACTACTGATTTCTGTTTTCCAAAATGGTAATTAAACTGCCTCCTAAATATTTATATTCATACATCGTCATTGTCTTCTGTGCTGTATCCAATAGTAAGTTACCCATGCTACACAGCTGTACACATTCAAATGGCTTTGGATAAACTCACCATATCACAAAATAACAGTAACACACACACTAAATGAGTTTGGCCTTATTTAATGATATACACATATGAATTTGACAAAGTAAAAGTTAATTTTAAAAATAGTGCTATATATTAACAGGATGTGTAATGCCAATCACAAACTTAGAGATTTAGATAAATCAATGTTTTTTTATTTATTTATTAAAGATTTCTGCCTCCTCCCTGCCACCGCCTCCCATTTCCCTCCCCCTCTCCCAATCAAGTCCCCCTCCCTCATCAGCCAAAAGAGCAATCAGGGTTCCCTGCCCTGTGGGAAGTCCAAGGATCACCCACCTCTATCCAGGTCTAGTGAGGTGAGCATCCAAACTGCCTAGGCTCCCACAAAGCCAGTACATGCAGTAGGATCAAAAACCCCTTGCCATTGTTCTTGAGTTCTCAGTAGTCCTCATTGTCCGCTATGTTCAGCGAGTCTGGTTTTATCCAGGCTTTTTCAGACCCAGGCCAGCTGGCCTTGGTGATTTCCTGATAGAACATCCCCATTGCCTCAGTGTGTGGGTGCACCCCTCACAGTCCTGAGTTCCTTGCTGGTGCTCTCTCTCCTTCTGCTCCTGATTTGGACTTGAGATTTCTGTCCGGTGCTCCAATGTGGGTCTCTGTCTCTGTCTCCTTTCATCACCTGACGAAGGTTAATATTCAGGAGGATGCCTATATGTTTCTGTTTGGGTTCACCTTCTTATTTAGCTTCTCTAGGATCACGAATTATAGGCTCAATGTCCTTTATTTATGGCTAGAAACCAAATATGAGTGAGTACATCCCATGTTCCTCTTTTTGGGTCTGGCTTACCTCACTCAGGATAGTGGTTTATATTTCCATCCATTTCCATGCAAAATTCAAGATATTGTTTATTACTGCTGAGTAGTATTCTAATATGTATATAGTCCATACTTTCTTCATCCATTCTTCCATTGAAGGGCATCTAGGTTGTTTCCAGGTTCTGGCTATTACAAACAATGCTGCTATGAACATAGTTGAGCATACACTTTTGTTGTATGATAGGACATCTCTTGGGTATATTCCCAAGAGTGGTATTGCTGGGTCCAGGGGTAGGTTGATCCCGAATTTCCTGAGAAACCGCCACACTGCTTTCCAAAGAGAAAATAAACGCACTGATCAAAGAAAACAGCAAAGCCAAAAAATTCTCATCACAAGACATTCAGGAAATATGTGACACAATAAAAAGACCAAACTTAAGAATAATAGGTATAGAAGAAGGAGAAGAGTCACAGCTCAAAGGTTCAGAAAATATTTTTAACAAAATTATGGAAGAAAACTTTACCAACACAAAGAAAGATATTCCGTTGAATATTCAAGAAGCATACAGAACACCAAACAGACTGGATCAAAAAAAAAAAAAGAAAAACAAAAAAAAAATCCCTTACCATATAATAATCAAAATACAAAATATACAGGTTAAAGAAGGAATATTAAGCCGGGTGGTGGTGGCGCACCCCTTTAATCCGAGCACTCGGGAGGCAGAGGCAGGCAAATCTCTGGGAGTTCGAGGCCAGCCTGGTCTACAAGAGCTAGTTCCAGGACAGGAACCAAAAAGCTATGGAGAAACTCTGTCTCAAAAACCAAAAAAAAAAAAAAAAAAAAAAAAAAAAAAAGAATATTAAGAGCTGCAAAGGAAAAAGGCCAAGTAACTTATAAAGGTAAACCAATCAGACTTACATCTGACTTCTCTATGGAAACCATGAAAGCCTGGATAGAGGTACTTTAGAAGCTAAGAGACCATGAATGCAAACCCAAACTACTATACCCAGCCAAGCTATTTTTTACTATCAATGGAGAAAACAAGACATTCCAGGATAAGAACAATAAACAATACGTAGCCACAAATCCATCCCTACAGAAAGTAATAGAAGGAAAATCACAACCCAAGGAATCCAACATTGCCAACACTGCCTACAATAACTCAGGCATCTAGCGACACTTCACCAGCACAACTCAAAGAAGGGAGACACACAAACTCTACTACCAAAAACAATAAGAATAACTGGAGTAATCAACCACTGGTCATTAATATCACTTAATATTAATGGTCTCAATTCACCTATAAAAAGGCACAGACTAAGAGATTGGATACGAAAATAGGATCCAACATTCTGCTGTTTGCAAGAAACACATCTCAACCACAAAGACAGGCATCTACTCAGAGTAAAGGGTTGGGAAAAGATTTTTCAAGCAAATGGTCCTAAGAAAAAAGCAGGTGTGGCCATACTAATTTCTAACAAAACTGACTTCAAACTAAAATCAATAAGAAGAGATCGAGATGGACACTTTATACTCATAACAGGAACAATTCATCAGGATGATGTCTCAATCCTGAATATCTATGCCCCTAATATAAAAGCACCCACTTATGTAAACGAAATATTACTAGAACTCAAGGCAGACATCAAACCACTCACACTAGTTGTAGGAGACTTCAACACACCTCTCTCTTCAATGGACAGGTCAATCAGACAGAAATCTAATAGAGAATTAAGAGAATTATTGGAGGTAATGAACCAAATGGACTTAACAGACATCTATAGAACACTCCAACCTAATAGGAAAGAATATACCTTCTTCTCTGCAGCTCATGGAACCTTCTCGAAAATTGACCACATACTCGGAAACAAAGGAAACCTCCACAGATATAAAAAAATATCAGTGTCCACCTGTGTCTTATCAGATCACCATGGATTAAAGTTAGAAGGCAACAACAATGCTGCCCCCAGAAAGCCGACAAAAACATGGAAACTGAACAGTCAACAACTGAACCACACCTGGGTCAAGGAAGAAATTAAGATAGAAATTAAAGTCTTCCTTGAATTTAATGAAAATAAAGAGACAACATACTCAAACCTACGGGACATGATGAAAGCAGTTCTAAGAGGAAAGTTCATAGCACTAAGTACCCACTTAAAGAAAACGGAGAAAGCATACATTGAGGACTTAATAGCACATCTGAAAGCTCTAGGAAAAAAAAAAGAAGCAGATGCACCAAGGAGTAGTAGAAGACTGGAAATAATCAAACTGAGGGCAGAAATCAACAAAATAGAAACAGAGAAAACAGTCCAAAGAATCAATGAAACAAAAAGTTGGTTCTTGGAGAAAATCAACAAGATCGACAAACCTAATTAAACGACAGAGAGAGAACACACAAATAAATAAGATCAGAAATGAAAAGGGGGACATAACCACAGACACAGAGGAAATTCAGAGAATCATTAGATCTTACTACAAAAGCCTGTATGTCACAAAACTGGAAAATGCAAAAGAAATGGACATTATTTTTTAGATAAATACCATATATCAAAGCTAAAACAAGACCAGGTAACCGATCTAAATAGGCCTGATAGTTGCAAAGAATTAGAAACTGTTGTCAAAAATCTCCCTTCCAAAAAAAGCCCAGGACCAGATGGTTTCAAATCATTGTTTTCTTAAAAAATAGGTTATATTTTAGAGTTGTGATAATAAAAGCCACATAGTACTAGCACAAAAAAAACAGGAATATTAATCAACAAAATAGAACTGAGGACTGAGATATAAGCCCACACTTGCATAGCCACCTGAATTTGACAAGGATTGAAACACACTAGATAAATCATGGCATTTTTTACAAAATCATAGTAGTCAAAATTCCCAACCAATAGAATGCTTTTTCCATTCTACTGAGTGTTTTTACTATTGTCAAGATATTTGTATGGATTTTATGTTATCTATTCAATATTTATTGATATTTTATTAAATTAGTTATTTTTAACACAGGAACATTTTGCTCATGATAGTTCTCTGCTTATTATTACTATGAATACAAAAAGTCGCTGAATTTCATAATTAATTTTTATGTTGTTAAATTTCAAGAGTTTTTTTCAAATGCTATTCATTTTTGTCATTCTGTCTGCTCTTGGTTTGCAATTTTTAAGTAAATCTAATTCAAATGGCCACATTTTGAAAAACATTTTACATGATTTTAAAATTAAACATACTATTGAAAATTTTGCTTAGAAAATGATCTATGTGCTTATTGTATGATATGATACATATGATATAAAAAACTAATAGCAGCAAGAATCCATAATACCATAATTAAAATGAAATGACCAGCTGACTTTGTGGCAATTTGGTATAATCTCATCCTATGCTAAGATCATGCCAGTGGCTAGCAAGTCTGAGAGCAGCCATGGTTGTGCTCCACTACCAAAAGTTTAGAGATTGTATAAAAATAAAATTCAACACCTCCCAAAACAATACTTTCATTACTTTTATGATTATGACTTTTTTAATTTTACCCTCTATGTTAATGAATAAAATTACCGAAACAATAAATTTATTAATTTGCCTCTGTTAATGGTTTTATTTGATAATGTGTTTTTTATAATTTTACCATTCAATTTGTGGAAAACTGTGAAAAACTTTTTTTGTCAAATTTTGCAAAAATTTACTATCATCTAAAAACATCCTTGATTCAAAACGAAGCAACTATCCCCTGACTCATGACACCATGCCTGGTGGTTTGGGTTTAAAAATACTACTGAATGCAGCCTAGATAGCTCCTCCCCCACCGCCGCCTTTTCAGTCCCCATCCCCTTTAAGAACTCAATGTTATATTCCTCCTCCCATATTCAGCCACAGTTTCCCTATACAGGGATGTTTCTCACCAATACAGGGATGGAGGTGAAAGAGATCAGGGAGAAGAGGATGTTAAGTAGCCTTCCCTACATATGGTCGGGGCAGGCCCCCTGTGAAACCCTTGGCTCCTCCTTCTCTCCTCTTCAAAAATCTGCCACAATGCCTTAAAACCTGATTCAGTCTCCCAATTCTCCCTGCAGACCAAGCTCAATTTGGACCTGGTGGCAGATGCCCAGTCATACCATCTAGAGGAGCAGGGGTACACTTTCAACACATCCAACATCAATCAGTAAGGCCTATCCCCAACAACAACTTCAGTTCTTGAGGAAAAAAGAACTCCACAGTGCCATTCCCACTCACCAGTGCCAGCGAATGGACGTCCAGTGGTCAGTGCCACATCTACCGATTGAGGTAGGAGTTTCTGGTGCTCCTGCCGGAGTTAAAGGTAGAGACTGAGTGGAGGAACGAAGATCCTGGCCCCCTATGCATGCTTTCCGGAACCCGAACCCACAGTCAGCCTATTCTTTCTGGGATCATAAGCTCAGTCTCCCTCTGCCTGTCTTTAATCTGCCTTGGCAGGGTCACCAGCACTGAAGATCGGGCTGAAACTGCACTATTTAAATACTACACTCTTTATTATCCCTGAGAACTGGAATTGAGCATAGTACTCTAACCTTGAGAATAAGGACAGGATGGGCAAAACTTCCTGAAAAAGCTAAGCTTCTCTGTCCTGAGCTGTCAAGTTACTTATCCATGTATGAAAGCTGAGGACTGCCCTTACATACCTAACAAGAAAATAAGAAAAATCTGAAGACAATTTTCAGCACCATCATCAGCAACACAAGCAGAGGGACCCAGAGGCTCTGAAGGGACACTAATCCCTGCTCACCTGTCCTGCTGCTGAATCTGTCTGATGTTTTAGTTGTATGAATAAGTAAAATTCCCCTCTAGGGGAAAATGTTTGCTGAGAGCTTGTCAAATGTACTTAAACACTTGTACTTAGGTTATACCTAGATTACACTAGGGAATGGCAATTATTTATTTGATACTAAGTGCTTAATGTAATAGAAAGTGATTCATGTGATAATTGTGTATTGTCTAATAAAATGAAACTTTTTTCAACTTTTAGTTTCTAAATAACAAAATTTTAGTTGTAAAACTAACTTTATTAGGTAGACTCCAATTGCTGAGCATAAACACTATGGAAAGGTAAATATAGTTTTCACCTCTTATCAAGGAATCTTCTCTTTACAACAGAGACCACTACAGAAACCTGCAATCAATCAAAATGCTGAATTGTGGAGCCCAGTCTTAATGGGGACATCTGTAAATCTCAAGACTCAAAGAATATTGTGGAAGAGGAGGCTAAAAGATTATGCCCCAGGCGATTAAAGAGTTTGTTGTGAGACTGTGTTGTGTTTTTTAGTAGTCAGAAGCTACACTCATAAAGTATCATCAACATGACTGCCTAAATATAAGCTAAATGAGGATGATAACCATGGACATTCCAAAGTGTGTGGGAAGAACCCACTAGGACTAAACTGTACACAAAGAACTAAACACACCTGAGGAAAGCTAGGAACAGGAACAGTAGTGTTCCCATTGAAGAGCACACTGCATAACTGTCCAGTGACAAACAGCTAGCACTGAAAACATAATACTAGTAACATATAAATGGACTGAACAGGTTAGATTTAGGAATACACATTTATGTCATATATAATATATACATTTAATACATTTATTTATTTATTTAATTTATATCCCAGCTGTAGATTTCCTTCCCTCCTCTCTTCCCAAATCCTCTCCTGGCTCCCTTTGTTCCCATTCCCCAACCCAATCCTTCTCCTTTTGTTTCTGTTTAGGAAGGGCAGGTCTCCCCTGAGTATCAACAACACATGACATATCAAGTTGCAGTAGAACTAAGCAAATCCCCACTTATGAAGGGGCTGCAATGTGACCCAGAATGAGGAATAAGAACAAAAAGGACTGTAAAGAGTTGGAGACAATCCCTATTGCTGCTCTTAGGAGTCCCGTAAGAGAACCAAGCTACACAACTATCACATGTATGTAGAGTGCCTACTTCAGTCCCATGCAGACACTTTGACTGATGATTCAGTGTTTGTGAACCCAGGTTAGTTTATTTTTTGTGTTTTCTGTGGTGTCCTTGACCTCTCTGACCCCTGAAGTCCTTTCTGCCTCACTTCAGATTCCCTGAACTCTGCCTAATGTTTGACGGTGGGTTTTTGTCTGTGCCCATCAGTTACTACCTGATACCTCTTGGATGGCAATTAGGCGAGGCACTGATCTGGTCGCAGTGGATGAGCCCTATGGCTAGGAGTCTTAGCTGGCCAGGGTCATCTTTGTAGATTACTGGAATATTACCTTGTGCCATGTGTCTACCTGACCCAAACTGTCTCCTTTCCAGTGGTGTCTGTTACTACTCTGCCCTTCTGTCCCCACCCCAGCCTGATCACTCATGTACTGATCCCCACTTGCCCTTATTCCACTCACGAAATCTCTTCTATTTCCCTAAACTGAGGAAAGGATAAAGAAAATGAGGAACATTTACACACGGAGTATCACTCAGCTGTAAAAGAAAAAGGACACCAGGAAATTTGAAGGCAAATGGATGGAAATAGAAAAATATCATCCTGAGTGAGGTAATCCAGAGTGAAAACGACAAACATCGTGTGGACTCACTCATAAGTGGATATTAACTGTAAAATAAAGAATAACTATGTTTCAATCCCCAGACCCAGAGAGGCTAAGTAAAAAGGAGGTTTCATGGGGGAATGTTAGGAATTTCCTGGGAAAAGGAAATATATAACAAATATTATATGTAAAAACAATCAGTGAAAAATGACAACATGTATTTTAAGTGAGGAAAGGCAAGAGGGTAATACCATAATTATATTACAAGATGAAAAATAAATGTAAAATTAGTAAAGATATTTTATATTTTAATATGATATTTGTGATCTACAATCAAATAAAATATCCCTTACACTTCAGATGAATAAACTGAGAAATAACAATATTTATATCAGGGATACTTTAGCACTGTAGCCATTTCTCTCAGGGAATATGCAGTAATATTTTTTAGCAATAGCATTACTGCTTGTTTATGCTGGGTATCGAATAGGAGAGATCATATCACATATTAATTCAGTTTCAGTACTATTCTTATTCTTGTCAAGTAATCCCATTTTTTTGTCATTTGGTCTAAGCATTCTCTTATCAGGCTTAGGACTGACGCTTTGGCTTTATAAAGGATAAGGACTGCATGTTTCAATAATTTCATATTATCTTCTATTTTTTAAAATTTTCTATCCCAAGGTCACTTGTATACATGTTAAGGCAATGAAATTCTTCATTATATTTTAAGGTATAAGTGGACTGGATGCTTTGCTAAAAAATCAGTACACCTAAGTATGTTTTAATAAAGTAATAGTAGTACATGAAGACAACTAATAACAATTTATTCTGACTTAAACTTCACATAAACAATAGTAACATTTAGAAAAACTGTTCACAGTGATAGTATTATATATTTTCATAGCAGTATATTACTTTCATGCTGCTATTGTAATGAATCAGCAAAAACTCAATGCCAAACAATTATTTTGTTTCAGAATTCTGAATGTCTGATGTCCAAATTGTATCTTGTGGCATAGAATCAAGGATAAGCAGAACTGTGTTCTTCATGAAGAGCCTTGAGCTAACTTGATCTTCCCCAGTTATGAAAGATTGCTCATATTCATCTGCTATTGGCCACTTACCCACTTCATTGCAGCATTGCTTCCAACACTGCCTACAATAACTCAGGCATCTAGCGACACTTCACCAGCACAACTCAAAGAAGGGAGACACACAAACTCTACTACCAAAAACAATAAGAATAACTGGAGTAATCAACCACTGGTCATTAATATCACTTAATATTAATGGTCTCAATTCACCTATAAAAAGGCACAGACTAAGAGATTGGATACGAAAATAGGATCCAACATTCTGCTGTTTGCAAGAAACACATCTCAACCACAAAGACAGGCATCTACTCAGAGTAAAGGGTTGGGAAAAGATTTTTCAAGCAAATGGTCCTAAGAAAAAAGCAGGTGTGGCCATACTAATTTCTAACAAAACTGACTTCAAACTAAAATCAATAAGAAGAGATCGAGATGGACACTTTATACTCATAACAGGAACAATTCATCAGGATGATGTCTCAATCCTGAATATCTATGCCCCTAATATAAAAGCACCCACTTATGTAAACGAAATATTACTAGAACTCAAGGCAGACATCAAACCACTCACACTAGTTGTAGGAGACTTCAACACACCTCTCTCTTCAATGGACAGGTCAATCAGACAGAAATCTAATAGAGAATTAAGAGAATTATTGGAGGTAATGAACCAAATGGACTTAACAGACATCTATAGAACACTCCAACCTAATAGGAAAGAATATACCTTCTTCTCTGCAGCTCATGGAACCTTCTCGAAAATTGACCACATACTCGGAAACAAAGGAAACCTCCACAGATATAAAAAAATATCAGTGTCCACCTGTGTCTTATCAGATCACCATGGATTAAAGTTAGAAGGCAACAACAATGCTGCCCCCAGAAAGCCGACAAAAACATGGAAACTGAACAGTCAACAACTGAACCACACCTGGGTCAAGGAAGAAATTAAGATAGAAATTAAAGTCTTCCTTGAATTTAATGAAAATAAAGAGACAACATACTCAAACCTACGGGACATGATGAAAGCAGTTCTAAGAGGAAAGTTCATAGCACTAAGTACCCACTTAAAGAAAACGGAGAAAGCATACATTGAGGACTTAATAGCACATCTGAAAGCTCTAGGAAAAAAAAAAGAAGCAGATGCACCAAGGAGTAGTAGAAGACTGGAAATAATCAAACTGAGGGCAGAAATCAACAAAATAGAAACAGAGAAAACAGTCCAAAGAATCAATGAAACAAAAAGTTGGTTCTTGGAGAAAATCAACAAGATCGACAAACCTAATTAAACGACAGAGAGAGAACACACAAATAAATAAGATCAGAAATGAAAAGGGGGACATAACCACAGACACAGAGGAAATTCAGAGAATCATTAGATCTTACTACAAAAGCCTGTATGTCACAAAACTGGAAAATGCAAAAGAAATGGACATTATTTTTTAGATAAATACCATATATCAAAGCTAAAACAAGACCAGGTAACCGATCTAAATAGGCCTGATAGTTGCAAAGAATTAGAAACTGTTGTCAAAAATCTCCCTTCCAAAAAAAGCCCAGGACCAGATGGTTTCAAATCATTGTTTTCTTAAAAAATAGGTTATATTTTAGAGTTGTGATAATAAAAGCCACATAGTACTAGCACAAAAAAAACAGGAATATTAATCAACAAAATAGAACTGAGGACTGAGATATAAGCCCACACTTGCATAGCCACCTGAATTTGACAAGGATTGAAACACACTAGATAAATCATGGCATTTTTTACAAAATCATAGTAGTCAAAATTCCCAACCAATAGAATGCTTTTTCCATTCTACTGAGTGTTTTTACTATTGTCAAGATATTTGTATGGATTTTATGTTATCTATTCAATATTTATTGATATTTTATTAAATTAGTTATTTTTAACACAGGAACATTTTGCTCATGATAGTTCTCTGCTTATTATTACTATGAATACAAAAAGTCGCTGAATTTCATAATTAATTTTTATGTTGTTAAATTTCAAGAGTTTTTTTCAAATGCTATTCATTTTTGTCATTCTGTCTGCTCTTGGTTTGCAATTTTTAAGTAAATCTAATTCAAATGGCCACATTTTGAAAAACATTTTACATGATTTTAAAATTAAACATACTATTGAAAATTTTGCTTAGAAAATGATCTATGTGCTTATTGTATGATATGATACATATGATATAAAAAACTAATAGCAGCAAGAATCCATAATACCATAATTAAAATGAAATGACCAGCTGACTTTGTGGCAATTTGGTATAATCTCATCCTATGCTAAGATCATGCCAGTGGCTAGCAAGTCTGAGAGCAGCCATGGTTGTGCTCCACTACCAAAAGTTTAGAGATTGTATAAAAATAAAATTCAACACCTCCCAAAACAATACTTTCATTACTTTTATGATTATGACTTTTTTAATTTTACCCTCTATGTTAATGAATAAAATTACCGAAACAATAAATTTATTAATTTGCCTCTGTTAATGGTTTTATTTGATAATGTGTTTTTTATAATTTTACCATTCAATTTGTGGAAAACTGTGAAAAACTTTTTTTGTCAAATTTTGCAAAAATTTACTATCATCTAAAAACATCCTTGATTCAAAACGAAGCAACTATCCCCTGACTCATGACACCATGCCTGGTGGTTTGGGTTTAAAAATACTACTGAATGCAGCCTAGATAGCTCCTCCCCCACCGCCGCCTTTTCAGTCCCCATCCCCTTTAAGAACTCAATGTTATATTCCTCCTCCCATATTCAGCCACAGTTTCCCTATACAGGGATGTTTCTCACCAATACAGGGATGGAGGTGAAAGAGATCAGGGAGAAGAGGATGTTAAGTAGCCTTCCCTACATATGGTCGGGGCAGGCCCCCTGTGAAACCCTTGGCTCCTCCTTCTCTCCTCTTCAAAAATCTGCCACAATGCCTTAAAACCTGATTCAGTCTCCCAATTCTCCCTGCAGACCAAGCTCAATTTGGACCTGGTGGCAGATGCCCAGTCATACCATCTAGAGGAGCAGGGGTACACTTTCAACACATCCAACATCAATCAGTAAGGCCTATCCCCAACAACAACTTCAGTTCTTGAGGAAAAAAGAACTCCACAGTGCCATTCCCACTCACCAGTGCCAGCGAATGGACGTCCAGTGGTCAGTGCCACATCTACCGATTGAGGTAGGAGTTTCTGGTGCTCCTGCCGGAGTTAAAGGTAGAGACTGAGTGGAGGAACGAAGATCCTGGCCCCCTATGCATGCTTTCCGGAACCCGAACCCACAGTCAGCCTATTCTTTCTGGGATCATAAGCTCAGTCTCCCTCTGCCTGTCTTTAATCTGCCTTGGCAGGGTCACCAGCACTGAAGATCGGGCTGAAACTGCACTATTTAAATACTACACTCTTTATTATCCCTGAGAACTGGAATTGAGCATAGTACTCTAACCTTGAGAATAAGGACAGGATGGGCAAAACTTCCTGAAAAAGCTAAGCTTCTCTGTCCTGAGCTGTCAAGTTACTTATCCATGTATGAAAGCTGAGGACTGCCCTTACATACCTAACAAGAAAATAAGAAAAATCTGAAGACAATTTTCAGCACCATCATCAGCAACACAAGCAGAGGGACCCAGAGGCTCTGAAGGGACACTAATCCCTGCTCACCTGTCCTGCTGCTGAATCTGTCTGATGTTTTAGTTGTATGAATAAGTAAAATTCCCCTCTAGGGGAAAATGTTTGCTGAGAGCTTGTCAAATGTACTTAAACACTTGTACTTAGGTTATACCTAGATTACACTAGGGAATGGCAATTATTTATTTGATACTAAGTGCTTAATGTAATAGAAAGTGATTCATGTGATAATTGTGTATTGTCTAATAAAATGAAACTTTTTTCAACTTTTAGTTTCTAAATAACAAAATTTTAGTTGTAAAACTAACTTTATTAGGTAGACTCCAATTGCTGAGCATAAACACTATGGAAAGGTAAATATAGTTTTCACCTCTTATCAAGGAATCTTCTCTTTACAACAGAGACCACTACAGAAACCTGCAATCAATCAAAATGCTGAATTGTGGAGCCCAGTCTTAATGGGGACATCTGTAAATCTCAAGACTCAAAGAATATTGTGGAAGAGGAGGCTAAAAGATTATGCCCCAGGCGATTAAAGAGTTTGTTGTGAGACTGTGTTGTGTTTTTTAGTAGTCAGAAGCTACACTCATAAAGTATCATCAACATGACTGCCTAAATATAAGCTAAATGAGGATGATAACCATGGACATTCCAAAGTGTGTGGGAAGAACCCACTAGGACTAAACTGTACACAAAGAACTAAACACACCTGAGGAAAGCTAGGAACAGGAACAGTAGTGTTCCCATTGAAGAGCACACTGCATAACTGTCCAGTGACAAACAGCTAGCACTGAAAACATAATACTAGTAACATATAAATGGACTGAACAGGTTAGATTTAGGAATACACATTTATGTCATATATAATATATACATTTAATACATTTATTTATTTATTTAATTTATATCCCAGCTGTAGATTTCCTTCCCTCCTCTCTTCCCAAATCCTCTCCTGGCTCCCTTTGTTCCCATTCCCCAACCCAATCCTTCTCCTTTTGTTTCTGTTTAGGAAGGGCAGGTCTCCCCTGAGTATCAACAACACATGACATATCAAGTTGCAGTAGAACTAAGCAAATCCCCACTTATGAAGGGGCTGCAATGTGACCCAGAATGAGGAATAAGAACAAAAAGGACTGTAAAGAGTTGGAGACAATCCCTATTGCTGCTCTTAGGAGTCCCGTAAGAGAACCAAGCTACACAACTATCACATGTATGTAGAGTGCCTACTTCAGTCCCATGCAGACACTTTGACTGATGATTCAGTGTTTGTGAACCCAGGTTAGTTTATTTTTTGTGTTTTCTGTGGTGTCCTTGACCTCTCTGACCCCTGAAGTCCTTTCTGCCTCACTTCAGATTCCCTGAACTCTGCCTAATGTTTGACGGTGGGTTTTTGTCTGTGCCCATCAGTTACTACCTGATACCTCTTGGATGGCAATTAGGCGAGGCACTGATCTGGTCGCAGTGGATGAGCCCTATGGCTAGGAGTCTTAGCTGGCCAGGGTCATCTTTGTAGATTACTGGAATATTACCTTGTGCCATGTGTCTACCTGACCCAAACTGTCTCCTTTCCAGTGGTGTCTGTTACTACTCTGCCCTTCTGTCCCCACCCCAGCCTGATCACTCATGTACTGATCCCCACTTGCCCTTATTCCACTCACGAAATCTCTTCTATTTCCCTAAACTGAGGAAAGGATAAAGAAAATGAGGAACATTTACACACGGAGTATCACTCAGCTGTAAAAGAAAAAGGACACCAGGAAATTTGAAGGCAAATGGATGGAAATAGAAAAATATCATCCTGAGTGAGGTAATCCAGAGTGAAAACGACAAACATCGTGTGGACTCACTCATAAGTGGATATTAACTGTAAAATAAAGAATAACTATGTTTCAATCCCCAGACCCAGAGAGGCTAAGTAAAAAGGAGGTTTCATGGGGGAATGTTAGGAATTTCCTGGGAAAAGGAAATATATAACAAATATTATATGTAAAAACAATCAGTGAAAAATGACAACATGTATTTTAAGTGAGGAAAGGCAAGAGGGTAATACCATAATTATATTACAAGATGAAAAATAAATGTAAAATTAGTAAAGATATTTTATATTTTAATATGATATTTGTGATCTACAATCAAATAAAATATCCCTTACACTTCAGATGAATAAACTGAGAAATAACAATATTTATATCAGGGATACTTTAGCACTGTAGCCATTTCTCTCAGGGAATATGCAGTAATATTTTTTAGCAATAGCATTACTGCTTGTTTATGCTGGGTATCGAATAGGAGAGATCATATCACATATTAATTCAGTTTCAGTACTATTCTTATTCTTGTCAAGTAATCCCATTTTTTTGTCATTTGGTCTAAGCATTCTCTTATCAGGCTTAGGACTGACGCTTTGGCTTTATAAAGGATAAGGACTGCATGTTTCAATAATTTCATATTATCTTCTATTTTTTAAAATTTTCTATCCCAAGGTCACTTGTATACATGTTAAGGCAATGAAATTCTTCATTATATTTTAAGGTATAAGTGGACTGGATGCTTTGCTAAAAAATCAGTACACCTAAGTATGTTTTAATAAAGTAATAGTAGTACATGAAGACAACTAATAACAATTTATTCTGACTTAAACTTCACATAAACAATAGTAACATTTAGAAAAACTGTTCACAGTGATAGTATTATATATTTTCATAGCAGTATATTACTTTCATGCTGCTATTGTAATGAATCAGCAAAAACTCAATGCCAAACAATTATTTTGTTTCAGAATTCTGAATGTCTGATGTCCAAATTGTATCTTGTGGCATAGAATCAAGGATAAGCAGAACTGTGTTCTTCATGAAGAGCCTTGAGCTAACTTGATCTTCCCCAGTTATGAAAGATTGCTCATATTCATCTGCTATTGGCCACTTACCCACTTCATTGCAGCATTGCTTCCATCATCTGTTCTTTATTTTCAGGAAAACATTTCTACAAGACTGCTGGAGATTACTTTGGACACACATACATGATTTAGGGCAACGTCCTTTCTTTAATACCCTTAAACAATGTCCACCTTCAGTCTTTGTTGTTACATAAGGGGACTTATTGCAAGGATTCATGGTTAGGCTGCAGTAATTGGCTTGACTTTATGTATACTCATGTGATAATAACTCCACTGAAACATGCATTGATAAAACATAACCTAAGAGACATAACTAATTGGTATAGATAAATTCAGTGATAATCACATAAAAGTCAGGGAAACATCAAACTTATTTCTAACTTTGCTTTTTCTGAACCCAGATTCTGGCAAAATACTTGTTATTGGGTCAATCTCAGGGAAAAGACAGCCAAGCAGACTGGCAGATTAGTAATTTGCTCAGAGGTACTCCATTTTGTTCTATCTCCTGGTACTGAAGACATGCTGAATGTTATTCACCTCTATAAAACCATTGCCAATTTCATTTCCATATCTGACCTCTCTTTGGTCATTAAAATGATGTTCAACCAAAGGTCATTTACATTTTTGAGACAATCACTAATAGATTATCTACTTAGTGATTATTCTTCAATTCTGTTAAAGGTCTTTGTCTGAAGACAAAATAATAGCAGCACATTATAAAATCTCTGACCTCTATATTCCTGAGTATAGTAGAAGTAATAAACCATACTAAAAGTCTCACCTAGGTTTATGGCTCAAAATTTATCAAGGATTCATAAAATGTGCTAATGGAATTGAATATGTCTTCTTTTCCAGAGTAAAAGAGTATAGAGCACTAAGGCAAATAATCTTTGGCAGGTAAAAACGGAGTGATGAAAACAGCAAATTGGGAAGAAGAGTGATTCTTGGAAATAATGTTTGTCTTTTTAGGTAGAAAACTTTGCTAAGGGTTTGTCTATTTAAAGGATACTGACAACATGACCAATATTGTAAAAACATAAATTCTTGCTCTCTAGGCTTAAATACCGGAAGATACTGTTTATTTAACTAACTAAAAAGCAATTGTGTGCACTGTGTCTACAAATGGATGTCCATTAGAGAGTGGCACCAGCTACAGTTCCAGGAGAAACAACTTAATTCATTTTATACTCACTTATTTACTTCATAGTATAGAAATTTAACTTTATAATAGGTATGGTTAGATTTGCTCTATATCCTTTAAGACTTTGTACTTTCAGTTCTAATCTCAGATAACCAAGGGCACAGACTGTGCAATGCAACAGAACAAAATAAAATCAAGAAAGTGAAATTCTTGGAGAGGTAAAGAGTTAGAAGCTGATAATGTAGTTTTTAAGATAATTCCAAACATTTAAATTGTTTTATGAAATAGATTAACAAGCCTCTCGAAAATTTATTTAAACTAATAATGGCTTCAATGAGAAGTTCAAAAGTTTGGTAGATTAGTGGGCATTGAATGTAAATCAATAGTTCACATATTAAAAATAAAATTTGTTAGCTAGCAAGTGCAAAAACGGTGTAAAACACACAAAAGTAGAAGAATTAAAATAACATAAACAAGATTATTTACTTCATTATCTTAGGAAACATTATGGATTAAGACAATTCCCAAAGTTAAACAACAGAAAAAGAAGATTATTACAAAATTAAAAAAAGATTGTATAAGAAAATTAAAACTAACACCAGACTTATATAATAATTCTCAACGTTTCTTAGTCATCACAGGCAGGGTCAGGTAGTAGCAATTTTTGATCATTCTGGCATTTCCTATAAGATACGTACATTATATTTCCTAACAGAGGAGCATAATAATTGTCAGCAACTCTTACATAGTCTAGTTAGTATGTTGTTTGGGAGACATAAGGATAGTTCCCAGAAATTACTGGTGACCATGTTCACAAACTTTACTTATAAGTGACCCACAAATAATTATCTACTTCATATCTGTTAATGGGGGAATACTTTAGTAGTTGAACATACCCTGAGAACTATTAGTTGTCTATGAAGCTATGGTGTAGGGAACTTTAGTTCATGTAACTGGCCAGGCCCAATTTTTCAGTCATAGAAATGGTAAACATTCTATTTCTTGGAGTACCATAGGTACGTTCAAATTGTATGAAGTGTAGCTTCTAGTTTATTTCCTTTCTTCTCATCCTATTCTAATAATTCTGTGCATTATATCCCAGATGTATGATAAGTTGCCCGCCTGTGTTATGGAAATACCAGAAGTAAATCACTTACTTGGTATTCTGGAAGGTTTCCCAGGATTGCAGAAAATTCCCTGAAATAGACAAGCTCAATTAAAAGTTTATTATTCAGTGGAGTTTCCTAGATGGATAAATTAACCATTACTGAAAAACATAGTTGACAGTTCCTGTTCTCAGTAATACAAACTGGGTTTCATTGCACAGGCCAGTGATGCCAGCTGTTCAAGAAGCCGAGACAGGAAGCCAACAAATTCAAGCTTGCTTGGACTACAAAGTAAATTCTAGTTTTGACAAGTTACTGAGACTTTGCTTCAAGATTCAAACAAAATAAAATATAAGAAGGCCAGGGATATAAATGAGTGGTAAAATTTGTCTAAAAAGTGTAATATCCCTGATTAAATTTTCAGCACCAAATTTTACACTTTATTTCTTATACTATAATTTGGTTATGCTTCTTCTCTCCCACAACTCCTTATGAACTTTTTCTACCTTCCTAAGAACCCAACATCATGCATATTAGCTTGTTGACTCTCAAAAACAAAAACAAAAACAAAAAAAAAACATGTTGACTTAATCCCAGAGATCAAGGAGAGTTCAGCATATAAAAATCTATCAATGTAAGCCACCATATAAATAAACTGAAAGAAAAAAAACCCCACAGGATCATCTCATTAGATGCTGAAAAATTTTTTTACACATCCAACACACCTTCATGCTAAAGGTCTTGGGGAGATAATAGATACAAGAAATGTATGTAAAGATAACAAAAGCAAAAGCAATATACAGCAAGTCAACAGCCAACATCAATTTAAATGGAGAGAAACTCAAAGCAATTCCAATAAAATCTGGAACAAGACAAGGCTGTCCACTCTTTCCATATCTATTCAACATAAATACTGAAGTTCTAACTACAGCAATAAGACCACAAAAGGAGATGGAGAAGATTCAAATTGGGAAGGAAGAAGTCAAACTTTTGTTATTTGGACATGATAGGATAGTATACATAAGTGACCCCAAAAACTCTACCAGGGAACTGTTACAGCTGACAAATACCTTCAGTAATATGACAGTATACCAGATCAACTCAAAAAATCAATATACCTCCTATAAGTTTCTGTGAGTTCATATATATATATATATATATATATATATGTGTGTGTGTGTGTGTGTGTGTGTGTGTGTGTGTTTGTGTGTGTGTATGTGTGTGTGTGTGTGTGTGTGTGTGTATGTATATACAGTATATGTTCAAGAGCAGCATAATTGCGTCTTGAAGCTGATGGATTCCCAGATTTATGAGACTCTTTCAGACTGATTTCTTTACCGGCTGTAGCAGTGGCACTCCCACATGCAATAAGCCTTCTCCTTACATCATCACCTGCATGTGTCACTATTTGTTTTATTGATCTTGGCCATTCTGATTAGTATAAGATAAAATTTCTAAACAGTTTTAATTTCCATTCCCTTGTTGCCTAATAATGTTGAACATTTCTTTAACTGATTCTTTGTCATTTGGATTTCATCGTTTGAAAACTCTCTTTAGTTTGTACTGCATTTTAAGTTATCTTATTTGTTTTCATGGTGTTCAGGGATTTTTCTTTGTTTCATCTTTATCATTCTTTATGTATTCTAGATAATAATCCTATGCCAGATATATAATTGGCAAAGGCATTTTTCTATCTTGTAGGCAGCTCTTTATAATAAAGAAACTTTTTAGCTTCATGGGGTTCCATTTATTAATTGTTAGTCTTTGTGGTACCAGAGCACTAGTTTGAACACCTTTTTTATGTGAATCTATAAGATTCAAGTTTTCTAGTCTTACATTAAGGTACTTGATCTATTTGGAGTTGAGTTTGTAGATGGTTATAGATATGGATCTGTTTGGATTTTTCTACATGCAGTTACAGATTTTCTGCATAGAGAAACACATTGTCTTAGAAGTTTCCTAAAATATATATATGTACATAAAACGAATTTCAGTGCAGTTACTAATGAATAGGGAAGAGTAGGGAAGATTATGCCCTAAATAGACACCTACTATGATCTAGTAGAAGCTCCAGTGTGAAGAATTCATTACACCTTCTTGAAATATTGGTTAAGAAGCCCCATGGAACATTCTAGTTATCACAAGGTCACAAACTATTACTAGGACTAGTTGCTGCATTCCTCAACCTGGTGGTTAAACCTGAACATCTACTTTCATTATCCTACACTTGAAGTTGATTTGATGCCCAGTTAGAAGCCTCACCCCTTTTAGTGTTCATGATGCTAGAAATTGCTCTATATGTTGTGGAGAAGAAAAGTAATCATCAGGATCACTCAGCTATAAGCCATGTGACCTACAATAAAGACATTTCTGCATGTTATACCAATATAATCAGGGCAAATTATGAAGTGTATCATACAATTTTTGACTCAGTATAGGGTTCATGCCACAAGTTGGAGGCCATAGCTAACCATGCCAAATGATAAAGAACCTGATATACTGGTCTAAGGAAAACCATATTAATATTATTCTTCTAAATGAACATATCATAAAATTATTTCTAGATGGAGCTAGCAACATTCACCTGTGTTAGATGACTCTGAATCAAAATGACAGACATTGTGTTTTTCTTATATATGTGGATGCTGGCTTTTAATCTTTTGACATATGTGTCACAATCTGAATAACCATAGAGCATAACACATAAACAGTTGGTAGGAAACAAAGCCATGGGTATCTTCCAATGAGAGGGAAATAAAATACAATCTTATGAAAAGATAAAGACTAACCTAATAGAGAAGGATTAAATTGAGGGTAGATGGGAAAGCAAGACTAAGAAGGAAATATGTGAAGGGAAATATAACACAAACTGATCTTTTAAAGAATTTTCTATATTGTCAAAGTCAATACACCCATGATTAGAAATACAAATGGCAAAAATACAGCCATACATACATTGAAAATTGAACTCATATCATTGATGGGAATGTAATTTAGAGTACACATTTTGGAAATCAGTCTAGTGAATACTCAAACTAGAAGGAGAACTCCAGATGTACCAATATACCACTCCTGGGAATATACCCAATGGGATTTTTATCTTATATTGAGACATTTGCATATCCATGTTTATATCATCTTAGTTTCACAACAGCTAGGAAATAGAATCACCTTCCATAGTCAGCATTGAATGAAAGGTCAAGGAAATGTAGTAAATATCAGTAGAATATTACTCAGCTGCAAAAAAAAAATAAATAAATAAATCAAGGAATTCACAGGAAAACTGATAAAACTGAAAAAAAATAGTGAATTGCAGTAATTCTGGCTCAGAATATTTTTTTTTATTCTAAACATGGGTACAAGTAAAGGCCCGCAAACTAGAAATTGGTATTTAGTAGAATGCATTAAACAAGAAAAATATATTATATTTAACGCAAAAATGATGAGGTTAGATACTGGGAGCTTAAAGTAACCAGGGAGGGGCATATGGGTATGTGTTAAATCCAGAGAGGAAACAAAGAGCCAATAAAAATGGATGGAGTATGGAAGCCACAAAGAAACCTGTTATGTCATAACTAAACTAAAAATAAAAATTTTGGAAAGACAGAAAAAGTTGAAATGAACAAAGAGATAGAGTACTGAGGATTAAAGGTTTAAGTGGGGAGTGGAGTATTAGGGAGAATCAGGGTTATAGCGGAAGAATTAACATAAACTAAGGATCTATGCAAAGGCTTGATGGAAACTCACAAGCTAGTAAACTAATTAAAAAAAAAAACAACTTTAAAAAATGTTTAAAAATAATTACTGTAAGCCGGGCAGTGGTGGCGCACGCCTTTAATCCCAGCACTTGGGAGGCAGAGGCAGGCGGATCTCTGTGAGTTCGAGACCAGCCTGGACTACAAAAGCTAGTTCCAGGACAGGCTCCAAAACCACAGAGAAACCCTGTCTCAAAAAACAAAAACAAAAACAAAAAATAATAATAATTACTGTAATGTATGGGCAGATAATTTTGCTTTCAGAAAACTCATGTTATTTAGCTAAAATGATGACACAAGGCATGGAATACTCCCTTACAAGTTAATAGTCATGGAGGCTCCAGAATTCTCCAAAAAAGTTTTGGAGGCTATTTTCATTGACTTACTATAATTACACATTTATACTCTATTGTGGAAGATACCACAGACAATAACTATAGGCGCTCACCATTCTATTTGGTATTCTGTTTAATATAGTGTTAATTATAGAATATCTGGATACATTAACTGAAGTTGATGCTGACCTTTCATTGTTAGATTAAACAAAATTGCCAAAGAGCTGGGAGACTCATTCTTTAGAGTAAAGGAAGCATGGGAATACGGGGTAGACATTTCTGGGAGGAAATTATCTATAGATGTGTCACATTTCTGTACCTGTGAGGAATGATTGGGAAACTGGACATGCCATACGGAACATGACTCCATTCATCCTGTGATTTCCTAAAGCAGGCTTACCTTTGTAAAACGTATTTCTTACATCAGACACTTCTCCCAAGAACCATTAGAAAGAGCCAAAGTTCAGTCATCAGCCAAAGGGGATCTCACAGGGGATAGACACAATGTTGACAATTTCTGAAAATCAAAGAAGTCATAATTTCATTTTTGGTAAGTGAGATTTTCTCTTTTTTATTTCCCTGACCTCACTGAGCCTCTCCACTTCCCCTTTTAATCTGAATCAGAATGGAGATAAGTTTTTTTCTCTAATATAGGAATCTAAAATTACTTCCTCCTTTTCACCCGTTGTGTATATGGCTTGCTGTCTTGTGACATGCTTCAAAATGTGACCCATTGATGGTTTTTGGATAACAAGAAGTGAAAGTCTTCAATCAGCAGGAATTATATTCTTAACTGGGCACTAATTGTGCTAAAATCAGCAACCAATGGTGCTAACTATATGATCAAGCATAGGACTAAAATAATGAAGATCTTGAAAGACTCAACTCTGCCAGTGAAGACAGATATTATCAAACTAACAATATCCAAAAGCCCTTAAAATCCCCTTCAATGAGATACTAGGCTGAAAGGTATGTGTGTCTCTGGGCTCCTTGTTGGCAACTCACAATGAAATTACTTTTTAAAACACTAGTGTCATAGTATCACGTTCTATGCATCATGGACCACAACCTTCTCTAGTGTCTGTAGTGAGGTGTTTCACACTGGTATTCAAAGGACTCTAGATACTGAATGAGCTCAGAGACTGTGCCCTCTCCACATACCTGAACTCGTGTACCCCAGCACAACAACTGAGTTTGTTTACTGTCTAGTATAAAGATGATGAGGCCTTCCACTGGCGAAAATTTATTTCAGTTCATAACAGTTTTGAATTGTCATTTAGTACAACCCACCACATCTGTGGCTAGTCTCCTAATGTTTTCACGTTACTACAGGATTTGGAGTATGTAAGCTAACAATAAATTTTCATACATCAGCTGTTACATACAATTAGTCTGAGTAACACCATGCCTTCTGTCCTGTCCTAGAAGTTTCAACAATTCTAGCATTCACCAAGCTCTATCAAATTAGATTATTAGCTTATTAGCAAGCTATGTTCCTAGACTCCTCAATATTCTTGACAGAGAATAATATTGATAATCTAAAAAGAATTTGTTATATTTTAACTAAGCTTAGCTTGGCATTTTTTGATCAAGAAAGCATGTGTTTTTGGACAGATAAACACAGTTTATGTTTCAATACAAAGAGACTTTAAATGATATTACCTGAAAATTTTGTGGTGTAATACATGCACCCTTATTTCTAGTACTGGCACTGAAATAGAGAAAAAAAAGGAACTGAAGAATTCTCTGTCACTGCAGTTATTTTTTTATTCATTCTTCATTCTCCCTATGAACCCAACTAGGTTTATCAGATGTTTGAAAACATGACTTTGAACATTAGAAAAAAGACTCAGCTCTTGGAAGCAGAATAAAACTGCTGAAGAGAAAAGTTTCTCACAGGGAATGTTTCAGAAAAAGGTATTGTGAACATTGCATACTGTGTACAAGGTATCAAGTGATTATATATAATGTTCATGTGCCTGTTAACAAAATTTAAATTTCTAGCAAAGAAATTTTGGGATGTCTTAATAGAATACTAGAGAAAAAATAAAATTCTTAAAGGAAACCAAAGAGGGACATTTTAGAAAAATAAAATTATAAACACCAGAATACCATAGTACAGAGAAAGGGAGGGAGGGAGAGAGGGAGAGAGGGAGGGAGAGAGAGAGAGAGAGAGAGAGAGAGAGAGAGAGAGAGAGGGAAAGGAGAATATAATAAGAATGTGGTGTGTAACAGAGTCAAATATTGGGAAAGAAGAAATGACATGAGGGTTTTAAAGAGGCCAATGGCTTTGGCAATTAGGAGGTCACTGGTGACATTTAATCGTACAAGTCACCACATAAGTCAGCTAATGAAGACAAAGCTGTCAGTCCCCAAGTGTATCATAATATCAGCCGTATGATGAATGATATTATCCACAGGGTAACACTTACTGATGACTGGGATTGTGATTAAATTGCCATAGAATACCAATGGGAATGTTCATTGCAACCCTTTAAATATCAACACTGCAATTAATACTCTAGAACAGACTTTCCAGGAAGAGATAGTGGATTGCTACTTATATCACTGTCAAGTTTCATGTCCCCCTTGAGGGTTTATTGATGTGAAGTAGAGTGCATTTGCTCCCGTAGAGTTAGTTCAGCTTTATTAAGAATAAGAAATTATTAAAATGGTGTATCGTATAAAATAGAAACACTATAATATGCATATGTCGCTGCTATTCTATATCTTTTATGGCTATTTCCCATAATTTAGAATATTTTTATGAAAGAACTATGATGGCAATTGTCAAGGGACAAATATAACTTTAAGAAAGGTCACTTGTTTTTATTCCCTCCAGGAGAATAGTAGGCATTTTCCATATTAAGAATTCAGCTAAATATAATTAAGTGGATTTTTATTCTGTTACATTTTAAAAGTATTTTTTTCTTTGAAACTGCATACATTTCTAGATACTATAGTCTTTTATCTTCCCATAATTTTAAAGGACTAGATCTGTCTGTGTATACTTTTTCTTGCTTAAAAGTTGTTTGCAGCCAGGCGGTGGTGGCGCACGCCTTTAATCCCAGCACTCGGGAGGCAGAGGCAGGCGGATCTCTGTGAGTTCGAGACCAGCCTGGTCTACAAGAGCTAGTTCCAGGACAGGCTCCAAAACCACAGAGAAACCCTGTCTCGAAAAACCAAAAAAAAAAAAAAGGTGTTTGCATATCAACAAGGAGTATATGTGTGTGTCTGTTTCTGTGTCTGTGTGTTTAAAGGGAGGTAGAGTAGGCACACCAGTTATGTTAATGAGTCTGTTCTTCCATAACACAACCCATATACTGATTCTCCTCCTTCCAATGTCATTTTTTTTCTGTTGCTTTTTCTATCTGTGGGTTCATTGAAAGGGAAATGATGCAAAAATTGGATTTCTAGGTATTTCAAAGAACAGAGTTTTAGGATGGGTCACAACAGAGTTGATTAAATGTATATGTCAATAATTTTAAAATGGAAAAATAAGTAACAGGGTAAACTAAGAATTTCATAGCTTACCTTCAGTCAAGATAATTTTCTTATTTACATTTTTTCAAGGCATGGTCTGTAAATAAACATAAGAATTGTGCTCTATGATTCTCTCATATGGGGAGGTACTTCAAACACTTGTAAAAGTGATCCTTTGATACATTGTTTTATTTTTTTTTTAAATTGTTTTCTTTTATTGCGAAAAGAAGAAAAAAAACATAAACAAAGAACAAGTTTCCACCTCCTCCCAGCCTCCCATTTCCCTTCCCCTCCTCCCACCCTTCTCCCCCTCCTCCCACCCTTCTTCCCCTCCTCCCACCCTTCTCCCCCTCCCCTCACTCCTCTCCCCCTCCCTCTCCAGTCCACAGAGCAGTCCGGGTTCCCTGCCCTGTGTTGAGTCCTAGGTCCTCCCCCCTCCGTCCATATCTAGGAAGGTGAACATCCAAACTGGCTAGGCTCCCACAAAGCCAGCACATTAAGTAGGATCAAAACCCCCTGCCATTGTCCTTGGTGTCTCATCAGCCCTCATTGTTCGCCATGTTCAGAGAGTCCGGTTTTATCCCATGCTTTTTCGGTCACAGTCCAGCTGGCCTTGGTGAGCTCCCCGTAGATCAGCTCCACTGTCTCAGTGGGTGGATGCACGCCTCGTGATCCCGAATTCTTTGCTCATGTTCTCCCTCCTTCTGCTCCTCCTTGGGACCTTGGGAGCTCAGTCCAGTGCTCCTGTGTGGGTCTCTGTCTCTATCTCTATCCATCACCAGATGAAGATTCTATGATGATATGCAAGATATTCGTCAGTATTGCTCTAGGATAGGGTCATTTCAGGTTCCCAATCCTCAGCTGCCCAAGGAACTAACTGGGAACCTCATCTTGGGCACTAGGGAGCCCCTCTAGGTTCAAGTCTCTTGCCCACCCTAAAGTGGCTCCCTTAACTAAGAATTGTGGTTCCGTGCTCCCCTATCCACCTTTCCTTTATCCCAATTCTCCTGTTTCCCAGGTCCCCCCTCCTTCCCTTCTACCTTTTCTCTCCCCATCTCCCCTTACCCCCATCCCACCCCACCCCCAAGATCCCATTTTCTCCCCGGAAATTTGGTCTACTTCCCTTAGCCAAGAGGACAACTATATGTTTTTCCTTGGGTTCACCTTCTTACTTAGCTTTTTAGGTTCACCTATTGTAGACTCCGTGGTCCTTATTTATGGCTAGAAACCAATTATGAGTGAGTACATCCCATATTCATCCTTTTGGGTCTGGGACACCTCACTCAGGATAGTGTTTTCTATTTCCATCTATTTGCATGCAAAATTCGAGAAGTCATTGTTTTTTACCGCAGCGTAGTACTCTAGCGTGTATATATTCCATACTTTCTTCATCCATTCTTCCATTGAAGGGCATCTAGGTTGTTTCCAGGTTCTGGCTATTACAAATAATATTGCTATGAACATAGTTGAACAAATGCTTTTGTCATATGATAGAGCATCTCTTGGGTATATTCCCAAGAGTGGTATTGCTGGGTCCAGGGGTAAGTTGATCCCGAATTTCCTGAGAAACCGAAACACTGACTTCCACAGTGGTTGCACAAGATTGCATTCCCACCAGCAATGGATGAGGGTACCTGTTCCTCCACAGCCTCTCCAGCAAAGGTTATCCTTGGTGTTTTTGACTTTAGCCATTCTGACAGGTGTAAGATGATATCTCAAAGTTGTTTTGATTTGCATTTCCCTGATTGCTAAGGAAGTTGAGCACGACCTTAAGTGTCTTTTGGCCATTTGAACTTCTTCTGTTGAGAATTCTCTGTTCAGTTCAGTGCCCCATTTTTTAATTGGGTTAATTAGCATTTTAAAGTCTAGTTTCTTGAGTTCTCTATATATTTTGGAGATCAGACCCTTGTCTGTTGCGGGGTTGGTGAAGATCTTCTCCCAGTCAGTAGGTTGCCTTTGTGTCTTAGTGACAGTAAAAATGGCAATTCTACCAAAGGCAATTTATAGATTCAATGCAATCCCCATCAAGATCCCATCAAAATTCTTCATAGATCTGGAGAAGACAATAATCAACTTTATATGGAAAAACAAAAAACCCAGGATAGCCAAAACAATCCAATACAATAAAGGATCTTCTGGAGGCATTACCATCCCTGACTTCAAACTCTATTACAGAGCTACAGTAATGAAAACAGTGTGGTACTGGCATAAAAACAGAGAAGTCGACCAATGGAATCGGATAGAAGACCCGGATTTTATCCCACAAACCTATGAACACCTCATTTTCGATAAAGGAGCTAAAAGTATACAATGGAAGAAAGAAAGCATCTTCAACAAATGGTGCTGGCACAACTGGATGTCAACCTGTAGAAGAATGAAAATAGACCCATATCTCTCACCGTGCACAAAACTCAAGTCCAAATGGATTAAAGACCTCAATATCAGCCCGAACACACTGAACCTGATAGAAGAGAAAGTGGGAAATACCCTACAACAGATGGGCACAGGAGATCGCTTCCTATGTATAACCCCAGAAGCACAGACATTAAGGGCAACATTGAATAAATGGGACCTACTTAAACTGAGAAGCTTCTGTAAAGCAAAGGACATGTTTTAATTTTTTTTAAATTTCCATTTAGATTTTCAAGATATAAACAGAAAATTTGAGATTTTCTAGTTAAATATTGCTTCAAAGATGTCACCGTTGTTCCTTTTATCCCTGATATCTCCAAGGACTTTATCATGAAAGGGTTTTAGATTTTGTCAAATGCTTTGTCAGCATCCAATGAAGTGATCATATGTCTTTTCCTTCAGTTTATTTATATGATGGATTACATTGGTAGATTTTCTTATGTTTAACCAGCCATGCATCTCTGGGATGAAGTCAACTTGACCATGGTGGGTAATTTTTTGATGTATTATTGGATTTAGTTTGCAAGTATTTTATATTTTTGCATCCATATTCATGAGGGAGACTGGTCTGTAATTCTCTTTCTTAGTTAAGTCTTTGTGTGGTTTTGGTATCAGGGTAACTGCAGCCACATAAATAGAGTTTGGCAATCTTCATTCTGTTTCTAATGTGTGGAACACTTTGAGGAGTATAGGTATTAGCTCTTCTAGGAAATTCTGGTAGAATTCTGCACTAAACTCATCTAGCCCTGGGCTGGATTTGCTTGGGAGGTTTTTGATGGCAGCTTCTATTTCTTTGGAGTATATAGGTTTATTCCAATTGTTCACCTGGTCTTGATTTAATTTTGGTATATAGTATCTATCTAAAAAATAGTCCATTTTTTTTTCTTTTTCGAGACTGGGTTTCTCTGTGGTTTTGGAGCCTGTCCTGGAACTAGCTCTTGTACACCAGGCTGGTCTCGAACTCACAGAGATCCGCCTGCCTCTGCCTCCCAAGTGCTGGGATTAAAGGCTTGCACCACCACCACCCAGCAACTGTCCATTTCTTTTACATTTTTCTTACATTTATTTCCACATTCTTTTTATTTATTTATTTATTTGTTGAAAAAAATTCTGCCTCCTCCCTGCCTCCCATTTCCCTCCCACTCCTCCCACTCCTTCCCCCCTCCCCCAATGCCATCCCCCCTCCCTCTCGAGTCTGAAGAGCTGTCCAGATTCTCTTTCCAATTTTGTGGAGTACAGGTTTTTGTAGTATGACCTAATGATTTTCTGAGTTAACTCAGTGTCTGTCATTATGTCCCCTTTTCATTTCTGATTTTGTTAATTTGGATGTTCTTTCTCTGCCTTTTACTTAGTTTGGATAAGGGTTTATCTAATTTGTTGATTTTCTCAAAGAACCAGCTCTTTGTTACATAGATTCTTTGTATTGTTTGCTTTATTTTTATTTTGTTGATTTAAAGCCTCTATTTAATTATTCCCTGTCTTCTACTCCACCTGGATGAGTCTGCTTTTTTCTGTTCTATAGCTTTTAGTTTTGCTGTTAAGTCACTAATGTGAGCTTTCTCCATTTTCTTTATGTGGGCACTTGGTGCTATGAACTTTCCTTTTAGCACTGCTTTTAGGGTCCCATAGGTTTGGATACGCTGTGCCTTCATTTTCATTGAATTCAAGGAAGTCTTTAAAGTCTTTCTTTATCGATTCCTTGACTCAGGGGTAGTTCGGTAGTTCACTGTTAAATTTCCATAAGTTTGTAGGCTTTCTGAGACTAGTATTGTTGTTAAATTCTAACTTTAATTCATGGTGATCTGATAAGATACAGGGACTATGCCATTTTTTTGTATTTGTAGAGCTTTTCTTTGTTACTGAGTATGTGTTCAAATTTATAGAAGGCTCCATGTAAATATAATAAATACAATAATATAAAAAATAAAATATATTAAAAAATGTCAATATATAGCAAGTTGACAGCCAACATCAAATTAAATGGAAATCAAAGTGATTCAACTAAAACCAGGAACAAGACAAGGCTGTTCATTCTTTCCATTTCTCTTCAACATTGTTCTTAAAGTTTTAGCAATAACAATAAGACAACAAAATGAGATCAAGGGGATTCAAATTGGAAAGAAAGAAGCCAAACTTACATTATGTGTAGGTGATATGATATTATATGTAAGTGATCCCCAAAACTCTACTAGAGAACTCCTACAGCTGATGAATACCATCAGCAATGTGGCAAGATATAAGATCAATTCAAAAAAATCAGTAGCCCTCCTATACATAAAAGATAAAGAAGCTGAGAGAGAAATTAGAGAAAGATCACCTTTCACAATAGCCACAAATAAAATAAAATATCTTGGGGTAACTCTAACCAAGGAAGTGAAAGACTTGTTTGACCAGAACTCTAACTCTTTGAAGAAAGAACTGAAGAAGATGCCAGAAAATGGAAAGATCTCCCATGCTCTTGGATAGGTAGCATCAAGACAGTAAAAATGGCAGTCCCCCAAAAGCAGTCTACAGATTCAATGGAATCCCCATCAGAACCCCAACAATTCTTCACAGACCTTGAAAGAACAATAATCAACTTCACATTGGAAAACAAACAAACAAACAAAAAACCAGGAGAGCCAAAACTATCCTGTACATCAAAGGAACTTCCACACTTTATCACTGACATGAAGCTCTATTACAGAGCTACAGTAATGAAAACAGCTTGGTAATGGCATAAAAACAGAGAGGTTGACCAATGTAATTTAATTGAGGAACTGGATATTAACCCACATACCTATGACCACCTGAATTTTGACAAAGAAGCTAAAATTACACAATGGAACAAAAGAAAATATCTTCAACAAATGATGCTGGCATAACTGGATGTCAACATTTAGAAGAATGAAAATAGATCTATTGCCATGGACAAAACTCAAGTCCAAGCATTAAACACCTCAATTTAAATCTGACAACACTGAACCTGATAGAAATTTTATTGCGTGGACACAGAAGACCACTTCCTAAATATAACCCCAGCAGCACAGACACTGAGAGGGACAATAGATAAATGGGACCTCCTGAAACTTGGGAGCTTCTGAAAAACAAAGAACACTGTTATTAAGACAAAAAGGCATCCTACTGAATGGGAGATCTTCACCTACCCCACATCAAACAAAAGACTGATCGTCAAAATATATAAGAAATTAGACATTAAAGTTCCAAATATCCCAGTTAAAAAGTGGAGTAAAGAACTAAGCAGATAATTCTCAATTGAAGAATCTTGAATGACCAAAAGATACTTAAGGAAATATTCAACATTCTTAGCCTTCAGGGAATGCAAATCAAAATGACTCTGAAATACCATCTTACACCTGTCAGAATGATAGCTTATGCTGGAGAGGATATGGAATAAGGGGAACACTCATTCATTGCTGGTGGGAATGCATACTTGTGCTACCACTTTTGAAATCAGCATGGCAGTTTCTCAGAAAATTGGGAATTAACCTACTTCAGGATCCAGCAATACCACTCTTTGGCATATACCCAAAAGATGCTCAATCATACTATAAATACCTTTGTTCAATTATGTTTATATCTGCAATCTGCATTATTTGTAATAGCAAGAACCTATAAACAATCTGGATGTCCCTCAACCGAAGAATGGATAAAGTGTGTCACTTTTATACATTAGAGTACTACTCAGTGGTAAAAAACAACGACATCTTAAATTTTGCATGCAAATGGATGGAATCAGAAAATACTATCCTAAGTGAGGTAACACAGGTCCCAAAAAATGAATATGGTATGTACTAACTCATAAGTGGATACTAGCTATAAACAAAGGACATTGAACCTATAGTTCACAATCCTAAAGAAACTAAGTAATAAGGTGAACCCAAAGAAAAGCATATATAGATCCACTGGGAAATTGTAAACAAACAACATCACCTGACAAAATTGGGGGCATGGAGGTGAGGGTAGAAGACAAACTGGAAGGGGAAGAGGAGTGGAGAAGGGAAGGGTTAAGGAGAACTTCGGGGAATGGCATAGTCTACATGGAGGAAAGACAGAGATGAGAGCAAGGAAAGAGATATCTTGATTGAGGGAGTCATTATGAGATTAGCAGAAACTGGCTTTAGAGAAATTCCCAGGAATCCACAAGGCTGATTCCACCCAAGACCCAGTTATATTCCTAGTATAAGAGCATGGAAGGTTATTTGGAACATAGGATTTCAACCCACATGAATAATACCTACTTGTTTCTCTGGCTTCTCTAATATTAGAGTAGTAATTCTGTGGCCAAAGACAAAGACATTGTTGAAGACACAATCTTGAGCTTCCAATGTTCTATGGCTTTGAGCAAAATGATTCCATTACTTTATAAATTACTCATCCAGTGGGATGCTCTTACAGTAACAGCAAATAGACTAGCATAAATCCAAACTCAAACTGACACCAAAATTCTTGAGACAAAATGTAACATCAATGTAAATATGAACATTTACTCTGTCAGGATTGGTTCATAGAATAGAAGCCAGATCTTGCCCCTCAAATTTGGAATAAAGCCAGAAATAGCATACTGTAATTTTTATACTAAAAAATAAGGCTAGGAATGGGGAAGAAAAGGAAAGACAGAAAGGTGTAAGAACGGAGGAAACGATCATCACATTTTTCTGTGAATCTGTGACAACCAAGGATTGTGACAGGTATTCACTGCAGATATACATATGCAAGTGTGTGTGTGTCCACATACTGAGTGACATTGTTCACCCAAAATTGTAGATTCTGTTTATTTTTGCTATTCACATTTTCCTTTTTTCTTTGTTGTTTAAGTATGGATATATAAACCTTCTATGTTTTAGATATATTTCACTCTATTTAGTCTCAAATTATAGAGGATATGTTAGTTTACACAGCACTTAAATTTTTAGGTACTTATTAATTTTCCAATGTTTTTTAAGCAGTATACAATTGCCCAACAACTCTATTCTCATTTAGAATAAGCAAGAAACAGAAAACTTGAACTCAGTGATATAATGGTTTTACTGTTATTTCCCTCATTCCTGATGTCTAGAGGAGTGTTTTTTTTTTAAGCAGAAATGCTGATCAGATTTCCATAGTGTCACTTCCTATGAATATGGTATATTTATCAGCCTGTACTAGCCTGTAGATCTCCAGTTTATAGGAAACTTTAGTTCATATGTGTAGAGTCTGCTAGCAGGTTCTGAGAATTCGTTGTTAACTTCAAGGCTACATAGTTTTGTGCTGACAGAAGATGACTCCAGACTCCAGCTTTCTTCAGCTGGCAGGCCAACTGCTTCCAGCCTTAGGTACTGTGACATTAGTATTAAAGATTAAGTCATTAAAATGTATTGTGGAATGATTGACTCAAGTATCTAGCATTATCCTTGTCTCACATCCATTTTTATGGTAAGAACATTTAGAATCCTCTTTTAAGCACTTGTGAAACTTATGGTACGTTGTTAATAATGGCTAATGCTGGTGCAAATGTGACTGGAAGTTATTCCCACTATGGGAGTCAGACCACACCCTCAAACCCACTTCACCCCTCCTCCAACCTTGTTTCAGGCCACCATATTACACACCACTTCTGAGTTTGACTACTGTAGATTTGGCATAAAAGTGAGGCTATAAGATAGTTTTCATTTTTCCTGGTTTGTGTCACCTCAGACACCTAAATAATATGACATCAGCACACTGATAGTCTAAGCTGAACCCTCTGAGTTCCAGGCCACCACACACACACACACACACACACACACACACACACACACACACACATATATATATATGGAGAGAGAGAGAGACAGAGAGAGAGAGAGAGACAGAGAGAGAGACAGAGAGAGAGAGAGACAGAGAGAGAGAGAGACAGAGAGAGAGAGAGAGAATCCTCTCTAGTCCACGATTCTCTCAAACTCAATATGGAACTTTGATGGCCAAAACGTCACACCAATCCTTCTGTCTCAGTCTCGTCAGTGCTGACATCAGAAACGTGCAACAAGGTTTTGGTCTGAAGAACTAGTACAACTTTGTTTCTTTATTACCAGGAGGAAGTTTAGGTGTCTTTTGAGATGAAAGACTTATTTAAAAGATGTCCGCGTGAGAAATATAAATTCCTGGAGTCCGATTAATTTATTACAATAGGACAAATATTCCTAACTGAAAAATTTGTTCTCTATTGGTCTTGTCCATATTGGCATGAATAATTGTTTGCCCTTAAGCCTAGTCTCATTCTCTTTTTAAACCTGGAAACTGTCTCTTAAGGAAATTGCTGCAAAGTGTTATAAAATTGCTGTGAGCGGTACAGCAGCATCAGAGTAAGCAATGAGCCTGATGTAACCACTTTAAAGGATAGCATGTCTGGCAATGTGTCTCTTATGATGGTTATTTAAAGCCCCCATCCTATTACAGATCAAACAAAGTAAAATAAAGAACTTCTCAATGATATTAGCCAAGCTAGGTGCTTCATCTGTATGGTGCTGGCAAACACTAATGCGGGCTAAATTCACTGGTTAATTTTCCTATTTTAAATGGACAAAAAATAAATTGAAGTGAGGAGTAGAGCCAGCAATAAAAATAATTAAACAGCTAGGAGAGACGAGTAGAATTTGATTAGTTGGCTGAGGAAATATGCCCAAGGAGTAAAGGAGTGTCTCTATTACTCTTCTCAAACAAATGAGAGGAAATGCTCATTACTGAGCATGTGTACACAGAAATGACTTTGTTGGCAATAACATCTTTGTGCTGTGCATATGTTTCATTGTCTACTGTGTTATGTTGACCCAACAGAATAAATTAGAAAAGGAGTCCATATGTAGAGACACACAGTTTAAACATAAACCATTAGCCTTAGAGCAGTAAACCTGAGACTTACAGCCAACCCATCAAGTACTAGATCAACTGATTGTGATGTTTTAGAATCCATGTAATCCCTTTTTGTGATCAGTCATAAAAGCAGTGTATGGAGGAATGGCTTCATTTCACATTCAATGTTTTTATAGGATTTTGTTCAAAAATAATTCTAGGAACTGTATTAGTTCTTTGTTGGCACTATAACAAATGCTGAGAAATTCATAGTTTAAAAGCAGAAGGCATTGAAGGATTAGAATCCAAAATCTATATAAATGAAATCAAATAAAGTTGGTAGTGAGCAGTGAATTTTCTCTGGATTTTATCCAGTCCTGAGTGGCTAGCTTTAAGCACACACATCTACAGTAAAAAGTGACTCAGCAAGTCTCGTGTATGTGTTACATTAATAATTACAGAAGAGCTCATGGATTTGAGAAGCAGGGGGACAGATGAAGAGTTGGAGAGGATAGACGAATGGGTAGAAATAATGTCATACAACATTCATGTAAGGAATTACAATGTATATATTATATTGTACATTGTAATATTTAAATGTGAATTCACAATAAATGTTTCTATTGTTATAAGAGTCACATCTGTGATGAAAATATTGTAGGAGTAGCTTCATATTAATTCTCTGTCATCCATCTACTTATATCTCATTAAACACACCATTTCTTACCTTCTAAGTATATACCAAGCATGTTTCCACATAATCTTATTTCACATTAAAAAACAATAGTCTAAGCCGGGCGGTGATGGCACACGCCTTTAATCCAGTCCCAGCACTCGGGAGGCAGAGGCAGGCAGATTTCTGAGAGTTCGAGGCCAGCCTGGTCTACGAGAGCTAGTTCCAGGACAGGCTCCAAAAGCTACAGAGAAACCCTGTCTGATGCTCAACTTTTGGGATCATTCATTCCTAGTCTTATTGTTGCACCACTCTTATCATTTGGTCATATATCTATACATGAGTGAATATACATATATATACATATATATACTTTAAGTAAACATAAATTAACATATTTTCATATATTGTTAGTGTTACTTATCTCTCTTCAGTTTTTCTCTGCCTATGTTTGCTCTATGCCATTGTTCCTAAGAACTTTGTTCCTAACAATCTTCCTTGGAACTTGTGTGCTATTTCCTGCCTTAGAAAGGTTTCTTCTCCTCCAACTCACCACACATGTTCCCTTTTTATTCTTCTGATATCTGCAGTAACTCCAGGTAATATAGTTGTATCTAAAGATGCTGAGATAAATCTATAAATAAGAGGGAATATGCAATGTTTGCCGGTAAAAAGAATGGGAAAACTCCTTCCATTTGTTGCTCTCTCTCTCCCATATATATAGTTAACTAGGCCCGGGCACCACATAATCAACTCTTCCTTACATCTTCAACCAGCTGTGGCTTTCCATAAGTGTCTCTTTTGTGAAAAGAAGTTTCTTTAATGAGAGGTAAGAACTATACATATCTGCAGGTAGAAAGACAAATATTTAGAATGAAGTTAAAAATTATATTAGTTTAGGGAAGTGACAGTAGTAAGTTCTCTTCTAGGCTTCATGCCCTTACCAGCCAATGGTAGTTGGCCATGTTTACACTACCTGGCATACATTTCCTGCAATTAAGTGGACATTAAGTATAGTTTTGGCTGTTTGTTACACCTAGAATATAAGTGTCACTATCATAACTTATGGGGTATCTTGTCATTTTAGTCACTATGTCCATAGGTGAATAGGGCTCTTTTTTGCCTTGGCAGATTGGCTATATCCTCTTGGTACAATATAAGATAGCCATCAGAGAGGACGCTTCCAGTCAGTTACCGCTCAAATTACCCAACTTCTTTGTCCAAAGAGTTGATGTCTTCAGCAATAGCATCTTATCTTCAGATTCTTGGAGACAAGATATGGCAGCTTCAGTGACATATAAACATATACATACATACATACATACATACATACATACATACATACACACAGACACTAAATTACTTAATTAAAATTACTAAATTAAAAGGAAAACAAAAATTTCAAAAATAAATAACAAACATTTCTATATAAGAAACTTACCAATAACATTAAACATCTAAAAATTAAATATTAAAAAATGTAGTCACAGTATGACGACCTCTGCCCTAGGACTTAGCTGGCAGAGGCAGAAAGACCACAAGTTCAATGGATATATGAGACCCTGCCTGAAGTTAATTGGAAAACAAACAGTAGAACACTATTAACTGTATTAATTAATTTTTCTGTCAGTTCTGTTGGACAGCAGTGCAAGGTAATTGGGTCAATTTTTGTTGTTGGTTTTCTGAGAGCATTTTTGGGTGACATTAACGTGGAAATCAGTGTGAGAAAATTACCCTCTATAATGTGAATGGGTTTCTTCTATTTCAGGTGAAGACTATAACAGAATAAGGTTTGATGCCGATACATAGATGAGCATACATATTCACCCACACAAATTGCTATTGGCATGTGTTGACGCAATTTGCATTAAAAACTTTTATGGTAGATTTATTGTAATATAAAATGAATTTCAATTTATGTATTTTCTTTTTATAAATAAATATTTTAAAACAATCTTTTCTTATTTTACATACCTATCCCACTTCCCAGCTCCTTTCCCTCCTGCAGATCCCTTCACTTCCCCCCACCCCACTCTCCACCCACTCCTCAGAGAGTAAGACTTCCTTTCTATGGGGAGTTAGCAAGGTTTGACACATCATTTTAACACAAGAACAAGGCCCTTCCCTCAATATCTAGGTTGAGCCAGATATTCATTTTTTAAAGTGATTTTATTAGAACAGGACAGTAGTAGTCTGAATAAAAATTATCACCCGAAACTATTTTCTGCCTCTGCTTCCAGTTTGGCGGTGAACTGTGTTCTCTTAGGTCTCTTCTGCCGCCATGCCTCACATTCCATTATGTACTGTCCTTGTGGAACCATAAACCAAAAGTAAACCCTTCCATCTGTATGTTCTCTTGGTCATAGTGTTTTATCTAAGTATTAAGACAAGAAACTTCTGTATAGCATCACTGGGAGGAAAGAGAAAACAAGATCAGTGGCAGGATTTAGTTATCTACAGTTGTTATAGGGAATGAGTGTTTTGTGGACGATTTGTCTACAAAGCTGATGCTGGAGACTGAGACCGTGGGGCACCTGGAAAGATGCATAGGGAGTAGACGAGCTTAAAAGCAGTTTGTAAACTACAGGCATTTCTTTGAACTTCATGACAATGGACTCTGAAACAATAGTCAGCACCCACTGATTACAATCTTGCTGGTACGAGCAGAAGCTGTGACTCACATAGCTGGACTTAACTACACTATCTAACTAGAAGTTAATTGATTATGGAAAACACTGGTAGGTAGATCAGGTGTACTACCAGTTCCAGCTTTCAGCCTATAAGGTGTGGATAAACTTAACAGTCTCTGATTCCTTCATAGCTAGGTATAATCATGTACCCCAATTTGCAAAAGAGCAACAGTTGGGGTGTTTGAGAAGACAACTTTATATTTGCTAACAAAAAGAAAGTACCACATTGAAGATCCTTTCTCTATTATCCTTTATGACTCTCTTCTACACTACAGTATCTCTGCCTCATATGCTTTGAAAATGGGGTGCTCAAATATTATTTTGAGTTGTGAGAAAAAAAAATTCACATTCAAATGACTTTTGAGAAGATGCTATCCTGTCTAATTCTGAATGGATTAATTTATGAGAAAAATAGACTCATAAGTACTTCAAACACAGTAATTGAGGATAACAGTACCTGAAGGTAGAATCTCTTATGTCTATTAGCTCTAATATCTTAAAAAGTTATGAAGTTCTGAGTTAGCATGGGGAGAAAAGATATGATGATTAAGGAAAAATAGAGAAGCACAACTTAGTCCTCAAGAAGAAATGATTGTTTTCTTCACCAAAGATCATCAGGCTTGTTTATTTGCTACCTTTTAAACTTAACCCAACTTCTACTGACAGAACATTACAGTAGCTTTTTAGGGGTAGGATCTCCTTCAAAGAGTGAATTTAGTCTTATTTACAAAGTCTGCTTGAGAAAACTAAGGACTGTCAAAAAATATTACCGTTTTCTCAAGCTGCTCTTTATAGACAGAAATATAGTGACACATTTTACATGATACAGGTAAATACCACACTTCCTTTATGGAAACTATTTATATCTCTGATTCCACTACATCTTCCCATCTCTCATTATTTCTTCTACATTTTAAAATGTAATACATGATTTTATAGATAAATTGTCATAAGATTCAAATACACTTTAAATTGTTAAAAAGATATACATATATATGTTAAAATATGTTTATAATAATACTCTACCCCTCAAATAAAAATAATGTGCATTCTACTGCAATATAATTGTACACTTCATTAATTTTATCAGCATTATACTAAAAGTAATTAATTATCCTGTCTAGAACCTATCTGCAATATAGCAATGCATTTTTTCAATCCATCTCAGTTAACAAAAATGTAACAAATATGTGAGAAAGAAAAAAAATTGAAATTAGCCCACAGTTGAGTGGCTTTTCTAAGCAGTCCTTTTCTGTTTACCCTATCTAGAGATAGTAACAACACACCGAATGTATGATTCTACCCAAGTCCATCTTAATGAATTAATAGACCCATTGAGATGACCTCCACAACTGTAGTGGAGGGACAACTTACAGGAGCAGAACATGGTTACCGAAAGAAACATTGACAACTAGGAAGCAAGAACACAATGAGCTCAATTCCCAGTACACAATTCTTTATTACTTATGCTTCATGTAGGAGTGAGAAAGGGACTTAAGAATCCCAGTTTGTGAGGGTCTAATGATGGGATAACAGTTGCAGTCACTCACTACAAAAATAAAATTGCCAACCCAGAGGGAACTAAAAACACAGCACGGTCACCTGAAGGTGAGTGTAAGAGATTGACTTCAGGTGGCCTTCCTATGATGGTAACCAACCACAGCAATGAACCCTGAGGTTTAGTTTAGGACAGCTATTGTTTGGGATAACTTGTAATTATTCAAGAAGCTAAAAAGAAATTCTCAAGTTATACACTGAATAAAAGAAGAAATATGAAATATTTATCATTTCATAGAATCAAAGCAATTATATGTCAAGACTTGTATGATTACATTAAAGCACTAATTAGAAATGTGTTTTCATCTAATCAAATGATATAAGCATTCATGCAGAAAATTCTGAGGCAAGAGAAAAGATAAACCTGGAAAATGTGCTGGACACAAACTTTTTTAATTCAAATGCAAATATATTAAGCATCAATAATTGGAAAAGGATGGGAAAATTCTAAGGGGGCAGGAATGGCTGATATATCTTTTAAAACTGAATAACATAATGGAATATTCCTTATCAGGTATTCAAATTATAATTAAGACAGTATGTGTTAGGTCATGGTGGAATATTAAATACTTGAAACCTGCAAAAAGGCCTTAAGCAAACTCTTAAGAGGCAGACACTTAGACTATGAGTAAGATAGCATTAAATGCCAGTTGAAAAAATAAGGAGAATTTAATAATGGTAACCAACTGAATATCCATGTGTCAAAAATAATTTCCATCTTTTACTTTTTTCTCATAAAATAATTTTAATATATTAACATTTTATACCATTATAAAGAAGGATAAAAATAGCTGGAAAATATTTTTTTCTGTTTACTGTCTCTTTTATTTTATTATTTTTATTATTATTAGAACAAATTTTTTTCTCATTTTACATACTAATTACAGTTCCTATTTCTTCCACTCCTCCAGTTTCCCCCATCCCCCACTGCACTACACATCCACTCCTTGGAGAGGGTGAGGCCTCCCCTGTGTAGTCAATAAAGTCTGGCACATCATTTTGAGGAAGGACCAAGGCCATCATTTCTACATCTAGGCTAAGCAAGGTATCTCTCCAAAGAGAACGGGCTACAAAAAGCCAGGTCAAACACTAGGATTAAATCCTATTCACCACAGACTTCCCCAGCCACACATCTAGCACCCACATTCAGAGGGCAAAGTTTGGTCTTAAGCAGGTTCCTTGATGTCAGTCCCACTAGCTCAGTTTAGCTGATTCTGTGGGTATCCCTATCATGGTTTTGAACACTTAGTTCATATTATCGCTCCTCCATCTTCAACTGGACTCTGGAAGCTCTATCTAGTGTTTTGCTATTCATTTCTGCATCTACTTCCATAAGCTGCTGAACGAAGGTTCTATGATGACAATTAAGATAGCTATCAATCTGACTACAGGGGAGTGACAGTTAAGGCACCCTATCCACTATTGTTTAGATTCTTAGCTGGGATCATCCTGGTAGAATCCTGGAAATTTCCCTGGTGCCAGGCCAGGTTTCGTTTCAGCCCCATAATGTCTCCCTCAATTAAGATATCTCTTTCTTTCCTTTAGATATGTTATTTCAAATATGGGTGGTCAGAAAATGAACAAGAAGCCTCCAGCAACAATTTGGAGCCCAATGTGAAGCTGACTATATCCATGTAAAACCTGAGAAATATTGAAAAGGAATTCTGGACACAAAAGAACAGAGTTACACATGGCTTCTTCTTGGCAGCCAGCAATTTTCTTTCTTTTTTTTTTTCTTTTTTTTTTTTTTTTGGATGGACTCTGCTGGCAGTGACTTTAAGAAAGGTCTTCCTGACTCAGCATTGACGGTTTAAGAAGGCCTTCTGGTTTGTGCTAGTTGCATGAACAGGTCTGGATCTTTCAGGAGACCAAGCATTTAAATGGGGAAAGTAGCCTTAGTCTTAGCTATACCCACTTAACTTTTTTTTTTTAAAAAAAATATACTCCTGGTCAGAAAATAATTACAGATATGCAATAAAGACAGATTCAGAGAGAGAGAAGCGACTGGACAGGTCACAGTGTGTTTTAAAAATGGATGTAAGCTTGGGAGAGAGAAGAAAAAGAATATAAAGAGTGCTGTGGGACACTGGTCTGTTTTCTGTCAATTATATTCTAAATAAATGCTGATTGGCCAGTAGCCAGGCAAGAAATATAGGCAGGACAACCAGACAGGAAGTTGAGGTGGGTCGATAAGAACAGGAGAATTCTGGGAAGAAGGAAGCCCATTACTCTGCAGTCCTGATTCAACCACAGAAGAAGCAAGATGTAAATGTCTAACTGAAAAAGGTATGGAGCCACATGGCTAACATAGATAAGAATAATGGACTAATATAAGTTTATAAGAGTTAATAAGAAGCCTGAGCTAATGGGCCAATCAAGTTATAGTCAATGTAGACATTTGTGTGATTTTATTGGGACTTAACGACTTTGGAAAAGGGGCAGAACAAGGACTGGGCAGGACAGAAACCCCAACAAGAGAGTTATAACAATAAATAAATGGTTCAAAACATTTTTTAAAGTCTAGCCAGTTTGGATGTTCACCTTTCTAGACCTGGATGGAGGGGGGAGGACCTTGGACTTTCCACAGGGCAGGGAACCCTGATTGCTCTTTGGACTGGAGAGGGAGGGGGAGAGGAGTGGAGGGAGGTAGAGAGTAGTGGGAGGAGGGGAAGGGAAATGGGAGGCTGGGAGGAGGCAGAAATTTTTTTTCAATAAAAAAAGTAAAAAATAAATAAAAAGTCTTTAAAGAGACAGAGTACAAACAGTCACAGGTAAAAGGAGTAAAGATAAAATAAGCAACCTAAAGATAGAGTTTGGATTACATATATTCATGTGTTCTCTTTAAATTTTTCAACTGTGAAAAACCTAAGTATAGAGCAGTATGAACTGCAATGCTAAGCTAACATACATATTTTAAAGGTATCTTGACTTTCAAATTTGGGTCTGAGGATATGTTGCCTTGGGGTTCTTCTTTTATTTCTACAGAGGATGAGAACCTGTGTATTCCTTCCAGACTTATGTGATTTTATGGACTAAGACCCCTGAAAGATTATTATGAACACTTCCACAATTACTTTGCCCAACAAAAACATGAAGCAGATCAGAGAGAACTATGCCCAAATTCCCAAATATTGTTTATAAATGTTTGTTTGCATTTAAAGGGGGATATACTATAGATAGGGATACTTTGCATTTGTGTGAATCTTGGTCTATTGATAAAAATTTTAAGTCAATTTTGTTATATGTATATTTCTGCTCTTGATTAAAGTATTGTGTTTGTGCAATTCATTTGAAAATGTAATGTATAATTAATAAATATAGGTTAATAGATAGTCATCTAAAATAGTCAAGCTTGTAGTCATGTTAGTTAGATTATCTAGATATAAATGGAGATTAATTTCACTTAGATAGGTAGGTACTCTTCAAATCATTCAGGGACCTTCAGATTATGGCATTTAAAATGTTTTAAGAACTTAGGATTTTTCATTACAATGAGTCACATCTGCTCTTGGCAGCACCAGTCTACTTCAAGAGGATGATGGGCACTGAAGAATCTCCTTGTGGAGTATGCTAGCCATTTGGGTAAGGAACTGCTCTTGCATGGACTGCTTGATGTTATGCTGAATGAACTGGACATGCATGACTCACAGAAGGATGACTGCTGAACCTGTTTATGGCAGGTGAGAGAGTCCTTCAGGGTTCCCACTTTATCAAAGAGTCTGACAGACATTCTGCAGGACACAGAAGAATGTGACTGACAAATTGCCAATATATGTGGAACTGATATGAAATTTCTGGGTTCATGGAAATGTCTGCCAGATACTATGGGCCAGTGGGCTGAAGATTGGTGCCTGAAATGTTATGGAAGATCACAGGGGACTGTCCATGCTGTGAGATATCTCTGTCAATTCTCTGCCTCCTTTTTTCTCAGTCCTTCACCTTGACCTTCCAAGCCTCTGCCAATCTACTCTTCTCTTTTCAAAAGTTGCAGGTTTCCCATATATACTAGTCAGCCATGGCATATTAAGTTGCACTAAGACTAGGCACCTCCTCCCCTATTAAGACTGGATGAGGCAACCCAGTAGGAGGAAAGGGTCCCAAAAGCATGTAATAGAGTTGAAGACAGTCCTTGTTCCCCCAGTGTTGGGAGCCCTATAAGAAGACCAAGCTATATAACTGTCACATATTTGCAGAGGGTCAGTACCTAGATAAGTCTCATGAAAGTTATTTGGTTAGTGGTTCATTCTTTATGAGTTCCTCTGAGTCCAACTTTGTTGATTCTCTGGCATTTCTTGTGATGTCCTTGACCCCTCTGGCTCTCCTAATCCTTTCACCTCCACTTACACTGGATTCCACAAGGTCAGCCTAATATTTGGCTGTGCATCTCTGAATCTGTTTCCATCAACTACTAGGTGAAGCCTATCTGATGACAAGTTGTCTAGGCACAATCTAGGAATATAGCAGAATATCATATCATTAAGAATTATTAAGGGGAAATAAAAAGAATTATTGAGTCATTTCATTGACTTTCTCTTTTGCCTGTCAGGATTAGTTCAATTCTAAGTCTCTGGACTGTCCAGCCTCTGGGTCCTGGTCCACTAGGTATTGACAGGAGTGTACCTCTTTTCATATTATGTGTCTCTCACTGGACCAGTTATTGGTTGAATGTTCTCATAATTTCTGTGTCATCTTTGTTACAGTATATCTTGTAAGTAGAGCAAACTATAGACTAGAGGTTTTGTGACTGTTTTGGGGTTCCAATCCCTCCACTGGTATTCTGGCCAGGTTCAGGAGATGGAAAGTTCAGGCTCTAATTATCCCATTCCTAGGAGTCTTAGCTATAGTCACTTTTATAGATTCCCGAGAGTTTCCATTTCACTAGGTTTCTAGCTTATCTCAGAAATTGAAGCATTATGTTCCATCTATATAATTTATATCACTCATGGATACATAATCATAGGACTTTATATCCTACTACAGATATATACTCATACTCATTGTTGATCTAGTCACAATATGTAAGAAATGCAGTTGACCTAGATGTCTTTTAACAGATAAATGGATAAGAAAGCTCTGGTTCATATACACAATTGAGTTTTGTTTTGTTACAATGAAGAAAAAAATCATAAAATCAACTGGAAATTATTATGCCCAGTAAGGAAACTTAGGCACCAAAAAGGCAAATACTATATGACCTCTCTGATCTGGAACTCATAGGTTCAAATACCTATGTGTTGGTGTGTGTGTCTTTAGCTTGCAACACATGAGAAAGTTAGGGAACTAGAAAGTGTTCACTGGGTGATATACTATAGAAAGTTATGTATTGGAATACAGGTAAAATAAAACAGAAGGAGGGAATCTTCAGGAGCCAAAGATTCAATCACTTAAGATGGTTAAATAATATGAAAATAAGGAAGGGGAAGAATGAATAAAAATGAAGTTAAATGAAAAAACCATGTGGAGATGCACAAACCTGTAAACCAAATGAAAATATATTTGACGGGGTTGTAGAGCACGTGTGATATGACTGACTCAGAGAAGATACTATGGGTTAAAGGCTCAGGAAATGGGGTAAATGGGAAATAAAAGAACCATGTGAAAGACTTATGGAAAACCATTAGTGTGCATTCTAATTATAATTATTTTATTAAAAGAGTTACAATGGAGGTACTTTGTACACATGAACAATGTCATCCCCAAATTACAGGATATTAAGTGAAAGTGTGAGTATCGGACACGGGCTCCTCTGTACGAGCTATTTGTCTGGGAAGCTTCAGAAATCTCCAAACAACACAAACTATTTTCATTGCTTTTAGATGAGCATCGTAATTAGATGATAAGACCTTATTGCTGAAGACATAATATAGTTTCCTTGCAAGTCAGAGGAAAATCAAATTTCAGACTGACCAGAATACATTTTTTCTTGACTGGATTGCTTTAATATTGCCAGTAGGTGCTATTCAGTTCAATAGGGGTGAAAAGGCATGATTGGTCTTACACAGTTCTGGACCTTGAATGATCCAGAACTAATATACTACAACATATGTGCTCACTGATGCAATAGTTTCTGTTGTTACAACAATCAACCCTTTTCTGATTGAATTTGAGGCATGATCAGAAAAAGGAATTAGTGCTTGGTACATTAAAGTTACACCAAAAGCCTGTTTTCAGTATAAAAAAATAGAGAAGAAGCTGTTGCTATTCAACTGAAAAGTCATGTTGTTAAACTGCCATTTGTTTATGCTTACATACTTGAGATGCTCTTAACCTTGACAAGAGGAGCTTCATTATGCAGTGGTCAATTCAGGGACACATACCTGGCCAAAACATTGAGATTTATGGTTGAAAGTACTCAGTCATAAATAAGATAGTCTATATTAACCTTTATCCTCAAATAATGGCTCACAAAATATCTTGGAAGATGGAATCAAGAGAATTTTTGAGAAAACAGAAAAGAGGGCTATAAATGCTGTCTTTCTCACATGGTATGGCCATGGCAATTACACCCTCCAGGTAAATGTGGTTACCTGTATTAGGTAGGCTTGAACAATTTTGAATTAAGCAAAAATTCAATCATCAATGCGGGGAGAGCTCTTGAAGCCCCCTACTGATTGAGGAGATATTGGCAATTGATAGCTTCTGGTGGAGAGAAGCTACATTTTGTGGGGATAGAGGACACTGATAGCCTGTGTTTTATAAAGTGGACTCAGTGAAATATAAAAATAAATGAAAACAAGAGGATGTGAAGCAGGGTTTATGTTTGGGGGTTAGGAAATATGGTATGAAGAAATGGAGGAATAAATATAAGCAAAATTTCAAGATACATACATGAAATTCTCAATGAATAAAAGAGCAACTGGATATCTATGGTCTGAGCACCACCAGAAGCTATGTTGTCCATGCACCGTGCTGTCACTGAGGGCCATGATGGTGTTCATTTTCCATGTTACCACGGAAGTCCATGGGGATTTCTTTAGTCTGTGCTGCCACCTGAAACCATGTGGATGTCCTTGGCCCATGCTGTAGCCAAAATCCATGTGGAAGTCCATGAACCTTGCTGCTGGAGTCTACAGAGGGTACACAAGCTTCTTTCACACTAATTGCATCTACCAATGACTGTCAACTCACAGATAAGAATGAGAGACATATGGATTGGATTCTGTGACATTATTCCCCCCCCCCCAAGCTCTTCAGCCAGAATAATCCCCAGAAGTAAGAGTTTAAACAGGAAGCCATTGAAGACAACTCTTTAAAAATTGTTACAGTGATGCTGAAGTGCAGTTCTTCACAAATGTTCTCTTCTGGTAGGAATGGAGATGAGGAAGTACTGGCTTTCTTTAAGGGACTGGCTACTGAGTTGTGACGATGCTCCAGTGAGTGTATGGACAATGCAAATTAGATTTATTTTTTTCTTATTTTTTCCTTCTTTTGTTTTGGGGAAAGTCCTAAATGTTAGGGGCGGGCCTGGGAGGACTGGAAAATGAATATGATCAGGCATCTTACTATCAAAGCCTTAATATAAGAAAAATGAAATTTGCAATAAAAAATGAAAATATTGGAGCCAGACAGATGGATGTGTGCCTTCCTATATACAAATGACACATTTTCCTGAAAAGGAAATTAGAGAGAAAATAGTCTCAAAAGAAATACAATATCTTTGTATTTGAAGAAGTTGTCACAAAATGGAAAAATCTCCCATGCTCAATGATCACAAAACTTAATATAGGGAAATTGTCATTTTACCAAAAAGAATCTACAAATTTAATACAATCCCAATAAACATACCAATAATTCTCGACAAATATTGAAAGGAAATGTGTCAGCTGCATATGCTAAAAAAACGAAAGAACAACAACCACCACCAAAACAACAACAACAACAACAAAAATAGCTAGGAGAGGTAAAACAACTCTGAATTAAAAAAATGGTGGAAATTTCACCATTCCTAATTTCAAGTTATACTACAAAGTTATAGTAACAAAAACAAGATGGTATTAACATAAAAGTAGATACATTGATGCTTATAATTAAATTTAATACCCATACATAAGTCCACACACTTATGAATGCCTACTTTTTAATCAAGAAGCCCTAAATAGACATTGGAAAAATAAACAGGGTCTTTGGCAATTGGTGCTGGTCAAACTTGATAGCTTCCAGTAAAAGAATCTTGATAGATCTATAATTATCATCATGTACAAAACTCAGCTCCAAATGGATCAATGACTTCAACATGAGGCCAGAAAACCTGAACACGATAGAACACAAAGTGGAGGATAGTCTTGAACTCACTTGCATAGAAAAGACTTTCTAAACAAAATGTCATTAGCACAGGAAAGAAATGAGACCTCATCAACTGGAAAGCTTCTGTATGACAAAGGATACTATCATTTGGCCCAAATCACATACTATAAAATTTTTAAAAATATACTAATTACATATTCATAGAGGGCTAATGAATAAATTATATAAAGAAATAGGAAAGCTGAATGGATATAAAGAAAGCAAACAACCCCCCCCCAAATGTGGTGCAGATCTAAACAATGTATACTCAAAAGATGAAATACAAATGGCTGAGAAATACTGAAAAAAAAAATGGTTAATGTACTTAGTTATCGGATAATGCAAATAAAAACTACTTTGGGTTTGATTTTACACAGTCAGAATGAAAAACATCAGTTAAAGAAACGACATGTCATGCTGTTGCAGATGGGAGATAAGGGAAATATTCATCTGTTGTTGGTCACAGTGAAGACTCGTACTGCTGCTATGACAATCAGTGTGTTATTCATAAGGCTAAGACTAGATCTATTTCACATCTTTATTCCCAGCACTCGGGAGGCACAGGCAGGCTAATTTCTGTGAGTTTTTTGCTAGTTCCATGACATACTCCAAAGCTACAGGGAAACCCTGTCTCAAAATAAAAAACAAAACACAAACCAAACCAAAACAAAATAGAATAGATCTATCTCAAGATCAAACTAAACCTGGCATATAGCAAAAAGACTCTACATTCCACTACAGAAACAGTTGTTCATTGATGCTCAATTCATAACATCCAGAAATGAATCTATTCATGTATGTGTATTCATATACAGATAAGGTATATATAGTACATTATTCAGCTGTTAAATAATGAACTCATGAAATTGCTATATAAATGGATGAATCTAGAAAAAAAATCATCCTGGATAGATAACCCAGACCCAATAAGACAAATATGTCTTATACTCACTATGTGCAGAAGCTAGATGTTAGTTCTTTTATAAACAAGTTTAAATTCCTATAAACATAGAGGCTGGATTGACTGTATAGTATTGGTATGGAGAGAAGGATATCACCAAGAAGGGGAGATAGAATAGACAGTTGTGGATGGGCCAATTGGAATGGAACTGGATGAGAGAATCAAATAGGGAGGACATAGAGAAAGGTGGGTAAGTGAGGGAATATGATGAGGGATGACTAAAACTAGGGGCCATTTGAAGGATTATATGGGAATTTGAAAAAGTATAATGATATATATGCTAGAAATGTAAATAGTATCACCAGGTAACAGGAGATAAAAGCTACCACAACACATCCTCTCCAACAAACAGGACATCTAGCTCAGGGAATGGGGTTCTTCTAAAAGAATTATTGGCCAAAGGTCCATCCATGGAATCGCCAAAATAAGCCAAGCTACTGCAAAGTCTATTTGTTGTCCTCTATACCCTCAAAAAGGTCCTGTTTTTGAAAAGAATACTTAACTAATTGAACATGGAGAAGTTCATACCTAAAGCATATGGTGCATACCTAAAGCCTTCACCTCTACTGACTAGTGTGTACTGTACTAGAAGGTACTTTGCATGCTCCCAGAGAAGAAACGTAAGCACAAGCCCAGCCAAAATCCCTTCAGTCTGCAATGATGACTTGTGTTGTTGGTTGTCTTTTACTCTTTTTACCCATTGGCTTTTTTGAGGGCCTACCACCCAGCTCCCAAATAAATCACATGGAGTCTATTCTTTCTTATGAATATCCAGCCTTAGCTTGACTTATATCTAATCAGCTTTTCTTAACTTAAACTATCCCATGTATTTTTTTGTCTCTGGGTTTTTATCTTTTTCTATCCTATATACTCATTCTGTGTCTTGCTGTGTATCTGTGTGGCTGGTCCCTTGAGTCCTCCTCCTTCTTCTCTTGCTCCTTAATCTCATCCCAGATTTCTCTTCCAGTTTATTCTCTCTTCCTACTAGACCCACATGTCCTTTCTCCGGCCCTATTATTGACCATTCAGCTCTTTATCAGATTAATCAGATATTTTAGACTGGCAAAGTAAGACTGCTTCACAAAGTTAAACAAATATAACATAAAGTGTGAAACACAGCTTTGCATCATTAAACAAATAATACCCCAAAGCATAAACAAATATAATACATCTTCAACTAATATTCTAGAACAGACTTTCCTATAAGATGTGCTTGTGTTAATTGTGGCAAAATCTTATGATAGTAACCAACCAATATGTCATTTGAGTTTGGTCCCACTCTATGGGATAGAACCTCTATTAAATGCTGGTTAGATGACCAAGAACCTGAGATTGGCTAGAGCACTGGAAACTCCATATTGTTGTTCTGCTAAAGAAACATAGCAATAAAATGACTCCTAATGACATTTTGCTAACTCATATCAGGACCTTACTCATTTATCACTAGATGCTTCTTTCTGGAGTAGATTGGAAAAAAAAAACAACAAATACCCACAACTGGACAATATGCAATGGATGAGTGTCCTTGGAACACTCAGTTGTGAGTAGGATATCTCCATCAAATCTCTCCACCCAAGGCACTGGGAACTCTGAGGAAAAAATGTAGAAAGGACATCTAAGGCTACATAGAGAAACCCTGTCTCGAGGAGCAAACAAACAAAAACAACAAAAGATTTATATGAAGACTCATAAATTAAGTTTGCAAGGAATTATATAGATCACAAAAAGATATTTCAAAATACAAATTTAGAAAAGAACATACAAATCAGTCTTAGGTTTGGATAAGGACATGGATTTTTTCAAGTGGTAAAGTAGATATAAATTATTTCACTAAAGGGAGAATTCAAATACCTTACATATGAAAACATGGTAATCATTAGTGCAACTATAATCAGATTAAACGGTGTACACATATAATACCAGCACTGCATAGGTATAGGTAGAAAGATTATGAATATGAAGCTAGCCTGGGCTAAGTCTGAATAGCAATACCTATTTGAAAGAACAAATAAAATGGAAACTAAAAAATAAGCAAGGACCAAAGAAAAAAGAACAAGTATGGTAGGGACAGATGCAATGGGTATTTCATATTACTGGTGAAGCAACCATCTCAGAAGCCTCATAGTAGTAGATGTTGTTGATCTGATGGAAGAAAGCCAGCCCTTAAAGATGAGATAGTAGGGCTGAAAACTAATCAAATCAACTTACACAGTAATTGGACAACATTATTTGTGTTGAAATTAGCATGCCCATGAGCAAGCAATTCTTATTCTGAATGTTTGGAGGGATCTGGCCACAACAGATTTTATTAAAAGATAGATTTTTCTTGGAGTATGATCTGTAATTAGGACAATTATAAGTATTGCAATCCTCTATCTAAAATAAAATCTAAAACACGATGTCCTCTTTGAAAGGAAGAACATAAAACATCTGTGAATGATTTATCAACAAAGCACAGTTAGCATAAAATCTAAATTCTTAAAAACATCACCTGGAAGCTGGTTGCTTTTTGTAGTTCATAGATCTGAGAACATGTACATGGAACAAATCAATGTTTATGGTACACTTTCACAGAACAGTGAGTTTTGGAAAGATAGGATATAGCCGTAGATTGAAAGGACGGAGTAGCCTCTGGAATGCTTGTTTTGCATTGAAGTTATAATCAGAAATAATTGTTGGTTAAATATTGATTTATGAAGTCTCAAAAATGGGTTCAGGAAAGTTGTGTTAAATTATAATCATTATTGGAGACAGAGCAATAAACTTGCTAGGGAAAGCTTCTTACTCACCAGACATATGTGAGAAGCCTTTCAGTCACATTGATGAGTGAACAGCACCTTACATCAGCTGCCCAGCCTCACTGAATATAAGAAGTAAGCAAGCCAGTCCACTGATTGCTGTGGTGTCACACTGTTTATGTGTCCGTGTTTCTTTGTTGTGATTCTTTGTTTTCATGCATATATTTTTAGCTTGGCTCTTTAGTTAAGGAAATATGTGTACTTGCTTTATAATTAAATTTCTAGTCTTCAATTTCCTAACTTTGTGATTATCCTCTGGATCTGATCCATTGATTGTTCACACGCATCATTCATCTAACACAATATGCCTATTCATCCTTTGTAACTGTGTGTATATAATCCTGTGGGTTTAGAAGTTAGGCTAATTGATTTATTTTGTATTGTATCTACTTTAGTGAGTGATTATCCACAATTACAGCAGATTAAGCCAGTGGAGAGTTAGGCTATGGAAAATGCTTGTTCACCTTTGGTACTACATTGTTGAATAAAATGTGAAGGGGAGATTTTTGTTTTCTTGTAACAGGAAGACAGTCTCAGCAGGATTTCGTAGCAGCTGAATAAACAAAATTATGTTTTCTTGAGAAAACATTCACAATTTCTAGCTTTTAGCTAATTGCAAATAAGAGGATTTCAAGACTTAAAAAGCAGACATTGGTTTGTTTCCCCCTCCCTAGGACTCGAAGATTTCCAGCTGAGGACCTGTTCTAAGCACTGACATCACTGATAGCCTCTGTCTTACCCTCTCTCAGATATCTAAAGTTTCTCCCTGTTACACAGGATGCCTCCCTCATTTCCCCTGTCTGAAGCATCCTACCACCACCAAGCCCCAGAAATGATTAGTGGCTCACAACACAGGTAGCATTCACCTTTTGTTTCCTCTGAAACCCTTCCTTGGGCAATCAGTTAGTCTTTTCATGGGGTCCCAAAGATCCTTCATGTTACATTCATGTTTTTTATAAATTAGTTGGGACATTTTGCATTGATTGATTGCTTTTGTTTGGATTGATTGCTAGGTCCACTCAAGAGCATACACATGCATGAGAACTTCAGAGAACAAATTTAAACTGTCGATTATCACCTTAATATAAATCTCAGGAACTGAACGCATTTTCCATTTTTATTTTCTAAATATAACATAGAATGACTTTAAAATGAAGTGTTAGGTTCACTGAGTATAACACCTCCCCTGCAAGGAGCAGACAGTTCTACTTAGGATTCTAAATTTATATTTATATTAAGGAAGTTCTATGATGGGGGTCAGTGCAACATTAATGATCTAAGGTATACATATATATATATATATGTGTGTGTGTGTGTGTGTGTACATATATATGTGTACATATATTTATATCTATCTATCTATCTATCTATCTATCTATCTATCTATCTATCTATCTATCTATCTATCATCTATCTATTCTGGCCATTCAATATAACATAAAAAACATTTGTCATGATATGAATTTGGAATGCCATTAGTTGTTTATGTTTTAAGTGGTGTTATTTTTAATTCTTTAGTATATGAGATCTGACTCAGACTGCTCTTATACTTGAATACGGAGAAGTGTTTTCTTCCTGCTGTCACAAAGAGTGCACTCTTCTTGCTCAAACCATGTTAAGTTTACATCAGCATCATGCTCATGGGAAAACAGCTCACCAAAATCATAACAGTTCAAAGGAGGAGCAACAACCAACAAGAAGGTACAATGTGGAGTGATTCTCTTGTTACTTTAAGCTCACTTTTCTTTTTTTTTAAATTTATTTATTTATTAAAGATTTCTGTCTCTTCCCCGCCACTGCCTCCCATTTCCTTCCCCCTCCCCCAATTAAGCCCCCCAGCATCAGCCAGAAAAGCAATCAGGGTTCCCTGTCCTTTGGGAAGTCCAAGGAACCCCCACCTCCATCCAGGTCTAGTAAGTTGAGCATCCAAACTGCCTAGGCTCCCCCAAAGCCAGTGCGTGCAGTAGGATCAGAAACCCATTGCCATTGTTCTTGAGTTCTCAGTAGTCCTCATTGTCCGCTATGTTCAGAGAGTCCGGTTTTATCCCAGGCTTTTCCAGACCCAGTCCAGCTGACCTTGGTGAGTTCCCAGTAGAACATCCCCATTGTCTCAGTGTGTGGGTGCACCCCTTGTGGTCCTGAGTTCCTTGCTCGTGCTCTCTCTCCTTCTGCTCCTGATTTGGACCTTGAGATTTCAGTCCTGTGCTCCAATGTGGGTCTCTGTCTCTGTCTCCTTTCATCGCTTGCTGAAGGTTAATATTCAGGAGGATGCCTATATGTTTTTCTTTGGGTTCTCCTTATTTAGCTTCTCTAGGATCACTAATTATAGCAGGTCATGCTCAACTTCCTTAGTGATCAGGGAAATGCAAATCAAGACAACTTTAAGATACCATCTTACACCTGTCAGAATGGCTAAAATAAAAAACACCAATGATAGACTTTGTTGGAGAGGTTGTGGAGAAAGGGGTACACTCATCCATTGCTGGTGGGAATGCAAACTTGTGCAACCACTTTGGAAAGCAGTATGGCAGTTTCTCAGGAAATTCGGGATCAACTTACCCCTGGACCCAGCAATACCACTCTTGGGAATATACCCAAGAGAGGCCTTTCATACAACAAAAGTATATGCTCTACGATGTTCATAGCAGCATTGTTTGTGATAGCCAGAACCTGGAAACAACCTAGATGCCCTTCAATGGAAGAATGGATGAAGAAAGTATGGAATATATACATATTAGAGTACTACTCAGCAATAAAAAACAAGGACTTCTTGAATTTTGCATGCCAATGGATGGAAATAGAAAACACTATCCTGAGTGAGGTAACCCAGACCCAAAAAGATGAATATGGGATGTACTCACTCATATTTGGTTTCTAGCCATAAACTAAGATCACTTTTCAAATGTCTTAAAGAAGGTTAATCAGAAAGTATCCTTACCTTACTTTTATGAAATGATATGAGTTATCCATTCAGATTTTCCTTTAAAATTGCATACACTTAGACAACTGAGAAAATAAAGATATATCTTTCAGTAGCAAATATATTTTCTACAAACATGTTACTAGAAATAAATTTAGACTTTAAATGAATGTTTTAGATCCAAGTATAGAAAGTTCACTGTGTCTTTTCCTTCTAATTATATCCAATTTTAACCATGGTACAATTATCAAAGCCAGAAAATATATATGAAACCATCCTTTCTCTTTCTTCTTTAAAATTGCATATAATGAAGGTATTACAAGTGTTTTCAAAAAATCGGGAACTGCCTCTAGTGAGTCTCTGATTAAATGAAGAATGACTCAAAGAAATGGTTTCTAGGACTTTTAGAATCAGTCAGAATTACTCTTTCTATTGACCCCTGGCTCTCCACTCTATTTGTAATCCACTTTTCAAGGTGAAGATTTGCCTTAGTTTCTTTTTTTTTCCTTAAATTAATTTATCCACTTACTCAAGGTTAGATGGGGAAAACAAAGGCCCTAAAATACCGGTTCAAACCATTCAAAAAGAAACCCTGCCATTAGTAATTAACATTTCATACTCTTATCAATTTAAAACATTATTAGTTCTTTTTTCATGCTGTCAGAACTGTTCTGACAAGTATATGCAGGGCAGTGGTGCTGTTCGGTCCAGAAGAAACTCTTTCCTGGAAATCAACCACAACCTCTGGTTCTGACATTCTTTTCACTTGCTCTTCCTTCTAAGACTTGTAGAGAAAGGGACAAGATATAACTGTCCATTTAGAGCTGAGATTTCCTGAGTCTCTTCTTTGTTTCACCTTGCCTAGCTGTGGGTCTCTGTATTGACCTCTATATACTGGAAATAGAAGCTTTTCTGAAAAGCGGTGAGAGGTGCATTAATCTATGTATATAACTCATTAAAATTTAGTTTAACACTACAAACAATTTGTGCAGTAAGTTGTCAGGTTCATAAAATGAAGTCATTTTCCCATACATGGTATCCCTTTATAGCTGTATTAATTCATCTGGAAAGTGTACCACTAATATTTCATTGCTTATATACTTAATTTTACATGACCAATGTTTAATCTGAATAAACATTATTAATCACTTACCAATTTGCTGATTTTTGTAAAGGAAACAACTATTAGCCATATTCTTTTTCCATTACTTTTATTATTTTTTTTACATTTTTCTATTAAATATATAAAATTTTATTCTGTTCTTCATTATATCCTCTCTCTTGTCTTGGGTTTAGTATTTTCTTCATTCTGCATTCTCTCTTGCATATTTGATTTTCATCTGTTTCTTGTTGAAATATCTGCTGCTAGATCTGCCCGCAATGGAAATGAGGTGGATTATAATCCATGTTTTGATTAATTTCTCTTGTCATTCTTACTCAGGTCAAATTTTTCTTTGCTGAATGGATTACTTAAAAATGTCTTCATTACATACCCGTGTGTAAACGTTTTTAAAAACTCATTTCTATTGCTTATCTTATTTAGTCAGAAATAATATCTTAAAGAATCTGAATTTGAGATTTGTTTCATAATCAGATTACAGTCTATTTTGGAGACTGTATCAGGGATACTCAATAAAATATGTCCTCTGCTATTATTGTGTGGAGTGTTGTCAGGAGCCATTTCAGGCTTCTCCTTTCTCACAGGGCCTTGAAGTAAAAACTTTGAGACAGAAAACTTAAGGTTAACCAAAACATTACATGCTAACCTTGGAGATTCAAGCTTTGGAAAGCACCACAGTGTGTCTTCATTGCCTGATGCTTATCACTAACAGCAGGTGTTCCAGCCACTGACCTTGCAACTGCCCGCTTAGCTGCCTATCTCCTTTCCCCCTTCTCCCTTCCCCCTTCCCCCTTCCCCAGTTCCCCCTGCCCAAGTTTCTCACTGAGGAGTATTTAAAACTAAAGCTTGCTTCAATAAACAGAGACTTACAAGAGAATTTTGCTTGGTCTCCATTTCTCTCTCGCGCCCATGTTCTTTCAGATAGCACCCCTTCAGAGCCTGGAATAACTGGACCTGCTGGCCGGGTACAGAGTGTTTAATAATTTTCAATCAGGACACCTTAGTTGCTCACATTTTAAAAGATTCTTAATTAAAATTTATAGATATTTCTGGCTACTTATTTAATTGCTTATTTAAATATGGGTTTTATTTTATACAGCTCCAAAGCTGTAATGAATCAATTTCTTACATTCATTTCAGATTTTCGGTTTTGTGTCCTGAAACTGTAGATAAGGTAATTCATGCTATAGTGTGCTGTAGTTTGAATTAGTTCATTCTGTTATCATGAAATGAAATGAGTTTCCATGTACATTGAAATTCAGAACAGACAGTTTCATATGGCATCATGTAATGAGACTAGCATGTGAACATTGTAACATCTCTTTGAATAGCTCTTTGTCATCCACTTTAGTCTTAAATGTGTGATACATTGCCATTGATTTGAACAATTATTCAAATTTTAAGCATATTTTTCAAATAATGTGGAGGAAGGTCATTGGCTAATAAAGGAACTGCCTTGGCCCATTTTATTGGTTAGAAGATAGGTGGGAGGAGTAAACAGAACAGAACGCTGGGAGGAAGAGGAAGTGAGCTCAGACTCCACAGCTCACCTCTCGGGAGCAGATGCCTCAGAGAGATGCCATGCCCCGCTCCCGGGCAGACACACCATGAAGCAAGCCGCCAGGTTAGACATGCTGAACCTTTCCCGGTAAGACCGGTGCTCACAGATTATTAGAGATGGGTTGATCAGGATAACAGAAATAGCCAGTAAGGGCTCCTCTTGGGAGCAGATGCCTCAGGAGAGACGCCATCCTCTTCACTCCTGGGCAGACACACGGGATGAAGCTCCAACCCAGGATGGACATAGGCTAGAATCTTCCCGGTAAGCGCACTTAGGGGTGTTACACAGATGATTAGAAATGGGCTAAATTAATATGTGAGAGTTAGCCGAGAAGAGGCTAGATAGAAATGGGCCAAGCAGTGATTAAATGAATACAGTTTGTGTGTTGTTATTTCGGGGCATAAGCTAGCCAAGCAGGCAGCTGGGGTGCCAGGGATGCAGCCCCTCCACCCCCTATTACTACAAATGGCGACCAACGTGATGGACTAAATCCACTTAAAAAACCTGAGAAGGCTTAAAAATAAGGGAGAGAGAGTTTAACACAGATTTTTGCTGTTTGTTGGTGGCGTGCTGTCGAGAGATTTCCTGATTCAGCAACAGTAGCAGAAAAAACGCTGTGTCATTTTAAAGCGCGACTTCCTGGGGCTGTGCTGCCATTGTGATCTCTGTCTGGCTCCTGCAGGAGACAGAGCTTTTGAATAGAGCATTTGGAGTAAAGTGCTACGATTTCTTTGATGGCAACTAGACTCGCTGTGTTCTCTGGTCTGCTCTGCTTGTTAGAGGCAAGCAAGCGCTTTCATCTAAGAGAGGTTCCTGACTCAGCTTTAGCTGCAAAGCTTGCAGCTCTTTTAAGAGGTCCTGCCACAAAACACTTAAACAGTGTTGACAAAAAGCTGAACGCATGCTTTTCGGTTTTCAGCCGTAGCAGGAAAAAAGCTGCGCCGTTTAAAAATGCTGGCTTTCTGGGCTGTCCTGCCAGGGCAAACTCTGACTATTTGAGGCAGGAGGGCCGGCTACCGAGAGAGGGCTTGAGTGTTGTCTGTTGTAGCTCGCTGTCAGAGACCTTGAAATGCCATAAAGTTGTGGCTATAACATGGCTGCAGCCTGTATATCCGCCATGAGGCTGGAAAGCTAAGGAATGGACTGGATCTAGCTGTCAAAGCCACGGCTTTAGTCCTACTGATATTGCTTGGTAAATTAAAGACTCATGTGGTCAGAAAAAGAGAGAGATACAGTAATGAGAGATTCAAAGACAAAGAAAATTTTTAAATGATTTACAGCATGTTAAAAATATATGCAGACTAAAAGTCAAAGTTCTTAAAGTAAAAAAAAAGGAAGAGAGTTGTTGTGTGTGGTAGTACACACCTTTAATCCCAACACTTGGAAGGCAGAGGGAGATTGACCTCTGTGACTTCAAGGTGTGGTAGAACACGCCTTTAATCCCAGTGCCTAGAAGGCAGAGACAAACAGATCTCTGTGAGTTCAGGTGTAGTAGTGTACACCTTTAATCCCGAATGCCTGGGAGGCAGAGACAGGTGGATCTCTGAGAGTTCAAAGACAGCCTGGTCTACAGAGTTACTTCAGGTCAAAGATACAGAGAACCTGTCTCAAAAAGCAAAGAGTTTAAAAGTAAAAATAAACAAAATAGAGGTTAAAACAAAGCTGCACAAAGATGGAAAATACACAGAGAATTTTGATACTGTATGCTATTATGCTCTCTTTAATTTATTTAAATGCTGAGGAAGGAGCAACAGATGCTAAAAGATATTTATTTACAAATGCTGCTGAACTAATCCAACATAGATATTTTGATGCCTTGACTTTGAAATTTGGATCTAAGGACATGATGCTTTGGAAAGGAGTTTCTTATTTTGTTTTCACAGAGAATGAGACCCTGTTCATTTCTTCTATTCCGATTTGGTATGATGGACCACGCCCTCCTGAAGGGTTGGTGTGAACACCTTCAAAAAATTGCTTCGCTCAACTGCCAACCGAGATGAAACTAGCACACAGGTTGTACCATGAAAGACCTAATTAACAACGCCCCCATTCAGCAGGAAGCAGTTTGGAGAGAAATAACTGCGCCCATGTTCCCAAAAAATGTTTATAAATGTTCTTTTACATTTAAAGGGGGATATGATATAGGTATGAAAAATTTGCATTAGTATAGATTTTGCTTTATTGATAGAGATTTACGGTCAATTTTGTTATATGTATATGTATTTCTGATCTTTATTAAGGTATTGTGATTGTGTAGTTCATTATTAAAATGTAATGTATTGTATTTCCTAATTAAGGAAATATAGGTTGTTGATAGATAATCATAATAGTCAAGTTTGTAGTCATGTTAGTTAATATTTTCTAGATATATAGAGATATATTTTAGATAGACATTCTTCATGTCTTTCAAAGATTACAGAATAGGACATTTAATGTTTTAATAACTGAGGACTTTTTATGACAATGAGACACTCTGCTCCTGGCAGCACCAATCTACTTCAAGAGAAAGATGGGCATCGAAGAGGATCCTTATGGAGTTTGATAGCCATTTGGGCAAGAAACTGCTCTTGCCTGGACTATTGCATAAACTGGACACAGAGAACCCACAGAGAGAGGACTACTGAACTTGCCTAAGGTGAGGTGATCTTTCAGGGTTCCTGATTCATGAAAGAGTCTGTGGGACATTCTGCAGGACACAACAGATAGTGACTGAACTGACTTTGAATTTTCCTGCTTTATGGAAATGTCTGCTGGATACCATGGGCCTGAAGGCTGAAGATGGATGCCCCAACGGTACAGAGGAACTTTGGGTGACTGTCCAGATAGCGAGATGTCTCTGTCATTTCTAGAGTTTTAAAAGTTGCTTTTTTCTTGTTTGCTTAGAGAGTATTGTATCTTTCTGGAGTCTTTGATGGAGTTAAGAATAGTTAGTTACAGTTATAGTTTTCCTTAGTAATGATAAAGATTATTGTAACTTTTACTTGATAACTGTTTTGTTATATGTAATTTTGCTATGTTAAAGTTAAAGGCTTTTTTTTTGTTTAAACAGAAAAAGGGGAAATGATGGAGGAAGGTCATTGGCTAATAAAGGAACTGCCTTGGCCCATTTATTGGTTAGAAGATAGGTGGGAGGAGTAAACAGAACAGAACGCTGGGAGGAAGAGGAAGTGAGCTTAGACTCCACAGCTCACCTCTCGGGAGCAGATGCCTCAGAGAGATGCCATGCCCCGCTCCCCGGCAGACACACGCCATGAAGCAAGCCGCCAGGTTAGACATGCTGAACCTTTCCCGGTAAGACCGGTGCTCACAGATTATTAGAGATGGGTTGATCAGGATAACAGAATTAGCCAGTAAGGGCTCCTCTTGGGAGCAGATGCCTCACGAGAGACGCCATCCTCTTCGCTCCTGGACAGACACATGGGATGAAGCTCCAACCCAGGATGGACATAGGCTAGAAACTTCCCAGTAAGCTCACTTAGGGGCGCTACACAGATGATTAGAAATGGGCTAAATTAATATGTGAGAGTTAGCCGAGCAGAGGCTAGATAGAAATGGGCCAAGCAGTGATTAAAAGAATACAGTTTCCGTGTAATTATTTTGGGTAAAGCTAGCCGTGGGGGCAGCCGGGTGCTGGTGATGCAGCCCCTCCGCCCCTATTACTACAATGAAATGAAATGAGCTTCTATGTACATTGGAATTCAGAACAGACAGTATCATATAGCATCATGTAATGAGACTAGCATGTGAACATTGTAACATCTCTTTGAATAGCTCTTTGTCACCCACTTTAGTCTTAAATGTGTGATACATTGCCATTGACTTGAACAATTATTCAAATTTTAAGCATATTTTTCAAATAATGTGATAGGTGAACTAATTGCTTTCATAAGAGTTGTACAAAACTGGTGGTTTGAGTGTGATGCACTCCATAAGTTGGGGCATTTGAAGATTTGGTTCCCAGTTGGGCACTGTTTGGGAATGCTTAGTTGGTGTGCCTTTCTTGTAGGAGCTATGTCCATATTGCAGGGAGCTGCTTGCTTATTCATTCCGGCTGCCCAGCTAGCTTATCTCTGAAATAATCACACAGAAACTGTATTAATTAAATCAATGCTAGGCCCATTAGCTCTATCTTCTTATTGGTTAACTCCCACATCTTTATTTAACCCATCCCCATTAATCTGTGTATCACCTCGAGGTCGTGGACTACCAGCAAAGTTTCATCATGTCTCTGGTGGCAGGTCCATGGCATCTCTCTGACCATGTCTTCTTCCTCCCAACGTTCTGTTTAGTTTTCTCTGCCTATCTCTGTTCCCATACAGCTCTGCTATAAGCATAAAACAGTTCATTTATTAACCAATAAAAGCAACACACTTATACCTATACCATGTTCCTGGGACCACACTTCTGTTTTCAAAAACATCCCCACCATTTCCACTCTGCACTCTTTATTTCCTTTTTTGAGGATAAGACTTGAGTTCTCAAATTCTGCTTCAGTATCATGGCTACCTACCTGCAGCCATGTTTCCAGCCATGATTGTGACAGACACCTATATCTTTGGAACTATAAGCCTAAATTAAATCATTTCTTCTATAGTTGCCTTGGGTATTTTTTTCACAGTGGAAAAGTCATAAAAATACTAATAAAACCAAGGAAGTGAAAGATCTATTTGACAAGAACTTTAAGGCATTGAAGAAAGAAATTGAAGAGGATACCAAAAAATGGATGGACCTCCCTTGCTCTTGGATTGGTAGGATCAACATAGTAAAAATGGCAATTCTACCAAAGGCTATTTATAGATTCAATGCAATCCCCATCAAGATCCCATCAAAATTCTTCACAGATCTGGAGAGGACAATAATCAACTTTATATGGAAAAACAAAAAACCCAGGATAGCCAAAACAATCCTATACAATAAAGGATCTTCTGGAGGCATTACCATCCCTGACTTCAAACTCTATTACAGAGCTACAGTAATGAAAACAGTGTGGTACTGGCATAAAAACAGAGAAGTCGACCAATGGAATCGTATAGAAGACCCGGATTTTATCCCACAAACCTATGAACACCTGATTTTCGATAAAGGAGCTAAAAGTATAAAATGGAAGAAAGAAAGCATCTTCAACAAATGGTGCTGGCACAACTGGATGTCATCTTGTAGAAGAATGAAAATAGACCCTTATCTATCACCGTGCACAAAACTCAAGTCCAAATGGATTAAAGACCTCAATATCAGCCCGAACACACTGAACCTGATAGAAGAGAAAGTGGGAAGTACCCTACAGGAGCTGGGCACAGGAGATCGCTTCCTATGTATAACCCCAGAAGCACAGACATTAAGGGCAACATTGAATAATTGGGACCTACTTAAACTGAGAAGCTTCTGTAAAGCAAAGGACATAGTCAATAAGACACAAAGGCAACCTACTGATTGGGAGAAGATCTTCACCAACCCCACAACAGACAAAGGTCTGATCTCCAAAATATATAAGGAACTCAAGAAACTAGACTTTAAAATGCTAATTAACCCAATTAAAAAATGGGGCACTGAACTGAACAGAGAATTCTCAGCAGAGGAAGTTCAAATGGCCAAAAGACACTTAAAGTCGTGCTCAACTTCCTTAGCAATCAGGGAAATGCAAATCAAAACAACTTTGAGATATCATCTTACACCTGTCAGAATGGCTAAAGTCAAAAACACCAAGGATAACCTTTGCTGGAGAGGCTGTGGAGGAACGGGTACCCTCATCCATTGCTGGTGGGAATGCCATCTTGTGCAACCACTGTGGAAGTCAGTGTTTCGGTTTCTCAGGAAATTCGGGATCAACTTACCCCTGGACCCAGCAATACCACTCCTGGGAATATACCCAAGAGATGCTCTATCATATGACAAAAGCATTTGTTCAACTATGTTCATAGCTGTATTATTTGTAATAGCCAGAACCTGGAAACAACCTAGATGCCCTTCAATGGAAGAATGGATGAAGAAAGTATGGAATATATACACGCTAGAGTACTACGCTGCGGTAAAAAACAATGACTTCTCGAATTTTGCAGGCAAATGGATGGAAATAGAAAACACTATCCTGAGTGAGGTGTCCCAGACCCAAAAAGATGAACATGGGATGTACTCGCTCATAATTGGTTTCTAGCCATAAATTAGGGCCACGGAGTCTACAATAGGTGAACCTAAAGAAGCTAAGTAAGAAGGTGAACCCAAGGAAAAACATATAGTTATCCTCTTGGCTAAGGGAAGTAGACCCAATTGCCGGGGAGAAAATTAGGATCTTGGGGGTGGGGTGGGATGGGGGTAAGGGGAGATGGGGAGAGAAAAGGTAGAAGGGAAGGAGGGGGGATTTGGGGAATCAGGAGAATTGGGATAAAGGAAAGGTGGATAGGGGAGCACGGAACCACAATTCTTAGTTAAGGGAACCACTTTAGGGTGAGCAAGAGATTTGACCCTAGAGGGGCTCCCAAGTGCCCAACATGAGGTTCCCAGTTAGTTCCTTGGGTAGCTGAGGATTGGGAACCTGAAATGACCCTATCCGAGAGCAATACTGACGAATATCTTGCATATCATCATAGAACCTTCATCTGGTGATGGATGGAGACAGAGACAGACCCACACATGAGCACTGGACTGAACTCCCAAGGTCCCAATGAGGAGCAGAAGGAGGGAGAACATGAGCAAAGAAGTCGGGACCACGAGGCGTGCACCCACCTACTGAGACAGTGGAGCTGATCTACTGGGAGCTCACCAAGGCCAGCTGGACTGTGACCGAAAAAGCATGGGATAAAACCGGACTCTCTGAACATGGCGAACAATGAGGGCTGATGAGACGCCAAGGACAATGGCACGGGGTTTTGATCCTACTTAATGTGCTGGCTTTGTGGAAGCCTAGCCAGTTTGGATGTTCACCTTCCTAGATATGGACGGAGGGGGGAGGACCTAGGACTTACCACAGGGCAGGGAACCTGGACTGCTCTGTGGACTGGAGAGGGAGGGGGAGAGGAGTGGGGGGAGGGGTAGAAGGGTGGGAGGAGGGGGAGAAGGGTGGGAGGAGGGGGAGGGAAATGGGAGGCTGGGAGGAGGTGGAAACTTGTTTTTTGTTTATGTTTTTTTTTTCTTCTTTTCTTAATAAAAAAAAATTATTTAAAAAAAAATACTAATAAAAATAGTTTAAGAATATGCTAACTTACATGCTAAAATGATATTTCAACATGTGGTTATTTTAGTGATAAATAAGAAGAAGTTATTTATATTATCTTAGTGACTCCAATTAAAAAATAAAAGTCCTGAGAGGAGGGAAGTAGGAACACAATTAGTTGGGTAGGATAAATGAAGATATTGTTTGGTTACTTTGAACATTAATGGAGTACACAAGACTGACAGCACCCTGGGCAATCTAGAAATTGTTAGCAAGCTGTCTACCACAGTATGCATAGAAAAGAGTTTGGGTGAGTTCATCTAAGCTCCAGAGCATTGATAAGCTTGCCTCATACTATTAACTTTATTTTAATTTATCCTAGAATGAAAGGTGGAATTCATATAAAGATTTCTCTAAATAGTTATTTCACACTTTCCAATATTCTTATTTTTTCTGGCAATTCATGTATACCTTGACTAATAATCTTTCTTTTTCTAATGTTTTTAGTCCATTTTGCTATCTGAAAATATATTTATTTCTATAATGAATTTCAACATTTTCTTTATAGAATTTTGGATTATTTAGGGACTTTTTCTTTTTATACATTAAATATGTGGTATTACAGTATTTAATATCATATATCCTAGTGAAAATCTATTGCTATTATTTTTTTTTGTTTTGTTTATAGCATGCCAATTGTAGCAGTGTGGTTTCATTAAATTCTCTTTATTACTATTTTGGTTTTGTTTGTTTCCAAAGACAATCTATTATAATATGAAGGTTTTAGTAGATTTCATCATGATTTTTGGACATGGCATTAATAATCCAGCCTTACTGCATATACTTATTGTCAATACTGTCTTTGGTTTCTCACAGTCTATTCCCACATAGGCTTTTGTTTTACCACTTATAATACTGCTGCTGTTTTTATACTAATTATAGCAGGTATGCTTAAGTTACCACAGTTATCTTCAAGTGCATTTTTTTTGGAGTATCAGAAAATTGTGGGTTTTTTTTTTTTTAAATTCATTTTACTTACAAACCACAGTTCCCGCTCCTTCCCTCGTTTGCCTCCCAACACTCCCCCAATCTCCACCATCTACTCTTCAGAAAGGATAAGGCTTTCCACGGTTAGTCAGTAAGGCCTGGCACATGCAGTAGAAGCAGGATGAAGCCCCTTCCCCACCACATCAAGACTGAACAAAACATCCAACCATAGTGAATGGGCGTCAAAAACCCAGCTCAGGCATCAGTGATACATTCTCATTTCATTGCCAGGGGTTGCACAAATAGACTAGGCCAAAAAAAAAAAATGTAAGCCACATGCCGAGGGCCTAATTCCACATGGGCTCTTCAACTCTCAGTCTACGTTCATGAGCACCCAGGAGTTTTTCTACTTAATAGGCAGTGGTCTCATCAGTGGGTTGTCTTCTGCTGTGAGAGTATAAAAATTGGGTGGAGTTATCCTTCTGCTCCTACTTTCCTAGGGTCTCACTTTCATTTCCAGGCAAAAACAAACAAACAAACAAAAAACATCAACACTTATAATCCCAGATGTTATAAAAAAGGTATTGATGGAAGATAATTTATAAACAATCTGGCCATCCTGTGACAAACTAGTGAGGTACTTACTGTTTAAAAAAATGTTGGTTTAGTAAGGTGCATGGCCTTATAACTGATTTATACAGAAAGTACAAAGATAAAGGTCAAAATGATCTGCTTTTTTAAGAAAGAGAAAAAAAGCTCATAATATGAATGAGAAAAGATAACACATAGGTGTTAAAAGAATAATAAATCTGAAGATTTTATTTTATTTTTCTCCTTTACTAAAAATACTCTTTTCTCATACAATACATTCTGTTACAGTTTCCCCTTTTTCTGTTCCTCCCAGTTCCCCATTCACTCTCCTCTTATCTAGTCCACTCCCTTTCTATTTATCATTAGAAAAGAGCAGGATTTTAAAAGATAGTAACCAAACATAACAAAATATCATAATATAAAACAAAAACCATCCCACTGATATTGGAGAAGGCAAAACAATAGAAGAAAAAATAGTCTCAAGAGCAGGCACAAGAATCAGAAAACCACTCATTTATACACCCAGGATTCCCATAAAAATACTGAACCAAAAGCTCCAATATATATTCAGAGAACCTGTTGAAAAACTGTGTAGGCAGAGAAATTGATGCTTCAGACTCTGTCATTTCATATGAACTTTCCTCAGTTGTCTTGGAAGGTCTTGTTTTCCTGGTGGCCTCCATCACTTCTGGCTCTTATACTCTTCCCATCTCTTTGTGCATGGAGCTCTGAGGAGCTATTTGATAGAGACACACATAATCCAACCTAAAGAAAGACTATCCCACTGCATGAAGTTTCTATGTAGGCACCAACTTGACCTCTTCATGATCAATAAGTTGTGTGACTATGGTCTTTAGCAATGGGGCCTTGATGCTAGTTTGTGTAGAACAACCTATTGTTTTTGCAACAGACTGGAATGTCTGGAGATTTTCCTGAGAACCCTTTGGCCAATTGTTCCATTAGATAAAGCTCAGTTCATGTACTGTAAACTTCATTTGGGGGCAAGAGATGACTCCATCTCCCTCATTATTTGGAGACTTCACTATATATTTTAGGAAGCTGCCATTGCACTAGGTTTTCATACCACCCCTCAAATGCTCTGTAGCATCCCCTTCCCCCTCCTTGCTTGATCAGCTCATTCAAATCCCCAATCCCATTTTACTCATAAAATCTTCCAGAGATATTTTATGTGTCTCCAATAGTCCCTTTCTGAAGAATAATTTAAAAACAACTGTCATGAAAGAATATTGATAAGTAATGATGATGTTACTTGAAAAAAAAAGAGTAATTGTTTAACCTCATAAAAGAAATAATTAAAACAAAGAGCCAAGAGGAAATATGTCTGTGTGTTTGTAGTCTAAAAATACAGCTATTTCATAAGTATTTTAAAATGTTATTTTATTTAATACATGGTTTTATTGAGGAAATTATTTTTCGTTTTATATTTCATTTTTTATATTATAATGTAATTTCAACATTTCTCCTTTACATTTTGTTGCTCTAAACCTTCCCATTTTCCCCCTTTCTCTTCTTCTATGGCCTCTGTTTTCACCAATTGTTAATGAATGAGTATAAATATATGTAGAAACATAAATATTACTAAGTTACTCTGCCCATAATATTACTTGTATGTATAATTTAAAGGATGTCCATTTGGCACTAGACAATCAATTGGTAAATTGATGTTTTCTTCCCTGAAGAAGGCCACCTCTCCATCTATTGTTGGTGGAAATTGCTCTTTTGTTCCCAGCTGCACAGACTTCCGAAATAATCACACAAAAACTATATTATTTAAATCACTGCTTGGCCAATAGCTTAAGTGTATTTCTATCTAGCTCTTACATATTGAATCAACCCATTTCCGTTATTTTATATTTTACTACAAGGCTTGTGGCCTACTGGCAAGGTTCCAGCTGACAGCTCATGTCTTTCTCCTTTGGCAGCTATATGGTGTTTCCCTGACTCTGCCTACTCTCTATACCTCTTTCAGCCTGGCTTTATTCTGTTAAGCCATTGGCCTAAAGCAGCTTCTTTATTAACCAATAAAAGAAACACATAGAAGGATTTCCCACACCATTTTCCCTTTTTTTTGTTTAAATAAAAAGAAAGGTTTTAACATTAACTGTATAATTACATATAGAAAACAGGTATCAAGCACAAATTAGTTACAATATTTATATCTACTTTATCTTTTATCATAACTGAGGAAAATAATAATTATAACCATCTATTTTTCAATCCCATCAAAGACTCCAGAAGGATCTGTTATTACCTAACTAAACAGGAAGTATATTTTAAACAACTTACTTTATTTTAAAATTTAAGAGGATAAATTGTCCTAGATTTTACCCAAAATACTAAACACTGCTACCAATATATTATAATGACATATAAAAATAACTTAACAACTTTATGGCGGGAAACATGCTCAGCCTTAATGCAGGAGGAGAGATTTGCTTCTGTTCCAACTTAATGTGCCAGTATTTGTTGATTCCTCATTGGAATCATTACTGGTTGGGAGTAATAGAAGTGAATCAAGCTGGGGGGAAGACAGGGACAAAGAGAGGGGTAAGAAGAAAAACTGCAATTGGAATGAAAAATAAAATTTAAATAAAGTAAAAATTAAAAAAAATAAAACAACAACAAACAAAAAAACAAATAAAACTAAGCCAGGCATCTTGGTATACACTTGTAATTCTAGCCTTTGATAGTCTGAAATATGAAGATTATGAGCTTTTATGTCTCCCTGGCCTACAAAACAAGAACATGACTCAAAACTAACCAACTAATCAACCAAGCAAACAGCCTTAAGTAGTGATACACAAAAGAACTATAACTAAAATTATCTTTAAACCTTCAAACATCCTTGGGGATGAATACAAACAAATAAAAGAATAGGAAGCAGATGAATAAGCAGAAAATAATGAATCTGATTAAGAGTCAAGCCCATTCTTTTTTGAGGAAAACCTTGCTCAGTATAGATGTAGCAGGTCTGAATTCAAGGCCTTATGCATGCATGGAAGACACTGTATTAATTCATATACTTAGAATATAATTTATATTTTTTTCTTTGACTTAAAGTTTACAGATTAATTCTGAAAGATCACAGGAAGGTGGAGGTTGTGTGAAATAGACTGACCTCTCATACTGTACATAGGTGTTATCTAATTAGATAGGTTGAAAAGTGAATAAAACAATATAGATTTTTAAATGTATTACTTTAATTTCATGTTAGTTATAAAGTCTATGCAGTGAGAAAAAATAAAAAAAAATCCATTGACCATTTACTTCCACTCTTCTTCAGAGGCCACATCTATCCTTATTTTAAAAATTTTGCGTGTTCTTCTACTAATTCTAAAGATAATTCAAGCATTTAAAAGCTCTGAGATAATTAACATATAGTGATTTTATACTTTGCAAATGATTATAACATCTTTATCCTTCACGTAAACAACCCAGTGTCAATTATACGGCTGTCCATCCTTCATTGTGATAATTATTATTATCTCCTATTAATGTATGACAAACTGCTCAGCATTGCTTAGATAAAAGAGCCACAATGAAACAAAGTAAACAGTTGGAAGTCAAAAGCTAAATGGCTGTGGGGAAAAATAATGCTTTGTTCCTTAACTAGCCTATGTTACACAGTGGGTTATTTAGCTCCATTCTATATGGAGACAAATAGCACACAAATCTGTTTAATCTTCTACAAGTCAAACTTCGAAAGAGAAATGCTTAAAAATCCTGTAGTTATCAAAGCCACTGAACCACAAAATGGATTTCAGAAAACAAACAAAATAGAATTTATGAGCAGGGAAATTTGTCCAGAAATCAGTGCTGGTAAATGGCAATGTATCAATGATAGGATCCAATGAGGTTTCTTTCTTTTTTTTATTTTTTTCTTTATTTATTTTATTGTTTCTGTGTTTACACCCCTACCAAAGTTTTGCTCCATCCTTTCTTCTCTGTGCCCCTCCCAATCCACTATTCCTCCACTATTTCTTTTCATATATAGGCTGGCCTCCCATTGATATCAGTCAGCCAAACTTTATCAATTTGATATGAAAGTAGGCACTTCCTCTTCTATTGAGGCTGTGTGAGGCAATCTTGTAGGAAGAATAGGTCCCAAAAGCAGGCAACAGAGTCAGAGACAGCCCCTGCTAAGAGACGATATTACAAAACTGGAGCTTGCATGTGGAAAACCTAGGTCAGTCACATGCAGGCTCCCTGGTTGTCTGTTCAGTCTCAATTAGGCCCAATAAGACCAAGTCAGTTGGTTCTGTGGGTTCTCTTGTGGTGTCCTTGAAACCTCTGGGTCCTATAGTCCTTCTGCCTCTTCTGAAGGATTTCCTAAGCTCCAATTAATGTTCGACTATGTATATCTGGATCCTTTTCCATCAGTTGCCTGATGAGATTTCTATGATGACAGTTGGCCTTTCATTTTACTTTTTTTATTTTTCAGTCCTCTTTTTTTTTAAATTTATTTATTTATTAAGGATTTCTGCCTTGTCCCCGCAACCGCTTCCCATTTCCCTCCCCCTCCCCTGATCAAGTCCCCCTCCCTCATCTGCTCGAAGAGCAATCAGGGTTCCCTGACCTGTGGGAAGCCCAAGGACTGCCCACCTCTATCCAGGTCTCGTAAGGTGAGCATCCAAACTGCCTAGGCTCCCACAAAGCCAGTACGTGCAGTAGGATCAAAAACCCACTGCGATTGTTCTTGAATTTTCAGTATTCCTCATTGTTTTGAGAAGGGTTTCTCTGTAGCTTTGGAGCCTATCCTAGAACTAGATAGTAACCCAGGCTGGCCCCAAACTCACAAACTCCACCTGCCTCTGCCTCCCAAGTGCTGAAATTGAAGACCTGACTCATTGACTTTTTGTCAGTTGTGTTTGACTTTAATCCTGTTTTCTGGAGTATCCCATTTGTGGGTCCTGACGCTCAGGTTATGGCTCTCCAGCTGGGCTAGTCATTAGTTGGTCATTTGTTCCATTTCTGTGCCTTCTTAAGTATATCAATCCTAACCCTAACACTGGTTTCTTTCTCAGTATGTTTGGTTTTTGTATATGAGGGATACTGACTTTTGGAGTTAATTTTATATTCAGTCACATCACTGAAGGAGTTTATCAACTTAGGGAGTTCCCCGGTAGAATTTTGGGGGTCACTTATGTACACCATCATATCATCTGCAAGTGGTAATACATTTACTTTTTCAAGCACTACATTAAAAAGATATGAAGAATATGGAAAGCCTTGTTTTGTGCATGGTTTTAGTAGAATTGCTATGAGTTTCTCTCCATTTAATGTGATATTGGTCATTGGTTTACTGTATACTGTCTTTATTGTTTTGGTATGTCCCTTATAACAAGGTTTTTATCATTAAGGGGTTCTAGATTTTGTCGAAGTCTATTTTCATCATCCAATGAGATAATGATGTGGCTTTTTTGGTTCAGTTTGTTTACATTGATTTTGTTGTTGTTGTTGTTGAACTGTCTCTGCATCTCTGGGAAGAAGACTACTTGATGATGGTAGATGATCTTTCTGATGTGTTCTTGGATTCAATTTGCAGATATTTTACTGAGTATTTTTGTATTTATGTTCATGATGAAAATTGGCCTGTAATTTGTTTCTTTGTTGAATCTTAGTGTGGTTTGAGTATCAGGATGACAGTGCACTCAGAAAATAAATTTGCAAAGTTCCTTCTGTTTTGAGTTTGTGGATTAATTTGAGGAGTATTATTCTTAGCTCTTTTTCAAAGATATAGTAGAATTCTGCACTGTAACCATTTGACCCTGGGCTTTTGTTGTGGAGACTTTTAATGACTTTTTCTACTTCCTTAGGCATTGTAGGTATATTTAAATTGTTTACATGATTTTACTTAAGTTTGGTAAGTGTTATCTATAGAGAAATTGTCCATTTCCTTTAGATTTTCCAACTTTGTGGTTTATAGATTTTTGAAGCAAGATCTAAAAATTACTTAGATTTCCTTGGTGTCTGTCATTTTGTCCCTCTTTTTGATTCTGATTTTTTAAATTTGAATATTGTGTCTGCGTTTTTATTTAGTTTTGAGAAGTATTTGTCTACCTTTTTATTTTCTGAGGGAACCAACTCTTTGCTTTATTGTTTCTTTGTATTGTTCTGTTTCTATTTTATTGATTTCAAACCCGTATTTATTATTTTCTTCCTTCTCCTGTTCGGTGTTTCTGCATAGATTGTCCCAGATTTTTCAGGTGTGATGTTAAATCACTAGTAGGAGAGTTTTCTAATTTCTTTATGCAAGGACTTAATGCTATGAAATACCCTCTTAGTACTACTTTCATTGTATCCCATAAGTTGAGGCATGTTGTGCTTTAATTTTCATTGTGTCCTAGGAAGTCTTTAATTTCTTTCCTTCTTTCTTTTTTCTTTTTGACCCAATGGTAAAATTGGTAGAGAAGTGTTCAGTTTCCATGAGTTTGTAGGCTTTATGTTGTTTCTGTTATTTTTGAAATCCAACTTTAATACACGGTAGTCTGACCATCTGGAAAGTTATTCCAATTTTCTGGAACCGATTGAGTCTCATTTTGTGACCAACTATATGGTCAGTTCTTTAGAAGTTTCCATTTGGTGCTGAGAAGTTGAATTCTTTTGAGTTTTGGTGAAATATTCTGTAGATAGCTGCTAAGTCCATTTGAATCATAAAATCTATATGTTCTGTAATTTCTCTGCTTCATATCTGTCTGGATAATCTGTACATGTGTGAGAGAGGGTGTTGATGTCTCCCACCTTTTTGTTGATTTTTATTGATCTCTACATTTTTCTCTGCTCCCCTCCCTGTCTCTTTCCTCCCCTTCAACCCTCCCCCAAGGTCCCCATGCTCCCATTTACTAAGGAGATCTTTTTCTACTTCCAATGTAAATTAGATCTATGTATGTCTCTCTCAGTGTCCTCATTGTTCTCTAGGTTCTCTGGGATTGTGATTTTTAGGCTGGTTTTCTTTGCTTTTTGTTAAAAAAAAACAAACACTTATTATTGAGTACATGTGATAATTGTCTTTCTGTGTCTAGGTTACCTCACTCAAAATGATATTTTCTAGCTCCATCCATTTGCCTGCAAACTTCAAGATGTCGTTATGTTTTTGGCTGTGCAGTACTCCATTGTGTAAATGTATGACATTTTTCTTATCCATTTTCGGTCGAGGAGCATTTAGGTTTTTTCCAGGTTCTGGCTATGACAAACAATGCTGCTGTGAGCATAGCTGAGCACATGTCCTTGTGGCACGACTGAGCATTCTTTGGATATATACCCACAAGTGGGATTACTGGGTCTTGCAGAAAGTTGATCCCTAATTTTTCTGAAAAATCGCCACATTAACATCCAAAGGGACTGTACCAAATTGCATTCCCACCAGCATAAGTCATCATCAGAAATCTCCCACTTTTAATATCTGGGATTCCATGTTTCTTTTTCAAGTGTTTCTGTACTTGCATTGGGCTGTAGTTGTTCAAATCTGAGAAGTCATCCTGGTGTTTTTTTTTTCATTTATGAATATGAAATGCCCTTCTTCATTACTACTGATTAATTTTGATTTGAAAACTATTTTATTAGATATTAGGATAGCTATACTAGCTTGCTTGTTAGGTCCACTTGACCAGCAAATCTTTTTTCAATCCTTTACTCTGAAGTGATGATAATATTTGATATTGAGGTGTGTTTTTTGTAGGGAGTAAATAGATGGCTGATTTTTTTCATTCTGTTATCCTGTGTTTTATTATTGGTACATCGAGTTATTTGATATTGAGTGCTATTAATGACCACTGATTATTAATTCCAATTATTTTTTATTGATTGTGGTGGTGACAGTGTGTGTGTGTGTGTGTGTGTGTGTGAGAGAGAGAGAGAGAGAGAGAGAGAGAGAGAGAGAGAGAGAAAGGAAGAGACAGAGACAGAAAGACAGAGGGAGACAGAGATATTTTCTTTCTTTGGATTTCTTCATGTTCGATTATCTATTGTCTATTATTAATGGTTGTAGTTTACTTCTTTGAGTTGGAGTTTTCCTTCTAGTACCTTCTGTAGGACTGAAATTTGTGTTAGTCATGAACTACCTTGTTTTCTCTATCTATGGTGATTGAAAGTTTTTCTGGGATATTAGTCTGGACTGGCATCCATGGTATCATAGAGTCTTCAAGATATCTATCCAGGCATTTCTGGCTTTTACAATCTCCATTGAAAAGTCAGGTATAATTCTAATAGTTCTGCCTTTCTATGTTACTTGGCCTTTTTCTCTTTTAGCTTTTAATATTTTTTCTTTGTTCTGTATGTTCAATGTTGTGATTATTATGTAACTGGAGAACTTTCTTTTCTGATCCAAACTATTTGGTGTTCTATAAGGTTTTTTTTTTTTTACCATATAGGCATGTCATTCTTATGTTAGGGAAAATTTCTTCTATGATTTTGTTAAATACATTTTCTGAGTGTTTGAACTGAAATGCTTCTCCTATTCATATTATTCTTATATTTTGTCTGTTCATATTATCCCAGATTCCTTGGATGTTTTGTTTTAGGATTTTTTTCATTTAGCATTTTTTTAAAGTTTGAATCTATTTCCTCTATTGTATCTTCCTTACTGAGATTCTCTCTTCTATCTCTTTTATTCCATTGGTGATACTTGGGTAGGTAGTTCCTGTTCAACTACCCAGAGTTTTCATTTCTTAAATTCCCTTGGTTTGTATTTTCTTTATTTCTTCTATTTCAATTTTCATGAATAGTTTCCCTCACCTCTTAGTTTGTTTGCTTGTTTTCCCTTGACTTTCTTGGCATTCAACAAGAGATTTGTTGATTTCCTCAATTTTTTGATTGTCTTTTCATCAATTTCCTTAAGGGAGTTTCTCATTTCAACTTTAATGATATCTATTATCTTCAGAAATGTTGTATTTTATGTTATCTTCTGTGTTTTATCTGTCTTGGAATGTTCAGGTCTTGTTGTCATAGAATAGCTGGGCCCTGGTTATGCCTGGGATATTGTTGATTTTTTTTTTACAATGACATTTATGTATCTGGGTTTGTGGTAATTAGTTCTAGTCCCTAACTTAATAGTTTGTCTTCTTTGGATTGTTGTTTTGTCCCTTGATTTCTATTTTCTCTTTGGTTTTCTAGTCTTTTTGGCCTGCATTTCAGATGACTGGTATGAATTCTGGTAGAGATGGCAGGGTCTGTCCAAGTAGAAAGTTGGTCTTTTCACAGTTAGGTTCGCCTTTGGTAAAGGGGTCGCTGCTTTTTTTTAATTTTTGTGTCCTGCACCTGTTCTACCAATGGGTAAGTCCTTCATCTAAGCAGGCAAAGTCCGTTCAAACCGCTATGGCTTATACCCGAGTGACAAAAATATGTTGCATTTGGGGACAGGACCCAAGAGAATGTCCAGTGATGAGATGGGATGGCTTTGGCCATGGGGAGGGTTTAAGGGAACAGAATTGTGGGGGAGGTAGTTCTACTGGCAGGCAGATCACTTATATATTCTAAAAGTAGTGGCCTGCATGTGAGTGGTAGCAGTCTGAGGTTCTGACAGATATGGTCTATGCCTGTTTACAGTATGTCTACTGGGGTTGTCTGCAGGACCCAGCAGCAAGATAGGTAGTGAGGTGGGGTGACATTGGCTCTTGGAAGATTCTTGGAAGTAGAATCTAAGGAGGGGAGCAATTCCACTGGCAGGTGGGTCACTCTCTGCTTCTGAGTGGTGTGACCATGCTGCTTCTGCAAGTAGTTTGTTTCAAAATGAAACAGTTATAAGCCTGACTACCTGCAATACTTTAAAACTTTTGGAAATTGTGGTTTATGAAAAAATTGGAAGACATCAAGTGCTCCTAAGTATCATTTGCTGTTTTGTCTTCTGTAGGTAGCTTATTGCAAGACTATCTTAGAATGTCACACCTGAACATCTCTTTGTTGTGATAAATTCGTAAAATATTTCCATCACCTTGGGCTCCCTCTTTGTGTCTAAGACTATCCTTTTCTTCTCTGTCCCACAGCTGACCCTGTTAATGTTCTTATGGATTTGACATTTCAAGAATATTCTTAAAAAGAATCGTTCTAGTCTGTGACATTTTGTATTAGGCTATTTTTTTTTTCATTCAGAATAATTCTTTGGAGACTTACCACAATTGTGTGTAACAATAATATGTCTCTTTACCCAATTACCATTTTTAGGCACGAATGAAGCATAATCTGTTTAATTATTGAAAAGGTGATGCATGTGTTGGTCATTTCTACTTTTGGCTATTAAAATGCCATGATCACTCATATACATATTTCACTGTGAATATAAGTTTTCATTTTATGTAATAAGAACGAAAGAGTGAAATCTGGGACACACAGGTATTATATATTTAGGTTTTCAAGAATTGCCTAAATAATTCCTGAAAATAATTTCATCATTTTCTATTCTCACCATCAGTGTCAAGGTGAGCTTGTTTCTCTGTGGCATGGACAATACTTCCCTTTATCACTGTTATTATTTCAGCGGTGTTATCACTTTGTGCCTGGGCATATTTGCATGTACTTTGTTGACATTCCAAAACATCTTTAATAAAATTTCAATTATTTATCTTATCTTTTTAAATTTTGTTTTGCTTTAAGAGTTCTTTGTATGTTCTAGATGCCTGCCATTCATCAAGTATTTTGTTAATACTTCCCCCCTGAGTCAGCTGCTTGCTTTTCAATCTTCCCAACAGTATTTTGCCCAGAAAAAAATTAAAATTTTGATAAAATCTAAAAAGATATCATTCTTATCTGATTATCATTTATACTTTTAGTATCTGGCTGATGAACTAACGTTTTAATCAAATAGCCATCGATTTTCTCCTATATACTTTCTTTTAAATTTTTTTAAATTAAATATGACATTTAGAATGTTTAATAACCTAAGCTTTTTCATGACAATGAAACACACTGATCCTGGCAATACCAATTTACTTCACAAAGGGATTACAGGCATCAAATAAACTCCATATGGAGTTTGCTTCCAATGTGACAGGAAAACTGCTTTTGTCTTGACTGTTCACTGTGTGCTCTGCAGAATAGGCATCAGAACTCATAGGAAAGCAACTGCTGATCTTTGCCAAAAACAAGGCAGAAGAGTTCTTCACAATTCAAGTTTCACAGAATAGTCTGCCAGATATTCTGCAGGATACAAAGGAAAATGACAAGTGAATTTTTCCAATATAAGGAAGGACAGGTCTACAAATTTCCTGCTTTACTGAAAAGTCTAGCAGGTATTTTAGGCCTGTAGGCCAAAAAGAATTCCCAAATATTGCAGAGGAACTTTTGGTGACTATCTTGCAACCAGATGTCTCTATTGTTAGGTAATATTATATTCTTTTTGGGCCCTTCATAGAGTTGAAGACTAGATAGTTATAGCTGTAGTTTTCCTTAATTATGATAAAAGGTAAATTAGGTATAAAACAGAATCACTAAAATAAGATAGAGAATAGAGTATTTTCTCTAATTTGCTATAATCAGATGGACTGAATATTGTAATTTTTACTATATAACTATTTTATTGTATATAATTTTATTAGGTTAAAAGTAAAACATTTTATTTTATTTAGACAACAAGGAGAAAATTTTGTGGAATATTTATTGAAGATGTGTTACATTTGTTTATGCTGTGGAGCATTTGTTTAATGATGCAAAGATATGTTGCATTTGTTTAATTCTGTGAAGCTGTGTTACTTTGCCTGTCTATGACACCTGGTTGGTCTAATGAAGAGCTTAATGGCCAATAGAAAGGAAAGAGAAAGGATATGAAGAGCTGACAGGCAGGGAGAATAAAGAGGAGGAGGAATCTGGGAAGAGAAGATAACAGAGTGAGCAAAGAGAAGGAGAGAAGGATATCATGGGTCAGCCACTCAGCTTCATAACCAACAATATAAGAAAAGTATGTTAGTAGATGGGGTAATTTAAGAAAACCTGTCTAGAAACAAGGAAAGCTAAAGCTCGCATTTGTAAATAGTAATAAGACTCCATGTATTTATTTGGAAGATGGGTGGCAGTCTTGAAAGAACAAAACATCACAAGAGTAAAAAGGAAAATAAAAAGAAATCGACTACATCCATGTATTTATACATTCTAAATATATTAAACTTAAACAACAGTACTCAACAGGCATAGGAGTTATATAGGTGGATATACTTCAGTGATGTCTGCTACCAGAGAGAGGAGCAATATACAGGTCTCTGGAGAGCACTGATTAATTTTCAATTCTCAGTGAAGAATGAATTATATGAAAGATTTTAAATTAAAACTGATGGATATTTAAAATATGACTTAATTGATCAGATATATAAGAATGTAGAAACATCAGCCAGATCTATGGTAATAAACTTTTACATTTTCAAATGGCTTGTAGGAAAAAATATGAGTTAGGAAAATATCAAAAATTATAGCATTAATGTATTTGCTACCAATTTAAACTTTTTATTTTTTGTGTTTCTGGTGGAGACTGAATTTAAGGTCCTATAAATGTATATTATTTGTTAATTCCATTGCTGCGATCTATTCCTGTTCTGGCTCCCAGCATGTTCACATCACCATGTGTTGTTATATGACCATGACTTCCTAAGCCAAATTAGGTAGAACTTTTAAGCTCATCGTATGATCTGCTATGCCAGTGAGTATTTTCCAATATCTCTCTGCTATCTATCATGAAGCTATACATAAAGTTCAAGTAATTCCATAATGAATTGCAGCCACCTTCTCTCATGCCAACAGACCCTCTCCAGTACATCTTCCCCTATTTTTCTTACTATGACTTACTGATTCCACTGTTTATAACAGTTTCTAGGAAAAGAATTGTTTCATATGTCAGAACAAAATTCTCCCCACAGGAGAGCTCTCAATGTCTATAAAGAAAAGATTAACATTGTCTAACTCCTGAGGTCTTCAGGTTGCTATAGACTCTGGCGACATCAATTTTATCAGTCCTCTCTCTAGAAATTACTTTTACCCAGAAAACAAATTAAAAATAATTATTTCCTTTAGCCATGTCTTTCCTTTAGACTAGTCCCCTACTGTGGTTCCTTCTGTTCAAAAGGCAGATGTTCCCTTTTGCTCACTAAATATCACTGTCTAATTGTGGCTTCACAGCTCAGCAATGGATACAGATGACTGCATGCATTTTGAGCTCAGTTCTATACCTGAAGTTATGAGTACAAATAATGTTAAACCTTTCAGTTTAAAAACAAGCAATTTTACATTTTGTGGCATCTGATTTTAGCTGGTGTACCAATTCTGAGTTTCAAAATACTTATTACCTTAAATATACCCTCTTCCTCTATGCCTACAGAAGGTATTTCATTCCTTGCTCAAATATTTTAGAAAAGATAGTCCTTGCCATATTTTTCACTCATTAGAAAAATCGATTAAAACCAGAGTAAAGAAGTCTCATTTCAAATATCATCAAATATAAATCTGAAGGAATTAGTGTATATATAATAACTTAACAATAGACACACAAGTAATTTTAATACAATGAAAAACACAGAAAAAGGAGCTTGTAAGAATTTTAATTTGGGGCTGGGAAGGCAGTTCAGTGGGTAAATGCTCTTGTTATTCAAAATCTGAGTTGGGATCCCCAGAACCCCCATACAAACTAGGCACTGTAGCACAGGTGTCTATAACCCCAATGTTCCATGTGAGAAAGGAAAGCTGAGTTTGGAGAGGCTCCAGATGCTGGCAAGCTAAGTGCCCTCTTTGAGATCTGCTTCAAGGTATAAAATAGGGATAAAAGCAAATATTGTCACCTGAAGACTGTTCTCTGACCTCCATATGTTTCAACACCAGCACAGGAAACACACACACATACACACTCACACATTGTACACTCATACACATTTAATTCAAATATAGGTTTAATTTATTGTAGTGGGGATATTAGTGGTTTGGGAAAAGCATGATGCGAGGAAAATTGACCAACTGATGTCCCATATCCCATTCATATTTGCCAGCAAATACCTCCTCTTGATTTCAGATGTCAGTATATCAGTCTACAACATGTGATTTGAGAACTTATTACCTCTGCAGTACTTGCAGTCTATTAAATATTGTAAATCCTTTGCCTAAAATTCCTTGACATGATTTCAGCTCAAGAACTTGCTTCCTATTACTTCACTTGTCACATTGTTAATAACCACCCTTTGTCTGTGTTAGAAACCCTTCTATTGTAAATACCTTATTAAATCTTGTTTCTTTCTGCTTCCCCTCACAATACACAACTGTGGCTGAGCAGGGTACTGATGATGATTTTGGAAAAAAAAATCACTCTACACACTTTTAAGTACCTACTATAAAAGAAGAGAATTATATGAGTTATTAGAAATGGTGATGATAAATAAGACCTAGTGTCTGCCCTGGAGTAGCTCCATAACCTAGTGGTTGAGGCCGTTTGACCTGTAAGAATAAAAAAATATTATGAAAAAAGATCTGGATGCACTTAGCTTGAGAAACAGATCCATTAGAGATGATTTAATAACAGACTGTGATCACGAAAAGGTTAGGAAAGGCATGGCATTAAAGTACTCTCAATCTTTTTGAAAACCTAAAAAGGCTATTAAGCCACTACAAGAAAAATGTGTGTCTATAAATAGCTGTTACTAAAAAATAGGTTAATGTCGGGTACACAATTATTATTTCTGGAGCTATTTCAAAGTAAAATGACTCAATTTGTATATAGTTATTTTCCCTTCCCAGATTGTGCAAGGATATTCTTTTTACACAGCACTGTGTGTTTTACAGATTTCACATCCTAATTTTTTGATTCCTTAGTAATAAATATGAAGATATTTATCTGGCTTAGTCTGATATCAACTTGAAAGTGAATTATACATGTTATATGGTGCCAATCTACAGAACATGTATGAAGCATAAAGCCGATTTGACACATTAATAATTATTCAAGTACTTCTGTTCAGTTATTATGCTAAACATAACTGGGAAAAGTCACTCCGATTCCCGAAGGATATGCATGTTCTGTGAGCAAAGTCACACTTCAGTAAAGGAGATGAATTTAGACCTTTAGAAGTTGTGACATTTGCATATAAATTTAAACTCTGCCTCTGAGCAGTGAGAATGAATTAATAATCCAATTCAAACATTTGAAAGATATGTCTTATAAGAAATATGATTTTGAGAGATTTCATATAGTGGAAATACAGTAAGAAAGATGTTCCTTTAAAAAACAATATGACTTTCAGAACAAAACAAGGAATGTGGAGTCCATTCAATTTGTAGGATATATCTGAAGTATACATCACTAAAAAGAAAACCACTCCAGATCAGAAGTATTGCCATGCTGATCGAGGTTGATATGTTAATACAGCAATAGAGAAAAACCATCTTTTTTTAATTTAAAAAAATCTTAAGTCAAGGTTTTGAGTTCGAGACCAGCCTGGTCTACAGAGCTAGTTCCAGGACAGGCTCCAAAGCCACAGAGAAACCCTGTCTCGAAAAACAAAACAAAACAAAAAAAAAAGTTAAAGAAAGAATAAATATTAGCCTCGGTGTCTCTTAAGGATGTAAAGCTTAAAAACAAATTTACTCTAGTTAAATCCAAATTTGGCAGAAAACTTGATGTATTAGTTACAGATGATTTTCTCAAGTAGTAATTTAGTCAGACGAGACATCAAACCTCCAAAGTTACCCTCCCATCCTGAATCAAAGGTTTCTCAAAATAAATGTATGTGTTTGTACAAAGAAATACTATGCTATAAATATTCAGGTATGTCAAGAAGTCGGTAGCAACATACATCACAAACATCTCTCAAAGAGGTATGACGATGATGTCAAATTATTCTGTATAGAACTGAACTTTCTCCCATTGAAACTTAGTTCGCTCAGCTAACGAGCCATTGAGGAGCCTCAATTGCATTATTAATTAAGATATAATTGCATTAGTTTAGTGTTGTATAAGTTCTAATTGGCATTCATAATAACCTGGAGCAGATATTAGAGGATGAAAGCAGAAAGATCAGAGAAGCAGAGCAGCCAGCCACTAGAGATCTTACCTTTAAGACTCTCAGCTACAAAAGAGAATGAGCTCCTCTTATCACTTCCACTCCCTGACCAGCCATAGCACTTCCTGTCTGATTGTACAAACCTCCAGACTTCTATGGAAGACTAATTCTACACTCTCATCTTCAGACAAGCTCTATTGGAGAGTACAAACGAGGTATCACCATAGTTTATAGAAATTTGATTGGTATCAAACTGACAAATTACTACCCAGGTTGACACAAATCTCCCAAACTTGATTAAAAACAATATCTCCTGCGTAAATTAAGAGCATGGAGACCTTGGGGGAAAGTTGAATGGGGGAGGGGAGAGGCAAGGAGGGGAGCAGAGAAAAATGTAGAGCTCAATAAAAATCAATTAAAACAACAAAACAACAGCATAGTATATATAGTATGTGTCTGTGTATTTCTTTTTTTTTTATTGAGAAAAGGAGAAAAAAAAAAAAACAAGTTTCCACCTGCTCCCAGCCTCCCACTTCCCTCCCCCTCCTCCCAGCCTTCTCCCTCTCCCCCCACTCCTCTCCCCCCTCTCTCTCCAGTCCAAAGAGCAGTCAGGGTTCCCTGCCCTGTGGTAAGTCCTAGGTCCTCCCCCCTCCGACCATTTCTAGGAAGGTGAACATCCAAACTGGCTAGGCTCCCACAAAGCCAGCACATTACGTAGAAACAAAACCCTGTGCCATTGTCCTTGACTTCTCATCAGCCCTCATTGTTCGCCATGTTCAGAGAGTCCAGTTTTATCCCATGCTTCTTCAGTCACAGTCCAGCTGGCCTTGGTGAGCTCCCAATAGATCAGCTCCACTGTCTCAGTGGGTGGGTGCTCCCCTCGTGGTCCCGACTTCTTTGCTCATGTTCTCCCTCCTTCTGCTCCTCATTGGGACCTTGGGAGCTCAGTCCAGTGCTCCAGTGTGGGTCTCTGTCTCTATCTCCATCAATCACCAGATGAAGGTTCTATGGTGATATGCAAGATATTCGTCAGTATTGCTATAGGATAGGGTCATTTCAGGTTCCCTATCCTCAGCTGCCCAAGGAACTAACTGGGGACCTCAGCTTGGGCACCTGTGAGCCACTCTAGGTTCAAGTCTCTTGCCAACCCTAAGGTGACTCCCTTAACTAAGAATTGTGCTTCCGTGCTCCCCTATACAACCTTCCTTTATCCCACTCCTCCTTTTCCCCCAAGTTCCCCCATCCTCCCCTTCTCCCTTTTCTCTCCGCATCTCCCCTTACCCCCATCCCACCCCACCCCCAAGATCCCATTTTCTCCCCGGCAATTTTGTCTACTTCCCATACCCAAGAGGACAACTATATGTTTTTCCTTTGGTTCACCTTCTTACTTAGCTTCTTTAGGATCACCAATTGTAGACTCCGTGACCCTTATTTATGGCTAGAAACCAATTATGAGTGAGTACATCCCATATTCATCTTTTGGGGTCTGGGTTACCTCACTCAGGATAGTGTTTTCTATTTCCATCCATTTGCATGCAAAATTCGAGAAGTCATTGTTTTTTACCGCAGCGTAGTACTCTAATGTGTAGATATTCCACACTTTCTTCATCCATTCTTCCATTGAAGGGCATCTAGGTTGTTTCCAGGTTCTGGCTATTACAAATAATACTGCTATGAACATAGTTGAACAAATGCTCTTGTCATATGATAGGGCATCTCTTGGGTATATTCCCAGGAGTGGTATTGCTGGGTCCAGGGGTAGGTTGATCCCGAATTTCCTGAGAAACCGAAACACAGATTTCCAAAGTCGTTGCACAGTGTCTGTGTATTTCTATAAACTATTAAAAGATTATGTCAAAATTCTTCCTTTTTGTGTTTTTAATCATCTAATGTTTGTTTGTTATTCAGAAATTATTAAAAGAAATTCTGCCTGTGTGAAAAAAGATGGTTTTTTGAATAAAATAGAGTTTGATTTGTTTCTTTTTTTTTTTGTACATAGTACATTTTGATTTGTAATGTATCTACAGACTTACGTTGCTCTACTAAACTCAACCATGTGGTTATTGCTTCTTTAGATCTGCTTTCCCAGATTTTTGAAAGAGTCTGAGATGAGAACTAGAGGGACAATAGAACAGTATAAGGGCAGTTAAATGAGCCATTCTGCCAAGAGTTGCAAGTCCCAGAATTCCAGCAGAAGCACACATAGTAATAACTATGTGCACCAGTAAGGAAAAAGGACAGAGTTGGAACTTGGTCTAGAGGTAATTTACATTACTATCTGGAAGAGAGTCTCATTGTATTCTCTACAGATATGCAAATTTTACTTTTGAAATTTAAAAATAGTCTCATTTATTTGGTAAAAGATTTTTGTGACTGCTAAATAAAGCTGTAGCATGTTTGTTACTGGTGGCTTTTAGATTTATAATGAGGACCTGTAGGAAACTTCACAGAAGTGGATACCAAAAATCTTCAATGTGGTGATGAAGGGAAGGATGATGAATTCAAAGATTCAGAAAAAGGTAACATGTGCAAAGCAGCTGTGTTTAGGAGATCAGTGCTGTTAAAGCAATCCTGAAGACTTTGCACTCAGACAAGTGTAAAGAAAGTTTGAAGATAATGGTGGCTCTCTGTTCCCAGTTAAAAATCTGGACATATGTATGAAAGGTTTTGCTTTAAATATAGTGCCTGTAAGGATAGATCCTCAAGAATGCTTTTCTGAGTCTGGTACAAAGAGGCAAAATAATTTTGCTTTGGGCATATAGTGCTGACTTTTCTGGTAGCATGCAAATTGCATGCTTATGATCCTAAGGTACAAAACAAAGGCCTACCAATTTTGAGTGACAGTACTGTAATGCTACAGACCATTCCATTATACCCTCAAGGAGAAAATTAATTTATCGATTTTAGACTTGCTACTTTGGAAATTAGACTGTCTTGTAATTTCATGACAATAAGTGATACAGCTGTATGATTTACGCTTTTCTACAGTATTCCTTAACTAGTCTGACTATATCTCTTCTGTTCATGCTCATGCATTAAATAATGTCTCAGTCTGCATAATGGTTTACACAGATTTTAAATTGATTTGTAGAGGATGCTTTAACCTTTTTCTAGAGAGGTTTTTTTTTTTTTTTTTTTTTTTTTTTTTTTTTTTTTTTTTTTTTTTTTTTTTTTTTAAGATTGCTAAATCCGTAGCTCTAAAATAAAGCCATTTGAAGTGGTCTGTTTAAAGCTGTTGTTAGTGCTTCGCCACATTCGCATCACTTCATCTTAAAAGATTTTGCATTAAGCAAAGGCAGTAGCATGCCGTGATCGTTAGATGAGGGCTTTTATCTTCCAATATGTGGGTCACGAAACTTTACAGCTGCACATGCCGCTGACAGTTAAACTACATGGAAACCTAACTACCCATGTCTTAACACTTTCTTGTCAAGACCATTGCTTTTACAACAACTGCCCTTTTTTTCTCTCTCTTAAAGACACTTCTTTACCCAGTGTGGTAGTATACACCTGTCTGCCCAACACTGTGATGACAGATTAATGCCGAAGGATGTGAGCTTCCGTTTGGCCTGAGATACAAATTGAGGTGCTTACTCAAAATAAATAGAATGAAAAGCAGTATGGATATCTCTGTTTTCTCCAAAAAAGTATTTCGATTCCAGAATCAAAACTAATGGTCACAGCTGGTGCACAGGTAAGATGGACAAGTTGGTTGCTCTTTTCTCACCTGTCACACCACGGTCTACCCAGAATAATCACTTACCAGTGTTTCTGTACAGGAACTGTGAAATTGAAAGTTCTAATATAACAGCTGGTGCAACAGCCTTATTGTTGTTACTTTCTCATTCCATCTCTGAATTTTGCTTAGTGAAATGGCATTATGGAAAAATAATACAAAACCAAACCAATCCTCTTGTTGTCCTAACTATTGGTCATGGATATGTAGGGAAACTCAATGGTCACAGCATATTGCCCTCCCACAGGTCACATTCTAGCTTCATGGGGTGGATAACAGGAAAGTAGAGCATATCATCTTCCTTTGGGTTGAGGTTTACTTTTCTCCTATACTTGAAGGGAGAGGGACTAGGGTCTAGAGGATAATTGCACTACCTAAAGGTAGTTCAGGTAGGTTGCTTGACCACAACGCACTGAGGTAAGCCCCAAATTCCTTCATTTCTCAATCCTCCATTTTCTACTCTATTCAAATATGAGCAAAATGAAACACATATAGGTGAATGTGTCAAAGAGGCTCCATCAAATATTTCTCTTTGTTTCATTTTTAATTTCAAATTTAGTTCCACCATCTGTCTTCTTTTTTTTGGCGGGGGTTGAAAGGCAAGTTTTGAATTAAACTGATTGCACTCCCAAGATAAAATGAATGTGATAATCCTAGGATAATAGTACTACCCAAATTATCATCTGAAATAAATCCGCTGAAATAATCTGGAAATAATAATCTGAAATAAATAAATTTACTATTATTCAGCTACATCACTCCCAGCATCCTATTGCCCCACTTTCACACTGGTTCAGTGGCTAAGTCACGGACAAGCATAGTATGCTTGTTGAAGTGTTGTGTTGCCCAAAACAAAGAAACTACTTGTTCTGGAGATTTTATCTATTTCTAACTCTTCCAAGAGTGTTTCTGACATATCCTGAAAGAATTTTGGGAGAGGTAACCAGTAATTCAGTTCAATTACCATCAATTATATCATGTGCTTCTACAGCACGTGCTAATTACAGGTTTATAAAAATCCCCTTCCCAGGAAATACAAAGGAATAGAATGTATTTAAAGAAACTAAAAAATTTAAGAATAAAATAACTTATTAATATATAACTTTTACTTGGAATTGTATAACAAGCAATGGTGTTATGAGAATTTCCTCTTTTTATGACCATCAGAAGGTCTTTTGAAGATATAAATATTATCCTCATTTGGGAAGTTAATTTCTCCTAGTTTCTCCCTTGTGGCCCTGGTGACAGTTGATTGCTGACTTCAGTAAATAGATCTTGTTATTGTTCCTTTTACAAAGTACACTCTTTTTGCATCCATAAAATGGGAAATAAATTGTTTCTACTCTTAGAACAAGCTGGATTCTTTCTTAGATGATATCAAGATCATTGCATTCAGTTCTGTCTTGCTTAAGTCTTCTCACTGTGTGGAAAGTTTCACATTCCTTTTATTAGAATTCTTGAATATTGAAAATAAAATTTCATTTAGCTAGGAATGTAAATATATAATTGACAAGCCTCATAAAATTTTTAACAATTGTGTTATTGTGGTTTGAATAAGAAATATCTATCAGAGGACCAAGTATTTGAAAACTTGGTACTTGAGTCTGGGTGTTTTGGCAGAAGTTATGAACTTTTAGGAGGTGTGGCCTTGATGGAGTAAGTATAATTCTGGGAGCAGGATTTGAGAATTTACTGCTTTCCCTTACTTTTGAGTTACTGTCACTGTTTGATTTTCTTTTACAGTGAAGTAAGCCTTCCTGCTCATGATGTCTGCTGCTATGTTTTCCTCAATTGTTATGGCTCCTCCTTTGGAGAGAACAAAATAAATTATTTCTTCCATAACTCACTTTTAGTAATGGCATTTTATCACTGCAAATGTTTTGTATGTCAAATTTTTTTATTTCAGGAAATAGAAGTTTTCTGGATGTTCAGGGATAAACTAAACTCTTAATTAAGCAAATTGTTTAATGGAAAATAAGGTACATGTTGATAAGAAGCATTACTATATTAAGGTAACATGAGGCTGGACTGCAAGTTCCATGTATTTGCTGCTCTTTCAAAAGATACAACATTTGGGTCTTAGGATTAACAAACTGCTACTGAACTCTGTCCCCAATTCACTAATTCTATTAAATCAGGAGAAGTAAAAGGTCAGATATTAGTAGAAAATGGTACTTGTATGATGATTTTTTTTTAATTATATCTTTTTTATTCTACATAATTTTAATTTGTGGATAAAATAAACAAAACAGAACCAACAAACAATATCCCTAGCATACACAATATCTAGCTTTGCTATTCTATGGCGGAGGGGTTACTGCAATAGGTCACAAAGGGCAGGATAGAATGTATCCTCTCTATATGACCAGTAATGAGTCTTTCTCTGTCCCACCAACCAGTTTCCAAATAATGACATGGAATCTTATTTTTGTTAATGAAAACATGACTTTTAGCTTAGGCTTGTCTCAACTAATTTTATAACTTAAATTAACCCATGGTTTTTAATCTTTGTTCTGTCACGTGGTGTTAACTCTTTTTCATCTTGCACCTCCTATTTTCTTTCTGTGTTCGTCTCACTGGCAACTCAATCTTGATTCCTCCCAGAGTTATTTGTCTTTATCCTCAGAAGTTCTGCTTAACCTCTCACCACCTAGATACTGGCCATTCATCTCTTTACTAAACCAATCGGAAGGCACTTCGAGAAAGACACATCTTTAAAAAAACTGCAACATATCTGCCTTTTGGACTAAGTAAAAAGGAAATGGTTTAACTCTTACATAGTAAAACTATGTATGTTAAGAACAATTGCCAGGTAAGAATTATATTTACAACGTCCAGTACATTTTTATGTTTGGCAATCTTGGGGAAAATATTATTTTATCTATCCAACTCATGAGTCCCAAGTTTTGTACCTAATTCACTTTTTATTCTAAATTATATAACCAACTAAAACCTATCATTTTAGACCTTAAAACCTTGTCTTTGATAAACAATTTAAACTTTTATGTCTCTGAATCTTGTATACTTTATATGTCTTATGTAATTTTCCTTTCTTAATTTGGTAAGAAGGAAAACTGTTACTATATGTCTGTCATCTTCAGCTTCATCAGAGTCCCAAGAAGTCTATAATATTACCTATGTAAAAAGGAAGTGGAGACCAAACAACTTCCAAAACTCTAGGAACAACAAAGACATTTTGACGTTTGTATAGTCAAAGGTGAGTCTGCATCATTGGAGCACCCATCTTTGGTCAATGGGCCTAGAAGATCTCATTGGCTTTTCCATGAAGCAGGAATTTTGAAGGACTGTGAAGGACTGCCATATCTTGTCATGACAAAGTTTGACGGTTGACCTCTTTTGTCACCTGCTGGTCCAATTTGGACAGCATTCCATCAATACTTGATGCAAAAACAGTTTCTTTTGTCTAACTTTGCCACAACAAAAGCAAACTTTATTTGGTGGTTCTTTGATGCCCACCATCTTTTTATGAAGCAAATTGGTGTTGCTAAGATCAGAGGGACCTCACTGTCATGAAAAGCCTTAGGTTATTGAAATATTTTATATGCAATATTCTGTAGGTCTTTGTAGGTTATGAAGGCCACATATCTATGTAAAGTATACCTCAGTTTAACCATAGCTAGTATGCTACAAGTTTGATTATTATGCATGACTATCAAGTGTATTGCATTTTAAATTAGCTGTATAGGTACAATACCTTAAGCAAGAATAGAAACAAATATACATTATAACAAAAATAATCTTAAATTTGTATCAATATACAAAAATACATACAGTTATAAAATAGTTCAGATTAATAGTTGCTTTTTAGTTTAAAGTAGATTCACTAATCTACCCTTTTATCATATCCTTTCCATATCCCCCAACAATTTTTTCTTTCCAGAAAGAGATCCTTAAATTCATCCTCCCTTGTTTACTTTCCTTTCTTACCATGACTAGTAACAATTTGCAACCAACCACCCTAAATGATAAACAAACTCTCATAACACACCAAATGACCAAAACCACTCACCCTACCTTTGGGGGATCTGGATATCACATTCTTAAAATTACTTCCTGTTATGTGTGGGCAACAGCATCTTTAGGGGACTATGAGAAAATTGAGACAATGGTCAAGTCCTCAGAAAACTAGCGGTAGCATCGGTTGTCCAGTCTGTGTGGAAATGTGCTATGCTTATTTGAAGTTCTGTCTGTAGTAGTTTGTGAGGATGGACAATACCAGCTAACTCCCTTGAAGCTGTTATGAACAGGCTGTAGTTCAAAACTCATTGTTGGGTGATATTTGTCAGTTTAATGGTGTTATCGCAACCTAGGTGGAATAACTATTGTGGGACCCTACCATTCTTTTAGAGACTTCGAAGGAATGGTCAGGGTTCATGGAAGAAAGCTTAAGGCTTTGAAATGTTATTTATAGCAGATCTCAGAGAGGTTAAAGGATCTCAGCCTATTAAGTATATCCAAGGTATACAAACTCAATTCTGAAATACCTGTTTCTCAATCAAGCACAAAGTCTCATACCAGAGGCTAGATGAAACTGATTTCTGGAGTTACTTGCTACTCTATGACCATTAATATCATGACAAAAAGTATATATATTTATATATATATGTATATATTGTATATATAGTAATCATAAAATTTAGATACAATATTTATATCTCAATAAAAGTTTTAAAGAGCCAAAAATAAAATCAATGGATTATGAAATTAGTGACAATAGAATAGCCCCTTAGCTTTCATTTTCTTCTGTCCCATATCAGATGCCCCTTCTGAAATGAGAAGGAAATTCTGGATTCTTCTTTAACAGGCATGCTTTGTTTTGGAGAAGGAGAGAGCCATTCTCTAACCCCAAAGTTAGATTTGATTTTTAATTGAATTTGTAACTCCCCAAAAGACCATTTGTGTTTATGTTTGTAGAGAAAAACAGAAAAAAAATATTTGAGGGGATTTATGAAATTCTATACTGTTGGAAATGTGTTATACATTTAGGCCAATTTTACTCTTTTTCTTGAGTCTTTTTTTTTGCTGGATGATTATTTGTTCTTTTTTAAATCATTTATTTGTCCAATGGTTTGAGATTCCTTAGGTAGACAATTTATCTCTTCAAAAGAAAACAACAAAACCTTGCCCCTAACTTAACTTGTGGGGTTCTTTGCCAAAGTAAAACTTTGATAAAACAAAATGTTTTTTGGAAACAAAAGTATTTTCATTTAGCTTGATGAAATAAAAGGCATTGTTACTAGTCATTTCTTAGCTGCATTGAATTACAAAGGTGTTTGATAGATTATAGTGTCTCCTAATCAAGAGTTCTCTTTTTTCAAATCTAGTCTTCGTCAGTCTTGATGTTATTCATAGCATTTCTTCTTTTGTGGAAACAAAAACAAAACTCTTCCCCATATAACACATCTTGGTTTCCATTCAGGTAAACAATCTTTAAAATATAGGTAGATCTAATTCAGCAGGTTTTTTTTTCTATTATACAATGTCTCTCCACAGCCATTGTTCCTTTTTCATTTACATTTAAAAGATTTAAAGCCCCTAAAGTGCTGTATAATCTATCCTGGAGACTTTATTAACATTTCTGTTTATTAAGCATACCTTTAAAGTGGAGTTAGATTTTTCTAAAACTGCTTGCCCTGTAGGATTATGTAGTATACCTTTAAAATGCTTTATATTGCAATATGCAATAAGTCATTTTATTATATTAGAGACATGTGCTGTAACATTGTCAATCTTAATTTATACAGGTATCCTGATAATGGCTATGGTTTCTAGTAATTACAGAATCAACCTTTTCAGAACTTAAAGCAGTTGACCATTAAAATCCTGAATATGTATCTATGGTATGGTGTACATATTTTAATTTTCTAAATTTTGCAAAGTAAAACACATGCACTTGTCAAATTTCATTTCTTTGAGTATCCTTTGGAATACTTCATGCAAGTAATGGAGTTTGATTATACAAAGAGCAAGCAGAACATTTTCTTATAATTCTGTTGGTGTTAGAAAAATCTTTCTTTCAAACCTTTACTGCTAACATTCTCTTTCTTATGAAATTCTGAGGCTTCGTCCACATTTCCTACCAATAACTAATCAATTTCATCATTACCTTGTGCTAATGTATAGGATCTGATACATGTTATATACAAAGGCCCAGTAGATCAGTATGGGATCAGATATATGTTATATACAAAGGATAATTACTATTTGTGATAATTTGTTGTACTTAAAAAATAACAAAGTTAATCCTGAATCATCTGGAGTAAGTTTATCAGTTTAAATAAGAAAAATATAACTTTCTGCATATTGAGTCAGTAACTATATGAAGGAATTCTGAAAAAAATCTAATAATAGCACATAATTTCAATTTCTGAACTGCATCATTAGGGCTTTGATCCACTTTGCTTAATTTTTCTTATGTATAACATGCCTTTTCTGATTTATTTGCTTTAGTCTAGAATGTAGAACATCTAGAAATTGGCATGCCTTTTTATTTTTATTTAAAAAATAATTTTGCTCAATTAGGCCAAGCTATACAACTGTTGTGCACATGAATATGGCCTAGTTTAGTGCCATGTAGGCTCCCCGGCTGTCAGTCTAGAGTGTCCTTTATTATAGGAGGAGGAATACAATTAGCTCTTTTTATAAAATGAAGTCTTTTGCCTTTAAATATTTGTTGCTAACCTTTCTTGAGAAATTACCAAATGCTCTTTGCCAATTATCCATTTTCTGTCCATAATGAGGAAATTTGAGCTTTAATAAACACCACAATTTCTGCAGGGTGGAACGCAGTGTACACAGAATACAAATATCCCACAACAACGAGCAGAGAGCCAGATGAGTTGGAACCATTCCAGGCTGCAGGAGGAATCACAGGGACATTATATAGAGTTCATGGCCTTCCAGGGTTGTCTCTAATCTACTTCTATTAGAGAGGCATCATCATCGTTCTCAACTGGCAGTATATCAACAGAAACAGTAGCACTGGGCTCCTCTGCTGTCATGTCATCTTCATCAAAGCTCATGCATATGTGATCAAGAAGTATATCCAGTTGAGTCCAGGGATCTTCAATACGAAAACCAAAGGGGAGCAGAGTATATTCAAACAACACTGCCAACTTGATTTTAACTATTGTCATTTTTTCTGGTCCAATCTTCTGCCACAGCGTCTCCACAATGAAGTGGTCAGAATTGATCTCTAAGTACTTTTTAAACATCATGTAGCCCATTGTAGAGTTATCTTAAAATGTCTGACCCTTCATGATCTGCTCTGTGGGGAGACTCTTATCACAGGTACTTGTCACAATGCAGCAGGATGAAGATATAAGTCTATTGGTGATTGTCAAACTTCTTATTCAAGATTTCCTTCATGATGTTGCAGAGATTATCATCTTTGCCTTGCTCTCCTCCCTTTGCTTCTTTTCTTCCTCATCCTCTACTAGCCTGACAAGTTCAGGCTTCTATTGGGCTGTTCCATGGAGTACTCATCAATAAGCTCAGTCATTAACATTTCCTCACCGCCCTAATTCCTCAAGCCTCCTCTTCTCTAATGCTTCAGTTTTGTCCTATTTGAGATGAAGGATTACTTTGATATCCTATGTCAATGGTCTTACTATTGTCTACATGAACTGTTAAGGATCTATCAATATTAAGACTCCCATGTTTCAAAAGATTGCTTAGTGATTTAGAGAACTTCTCCTGCAGGAAAACCAGATTCAGAGTGGAGCACACACATGGTGGTTTACAAACATTTGTCACTCCAGTTACAACTGGCCCCTGAGGGCACTAGACACATATGTTACATTTAGATGCAGATAAGCAAAACTCACATGCACATAAAAAAATAAAATAATCTATTTAAGTGACCATACCTTTAGACCTGCATGCTACAATAGCACATGCCTTAGACAATGGGCCCCTACCATGCATCTACAGGCAGGCCTAAGATCCGTTGGTGGTCTGCTATTATTAAGGTGGAAATATGTCCACTTAAAGATCAAATAATGCTGAGATGTCTTCCATGTATTCCATTTAACATAGGCATAATAACAGGATTTCTATGTTTATCTAGACCTTAATTTATTGTAACAATTTCTGAAAAATAGCTGACTTTGTGAATTTCACAAGCAAAGCCCCACATCAGAAATGGCAATGTCAACCCTGTTACCATGATGCTAAATATGACTCTAGGATGACATAGAATTGATATATAGTGTTTTGAAATTTAATTAAAACATAAAATACTTAAAGTAATATCAATGGTGGCTAGAGATTTTGTTGAGTGGGTAAGAGCACTGACTATTCTTTCAGAGGACCTTGGTTTGAATCCCTGTAGCCTCTCATATTCCACTAGATTTCAGCCCCCTTTTGGCTCTTCAGGCACCTGTTAATGCAAGTGGTTCATAGACATGGGCATAGGAAAACCACCCATACATATAACAATAAAGTAAAAATTAAGCTAAAAATAACACCTATGCTTTAATACAAATTGTTTATTAATTGAAGCATACCAAGGACAAAATAATAATAAATGTAATATAGGATTTGTATACAAATAAGCTTAATGCCCCTTTATTTCTTATACATTTCTACCTAAAGACACAGCTGAAGTTGGGTGAAGTAGCAAAATAACCATGATCATTTGATATCATCACATAGAAGCTAGCAGAATCAAGGAGAAGCTGAAATCTGCAGCAGCAAGAAGTTTTCAAAATTTAAAAAAAAAGGCAATGTAAATTAAATGCTAGTAGAGCAGAGAAGAAAAAATAGTGTGCTGAGAAAACCAGGGTGGCTAGCAAAGCCTGGAGCTACAGTTGTGGTGGAAGGGTCAGTTATACTGGTCTTTACCAGTTGGTTGTCTCTGTGTAAATGTGTATCATTTTTAGAACTGCTAAAGCAATATCTGTTCTTTCTTTCCAGATGGTAATGCATGTTATGAGGCAGTGACCGCTGTGAGCTTTTCCCTCTTCCATTTTACAAATGAAGCTATGATTGTACTCACACAGTTCTAAAAATCTAATGCTGGAATTTTTTGAAGAGGATAAATTGTAAGTGTATTGTCTGCTAAAACATTACAGTCTCCAACTGAATGCCACAGGGCAGTCTTCTTATTTATAGAATTTGCAGTGCTTTTTAAAGATGAATGCAAAAGAAATATGGGGCTGTGGAATGCTCTTTTGAAATAAGGAAAAATTTTATCTATATTAATTGCAGTTCTTAGCCTATGGCTGAATGTTTGGAAGACTCAGTGGAGATTCTATGATGTACTTATTTTATTTTACTTTTTAAATAAATGAACATCTATTTTATTGGGAAATTCATTGTGCCTAGATTTTGTTAATTATAGTTTTTTCAGCTCATGTGTGGATGAAGGTCTAATTATGTGATGGCTACTAGAGGAAACATCTAAGAAAATACTTTAAATTGGGATTGTATCATGAAGAAAAATATTGGACCTATCTCTGATGGAGGAAGGTCATTGGCTAATAAAGGCACTGCCCTGGCCCATTTTATTGGTTAGAGGATAGGTGGGAGGAGTAAACAGAACAAAATGCTGGGAGGAAGAGGAAGTGAGCTCAGAGTCTCCACAGCTCGCTCGGGAGCAGACGCCTCAGAGAGAGACGCCATGCCCCGCTCCCGGGATGAAGCTCTGACCCAGGATGGACTAGGCTAGAATCTCCCTGGTAAGCGCACCTTGGGGTGCTACACACAGATGATTAGGAATGGGCTAAATTAATATGTGAGAATTAGCCTAGAAGAGAATGGGCCAAGCAGTGATTAAAAGAATACAGTTTGTGTGTTGTTATTTCGGAGCATAAGCTAGCCATGTGGGCGGCCGGGTGTGGGGGACGCAGCCCTGCCGCCCCATATTACTACATATGGCGCCCACGTGGACAACTGCTTCCACATAAAGCCTGAGACAGCTTGGGAAGTAATTCTAAAACAAAATGAAAGCATTGTGCCTGGTTTCTTGGTAGCAGCAATTTCTCGGGTCTACTCTGCTTGCCAGAGGCAAGCAAGCGCCTCATCTAAGAGAGGCTTCCTGACTCAGCTTTAGCTGCAAAGCCTGCAGCTCATTAAGAGGTCCTGCCACGAAACACTTAAACAATGTTGACCAAAAGCTGAACACATGCTTTTCGGTTTTCAGCCATAACAGGAAAAAAGCTGCGCCATTTAAAAATGCCGGCTTTCTGGGCCGTCCTGCCAGGTCAAACTCTGACTATTTGAGGCAGGAGGGCCAGCTACTGAGAGAGGACTTGAGTGTTGTCTGTTGTAGCTCGCTTGCTGGCTACAGCCAGTACCTCAGCCTTGAGGCTGGAAAGCTAAGGAATGGACTGGATCTAGCTGACAAAGCCACGCCTTTAATCCTACCCATATTGCTCAGTAAATTAAAGATTCATGTGGTCAGAAAAAGAGAGATATACAGTAAAGAGAGATTCAAAGACAGAGAAAATTTCTAAATGGTTTAAAGTGTGTTAAAAATATATGCAGACTAAAAGTTAAAGTTCTTAAAGTAAAAAACAAAAAAAGGAAGAGAGTTGCTGTGTGTGGTAGCACACGCCTTTAATCCCAGTGCCTAGAAGGCACAGGCAAACAGATCTCTGTGAGTTCAAGGTGTAGTAGTTTACACCTTTAATCCCGAATGCCTGGGAGGCAGAGACAGGCGGATCTCTTAGAGTTCAAAGACAGCCTGGTCTACAGAGTTACTTCAGGTCAAAGATACAGAGAACCTGTCTCAAAAAGCAAAGAGTTAAAAGTAAAAATAAACAAAATAGAGGTTAAAACAAAGCTGTACAAAGATGGAAAATACACAGAGAATCTTGATACTGTATGCTATTATGCTCTCTTTGAATTATTTGAATGCTGAGGAAGGAGCAACAGATGCTAAAAGATATTTATTTATAAATACTGCTGAACTAATCCAACATAGATATTATGAATTTGGATCTAAGGATATGATACTTTGGAAAGGAGTTTCTTATTTTGTTTTCACAGAGGATGAGACGCTGTTCATTTCTTCTATTCCGATTTGGTATGATGGACCACGCCCTCCTGAAGGGTTGGTGTGAACGCCTTCAAAAAATTGCTTCACTCAACTGCCAACTGAGATGAAACTAGCACACAGTTTATACCATAAAAGACCTAATTAACGACGCCCCCGTTCAGCAGGAAGCAGTTTGGAGAGAAAAAACTGCGCCCATGTTCCCAAATATGGTTTATAAACGTTCTTTTACATTTTAAGGGGGATATGATATAGGTATGAATAATTTGCATTAGTACAGATTTTGCTTTATTGATAGAGATTTAAGGTCAATTTTGTTATATGTATATGTATTTCTGATATTGATTAAGGTGTTGTGATTGTGTAGTTCATTTAAAAATGTAATAATATAGGTTGTTAATGGATAATCATCGATAATAGTAAAGCTTGTAGTCATGTTAGTTAGATTTCCTAGATATATAGAGATATATTTTAGATAGACATTCTTCATGTCTTTCAAAGATTACAGAATAGGACATTTAATGTTTTAATAACTGAGGACTTTTCATGACAATGAGACACTCTGCTCCTGGCAGCACCAATGTACTTCAAGAGGAAGATGGGCATCAAAGAGGCTCGTTATGGAGTTTGATAGCCATTTGGGCAAGAAACTGCTCTTGCCTGGACTATTGCATAAACTGGACACAGAGAACCCACAGAGAGAGGACTACTGAACTTGCCTAAGGTGAGATGATCGTTCGGGGTTCCTGATTCATGAAAGAGTCTGCGAGACATTCTGCAGGACACAACAGATAGTGACTGAACTGACTTTGAATTTTCCTGCTTTATGGAAATGTCTGCTGGATACCATGGGCCTGAAGGCTGAAGATGGATGCCCCAACGGTACAGAGGAACCTTGGGTGACTGTCGAGGCAGCAAGATGTCTTTGTCATTTCTAGAGTTTGAAGTTTCTTAGTTCTTGTTTACTTAGGTAATATATCTTTCTGGAGTCTTTGATGGAGTTAAGAATAGTTAGTTATAGTTATAGTTTTCCTTAGTTATGACAAAGATTATTGTAACTTTTACTTGATAACTGTTTTGTTATATGTAATTTTGCTATGTTAAAGTTAAAGCTTTTTTTTTTTGTTTAAACCGAAAAAGGGGAAATGATGGAGGAAGGTCATTGGCTAATAAAGGCACTGCCCTGGCCCATTTTATTGGTTAGAGGATAGGTGGGAGGAGTAAACAGAACAAAATGCTGGGAGGAAGAGGAAGTGAGCTCAGAGTCTCCACAGCTCGCTCGGGAGCAGACGCCTCAGAGAGAGACGCCATGCCCCGCTCCCGGGATGAAGCTCCGACCCAGGATGGACTAGGCTAGAATCTCCCTGGTAAGCGCACCTTGGGGTGCTACACACAGATGATTAGGAATGGGCTAAATTAATATGTGAGAATTAGCCTAGAAGAGAATGGGCCAAGCAGTGATTAAAAGAATACAGTTTGTGTGTTGTTATTTCGGAGCATAAGCTAGCCATGTGGGCGGCCGGGTGTGGGGGACGCAGCCCTGCCGCCCCATATTACTACATATCTCCCTGGTCAAATAAAAAAGGAAATGATGTTTGATGTTTTGGAAGCCATGAGGTTTGGTGTTTCATATGACCATCAGAAAATAATGACAGAGAAAGTTTTGTGAATTTTTATAAAGAAAGAATCATTCTGACAGAGAAAGCAGAATGGGCTACTATGTCAAGTTCACACTTATTTTCAAACATTTTGGAATATATTTCAAATAGAGTTTATTCATAAGTAAACTCAGAGACCTAAGTAGACACTATTATCATTAAAAATTTCAGTCAATCCCTGATCTTTCTCTAATCATATTCAGCATAGTGCATCTAGACAAGGAGTTCATTTATGCTTTGTCCTTGTTAAGCTCCTGTGCCCAGTGACCTTATCTATAATACTGCAATTGGGCTTGTCTTTAATTGGACTTCATATAACTACATTAACTACAATATTACTGCCTAGAAAATATCTTGCCAGGTATTAAAATTTATTGATAAGTTTATGTTAGTGTATTAGAGGTTTATTCAATTTTTTTAAATTTTATTACACTGCATGAAAATAAAATAATGTGCTTATTTAATTTTTTGATCAATATTTATATTTTTATAGGGTTTCAATATTTTGCTACTGTAAATTAAACTTTTGAACATATGTTATCAAAATTTTAGCTTTTATATATTTATCTTGTGTGTGTGTTTGTATGTTTTTCCATATTTGCTACAACACATACATGAAGATCAGAGACAATTTGGGGAGGCCTGTTATATCATTTATCATATGAGTCTTATGGATTGAATTAAGTTCATATGGAGGAAGTTGGTTTCCAAAAGATAGGCCTTAATGTTTATGGGTTGGTCTCGTTTCTGGGTGGAGCACTGGAATTCATGCCTGTTGCTATAATGTTATTGTCAACCAGCTTGTGTTTCCATAAATTTGGTTTGCCTCCGTCTCGGTGTCTTCTTGCCCTAACAGACTGCACTGTGTTAAACTTTGATCCAGTAAAAATCTCTTCTTACTTCAGGTTGTTTCTCTTAGGGTTTTGGTCATAGTGATAAGAGAGTTAACTATTGCGCAATTTATAACAAAAATAATTTGAAAGTGCATCATATTATATGTGCTTGGGAATGAGTACCTAATCGTGTATACATATGGATAATTTTACAGAAATAGGTTCCATTGAAATGTTGAGAAAATGCATTAAGGAGATATATTTTAGTATATATTAAGGCATATTTCAAAGCAGTAGCAATATTTACTATAACAAAATATGTTTTTATCCCAACACTGTAAAATACAGCCTAGATGGTGGTGCATGAGAAATTGGGAAGTATATTCTAGAGCAATGTGCTACTAGACTTTGTGAAACATAGATCTTACTCATGAGTAGGTTATAAATAAAATACAGACAAGTGTTTATAAATATATAAATTTTATTTTGTATTTATATTTTAAAGTATGAAATACCCTTTTTTATTAGGATGAGGACACACTAAAGTTTACTATGATTTTAGCTGAGAAGCAACATTATAATAAACACATTCTACACTGAATAGTGTTTTTAACATGATGTGTGGAAACTTTCAATCAAATGTATTGGATAACAATGTATAAGAGAAAATAAAATACTGAAATAATTTGTGAATAAAACAAATATTTATGCTGCTTAGAGCTTATATGATGACTAAAAATTGTATTAATTAGAAATTTAAAATGTAAAATTCAGTTGATGTTTACCAAGAAGGTAGTTTGTTTATATAAATTTGTATCACAAAAATGAGCAAATTCTAAAATAAGCACATATATGCTAGCAAATGAAAGTATAAATGTATTAGTGGTATAACAGACATTATTTAAATTAAAAAACAGAAGAAATGAGGATATTCTATAATACCCAAGCTTTGTCCTTTGAAATGACCATCTTTGGATGAATAGAATGACCAAAGATAAATGGAAAGATTTGAAAGTTATTGTCAATGGCAAGAGGATGCCACTATGAAAGGATGCCCCTGGTTCTGGACATTTTTATCATAAGAGTGACAGCTTAAGATTTATATGTATAGTCTTAGTTATGTGTTTGTGAAGAAATGGTAAGAAGGAATTTGAAAACCAGCCATTATGCCTGACAGAAACAACTCAAGAATCTATGATATCTCATTTGTAGGTTATGAATATGACTTAAGGAATATTTTACATTATTCATGATTAAGAACTGGATGACATTTCCACACAGGAGTAGAAAACAGTGGACACTCATTTAACAGAATACTGTTGAGGAACTAGGTGGTAAGGAGGTGAGGATACAGGATGCTTCTATGAAAATTCTCCGGAGTGAGGCTCTGTGGCTAAGACTCCTGGTAGCAGCAGAGTGACCCATGAATTTTTCTTTTTTTCCTCTTTCTTTCTTTCTTTCTTTCTTTCTCTTTCTTTTCATATTTTGGGGGAGGTGCGCACTTTAAGTGTTTCTGGTGTTTTATGTTATTAACACAGAAAAGCTATATGTAACAGAAAAAGAAACAAATATCAATAGGAAACTGTACAATCCATTCTTTATTGTTACACTGTGTGGGTCTGTGCTGCGCTGACAATTGTTATTACTTTAATGTGAATATATTTTTTACCTGTTTATGCATCACATGCATATGGTGCCTGTGGAAGCCAGAACATAGTGCCAGATGCCCTGGGACCTACTGGTGTTACAGACATTATGAGGTGCCTATGGGGGCTGGAAATGAACCACGGCTCTCTGAAAAAGCTTCATGCACTCTGAACAACAAAGTCATCTCTCCACCACTTTGACCACTATTTTCAATGTGTTACACATAGCTGAATCTAATCCAATTAACAGAGGATCCTTATGACTATTATTTTAAAATTTACACCTGTCAGAATGGCTAAAATCAAAAAACAGCAATAATAGCCTCTGCTGGAGAGGATGTGGATTAAGGGGAACACTCATCCATTGCTGGTGGGAATGCAAACTTGTGCAACCACTTAGGAAAACAGTGTTGTGGTTTCTTAGGAAATTCAGGATCAACCTATCCCAGGATTCAGCAATAACACTCTTGGGAATATACCCAAGAGATGCTTTGTCATACTAAAAAAGCATTTGTTCAACTATGTTCATAGCAGCATTATTTGTAATAGCCAGAACCTGGAAACAACCTAGATGCCCCTCAATGGAAGAATGGATAAAGAAATTATAGAATATGTATGCATTAGAGTACTACTCAGTGGTAAAAAACAGTATCTTGAATTTTGCATGCAAATGGATGGAAATAGAAAACACTATCCTGAGTGAGGTAATCCAGACCCAAAAAGAGGAATATGGTATGTACTCACTCATAAGTGGATTCTAGCCATAAATAAAGGACATTGAGCCTATAATCCATGATTCTAGAGAAGCTAAATAAGAAGGTGAACCCAAAGAAAAACATATAGTTATCCTCCTGGATATTGGAAGGAGACAAGATTGCCAGGAAAAAAATTGGAAACTTGGGGGTGGGGGATGGGAAGGTAAGGGGATATGGGGAGAAAAAATTGAGAAGAGGGATGGGGAGAGCTTGGGGAAATGGGATGTTTGGGATGGAGGAAGGGAGGATATGGGAGCAGGGAAGTATATAACTTAATTAAGGGAGCCATTTTAGGGTTGGCAAGAGACTGAACTATAGAGATGTCCCCAGGTGTCCATGGAGCTATCTCCAGCTAGATCTTTGGACAGCTGAGGAGAGGGAGCCTGAAATGGCCATATCCTATAACCACACTGATGAATATCTTGCATATCACCATAGAACCTTCATCTGGCAATGGATGAAGCTAGAGACAGAGGCCCACATTAAAGCACCGGACTGAACTCCTAAGGTCCATATGAGGAGCAGAAGTAGGGAGAACATGAGCAAGGAAGTCAGGACTGCAAGGGGTGCACCCACCCACTGAGATGGTGGGGCTGATCCAATGGGAGCTCACCAAAGCAAGCTGGACTGGGACTGATGGAGCATATGATGAAACCGGACTCTCTGAATGTGTTGGACAAGGAGGGCTGAATGAGAAGCCAAGGACAATGGCACTGGGTTTAATCCTACTGCATGTAATGGCTTTGTGGGAACCTAGTCTGTTTGGATGCTCACCTTCCTAGACCTGGAGGGAGAGGGAAGGACCTTGGACTTCCACAGGGCAGGGAACCCTGACTGCTCTTTGGACTGGTGAGGGAGGGGGAAAGGGATGAGGTGAGGGGGTGGGGGAAGGGGATGTGGATGGAGGGGGAGAAGAGGTGGAAATTTTATTTTTAAATAAAAATAATATATATATATATATACATATATATATAATTTACTTATACACTTGATGATAATTTAACCTAAATTAAAAATTCAGAGTTCTTAGGAATATTGTACTGTCACGTAGATTCCAAAGATCAAAGTTTAAAATGTTTTGTAAGATTTTCCCTGGAAAATTTTCTGTTTCTGTTTGAAATCTTATTAAGGAAAGAAAATACTTTTTTTATTTTTGTATTTTTTTAATAGATCTTATTGGGCTATACATTTTCTCTACTCTCCTCCTGGCCTCTTTCTTCCCCTTTAACTTTCTTTCATTATCAATAAGCTCCCAATTTACCCAAGAGATCTTGGCTTTTATTACTTCCCATGTAGATTTGATACATGTATGTCTCTCTTAGGGGTCCTCATTGTTGTCTAGGTTCTCTGGGATTGTGATTTGTAGGCTGGTTTTCTTTGCTTTATGTTTAAAACCACTTATGAGTAAGAAATATGATAATAGTATTTCTGGGTCTGGGTTATCTCACTTAATATGCCTGCAAATTTCAAGATGTCATTATTCTGCTCTGCTGTGTAGTACTCCATTGTGTAAAAGTACCACATTTTCCATTTCCATTCTTTGGTCAAGGGCCATATAGATTGTTTTCAGGTTCTGGCTATGAAAAACAATGCTGCTGTGAACATAGTTGATCACATGTCCTTGTGGTGAGATTGAACATCCTTTGGATATATACCCAAAAGTGGTATTGTTGGGTCTTGATGAAGTTTATTTACTCATTTTCTGAGAAATCACCATTAATATTGGTGATGTTAATTTGTGTGTTTTCCCCTTCTTTAGAATTTGCTGCTATGAAATCATCAATTGTCTGTTTTTTTGTAGATGTAGTCAACTTCCTTGAGTTGTAGTTTTCCATCTAGTACTTTGTGAAGGGCTGGTTTGTGTCTAGGTGTTGGTTAAATATGGCTTTATCATAGAGTATCTTGTTTTATCCTTCTATGGTAATTGAAAGATTTTTGTTTTATCCTTCTATGGTAATTGAAAGTTTTGCTGGGTATAGTAGTCTGGTGTGACATCCGTGGTCTCTTAAGGCCTGGCCAGGACCTTCTGGCTTTCTTGTCTCCAATGAGAACTCAGGTATAATTCAGGCAGCTTTATCTTTATATGTACTTGGCCTTTTTCCTTTGCAGCTCTTAATATTCTTTCTTTATTCTGTATGTTTAGTGTTTTGATTATTATGTCCTGAGGGGACTTTTTTTGATGCAGTTTATTTGGCATTCTGTAAGCTTCTTGAGTCTTTATAGGCATATTTTTTTTTTTAGGTTGGGAAAGTTTTCTTCTATGATTTTGTTAAATATATATTCTTTGCTTTTTAGTTGAATTTCTTTCCTTTCTTCTATACCTATTATTTGTAGACTTGTTCTTTTCATTTTGTCCCATATTTCCTGGATATTTTGGATTAAGTTTTTGGTAGATTTAATGTTTTCTTTGAATGATGAGTCTATCTCATCTATTGTATCTTCAGAGCTTGAGATTTTCTTCCATTTCTTGTATTCTGCTGCTTATGTTTGCATTTGTGGTTCCTGATTGCTTTACATGTTTTCTGTTTCTATAATTCTCTCAGCTTATGCTTTCTTGATAGTCTCTATTTCAGTTTTCAAGTCTTAAATAGTTTCTTTCATATGTTTGATTGCTTTTTTCTTGGTTTTCTTTAAGGAATTTGTTGATGTCTTACAATTTTTTGTTTGTCTTTTCTTCCATTTTTTTTGATAAAATTTATTTCTCATTTCCTCTTTAAGGGCCTTAAACATTCTCCTAAAGTTATTTTTCGTTCATTTTCTTTTGCTTCATCAATATTTGGTTGTTCTAGTCTTGTTGTTTTAGGGCCACTAGATTTTACTGGTATTGTGTTGCTCTTTGTGGTGTTGTGTGTGTTCTTGCCTTTTCTACCCATTGTTTTTATCTAATTGGTGTAGTTGTGGCTGTCTATGACTCTGGATATCAATCATCAGGTGCAAGTGGATCCAAGATTCAGATGGTTGCTCTTCATGGTGTAGTCAGTGCCAAGGTTCCAGTCACCCCATTGGTCACTGTTTTTCTGGAGATTGCTCAGTGCTCCCGGGGTTTTTTCTTCTCCTGTGAAGTTTGCTGTGTCAGGCCTACTCTTGCCTAGGTTGCTGGTTCAGACCTCTTTCTGTAAATGTCCCTTTTCTGGATCTACTCCTGCTCCTATGAAGCTCACCACTTGAGGCTGCTCTGGCCTAGGTTGCCAGCTTAGTCCTACTCCAATGGAGCTCACCATCTCAGGCTTGCTCCAGCCAAGGTTGCTAGCCAGAAAATACATTTTTGACATGTATCTCTTTTTCCAGTAATTCAGGTGAAAATCGTGTCATTTTTTTCTGTTTTATGAATTGCAATGTGATATAAGTAATCTACTTAATATAAATCACACATATAAAATAAAAAGCCTCTCTAAACTAAGTCAAATTTTTGGCAATAATGTGGGCTCTCATAATCTGGAAAGAAGCAAACGCAGTGACAAGTGGCCATGTATATCAAGTATATAGCATATGAGACTGACAAAATTAGAACAACAAAATCAAAGTTTATTCAAGATGGATATTGCCATTATGGCTTATATTACCATATATATTATCCCCATAATCAGATGATAGAGGCAGGGGAATCAAGAGCTTTAGATCAGCCAGACTGAGACAAGTCTTAGCTATAGGAGACTTAAGCTTAAAAAACAAATGAATAAAAATTTAGGCTTTTCTCTTATACATAGACAGACTGAGAAATGATATAAGGTCTGTTCTCTGTAAGTAGTTAATATTAGAGTTTTACATGCCTAGCTATTTTACAAGGCTGAAAAGGGAAGAATCTCAGAAAATAAAAGAGGTTTCTTTAGGAAAGTGAAAGCACAGATCTGTAGAAGAGCAGAAGATAGGAACGTGTGCATGATATTTCTGTCTCCACCTGTTCTGTGTTTTACGCATTCATGGCTGTGAAACATCTCCAGAGAGAATCTAATAAAGATAGATCCACACTTGACTTTTCTGCTGGGAGTACCTTGCTCCAAAAAAAGAATATGAAGAAGATTCATCTTTTCTATTCAGTAATTGTTCTTTGGAGTTAGATAATGCAAGCAATAAGAAAACTGATTCTTTATTCGTCTAACAAATCTCTATTATCCTCAGCTTATAATATTATTCATATAAATTCTGTGATACTGCATGGGCCCCACACTGTCTAGGGTGGCTATTTGAAATACTTAAGAGTGTTGATGATATTTCTAATCCTAAGGTCTGTCTATATTTCTTAATGCTTTCACAGATTTCAGGAAGACCCTTTATAAGTAATATGAGAAAATAAACACATTTACAGTTGTCTGTTTTGTACATAAAAAATGTTCCAACTAGAAAAAAAAACAAAAAAAAAATAAAAAAAATGTTCCAACTAGATAAAAATGAACCAAATGTCATGATGTATTTTTTTGTGGGTTTAGATATGTCTTCTATTAACAGGTATTGGGAGGCCACTCTGCTGATGTTAGTGTCCAGGACTCAGATATTGGGTAATGGAGCTAAGTCTTTCATTCACCAATGAAGTTTCTTATCATTATCCTAATTACTGTGGCTTCATAACAATACTTCAGAACAAATAAACCAGAAATAAGAAACAACACGTCAATAGCCATCATTATTGCTGATATCTGTGTTCCTTCCTGCCAATGCTCCCTACTTAACGAGGGAGATAGAGCTTCAGTACATGGATGGGATGGATTAATTCTAGGGTGGTCCTAAGTAAGTATTTTTTCTTTTGTTTAAAATCTCCATACTTGAGACATGGAGCTCCTGAGTACAGATAATATCTTGGGACAGGAAACATTGCAGTGAGATAGTACATTCCAAACTCACTTCCCCAGAAGGGTCTCTCCAAAGAGTTTTCTCTTTTTCAGAAGATTCGCCTGAATTAGCATTTCTGTCCAGGGGAGCACATGTTGCAGGTCAGTTTACATTGAAGGGGCAAGGATCACACTTGTCTCTTTGATTGTTTGTCTCACTAATAAATGCAGCTGTTAAGCCTGCTCTCACTCTCTTGCTTCTGGCACTCACTTCCAGTTGCAAAACTTCTTTCTGTTCCCTGTTTTTGCAGAGGACTGTGATATAGGAGAGTGATCTGTAAGTCTCCCCTCAATAAATAACCCTTTATTATATGTAATTTTGAAATAGTATGGGATTATTTTGGATCTTCTCCTATCATTACTTAAGCTTTGCTCTGATGGTTGGTGAATGTAAATATTGAGATAGGAAGAAAGAGAGAGAAAGGGAGGATTCTATTTATCATAGTACAGAATCTGATGTCATGTCTTTTAGATAATTTTCCATGATTCTGTTGTTTCAGAAAGTTTTCTGGGTAACTCCAAATCACTTCTATAATATCATCTTGGGAAACAAGAAGTAGAGTCCTGAACAAATCCAGTATAATAAATCCTTTTTAAAAATTGGTCATTATAGCTAACTACTCTTGCAAGAACTCCCTAGAAAACTTTGGCCCATGCTGACCTGAGAATCAGTATCAACTCCTAATATCTAGAAATAGATTCTAATAATTCTAGTCTAATATAGACACACCTACATCAAAAGCATGTTCTATCAAGCAACTCACAACCACCACACTCTCCTACTCACCAGAATTGGCAAAATAAACCAAAGAACAGAAACCAACAAAGACAAGACCAGATACCAGCAACAAATTGATACCTAAATACCAGCTATATAAACATAACCAGTCAAGACAATATGTCTCTACTATACCTCACAAAGCCCTACAATAGTAGGCCCCAAGAAATCCAGTAGAGCTAAACAAGAAAAGAAGGATTTCAAACTAGCTATTATTAATATGCTCAATGACCTTAAAGGAGATACGAGCAAATCCATTCATAAAATTTATGAAAACTCAAACAAACTATGGAATGAAATGAAGAATACTGCTCAAGACATAAAAGTGGAAATTTAATCAATAAAGGTATTTAAACCTAAGGTACAACTGGGAATGGAAAAATTAGGAAGTCAAACAGAATCCTCAGAGGCAAGATTCTTCAAGGCAATTCAAGAGATAGACAAGAGAATCTCAGACACTAAAGCCAAGATAGAAGAAATGCATAACTCACTCAAAGAAAATATTAAATATAATAATATCTAGATATAATATATTCAGTAAATTTGAGGTGCTATGAAAAGACAAATCCATGAGTAATATGAATGGAGGAAGGAGGAAAAAAACCAAGGCCAAAGGCACAGAAAATATTTACAATAGAATCACAGAAGAAAACTTACCTATTGTTAAGGCAGAGGTGGCTATCAAGGTTTAAGAAGCCTACAGAAAACAAAATAAATTAGACCAGAAAAGAAAGTCCCTTTAGAACATAAGTCAGAACAATAAACTTGCAGAACAAAGAAAGAATATTAAAATCTGAAAGAGAAGAGATATATTATTATTAGAATATTACCTGACTTCTCAATGAGATTCTAAAAGACAGACAGGCCAGGAGAGTTGTTCTACAAACATTTAGGCCAGACCACTATACCCAATCAAATGTTCAATCACAATAGACAGAGAAAGGAAGGCAATCTATGATAAAACAAAATTTAAGCAGTATCTATGTACAAACATAGCATACAGTATGTTATAGAAGGATAACTACAACATATACAGTTTAACCACACCTAATTAACACAACTAATAAACAATGGTATACTGGAAAATAGAAACAGAGAGCACACCACAATAAAATAACAGAAATCAAACAATACTGCTCATTGATAACTATCAAAATTCATGGTCTCAATTCTTCATTGAAAATACTTATTAAAAAATTTAATTTAATCAAGAACAATGGCAATGGGTTTTTGATCCTACTGCATGTCCTGGCTTTGTGGGAGCCTAGGCAGTTTGGATGCTCACCTTACTAGACCTGGATGGAGGTGGGTGGTCCTTGGACTTCCCACAGTGCAGGGAACCCTGATTGCTCTTTGGGCTGATGAGGGAGGGGGACTTGATTGGGGGAGGGGGAGGGAAATGGGAGGCTGTGGCGGGGAAGAGACAGAAATCTTAAATAAATAAATAAATAAATAAATAAATAAATAAATAAATGGCTCCATTATTCTGCTGCATACAAGAAACACAGCTTAACATAAAGGATAGCTATAAGGTCATGGTAAAAGTGTGGAGAGTTACTCTAAGCCGATGGACACAAAAAACAAGCCAATGTAACTTTAAATATCTGACAAAGTAGGCTTCCGATGGAAAAATCCACTTAGGGAACATTATGCAATTAAAAATATCTATGCAGCAAGCAAAAGAACATCCAAGTTCATAAAAGAACAATGCTACAGCTAAAATGTCATTTTGTCCCTCACACAGAGATAATAGATGACTGAAATACTCTACTCTTGCCAATAGACAGATCACCCAGACACTAATAAAGGAGAAAAATCTTAGAGCTAAATGATGTCATAAACCAAATGGACCTAACAGATAGTTACTGAACATTTCACCCAAACACAGTTGTTGGCTGAGGCTTGGTGTTCATTCCCGGCTGCTCAGCCCTGAAAAAAATCACACAGAAACCAGATTATTTCAATATTGTTTGGCCAATAGCTTAAGTATATTTTAACTAATTCATTTCTATTAATCTGTGTATGGACGCATGGCTCTGGCTTACTGGGTAAAGTTTTGTCCCTGACATCTGTCTCCAGCGGAGCTACATGGCATCTATTGACTGCCTTCTTTCTCCCAGCATTAAGTTTAGTCTTCCCCACCTAGCTCTGTTCTGCCATGCTATATGCCCAAATCAGCTTCTTTATTAATCAGTGGTAATCACAGCACACAAAGGGGAATCTCACATCACACAACACTTGATCTTAGTCAAAGGGAAGAGAAACAATTCACCCAAACACACACAAAAAAAATAGACCTTCTTATCTGTACATCCTGGAACTTTTTCCAAAATTGATCACATATTAGGACACAAAACAAGTCGCAACAGATAAAAGAAATCTGAAAAATATTGCATATCCTTTCTGATAAAATGGAATAAAACTGAAAATCAACAACAGAAACAACAGAAAACTTATAAAATCATGATGGAAATTAGGAAAAAAAATTAAACATTTTAGAATTGAATGAAATGAAAAGACAGCATATTCAATTTTAGGAAACACAGTGAAGGCAGTTCTAAGAAATGCATTCATGCTTGACTTGCCTATAATAGAAATGAAAAGTGGATAGGTCCCACACAAGTAACATAGCACCACACTTGAAAGCTCTAGAACAAAAAGAAGAAATAGTACCCAAAGGAATATATAACAAAAATAATCAAAATATCAGTTGAAATTATTAAAAGAGAAAGAAAAATGCACTAAAATTAAACAATCAAAAAGGAGTTCATTCTTTAAGAAAATCATTAAGATTGGAAAACCCTTAGTCAAAGGTTATGATCTAAATTAACAAAATTGGAGAGAAAAGGGGACGGATAATAACACATACAGAGGAAATTCAGAGAATCATTAGAACATACTTTAAAAACCTGTGCTCAACTAAACTTGAAAAGCTAAATGAAATGAATAATTTTCAAAGTTAAATTAAGAACTGAAAAACAGTTTTCACAAAACTATAACTGCTAGTGAAATAAAAGCAGTAATTGTCTCCAAACCAAAAAAATAAATAAATTAATTAAAAAAAATAAAAGCTCAGGGCCAGAAAGTTTTAGCACAGAATTCTATTAGAGTACCAAAGAGTTAACACCATTATTCTTCAATTTTGTTCAATAAAATAGAAATAAATGAACTACTATCCAATTTTTAAGGAGTATACAGTTTCCATGATACTTAAACCACAAAAAGACCCAACAAAGTAAAATATTTACAGACATATTTCCCTTATAAACAATGATGCCAAATACTCAATAAAATACTTACAACCTAAGTTCAAAAAAAAATCAAACACATCATCCACTATGATAAAAACCTATATTCTCGAATTGTAGTCATGATTTTACATATGTAAAATGATTAATGTAATGCAACATATATACAGACAGAAAGAAAAATACAAGAACATCCTTATTAGATGCAGATAAGTTTTATGACAAAATCAAACACCCCTTCATGATAAAAGTACTGGAAAGCCTATGGATAAAGTAGATAAACCTCTAAATACGAGGGTTGATTTACAACAAGCCTACAGCCAACATCATCTTAAACAAGACAAGCTCAGTTTAAACATTTCTACTAAAATCAGGAACAAAATAATATGTTCTAATCTCTCCATAACTATTCAGTAGACATCTTCATTAGAATAATAAGACTATTGAAGTAGATTGAGGGGACACCATTTTGAAGGGAAGAAATAAAAGTATCTTCAATTTCAGATGATGTGACTGTAATACACAAATTACCTTATAACTTCCACCAAGACACACTTACAGATGAGAAATACATCCAAAAGTGTAACTGGATATAGAAGTGACTTACAAAAAATAGTAACCTTCCTCTGTACAAATGACAGACAGACTAAGAAAGAAATCAGGAAAACAATACATTTCACAATAGCCTCAAATACTATAAAATAACATGGGATAACTATTCACACAAGTGAAAGTTTACAAGATAAAATCTTTGTCATTAAATAAGGTGAAGAAGAAATCAGAAGATGCAAAGATCTCATAGGCTTATGGATTAATACGATTAATATAGTAAAAGTGGCCATGCTACAAAAAGTAACCTACAGTTTTAATGAAATTCCCATTAAATTCCAACTTTTCACAGAACTTAAAGACAATATTCAACTTCATATTTAAACACACACACAAAAACAAGAATAAATAAAACAATCCTGAATAATAAAAGAACTTCTGGAGGTATCATCATCCATGATGTCAAATTGTTCTACAGATCTATATTTATATATGCAGCATGGTATTTGTATAAAGCCAGGCATGCTGAACATTGAAAATGAATTCAAGAAAGAGACACAAGTCCTCAATATCTAGATACCCTGATTTTACTTTTTAAAAAATACTCTCTAGAAATTCACGTTAGAGAAAAAAAGACAGTATCGTCAATTTTTTGCTGTTCAAACTAGATCGCTGAATGTTGAAGAATGAAAATAGATTCATAGTTGTCACACTTCTGAAAATTCAACTGCAAATGGATGAAAGACCTCTTTATATGACCAGATACACTAAATCTGCTAGGAGTAACATTGGGGAATAATCTTGAATTCAAGAAAACACCTTCAGAGTAGACCATAGAGCACAGGTAATAAGAAATAATGGTTAATAAATGGGACCTCTTGAAATGGAAAACTTTCTGTATGGCAAAGGACACCATCTTTCAGGTAAAAATAAAAGCTTGTATAATGAGAAAATATCTTTACTCACTACACATCTGATAGAGGGAAAATAACTCATACATGTAAAGAACTCAACAAACTGGGCATCAAAGAAACTAACTCATTTGAAAGTTAAATGGCTTATTACTGATGACATCCATCTTTGGCCCGAACTTAGCTTCCTCCTTGAAGGAGGAAGAATCAATAGCTTGTGGTTTAACTTTTATCTTCTTTGATTCACTGCCCTGAGATGTGAAAAAAATGCCATTTTTCAGGAACTAGGATGTATATTCTGTTGTCTCTTGTGATATTTACACTTAGATGGCTTCAGAAATAGAACAAAGATTTAAGGTTCTCTCTGTAATATGTTATGGGACACAGTTACTTTATACACTGTTGTGGGTAATAGCCATGAACTAACTTATTAACCTGGCTGTTTTTAAGAGGGAATTAGGCCTGGCATGGACTTTGCTCCCATGAAGCATAGAGGAAACACGATAATAGTACAAAAGATCCTACAGTCTAAAGAAACCTATAGCAGTTGCCCATCCCTGCTCAGTGCAGAGTGTACAGGTGAGAAGCTTCAGGTTATCTTTTCTTAAGATCAAACCACACAATATATCTATTTGTTGGCTTCTTCAGCATCTGTGCAGAGCCTGGCTTCAGAATCACCCCTTTCAATTTTTTTACAGGGCACAATAGGCTCTCATCTATCTGGTGCTCTAAAACAGAGAAAGAGCAGGAGTCCTTGGCCATGCTGTTGAATGAGGATCTTACCTTGTGCCAGGGCAGTACAGGATGACTGCAGGTTTTACTGTTTTATCTATAAAAACTCAATACACAAAAAATCAATTAAAAGAAATATAATATTTTGCTTAAAATTAAGAAAGATAATCTCTAGAGACCAATTCTAATTTAACTCTAACTTGGGTTACTAAACAGTTAGAACTCCACTTTTGTTCTAGTTTATTCTCTGAGTTGTTACTGTTTTCCTGAGAATATGCTGCAACCCCCAACCTTACATAGGCATCAATTCCCTTCTTATAATAAGACCAAATCACAAATGTTCAATCCTCTTCTGAGTCCGAGAACTGAGTCTGAACCACCAAACCACACAACCCCCTGATAGGCTAAAATTTTACCACTATGGAAAATTCCCAACCACCTTCCCCTCATAGTAAATTATGATTAGATGGGATTCTGGAACTGTCTTTTTGTGGCTTTTTTTCCCCTTTAAAATTAGCTTCTGCCCCATATCCAGGATGGGTTTGTAACCTGAACACTGTCATTGCCCTGATATAAGTTTTTCTAAATAAATTTTTTTTATGCTCAAACCCAGTCTTTTGTGGTGGATTACTCCTGGATTCTTGAACCATAACCAAAAGAGGTATGCTATTTATACAGTAGAAATGTAATGGTCACAGGGGCTCTAAGGAAATGAGAGCAATGCAAACAAAAGGGAGCTTTTATTGAAGAGGAAGTATATAGATGTATGTGAATGTGGGTATGTTTAGGTATGTGAGTGTGTGCTCATGTATGTGAGTGTATGCTTGTGTATGTGTGTTTATGTAAGTATGTATACATTTCTGCTTGTATGTGTTTGAGCATGTGCATACTTGTGTATGTGTACATTTGCGTATGCTTGTGGATGTGTTTGTGGATGTGTATGAGTATTTTTGAGTATTTTGTGTGTGTTTGAGTATGTGTGTAGGTTTGTATGTGTATTTGTGTGCATGTATGTTGTGAAATTGTGTCTTTTGTGTGTGTATGTGTTGAGTGTGTGTGCATGCTTGGAGATTATAGAGTTGATATGCAACAGTGTAAAAGAGGAAGTTGGTTAAAGACTTGGGACACAAAGGCATATTCAAAACTCATCCACTAAAGAAAGAGAAATAAATTAAAATATGTGAAAAAATTGTAGGATGTTTATAGAGCACACTCAGTTGATCAATGCACAAATTTTGTGAATCTCTGAATAAATGTATACATAGGAATATATAAGTGGAAGGATTATTGAAAGAGATTATGGGACTAGAGTGATGGCTTAGTGGTGCCAGTAATTACAACATAGAAACTTGAGGACAATATTTGCAATACCTAGAATTTAAATACCATGTTGGTAAGGTTTTATGCCTATAACACAAGCTGCATAACATAGGGCAAACTAGGCAGGAAGGATAGCCATATTGGTGAGTCCTATATTTGATGAATAAGAGGAAGATTGTTAATAAAGTGTGATTCCCTAAATTAACCTATGATTTACATAAACACGCGCGCTCACGTGTGCGCACACACGCACACATGAATGCTGTGGTTAAACCTCGAATTTTAGAGATGAAGATCATTTTAGAAGAATCAGAAAAGTATCAATCTGTTTTCTACTAATAAACTTCCAGGAGATGAGAAAGTGGAGAGATTGTAAAAAATCTTGAGGCAAAATATGAAATGAGAAGATCTAACTAAAAAGGGGGTTAAGATGAGGTAATGAGATAACTGAGATGGAAGCATAAGAGCAGTTTAGCTAGGGGGAAGGGACAAAATTTAATGACATATATGCATAAAAATGCTTTAAGGAAAACCTTTACTTTGTATGTTAACTTAATAAAAAAACATGGGTTTTGATATCACAGTTCTGGGGAAATGAATAAAATCAACTGCTAAAAAAGAATAGTGTACTTTTGTCCTTTGAAACTGAAAACAAAATATTTTCTAGCACGAACCAAGGCTAAGGGAATTCATTGACTTTAAATACTTTCATACAAGAAACAGTAAATAGAAAGTTTCAAGTGGAGATGAAATCACGCTGAACAGGGACAGGTAAGTGTTATGTAGACAAATATTTTTAAAAAGTGTGTGCTGTAATGATTTTGGTCAGCTGATTTTAGTGAAAGCATAAAGTCGAAAGTCAAAAACCTTAAAAGTAAATACTAGTAAAATTATGCCAATATGCATTATAAATATCTGTCATTGGTTCAACATTCTATGATATGTGATGAAAAATCATATTTGTCTATTTCTCACCAATAAATAAAGTGAATATTATCAGTTCACACAATTTGTTGTGATAATAGGAACTCCTGGAACTATAAAAATAAGCACCCAAAAATAATAAAATTATACACAGATCTCAATATTTATCTCTCAAACACACGCACACACACACACACACACACAATCATGCAAAGAGACAAAGGGAGACATAGAGAAATCAATTGGCTTGTCAATACAAAACTATACAAATAAGATACCAATAAAATGGCAAGGAAACAATCTGTGAACACATGATCAGGCACCAACAGTGTACATCTCCTTATTAATAAGTACTTGAAACAAGAGTGAAATAAAAAAAATCTAAAGTACAAAGCAACTAAAGTAATTGAACAGGTGAAAATTCCCACATAAAATACATAGGGGCCAGAGTTGTTATATGAGACTCCTAGATGCTCATTAAAATTATAAACACATAAAAATGATCAGTCAAAGTATAGAATAATGAAAAGTTTTATTATATTAAAATTGCATTTTCAAAGCTATTGATGGAGTTCTGGGAGTAACCTGCTATGTTTTAAGCATGTAGACCTAAATTCCATCCATATGCCCCTTTTAAATGGAAAAGATATTGTGCCTTTATAATCCAAGCTCTGTTGAGGTGGGGATGAGATGATTCATAGAAATCATTGATTAGTAGGTCTAGTCTGGCTGAACTGTTGGGATATAGGCCAGTCAATGAGAAACTGTCAAAAAAGTAGGCTGATGACATTTGTCATATGATAAGGCTTACAAGGCCAAGAAATGAACTAACCTGGAATCTGCCCATTAGCTCTAGTTTCTTATTGGCTAACTCTTATATATTAATTTAACCCATCTCTATTAAACTGTGTATCACCATGTGGCTGTGGCTTATCAGATAAAGTTCTGTTAGTCTGTCTCCAGCAGGGCTACATGGCTTCTCTAATCTCTGTCTTCTTTCTCCCAACATTCAGTTTAGTTTCTCCTTCCTAGTTTTTTTTTCTGTCCTATCACGGGCTCAAGGCAGTTTCTTTATTAACCAAAAGTATTCACGGAATACAGAGGGGAATCCCACACCACCCCATAGCTGAACTCTGTCTTATTCAGAAGGGGACTAATAAGTTGGGCCCAGATTCATATTAATTCAAACAACTTCTCATTCAGTGGGCAACGCAACTACACATTTACTTAGATTGATATATAATGTGCTCGAAGCTATGTTGGAGCCAGCTGCCTTTCTTAGATGCAAATAAGATCAGGCAGAAGTTCAAGCATGAATGAACCCCTTAATTGATATTTCAGTGACCCTTGATATGCTCACTGGATGAAGTAACTTTATCTATTCCATCCATCAGGCACAGATTGGCCATCAAGTCTACTCCCCAAAGGTTTCTGATCTGACCTTCAAGTCTCGTAAAGCATGCACCTGCAGGACCCTTCAGCTTACTTCTGCAATCTTATTCAACAGCCAAGGGGACTTTTTTTTTTTTACTGATTTTCTCACATATGTAACTGAGACAGTGGAGCAGAGAATACACTCAGGCCCCACTAGGGAAAAGTTAATCAAACAAATAGTTTGGGAGGAGCTTAATGCCCCTACCTTCAATATAGTCACTCTGATCTGCAATGAGGATATACACAAGTAAGTACTGGTCATAAGAAATCTTGATCCTTGTGACAATCCCATCACTGTCCTCACCATTTCCCCGGTTTCCCTCCTTACAGATAAGCAGCATATGGATGACATAGCCAAGGGCCCCCAAGTAGATAGATTTTGTTGAGGATTTGGGAAAACAGGCCGTCTGCAGTGTGATTGCCCCCAGGGCAAAACTTAAGACTTGGTGCCCCAGAAACAATAGGGATTTCATTGGGCAAAGGATTGCAGAACATAGCCTGCCAAAGTACCAGCCCCTTTAAATTCCAGGCAGGATACTCTTCAGCCCTGACAGTAAGAGGAGGCTCTGGTAATTCAAAAATCTTTTAGACACTGCCATTTTCTCCATGCTCCTCAGTGTTGACTATCTATCTTGATGGACAAGCTACCAGAGGTTTGGTAGACTAACTAAATGACAATGAAGTTTTCTTTGATCACCTTCACATCCATGAAAAGACAGGTATGACAAATTGTGATCTGAGGCATGTGTTCTACCCCTAATTCTAAGGGCCTCTGTCTCTCAGAAATTCAACACAATTGAGTCTCCTAGCCCCATTCCATTGACATGGTTCTTGAATAAAGACATCTGGTTGGAACAGTCGCCTGTCATTGAACCCAAGCCGTCAATACTAACGACATTATATGCAGATCAGCTAAATATGGGACACAAAGAACCAACCACAAATAAATATAATACCCCCATATTTGTTATCTTCAAGAGACTGGGACACTACCACCTCCTGCAAGATCTTTGGGCACTTAATGATCAAAAGAAAAAATGAGGTCCATGTAACCAGGCCACCACCACTCTAGTGCTATTCTTCCATCTAATTATAGTTTAATTTTAGATATTAAGGATTGCTTTTTTTCAATTTCCCCTGGCACAACAGGATCAAGAAAACGTTGCCTTTACAGTATGGGAACTTAATGTGCATAAGTCAGCCAAGAGATATCTATGGATTATTTATGCTAGGAATGAAGAATAGCCTCATAATCTGCCAGTTATATGTTTCTTAGAACTTGATAAATATTCTCAAGGACATCATATTAATTCAGTACATGTATGATCTATTTCTGGCATATCCTGGTGCAGTCTATCTGCAGAGGACTGCCAAAAAGTGTTCAAAGGCCTTACATCATTACATCTAATGGGGTTGCCAGTAAAAGTTCCAGTCATAATCTTTTTTGCCTTTTTAGACTTTTTCATTGCTAAACAGGTTTCCCCCTCTCTCCTTTAATTTTGGAGATAAAGAGATTATACTCATTCTCAGAATCACAGCAATTATTTGACATGGCTCACTGATCTAGAAATGATACGCTTATCATTGTTGGAGGGTCCTATGTGCCCGACCATCATGGTTACTCATGAGATTAGAGATTTAATACAAAAGGTTGTGATTATTCAATATACCTCTAGCTTGTATACCACACCCCTCAGAAGCCCTTGTTGGCAATGATCCTCTGGACACCCAAAAGTTTATTGGGAGCATTATGGCAATCTGAGCCCCTATTATGGATACACTGAGCACATTCTGATTTGTGCAAAGTCACCTCTAACTTTGATCAGTCCTTCCAACTTGCCTTAAAACATGAACCCATGCACAGAGAACATGTGGATGAGAACAAGATAAGCTTGCCTTTCACTTTTCTTTAAAGAATACTCAGTCCCTCAGGGCAGACTATATCTCATTCTAGGAAATGGATACAGGATTCACAGGAACTATTAACAATCACTTGCCAAAAATCAAGATCTTAAGCCGGGCGGTGGTGGCACATGCCTTTAATCCCAGCACTTGGGAGGCAGAGGCAGGCGGATCTCTGTGAGTTCGAGACCAGCCTGGTCTACAACTAGTTCCAAGACAGGCTCCAAAACCAGAGAGAAACCCTGTCTCGAAAAACCAAAAAAAAAACAAAAAAAACCAAAAAAACAAAAAAACAAAAAACAAAAAAAAAATAAAGATCTTAGCAGGGACCCCTACACTTCAAATAAAGATACAACCCCAAGCAGTCCCCTCCTCCACTGCCATCCCTCACACAACCCTGATGTTTACAGATTCCAATAAGAATAGATATGTCATTCTTATACATTGTCCTGTCTCCAAAGATGTTACATATTTCATCACCAAACCTGGTTCCATTGAATTAGTTGAGCTATTGTTCCTCTTCAAGGTTCTAGTGGAGTTCCAGATCAAGCTTGATAACATTTATTCTTTTGACACTCAGTATGCTGGACAGGCAGTTCATGTGCTTGCCTTTTCTCGAGTCAAAGATTCACTGATTCCCATTACCAGCCCTATGCTGCTATTACAAGATGTCTTAAATCAGAGGACTGAGCCCTGGTACCTGTCATATATTAGATCTCACTCTAAATTAACTGAAATATTGACTCAAGGAAATGAGGTCACAGATACCATCATATTAACAGCCAGTATGGATCTCCTAGAGCGAGTCTGAGATCTTCACCAGGAGTTCCATTTGTCTCCAAAGAATTTGCATAGATTTCTTCCAAAATTACCAATTTCCCAAGGTAAATCTTTGTCTTGGGCATGTGCCACTTGTTCCTCTCTTGTCCACTTAGGACTGCTTCAGTGTGCAGGTGTGAATCCTGGGGCTTGTCTCATGCCATCTGGCAGATGAATGTTACACACTATGCCCATTTTGGCAATCTTAAATATGTTCATGTGACAATAGATACCTGTTCCTCCTTTTTTTGTCCTTTCCCTCTCTGTGGAGAAAACTGTTAATGCTATCAAGGCTCTTCAGTGGACCAAGGTAGTTATGGGAGTATCTTGGGCACCTAAGACTGACAATGTCCCTGTTTATGCCTCTCAACAATTCAATAAATGTATAGAGTCAACATCTGGACTTAAAGACGTCCTTCTCTATATGAACTTCTTCATTTTTGATGTCAGGGAGTTCAGCCCCACCTAAAAACACTGGGGATCTCTGCCAAAGAACATACCTTTGACTCTGGTGAGATGGAGAAATCCTTTCTCACTTCCAAAGCAGCTGCCTGCTACCTTGCTAACTCATGGGAAAAGTTATACTTGTGGTTTTCACCAGACTGCTATGATGCAAATATGGGTCCTGTCAGAGTTGTGCTTCCAGCAATGGGTCAGCCTGCTTCTAAATAGAGGGAATAACCAGGATGGGTAATATATATATACTCCCTTTTCTTGTTCTCACTGACCTCTCCAGAACAAATTGATCTACTATTAGAGGAAGAAATTGGCACTTTAAATACCTTGATTGGACTCAATTGTGTCTCTTGTTTTCCTCATTTTGTATGACTCCTTTTGAAATGAGGAATGTTAGTTCAGCCAGCTGGGAGCTGGCTAAATATATTAAAAACCCATGGTCATGGTCAAGTAAGATTCAATATTATTTATTATAGTTAACACACATTTTTTTTTCAATTATATCAGATAGGGGCAGAGGTTATGGCTTTTGACCCTTCATTTTCTGAAAAAGTTTGTCATAATCTAAAAAGGCTATTTGATCCCTCACTCCTAAATGCTCACATATGCCTTAATTTGTGGGGTGGTATTCTTAATCCTTATTCTCCTTGGATGTCTCCTAAAGAATACTCAACAGCAGCAGACAGCAACTAAGGTGACTTTCAGGTGTTATTGGCTCTTAGTCATTCTTCTTGCAGTCTTCCACATGAGGTTATGCTCATCTGAAATTCAAAAGACTACTGCCTAGTCTCCCCACCCTGTCAGCTCTACAGTAATAAGTGCTCTTTGAAGGCTGATTGTCAATGATGGATAGAGCTTGTTTGGCAGGCCAGCTTAAGGCAGGCACAGTACAGTCGCTGAGCCCTCCTGTGTCAACAAGATCTGAGTAAAGAACTCATTCTCACTGAGTTCCCATGTAATAAATTAAAAAGGCAGAAAATATGGGAAGTTAAGGCCTCCAAAGCCAAGAAATGAGTCAATCTGTTGTCTGCCTGATGGCCTAGCAACAGGCACTATCAGAAGTACTGAACATGTGTAGCCAATGAGGAGTGACCACATGATGTCAGCAGATTGGAACACAGCCTGAGTGATGGGAGGAGGATATAAAAGCCTCTCTCCAAAACCTGAGTAAACAAGTCTGCTGTTTGTTTCTTACCTGACCACCAGGGTCTATGTTATCGACTACACACTTTCTTTTTTTTTTTTTTTAATTTATTTATTTATTAAGGATTTCTGCCTCCTCCCCACAACCGCTTCCCATTTCCCTCCCCCTTCCCCGATCAAGTCTCCCTCCCTCATCTGCTCTAAGAGCAATCAGGGTTCCCTGACCTGTGGGAAGCCCAAGGACCGCCCACCTCTATCCAGGTCTAGTAAGGTGAGCATCCAAAATGCCTAGGCTCCCCCAAAGCCAGTACGTGCAGTAGGATCAAAAACCCACTGCGATTGTTCTTGAGTTGTTGAAGGTGAATCCAAAGACAAACACATAGGCATCCTTATGAATATTAGCCTTCATCAGGCGATGAAAGGAGACAGAGACAGAGACCCACATGAGAGCACCGGACAGAAATCTCAAGGTCCAAATCAGGAGCAGAAGGAGATGGAGCATGAGCAAGGAGCTCAGGACCACGAGGGGTGCACCCACACACTGAGACAATGGGGATGTTCTATCGGGGACTCACCAAGGCCAGCTGACCTAGGTCTGAAAAAAGCATGGGATAAATCCGGACTAGCTGACTACACACTTTCTCACTAACTCCCCAGAAGCTGTTAGAGCCCAGAAACAGGAATTCCAAAAAAATGACACCTCATGTAATCTGGCCAAAGCATTCACAAGTGCACCGGTACCTCCATAAACTCATACACCACCGAACACATAAATACCTAAAGAATTGTATTTTCCATTGCATTATGTATTTTACTAACGTTTATAGTAACCATTAATAAAAACAATTACAATAAATACTTGTTATGTATAATCCTTATGTTAGATGGCATCAACAATATTTTTAACGAAAGAAATTCACATTCTTTTTTGTTTTTTTTGTTTCCATACTTATAATTTTTTTATTTATTAAAAATGTACACCTCCTTCCCACCTCCAATTTCCCTTCCCCGACTCCCACTCCCCCTCCCTCTCCAGTCCTAAAAGCAGTCAGGGTGCTCTGCCCCCTGGGAAGTCCAAGGTCCTCCCCCTCCATCCAGGTCTAGGAAGGTGAGCATCCAAACAAACCAGGCTCCCACAAAGCCAGTCCATGCAGTAGAATCAAAAACCATATGATCATTTCATTAGATGTTGAAAAGGCATTTGACAAAATTCAACACCCTTTTATGATAAAGGTCTTGGAGAGATTAGGGAGACAAGGTTCATTCCTAAATATAATAAAAGCAATATACAGCAAGTCGACAGCTAACATTAAATTAAATGGAGAGAAACTCAAAGAAATTCACATTCTTTAAGAAAATGACGTAGTTAATATTGTGACAATAAGGGCAGAATCCCAGTGCTCATCTATGGGCACCAATTGCAGATTTTTCTACAACCAGACAAAATGATGCCTCTATGGAAAGCTTTACCTACAAGAAATCTGTTACTCCAACAAGGCAAGGAATTTCAACAATAGTAAATTCTTGGTTATTTTGCTCAATATTTGTTAGTATGAGAAACATAATATGAAAAAGAGATATATGTTCCCTAATATACCCATGATCAACACCAGTTGTAAGTGCTGCAAGAGTTAAGACAATGTAGACAACAAGGCTAGAGGTCTGTTACACTGTAGACCTGTAGGTCTGTTAAATAGCAAGTTTAGAACCTAGATTCAAATGTAGAGGTCACCATCAGAATGTTGCCAACTGAGTTTTTCTTATAAAAATGAGAAAGCTAATGTTTAACCAGTTCAGCAACCAAAACAACGAGTTATAGAGAGGAAAAGGAATGGTCTTAGTACCTGATGATTTCTCTAATATCTGGAGGATAAAGAAAAAAGTTACTATGACATTATTAACTTTATAATTTGAAAATCAGAGTAGAAAGAACTGAAGAAAAGTCTTGAGTAAAGAAGTATAAGCAAATAACTTGAAAAATGAAAGTATTTTTTAAAAAGGTGCAATGAAATGAATTATTTATATTTAATTTTTAACACAAAAGATTCTCCTCTTTTTAAGAAAGATAAAAATGGGTAAATATTTCTAATTCTTAAATGAGAGGTACCCTTGATGTACATGGCTATTTGTAGAGTAATATGGATCAGACAGTTCAGACCTGGAAAGAAGTGGGCGATCTGATTTGTAAAACACAAACCTGAAAGGGACAATTGCGACAGTTACTGATATGTCTAGAATATCTCTGAACAAGCAGTGGGGACTGCAGTGGGAATTTTAATTTGTCTTAATAATAAAAACACATAATCAGATTTTAGGGATTGAAAGTAGAAAGATGAGAGAAACAAACTAGGTAGCCTTTATCTCTTACCTCTACAAAATTCTCAGACTGAATGGAGTATCCTGTCTCTACAAGTCCTCAGACTAAATACCATCACTACGAAACTTCAGAAAGAATGCAGTAAGATCCTGTATCCTCCTGCCTTATATTCCTCTATCTGTTCAGTCATATCCATCCCTGTCTCTACCCCACTAGTGCTGAGATTAAAGTCATGTGACTCCCAAGAACTGAAATTTAAGCTGTAAACTACCACCGCCTGGCTTTGATTCTCTTTTATGCTGGATCAATCTTGTGTAGCCCAGGATGGCCTTAAACTCATGGAAATCTCTGCTTCCCCTGTGCTGGGATTCAAGATTTTTGCCATCACTGCCTGGCTTCTATGGCTAAGAGTGGCTTAGCTCTACACTCTCATCTTCAGCCAAGTTTTATCTTTTAGATAACAACAACAACAACAACAAAAATCACTTCAGGAAACAACTTTGTCTGACTATGTGTGGGTGTATTTGCCTCCTTGCTTTCATGAGAGAAACTTCAGGAATTAGCGACCCCTGGCAAGAGCATTCCATGAGTGGAAGTTCGACTTACCAGAGCATAGAATGACATCAAATAAATCTAATTAAACTTCACATGTTTCTCAAGATTCATTTTATCCGTCTATAGTGTGCTTTCAATGACCTCTTTTGCATAACTATTATAGAAATATCATATAGAAATAATAACACTAGAACCATAGCTGATGTTACAGTGAGTGTTTACACAGTATTTGGTAGTTATATAAGTTTTAGCTAGTTTTACATGTTTGTTGAATGATTTGCCAAAATGCCCACTAGACTAACCATTATTTTCATCTATTCTAAAATGTCAAATACTGTGACGAACTGCAAAGGCCCTGCTAGAACACTCATTCTTGACACTCTTGCTGCTCTGCAAAGTCCATTGTGTTTAATCTTTAATGGCTTCTTCTCAAGAAAAATTTCCTTTGATTTTCCAGGAACATAGGTCTCAAAAATTAGTTTTATCATAGTGTACAGCATGCTTTACTGCTCTGTCAGCAAACCAAATGTGTCAATACATTATTTAATAGTGTTCTCCAATTATTATTGCTTAATCAGCTTTAAAAGCTGGGTCTTTCACTGTCCATGTTCATTGTCATCCTTTGTCATCCCGGAGACACTGCATGATCTTCTGCTCTTCCCAGGATGTACCTCTTCCATTTCTGAAACCACACCCTCCATTATTCAATATGAGTAGTGTAGAGAAAGATAGAATCAAGTGTGGGACAAACATTTCAACTGCAGCAATTCACAGACAGAGCTTTACATGATAAAGTACCAAACCCAGTCCGTTCTCTTTTATTTTGGCATAAATTACTTGGTTTTAAGTCGGCGGTTTGGGAAATAATACAGAGAAACAAAATCTTATTCTTAAACAAATGTTAATTTAATTTTAATTAAATTAAATTAAATTTTAATTAGCTAATTCTAAATAAAAGGTTAATTTTAAACAAAATTTCGAGAATGTGTTAGACATTATTAAATTTTAACAATATCCTTAAGAATATTGTGAAGCCTTATATTATCTGATTATTGAATCTATTAGTATAAAGTTGTGTTCGTTTATACTGTCTGTAGTGGTATACCCCATGCTTGATAATATAATAGAATTTAAAACTTTTTTGAGGGATTAATGTATAGAAAATAGGAACTATGTAATCTAATATGTGTGTGTGTTACTTAATTCATTGAACAATGCCATGCAATGCTCTTTTATGGATAAAAATTAAAAGCAAAGACAGAAGGGAACCTCTATTCTGCTAAGAAGTATTTCAAAACTCTACTTTTGCTTCCACATGGAGCTCATTTACCCACTCTACACCTAAAGATATAAATTTCAGGTTTTCAAGCTCTTGACCAAACCCACTATCTTGCTCTTCAATACTTAAGTTTCTTTTTGGAAATCCAATATAATGACATTTGCTAAAACTTTGAAAAACCCAACCTGTTTATCTCATACCCCTGATTTCTTACTACTTAAGTGCAAATTACTTAATTGTTGCTGAACAAGAAAAACATTAGAACTGTTTTATAAATGTTCACATAACATAATTTGAATCAAGATTACTTATGGCATTAGCTTAGGATCCTATAGGAATTCCTGACCTGGCATTTTTGTTCTTTCTTTCTTTCTTTCTTTCTTTCTTTCTTTCTTCCTTTCTCTCTCTCTCTCTCTCTCTCTCTTTCTTCTTTCTTCTTTCCTTTCATTAGTTCTATCTCTTTGTTTATTTTTTTTAATTCAAAACATGAGAGCATGGCCCACAGAATCAACTAAGCAGGACTCATAGAGGTTCACAGAGACTGAAGCAACAATCACGGAGTCAGCATGGGTCTGAACTGGGTCTCCTGCATACATATGATAGGTATGTAGCTTGGAATTTCTGCAGAACTTTTAATAATGGAAGTAGGGTGTGTCTCTGACACTTTTGCCTGCTCTTGGTATTCTCTTACGGCTACTTGTTACCTCGTCTAGGCTCAACTTTGTGTACCTTATTCTGCTATGTTCAGTTGATATCCCTGTGAGGTCTGCTCTTTTCTGAAGATAAATGAAGGTGAAATGGATCTGGGGAAGTGGGGAGAAGTGGATGAAGGTGGTAGTAGTGGAAGGGAGAAAAAATATTACCCATAAGAATGTTGGAAGAGGTTCCAAACAACTGTCTCCTAGTCTAATGAATTATTCACCAGCTTTTTGAAAATGAAAAAATAGATTGTTCTCTCATACGATAATATCAGACCACAGTTTCCCCTTGCTCCACTCCTCCCAAATACCCCACAAGTCCTCTCTCCCCCAGATCTACTCTTCCTCCATTTTCCTTCAGAAAAGAGCAAGACTCCAAGAGACCAACAAACCATGACAAAACAAGATACAATAACACAAGGCAAAGACCCTTGGTGTGGGAGGTCCTGTCTATGTGTTGTTTTTCTTGATTAATGAATAAACAAACTGCCTTGGCCTGTTGATAGGGCAGAACTTATGGAGGCAGGGAAGACAGAACTGAATGCTGGGAGAAGGAAAATGTCAGGGAGATGCCATGGATCCTTGGCCGGAGGTAGATATTCTGAAACTTTGCTGGTAGACCATGACCTCATGGTTAAATACCAATTAATATAAATGGGTTAAATTAAGATGTAAGAGTTATCCAATTAGAAGCTAGAGCTAATAGGCCAAGCAGTGTTTTAATTAATAGTTTCTCTGTGATTATTTTGGTTCTGGGCGGCTGAGACCAACAAGCAGACCCTCCTCCAACAGGCCCTCATATTGAGGCTTGAGAAGGCAACCTAATGGAAGGAAATGAATCCAAATTTTCATAAATATGGGATGACGACCAAAAATTCTTGATTCAGTAGTACATCTTGAACATATTTATAACAGAATAGTTTGAAATCAAAATAAATGAACATATGGAATTGGAATCCTAGCTAGTCCTTTCCTGGGCTTTTTAAGAAAAAATCTCTCTCTCCCTTTCTTTTCTTTTCCTTCTTCCTTCCTTTATTCTTTCCCTTCCTCCCTCCTCTTTCCCTCTCTTTCTTTCTTTCTTTATTTCTTTCTTTCTTTTCAATACTACTCCTGAAATCTTTCTTTTAGCCTTTAAGCCAAAATAAACAGGCACTTTTAGAGGTGATTGGTTCTAAGGTAGGAATAGAATTTTATATAATGTATGAAGCTTCATTCCCTAAATTGGGACTGCACAAAGCTACTGAAATGAAAATAAACACTTGGAATATATAAAATGAAACTAGTAGTGTAAAGGAAATAATGCTTTGTGAATTAAATATAGTAATTTAAGTCAGAGAAGGGCATTTGTAAGTGTTGCTGCTGAGACCATAATAGAACTTCATGAACTGTTTCTGTCTAAACAAACAGCTTCTTCTCAGGTTAACTTTTCAACTAGACTCAAGTCTTAGCCTGAAACTATAAACAACTTCCTGAAAGCAGATGCACAGCATATGATTCTGGATGCACTGTGCTTCTAAAAATACAGGGCAGGTGAGGGGTGGAAAAGCTACAATATTGTTCAAATGTTATAATCTTTGATGTAGGATTCCATCTGTAGGTTATGAATATGTGTCATTCTCATAAGTTGCTGAATAAAGCTGTTTTGAACAACAGCCAGGCAGAATAGAGCTATGCAGACAATACAAACAAAGACACAGAGAGAAAGAAGGTGGAGTCAAGGGGATTCCATGTAGCTGCTGAAGGAATTAGATGCCAGGGCGAACCCAGTAGTCCATGACCATGTGGCAATACATAAATTAGTAGAAATGGCTTAATTTAAATGTGATAGTTAGCCTAAGCCATTTACCAAACAATAACAATTAATATTAAGCCTCTGAGTGGTTATCATATAAGCTGATGCAGGGATGGGTGGGCAGACAGCAACTGGTCCAGTGGGGCCGGGCAAGACTGAGAAACATCTCCACTTACAAATCTTACAGTAGACTGGGCTTGTCCTGTAACATCTCAAAGGACAGAAAAGTTTCTATAGCCCTTGTCCATAAGGCATGGTGCTTGACATTAAAACAATGTTTTTTGTCCAGTATGTACATTTAGAACAGACAAGAAAAACAAATAAAAATAATTTCAATTCAATTTAGGACAAAATACTCCAGCTAGTATCATTTCTTCATGGAAATAATATTGAACTTTAAATATAATAGATTTCTTCATCCAAAATTCCGAATTTTTTAAATAATCATATGTATTTTGCGATAGTATCATGCCCTTTTGTTTAAATCTTCCAAAAAGCAAGCACAAAAGCACCTCATTTGTCATTATAGTGTGAGATTCAAGTCCACATGGATGACATTAGTGTCTCTTGAAAAGTAGCAGATCATTGCTTGTTTCTATTCCTGTCCTGTGAGTAGAAAATGAAGGTGCCATTATATTCCATGAGAACTCCAGATGCACCAGACATGACAGTTCTCAGTCTTCTTAGCTTCAAGAACTATGACTAATCAATTTCAGTTATTTATAAAATGCCTAACCTAAAATACTATGTTATAGTACCAATAATGGAAAATGAATCACCAAACGTGTGAATCCCATATCTTCACATTTTCATCCCATAGCTGTGGCCTTTACAAGCTCTCAAGCTCTAATGATATCGATGATGGTATCTTCTGATGAGCTCTATGAACTGCTTTTTTGTGTGTGTTTATTTGCTTTCCTTTTCAGCATTGCAATATCCTGCTAAGACTCTATTTTGACAGTAGATTTCTTCTTTTTCACAACTTCATCTGAAGCTCATCTACTTTAGTTTTTGCCCTTTATCAGCCCTTTAGTCAACGCCCATGTGAACTCTATGCTGAAAGACAGAAAGAATTCCAACAGCTAATAAAAACTTAAAAAGAAAGCTGAAACCAAAAACAGGAATTGAAACCAAAGCAAAAGATCTGATGGCTGTGTCTAATGACATAAAATGAATATAAACTGTGTCTTGATTGTAAAAAGAAATCAATTTAGAAGGTATTGACTTGGAAGAACTTAATTGCTCATAAAATTAATTTATGGATGACTTTATTTGATGTTTGGAAACAGGAATACAAATGAGCTCACACTGATGTTTATGAATTTCCAAGGCTGGCCAAGAAGAGGTAACTGAGAGGAACTGAAAATTGAAAGAGATTAAAAGATGGAAGGGACATACACCCCCAGGGAAATAATCCAGATCAAGCTATAGGTAATGGGCAGTTAAAAAACTGCTTAAAAACATAAGCTATAGGCAAGATTAAAATTGCAAAAATGCTCAATTAAACTGTGGTCAAAACCTTTTCCGTGACTTTATGACTTACAATTGATATAGGATATGAAAGTTATTTTAGAAGTTTAGAGAAAATCATACCTATGTAAGAAGTTGCAAGGTAAATAATATGAAATCTGTTAAGCTCCCAACAGTCATCAAATAAGACCATACAAGCAGAATTTTTAATATATTATTATGTATATAGAAAAGGAGCACTCAGTATCATGGATGCAGATCATAGGTAGTAAATATGGCATGCAGACTATGATGCTGAATTCATGGAAACATTCTATAATGAAGTTTGCAAGATTACAAATGTTTAAAAACATTCATTTCTACATGTATATCATTGCTTTTTACATTTGTTATTCTTAAAAATAACTTTTTTTTAAAAAAAAAAAGAACATGTAACATCTATTGAGGTCAGAAAGGGGCCAGTGATTCATTGAAAGTGGAGTTATACGCAGTGGTGCACCACCATAAGAATTCTGGGAAACAAAATTCCTTCCTTGACAATAGCTGGAAATGCTCTAAACTGCTGAGGTATCTATCTAGCTCCTGTTTTAATTTTCATCAGCACCTTGACAAACAATATTTTTATTATAGAATATTTTAGAACTTTATGGTCAGGAATAAATTTATGATTGTTGAAAAATAAACACAGTTATGCTTTAAATGGAAATTCCACTGACATATGCTACAATTTATAATATTAAATAAAACACCAAGAGATCCACATATAGATAGAGAGTTCATTTTGCCCTCAGATTTAAGTCCCCTGCTCGCTGTAAGTCTTCTTCTGAAATCTGAGGGGAAACTGAGGCTGGCACACACAAGCCCCCAACATTTTGGTGCCTGAAATTCAGGGAATCAAAAAGATAATCTTCAAGATTATCTGGGGAGAGGGGTAGCTTTTGTCTGGAATTCTTCTAACAGAGACAGGTTTCCTGGGAGAACATACTGGAGGTCTCCCAATCAGTTGACTACAACAAGATCTCACCAGGAAGGTTGGGGCAGAACCCAAGGTGCCGGAGCATGCAGGTGGTAAGTAAAGAAAAATTTCCTATCTCTCCTAAACTCTCTCTCTCTCTGAATGTTTCATTATGTGATAATCTGAGTCAAAGACAGATAATGGCAGGCCCTGCAGAAAAAAAAAATCAGGGATGTCTGAGTACCAGCCTCAGTGTCCCTTCAGGGTCCAGAAGAAGACTTACAGCAAGCTTGGGACTTAGATCTGAGGGTGAAATGAATTCTCCTCTTGTTACTTTTCTACATCAGTTTCTTTATTCTTCTCTTACTGTTCTCCTATTCTGTAGTTTATATATGTAAGCAAAACAGAGGCAATTCTCTGAGCTTCGACGTTCCTTTATCTTTGAAGGTCCCATTGTGATCTATATGAAAGACTCCTTTCCTGACTGTATATCTTGCAAAATGGGAGATAGTTGCAGGTAGGTGGCTTCTAATGTATCTCAAGGAAGGAGGTGGAGATTAGACTATGTGACTGAACTTCGCACTGGTAGTCCCACAGAGTTGGAGGGATGACCCAATATGGAAAAGAGCTGTGTACAATAATCCCTACTCTGCTGAATCTTGCACAAAGGGAGAGTGTTTATGGCTCCATAAGAGATCCACTGTGAGAATCAGTCAGTAAGCAAAAGGTGGTAGGCTGAGTGCCTGTGAACTGGGTTTGCCTCCATCAGAATGCATTCATTCTGGTGGGTCAGGCTTCTGCTCTATCAACTGATATTTCATTGCATGATCCCTGTGGACCATAGCATATAGATATGCATATGCGTATGAAATTAAATTTACTGTGATTTCCAGTATTATAGGAAAATAGCAGTACTTTCCACCCACTAAGTGAAAAATCTTTCTCTAAATATTTTTATATGTACATCAAAATGAAGTCCTCACAACAATGTTGAAAAATTATGTTTTTGAAGCTTATGAGTTTAGAGGTTAATTTGTATAATGGGGCCAGAACACGCATTTTGTAGATGTTGTATTTGTCTAGCCTATTGTGTCATTTTGTACAGGTGTCTGCTTTGTATAGACCCTCTCTCCTCAACTACCGGGCTTCACCAAGTAGCACAAGACACACACACACACACACACACACACACACACACACACACATATACATATACATATATGTATATATATCTTTTAGTTTTTGAATGAGTCATCTATGTCTCATCATATATGTAAATGAGACAATGTATGAATCTTAGTCAACAGGCCACCACCAAAAAGCATAATTATGATAGTATCCAAGTGGGAGTGGGTGGAAAGGTATGTGCCCAAATGTTCACACCTATTGTGGAAAATTGTGAAGAAAGTAAAAGAGACAGAAAATCACTATATCCCAAAGTTATTTGTACAAAGCAAAAAGATTGTCCACTTAAATTTGACCAGCTGCACGTATTTTCCAATTGTTTATTTGTTTAGTTTTGTTATGATTGTCTTGATATTTTTGTTTTGTGTGAAATTCAGATGTATGACACATTTCCTTTTCCAAAGCAATGGAAGATAAAGTTTACAAATCACCATGTTAGCTCTCTCATTAAAGCTCATGAAATGGAATGTCAAAACAAAGTTTATAGACTTCTCCGTCAACTTTGGGGACTTGACCTACAGTAAATACATAATATATCTAAAAATAATAAACTTTGAATAAAATAAAGCCAAATAGTAAGGACGAATTCATATGGCATTTATATTTGAAACTTAAGTTTGAAATAGCTTCCACACTTCAGTGGAATTTATATTTGAATTACTCAATAGATGTGCTAAAATGATGCGCATTCTGTTGACCAGTTCTCCCACTTAATTAAAGACCTAATTTGTCTAGCTGTATGTCTATAAACCACTGGGGAATATGTCCTTGATGCAGATTTTCTTGGCTCGGTACATTTAGATAGAAGTGATTAAGACACTGATGACATTGTCTAGCAATCAAAAGTCTACATATTTGATCATTCATAAAATCCAAGAAATTGGATCTATTAATGTCATCATCATCATCATCATCATCATCATTTATGCCCTGGCAATGTTTAAGAATGCATGGGCAGCCCATTTATGATGGTTCTCCAGTTATTCCTATCTTGGGCAGTCCTAGATCCTAGATGCTTGTGTTATTGTTATACCCAAGATTCCACAATCTTCCTTTATGCTGTTTAGCTTGCTTTTTTTTTTTTTTTTGGTTTTCCTCTTTGCCTTATCCTGTGCACTCTTCCATGGAGTGCTGTCTTTGGGTATCTGCCGTCATTTTTTCTCATAACATGGCTGAAGTATTTCAAGTGCTGTTGCCGACTTTACTTCCTTCTGTAGATGGAGATGTTTCTTAACTGTAATTCTTGTACAGCCTATCTCTTTGTTTCATGCGTAGAATCCTCCTGAGACATGCCATCTCAAACACATTCAGTGGCTGTTCTGAGAAGTGTCTCACTGTCCAGGCTTCGGAGTTGTAAAGAAGGCAACTCCAGACAAGTGTCTCATGTACTCATAATTTTGTTGCTGTCATTACATCTCTTGCTGACCAAACTTCTCCTAGTGCCTAGAATGCAGCCCTCACTATCCCTATCCACCTCTTTAAGTTAGAAACAATTTCCTCCTTTGAACTGAGGTTTCCCCCTAGATAGTTTGTCTGTTTGTTTGACGTTCTTATTCTTTATTAAAAATTTAAAATCTTTTTGAGCCCTTCTCAAGTGTTACATCTCTATCTTCTCGATGTTTACTTTCATATAAAGGTTTTCACTTACTTCCACCACTGTATTTACCATGACCTGCAGCTCATTTGGACTTTTAGCATGCAGTGTTGTATCATTAATGGAACACAAGTTATTGATTTGCACACCACCTATCTGCACACCTATCTCTTGATCCTCCAGGGCTGTTGCTATTATTAATTCTGGGAATTCATTAAGGAGTAGTGGTGAGATGACACATCGCTACAACACTTCAACGATTGTCTTAAAGTCTTAAACTTAATTCTCCACAGATTTGACTGATGCAAAAGTATCTTTATAGGCATTTTCTCATATTCTTTTGATTTTCTCTCGGTACCTAAAAAGCCTCATTTTTCCCAATGTCTTTTTCTCCAAATGCTATCAAATACTTTCCTGAAGTTAATGTCACAGACATATAAGTCTTTTCCAAATTCTACATATTTTCCTGCTGTTGCCTCAAAGTGAAGATCTGATCAATTGTGCTTCTGTTAGCTCTAAATCCATACTGGGTCTTTGTTGGGATTTCCTCTTCTCTGCCCTTGATCCTTTGCAGGATATGGAGGAGAAGATTTCACTGCTATGGCACAACAAACTAATACTCCTGTAATTTGAGCAGTCCAGCTTGTCCTTCTTCTTGTATATGTGAATTATGACTGAGTGTTTCTATTCCATGGAATCACTTCATGTTCCCATATCTCTTTGAATAGTCTGAGAAGCACCTTGGACCCTGAGCCTATAATACCTTTAGCTCCTCTACCACATCCACTCCTGAGGCCTTCCTGTGTTTCACTCTCTTGATAGCTTCCTCTATATTACCTCTATCAATATTTAATAATTCCTTATCTCTGGTGTTCGAGTGGCTGCCAAAGTGTTTCTTATTGTAGTCTACATTAGCAGCATTAGGGTCATTGTATAGTATGTCAAAATATTGTCTCCATCTTTTTTTTATCTCCTGATTGTGTTAATAAATGACCATGTCCATCTTTAATCACCCAAATCTGAGGAGTATATCTGGCAGTTATCTGTCTGATAGCTTCATAGACAAGATGGATTTTATTACGGAATCTAGCCATTTCGACCTCTTTGCATAAAACTTGTACATACAGCTCTCCATCCTACTTTATTCTTCTTTTGACCTCACTGTACAGATAGTTGTGGTGTTTTGCTGCCTCTGGATAGCATCTTTGTTTGTTCTTTAGCTTCCTTGTTTCTGCTGCCAAGTGGATCGGCTCTGCAGTAAGTCATTCTAATGGTGTTGCCCTTTTTGCATAACCAGGCATCTCCTTTGAAGCCTCCTGTATAGCTCTTTTGAGTCTCTCCCATTTGCTTTCTACATTTGTAAAGTGTTGTTTTATGATTTCGCTCATGTTTTTCAGCAATTCTCTTATACTCTCTCCATATAGCTGTGTTCATCAGTTGTTCACAATCAATCTTCTGGTTTGCTTGCCTGGTGTGCCTCTCCTAAGTTTCATGAAAGTTATCCCTAGCAAGTTGGTGGTCTGACCCTAAGTCATCACTAGGAAATGATCTGCTGTTTTGGATACTAGATAAGACTTTCCTGCTGACCAGAATGTAGTCAGTTTAGCTGTATGTGCATTTGTCAGGGGATTCCCATGTCTAGCATCTTAATCATTTGGCCTGCTTGAATTTTGTGTTGGATATGAACAAATCATTTGCACAACAGATGTCTAATAGTTCTATCATTCCCTTGTCAGAATCCATATGTTCTAATGGTACTATAATCCATTCTTTCTCCGGATCCCATTTGTGCATTGAATTCACCCATAACAGTTAGTGTGTCATTCTTACATGCCCTGCTGACCTCATTCTATAGATCCATGTAGAAACTGTTGATGACATCCTCTTCTGCTTGTGCTGTTGGCATATATACTTGTATGATAGTTACTGGATATGTCATTGTCTGAAATCTGGCTAATTTAATTTGGCCATTTATAGATTTGTATCTAACCATGCATTTTTTGGCCAAACTGGATAGCACTAAAGCTAGACCTGTTGTGTGTTTTCGCTCTCTATCTGAGTTTATAAACTTGCATCTGTTTGATATGAGTTCTTGTGTTCCTGTTCAGTGCAACTCTCCCAATCCAATGACATCTCACCTTAAGTGACGTAGTTCATACATGAGCAAGTCAGTTCCCCTATTGTGTTTAGTGTTCTCACATTCCAGGTTTCTAATTTAGTGACTCTTCAGCATGAGGAAGTGCCTTGTCAGTCCATTTCTATCAGTTTCTCTCCGCACTTTTGGCTTTAAGAGAAAAGCAACATCTATCCTGTGTTTAGGACTTGCAGGTACCAGAGTACTGTCAGATTCTGGGACTTTAACCCAGGCATTTCTGTTGAATTTGTCCATATTTGGGTTTCATGATCTGAGTTGATGAGGATGACTAACCAGGTCTCTTCCTCTTAATGTGGTAGACTTATCCTACCAGCTGTACCTCTTTCCACCCATGTACTAACTCTGGGCATTTCCTGTCTTACTAACAAGATACCCCTTATTAATGCCATATAAATACAGTAAATACATTGCAAGTATTAATTCCTAAAAATATCCCATTTTAACTTTGGAAGTTATATGTCTATCTTATATTGCTTGTGGTGTTTCCTCAGTAATGGGACACCTGATTCTAGAACATGGCATCAGGTGGCATCACACTTAGAAATAAGGTGCTTTTGTTTGTTTGTTTTGACAAATCCTTACCATCTGTTTATCCTACCTGAATTACTGAGCCAGAAAAATAAGAAATTGGATCACTTTTGATTAACTAAGAAAGGAACTTGCTATGGAATATCTTCAAGAGAAAGTCAGGAATAAGACAATCCAGTGGATATTTCCTCCATATAAAAATAGGTTGTTAAATTTCATAAATGAAAGTAGAGAAGAATCAAAAATGACCACTAAGTAGCTTTTATTGTTATCAAAAGTTCTAGGGATATGTTTTCATCTAAGGTCTTATTTGAAGAAAGATGTACCAAGTAGTTTTATGCATATACTGTGAAGAATAATATTAATATTTCATGTTGCATCAATTTACCAAGATTAACAATATTTATATCTTCTAGAATTCATACTTACACCTCTAAAGTAAGTGACTAATCGATCACCTTGTAAATTATTCATATATTTCCTTGTGACTGGTCTGACCACTTGTGGGCAGAGGCTTCTTCTTCATTCCCAGCTGTTTGCAACTGAAATAATCACACAGAAGCTATATTGTTTAAAACACTGTTTAGCCAATAGCTTAATCATATTACTAGCTACCTCTTATATCTTAAACTAACCCATTTCCATTATTTAATATTTTACCACCCGGCTTGTGATTTACTAGCAACTTTCCGGTGCCTCTGTCTGCAGAAACGGCTACATGGCTTCTCACTAACTCATCCTGCTTTCTCCCACAACCAGTTTAGTTTTGCAGGCTAGGTCTACTTTTCTCTATCACAGGCCAAAGCGGCTTCTTTATTCATTAACCAACAAAAGCAACACGTATAGAGGACTTTCCAAATCAACCACTCACTAAAATTCTGCTATTTTTATTCCTAAACTTGATATGCTATGGATATTTTCATGCAAATTATGTATAAATCAATTACATAGGAAAAAATGGCAAAGAGTATGATTGCTATAAAATTTTGCATAAGTAAATTAGAAAGGCTTGATAAAAGGGACATATCAAAATAAGAAGGTATAAAATAACTGTTAGAAACTGAACCATAACATATTGTTTAACTGATTTGAAAATTTTTTTTCAGATTCTTCATCCAAATTAGCAAATAAATAAATAAATAATAAAGTGTTTAATACTTTTGGATAAAACTTTGGAAAGTATTTTATTAAGAAATATATCAAGCACCTCTAAGAATAGTAAACTAGCACAGGAAACTGATGCCTGCATCAATCTGCCAGGACTTTATAACTAGAAATCATAAATATTTTCCATGCAGTTCTACTCTTCAAAGCTTCTTCAAGAGTCTGGGTTATTTTCAGTCGGCACCATGTAGTTTTATCAGCAAAACCTTCAAAATGTGGTTCAAAGCATAATGTTCTTTATAAATGATTGAAATGTCAGCATTCTCCAAAACAAAAACAACTAATATCATTGAATTTTGCCCAAAGGTTTTATTCTTCTCAGGGACTCTTCACAATTTGTTTGAATAAAGACTCCATCAGAGTTAAGACATCACACATATGTGATTCTGTTAAGTCTCCTTTAAAGCTTCTATGGACACACAAACACACAGGCATAAAAATGCATTTATTTTCTATTATTCAATGAAACTTAGTTCTAGTAGATTGTTTTATAGTCTTTGCTTTATTTTTTTGTCTTTGCTTTATTTTCTTTCTTTCTTTTTTATTTATTCTTATCTCATATGTTACAACCCAACCACAGTTACCTATTCCTGCCCTCCTTCCAGTCCCCCACTCAACCACCATCTACCTTCTCTTTCAGATCTGCTCCTTCTCTTTTTCCCTTAAGAAATGAGAAAATCTTCCAGATAGAACAACAGAACATTGCATAACAAGTTACAATAACACTAGGCACACACTCTAATATCAAATCTGCATGAATTAACCCAATAGGATGATATAAGTGTGCTCAGAGCAGAGATAGTCCCACTCTGACTGTTAGGACTCCCAAAAGAACACGAGGCTACACAACCATAACATATATTCATAGGACATGGGTTAGACCTATACAGGTTCCATGGTTGTCATTTGGTCTTTGAGTGCCTATGATCGCTGATTAGTTGATTCTGAGATATGCTCTTGTAGTGTTCTTAACCCCTTGGGCTTCTAAATTCCTTTATCTCAGTCTACTGAAAGATGCCCTGAGATCCTTCCAAAGTTTGACTATAGGTCTTGGCACCTGCTCCTATCAGTTTTTTCTTTTGTAAGTGATAATGTTATTCATTATAAAAATATTAATGTTTGACATTTTGGTCCTCCTGATTGCATATATTATGGATAAACTATAAATCATACCAATTTTATACATCCCCGTTGGTTTACTTTTGGTTCAAACAGTTGTTCATGTTTTTATTTTTATTTCTTAAATTATATATATCCTGTATAGATTAACCGTTAGCTCATGCTTGTTTCTATGCCATTTTGCTGAAGTCAAATTTCTTACAAGCATTATGAAACTGATTTTTTACATTTTGATTTTATATAGAAATATTTAGCTTTAAAAAGAAATGTCACAGACTGAAGAAGACAGTCTTGAATCAGAAAAATTGTGGCTAAAATCTTAATTCTGCATTGTACATATTTTGTGAATAATTTTTTTCATAATCTACTTATCCTTGAGTGATAAAGGAGATTATTCTCATCTTTATTCATGACTGAGTTCAAGTAGTAAATCCAAAGAGGCTAAGGGACACATTAGAGTCTGTGCAGAAAAAGTTAATTCTCTCTGATGTTCCCCAATGTGTTCAATCTTGTTTCAATAAATAAGTAACAATGTTACAATTGTAGCTCAGGAAAAAATCTGATGAAGTGTCCAGAAAGATGGCATGTACATCCAAGACATTGAGGATTATTTTCAAATGGTTTGCATTGAAATATTTGTCATTGGATGCTCTGAATTGTCTTTAAATATGTTAAAACATTTGTCATAGTGAGATTATTTTAGCTCTTGATATTTTATTTCGAAATGGAAAGGAGGACACTCAGAAAATAACTTAGAATGGATTTCTAACCTCACTTGATACCTGGAATGATAATACCACGTAGTTAAAGCCAAAACAGTTACTGTGTTTTTATACCTAAACCACAGAGTTTGTAGACACAAAGAGAAGATGAGGAGAAAATGAAGGACCAACATTCGTTGCTCATGGAATCCAGGGAGTGCAGCAGCAACCCTAAGAAGAGGAGAGACACTGCCTGTATGGATAATTTTGTCTACTCCATCCTACATATGAAAGTCAGTTCTGTTGTTGAAACCCATCCCATTATGTAGTAACAATTTATTAGAACATACTCCAGAAATTAACATGGATCCTAAGTCAGGAAAAAATTTTGATCTACAAATGGCAATGACCCTTGATTTAACTCTTGTCAAGATCTCCACTGCTTTTACTGTATTTGTCTCTGTAAGCCTACAGCATTCACTTTTAGTAAGAATCTAATGAACCAGCTTAGAAGACGCGAAAGAGCACAAAACATCAACATCTGATGTCCCTTCTTATGTGGTTTCATCTTCTCCTCTTCCAGGCCCATGTGATATCTGATCACCATTGAATGCCTTCATTAAGACTCTTGTTTATTGACCCAGAACATATGCATCTAGGTTCTTCCTAAGTCTTTGCTAATCACTGGGAACAACAACTAACATCTACACTAATCATTGTCATAAATGGACACATTTCTCTGTATTTCAATATACTCCTAACTTACTTTTAATTATTTCTTACTGCATTTAACAAGGGTTTTAATCTTTGTTCCTGCAAGTAAGAGTGCTGTAGATTTTTCAGTAGAGGATGATGGTGGTGGGTGTAGTCTGATGAGTAATATTTCTAGGAGGCTCAGTGTGTGTCAGAAGTTAGGATGCTTTTACGGCTTTGACAGTTCTTCTAAAACTGCAGCCTTCTCATATCCATGTCTGTGGGATCCTTCTCAGAAGACAATATTAAAAATTAAAAAAAGGTGAGTACCTATCTAGGGTCTCATAACTAAGTCAAATTGGAATAAATTATGTTTGTATAGTCTAAGTAGCATTTGAATCTATTGTAATAGTAAGAATAACTTGATACTGATGATAATCTTACATATTATTTTTATAGAAATGAGAAAATAGTCTGTTATCTGTTGAGCTGAGCATCAAAAGGCTTAGTAGCTCTGTTTTAAACTGAGTGCTCTAAATATTTCCTTTAACATTCATCTGACAGCAAACTGATTGTTCTCCCTATTAAATGATAAAATATCTACTTGAACTAAATATTCTTTAGAGAGAAATATTGCAAGTCTTTTGGAGTCATAACTAATTTTTTAGAAATAGAATAATGCATTTTTCTTGTTGCATTTTGTGTGTAGCATGTATGCTGAGGGGAAATAGCAATGGCTTCACAGTTAAACACACATACTGCTTTTGTAGTGGTAGATATATGTATTCACAGTACAAAGTTTGGGGAGCTCATAACTTCCTGTAATGCCAGCTTCATCCAATCTGCTGCCCTATTCTGGCTCTACAGACACCCACACTCACATGGCAGACTCGTGTATAAATGAATAAAAATTTAAAAACCATGTGCAATAAAAAATTCCTCGAATTCTCTATTTCTTGACTGTTCATTTACAAAATGTTAGAGTTTCCAGTAGATCCATGTAAAATTGTATTTAACCTTATTCATCTTGACTGTGAAGCCAGTTTCCTAACGATACTTAAATGTACACATTCAATACAATGTGAACATTGAAGATTGGTCTTTTCGAATCGATAAATACTGCTATAGATACATATGCTTATGGTAAAATTGGATAATCATACTATGTCGAATAGACTTCATTTTTCATTTAGTCTTCTTCAAAGCTTCAACTCACTGTATATTTTGTTTAGCTGTAATTTTAGTGATTTTTCTTTTTTCTTTTTTTTTGGTTTTTCGAGACAGAGTCTCGACATCAAGAGTCTTGATATCTAAGCAAGAACTAAAATATTCTAATAAATGACTTACTGTTATAGTTTATGGTTTGATGGCAATAGAAATATTTGGGAGTTGAGAAAAGAATATCAGAATATAGCTATTAGAAAGCCAGGAAGAGAAATGTAAGAGGGTGTCTGTGGTAGGTAGTGGAGGAATGAGGCCAATACAGAAGTAGGAGGCATAAAACAAGGTTGCTTGATAAAAACCTCAAGAAATATTATTATTTTACATATACCTACAATCACATAGAATACATATAAGTGTATATCTATACATACAGGCACATATATAGCACACAAACCCATACATACACACAAGGTTATAAACATGTATCTTAAATAAATTTAAAGCACTATTTCTGATAATGATCACTGTAAGAACCATAAAATCTCCCTATGATGAGAAACACAACAAAGAACAGAAGATTCATTTTCTTTGGTTTAACCTGATAGTTTCTTTCCTGTGATCTTCCTTCCATATACCAGAAAATACTGTCCATGCTGCCAAGTGAGGGAATAACTTTGTCTGGCTGTAACATTTGTGAGCCACAACAATGATCACCGTAGCAACATGTATGTGTGTGTGTTAAGTGAATATCACATGCTGGTAAACAATTAATTGCTGTCTAATATAATTTAAATTCTAGTCAACAGGAGGGAAAATAGCCAGTCAACAGGAGGAATACCTGATGATAGAAAGCTGGTCAACATCCCAGGGATACTGTAGGTAGAAAGCTGGTCAACATCCCAGGGATAATGTAGTCATGGATCTTAGAAGAGAAGCTAGACCTGCATAATTTTTTACTACATTCTAAATCTTTTTCTTGTGTCACAAATAAGTGTAGCTACCACCCTTCTTCAAAAAAGTTTCTTGTCATTGCTGGGCGGTGGTGGCACACGTCTTTAATCCCAGCACTCGGGAGGCAGAGGCAGGCGGAACTCTGTGAGTTCAAGACCAGCCTGGTCTACAGAGCTAGTTCCAGGACAGGCTCCAAAAACCACAGAGAAACTCTGTCTCGAAAAACCAAAAAAAAAAAAAAAAAAAAGTTTCTCATCATAGAAAATGGAAACCATCACAGGAAACCATGCTGTGCATTATGCAGACATCAACAACTCATGGAGATCCCAGGCCCGATAGATACATCTAGATCACAGCTCCTTCATGCATGGGTTAGGGAACATAGTGGAAGAGGGAGTGGAAAGATAATAAGAAACAGAATACCAGGAAGTCTGCTGTAGAACAATCTCTCATAAAATGACTGAACAATTAAGATCTAAACAATGGCAATATCAATATACAAGCTGAAGCAAGGAGGCCAGAGATCTCACAGGGTCACACCTCTGGTCAAAGCACTATAGGAAGTAATGACTGCTGAAAGACTAAGGAAAGATAAACTCGTCCCGGAATGAACCTCAGAGAGTTGGTTCATGGACAGCCCCTGAACCATATAAACACAACATAATGGGCTTAGGTTGTATTTACATATACGTGTGTGTGTGTGTGTTTGTGTGTGTGTGTGTGTGTGTGCGTGTGTGTGTAAAAATAATAAACAGAAGAAGGGGCTGTCAGTCTGGGAGAACCTTTAAGGAGACTTGGGAAGGCCAAAAGGTAAGAAAAACAAGTGATGTCATTTTGTATTTTAATGAAAACTATATAAGAAATGAAATAAAATTTTCAGGGGACTAGACCCCAGTTGGTAAAGTTGGTAAAATCTCATTTAATATTGCAAGTTATCTTTTATTTTGGCCCTCTGAAAGTATATCAATTTATTCATTTTTTTATTTTGTATCCAGACTCCCTTCTTTCTTATCATCCCCTCTCCTATCTCTATCTACCCACTCCCCGAGTACATTCTTCCTCTGTTTCTGCCACAGAAAGGTTGCCTAAGGGTATCAACAAAGCATACATATCAAGTTGCAGTAGTACTAAGCACTTACCCTTGTGTTAAGGCATGCAAGGCAATCCAGTATGAAGAACACATTCCCCCTGCACCCATTGTTAGGAGTCCTATAAGTAGACCAAGCTACAAAATTATCACATATATGGAAAGGGCCTAGGTTGTGCCCATGTAGGCTCCCTGGTTGTTGGTTCAGATTCTGAGTTCCTATGATCTGGGTTAATTGTTTCCTTGTGATGTCCTTTATCCCCTGGCTCCTACAATCCTTCCTCACTCTGTTCAGCATTATTCCCTGAGATCACTTTAATATTTGGCCAACGGTTTTGCATCTGTTTCCTCAGATTACTGGATGAAGGTTCTTAGATGACAATTGGGTAGTCATGAATCTGATCATAAGAGAAGGCTAGCTCAGGCTACATATTTACTATTGCTGGAGTCTTAGCTGTAGTAATCCTTGTAGATTCTTGATGTAGGAGGGTCATCTGTCTATGTGTTACTTTCATTGGTTAATAAAGAAACTTTCTTGGCTTTTGATAGGACAGGAGCTTAGATAGGCGGAGTAGATAGAACAGAATGCTGGGAGGAAGAAAGCAGAGTCAGGCAGATGCCATGGAGCCAGCCACCGGGTCAGACATGCTGAATCTTTCCCGGTAAGCCATCACCTTGTGGTGCTACACAGATTATTAGAAATGGGTTAATCAAGATATGAGAATTAGCCAATAAGTGGCTGAAACTAATGGGCCAGGCAGTGTTTAAATGAATATAGTTTCCATGTAATTATTCTGGGGCTAAGCTACCCATGCCAGAGCCAGGTGGAATGAAAAACAGGCCTGCTGGCCTCATCACTACAGATTCTTGGGAGTTTCCTTTATTCCAGGTTTCTACCAGACCCCAAAATGTTCCCCTTTCCAGTCATCTTTTCAGCATTCTACTGCTCCATTCAACTCTTAACCCTTTGCCTCAAGCTCCCTTACACCCTCAGCACCAGTCTACCCAGGATATCTCTTCTCTTTCCCCTTCACAGTGAGATCCATGTATTTCCCCCTTGGGCCTTCCTTGTTACTTAGTCTCTTTTGGTCTGTGGATTATAGCATGATGATTCTTTACAGTTAATATGCACTTATGAGTTAGTGTATGTCATGTTTGTCTTTCTGGTACTAAGTTTCCCTACTCAGGATGATTCTATTCTTTTGCCTTCAAATTTTCTGATTCCTTTATGTCTAATAGCTGAGTAATACTCTGTTATATAAATTCACTAACTTTTCTTTATCCTTTTTATAGTTGAGGGGTTTCTAGGTTGTTTGCAGGTTCTGGCTATTCTGAATAAAGCCGCTATGAATATAGTTAAGCAAGTATCCTGTGGGTATAAGTGGGTATCCTTTGGGTATATCCTCAAGAGTTGTATAGTTGGGTCACAAGGTAGATTGAGTTTCAGTTTTCTGAGAAATTGTCATATTGATTTCCAAAGTGGCTATACAAGTATGCACTCCCACCAATAATGCAGGAGCATTCCCTTACTTCACAGCCTTTCCATCATGAGCTGTCACTTGTGATTTTATTTTAACTATTCTGATAGGTATATTATGGAATCTCAGAGTAATTCTCATTTGTGTTTCCCTGATAGATAAAGATTTTGAAAGTTTCTTTAGGTTTTTCTCTGTCAACTTCAATAAATATTGCTGGTGTAACTGGTTATCTGGATGTAGAAGAATGCAAATAGATCCATATCTGTCACTATTCATGATACTCAAGTTCAAATGCATTAAAGACCTCAACATAAACCCAGAAATACTGAACATAGTAGAAAAGAAATTGGGGCATAGACATGAACACATTGACAGAGGACAAAACTTCCTTAACAGAAAAACTTAAAGTAGAGGCATTAAGATGCATAATTAACACATGGGAATTCATGAAACTAAAAGGTTCTAAAAGTCAAAGGAGACCATTATTGAAGCCAATGACAGTTCACAGTTTAGGAAAAGCTTTCATCAACCCTACATCTACCAGAGAATTGATCTCCAAAATATATAACAAACTCAAGAAGCTAGAGAACAAAAATTCACATAATTCAGTAAAATGGAAGTTAGATTTAAGTCATGCAGCTGTAGAGACACATGCCTCTAAGAGCTAGCACTACTACCCCGGCAACCACAGTCCTCTATATCTGAGGATCTGAACTGCCATAAGGTAATTCCCACAAGATAGAACACAAATTTGAAAATCTAAAGCTAGGATTTCAAAATTACACATGAAGTAGGGTATTGTGAACTTTATTTGACAAAACAAAATCTAAAAATGCTATATATTTGAACTACTCAGTCAGTTTTAGCATTAACGTATGAATGTCTACAATTGGACATGGAATTTCAAGGAATTGAGCTTTAACTGATCTGCAAGCCTTGTCTCCGAGGATTCTTACTTTTAGTTCTGAAAGTCATTATACATACTGCTAAGAAAGAAAAGCAGTCACTAGTTCTATCTACCAGAAATGCCTGTATACAATGACCATGACAAGATACAACACGACAGTGTGATAAAATAACCCGGAAGGCTTAATAGTGTCAGTTGTATCCTAGGGGTTATCAACAGAAGTCTAACCAGCCTTAGAGTCTGCTCCATGGGAGAAAATTCATGCCTACTAATTTAAACCTAGCTCACTACTCATGGCTGGTAAGGACACTCTACTGATGTAATGTTCTTAAACTAGCAAAATTTCAAACAGTATTCTGATTAATTATCTTTTTTAATCTAGAGAAGTATAGCTCTCACTTTTCACAAAAGAGGCTTCTTTTGCATCCAATAAAGGTCATTATAAAAAGCTGCAACTGGTGTTTTTTATTTTAGCCATTCTGACAGATGTAAGATGGTATCTTAAAGTTGTCTTGATTTGCATTTCCCTGATTGCTAAGGAAGTTGAGCATGACCTTAAGTGTCTTTTGGCCATTTGAAGTTCTTCTGTTGAGAATTCTCTGTTCAGCTCAATGCCCCATTTTATAATTGGGTTGATTAGCCTTTTACAATCTAGTTTCTTGAGTTCTGTATATATTTTGGAGATCAGACCGTTGTCAGTTGTGGGGTTGGTGAAGATCTTCTCCCAGTCAGTGGGTTGCCTTTGTGTCTTAGCGACAGTGTCCTTTGCTTTACAGAAGCTTCTCAGTCTCAGGAGGTCCCATTTATTCAATGAGGTCCTTAATGTCTGTGCTGCTGGGGTTATACATAGGAAGTGGTCTCCTGTGCCCATGTGTTGTAGAGTACTTCCCACTTTCTCTTCTATCAGGTTCAGTGTGTTCGGACTGATATTGAGGTCTTTAATCCATTTGGACTTGAGTTTTGTGCATGGTGATAGATATGGATCTATTTTCATTCTTCTACAGGTTGACACCCAGTTTTGCCAGCACAATATGTTGAAGACGCTCTCTTTTTGCCATTGTATACTTTTAGCTCCTTTATTGAAAATCAGGTGTTCATAGGTTTGTGGGTTAATGTCAGGGTCTTCTATTCGATTCCATTAGTCAACTTCTCTGTTTTTATGCCAATACCAAGCTGTTTTCAATACTGTGATAGCCTTTGTTGGAGAGGTTGTGGAGAAAGGGGTACACTCATCCATTGCTGGTGGGAATGAAAACTTGTGCAACCAATTCGGAAAGCAGTGTGGCGGTTTCTCAGGAAATTCGGGATCAACTTACCCCTGGACCCAGCAATACCACTCTTGGGAATATACCCAAGAGAGGCCTTATCATACAACAAAAGTGTATGCTCTATGTTGTTCATAGCAGCATTGTTTGTGATAGCCAGAACCTGGAAACAACCTAGATGCCCTTCAATGGAAGAATGGATGAAGAAAGTATGGAATATATACATATTAGAGTACTACTCAGCAGTAAAAAACAAGGGCTTCTTGAATTTTGCATGCAAATGGATGGAAATAGAAAACACTATCCTGAGTGAGGTAAGCCAGACCCAAAAAGATGAACATGGGATGTACTCACTCATATTTGGTTTCTAGCCATAAACCAAGGACATTGAGCCTATAATTAGTGATCCTAGAAAAGCTAAATAAGGAGAACCCAAAGAAAAACATATAGGCATCCTCCTGAATATTAACCTTCATTAGGCGATGAAAGGAGACAGAGACAGAGACCCACATTGGACCACCGGACAGAAATCTCAAGGTCCAAATCAGGAGCAGAAGTAGAGAGAGCACGAGCAAGGAACTCAGGACCGCAAGGGGTGCACCCACACACTGAGACAAAGGGGATGTTCTACTGGGAACTCACCAAGACGAGCTGGCCTGGGTCTGGAAAAGCCTGGGATAAAACCGGACTCTCTGAATATAGTGGACAATGAGGACTACTGAGAACTCAAGAACAATGGCAATGGGTTTCTGATCCTACTGCACGCACTGGCTTTGTGGGAGCCTAGGCTGTTTGGATGCTCAACTTGCTAGACCTGGATGGAGGTGGGGGTTCCTTGGACTTCCCACAGGACAGGGAACCCTGAATGCTTTTCGGGCTGGGGGGGGGGGCTTAATTGGGGGAGGGGGAGGGAAATGGGAGGCTGTGACGGGGAAGAGACAGAAATCTTTAATAAATAAATAAATTAAAAAAATAAAAAAAAATCAGGGAACCCTGATTGCTCTTCGAGCAGATGAGGGGGGGGGGGACTTGATCGGGGGAGGGGGAGGGAAATGGGAAGCGGTTGTGGGGACGAGGCAGAAATCCTTAATATATAAATAAATTAAAAAAAATAAAAAAAATAAAAGAGAAAAAAAATAAAAAAAATCTCAAAGACTTCATGAAAAAAAAGCTGCAACTGCTCAAAATGTAGATAACAACTGACTGCAGTGTGCCCAATGCTCATAAATTCATTTACCGCAACACCTCTATACCTAAGACGTTTGAAACATTGATGAAGAAGTGGACAGAAAGATTTTAAGAGCTAAGAGAGATGTAGAAGAGTGCATTTGCTGTGTGATAGTATCTTTACAGGAAAGCTGGACCTAGTAGATTTCAACAGTCTTAAATACGACTTAAAATTAGAAACAAAAACAACTTGCAAACATGGATAAAAGAATTTGCATGAGACTTCACTCCCCCAGAAAAACAGCTAAAAGCTAATAATTGGTAGAGAATCAGTCTTGTCTTGATACAAACCCTCACAGGCTTCCTAATTCCAAGAGGCCAGCCTAATACACATGAGCACCGCTAGAAGCTCGCTCCTTTTCATCTTTCTGTTTTTAATTTTTTAATTTATTTATTTTTAAATTTCATTTTACATTCCAAGCACAGATCTCCCTCCCAGTGCTCCTCCTGCTCCCTTTGACCTCCCTTCCCCCCAGTATACCCTGTTCCACTCCTTTGAAAGGGTAAGGGCTCCCATGGGGAGTGAACAAAGTCTGGTTTATTAAGTAGGGGTAGGACATAACCTGGCACTAGGTAAATTCCCAAGAAACAACAGGGATGACTCCAACTGAGACTCCTCACAATAGTGGAGAGAGTGCCTGAACTGGCCTTGCCCTGTAGTCAGATTAGTTACTACCCCAAATATTATCTTAGAACATTCCTCCAGTAACTGACAGAACCAGATGCTGTGCTCCAGAAATCCAATCGAAGAGAGGGAGCAGGGAACACGTGATCAAGGGAGGTGATAATCATAACGGAGAAATCTACAAAAACAGCTGAACCAAATTCGTGAAAACTCATGCACTCCAAACCCATAGCTATGGAGTTTCCATGGGACCAAACAAGGTAAGCCACATGTGGGAAAGAGTGGTGAAGTTTGAACTGCCTGAGGAACCCTGACAGTAGGACCTGGTCTATTCCTGGTGCATGAGCAAGCTTGTTGGAGCCTTTCTCGTACGGTGGGATGTCATGTTCATCGTTCTTAATAATAACTTCTGCTTCAGCTGCTCTATAGTCAGACATTAAGCTGTCTGTAGTTTCAGTCTTTGCATACCGACTGAATTAGTTTCTTATCTAGTCTATGGTTAATTGTGCATCCATCAAGAATATATTTTCTGTGGTTTAAGAAAATAGTTTTCCTTATATTACCTGGTCATTTTTTTTACATTATTTTAAAGTAAATTTTTAGGGAGAATTATGCTTGACTATTTGAAAGAAAGAAGCGAAATTTTGTAACTATTGGTAAAAAGTATTTCCGTCTTTCCTTTTATTTCTTTTGTCAGCACAAAACAAAGGAATTATGACAATGAGAGATAATTTATTTTGAGACCAATTTGAATGACACAGATTTGGGTTGGCTGAAATGACGTATTCCCCAAGGAACTTTTATATTTACAAAACAAAAGAAAACCATAAATAAATGAATTTACCAGATAGTTTATTAAGGTTTAACAAATGAGGGCATTTTTACTCTCAGTTTGAGATTCTGTCTGATGATATCTGGAGTCTTTTGATTGATGAAGGTAGTGCTCTACTAAGAGAAGACATTTAAAGCTGCTATCTAACAGCCACAAGGATGTGAGTTCTAACCAGAGACTGGAGACGCTGTCACATGAGCTAAAGATAGTCTAAGGTATTTCAGGTCATCAAACTAGACCACTGAACTCAATATTCACAGTTTAATTCAGTCAGCCTGTTTACAGAATCTTCAACAGAGATGGGACTTTGATCAAAGAGCTTGATTTCCCACTTTGGTTTTAAGAAGCTTGATGTTGGTTGCATAGAATTTTAGAAGTTATTAATCTCTCACTTCAGTGTACGCACATTAACTTTTTTCATATCAATTCTGTGGCCAAATTTTTTGTACTGTATTTCAAATTTTAAAATATTTACACTGGTTTCTACTGATTGTAAATTGACTGCAACGGTATTTGTCAAATCCAAAGTTATTCTAGTCGGTAGTAAAAACCTACAGTCCTCCAGAATTTGTGAAGTCAGTTAAACTCTACTAAAAGGAGCCATTTCCCTGATTACCAGTAGAAGGAAAAAATTGCTACCTGTGATATCTATTAGCAAACCAAAGTACATGCTTGCCTCTGGACTTCCTCACTATCACAAGTATCTCTTATTCATTTCAGACTCCATGCTAGTATCTAACCTGTTCTCATCTCTCCTCTACTCTAAACTTCACCAGTTCATCTTCTTTCCTTCACAATCTACTCATTTTCCTTTTAAAATATATAAAATACATTTTCCTTATAAAAATGGATATTTTTAATATGCATGCTCTCTTTGTCTTCCTCCCCATCCTTCGCTCTATTTAGCTCCTGTTTCTCTTATGACAAGGTCTGGTCTGGGATCATGTTCAGTCTACTATTTTCTCTTTCTCTCCTGAATTCTTCCAGATGCCACTATCTGTCTTCTATCTCAAATAGGAACATTACCCTTACACAAACCATTGAGTGGTCATGTTGGCATTCCTGAACAGCCAATAGAAAACCATTTGCAGCTGGTACAGCCCAGTAGAAAGTCAATATGGTAGAGAGCACATGAAACAGGTAGAAAACTTCCAAGGAAAGCATCAAAGTTTATAAAAAGTATGTATTTGAAACTAAGAGAACACAGATAATTAATAGTATCTACTCTCTAGGACTGGTGAGTGAATTAAATGAACTCATTAACACATGCCATTTACAGTAAATCATAGAAAAAAGATAAACAAAATAACTGTTGACTTGATATATTATTACATAATAAACTTAAGTCCAGGTCTTTCATTATTTCTTTATGTGAAATTATAAATTTGTATAATGAGTTAGAGGAAGAAAAATGGCACTGTCAAAATTTTGACAGGGATGCAGAAACCAGAAGTCACTTCATTAATAGTTTCTTTTGTTCTTGTATATGCTCCCATTTTATCCTTCTTTAACAAACCAGGACCTTTAAAAACTTTTTCCAGTATATCTGTGGGTTATAAACATCCTTTCTGTACAAATGTTGAGAATTCTTGACTGACTTCTAAAAATAATTTTAGTTACAATTATTTTCATTGATTGCTAGGAAGCAATTCTTTAGAAAGCCATGGAAAACAATGAACAATGAACTGATCTCAGGGTGGGTTAGTGGATGTTCAAGTGACTAAAGGGACAGAAGTTAGGATAATCCTTTTATCATAAGGACTTTGACATAGTTTTGCACACTGAGTGAATAATAAAATTGAAGACTTGGGTGAAGAGTTGGGAACCCTTTGAAATTATTTTGGTAAGAAATGCATGATGAACAACTATGGGGATACCCACACAGACAGACAGAAGAGAAATTCTTAATAGAGTTTTGAGGGAAAATAATGTATAGCAAACAATTGTTGGTTCAGAAAACAAAAAAGAAAAATGTTTCATTGGTACTAGGATTTTTACATATTTTAATTTTATGCTTATACTGAAAATTCTATTTTCTACAGAGAACTCCTCAATTTTATTTATGAATATTTCTAAATATAAATGAGTAGATGCCTTGTTTTTATGACTACTGTCAGATAATATACATTGGTAGTATTTACATATTCAAAATACAAAGTGTGCTCTGTAATATACAAATATATCATTAAGCCTGGTTGTTTATATGCTAACCAAATAATGGTATTGCTTGGTAAGTTGTGACTTTAGCTAACTAGAATAAACTAATCAGAATGTCTATTTTATTAAGGGTTTTCAAATAATTCTGCAGGTGAATTCTGAATACTTCATTTAGATCACACTGCATTGCAATATTGACATAAATTTCAAATTTAAAGTTATCCCAACACATTTCCACAATGACTGATTCAAGAAAGGTAATCTTCATTGGTAATAAATAATAAACAAGGTCCTCAGGACATGCAATACATTGAGAAGGGATGTCTGACTCAGCATTGGTAATGCAACTGCTTTCATAGGTCTGTGGTTTCTGAGTGTAGTACTCTAAAGCAAATTAATAATACAATTGTTTAAATAATAATGATGAATGACACCACTAATTTCTCATTTAAAAATTATTGGCCCTGTTCTTTGGGACTTAAACCAAAATAGAATAATTCCTGCATAGCTATGAGTTTTACTCATGCTGCTTCTGAATCACTCTAGAAATTGAAAAGGAACACTGGAAATCCCCGCTACTGCAGCTACTCATCAAAAAGAACTTAACAAATATAAACAGACAAAAAGCAAAGCAAATCAAAAGGCCTGAATAACATAGCATATTTTGGTTTTTATTATTTATTTAAAAATTTTATACAATATATTTTCACAATATTCTTTACCTTTCCCAAACTCCTCTCAGATATTCCCTGTTGACCCACTGAACTTCATGCTTTTTCTCTATCTTTCTTTTTCAGGGAAAAAACGAACAAAATCTAATAAGCAAACAAACACCAGGAAGTCTCTTTTGTGTTCATCAACTACTAACAAACATGAATTCTGAACAAGCCTTCCCAGTTCTGCAAGGATCTACGCCAGTATCATGGCTCTTACCTTCCAGCATTCATTCCTGGCTACACACATGGTCCTAGGTTGAGTGAATACTTTCCACCTCATGTCACTTTCTTGTATAGTAAAATGTACATAACACACTCGGTAAAGGTAATTACCCCATCCCAACAAGACTAGCTTAATGCTTCCCCCCTTCTCTGTTTTATCATTCCTGTCTTCAGTGACACGTTGTTGAAGTTTTAAAGACTTCTAGAAGATTACTAGCAGACCATCTGGCTTTCTGTTTACTTGTTCCTGTAATTACAGATTGACATAATTCATATCACAGTTGCCTCAAAGTGACGTGGTCAGATGCCTTAGAGTGCTGGCCCCTCTTGTCTCACTTCCTTGAGATTGATTTAGCACTTTATGAACTGTATATGCCTGTCAATGTCATTTAGATTTGATAGAGCATCCCATAGAACATAAATCTATGCCCTGCTCTTGAACTAAATAAAGCCAGTAAAGTTCATCAGGCCAAATAGGAATATGTTTATAGCAGACTTTTGAGTGTGGTCTCTCATAAATTAATCTTTTCTTAGTTCTCTTGTAAATATAGGCCTATTTTGGAATGGTTAATTAGCCATCAAACATTGGCTCTTTCAGGCACAATTTCCAAAATAATACCTTTGCTTCTAAATCTGCAGTACAGGAGGAATTAATCAAGTGATTAGCAAGATTCTGTCTCAGCTCATATAACCGAGTACATCAGAGACAGATTTTCCTGAAATGCCTCAGGCTCTGTAGTCTGTGTCTCAAGGTCTGCATGTCTTATCACCCATCACAGTCAACACACAAGTGCCAATGCAAAAGTAAACCTTGTCATACACTACAAAGCAAGTGAACCACTTTTATATTTCCTTCATAGATATTTATCTTTAGACAGATCAACCTTAGCTATACACATCTCATTTCCCTAAGCAGAGACCATGAAACAAATCCTCCAAACTCATATTTGTTTCTGCCATTCTCTGTTTGGGCATCAATTATCCTGTTTGAATGTTGGTTGGGATATATGAGCAAATATCTGTTCATCACAAATAAGGGACCATGCAAAGATCAAAGAAATGATTATACCAAGACTTGTAAGTAAAGGAGTTTCAGGGAAATTAGTGACAAAGGCAGCTGCATCACTAAAATGTCCATCATACTATGGGTAATGGTTTATGAAGCTTTATCTCAAGAGCTTCCTAAATGTTTCGGGCAACATAGGAGGAAGGAAAATCATTTCCCAATACTTATTGCTTCTGAAAAGTTGAACTCTCTGAGTGTCCTAAGTCCTGTAAATGATAGGAGCATCTTTATTCTTTGTCTGAAAGTATATGAATTCAGAAGAAATGGAAGTAGGGCACTGGGTTATCTCTTGCAGGCTTGGCCTATTTTATCAACTCTTCTAAGATTTTTCAGCTTGATGCTATCATTCTTTTGCTATGTTAAACTGATTCAGAAGCGTGTCATAGGCTGCTATCAGAAGCTCATCACTTAACACTACCTTCAGAGTAGAAAGATCATTGTTTTACCATTATGGATACCAGGATACTGGTAAGACAGTTATTGGGATTTGGTTATTTTACTTTATTTGTTGACCATCATGGACACACTCAAAATTAAATTTGTCTTTCCTTTTCTTGGTATTATTATCTTTTCACATGGTGGTATATTCTGGATATATGGCAAATGGATGGATTGATGCATGGATGGGTGGGTGGTCGTCTATAGAAGAGAATGTTTGGGTAAGCTGTTTCACTTAATCAGATGTGAAGATGTTACTCTCAGACCAAAATCAAGGATTACCCACAAAAAAGCCCTGAATAATATAAAAATTCACTTCAAAATGAATATTTTTATTAATTCTGTGAACTTCCAATGGTTGTATATGTCCTATAAATTTTTATCTCTTTGGCCTTGAAGATAGGTCTTTGACAGTAATGACTACCCTCCACACTATAATTTGTTTAGGTTTAGACACTGTCTTTATATGTCAAATGATTCATGTTTATCAGGTTTTTAACTTATAACAAATGAGACTACACACATAGTGTTCTTAAAGACACTTAATAAAGTAAGGTACTAAGAAATGGCTAAATAGTTTCTAAATATTTGGTGTAAGTCTTTCCAAGGGATAAATCAAATGCAGAGAGTCAGTTTTTGGACAGTATTTGCACTTCTAGATTGCTATGCTGTCTGTCATTTTAAGTACGGAAATTTTTCAATACTTCATTTTGTGGACATTACTCTAGTTCCCACTGGAAAAACATGGGTCAATCATATACTCTTCATATCTTTGTCAAAGTTAAAAATGAAAGATATATCATATATACATGTTTTAATTATGGTGTGAATTGAACAGTAATAAAACATTAGAATTCCAAAAAAATTTAAAATAGTGCATTTTAGAGAACACTTACACTCATAGAATATATTATTTTCATTTCAAACAACTCAAAGATTAAAATATATTCTATTATCTTTACTTTAGAGCTATACAAAGAAAGCACAATGCTTCTACAGAAATTAAACTAAACCATGTTAAAATTAAGATGACGTGAGTTCATGTCAGTTAAAAAGATAATTTTAATATGTCTAGGAAGCAGGCATCTCGAGATATAAACTATCACAACATTATCTAATCACATAATAATTCAGTTGAGATGCCAATTACTGTTACAACTAATGTCTCCAGGGGAGTGTACTACTAGTTGTACCTCAGCTTGCTATTTCTGAGGAAAAACAATGGTTTTGTAATCTGCATCTGGAAGTATTGAATTGTTATATATTTTTTCCAAGAAAAAGTTTTTATCATCTAGAAATCCGGTATCTGTGTGATGGTAACTTAGAAACAAATTGTCCTAATGAAATCACATTTCAAAAGTAGATGAAGTCGAAAAGTTATTGCAAAGACCATACAGCCATATCTTGAAAAACTGAGGCAAATTCACAGGCTTCTTCTTTCCTAATGCTACTGGAAAACACACTGGCCCTTATACTACATCAGAATTTGAAAGGTAATTATCACCCTTGAGCAAAGATAAGACAGTATAAAAATCAGCTTGGCCACTTTTCAGCAATAGAGAAAATGTTTTTCTTTTTTTTTTTTCTCATCACTTAGTTCAATGTAGTCTCTCATTCTCAACTTTTTTGAAACCATCAGCTAGAGGAAGAACGTGAGAGGATCCCAGCTGGGATCCTGGCTATTTCAGTAACAGAACGGACATTAGATTTTGATATAAGCATTTGAGCTCTAAACCTTTTCAGTTTGAAAATTTTAGAAAAGAAAACATTATCAAACCTGAATGTCATATTTATTCTTTGCCCTATAACTTGTCTTTGATGCTATTGTTTTTATTAATAAATTTCTCTCTCATAAATTATTCAATTAGGTAAGTAAATACTTATTTTTGATTCATTTGTTTCTTTTTTATTCCTTTTCACAATTTTTTTCCTGTAAGAATTACCATTCCAAATCTAGGAAAACTCACACTTGATGGCAAAGATTAAAAGTACACAATGGTTTGTAAATAGAATACTCTTGTATAAAGTTCTTAATAATAATTAATAAAGATACCGCACTAAAAAAATCCCATTTCTGCTACCAGAAATATGACAAAAAAGAAGATTCTTGTGTATGGGTCTCTTTCATCTTTGGAGATGGCTGGTGTAGAAGTTAAGCTTTATACCATGTTCTTAGAGTCAATAAGAGGAATATCAAACCCAAAATTTCCAGGGCCTTCCAAAGTTGGCAAGAAAGTCCATAAGGTTTTATAAAACCTTATTCTTATAAAAAGCTATAATAAATATTCCAGATTTTGTTGTTCAAGGAATCTCAAGTGAAGCTATTGAACTTTTTCATCACATGAAGGAAGTTTTATTGCATTCAATAAAATTTTACCTGTACTTACTATACTAAATACTGTTGATAGTAAAAGCAGGCCAAAGAATGCTTCTCTGAGCTTACAAGTCTCTTCCTGAGATTTCCTTAATTATTTTGATAGTTTTACTGATAGTAAAAATATAATCAACACCACATGGGGCATGCATCCCTCCCTTTTTCTTTGCTTGCGTGTGTTTTCATTCCATTAGTATGGGACAGGTTTTGTATCCTGCTCTAGTGTCGTTTTATTTCTGTAAGTACGATGTGCAAACAGAAAGCAGCTTAGGAGAGAAAGGGTTTATTTTAGTGTAAAATTCTAGGTTATAGTGAACAAAGTAGGGAAGTCACGGCAGAGCCACTTGATGCAGCTTAACCACATCACACCCACAGCCAAGAGCAGAGAGATATGACACCTGCTTTCCCTGTACTCAGCTGTTTTTCTCTCCTTTTATACAGAACAGATCTCAAACTGTCTTTTGTTTTTTGAAACAATGTTTACACTTGCATTTTGTTTTCTCTACTTAACTTGTGTGGGCATGGTTTTCTGTATATGCATAAAACTGCATATCTGTGTGTGGAACTGGGTGTGTTTAAAGCAAGAGTTTGACATTTAGCATCATTCTCAATCACTCTTCCTCCTCCTATTATTTTAGGCAGGATCTCTCACTGTCACTGGAGTTTGTTAGTTGTAGGCACGTGCTGTCTCACGTGGTGGCCATTGCTCAGTGAGTGTTGGGATTTGAGTCAGACCCCACACTGGCTTGAAAATCACTTGACCACCTGAACCATTTCCGCTGCCCTCGAGTTAGTATTCTAATTTGAAGTATATATTTTAACTACTTACTATTTTATTGAAATTGCCTTGCCTTCAGGTTTTAGATTCATGTCTATGAACTGCTTAACCAAAATATATTTCTCAAAATTGTAATTATGTAAAGAAATGAATTCTTTAGAGTTTTTATAATATTTCTGTAAAAAAAGAGTTTTATCAATTTTGTTGTGGCCATACATTTGAAAATGCAATGTATTGCTTTTACAAAATGGAACAATTTGTTGTCTTAAGAACTTTTACTAATGTAAATAGTGATATTTTGTTGTCAGTAACTTTTTTCTTTTATTTATTTTCAATGAATTTTATTAGGAAAGGAAATAGTCAGACCTTAGAGAAATAATTTTTTTTATTAAGATGGGGGATCCTAGTACAATTCTCCCAAATGTATGCTAAAATAACTAAAACAGAAAAAATGTGATAACTCACGCAATGAAGCAATGTCATTCAGTCACTGTATTGTCAAACTGGGGAATTGTGTCTTCTTAGGCAGGCTGATGGAGCTTAAAACAAAACTTGCAAGTTTTTATCTATAAAACAGCTATTTGGGGGGGGAGTGGATTAAGCATTACCCCTTTAAAATACTACTTTTAACTTGTTTTTCATTGGTGATTTTAAGTTTCATTGTGTTCAGGTTAAGAGTTATGTTACCCTTTTCACTTTGATTCTTGTTTAAAGGCTTCAGGTTTGTTGATATTAAATACAGGCAATACTGATAGAGGCATTACTCTGCAACTCTGCTCATGAAGTTAGCTTCATCTGTATTGTGTGTTGTGGGTGGAATTGCTAAATTATAGCAACATACATATGATGTCAATTGTTTTCCAAAGTAATGGTACCAATTCATACTCTATTTGATATTCAAACAATGTTTATTTTTTTCAAATCTACATCAACCATGTGCTACTGAAGCAAATCCATTGGTAGTTGTAGCTATTCTTATGGGTCTATTGAATTATCTTTTGGTTATTATTAAAATAATGCTCAGATGGTTTTCAAGTTTTACTAAATAATTAAATACATATTCATTATCTGTTAATGCATACTATATTGCTTAAATTTGAATTGCGTAAAATAGCATAACATTTATTATTCATAGTTCCTTAGGTCAGGAATCTGAGCACAGTTTATGAAGTCTCTGTGGGATCTTGTTAATAGATTCACTGAGGTGTGGCTTTCTCCACGCTGAACTGTAGGCAGATCCAATTCCAAATACATTCACATTTTTATTGTTAGGACTCTTTACCCTTCCAGTTACTATCAAGCCTTTGGGGGGGGGTAGTCTTTTGTAAACTTAGCCTCTTGACTTCCTTCAGAAGGAGTTTTAGAAGTGAAATATGCAGTATTATTCACAATAGTCAGAACCTAAAAGCGACATAAATGCCCCTTTATCACACAGATAAAGAAACACAAGGAAGTGCTACTCAGTTGTAAAAAACAATGATATCATGAAATTTGAAGGCAAATGTATAGAACTAGAAAAAAAATATCATCCCAACTGAGGTGACCCAGACCAGAAAGACAAAAGTGGTTTGTAAAATAAAGGATAACTATGCTAAAGTTTACAGTCCCAGAGAGTTTAAGGCACAAGGAAAGGCCAGAGAGGGACGGGGATGCATGGATTGCACTGAGAAGGAGAAATAGAAGAGATTTTTTGGGTAGATGGGGGGCTGGCAGAGATAGGAATATGAGGGTTTGGGTTAGGGGGTGGAAGGGGATAGTAATGAAAGAGACTAGTGAAAGTCATGATCTCCTGATGAGGTCACATTTTGGAGTCAGGTAGAAACCTGGTTCAAGGTAAACTCCCATGGATCTGTAAGAATGATCCCAGCGAAGACAGTGAGTGCTTAGCTGTAAATGAGACAACTACATCAACCACTTTTTTAAAAGGGTCAGAGATCATTGTGGAAGAGAGGGTAGGAAGATTGTGAGACCCAGAAGATGGAGGGAAGTGATGTAAAATGCCCACCTCTGGATATGATGTTATAGCAGCTGTAGTTATCTGTGCAGGTCCCGCATAAGAACAAATCAGTTAATCATTCTAGTGTGGAGTCAGAAAGGGGCTGTGAGGGTATTCCCCTAACTGACAAGCTAATGGCAGTTGTTATCTTCTGAAGACAGTCATGTTTTTCCTTTGGAAATGAAAACTAGTTGTTTGTGAATGTCCCACTGTACACCCTCATAAAACTTGCATATGGGTAACAACAACAACAACAAAAACAATAGGATATGAAGTTGGAAAAGGCAAATAAACCTTTCCATCTCCAAATTGCTGTTAGTTGTGGTGTTTCATCACAGTAAGAATAGCCTTAACTAAGAAATAGCACTCTGGTGAGATACATTTTCTTCTTTGAAATACATAGCTGTTTTCTGTGGTAGAAAGTTATTTTAACATTAGTTTTCTGTTGACTAAATTGCTTGGTTCTTTTTAATGCTTTATAATTATGAAATGACACATCTATGCATAATTCATACTCACACACATGCACAAACACTCACACATGTACACACAAAAACTTGACACACAATTCCACATATATACATACACACACACACATGTGCACACATGGACACACACAGAAATCTCAATGAATACATTGAAAAGAACCAAATGCAGCAGCGGAGTCTGTCCATAGATGAAGCCAGTGAAACTATGAGACACCTCTATATGTTAGACAATTAATTTTTTTCTTATCCTGATTGTTACGAGATTGTTTTGGAGACCAACTGGTTCTCTTTATAATATTACTAAATAAGCATATTATTAAAGCCATAACATATGGTATTCTAAACTCTTGAACAATTTAACTAAAATCATCCATCTGTTTTATGTCTTTGTCTTTTTATCCAGGATGTACTTTTTATTGTTTTAATTATCCATATATAGTTTGTTCCTGTATTTCCCCGGCTTTGTGTTAAATGTTCATATATCCCTCATAATTATAAAGAGGTTTTGATTGGCATCCAGCTTATGACTATCAGTAGTGAGGATATCTCAGGTCCCATGTATGTACCTGGAGCACATCTCTTAAGCATGCTCTTCTAATGTGGTCAGTCTACAAAGTGGAGGCATCAATATTTCCAAACGTTTGAAATTATAAAGAACAATCTTGTGTCAGAAGATAAAATTCTAGCCCCTCTGATCCAGAAAGATGGCTCAGTATTAAAGTGGTGGGACAAATGTGGGGATCTAGATTTGTCTACCCAGAACACAAATGAAAAGACAGGCTTGTGCACACCTTTAATTTCTGTGCTGGAAGTGGGGAAACAGGGAGAGCCCATGAGTCCTGACTTGTCAAACAAGTGAGCTTCTCATTCAGTAAGACATCATGTATCTAAAAATAAGTTAGAGCACAATTGAGGAAGATACCCAAAGTTGATCTCTGGTGTGTCTCCCCTGTGTACACATGGGCAGAAATGTCCACAAACATGCACACTCACACAGAAAGAGATAAAATCTTATATGACATGCACAAAACGTATTAAGTAATGATTTGATATTTTTCTTATGTGAGTTTAACAGTATAAGGAAAGACTCTAATTTCCATTTCTCTAAGCACTGTGGTGGTTGGAATCCTATAGTTAATGAGAAATTAGAAGTCATGACCAGGTCTACTGTACATGCTATCATTTTTTAGAGTGTACACACACACACACACACACACACACACACACACACGAACACATGTATAATAGAATGAGTAAAATATAAGGAGATTTTATATGGCTGCTTTATTCTTAATTTATACTTACCATTTTTGTTTTTTAATTGTCTTTATTTTACTTATTGAAATGACTTGCACAAGTCACACGACATAAGAATCACTTACTTAAAATATTTGAATCAGTGAATCTTTAGTAAATTTATTGGACTGTGCAAATATCTCTGATATCCGGTTTTAAAATATTTTGTTCTTGCCAAAAAATTCCTTTGTGCTCTTATAGGCTAATCTTCATATTCATCTCCATTAGAGGCAACCACTATTCATCTCACCTTTATAAATGTACTCTTTGGGCCATTCATCCATACAGAATCATATGCTGTATAATTATCGACTTCTAGCTTCTTTCAGTTAGCATGAGCTAGTGAATTTCAACAGTTTGAAGCATGGATTAATATTCCTTTCTCAGAACTGAGAAATCCTTTCTGAAAGTGTGTGCTATTTATCATTTGATGGGCATTTATTTCCAACTTCTGTATATCATGAAGAATATAAAACAATTGATTTGATATGCATTTTTAGCATCTCTTATATTTCACATTGGAAGACATCAGACATAAAATTATAAATACCACTGGGCATGGTAGCATCAGCACTGATGAGACAGGGTGCCTAACAATCTCTATGAGTTTGAAAACAGTATAGGGTAAGTAGTGCGTTAAGGCCAGTCAGGGTTACAAATCAAGACTCTGTCTCAAAAACAAAAGGCAATTATAATAATTCAAAACATTTATGAATAACTTTGTAGGAAGTGTCAGAGCTCTTTTTAGAATGGGTATCTGTTAACTTTCTAGCCAGCAATGTATGAGTGTCCTATTTATTTCCACTTCTCTAATACTGATTGCCATCTACTTATTTTTTAAACAAATGTATATATGGTGTTATCTTATTACTGATTAAATTTCCACTTTCCAAGTAACTATTTGACCTTTTAATGTGTATTAGAAACTTGTATACCTTCATTAGTTTAAATAAATGGCCCAACTTTTTCTCCTACATTGTTTGGTTAGCTTGTCTGTCTTTGAATAAAGTTCTAAATGTCCTCTCTGGGTGCATACATGTAAATATATGTGAGTGTATGTGTGTGTGTGTGTGTGTGTGTGTGTGTGTGAGTGTGTGTGTGTGTGCATTTTACAACATTAATAGCCACACTGCTAATATGTTGGAGAAAGAGTTGCTCATTCTATGAAGTATATTTTTATTGATTTGTCTTTTATGAGTGATATTTGTATTTTAATGAAAACAATTTGTGTCCCTCAGTTTTCCTATATAAATAACTGTTTATTTTGAGTAGATATTTATAGGTTATGTGGGTTAGACCCCTCTATAAAACAGCATTTTGTTATGATAATCATCTTTCTATAAAGTCTAAAGTTAGCTTTTATTCTATATTTGAGAATTTTATAAAGATTTCTCAGTATATAAGGAAAAAATAGCAGGATGTTTACCATATATATATATATATATATATATATACACACACACACACACACACACACACACACATATATATATATATATATATAACATATTTTTAAATTTTACTTCTTTACTTTCTAATCTCTGGAATTTCTTCTGAAAGCATTTTTCCTTTAGCCTAAAATAAACGTGTGTGTGTGTGTGTGTGTGTGTGTGTAGCTAAGGTGTAATAATAGACACTTCTGTACTTAATACATTTGCTAATTTACTAATTGTTTGAATGGTGTCTTTGTTTCTTCCAATCTGCTCAATTATTTTCTGCTCTTATTTTTATAATTATATATATTATTTGACATAGTTATAGTTTCTGTCACATGTCATTATTATTGATATAGCATTTAGTTCTATATGCCAAACAGTTTTAAATTCTTCACTTATTAGCTAATGTTGGGAGACCGTTAGTGGTTGTTCTTCAATTTTTGCTTTGTGTGTTATATTTTGTTTTCTTAATTTCAGTGCTCTTGGCAAATTTCCATTTCTATTCTAAATATTTTATTTTTGCCATGAGTAACAACTTATTTTTATAATTAATCTCATAAAAAATGAAACTTAGGGTGAATACATCCCATTTTAATGATTAACATTGCATATAAACAGGTTACATCAAGAATCATCATGAAACAAACATTTGGGCACTTACATTAGGGATTTTCTTAAATAGGTTAGGTGAAATAGAAAGACCTAACCTTCATGTATCTTGTATCTTTTCCTGGTGGTCTAAATATGAGGAAGTTCAGGGAAATTTCTTTTGCTGTTTTACCTGTTGGGGTGTCATGTATGCTCTTGGTAGTTTATGCAGTCTCTTGCTGGCAGTGCCCATGCTGCTCCCTCTTCCTCCTCCTGCTGCTGTTGCTGCTGCTGCTACTGCTGCTACCTTCAACTACTGCTGATGCTACTCTTGCTCCTGCTGCCAACATCCTTCAAGGGTTGGGCTGTCCTTCAACATGGACTGAAGATAGGCAGCCATCCCAAGTCCTTCAGGTCCACATTAAAATTACAAAGTCATCCAGCCAGAAGAACAGCTAGTTTTCAATGGGAAAGTAGCTTTGTTTTGCTACCTAGACTATGTCAAGTAAACCAATTAACTAAATCCCCCTTTAACCTATATTTATTATATGCCTTCTGTTCCTCAGAATACTGGCTAATACACTCCTAAACTTGTTGTTAGCTTCAGCAGGCTCATCTGTGAACAGTTATCTACTGACTTGAGTTCAATTTTCAGAACTAAAATGATTTTAATGTGAGTTTCCATCTCTTCCTGCTGGCATCTCCATACTTTGCCCTAGAATTATATGAGACTTTGACTGTCTAGTCCAATTAGAAATAATACTGTGAAGGAAGCAGATTTCTGCCTTGATTCCTTCATATTGTTTTATTCATTGTATACACTAAACAGTGACTCTGCAATAATATGAAATAAATCTGTCACTCCAATCTCAATGTATTACCTGAATCATGCAATCATTTTCCAAATTAATCATAGGTTAACAGATACTCTGTAGATTTTCAAAGTTCAGATACTGATATCAGCTTACAGGTATGTTTCCTTTATGTATCCCCAAATCTTCCACTGTGTATTGTACTGGAAATGCAGAGATATTGTTCATGTGAAGTGATGCAAGAATGAGATGGTAACTCAAATTAAAAAGAATTGCTGAGAGGAGCAGAAGAAAGAGTAGAAATTAAGGAGAATAAAACCAAACAAAAAGCCAGACAAGATGGTGCATGCCCATGGTTTTAGCACTCAGGAAACAGAGGCAGGGTGTTGTAAAGAGGACCCTCTTGTTCTTCCCAGCTGTCTGGATAGATTAGCCCTGAAATAACCACACAGAGATTGTATTCATTAAAATACTGCTTGGCCCATTAGTTCTAGTTTCTTTTTGGCTAATTCTTACATCTTAATTTAACCCATTTCTTTTAATCTGTGTATTGCCATGTGGCAGTGGCTTACCAGTGGATCCATGGCGTCTCCCTCTCATTCTGTTTTCTTTATTCCAGAATTCAGTTCTGTCTTCCCCACCTACCTAAGTTCTGCCCCTATCAAGCCAAGACAATTTCTTTATTCATTAACCAATATAAACAACACACAGAAAGAGTGACCTCCTACACTAGCAGAAGCTTATGAACTTAATACAATAACACATGGTAACACCAAAAAGTAAACCAAATCAAAACCACATGCAAACCCAGGACAGTGACAGAATTAAAAACGTCCAACATGATCTAGGTTAAAAACATATCCCCCAAGTAATGACAACCATTTCTTGAATATTACATGAGGGCCTGGTGAAAGTTTGTGCTACTTTTGGGAATCTATGAATCCTTTAGTGAATGGGACTCTGAGAGAAGAAATTAGATCATTGAGAGCATGACTTCTAAGGAGATGTTGAAACTTTATCCACTCCCTGTTCCTTTCTAGTTGGCATGATATGAGCATTGCATTCTGTCATACAATATCTGTTATAATTCTTTGCCATGTCACAATCCCAAAGACAAAGAAGTCAACTGTCTTTTGGTTGAAATCTCTAAAATCATTGCACAAATTAATCTTCTCCTGCTTTAAATTTGTTTCCTTAAGTATTTTCCCACAGCAGGAGGAAACTTACTACCACAATAAAAATTACTTTCTCTTTTAGAATTCTATCTCCATGTACAGTTATGTTTCTTTACCCATAACTGTCATTCCAACTCACTATGGCATTAGTGATGTTTGATAGAATAGGTAACATTGCCCAGTGATTCGTATGTACTTATTTGAGTAATTTTCACACAAGTAAAATGAAATAAATTGAAGGATTTGCTGAAGTTTAAAAAACTTAGACATAAAATTAAGAAACATTATATGGGCAATAATTTTTCAAACAAAGGAAGAAGCAGATAATAGTCTTACAGGCATATTTAAATCTGACAAAGACAGTGTTATCAACCTCATCTCTAGATGTGCTCATCACTGAGAATCTTGCTATAAGCTTCCATCTCCAGTAGTTTTGCTATTCTTATTAACTCCACTTGTTAATAACTGTCACATCCTCCCCCCCCCATTTCACTGCATATTGAATCAACAAGAATGCAGAAGACAAGACCTAGGCAAATAATTCTACCCGTAGGGTGATTTTGCCAACACTTAGATTTCTAAAACAGAATGAGAACCTGAAATCAGTTAGAAATGATAATTTGAAACATTACCAATTATCAGCAACAATTTTAATTTGTATCTCTTTCTTGTATTTTCAACTTTATAGATCATTGTCTGATATTTCTTATGATTTTTTGAGATTATATTTGCAATATTTCTCCCTTCCCTTTGCTCCAAACACTATCATATATCCCTTCATCTCTCATTCGTAATCATGGAATTTTTTCATTCTTGATAAGAACATGAAAGCTAGTTTCAAATACAGATTTATCACATTTATGGACCTGATAATTAACCAGCTCTGTAACCTTAAACACAGAATGTTATTTCTCTAGAAATATTATTTCTATCATCTTGAAAATTTATCATCTTTAAAGTAAATAAATATGTTGCAATAGATGACCTTAAACATGTCTTCCAGTTTTTTCAGTTCTGTGATAAACTATAGAATTAAGTATATTACTGTTCATTTTTATTTTCTTTATTGACACAGTATATACAGTTGTCATTTATAGATGCATATACTCTTTACCAGTCACTACACAGCTTCTTAAGAATCATATATTCTAGCTGATAGATATGTATAAGTGTGGCTTCAGCTAACATTATAGCTGAATATAAAAAATAAAACTAAGAAAAATGTTTACTGTTTTTTTTTTAACACTCATAGCTAGTAATAACATGCTGGACAGGATTTGGGTGCTTTTCACTAAATTACAGTCATTTCCAGTGGTGTTACATTGATTTATCCATGAAATAATTCTGAAAATAAATTTAAGAAATCATTTAGAAAATGTTTATTTAGATGCTTCTAGAATCTGCTTAAATGTGATTCAATCTCTCCCAATCTGAATAGGCAAATGAACTACTCACTCTCGTGCTGAACAGAGTTTTGAATGCTTGGAATGAACAAAGCAGAGAACTATTTAGATTAGTGATTTTAATCTTGATGTCAGAATTCTGCTGAGATCTTTGACTAACAGGAGGATGGAACAAGGTATTGATGATAAGGAAGGTCTCATTTCTTTTTTTTTTCTGTTTGTGTGATTCAACAAGATGGAAAATAATCTTTAGGGAAAAAGTTTGTACATATTCTGTATGCCATGATGTTAGGCAGGGAAGACTGTTCACAAAGCAGCGATGAAACAACAAAATTCTGTGTGTGGTCTTGGGGAATGTATCAGGAAATTCATGATCATACAACTCTGTTAGGGAAAAGATCTCACCTGAACATAATATGTATAGTTCTTGAACATTTGACTTACAGAATTAGAAGGAAAATGCAGGGGAAATCTCTTGGGATTCAACCCTAGACAAAGAAATGTAGGCAACAAAGCAATGCTGAGAATGAGAGATATAGTTTTTCCTAAGAAAGAGGCCACAAATTGGTAATTCACTACTGTTGTTGGAGGTTGCTCATTCATTTCCAAGCTACCCAGACCCGAAATAACCACACAGAAACGGTATCAATTACAACACTGCTTGGCCAATCACATAGGTGTATGCATATTGCTGCCTAGCTCTTATATCTTAAACTAATCCATCTCTATTAATCTATGCATTGTCAGATGGCTGTGGCCCACTGATATCATTCCATCCCACATCTACCATGTGTCTCCTATGGCAGCTACATGGTTTCTCTCAGACTGCCATCTATCCTCCTCTATCTGTTTGGAATTCCCACCTTGCTCTATTCTGCTAAGCCACTGGCTTAAAAACTTTATTATTAATCAATGGCAAAAAACATATTCATAGCACACAGAGTGGAATCACACATCACCCAACCATGTAGTCAGTCTGAAATCATATGCATACAATAATGCTATGTAGACTGAACAATTTATATTAATATATTTAGAACACATATATTACATTATACACACACACACACACACACATATATATATATATATATATATATATATATATATATATATATATTAGAGGCCATACTTTTGGGAGATAATAAGTGAGATATATAGGAAGGGTTTCAAAAGGGAAGAGAGATGGGAAGGGTAAAAGGAATGTAATTCATTATAATTTATTTTCTAAGAAATTGAAGCAAATTGAGGTTTCTTCCTAAAAGAAAATGCAGCATGCAGTGCAAGGTGATGTCATGACATATGGTATGCATACAACTAAAAAAACTGTAAGAGGCAAAAGGAATTTCCTGGATGTATACGTTTTAACATTGATAACTTCCTATAGTGAGAAACATTAAAGGTAGGATTGCCACATACATAGTTTGAGCATTTGCTTTCAAGGTGTGTGTTGAAGATGGAGAATGTCATGTTTGTTCATGTCATGAGTAGAGGCTTGTAACTACTATTTTGTAAAGTTTGTATTGAAATCATTTTAAGGAAATAACACAATCCCTGGAGAAGAACACTTAAAAGAAACCCCACACTAGCTCAGAACTGAGTATAATAGAGGGTTATTTATTTATGGGTAGACTCACAGATCACAGTCCTTTGTTGAAACAGGGAACAGCAATTGAATCCTACAGCCAGAAAAGAGGCTAGATGTGTGCTTTACATCAGCATATATAGTATAAGAAGCCATGCCCAAGTGGGTGGGTAACTTAAAGGCTACTGGTTGTAGGAATTCCTACAGCAAATACCAGGTAAAATGATTATTTTTTCATCTTATTTGAAACCAAACTAAATCAAGAAATCTATAAATTTACAGTTACTTACATTGTGCCTTTGAGGTGACCATAAGTGCATGAATACCCTGAGCTAAGGTTTTGGCTTATATTCAGTTTTGACACATCTACATGGCTTAAATATATGTGGAAATATGTAAACAATGGTTCTCTTTCTTCCTAATTCTGTGACCCTTGAATACAGTTCCTCATAAAATTATTGTTGCTGCTACTTCATAACCGTAATTTTGCTACTGTTATGAATCACATGTAAATATCTGAAATGCAGGATATATATCTGATATGTAATTTCTGTTAAATGTGTCATTTGATCCCCAGAAGGGACAAGACTCATAGGCTGAGAATTGCTGAGAGAATGCTGTTTTTATGAAGACATAAAGTTAAAATTGGCAAAGTGATTAAGGCGCAGAACTGTGACTGACACTCATGTATGCCAACTCTGTAGGTCTAGGCATATATTTTTTCTGATAGATATTCAATGTTTACCCTGATGTATGCATTGTCATAAATTAATCTGTGTCTAAATAAATTAATAATGCACACATACATAACGTAAAATCAGACCTTTTTTAGTACTTCTCAATTGCTATTTATTGTTCACCAAAACTGTGAATTTATGATAGTTTGTCATGAACTAGGGCTGAAACCCAGGGCCTGCAGTACAGCTCAATCCGGAAGCCAGCACAGTATGATTCTGTCTACTGCAAGGACACAGGGTCCATATTGTCTGTCATCTAAATTTGAACAAATATGCTACAAAATGTGTGATGACAAGACCAATTCTCAGTAAGAAAAATTGCCTGGCTCAAAGACATTTGGGAAATTCCCCACCCACGATTAATTAGTATATTAGGTCTATCCCTTTAAGCTTCATCTGTTCTACCAATTTTAATAAAATTATCATGGGCAATTTAAGTGCAACAGTAATGAATCTGATTTGGCTACAACATGCAGGGGCAGTTTTATCAACCCTTAAAATACCTGAATTAAGTTCTATTTATTCTAACCACTAAAGAAAAAGCTAATCCAGTAACAGTTTCATAAGGAAGAATAACTGGCAATATGTGGTCTAGCTCAATTCTTGATAAGACTTTTAAAGCTTGAAAAATCACGATATAAACAATATACTTTTAATTTGATTTCCTCTAAGTTGATATAAACCTTAAAGTATCTGCAAAAATATGTTGACTGTGTGATATTTCCAATGCACAGATCCACAGGGGTGGGGAGTCTAGCCATCATCACAGGAATGTTCACCCAAGGTGCCTGAGTATTAAAAGGCTTTGCATCCTGTAAATTCACTTGGCCAGCAGGGCAAAAGATACACAGTGTTCTGAGAGAAACCATGGTTTCATTTTGTAGCTCTAAAAATAATGTGCTATGGAAACACTGTGTATTTAGTTTTGATAGAAATAGTGAGGACATGCCACCTCTGATATTACAAAGAAAACAGCCTAGTGCCAGAAGGCTTTGCTGATGTTTCTATTCCTTTTTTCATTACTGGAGTCATATGGCTTGTGCAGACACCAGCAAGCCTCACCAATTTCTGAATAACTCTATATAATACAAGATGCCTATCAACTCTGACACAGAAGATAAGTGCCATCACATGCCTGTATCTTGGCATATTCTTTTACATAATACTACATATTCTTTCAAACAGAGTTTCATTTTCTTCCTTGTATTTATGCTTTCTTTATCTATAAACATAATTATTCACATCCCTCTAGTACCTTTGGATTCTGAAACTCAAACTACTTTATAAGGACACGTCCCTCTGTCCATATTGTGTACTGAATATTGTTTTTGGTGGCCTAGCTACTGTGACCTATATCTCAAGTAGGTAGAAAGTATTCCTGAATATAGAAATGTATTGGTACATCAGACTTTTAGCTTGGTTTACATAGGTAACTGGGGTAAGAGAAATCAACATCCAGAATTTTAAAATCTCTTCTCATATGTAAATATTCTATTCATTGGGTGGAATTCAATAATTCTCGTTCATCCCTTATCATTCCAAAGCCAGCAGCTGTATCAATGGTGGAAATTAACTGTACTCTCTATAACTTTCTATTTCAAGTGTAGTAGAGAATAACTCAGTGAAATAAGAAAACGTCAAAGGTGACTTTAAAAAAATATAAAAAGTTTCACATTGTTAAGGACTAATCATAAGGCTTTAATCCCTTTTTTGTAACCACATGTCTGTTGCTGGCTATAGCACAGTATGAATAAGATGTGCCTGGCTAGGTGTAATCATTTGGCTTGCAATATAAAAATTAACAAAATGGGGTAAAGATCAATGATTTCAAGGGAGTGGGGAAGACAAAAACCAAAATGGGTAAATGATAGTGATTCTTGGAAAATGATTTAAGAGAAACATATAGAAAAAAAATTTCAAAACAAACAGTAATAGGCGATGAGTTATTGAGAACTTTTCCAATGTCCAGATGAGGAGCAGAAGGAGGGAGAACATGAGCAAGGAAGACAGGACCACGAGGGGCGCACCCACCCACTGAGACAGTGGGGCTGATCTATTGGAGCTCACCAAGGCCAGCTGGACTGTGACTGAAAAAGCATGGGATAAAACCGGACTCTCTGAACATGGCGGACAATGAGGGCTGCTGAGAAGCCAAGGACAATGGCACAGGGTTTGGATCCTACTTCATGTTCTGGCTTTGTGGGAGCCTAGCTTGTTTGGATGTTCACCTTCCTAGACCAGGATGGAGGGGGGAATACCTTGGACTTTCCACAGGCCAGGGAACCCTGACTGCTCTTTGGACTGGAGAGGGAGGGGGAGAGGAGTGGGGGGAGGGGGAGAAGAGTGGGAGGAGGGGGAGGGAAATGGGAGGGTAGGAGGAGGCAGAATTTTTTTTTTCAAAAAAAAAATAAAAATAAAACTGAATGAGCTTAAAAATTATTTAAATAGCTGGGCGGTGGTGGCGCACGCCTTTAATCCCAGCACTCGGGAGCCAGAGGAAGGCGGATCTCTGTGAGTTCGAGACCAGCCTGGTCTACAGAGCCAGTTCCAGGACAGGCTCCAAAGCCACAGAGAAACCCTGTCTCGAAAAAAAAACAAAAAAAAAAAATTTAAATAAGTTCTTAACTTCGCTCAGTCCTTTGCTTACTTTATGAAGTATCATTTTGAAATCTACCCTAGAAACTAACTCACTCATTAATATGCACCTGTAATGAGTATCAGTCATGAATTGTGGAAAGATGAGCATATCAGCCAACCCATTAACAATCATTCCGAAAGTGAGAGGAAACTTATCTGAAGTTTTGGGAGGGAATGCTTAGGTGGGTGAGGAGGACATTTTTTCCTGACATCTATTACTGCTAGCACAGGTATATGTGCAGTAAAATTCAATTGCCTAACCAAAGAGATGTATTGGGAACTTAACCCCATGCAATAGTGCTAGGATTTGTGGCTTAGTGAGAAGTGGTTGACATCTAATGAGAGTTTGCACTCATTAGTGAACTGTTGTCTACCATGGGAGAGGACCTAGCTCTGTTAGTACTAAGAAAATTACTTCCATCTTTTTGGGTTTTCTTCTACTAAATAAGATCTTGCTGTGTCTCTAATGTGTCACCTCTTCCTCTGCCCCTGCCTTCTAGGTACTGTACCACTAGCAAAACATCCATGTAGTCTCTTAATATCTCCTGTTTTTAGACCATGATCTGATGCTGCAGACACTGTCACTCAGCATTCCCAAGAGGTTCATAGTGCCACTGCACCCAAGTTGGAAACTCCCAAATATGGGGGTTTTATAAAGTTTTATTTCATAAGCTAACTGTCCCAGATAGTTTTCTCCAGTGACTATTACACTACCAGGAAACAATTGTATGGGGTGAGCACTGATGGAAGGTTCTTTGTACGAAGTTACTAGTGTCTTTATTATTTTGCTCTTTGGGATATGGACTCTCATTGAAGCTAACCAATAGTGTTTCACCTTCTAACGTTGGAATCCTATGTTTAGAGGGTTCATTTCTGTAACACTATCAATGTGCCCAGAAAATGTGAGGCGGGCCCATGATTCCATTACATATTTTAGACAAGGGAACTCTTGTTTCTGAGAATTCCTGGTCCTTAAAAAACTCAGGAATTCCTTTTGTTTCCTTGCTGTACAAACTTGTGTGTACTTAGACTATATCTTGAAATGACACATTTCTATTATGCTGGTGTATTTCCCAGGTTCTGACTCTTCCCTTAGCCTTGATGTAGTGTCAGTAAAGCTGGGAGCAGCACATCAGACACAGACAGTTTTGTTCAGAATGAACATATATGTAGACATAGTAATCTAGTTTCATTTTTTTTTTCGTATACCAAAGAACTAAACAAGAGTGATTTACCTACACTACTTTTTACCTTTTACTGGTCTTTTTTTTTTCTGGCATTCAAGGATAAATAAAAATAAATAAATAAATAAATAAATAAACAAGGACTACACTTACTACAGAGAACTTGACAGCTGTATTTAAACCAGTCAATTCTAAGCTATTTTTCTTGCTCTGTCCGAGAAGACTGTGTGCATAAAAGAACTCTTTCTGACAATTTTCTCCAAGTCTTAATGTCTTACCTCACCTGATTAAAAAAAAAAAAAACTCACAAAGAACTTAGTGTTAGATTAAAAACAACACTCAGTCCTTCCACTCAGCAGAGGCATTTATAATAGCTGAAAATACCCTTGGCCATCTGGTATATATAACACTAAATTTATGAAGTGTTTTCACTGCGGAGACTCAGAAATTATAGCAGTATTCTTTAACTTAAAGTTTTAGCTACACTCCCAAATGTCCAAGGAAATTCATCTATTTCTTTTTCCTTATTTGTCACATATTTTCATTAGAATAATGGAGATTCTGCATATAAATGTCTTCCAGACCTTTTCTTAAAGTAGACACAGAACAGGATAGCTTGATTTAATAAAAGTTGTTTCGGTTTATTGTCCCGTAATTCAGGCTATGCTCACTCGTCAAAGCATACAACTCTATACAAATAAATTCTCTACAGTTAACCATTTCCACTAAATTCCATCATGCAAATCATTATCACAGTGTTTTTTCTCAAAGCACAATTAAGAATGTCTGAATCACTTTCTTCAGCTTGTTTTCTCTTGTGGTTGCCTAATCAAGCAGCCACTTACTTAACAATAGAACAATATTGCCTCTCTTCATAAAAATATACTTTTATTCAGCAATGTATGCCGAAGGTAGCTTCATAATTGAACACTGAAATGATTCTCTACCTTAGCAATAGTATGCGATTTTCTCTTGCTTAACACGTATGTCTTTGGGGTGTTTATTTGTTTATTTTATTTTGTCTTACTGACTTCTGTGATTCTTTTATTTTTTAAAATACCTTACCCCAATTCTCAGTGCAAAAGATCTTCAATCAATTTTAATCTCCCTTTGAAATTAACCATTAGTTTTGGAGCTTACATTTTACATTTTAATTTTATTAGTTTTACAATGTTTCCTACTAATATGATTATTAAAGTGAAAAGATGACTTTAAACTCATTAATATTCCCAAGTATATTAGATATTCATAGGTAAAATGGAACATAGTAATCTTGATTAAAAGTTACACAGCAAATATATTCAGAAGCATTATTAAATTTGAAAAGTATAATTAACTGATATAACAAAGGAGTTTTCCAGTTAATTTTTGAGTGTGGTGTCTTCTGAATTTCTTTTCAAGGAAAGAAAATTAGATATATGACATTCAATACTTACCCCAAAAGAAGACTATCCACAAGACAAGGCAAGCCACTGTGTCCTGTAATTCTGTACTTAATACATTAGAGTAACTTATCACGAAATTAAAAGCTTGCACACATGCCTGAGTATTCCTTTTCTGATTGATTAATTTAGAAATGAACCAGTTAGTTTTTCTTAACTTGACACAAGCCAGGGTAGAAGAAACTTCAAGTGGAAATATGTTTTAGTCAGACAGGCCTGGAAACAAGTCTGTAGGGGACTTTCATGATTGATAAATGATATGGAAATATCCATCTACTGTGCGTGGTCCAATGAACTGTGCAGGTGGCCCTGAGCTGTAAAAGCAAACAAACCATGGAGAGAGCAAGCCAATAAGCAGCTCTCCACTGTTTCTGATTCGGTTCAGCTTCCAGCTTCCTGCCTTAAGTTCTTGACTTGGTTTCCCCAAACTTGTAGTATTGTATCACAACAACAACAACAAACTAATATAGAAGTTAAAAAAATGAAGTGAATCTTTAAAGCAGGCAGAATACAGTGCAATTGGTTGAACCTAAACTTTTGGGCAGGTTTTAACTATCAGATGAGAAATCAGTTGTCTATAGTGATGATACTGAAAACAAACACTTGAAAGACATCTGTATAGCACCATGGCATCCTCTAACTAAATGACTTCTATAGAGTTAACAGTCTTCTCAGAATTAATTTAAGAATGAATGCCTCTATATTATTAAAACCTGGATTTGACTAGGAATCTAATTGCTAGCTACATCCAAAAATATAGAAAACATTAAAAAAACAATTATTTAGAGTAAGTTCACACTAAATTATTTTTATACATGTACTTTAATTGCAAAAGATTGCTGCCATATACTATTCCACACAAACTTTAACTTAAGGATAACTTTATAAGTATTCAATCAAGTTTCTATAATGTGACTCTGAATATTCTATTACTTTTGGGTAATTAGATCATAGCATAAAGTATTGAACTGAAATAGTATTTTAAAAGATAGTTTTCAAAGAAATAAAATTTGAATGGCAAAGTCTTGGTTCCTACAGTCACCATTATTACAGAAATTGGCACAAGGTATATGCAACTTGCTGTTCTGAGAAGTTTTGAAGGGAGTTGAGGGGTCTTCACATTTTACAAGTCCTTTGGTTTAAGGACATATAATTGGATGCATGTAATCCAGTTGTTACTGCATTTCACTGGGTAGTTTTACCAGTCACTCACATTCATTAGCCAGATAGCTTTAATTTTCCAGATCATTTCTGATGCTAAACTGGTTTGACTTAAATTGTATATATGCTGATTGGATTATGGCATACTAGAACTTCAGTACCCCTTTATATTGGAGTCCTCTTTCAAATGCTGTATTAGCAGACAACCTCCAACATTCTTTAGATACACCTCCTGAAAGACAAAAAGACTAAATATGTGCTGCATAAGAAAAAAAAATTCAGCAGATTGACATTAGTTAATTTACATCAAGAATCCTCAGAAAACTAATAATGTGAAACAGGGAAGTGGCTCAGAGGTTAAGAGCACTGGCTGTTCTTTCAGAGGTCCTGAGTTCAGTTCCCATAGTGAGATATATTGCCTGCACACATGCAGGCAGAACACTATGCATAATAAATAAATCTCTTAAAAAATAAGAAAAAAAAAGAGTTTCTATAAAGGGTGATCTGAGATGTTCTGGGCTCTTAACCACCTAAAAGAACTTAATCTTGTTAGTCATCTGTCTTTATGCTTTTCTTGGCTTCTTATGTTTTGTATTACATGAAAGTAAACTAGTAATCTTTCAAAACATGAACTCAGGACTTTGTACTTCCAGATAATTTCTAAGTAGAAATTCACTATACTTTCAGCAGAGGAAACCTGGAAAAAAAACCCAGATATTGAAGTGCATTTTCATATTTATTAGATGTGTTTTAATAATTTCACAGAATCAAATTTGACTAAGCCTTACCATGTAAGAGTAAACTTTATTGAGAAGTTGAAATAATTATGCAAACATACCTGCTACCTAGCTTTACAAAGACATGGAGGACTCTGAAACTGAGCAGTCAGCAAAGTACAGGAACCAACTTGAAGTTTCCATCACTACCTGTGATGATCACTAAATATATAAACAAAGTTTCTCTCTCTCTCTCTCTCTCTCTCTCTTTCTCTCTCTCTTTCTCTCTCTCTCTCTCTCTCTCTCTCTCTCTCTCTTATACACACACACACACACACACACACACATAAACACATAAACACACACCACACAATTTTAAAAAACCTTACAAAGAATCAAAGCTTCAACTTTTATATAGATAAAAAAATGCTTGCTGTAAGAACGAGAATGAGATATAGAAACTAATGAGCCCAAACAAGAGGATATTAAGTCAGGCAAACCTTCTGTAGGGACATACCTAACACAACCTTAAATTAAGTTGAGAAGAATGGTTAACACAGCCACTGCATCTCTGTGGTAAACATCAAATCAAATCCATGTTTAAAAAATAAAAATAAGAGACCTTACATCTCTCCAGACAGTTAAAATATATGCCAAATAAGGATAACAAATATTACAAAAGCAACAGAGAATAATGTAAGCAATAACCACATCCATTTGCATTTTGCTAGTAGCCTTTCTCAAAGTCACTTTCTTCTTTAGCTTCTCATGTCCTTCAGTGGCTTAAAATACAATGTAGTCATTGATTTATCACAAATGTATGCTCTAGCTCCTGCAATGTCCCAGTGCTCTAGTGTCTAATATCCAACTGGTTCTGATATCCCCAAACTCAGAAATCTTTCAGTTTTACAGGTCTAGAGCAGAGCTCCTCACCTCACCTGTTTTCTTCATCAGCCAAAACTTCAGCTACATGACAAGCAAACATACTAGCATCAAATTGTCCCCACCTTAATTTTACATGCATTGAGATTTATTAAAATATAAATTATTTTTAGTAATGAAACATTCCAAGTGTTTTCCAAAGGTTGAAAAAAACTGCTATTATGTTCTGAACTAATGAATTGAAACAAGTTTTGAAAGAGATTTGCAATTGTTTACCTACAGACTAGTACCAAAATCAAAACAGAAAAAAAAACCAAACAAATCACAAATCAAGTGTTTTTGTTTGTTTTCTTTTTAATTTGCCTTGGTTTTGGAGATTGGAGTTCAGAGCCTATCATCTCTAAAAGGAGACAAGAATAAGGAATTCCCAAATTACATTGAAACTACTCCATTGGAATAGCAAACTACTTTGATAAATTTCAAACAAATTGCTGATGGATATTGTTCTGTGTTCATCTGTCTTCTGTCTTTTACGGAAGAAATGGGACAGTGCTGTTAGGAGCCAACATTTTTCTCTGTTATAAAAAGCCTTTTAATAATTAAAAATTTAAATGGTATGTTCCCCAGATTTCTGAGTACTTGGGGGTTGTTTATCACGTATTGATAAGTTATGACTACAGTACTTGTGAAGGACAAAAAAGAAAAAAAAAGTTTGCAATAGAAGTTTAATAGTAAAACTTAAAATAGTGAAGAACAGTTTACAAGAAAGGCTATAGGTTAGGTTTTGTTAATCTGAAATATATCTTTATAGCCGTAAATTTGTATCACCATACAGAATATATTTTAAAGCAGAGTTGACACGAGTGAATTGGAACTGCAGAGATAGGTCTCTGCATGTAATGAACGCCTCAGCAGTTCCTGCCGAGATGGACCATCATGCAATTACACCATACGTAAAAAGCATAGCTAATGGTGGCAGGTCATGTTGCTAGGGTGCAGTCTTACTGGAGTGAGGTCACCTGTTATTAAGCAAGCCGGTTGCTGGCACCATTTGGCTAGAAGTGGAACTTCACCAGTCTGTGGCTCATCTTAAGCTCAAAGAAAATGGCAGCCGTTGCCCCTAAAAAAGATGGTTTCAAAGTCAGATAGTGCAAAGCATAAAGAAACCAAGAAACTGCAGGCAAGAATTGTTGTCAACGAATTTTAAACAGATAGAAATAACAAGAGAACATATAGGACACATAGAACATACATTTGAAACAAAATCACATCTGTGTGACCCCACTATTCACACATTCTTTTATGCATGAACTAGACAGGAAATTTTAAGCCCTGCTAGTTGCAGTGGGGTGGGAATACGGCCCTGATTTCCGGACTAGATAGTTGTGGTTACAGAGGCAGGATAGGAGAGAGAGCGATTTTGAGTAGGAGAGAGAAAAGGAGCATTTACAGGCGGGGTAAGGGGAGTACTCTCCTCAAACAGGCATAGCCATGGTGCTCCGGAGGCGTGAGATACCAGCGGGACAGAGTTTAGCACAGCTGGATAGAAACTTTTACATCTGCCTTTTTGCTGACAGAAATTAGAAAGCTCCTGTGCTGGGATCTGCCATCAGGTGGCCAATTTAGGTCTTTACTTAATGGTTTGGAATGGCACAGTTTTCCATAAGTGAGGTAGAAGGTCTTATGCCTGTAATTTTGGTGTCCCAGAGACTAAGAGAAGACTAGGCATGATTGGCACAAATTGTCCTTTGCCATCTATGGAGCACAAGGGAGGGTCCAGGGGACTCCAAGTTCCCGAAGCTGTGGGTGACCAGTACTGGGTCTTTTGGAGTGAAGCCTGAAGGCAAGAACTCACAACCGAAATGGATTCTCAGTCATGGAACATGGCAAGAGGTGAGGGGGCACAGATCTTACCGATTGAAGCCCAGTGCAGAGTTGTGCAGAGTAGCAGGTCGGGGTCCAATATCTCCGTGTGCCTCAGCCCATCGGGTAGGAGGAAATACAGAGAGACCCTGGCCAAGTCACGCACCAACGTAATGATTTATGGTGGCGCAGGTAACCCTGGCACATTCCACTGTGGATGAGAGAGGCCACGGTGGTTGGGAGACAGACAGATATGTCATGTAGAGAGAGCTTGGATATAGAGTTTATTTAGTGGGTATTGAGAGGGTATAAGGGTGAGGGAGTTATGAAGGAGAGAGAGAGAGAGAGAGAGAGAGAGAGAGAGAGAGAGAGAGAGAAGAAGAAGAAGAAGAAGAAGAAGAAGAAGAAGAAGAAGAAGAAGAAGAAGGGGTAAGGGAGAGGCAGAGGCTGCACCTTCAGAAGAAACAACAGAGATAAAGGAAGAGAGGAGAGGCAATAGATCAGCTTGCCTCATCAAGAATGGGGAAAATGGGAGTGGGCAGTGCTTTTTTCTTAAAGACAGGTGACAGGGCAGGCCAGTATAATTATAATTATTACATGGGTTTGCCAAGTTTTAAGGAACAGATTTAAAGTGAAATATAATAAATTTTATTACAAAGATAATAATAATAATAATAAAATATAATTCCACAGAGAAAAATAGAAGCAAGAAGAAAAGAGGAGACAACAGAACCCACCTATGAGTGTTGACAATTTTATATATGTATACATATGTAAAATTATATGTGTGTATATATAAATGTATATCTGTGTATAATGTATAATATAAACTACACAATCTATAATAAATGTATATAATAGTTTATGTATGTTGTATGTGTATATATTTCTGCTAATATACAGTTATATATTCAATATACTTCAGTGCCCATTTTAAGGAATTTTAAGACAAATCAATTCATTGTATATATCATTAATTAATCTTAAAATACATACCTATGACAGGGTAAGCAAAAAGAGAAGAATAGTTAACTGCAGAGCTGTGTTCTTATATACAATGTGATAGATCCTTGTGTCATAAGCAGAAGAGGAACTCAAACGCCTGAAGATGGGAAGCCACAGATGCTGAGGTCTGGGACTGAGATCCTTACATTTGTTTGTGCTGCATTTGTTTAATTATGTAAATATGCGTTGTTGTTTCGCCTTGTCTGTCTAAGGCACCAGATTGATCTAATAAAAATCTGAATGCAACACTTTGGAAATCAGTGTGGCGGTTTCTCAGGAAATTCGGGATCAACCTACCCCTGGACCCAGCAATACCACTCTTGCAAATATACCCAAGAGATGCCCTGTCATATGACAAAAGCATTTGTTTAACTATGTTCATAGCAGTATTATTTGTAATAGCCAGAACCTGGAAACAACCTAGATGTCCTTCAATGGAAGAATGGATGAAGAAAGTGTGGAATATCTACACATTAGAGTACTACGCTGTGGTAAAAAACAATGACATCTCGAATTTTGCATGCAAATGGATGTAAATAGAAAACACTATCCTGAGTGAAGTAACCCAGACACAAAAAGATGAACATGGGATGTACTCACTCATAATTGGTTTCTAGCCATAAATAAAGGTCATTGAGTCTATAATTTGTGATCCTAAAGAAACTAAATAAGAAGGTGAACCCAAAGAAAAACATAGTTATCCTCCTGGATATTGGAAGTAGACAAGTTTGCTGGGCAAAAAATTGGAAACTTGGGGGTGGGGTGGAATGGAGGTAAGGGGAGATGGGGAGAGAAGAGTGAGAAGGGTAGGTTGGGGGAAACTTGGAGAAATGGGATGATTGGGATAAAGGAAGGGTAGATAGGGGAGCAGAGAAGCATATATCTTAATTAAGGGAGCCATCTTAGAGTTGGCAAGAGACTTGAACCTAGTGCCCAGAGCGATGTCCCCAGTTAGTTCCTGGGGCAGCTGAGGATAGGGAACCTGAAATGACCCTATCCTATAGCAATACTGACAAATATCTTGCATATCACCATAGAACCTTCATCTGGCAATGGATGGAGATAGAGACAGAGTCCCGCATTGGAGCACTGGACTGAGCTCCCAATGTCCCAATGAGGAGCAGAAGGAGGGAGAACATGAGCAAGGAAGTCAGGACTGTGAGGGGCGCACCCACCCACTGAGACAATGGGGCTGATCTATTGGGAGCTCACCAAGGCCAGCTGGACTGTGACTGAAAAAGCATGGGATAAAACCGGACTCTCTGAACATGGCGGACAATGAGAGCTGATGAGAAGCCAAGGACAATGGCACTGGGTTTTGATCCTACTTCATGTTCTGGCTTTGTTGGAGCCTAGCCAGTTTGGATGCTTACCTTCCTAGACTTGGATGGAGGAGGGAGGACCTTGGACTTTCCACAGACCAGGGAACCCTGACTGCTCTTTGTACTGGAGAGTGAGGGGGAGAGGAGTGGGAGGAGTGGGAGGGAAATGGGAGGCTGGAAGTAAGCGGAAATTTTTTATTCAATAAAAAGTAAATTAAAAAAAAATCTGAATGGCCAATAGCTCCTCAGTAGAGTTAGCTAGTGGACAGAGATTGAACAGTAGGAGAGAGACAAGAAGAGGATAATGGGGGAGAAAAAAAGGGGGATTCTCTGGCAGCCTCCAGCCAGCCAGACACACAGAAGGACATACAGAATGAAATTATTAAGGTAAAAAACCCCAAGGCAAAATGTATATTTTGAGAAAGAAAATGAAGACGAAGAGAAAAATGTTAATTTATAAGAGCTGGCAAGAAGCAAGCCTAAGTTAAGGCTGAGCATTCACAATTAATAAAAAGTCTCACTGTCATGATTTGGGAGCAGGTTGGTCCCCCACCCCCAAAGAGCCTGGCACTATGGAACTGTTTCCCAGAAGAAAACAAAAAGCCCCAGTAATTTGGGCATTCAAGCTCAGGGAAACAGCAGTTACTCTCAGGACCCAGGAGCTCTTCTAAAACCACTTGATTGGAGTAGAGATGCAGTTCCTGCAAAGACATTAAATCTAGAGTGACTTCGTTTCTGCCTTCTAAACTGGCATCGCTGATAAACTTCTAATGTGCTGAGCTGTCTCACACCACAGGAAGCACAAAATGACTGCGAAATCCACTCACTCTTCTTGTGGCCGTTAGCTCTTTGTTCAGGGTGGTGAGAAGACTGCAAGAAACTTCCTAGCCACTAGAAAATTTCTCAAGGACCTTGGGCATGATGTTTTTTCATGATGTAACTTGGTATTTGACCTTATCTCTCATTTTCTTAATTAAGCTACACATTTTCCCCTCAGCTAATAGAATGTATAGGAAGTGGAGAATCCAGTTTCTTACTAGGGCTTCCCTAAAATTGAGTGGTTTTGGCACATAGGGTTTCATCTTTTGCTCATGGGAAGGAGGGATAATGGATCATGGGGACAACTAGTAGACCAAAGGTCTAACCATCTTGGCTCTCTAAGGATCACCTTCCCACACTACTGCTCTTCAATGGGGCTGCACAGAGTGTGGTGTGTGTGGAATCAGAATCGATTTTCTTTAGAATCAGAAAGCAGGTAACCAGGACATGAGTATTTCAAGCTGAGAAACTATTATTGTTTGTTATGTGGTAGAAGATTACTAACAGTTTCATTTAGTAGTGGAGACAAACTTCATCTCTCACTTGTGGAGAGCTTCATTTGGCTTGCAATAACATTGGTTTCTGAGATCAGAAGGCTGGAGTGTGCTGCATGTGTTGGGTTGCTTTGAGAAAAATAGTATAAGCTAGGTACAGCACATTAATCCAAAATAGCTAGTTCCAGGACAGGCTCCAAAACCACAGAGAAACCCTGTCTCGAAAAACAAAAAAAAAAAAAAAAAAAAACAAACAAAACAAAACAAAAAAACCGTGGTAGCAATATGGGGCAGTACAGAGTAACTTAAGAGATACAGAGGAGTGCTAGAGAAAAGGAGCACTCCTTTTGCCTTCAACAGCAAACTCCAGGGGCTCTGTGGTTAAGAATACACAGTGCTCTTCCATTATAGTTGACTTTTGTCTGCACATTGCAATTTGCAATCTCTTACAACTTTACCTATAGGAGATATGACACCCAACTGCATACATACTGTATACCCTCACAAATATACAAATACACATCCAAGAGCACATAAATAAATGAATAATACATAAATACATAGAACAAACATAACGATGAAAAACTCTAGAGTCACAAGGAAGTGAATCCTCATAACATCATCTGCCTGGCATGCTGAAGGGTGAAACTTTTAAAAGGCCTGCTGGCATCTCTGTGCTCCTTCCCACCAGGTTCAGACATGTCTCATTTCACCTCTTCCCTTTCCTTCCTACTTTACCACAGACTGTTTTCGTATTCACTTGGGCACTGAAAGTTTGGAGAAAATTATGCCTAATATATTTTGATGGTTTTACTTTATTGCCAATTAGACTACATTTGGAATTAACTAAAACATCCCTGAGGAATTTGTTTTAATGCATTATTTGAAGAGCTATCATAAATTCTGGTCTTCTGAAGTTGGAAGATCTACTTTGACCTGGCACCCTAAATAAAGTGGCAGCCTAAATAAAGGACAAAAGAAGAAAGCATTTGTTCTTTACTTGCTTGCTCTTGCTGTCAAGTTCACTTCGTCTATGTAATTAGAGACTAATCCTTTGGGATTCCAGTTTCAACTGAATACCTGTTGAGATATTCAGCATTGTGGACTAGACATCTCCTGGATTCTTTCAGTTTTAAGACAACAATTTTTGGACTAACAGGAACATAGCCGGTAAGTCATTCTGACAAATCCTCTTTATATATATATATATATATATATATATATATATATATATATGGATATATATGAACATAGTAGAGAAAATGACTCAACCTCAGTGGTTAGCATAATAATAATATTAAACAATGACCTGAGATCAGGACTAGTGGCTCCTCTCTCTGCCTTTGTTAATCATTTGTAGTCATTCAGAAAGTTGTAAGGGCATATGTGATTTCCCCCTTTGAGGTTGGGATGACAACTGTAGTTAGCAAATTTCATGTCCTGGTTAGTGAGCCAAGTAGTTGAGATGTCATGGGTATAGTTCCCCTGTCATAGCTAAAAGGCAAATCCCCAGGAGACCTCCTCATCTTCTGCTTCTTGTAATCTCAAGTGATCAGGCATAAAAAAAACATACAAATATGAGCAACACTAAATGAACTCAGCATGTTTTATTTATATTTACATATGTATCCACACATGTATGTAAATGTAACAAGAGTAATTAAAGAACGATAATGAATGAGAAAGAAAATTGGTAGTTTGTGGAGAGAGTTAGACTGGATAGAGGGAGAGGTGGAAAAGAAATAATTAACGTATTCATGTGTGGTATTCGAAAAATTAAGATTAAGTTTAAAAAGCTCAGATAGTTTGAAGATAATATTTTTACCACTTTTGTTCCTTCAGATTAAATAATTTCTGTGTATTCAAACTGTTTGACAGTGTAATCATTAAGTATGACCACCAGCGTTTTCACTTTCAAAATATGAGGTGTTGTGATGGCATTAATTATAGAGTATGAAAATATGTTCTCTTACATGCAGGCTCTTCCTGTGAAGCTGGAGAAAAATATAAACACAGTTTCAGCTTCGATAAGGGAGTAAGGAGTCCTCTCTTTGAAAGGAACTCAGGCTGCCTGTGCCTCTTTCATTCCTCGGGGGCTGGTCTTCATCTGAGCAGGCACTATTCTACATCTTTCCTCTCTTACCTAGGGGTGTTGCTGCGTTGTAGGTAAGGGTATATTATTCTCTGTGTAGTGAATATCCTGTTTGAAGGAATTAGTTTTATAGAGTCATATATTCTGAAGATAATACTCAATTTAAAAAAAAAATCTTGAATATGTAAGCGTTAGCTATCATATAATATGTAAACATCTCTGACTTAACCAGAGATTTTTTTTTAAAAGATAATGAACACATCTATAGCCATAGATATTTTTAAACCCTCAGTATCTGTGAAACATTTCATGGTCATAACTCTTCAATTTGAGTTGAATGACACATATTATTTCCCACTGCTGGGCTCATCATGAAAATGGCAGTAGTGCTGTGCACAGTGGTCAACATTGCTAGATAGTTAACCTTGACCTTCTGTTCCTGCTCTGAGGAGAGTATTTATAATACTCTATCAGTTTCCATGGCATTGGTATAGCTTATAATCTGTAGTAGAGCATCAAATATGAAGATGTAAAGGTTTTATATTTCTTCATGACTTTGATATAGAGAGAATTTAATTTCTTCTTGACTCTTGACCACAAGGCAAAAAAAAAAAGTACTTATATGATGGAATTACTCTAATTACTTAATTTTTATTTTAGCTACAAGGAAACCATTTTTTTTTGTTTATTTTTTGTTTGTTTTTTTGAAATAGGGTTTCTCAGTAGCTTTGGAGCCTGTCCTGGAAAGTAGGTATTGTAGAAAAGGCTGGCCTTGAACTCACAGAGATTCCCCCTTTCTCTGTCTCCCAAGTGCTGGGATTAAATGTGTGTGCCACCACCACCTGGCCAAGGAAACACTTTTTAAGTGACATTGCAAAGACATATTTTTTGTCATTGTAGTTGCCAATGATTTAAGGATTCAGAGTTAGATTGGAATATATAATAGTTATAGAACTTCAAAGCTAATACTTGGAGGATTTTGTGCTGAGATAGTATTAATTTTCTAGAGAACTAATATTCTCAGTAAGGCAAACATGGGAGTTTCTTTTAATTTTTCACCATAATTTAACTTCAGCTCCCTCATCATTTCTTTATATATTTCACAATTATAGACAAAAGATGCCCTTGTTTTGAGAAACATGCCTTTTATGAGCATGTGGCTGCATGTTCCTAGGCTGACTTTTCTGCCCCTCATCTGGGCTGTCTAGGTTAGAATGTGGCTTACCTTTCTCCTTTCATCCAGAGTTCAAAAATTTTATGTTTATATTAAGAATGAATACATTAATATTTAAAGTTATGCCAATTGCTAATTAAAGTACAGTATTCTTTTACAGGCTTCATACCTTCTGAAGTCAATTTGTCAATACAAGCAGAACAGATTTCATGTAAACATAGACTAGTATTCTTCACTATTGACTGCATTAATATGCACACAGATGTCTTAAAGAAATTAAAAATCACGGCTCTAACATGTCTGGATTGATTATGCTGTTAATGTTTTAGGTAAAATGGTATTTCCAATCTAGGTTCTGTGTGTAGTGAATTGTTCTCAGTCTGTGCAATTTAAATGCCAATTTCAGGATTCTCGAGAGTTATTCTACATTATTATGTAAGGAGGAGTGCTGTGGGAAAAGGGTCTCTACACTATCACTTGTATTTTAAATAAATGCTGCTTGGCCAGTGGCCAGGCAGGAAGTAGAGGTGGGGCAACCAGGCAGGAAGTAGAGCTGGGGCAAGGAGAACAGGAGAATCCTGGGAAGAAAAAAGAGTCAGTCTACAGTGATCACCCAGACAGAGAGGAAGCAAGACGTGACTGCCTTACCAAAAAGGTAACAAGCTATGTGTCTAACACAGACAAGAATTATGGGCTAATATAAGTTATCAGAGTTAATAAAAATCCTGAGCTAATAGGCCAATCAGTTGATAATTAATGTAGGCCTTTGTGTGCTTACTTGGTACTAAATGGCTATGGGACTTGGTGGGACAGAAACCTGTTGACAGAATAATTTAGGTATATTCTTGTGCAACTTTAATAATCTGTTTAATTTCCAAGCTTTGCCCCCATGAATTTTTGAATGCTGGAGTTTCCAAAACCATTCACACAAATTTTTAACAAAATCCGATATTTCGAAACAGTATTGTTTTTCTATGTACTAAGTAATTATGCTTGATTGAAAAAAGAAAATCCTGCATCTTATTGAAAACTGAAATCTGTAGTGTTTACTGTGTCTCAGAAGCAATAACAATGTAATCACAGTATCTTAGTCATTTGAATGAAGTTGTAAACTACACATTGCTGTGTGATTTTTTTCAAGTGGGGGATTAAAAATGAATAAAATTAAAATCACAAACCATCTAATTATCAAATGGCTAAATATGCAAGTGGCATCCTAGATATGCTGGGCACGTTAGTAGGTCTATCATTGGGCTCAACTGTATTTCCCTTCATCCTAACATTGCTGGATAGATTGTGACTCCTGAGGGAACTTCAAAGGTAAGGGAGTGTGAATGGTAATAATGTGTTGTGTATTAACTACTTGGTGGTGTAGCATCTATTATACACATATATTCTTACATGTCCTGAAATAATTGGCATGAAAATTATCAACATACTCAGATTTCAGTCATATAAAGCAATGGGTACTTTTTGTGGGAGTTTGATAAAGGAATATGTGATTAAAAATGACTATATTATAGAGGTATGAATATTCTAAGTGATGAAAATGTGGGAGTTTCTTTTAATTTTTCAACAGAATTTAACTTTACCCCATTATTTCCTTATATATTACACATCAGTAGATAGAAGATGCATTTATTTATAGAGATGTGCTTTGTGAGCATGTGGCTGTATGTTGCTCAACTGATTAATCTGTACCTCATCTGAGTTGTCTGCACAGTTAGAGTATGGTTCACGTCTCTCTCTTCACCCAGACTTGAAGATTTCACTTTATAGACTTAAACACAACAAAGCTAAAAGGAGTATGTTTCAAACACACTAGTGTTTCATTCCTTAAAATCCTCTCTAAAGTGTTTGAAAAGTAACAGTTATTTTAATACACATTTTCTGTCACTGGGGTTCACAATGATTTGTCTTAAAAAAAATAAAACACTTTGAAATATTCTTCGAAGCCATCTCTTTTCCAATGTGGACTATATCTTGGTGTGCTTGCTTCTCCACTTTTAAATCACCACTATATTCCAGAATATTTTTAATGCCCAAAAAGATGCAAGCACGGAAAGGAGGCATGAACACAGTGATATTGTTTTGTTACTTCTTCATTAAGCAACGAAATTCAAGCTATGGAAATATTGCAGACACCACATGGTAAGGTCCAGAAGTTTTGATAATTTGTGAGCATTGACATCTTATACACTGCAAACATACCTCAGCACCAGAAGGATATTGTACCATGATGTAATTATTGCAGAGCAAAATAAAATAACAAAATACCTCTCAGAATTGGTTTCAGTTTGATTGAGGTTTTTAGGTAACTCCTTTCCTGTTTTATTCCAGCAAACTGATGCTTTTCCTTATTGCATTCACATTTCCAAAAGGGATTTTTAAAAAATTCTCTGCATCTAACTTTAAATTCCATATTTCCAGAACTACTTTGCTTGTGTAAATTTATAAACATAAGTTAATTTCTTCTTTGTAATACATAAACAAAGATATTTTATCTTCACACAGAAGTTGTTTTCTTTAATATTGCATGTTACAAATTGAAGAAATCTATAAAATAGCAACAGCAAAAACCCCATGCCATCAGGATCTAAAACCCAAAATCTATGAAACCCCTAATTTTTACTTTCCCCTGGCATGAAATACTGCCAGTAGCTGATGTATTTAATAAATGTGGAGGAAGCAGGCACTAGTGAAAACACAATCACGAAACTTATATTTACCATATCTTTCAGCGTGGAGCTTTGCCATCGGTCTGGCAGCAATTCCTGACATCAGCTCCATGAACTTTCTCATAAATTCATTGAAAACACAGCGTACTGTCATTAGTCTCTACTCAAAGAACGTCTCCACGAAGTCATCACTGTCACCTTCTGTATGTGCACGCATACATCTCTATGCCATCATTGGAAAGGACAATGATGAGCCCATTGGTTGGGTGGCAGACTCAACTTAGACTACAAAGAACTGAACAGGTTCACTGTCTCTGGCTCAGCCACAGACTGAATCTCACACCTTGCCTTATGCATCGACACCTTTGTGAGCTGCTAGGCCAGTGAGCAAGTGAATGTTGAGTGTCATAAAGCTTATGTGCTTGTTTTACCCCTAGGAACAATTTCAGCTCAAGAGTGTACACTTATAGAATGCCAAGAATTCCATCTTATACTCCAGTTTAAAAGCCTGTTTCCTTTCCTAGGTCTTCTTCATGGTCACTTATTCACAGACATACCTAAGACTTGGTATGTTAGTAGAAGAGATGACTAATGAAGTCTAAATAGTCATAAAAAGAAAATTCCCGTGAACTGAGTAAACATGAGGATTACAAATGTGATGAATAGGAATGAGATACCACAGAAATTGATATTGCCAAGCATATCATTTCAGCCACATTTCAATACTCATAACAATTACTTAGAATCAGCAACACCGCACTGCTAATCAACAGCATCTGTTCATCTTCACAGCTGTTACCCAGAAAAGTGCCACTCTCCTCCTGACTTGGATCTAGACACACTGTGATTGTAATGAACACCTATCCTAATGAGGAATACAACTTAACATCTTGGAGAAATTTCAGATAGAGGTCCATTTGAAAGTCAGAGCTATGCAGTTACCAAGGAGACTCTCGTGCCAGGCAAAACTCTGGCATTATGTTGAGCAAGGCAAGTTTATTTTACAGATCCGACCTGCTTTCATTTAAGCTCACTGCCCTCAACTTCTTTGGAAACAAAACAGAATTAATTATAAATAGTATTATCAGATGTGCACTTAAAAGACTAATTCACTCACTTATTCATCCATTCAAAGGAAACACATGTTCATTTCCAGCCAGTGTTCGTGCTTACAATTGTATGCCCATGACCATGTTCCAAGAATAATTCAGCTTAATTGGAAAAGCCCTGAGGAAAATGCATTAGGCAATACAACATTAGGCAATACAACAGCAATGAAGAAGCAAAACTGACTGGAGGCTCCATGGGAGGCTTCTATGAAATCCTATATGTAAACCCAGATATGAACAGAAATAATATTTAAAACACAAACAAAAATGAGCTGGGTGGAGGGAAAACATTCTTGGGATGCAGACAACAAATCACCATGGTTCTCTGCATAGAGTAGTAAAGTTTATGGCCTGAGTGTGAGCTACCACAGGGAAGGAAAAAAGACCTTGCATGAAGAGATGAACAGATTGTGCTTGAAGTAGTGCTCTGGATTCACCCTCCAGTAACTGATCTTCTGTACTGTCTCCTCTAGACTAACTTGAAGCCAAGCACCAGGTCTTGTCAAGTTCTCCCTCTTTCATCTTATTTACACTACATGGACCACATTCTGTGAACACACTGCCTAAGGATTCTTCTGAACATGATTGCCTGCACACCTCCTTCCTCAACCCTAACTCTGGTCACTAATTCCTTTCAGCACAAAGACTTCCCATCCCTTTACAGACTCAGGATTCATGTAAAACATTAGTTTGATTTTAATCAGTTTTATATTCAAAATAAAACTCATATTGATCCCTCTGCTGAATTCCATGGCCTGTGACTTACAACTATCTGTTCTATGACATTAGTGCTATTTTCCAGACTCTCGGAACCCCACTGTCATGTGGTTGGTGCATTTCCTTTAAATATCTCTTTCTACTCCTTACTTATGCTCTCAACCTGTGGAAAACTTAATGATACAAGATGTAGTTTTAATTAAATAGTTATCTTGCATGGAGTAACAAAACTACAATCTATTGAATGCTTGTTATGTGCACTGATCTAAACTTGTTTATTCTCAGTGCTGTTTGACTTTCATTAGTTGTTTTATTTTGTGATAAGAATATTGAGGGTAAGCACACTATATACTTTGCAGGGACAGAATGCACATTCCAACACATGAAAGTCTGTTTCTGGGAACAGGTAACAGTTTTACACTATGTGTCTCTGATGAAACATAGAGAATAACCCTCCCTTTTTCATGAATACCACAGTTTATGTGACTCACTCTGTTCTTGAATCAGGGTTCAGTTTGTAGTTTTTCTTGTTGCTTTCTAGAAAACAATGTATATGTCATAAATAGAAATTCTTGAATCTGTGATTGGTGACAATTTTTTTAATTATTTTACTTTTTATTGATTTTTATTGAGCTTTACATTTTTCTCTGTTTCCCTCCCTGCTTCTCCCCTTCCCTCTTAAATCCTCTCCCAGTTTCCTCATGCTCCCAATTTACTCAGGAGTTTTTGTCTTTTTCTATTTCCCATGTAGATTAGATCTATGTAAGTCTCTCTTAGTGTCCTCATTGTTATCTAAGTTCTCTGGGATTGTGATACATAGTCTGGTTTTCTTTGCTTTATTCATAAGAACATATGATAATTGTCTTTCTGTGTCTAAGTTACCTCACTTGCGTGGGACAATGCTCTATATTCTGTCAATTATATTTTAAATAAATGCTGAATGGCCAGTAGCCAGGCAGAAAGTATAGGCAGGACAACAAGACAGGAAATAGAGGCGGGTAAAGGAGAGCAGGAGAATTCTGGGAAGAAGGAAGTCCTAGTGTGCAATCCTGACCCAGCCACAGAAGAAGCAAGATGTGACTGCCTTGCTGAAAAAGGTACCGAGCCACATGGCTAACATAGACAAAAATAATGGTCTAAGTTATGAGTTAATAAGAAACCTGAGCTAATTGGCTAATCAGTTTACAACTAATGTTGACCTCAATGTGATTTCTTTGGGACTTAATGATTGCAGGAACTGGGCAGGACAGAAAACCTTAGTCAACACCTCACTCAAATTAATGTTTTCTAGCTCTGTCCATTTTCTGGCAAAATTTAAGATATTGTTATTTTCTTTCTACTGTGTAGTACTCCATTGTGTAAATGAACCACATTTTCCTTATCCATTTCTTGGTTGAGGGGCATTTAGGTTGTTTCTGGCTATGACAAACAGTGCTGCTATGAACATAGTTAAGCACATGTCCTTTAGGCACAAATGAGCAATCTTTGGATATATACCCAAGAGTCATATTAATGGGTCTTGAGGAAGGTTGTTTCCTAATTTTCTGAGAAATGACCACACTGACATCCAAGCTTGCATTCCCACAAGCAATACAGAACTGTTCCCTTTTTCCCACAACCTCTCTAGAATAAGTAGTCATCAGGGTTTTTGATCTTGGCCATTCTTACAGGTATAAGATGGAATCTCAGAGTTGTTTTGATTTGCATTTCTCTGATGACTAAGGATGTTGAACATTTCTTTAAGTGTCTTTCAGCCATTTTAGATTCCTCTGTTGAGAGTTCTCTGTTTAAGTGTGTACTCCATTTGTTTTATTGGCTTACTTGTTCTTTTGAAGAACAATTTATTGAGTTCTTTACTTATTTTGGAGATCAGACCTCTGTCTGATGTGCGGTTAGTGAAGATCTTTTCCCATTCTGTAGGCTGGCGTTTTGTCTGGTTAACCATGTCCTTTGCTTTACAGAAGTTTTTCAGTTTCCAGACGTCTTATTTATTAATTGTTTCTCTCAGTGTCTGTGCTGCTGGGGTAATATTTAGGAAGTGGTCTCCTGTGTCAATGTGTTCATACTTCCCACTTTTTCTTTTATAAGTTTCAGTGTGTTTGGCTTTATATTGAGGTCTTTGATCCATTTGGACTTGAGTTTTGTGCATAGTAATAGATATGGGTCTATTTTGATTCTTCTACATGTTGATATCCAGTCAAGCCAGCTCCAGTTGTTAAATATGCTTTCTTTTTTCCATTTGATATTTTTTACTTCTTTGTCAAAAATCAGCTGTTTGAAGGTATGTGGATTAATATCTGGGTCTTCTATTCGGTTCCATTGGTCCTCTTGTCTCTTCCTATGCCAATACCAGGCTGGTTTCAGTATTGCAGCTCTGTGGAGTTTGAAGTCAGGGATTGTGATGCCTCCAGAAGTTTTTTTATTGTACAGAATTGTTTTGATTGTCCTATTCTATTGAGCAGTTTTCATGACTTCTATACTGAAGGAAACAAGGTCAACATTAGTCATTTATATTCTGGTTTAGAAGGTCATGTTTCTCAATTTTTGTTTACAGCAAAGTAAATATTGAAACGGAGAAAAGAAGATATATGCCAAAATTTGTAAATAATAATGTGTAAATAGAAAATTGGCCTGCTTGTGGTGCCAATCCCCTAAAATTTGTTAAATCATTGCACTTTTAAATAAAGAGTAGAATTAACATACAAAATATAGGGGAACATTCGGAGCCTAACATTTGTTCTGAATTTGTTTCCTACAGTTAATACTAAAGTACTCTCAGTGTTGGGCCCATTATTAATCTGTGAAATAGTAGAGCAAAGTGATGGGATAGGCTGTCTACAAGAAGGAACAGTATTTATTGTTGAATAGATTCAACAAGAAAATTTCATCTGGGGACATAAAAAACAACGTATAATGTTTAAAGAAATAAAACAAAACAGAATATTTGCTTTTAAATGGATAAAATGTTTTCATGTATTTGAAACCATTTCTTTCTTTAATATAAGTACATTTAATGGAAAGTAAAATCATTCTCAATAATTGATATCCATCTGTTCTTCTCCTATACTTTGTTAGAGTTGCATATTCTACAATAACTTCACAATAAACAAGGCTACAATTACTACTTAGAGTTGCAGGAATTTCAAGAAATGACAATTACACAGTATAGTGAATGTTGCAAAATAAATAATGGCATAGTGTTTCTATTAATACTTTTATTAGTTTCAAGGTGAACAGATTGAAATTTACCTTTATGTTTTCTTTATGAAAATAATTTTGCAATATTATTGGGATTGAAATGTTTGTCAGTCAAGTGTAGAAGCTTTAAGGCAATCCCAAGTTTCTACCTCTCCTCATGTTAGAACCTTTGTGTAGGAGGGTCTTCTTTCTATGTGCTTCTTTCATTGGTCAAATAAAGAGACTCCCTTGGCCTAGTTGATAAGGTGAACTCAGGTAGGTGGGGAAGACAGAATAGAATTCTGGGAGGAAGAAAGCAAAGTCAGAGAAAGCTGCCCGCCATGAAGCTGCCAGGTCAGACATGCTGAATCTTTCCCGGTAAGCCACGGCCCCGTGGTGACATACAGATTATTAGAAATGAATTGAATCAAGATGTGAGAGTTGGCCAATAAGAGGTTAGAACTAATGGGCCAGGCAGTGTTTAAATGAATACAATTTGTTAGTTGTTATTTTGGGGTATAAGCTAGCCGGGCGGCTGGGAGCCGGGCGGGCCAAAAAGCAGCCCGACGCTCCCTTGTACAACAGAATCTGTACAGCAATGTCCTGGTACTCTATTGTGAAACAGGTTTCATTTATTAGCTAGGTCAACCTTCAGTCAACTCCCCAAAACTGAAGAAGAATGAGTAGTTGCTGAGAGGTTCAGATGATGGCTATTCTCTGACATTAGGTAGCTAATGCTGATAGAGTAGATGAGAAATGCTACATAAAATTACATTTATTCAATTCAATCCTCTGGGTTATTAGGTGGTAGCATGTCCATAGTTTTCTAGTTGTGAGAGTGTATTCTGCCTCTCTTAAATACTTCCACTTTATTTGGTTAAGTCCTTTAAAATCTAAAAAGGATTTTTAATTAAAAACCATTTATGAGAATACATTTACTGCCACTCTAGTTGATATATACACAATTATAACTTAAAACTGAAAAGTGTGATTTTAGTATCAGACTAAATATTACTTAAGGAAACCAGTATTTGAGAGATGTTTTCCCAGAATAATGATATATGATACAGCAAAAGAGGAAGCAAAGTCATGAAAATGTATGTGAACATGAAACATATTTATCATGGTAGTAAATATTAACAGTTATGCGATGAAAACAGGAAATTTTTCTTTTATACCTGAAAGAGAAACCCTCTGAAGAAGACAGCCCAAAGGTTTATTTATTTATTTATTTATTTATTTATTTATTTATTTATTTGGTTTTTCGAGACAGGGTTTCTCTGTGGCTTTGCAGCCTGTCCTGGAACTAGCTCTGTAGATGAGGCTGGTCTTGAACTCACAGAGATTCGCCTGCCTCTGCCTCCCAAGTGCTGGGATTAAAGGTGTGTGCCACCATCGCCCGGAGGTTTAATTTTGTTATAATGTGTATACACAGACTCATATATTCTGCTCTCATAATTTAAATACCAGGATAATTTAATGAATATTGTTGAAGGCTGTAACAAACTGTGAACATTATTGGTAAACAAAGAGTATTCATTGCTGAAGTGTAAATGGAGGCAAAGCTTTCTTGTAATAACCACAGGGTCCAAATAATCATACAGGAACTTAATATTAATTACAAACTTTGCCCTATTATTCAGGCTGATTATTAACTACCTCCTATTTCAGAATCAACCCATTTCTATTAATCTATATGCTGCCCTGTGACTGAGACTTTTAATCGTCTGCTGGTATGGTGTTTCTTGGGCAATTACTCATGTCACTCTGAACTCCACCCTGGGGGGGGGGGGCATGGTTCAGTGGTCTTACCCTAGGAGACTTACCTTCTGACCAGCTGCTGGGCCTGTGATGGGTTGAGGAGGGACATGGGATGTGACCCAGAGTCTAGGACCAAGAGGATAGTCTCATCCAGCCTTTTTACCAGCCCCCTCTTGTATTTTTGACCTTAGAAATTCTAACATGTATAAGATGAAATCTCAGAAGTGTTTTGGTTTGCATTACCCCAATGACTAAGGATGCTGTAAATTTATTTAAGTGTTTCTCAGCCATTTGAAATTCTGTTGTTGAAGTTCTCTATTTAAATCTGTACTCCATTTTAATTGGATTGGGGTTGAGGAATGACTAATTCCTTGAATTCTCTATATATTTCGGATATTATCCCTGTCAAATATGGGGTTGGTAAAAATCTTTTCCAATTCTGTAGTCTGCCATTTGGTTTTCCTAAAGGTATCCTTTCCCTTACAAATCTTTTTTGTTCCATGAAGTCCTGTTTATCAATTGTCTGTCTTAACCTGTGCTATTGGTGCTCTGTTGTTGTCTCCTGTGCCAATGAGTTCAAGGCTATTCCCCACTCTCACTTCAAAATGGAGGGAAATTCAAAACACTTTCAAAAAACTCAGGAAGAAGACCAGGCTGTCCACTTTCTCCATATTTATTCAATACAGCTCTTGAAGTTCTATGAAGAACAGTAAGACAACTAAAAAAGACCAGAGGATATAATTTGTAAAGGAATAAGTCAAAGTATCACTATTCACAGATGATATGATAGTAAAGGTAAACAACCCTACAAATTCTTTCTGGGAACTCATACAGATAATAAACACTTTCAGAAAATTTGTTGTATATAGAATTATCTCAAAGGAATCAGTAGGCCTCTTTATACAAAAGAAAAATTTGTTAAAAAATTAGGGAAACAATAACCACAAATAATATAAAATGTCTTAGCATAACTCTCACCACGCAAGTGAAACACTTCTATGACAATTACTTCAAGACTTAAAGGAAGACATTGAAGAAGATATCAGAATGTGGAAAAATTTCCCATGCTCATGAATGAGTAGGATTAACATAATGAAAAGGACTGTTTTGCCAAGAGTGATCTGCAGATTTTATGTAATCATCATCAAAATTCCAACACTATTCTTTATACACTTTTAAATAATAATATCCAACTTCAAATGGAAAAGAAATTCAGGATATCTAAAACAGTCCTGTACAATAAAAGAACTGCGGTAGGTATCACTATCTCAAATTTCAAGCTGTACTACAGAAAAAATATTAATAGAAACCACATAGTATTAGCATAAAAACTGACAGGTTAATCAATGGAATTGAATGAAAGACCCAGACATAAATTCGCACATCTATATATCCCTGAGTTTTGATAAAGAAATCAGAAAAATACAATACAAAAGAAAGCAGCTTCCAAAATTTTGCTAGTCTAACTGGATGTCAGAATATAGAAGAATCCAAGTAGAACCATATCTATCACCCTGCACAAGACTCAAGTCCAAGTGTATCAAAGACCTCACCATAAAAATGTGTGCGCTGTACTCTGAGATTTAATGTGAGAAAACAGAACTCAAACTTATTAGTGACTTAAAGAAAGATGAAAAAAAATGTGGAACAAGTTCTGAGTTCCAGTCTGTTTCAACATATAGTGTGTTATTTTAGGTACATGCACCATATTCATGTTAGACATGAACAGTATGGTTCCTTCTGTCAAGACAGCCAAAGAAGAAACACATATACCTCTAAATGATGTTTCCGATACATAATGTATTCCTTTACAGCACTTGGAAAAGGTGAATTTTTCAGTGATAAAATATTCCCTAATCTCACCAAATCGCAACTGTTTTGTGCTCTGCTTTTTGGACTCCATGTACCAAATGAGGTAGAAGAAAATTTGAGTTACCTAAAAAGAACAGATGAGTGGGAAGGAAGAACACGACTTGCTTGACTTGAAATTAATTTGGTCTAAGTAGCCTCTATATTTGGTAATTAGTGTGCTCCTAAGGGGATTCTGAATATTGTGAACTGTAGCCTAACTAGATGTGCAAGCATATTGTAGTTAAACACCGAAATCTGCTCAGGCTGTGCTTCACCTTCTTTCTTAAAATAAAAATAGCTTATCATATTGTTGGAAAGGCATTTTCAACCATCAGTACCTTCCCATCCTGTCCAGGTTTTCATATTTTTCTGATCCAGATAAATTTAGGTTTTCTTTTAAGAGACTTAAGCTGACTGGCAGAATATGAAACTGACTGCGCAATCAAATAGAGATCCAGACATCCACTGCATGGTTATCTGCAAGACCCTAATCCTATGGTCTCTTACATCAGCTGGGGCTTCAGAGACATCTCTCTTGGATAGGAAGCTCTATTCAGCTGTTTGGAGCTTTTCAAGTTTATTTGAGCAAATCTTGCTGTTTTCATTTTTTCTTTGCTTCTCACGGTGTTGAGTTCAGTTAAGAAGTACCATTCCAATACAGCACAACAAACTGAATCAGGTTCAAAACTGAGCTGCATTCAGGAAGTAACTAGATTGGAAGCTGTCTGTCAATACAGAAAGAGAGACAGAGACAGAGAGAGACGGAGACAGAGAGAGAGAGAGAGAGAGAGAGAGAGAGAGAGAGAGAGAGAGAATTGCTTTGATGATGTGAGAGGGTGTATGTCCTTGTATTTGCAGCACCTGAGGGTGCTATAACTGACAAGATTGGGCCATAGCCACAGAGAAGTTGAATCTGAAATTTCTTGCAACAGGCTCAAAGAAGGGACATCTGTTTGATTGGGTCAGAGAGAATTAGAATCCAGTTAAGAAACAAATTATGTTCAGCAATAGATTGGACTGAATCTTCTTAAAAGAATCCACATTTTAGTGAAGGGATGGCCATAATCAAAGGCATGTAGACCTGCTACATTTCCAGGAAAGTTTAACTCTCAGAGCCATCTGATGTGTATGCACATGCGCATACGTATTTGCTGTGTAGGAATTAAGTATTGCAAGTATGGAAAAGCAGTGACTCTGATGGCACATTTTTTTTTTATGTGAGCCTAATTAGGAGAGTGAGGCCAAAGCCTACCCCTGCAACGGTAGGAGGTGTTCATCTGTGTATCCTTGTTCTTTTATAGGTTTGTGGGAACATCATAAATAGAATTAATTCAAACTCCCTCAAATAAGAGTCATGGCAAAAGGCACATAGCATGAGCTTTAACAATAAATTGAGGACATGATCAAGATGGTTGAAGGAACAAGCTTCACTCGATGGCCCAATAAAACAGTTTTACAACTGAGTATTGAGGCTCTTGGATAAAAATCTCCATACAGAGCGTGTGGCTCAGTCCTTTATGCTTACTGCCATGTAACTTCTTCCAATTACTGACTTATGGGGATCTTATAACATGTTGTAACCAGTTAGCAGAGAGGACAGTGTTCAATTGTCAGTCTAGTTTGTGTATAGGCATGTTGGATACTGTGGAATTCTGTGTTCTACAAAGCGGTGTACAAGACCTGCTCCAACATGACAGTCCATACATTGTCCATCTTCGTGGTCACAGTTTCCACCAGATCTACCCTGGAAGGCCTACAACACCTGCCCCAGGATTTAATTCTTTTTTTTATATGATATGAAACCAAGAGAATGTGTGTGTATTAGACAAAAGATTTGTAAATCTGAGATATACTGCAAGCCTATAAACTGTACCCTTGATTAATAAAGTTTCACAGTATTGAACCTCTACAATCTATCAATATTATAAGAACAGATATCTTGACAAGTACTGTAACATTTGTAAAATTAACCAAAATGTTAAAGTAGAACATATGTGGTATTCTCAGAAAATGGATGAAGTTAACTCAGGAAGTTACCCAAGTCACTTGGAAAAATATGAAAATCTCATAGACAAAAGTCAAATCAGATGAATATACAAATATATAAAATTATCTGAAAAGATGATCTTTGTCCATTAAAGGTCACAAGGATGAAGACTGAATATTCCATTAACTAATTACTGTGCCATCTTAAAAAAAAAACATGATACTTTGAATGTGAATGCTCAATGGTTGCATCTTGCTGTAAGAGGTACTGAAAGTGCTCACCACTTTCTCACTTTGTGGTTTTGTGTACTCTCACTTTTTAAAGAAAAAATGGCATGAAATGATTTTGCTCTAAGAAAACTTTGTTCGTTGTAATTTTTAACGTCATATCTGTATTGTGAAACTTTATGCTCAGAGGTTTTAAAAGGTGGTGTAGAACTATATGGAGATGTCTGTGTATAGGTGCCCATGCACATGATTGATCTGTGTGTGGTGGCAGGTGGGCAATTGTAGATGTGGTTAATCATGCTTTGTCTACCTTTTTCTTTTTTTCTTTTTTAAAGATGGGTCATTCTTTGGTCAGGAGCTTGCCACGTAGGAAGGATGGCTATGAATCCCAGTGATTAAGTGATGTAGCATTGAGAGTTGGTGATTAATTTTCACTACTACAAATCAAACATTCTGATGGTAGAGAGTCACACAGTCTTCATGGGGGTTCTTTTCTCATGACATCAGCAAGGCAGGCCCCCAGTCTGGCTATATTATTGATCTGAGGTGTGTTGGTACTACTGACCTGCTTCTACCAGAAGAGCTTCCCATGGAGCTCTGAGCTGTGACCTTGCTGGCAACTATTTCTATTGAGCACAGATGCTGGGAACACTCCACAGGCAGTCAAGTATAGCACTTCTTTATAACAAAAAACAGGTCATACCAAGATGAAAGCTCAATCAATCATCATATCTAATATAAAAGTAGTGCCAGAAGAGAAGAGACCTACCTTATGAGAATCTTTATGCACTGAAAACTTGACTAGGGAGACTAGGGAGTATTCTAGCAGCTGAAAAGGCTGTAAACATTGATTAAATTCTAGCAGAAGACTTCCTCACACATCTTTTTAAAAGTTCAGAATGGATGTAGTACTGACTATAATTCCAGCCTCTCAGATCTCCATAGGTTCAAACAGTAGTTTTCTATTGGAGTAAAGAATGGCCATCTGGCAGATGGAGAAACTCCTGGGGAATCTGTCCCCTGGGGGATAATTTTGCTAATTATAGCAATTAATAGAAATGCCTTAACATTTATATTTCAGCAATATTTCTTTTCCTCTTCCATGTTTCAAATGGTTGCCTCTCTGTTTTATCCTATTAAATAAGATACTGATATTTAACTTGAATATCATTATCTTCCCAAAGTCTCCTTGCATTCAGTGTCCTGATGCTTACTATATTTTATGCCATTGAAAATAAAATTTGGATATTAAGTGGAGATGTTGCATTTTCCAGTGTTATTTACCAATTGGTTAAAAAATGCATGTTTTAAATGGCTTCCCATATCTGTAATGAGTTCTGCTAGTCATTGAAATTTTGCTACAGAATGAGTCCCTACTTTCAAATTGCCTTCTTCTTCTGTCTTTGCAATATTTTTAGCCACACTGTTACAGTCTTCCTACTGAACTCTGTCTAGAGCTAAAAATGTGCTTTAACTCAAACTAATTATCTTTGTCACAAAACAAGAAATATATATTAAGAAATCTAAACATATATTCGTAATTACATAATAACCTTACATTTTTGTATGTTCAATGATATTTACTTGTTTAAGTATATTTCAATTTTAGCACTCTTATCTGCTTCATTCTGTGTATGTGTTGTGTTTAATAGTCTGCTTCAAAATATTTAGAAAATTAAAAATATCTGAATATCATAACACAATAAACAGAACATATAAGAATCTGTTAATTTTTGGCTGCAGCACTACAAAGTAAATCAATACATCTAGGCCATAGAAAATAATAAATATTTCTTTTATAACTCAGTATGTTATATGATTGGTTGATAGTATTTCAATTTGTATTTGAGCTTCTTAAATTGATTAGAGCTCTTATGATTTTTCTGAAGTTGTTAATGTCTAACTGTACACAGTATTGGTAATATGCAATTAGTACCTATTACTTTTAAGATTCATTTTGTAATAAAGATTTTTCATTTGTTTTAATTTCATAAATAAGTAAAACTCTTCTCTGTTTCACAGAAATAACTTTACACAGTTCATTGCATGCCATGTTCTTTCATAAATGATCAATACACATGGTCTTGCCTCAGGTTCTTCGAAATATATATATATTTACATTCTTTCCTCAGAACACTGAGGGGTAAGTAGTTGAAAATTTTAGTAAATTTGTGTTGTTAATAGGTCTAAAACTAAGACCGATAGGACTTAGAAAAATTAAGCTTATAAAAATCTGCTTATTTTACTGTTGCTCTTACAAACTCATCATTACATAAAAATTTGCAACAAATGGTATTATGTAGGTGGCAAACTATAAATGAACTCTTCAAATAATAAAGGAAGTCATTTGCTTTTATGTACTTTCAGACTTAAGGCATGTTTTATTTACTATTTATTTTATTTTTTAAAATAATTAATATGTAATGTTTATGGTGGTGAAGAAGACACTTGGGTAAATGATTTCTAAAACTATTGCTAAGTAACTAAACAGAATACAAATCAGATGTAGTGGATATTCATTCCTGAAAGAATACATTAAATTTGAACATCAAAGGAAACTTGTTCTGATATCAGAACTAGGGTTAAATATTTATTTATCAAAGTGATATTTGATCTTAGGAAAGACTTCACATGGGATCCATAAGTTTTTAGAGGAAGATAAATAAAAGAAAAATAACTTTAAATAGGAAATTGGCTGTGTTATGAGATGGTAACGGGATGAACAACATAGCATAGGGTCTTCAAAAGAACAAACATTAAGCATTTAAATATACTGAAAAACATAACACTTTTGTATTTGTTAGAAAAAAGTTTATCATAAGGATGCAAAATGAACATTCCACAGTTCCAGCTTACTAGAGTCTGGAAATATTTATTATCTTTTAAATTTATTTTAGTACCTTCCTATCAGAAAAAATCATCTTCTATAATGACAACTATTACAGAATACAGGTTGATTTTCAAACGTCCCTGTAACTTTCTGAAATTCTATATTTGAAAATGAGTTCAATAACTACTTCGTGAAGAGATGGTCTTAGAAGATGGATGCGTAGACTTATTCCTTCCATCATGGTTATGTAATTTGGTGGTGGAAAGATAGAAACTATCAAATTGTTAAATTAGGGCAATTATTGGTTTCCTGCAACTCATTTTCATGGCTTTCTCAGTGTGTAACCTTGAGAACCCTTAACCTGTGAAAGCATTCATTCTGTCTATACCTAGGTGACAATCTTCTTCCAATGTGTGAAAAATAAGAGTACTTTCTGTTTTCAAGAACATTAGTTAATTCTACAAAATAATGTTTTTGTAAATGATTCAGTCCTATTGAAAAATTTTCAGGACTGTGTCAAATATTTGGAGCATTTAATAGAGAGAAGTAATTTGCAACAAATGGATTCTGATCAAATATTTTAACGCAGAAATTATTTAATACACACAAAGAATGAAATGGAAGGCAATCTTTTTGTTTGCTTGGCTTTGTTTGGTGGGTTTTTTTTTTTTTTTTGGTTTTGCTTATCTTTTTTCTTTTTTTTTTTTTTGTTTGTTTTTCAAGACAGATTTCACTGTCCCAGAACTAGCTTATCTAGACCAGGTTTGCTTCAAAATCACAGAGATCTACCTACGTCTGCTTCCTGAGTGCTAGGATTTAAGACATGCGCCACCACCACCCTATCAATAGGAGGCAATCTTAAGAAATCATCATGAGTCAGTAAGATAGATCATTAGGAAAAGGGACTTGCTGTACAAACTAGGTGACATGTGCTTAATCCTTATAACTCATATAAAGTTTAATGAAAGAACTGACTCTACACATTTGCTCTCCGACCTTGAAGTACATCTCATGGTATTTATGCTCCAGAACTCATGTACACATAACTAACAATAATTAATAAATATTAATATAATAACAATAAATGATCTTTCTATATGATAACAAGATTAAATACATACTATAATATCTCATAAGACAGTGTGAATTGTCCTATGTTCAGTCATTTTAGCATAGTTTTTTTTCTATTAGAAGGATGTCGAAAACACCAATTGTTTTTATTACAAAACACTTTCTTCACTTAGCTCAATGTTACTTTTTACACAGAATTTCACATATGAATGTCCTGTTAAATTATATCTCTGAATATGTTGATATACCTTTTCTGTCATTTTAAAATGATAAATGCTTCTAATTTTTTTGTCTATCAATACACTTGTAGAAATATGTACAAAGATTAACACTGAGAGCTGATTTGCAGTGTGACAATTTGTGTGCTTCTAATGTGACCTGTGATGCTTTGCTACCCTTCAGGAAGTTCTTGCAAGTTTGTACTCCTGGAATGTGGCTATGACTTTCATTCTTCTGTCCCTATTCCTATAACCCAAACTTACTTATCTCATTTAAGGGAAAAGTAGGTGCTCAAAATGACATATTATGTTATGTTGTGTCTCTTTCCTTCATTTATAAGAAATTAAAGAAAGTGTTTTGCTTTTATATGGCATACATTACTTCATTTTTTATTTTAAGTTTGTATCATAATTTTATTACTTTTTATTATATTTAAATCAATAAAATTGCAGGTTACTGTTTCAACTATTAGCCAGGATCTTATTATTATACTATTTATAATGCCTACAACAGGATAACTGTCCTATGGGTAGAAGTTGCATTGTTTAGAGAATAGTGACAAAACAAACTGAAACATGATGAGTATAGATGTAGCTTGTTGCAGACCTCATTTGGATATATATGTAGGCAGTGAAAACCTGGCAAAGAAGGCAAACTAAATAGTTAGTGTGTTTATGTATGTGTGAGAGAGACAGAGACAGAAAGAGAAGGATACAGAGATTAAGTAGAATGCTTTGTTAAGATTGCTATAAAGGAACACTGTTTGAATCTGTTAAATTAGCTGTTGATATATAAATCTTCCTCATACGGATCAGGAAATATTATCCTCAGAGGAAAATCACAAGACATAAAATGGGTTACACCCAGAGAGAGCTAAATTCTTACCATTTCAGTACATCATGCAAAATACAACCAGACTTTTATACCAGACCACAACCTCAATTCCAATTCTTGAGCCTTTCCAACTACTGCTTATGAAATTTCACATCCCAGTCACATAGATGGGCCATCCTCACTGGTATAATTCATAAAGAAGTCAAAATAGCTGAATTGACCATGCAGCATACTATTTAATGGAACAGGGAGAGTTCTCAGTGTAGAATGCAGAAACACAGAAGTACCCTGAAAAACAACAGCAGTCATAAAGTCCTTGTAGCCAAATGTTTATGACTTGATGTATTTCAATCACCAGGCAGATTTTCCAATATAATTGACTCAGACTATGTCATGCATAAAAGGAGCCAGTAGGGAGAGCCATGTGGATACAACCAAATTGAACATGAGAAATCCAATGAAAATGTTTTTCCTTCCTAAATACATACAGATAACTCAGTGGCTTGGTGTGAAGAATTTGTGATTGCTTTCAAGAAGAACAGAAAGAAAATAATTCTGTGAGAGTATCTCATCATTATTCATAAACAGATAGTTTTGGGACGTAACATCCTAAAACACGTTCTGTGGTATTTAAATTGTTGCTTACAGAAAACTCTCCAGATGATATTTTATCTATATATCATAATAATTAGAAGAGACCATCATTGTCCCTGCCCACTCAACAGGCTAAAAAGGATCAAGTCAAAAGAAATCTCCATCCCAGCACTCGGGAGGCAGAGGCAGGCGGATCTCTGTGAGTTCGAGGCCAGCCTGGTCTACAAGAGCTAGTTCCAGGACAGGAACCAAAAGCTACGGAGAAACCCTGTCTCGAAAAATCAAAAAAAAAAAAAAAAAGAAATCTCCATGAAAAGGGGACAAAATGGCTGGCTAGCATGCCAATTGGTATATTGGAAAAGTGGGCTCAGATTTATCAGCATATAGATACATAAACTAAAATAATTCTACAATAAGATAGGACACTTGGCCGGCTTTATGCAGAACAATAAGATATTATCCATCATAGGGCCTTTGGCTCTTCTGCTTTTTGTTAACTGCTATTGACTCTTACATTACTGATAAAATAACTAAATAATAATTCCTAACTGGGTACCCTCAAGCTGATGATGGTTATTAGATCCAAATATAAACATCATATAAGAATTTCATCCAGGATACAATTTTAGGGGAGGATGTTAGACCCAAAATTAGCCTGTGAGCTCCTCCTGACCACAGACAAGGTAACTTCCTAGAAAGCTGGAAGTTATAATTCTTGGAAAATAACTATAAACAAAACAGTATGATGAACCAATTGTTCATATAATATAATCCCTGACAACACATATTTTGAAGCCATACAGCTGGAGAGTTTCCACATGGTATTCCTGACAATTTTTTTTTAAATTTTAATAATTTAGGAAGTAGTCTCCTGTGCCATGCAATGAAGGCTATTTCCCACCTTTTCTTCTATGAGGTTCAGTGTGGTCAGATTTATATTGAGGTCTTTAATTCATTTGGACTTGAGTTTTGTGTATGGGGATAGATATGGATCAATTTTCATTCTTCTACATGTTGACATCCAGTTATGCCAGCAGCATTTGTTGAAGATGCTTCCTTTTTTCTATTATATAATTTTAGCCTCTTGGTCAAAAAATGGGTGTCCACAGGTGTGTGGATTAATATTCGGGTCTTCAATTCTATTGGTCATCCTCTCTGTTTTCAAACCAATACCAAGCCATTTTTATTACTGTAGCTCTGTAATAAAGCTGCTTTTGTTGGTATTGCCATCATGGTCTTGACCCCTTTGTACATATTATTGTTCCTCCCTCTCTTGGGCTGGTCTCCTTTAGCTCGACCCATTTCTTCACTGTATATCTCTGTATCAACTTTTGTCAGTTGCTAGGTCTATTCAACTAGAAAAAATACTGAGTGAGATAACCCATACCCAGAGAAGCAAATGTGGTATGAAATCACTCACAAGTAGATATTAGATCTAAAGCAAAGGACAACCATCCTATAATCCATGATCTCAGAGGAGCTAGGTAACAAGGAGAACCCTGAGAGAGATACACATGGGTCCTCCTGGGGAGGGGAAACAGACAAGCCCACCTGAGATATTTAGGAGGGGGAATAGGAAGTATGGAAAGGGAGCGGGAAGAGAGAAGGTGTTGAGCGGGGCGAACATGAGGTAATGGGATGCTCAAGAAGTGGGGAAAAACATTGAGGGAGAGAAAAAATATCTTGATTGCGGGAACAATTAAAGGGCTGGTGAGAAGCATGACACTAGGGAAATTTCCAAGAGTTCACAAGGATGACACAGGTTACTTTCCTTTCATGACTTGGTCAAATTATTTATTATACAAGAATTAAAACTAGTTAGGATAGGAAAATTGTTGAATATATTTGTTATTATTGAATATAATTTTGTATTAGGTTTAGAACTCTCTTATTTCAATAAAAAGGGGAAGCCCTGTAAGAAGTCTTACAGCTAGTGGTTACCGGTCCACTGGGGCGTGGCCTCCTATACTCTTTCTTTGTTCCAGTTGTTGATTTCAGTTTCTGATCTCCATTGCAGCAGAGGATTCTAATTTGTGAGTTTACCCCTAAATAAATAACCATCTATTTCTCAATTCTGAGCTAGTGTGATATTTCTTTTAAGTGTCTGTTCCACACCCAGCTAAGACTCTAGGCAACAGTGGAAAGGAGAACTAAATTGCCCTCCCCTGTAATCAGATTGATGGTTACCATAATTGTGGTCATGGAACCTTCAACCATCAATGGATGGAAGCAGATATAAAAAAATATTTTTAACCAGGAGACATGACTAAGAGGGAATGCTCACTCGAGCCTGGTTACAGTGTGTTCTCTTTGCTTGCTGCTCCTCACATCCCACCATAATGTCTCTCAATGTTTCTTTTGTGCTTCACTCTCTTGGCCATTGCTTATTGCTGTTCCTGTTAATGTCTCCTTATAAGATAATTCTCCAAAACCCCATTTTCTTTGAAAGTGCCATGATTTCCCCCTTTTTGACTCATTCTTCCCCTTGCCTTGTGGGGCCCTCTTCTAAATCCCATCTCAGGTGCTCCTCCAACATCACTGTTCCTAAAAACAATCTGTGCTAGCTCCTTTGCCCTTCCTGGTTTCAAGGAACCTTTCGCCTTTGTATTATTTGCAGGTTTTCCACCTCTGTAATGATTATCCCACAGATTCACCATTATAAACTTGGGGAACTTGACTGTCTACTACAGATAACCACCCTACTGGGAGTATTACTACAAAAGAACCAATGCCTTAGATTTAATAATTTCTACACAATGCGAAACTTGAGTTATACAGGAGGAAGAATGTTGCTTTTATGTTAATGAGTCTGAGCTAATGGAATAAAATACACAAAACTCTGGTGGGGCCTACTGGTCTGCTAGAACTCTAGGCCTTGCTGTTCAAAACCTCTAATTGCTTGGCTTCTTCCCCTCCTTGGTCCCCACCCTATTATTGGGGCCCTGCTAGACCTAGTTCCCTGTCTTAATCACTTCCCACACAAATATTGCCTCTAATAAGATCCTGGTCTAATACCAGACCATCCCACAAATTGAGACCTCTGATTATGATGATACCTCCTCTTTATAAAAAAAACAGGTTGAATTGGGGGGCTTTGTGTGACTCGCTGAAGGGAAGAAGGGATCAAAGCATGCTGAAATTTCTGGACTTTCTCATCTTGAAAGCAGCATGAATTTGTCTGCTCCTCCTACTTTGTGCCAGTAAACACAGCAGTTAGGCTTCTCTAGATTCAGATATACCCTGATGTACACATGAACTGATAAGCTTACACATCTCCAAAGCTACAGGCACAGGTTGATGCTTATATGACTGCCTGAACATCCCGGGCAGAACTTCCTATATGACCTTAAAAGGCTTCTTTTCCTGGCTTCTGTTGCTCCTGAGTACGCAAATGAAGTGCCCTAGATAGTCTTGCCTCAGCCAATGACATTGAACCAAATAAATCTAACTGGCCATTCTTCCTAGGGTAGAAAAGTTCCTTGCCACAGTGGATGGAAATAGAAATCATCATTTTGAGTGAGGTAACCCAGACCCAGAAAGACAATTATCACAGTGCTTTTTAAACATAAAGCAAAGAAAACCATCCCACAGATCACAATCACAGAGATCCTAGACAACAATGAGGACCCTAAGAGAGACATACATAGATCTAATCTACATGGGTAGTAGAAAAAGACAGGATCTCCTGAGTAAATTGGGAAAATGGGGAACTTAGGAGAAGGTTGAAGGGAAGGGGAGAGGCAAGGTGGGGAGCAGAGAAAAATGTAGAGCTCAACAGAAATCATTTAAAAAGTCCCTTGCCACATTTCAATAAAGGAGTTGTCCACTAACACAGCCTCTTGGGTGCTCCTTCCCATTGTACTCACCACCCCTTGGAATCTTTCTTTGCCCCTGCCCATGCTTTCCCCATCTCCTCTCCTTGGTTCTATTTCAATAGTCCAACCATGCTGGGATAAAGCGAAGCTCAAGCGTAGCATGACTCTATGTATCCCATTAACAATATACTTGTATGTTATTTATTAACATATATAGACCAATAAAAAGAAAATTACAAGACCACCATGTGTGTTAAATGTATAATATGTTTTATGCATGGAATATTTTCTTCGAAATGAGGCAATAGCTACAAGAGTTATTTTGAAGAAAATTCAGACTCAATATATTTTATATACCAATATCCAAAAACATCTGCGGTTACAAAAACAATTTTCCAACATACTAAAAACAAAACTAAAACCATTTATTTAATGTTCAATTTTATTGAATTTCTTTTTCATGGACTTTAGAGAGCACTTTGTATACATTCAGTTATGTAAACAAATGTAAAGCCAGTCTAACACCTTCTGGGCTAAGAAGTTATCTATAAACACATCTTGATATGAGGGGAATACTGGACTCTTTGCCACTCAGTGAGCTACAGTTGAAGGAGATTTGCTTGTGTCATAGCTCCCAGACAGTCAATGGAGTAGACCAAAGAGTTTTCTGGCTGAATCAGATGAAGATAGAGGGCCACAGAGATAATAAGGAGGGGCCTAAAAGATGCACAAACTTTTTTATCAACAAATGTGGAGAAGAGGGTCAGGTGATTGTTCCTCTGCCACTCCGTGGACGAATCAGGTTTATTTCCTAATACTTGACTGTCTATGGAAAAACGCATTAACTTAGGAGCTGACATCACACTTATTTTCTGACTCTTGGAAATCAGTGGTATTGTCACATCCAGAGCACACAGTGAAATTTTAATTTTCACTTCCAAGGTCATTCCTGTTTAGATATGCACTTCAACTTGAAATGATGCTCAGTTCATACACCAAGTCAGGATGAGATTTTTAATTTGCACAGGTGAAGTGGCTTATTATTCAGTTTCATAGGAAGTTAAACCTAACAAGTCATTTTTAACAGAAACGTTCATTGAGAGATGAGCCGTATTGGCTCTTCCTGTTAGAAGTGCTCAAGGTGTTTGCCATAAACTATCATTTTAATCTATAGTTTGAGTATGGTACTTTCAAACAGTGTAGTATTTGTTTTGGGCTCGTTTTCCTCTATAATTCCTTAAATAGAACAGGTACATTGCATCATTTCTTACTTGAGGTAATACATCATCACAACAATGCTGTAATTTGCATCTGCATACCCACTCAAAGACACCTTCAGTTTTGATTTGTTTCATATACAATGCCTAATAAAAGAGTAATGAGTAATTGTATGCAAGCTTAAATACTAAATTAGTTTTACTTCCTTTAAAGCAAATCATTTGTGAATAGCAACTATTTTTTTAAAACTCAGTGATTCTTCATTTTCATTTGATTAAAACAAACATGATAATATTGAAATAAAACGACAGTCCATTTAGTAGAATGCAATTTTTAAGGTTTTATGACTTGCAGATTTTTTTAATTTGAATTCTTTGCCTATTGACTGATAGATTAATATTGATCTTCATTGGAAAAAGCAACAAGGAGTGGATATTTGCAGCACGGAGGTAGATTTGTTTTAATGGTTTTTAATTTTTTTAATTTTTCTTCCTATGTGACACTGAAGTGCTTCTGGAGAAATTATTGAATGAGAGTGAGCCACAGTTTCTTATCTTTAAATTAAATTTATATTCTGAGGACCATAAAGCTATAAAATTAGATGACACGTGAATGCTCCCTTACATGTTATTACCTAATTGAAGTTATTTCCTTTCTGCACTGAGCCTGAGAGATTAATAGTCTTATTAAATATAAAGTGTATTAATAACCATTATAATTTATTTGATTTAAATATTTTCTTAAAATGTCAGGCACTTGGTTATTCTGTTGATTCAGTTCTCTGGCAGAGTCCTTTAGAAAGAGAACAGTATCATCGTTGCTAGTGAATTTTTTATGAGATTGGAGCTACTTATCTAAACAGATGCTGCTCTCGAAGTCTATGGTACAAATAGTGAATCACGCTTGCTCTCAGAGGCATTTGGCAGATTTAAGCCCTTTTGTTGTATTTTTATTTGCGTAGCAAAGCAAATACTCCACCAAATCATTTGGTTATTATTTTATAATCCCCGAGGTTTGTGATTTTTGAGGTACCATTGCTCGCACACTAAAGAAGACACTAACAAACAGGAATTTTGAGGGTGTCTGTCTGGATACAATTCCTTTTGTAAGACAAAATACAAACAAAACAAAAAGTTATTGTCCCCAAAATGCTTGCATTTATTCTTGTTTTAAATCTCATTTTTTATTTGCTATTTTATAGTATTAGATTGCAATTGTAGTATAAGTATATATGGAATAAATACGTTGCTATGACTCTCTAGCTCACCTTCTGTGAATGCAAGGCACAGTTAATGGAAAAATCACTAAATTTAAACAAAACACTTCTCATCTGTTGAGCAAGCACCCAAGTCCACACCTAGAATCCAAGCTGTGCAATCTAGTGCCACCATTTTCAGCTCTTGCTGTCTCCAAAGACAAGAAGAATTTCCTCCAAAGTGTTTTGAATTATAAAATTTAGTCTGCAAATCGTACAGCTGCTGGAATCCACTCTCATCTTTCTTGACTTTGTGGTCTTCATCAGTGGAACTAGAGAAGACACACAGAACAGTATAGAAAGTAGAATTTGTTAGAGATTTAAGTGAAGCACTCTAGGGTGGAGGAGTAAGGAACAAAATAACCATTTTATAATTTCCATTTGAAATAGACATTATATTTTTTTCCCTAATATCTTGGGCAGGCAGCTATTCCTGAAGGGGTTGCTTTTGTCCAGGGGAACAAAGGGCTCATTTGTATTGAGTCTACTTAGAGGAAACAATGCTCTTAGATTTTTCTTTTCAGGAATAGTATTTGGTACTTAGATATTGTAACATTTAGATAATTTTCAAAAAGCCCATCTACTCATTTCTCAATGTCATATCTTCACCCAGGCCTGTATATTTGACTATATACCATTCTTTTGGCAATAACCACAGTTCAACATTCAGTATTTGGTTTTATAAGCTGCTGATTGTCGGGGTACTTTCCAATCACAATGACCAATATCCACAAATATCTAACTTGCTACCTAAAAAAAAATTCCTTTTTGTTAAACTGATACAAAAATTTAAAAATAAAACAAAGACAGCAAGATTACTCACAGACAATCATGAAGAAGTTCCATCATGTAAATCAAGTGGTGGTGGTGCATACTTTTAATATCAGCATTCAGAAGGAGGAAGCAGGCAGATCAACGTGAATTTGAGGCCAGTCTGGTCTACAAAAGCTGGTTCCGGGACAGGTTTCAAAGCTACAGAGAAACCCTGCCTTGACAAAAACCAAAACCAAAAAAATCATCATGTAGTAAAACTATACAGGGGTATTCAGTGTACCCAGTGTCTGCTTTTCTACAAGTCTTTGCTCTGCATCAGAGAGTGCTTCTTTAGAGACTGGTATACATTAACTTTTCAATACTTTCCTAAAGATTGCATAATCTCCTGTTTTGTCAAGTCATTCTATTTTTTTACATATTTTGTATATAATATATTTATTATATATTATGCATAATATATACAATATAAATACATATATTTTGGGGAAACTTCCCCCCTAATCTTTTACTTACATTCTGTCATTATAAGCATTGTAGTATTCCTATCTAAGTTTACATCTAACACCCAATTTTAATATGATATATATATATATAATGCCTTTTGAGGTCTGAATTTCCTAACACAGGATGTTTTTTTTTCTAGCTACATTCATTTGCCTAAGAATTTCAGGATATTAATTTTTAACGCAGAATTTAACCTGTGTGTAATATCCCACTATGGAAATAAATCTTATATTCCTATCTATTCATCTCCTGCCACCCATTGAGGCTGTTTCCATTTCCTGGCTGTTATGAATAAAACAAAAATAATTAAATGACTGTCTCTGTAATAGAATGTAGTGTCCTTTGAGTATATGTTCAAAGAGACAGCAGGATATTGAACTTGATCTAGTTTTTTGTTTTAAGAAATCCCCACACTGACTTTTTCCTACTACACATTTGCACTACCAACAGCAATGATTGCTCCCTTAACCCACATCTTTTCCAATATAAGCTGTCTTTTCTTTTTTATTTATTTTGCGTTTTCATTAGTGCAAGATGAAATCTCAAAGTAGTTGCAATTTGAATTTTTCTAATGACTAAGGATTTTAAACATTTAAGTGTTTCATATTTTTGAACTGTTTCCTTAGTTCTGTACCCCATATTTAAAGTGACTTATTTGTCTTCTTTATGCACAGTTTTGTTTTGTTCTATAAATATTTTACATGTTAAGCATTTATCACGTGTGTGGTTGGTAAAGTTCTTCTTCCATTCAGTAGGCTGTTGCTTTCTGCAAAGGATGGAGATATTTGACACAAAGTAGCTTCTCAGTTTCACGAAAACAAATTTGTGAATTGTTATTATTAATGTCTGTGCTGTTTATGCCAGCAAGTCTTTTCCTGTATCAATGAGTTCAAGACTGCATCTTTGTTTTTTCTCTTCTATCAGATTCAGGGATGTCTGGCATTATGCCAAGGTCTTTAATCCATTTAGAGTTGAGTTTGGTGCCAGTAGATAGGTATGGATCTATTTACATTCTTTTCCATGTAGCCAACTAGTTTAACCAAAAAAAAAAAAATAATAAATAAAATAAAATAAAAAAATGCTGTCTTATGTAGTATGTATCTGGCTTCTCTATCAAATAGGTGTCTATGGGTATGTGGACTTATATCTTGAACTTCAGTTTGAATTCAATGGTCCAATCCATTAAGGGTTCTATTTCTTTCTCTCTTATTTTTTTGTAGTTTTGTTCTTTTGTTTGTTTGTTTTACAATACCATGTTTTCATTACTGTAACTCCATATTACAGTTTGAGATAGAGGTACTATCTCCAGCTTTTTTATTACGCAAGAATGTTTTGACTATTCTGTTTTTTTTTCCTTGTCCATATAAAGCTAAAATCTGTCGTTTCAATTTCTCTGAAGATTTGTGTTGTAATTTGATGGGAATTTCTTCAAATCCATAGGTTGTTTTTGGTAACATAGCTATTTTCAGTATATTAATCCTATTGATCCATGAGCATGGGACATATTCCAATCTTCTGATGTCTTCAACAATTTCTTTCTTCGATGTCATAAAATTGTTCTACAGTTCTTTCACTGCTCTGTTATACTTACTCAGTTTTTGAGTCTACTGTGAAAGGTGTTGTTTCTTTCATTTCTTTCTCAGCCTATTGGCCATTTATTTATGGAAAGAATATGGATTTTGTGGGTTTATTTTGTAAGTTGCTATTTGATGAAAGTGTTTGCCAGTTGGCAAAATTTCTTGGAAAGTAGTTTAGGGATATTTATGCCTACAATTATATCCTCTTCAAAAAATACATTATCTTATCACAGTCTTTTTCCAATTGTCTTATTGGTATAACTAAGATTTTAAGTGGTACTAAAGCATATGGAGAGGGTGGGCAACTTTGTCTTCTTACTGAGTTTTGTTTTTGAAATTCTTTAAGTTTTTCTCCATTTAGCTAGATGTTGACTATGTGTTTGTTGTAAATCATCTTTATTATATTGAGGTATGTTCCTTCTGAGGACTTTCATGATGAAGAAATTTTAGATGTTGTCAAAGGCGTTTTTTCTACCTGAGGTGATGATCATGTGGTTTTTCTCTTTCAGTGTGTTTAATGTGTTAGATTACATTAATTGGTTTACCTATGTTGAAAAATCTCTACATTTCTGAGATAAAGTCTACATGATCCTGGTGGGTGTTTTTGATATGTGCTTAAATTTTATTTGCAGATACTATTGAGAATTTTGCCATGTATGTTCATAATGGATATTGGCTTATAATTTTCATCCTTTCTTAAGTTTTTGTATATTTTATGTGTCTGGATGATGGTGACTTCATTAAAAAGCATTAGGCAATGTTGATTCATTTTATGTTTTGCTGAATAATTTGAAGAGTATTCAAATTAATTATTTAATGCTATTCTAGTGTAACTCTGCATTGAATCCATCTGGCCAGAAGTTATTTTGGTTGAGAAAAATGTTTTTTTTTTTTAAAATTATATCTTTAAATGTGATTTGATCCTATTCATTTTACAGTAAATGAGAAAGTTCCAGTTCATATTATTTTATGTATGTATTGTTCTTTTTCTTGAAATTAGAGTCTTACATAATATACCCCAATAATGCCTCCATCCCCACTCCACTCAGCACCTCCATACATTCAATCTCTTCCATCCAGAATCTACTACCTCCCTGTGATTTAGCAAAAAGGGGCTTCCAAAGGATTCTGATAAGATATTATAAGACAAAACAAAAGAAAACACGTCAAAACTTGACTAAACAAAGAGAAGGAAAAGAGCCCAAGAGAGGGCACAAGACTTAGATATTCACTTGTTAGCACACTCAGGAATCCCTTAAGAAAACACTAAACTGGAAGCCATAATGCATACACACACACACACACACACACACACACACACACCACAAATAAATGTGTTCACTCTTCTGCAAGGTAAATACTAGGTACATATATTTAACATTTAAGATATGTTTATTATAAAAAGGAAAGGTATATATTTAGATCTGACCAGGGAGCTGCATGGGAATAACTTAGGCCCTATACATATGTGTGACTTTTGTGTAGCTTGATCTACTTGTGAGACTCCTAGAAGTGGAACTAGGGCCTGAACCTAACATTTGGCTGGCTTTTAGGAACCTGTTCCTCATACTGAATTGCCTTGTCCAGCCTCACTAAGGGGGAAGAACATTGTCCTCCCAAACTAGATATGGTATGCTTTGCTGATATAAGTGTCCTGCCCTTTCTATATAGAAACGGAAGAGAAGTTGACTAGAGAGAAGGGCAGAGGGGAAGTAGGGGGGAGGAAATAGGAGGAGTGGAGGAAAGGGAAATTGTAGTAAAACAAATAAAATAATTTAACCCATAAAATTTGTTTTAAAGCAGTGTTAAATCGCCAAAACAGATTTTAGAAGATATCTTTTTGCTTGTTCTTTTCCGTGCATTCTGGTTCTCACTCTCTGCATAACATCTGGCTGTTTGTCTCTACTTTGTTTTCATCAGCTACAGGAGGAAAATTTTATGGTGATGCCTGAACATTGGCACTGGTCTATAAGTAGAGCAGAATTTCATCATGAGTCGTTTTGTTGCCATTTTCTTTTCTTAGAACAGTATAGGAATATTTGGTTTTATTTTAAGTCCTAGGGTTATTTACTTTCAGATTGTTAGTCACAAAGGGAGTGTTGTTCATGGTTCCCCTCTTTGGGAATGGGGCTCCTAGTCAAGTCAGATATTGGTTTTAATTAGAGAGTGTTTATTTGTTTCCCAGCATTAATAATCACACGGAAACTATATTAATTACAATACTATTTGGTCAATACCTTATGCATATTTCTAGCTAAATCTTACATATAAAATTAACCTATATCTATTAATCTGCGAAACATCACGAGGTTGTGACCAACAGGTAACACTCTTTCCTTTGACAGCTACATGACATTTCTCTGACTCCACTTACTTTCTCTCTATATCTCTGTTCCAACTTCCTGCCTGGCTTTACTATACTAAACCATTGGCCAAAACAACTTCTTTTATAACCAATGGTAATAAAACATATTTATTGCATAGAGAGGATCATCATCTCCCCTTTTCTGTCTAAATAAAATGAAAGGTTTTAACATAGTAAAATTACATTCAACAAAACAGGTGTCAAGTAAGAATTACAGTAACAATATTTATATCTACTTTATATTTTATCATGATCAAGGAAAACTATAATTATAACTATGTATTCTTAAACTCCAAAGATCTCAGATGGATATAATATTACCTAAGTTAACAGGAAGTACATGGTAAGCAACTTCCAAAAACTTAAAATTGACAGAGATTTTGTCTGGAAAGTCACCCAAAATTCTTCTGTAACATTGGAGCATCCATCTTCAGCCTGCAGACACATAGTATTTAGCAAACATGTCCATGAAGCAGGAAATTTGAAAGCTTGTTTCTCTTCTATTGGCAATTTGTCAGTCACTTTCTTCTGTACCCTGCAGAATGTCTCTCAAACTCTTTCATGTAGCAAGAACTCTGAAAGACTGTCTTACCTTTAGGCAAGTTCAGCAGTCATTTTTCTGTGGGTCTTGCATGTCCATTTTATAGAGCATACCATCAGTCAGTCCTGGCAAGAGCAGTTTCTTGCCCAAATGGCTAACTAAATCCATGAGGAGCCTCTTCCATGCCCTTCATCCTCTTGAAGTAATTGGTACTGCCAAGAGTAGACATGTTTCATTGTTGACATGTTCTTAACACATTTTAAATGCCATATTCTCTAAGTCTTTAAAAGATGTGAAGAATACCTACACATTTACATTTAAAATATATCTTTGTACATTTAGACAACCTAACTAATATGACTACAAACTTGACTCTTATAAATGACTATCTATTAGACTGTATTTCTTATTATACATTACATTTAAAATGAGCTGCACACAGTACCTTAATCAAGAGTAGAAATACATATATAACAAAATTCATCTGAAATTTCTATCAATAAAGCAAGATCCATACAAATGTAAAGTATTCATCTCTATACCATATTTCCCTTTGAAAATAAACAAACATTTAGGAAATTTGGGTATTGTTCTCTAGACTATTTCTTACTGTTTGGGGGTGCTGTTATTCAGGACTTTTGTGGGGTATCCATGTGGTAGGTCCACCTCAGCCAGCAGTCCTAAAGCTGTCCTGGATGTTGGACCATCTGGGTCATTGCTACAGGGGGGATTCTTTGATCAAACTGTATAAGCCAGGGAAAAATCCACAGCTTCCTATCATCTGTGGAAACAAAAGCAGAACCTCTTTTCCAAAGCAGCATATCCTTAGATACAAATATTGAAGTGAAGATACCTTTAAAACATACATGTTAATTTAGCTTAGCAGCCTGTATAATGAAATGTCTCTCTGTAGTTAGCTCACTCACAGTAAAAAAAAAAAAAAAAAAAAAAAAAAAAAAAAAAAAAAAAAAAAAAACTCAAAGAAAACACAGTAATATACATAATCCAGACTCTCTGTGTATTTTCTTCTTTATGTGGCTTATTTTTCTTTACTCTTTTAATCTATGACTGTCTTACTCTTTTTTATTTATTTTTATTGCTTTATGAATAATACCCCTCAAAATTTCCACTTCCTCCCCTCCTCCCATTTCCCTCCAGTTCCCCAACTCACCCTCCCCTCTCCAGCTCCAGTCCTAAGGGAGGGCAGGATACCCTGCCATGTGGGAAGTCCAAGGCCCCCCTCCATCCAGGCTTAGGAAGATATGTATCCAAATAGACAAGGATCCCAAAAAGCCAGTACATGCAGTAGAGACACATCCCATTGCAATTATCATTGGCTTCTCATTCTGCCCCCATTGTCAACCATATTGATAGGGCCTAGTTTGATCCCATGCTTGTTCAGTCCCAGTCCAACCGGCTTTGGTGAGATCCCATTAGATCAGGCACACTGTCTCAGTGGGTGGACCAACCCCTCATGGTCCTGACTTCCTTGCTCATATTCTACCTCCTTCTGCTCTTCAATTGGACCTTGGGCGCTCAGACCAGTGTTCCACTGTGGGTCTCTGTCTCTATCTTCATCTATCACTGGATGAAGTTTCTATGGTGTTATTAAAGATAGTCATCAGTCTGACTATGGGACAAGGCCAGTTCAGGCACCCTCTCCTCCACTGCCCAGGGTCCTAGCTGGGGACAATCCCCTCTAGAGCCAAGTCTTTTTCCAACCCTAAAATATCTCCGTAAATAAAGATATCTTCTTTTCTGCTCCCATATATGTCCTTCCTACATTTCAAACATCCCACTTCACCAATGTTTCACCAAGCCTGCCTGTCTCCCTTTTCTCTCCCCCTCTCCCCTTCCCCCAACCCCACCACCACCCCATGCTCCCAACTTTTGCCTAGCGATCTGGTCTGCTTCCAGTTTCCAGGAGGATCTATATATGTTTTTCTTTGGGTTTACCTTATTACTTAGCTTCTCTAGGATCACGAAATATAGGCTCAATGTCTTTTCTTTATGGCTAGAATTCACTAATGAGTGAGTACATACCATATTCATATTTTTGGGTCTGGGTTATCTCACTCAAGATAGTGTTTTCTATTTCCATCCATTTGCATGCAAAATGAGTAATACTCTAATATGTAGATGTGCCACAGTTTCTTTATTCATTCTTCCATTGAGGGGAATCTAGGTTGTTTCCAGGTTCTGGCTATTACAAGTAATGCTTCTATGAACATCGTAAACAAATGTTTTTCTAGTATGATTTGGCATCTCTTTGGTATATTCCCAAGAGTGGTAGTACTGGATCTTGAGGTAGGTTGACTCTCAGTTTTCTAAGAAACCACCACACTGATTTTCAAAGTGCTTGTACAAGTTTTTATTCCCACCATCAATAAATGAGTGTTCCCCTTCCTCCACATCCTCTCCAGCATAGGTTATCATTGGTGTTTTGGATTTTAGCTGTTCTGACAGGTATAAGATGGTATCTCAATGTTGTTTTGATTTGCATTTCCCCGATAGCTACGGAAGTTGAACATGACCGTAAGTAACTTTAAAGTCTTTTTCTTAGGCTTCAGCTATGTTGGAATACTCTAGGCCTGTTGTGGTTGAGTTGTTGGACTCGAGTGGAGACATTTTATTCTAGCTTTTTTTAAAAAAAAATATTATGTTTTACATTCCCACCTGTTTATTTTGGTTTTGGAAGATTGTTTTTCTAAGTGCTGATATCTGGCCTTGTTTTTCTTGGGTGTGTATTTAATTCTTTGGTTTATGTTGTCCTCTCTGGTTTTTAGTGATTATGTTGTACCTGAAAAGAAATACTTCCAGGATTTTGATAGATTTGGCCACCTGAGTTGTTAAATAAAATGTGTTTCTTAGTATTGGGAGCTGATAGGAATAGGGATGGTTTAGGAGGGGTCTAATGGAAGGATGAAACAGGGTCTACCATCAAGATCTACTTAATCCCTAGGAATAAGGTCATAGAGGAGAAGCCAGAGCAGGTGATCTGCTACAAATCTGGGATTAAAATTGAGGACTGAACTTGGAGGAATAAATAGAGAGATGAAGATTTGCAGCTAGGCAACATGCTTCCTGGAAGGAATAGTCTATAGATTGAAGGGAATGTCTCATGGATCTGAAGCCTGGGATAAAACAATGGATAAGGGAAGGAAGTTTAGAGATATAGAACTGTGTGATACACTGTTAATGGGGGCAAGGTGAGTAAGCAGATTATCTGCTACAGAACTGCAAGATGCAGCAGATTATTTGCTACAGAGCTGGAAATAAGACTAAGGTGGCTCTTGAAGTAGCTGAGGGAGAGGTGATGATCTGCAGTTATTCTACTTTTTCTCAATGGCTAGAGTTTTCTGTGGCTTCCCAGAGAATCTGTTGAATATGGCAGCTGGGATAAAGTAATTAATTTTGAAGAAGGGACTTTAGAAAGAGAATATCTGTATGGTGAGCTAGAGATATGAGCAGAGAAGAAAACGAGCCATCAACAAGTGGTTTGCTATAAAGTTATGGATGAACCTGGGGAGAGGTGGGAGAGGGGATCGGTTGAGATGTGCTGGGGTGAAATTGGGAAATGTTTAATCACAACTCTGTTTCACCAAGGGTTATGGATCTGTTTAAATTCCTTATATAAATTTGATATATCTTTGTAGATAATAAATATTTAAGAAATTTATTCCTTTCTTTTATGTTTTCCAACTTGTGGAGAACATATTTTTAGGGTATGTTGCTATGATTTTCTGAATTTTCTCAGTGTCTGATGTGATGGCCCCCTTTTCATCTCTACTTTGGATCTTCTCTCTTTGTCTTTTTTATTACTTTGGCTAAGGGTTTATCAATATTATTGATTTTCTCAAAGAAAGAATTCTTTATTTCATTTATTCTATGTATTTTGTACTTCTTTGTTTTATTAATTTCAGCCATGAGTTTGATTATTTTTTGACATCTAGAGATTTTGTGTGTTATTCATTCTTTTTCGTCTAGAGATTTTGAGGATGCCATTAAGTAACTAATATGAGATCTATGTTAGTTCTCTTATGAACTTGCATCTTAAATGCATCATTATTGTGTCTCCCAGGTTTGAATATACTATGTTTTTAAGTTTTCATTAAATTTTAAAAGGTTTAAATTTCCTTCTGAATTTCTGTTTGACCATTTTCATTCATAATAAGTTGTTCTTTTTTATGAGTTTGTATACTTTTTGTTGTTGGTGATATTAGAGCTTTGTTTCATTGTGGTCAGATAGATTGCAGAGTATTATTTCAATTTTCTTATTTTTGTTGAGACTTGCTTTATTTCCCAGCATGTGGTCAATTTTGGAGAAAGTTCTATGAGCTGCTGAGAAGATCGCCTACTGTTTTCTCTTTTGGTATAATATACTGCATAAATATCTGCTGGGTCCACTCGTTTTTTGATATCATTAACTCCAAGTCTTTTCTGTTTTTTTTCTGTCTGGATAACCTGTCTACTGGTGGGAGCTCATCTACTATCAATGTATGAGCCAATATATTTACTTGTAGTAATATATCATTTATAAACTTGGGTGACTTTAAGTTTGTTGCATAATTGTTTGGTATAGTAATATCCTTTTGGTGATCTTTTCCTTTAATAAGTATGTAGTGCTCTTCCCTATCTCTTCTAATTAGCTTCTATTTGAAGTCTATTTTGTTAAATATTAAAATGGCTACTCCTACTAGTTTCTTATGACCATTTATTTGGAATAACTTTTTCTGTACCTTTACCTGAGGTAATGTATAGTCTTTGTTTTTAAGGTGCTTTTCTTGATGAAGTACAAGGATGAATCCTGTTTTTGAAACCATAATATTAGTCTGCCATTGTATGGAGAAATCAAGATTATTGATGTGGATAGTTAATGATGACCAGTGTTTTTTAACTCCTATTATTTTGTTACTACATGGGGTTTTCTCCATTATTTTGATTTAGTCTGATATTACTTATTCCTTGTATTTCTTGAGTTTAACCTCTTTAGTTTGGAGTTTTCCTTTTAGTTCCTTCTGTATAATTTTTTTTTGTATAGAAATTCTACTTAAATTTGGTTTTATCAAGAGTTCTTTCTTTTTCCATCTATTGTAGTTGAAAATTTTGATGGGTATATTAGTAAGAGCAGGCATTTCTACTTTCTTAGAGTTTGTGAAACTTATAGCGTTTTAGAGTCACCATGGAAAAGCAGTTTATTGTTCTAATAGGTCTGCCTTTGTATGTGAATTGGTCCCCCTTTTCTTCCATATTTTAATATTCTTTATTCATTATATAAATGTCGTGTTTTGATTATTATGTACCATGGGAATTTTTTTTTCTGGTCCTATATATTTGGTGTTCTCTGTGCTTCTTGTAACTTCATCAGCACCTTATTTTTTTTAGGTTAGGGAAGGTTTTTTTTTTTTTTTATAGATTTGTTGAAAATATTCTATGTGGTTTTGACCTGAATTTCTTTGCTTTCTCTATTCTTCTTCTTCTTTCATATTTGTTAATAGTGTCCATATTTCCTTGATGTTTTATGACTAGATTTTTCGTTATATTTGACCATTTCTTAGATTAAGGTATTCATTTCTTTCCACCTAGGTCTTAGTGGATGAAAAATTTATATCTTATACTCTGTTTATGAGGCTAACTCTGATGTTTCAATTGTGACATTGGACATATTTTTTTCCAAAAATTATCTTTTTATCATTTCTATATAAAAGTTTTGGATCAAATTTCAACTTTTTCAGAAAAATATTAAACAATTTGGATAAAAATTCTGTGAAATTCACAGGTATCTTTAGGGAGAAATGGCATATCAACATAACCAAATTTTGGATTAATAGTATCGGGATAACTTTTGATTAATTTAGATCTTCAGGTTTTCTCATTGGTACTTTATAGTTTTAGCTATATCAACAATAAACTGTTTAAATTTCCTCATATTATTCTCCTTGAAATTTCCCATAAAGTATGCATAGTTTATATATGTGTTTTGTATTTTATGTTATTTAAAAACATGTTTAATTTCTGATGCTTTCATATTTCTTTTTTGATACTCTAGGAAGAATTTAAATCACTGATCTTCAACTTTTTCAACATATTTATCATAATCTATTCAAATGCTCTTTCAGGCTGTAAATTCTAGCTGCAAGAGATGCATGAATATCCTTTATTGTTTGCATTTGATTTAGCAAGAAACATGGGACATTATGACCAAAAGTGATGTATGCTGCCTAGAGGACTGATGTAAAGCCAGGCTTGAGAATGAAATGTTATTATCTCTAAAATCTCTCTTATCTAAATTGTATTTTGTAGCTTTTAGATTGCTTTCAACTCTTTATTAAATATGCTTCTTACATTAGTAGGCAAAGGCATATTTATCATTCTTTTATCAAAAGAAAAACTGCTGTAGGAAATCCTACAGACAGTAGCTTATAAGTTACTCATGCATTCGGGTGTGGGATCTCATACTATAAATGCTGATGTAAAGAACACATTCCCTCTCTATTCTGGGCTGCTAGATTCAGTTGCTCTTCCTGGTGTGAAAAGAGGACTGTGATCTGAGTCTACCCCTAAATAAACAACTCTTTATTATATTCAATTCTCAGCTAGTGTGGGATTTCTTTTTTGCATCCATCTTCATCTGGCACACAATGTCTGCTCTTGTCTTTGCAGGAAAATACTTATCTTTAAAAAGTCAAGATACCCTGGACATTTAGATGCCTGCAAATAGCATCACTAAGCAAAGATAATTTTCACTTATGAGAACAGGTCATCTGAGGGTAAGAATCTCTGAATACTAACTAGAAAAATAGTCACGATCACTTAAAAACCAAAGCTGGCTTTGGAGTTGGGCAATGGTTCTGTCCTTCTCTAAATCCAAGCAAGTTGTTAAAATAAAAATTCAGAGTTTCTCTCTCATATCAGGAGCCATGGTATGGGACAGAAAGAAAAAGAATTTAGAAAAAATTACTTTTCTTCATACCTATTTTTGTTTCTCTCATACATTTCATTGAATATATGTGTGTGTATGTCTATATAAATAATGTTTAAGTTTTCCACAATGAACAATGAATTTTCCTGCACTAATCTTTAAAGTTTCCAGAAAGAAGATGAGGCCTCACAACAACTCCAACTCCTGGTTGATATGATGTCATGATACTGATAGCACTACTGTAAGACTGGTTTTGGGTACCAGCTGTTCAAGATGGTTACAAATTAGTTAGTAGAAATGGTGCACTTTTTTTTTACAATGTTCTGGATGGAATTCCAAATAAGAACCTCAGAAAAACCATACTGAACACTAAGAGACTATTTTCAATTATACCAGACAGTAATCTTGGAACTTAACGATCATTTTACTTTCACAGGATCTGATAGAAAGAACATTGCCCCATGACATCTGGAAGTAATTCTAGAAGATGATGTCCTCTCTTGCAACAAAGTTTGTCCTCAGGGTTAAGAACACTATTTAGGGCTTGATTATAATTGGTATAGTAGTGGAGTTGGGGGGTAATTTATGTTGCCTTAGGGATCTCTCTGAAATAAAGGGGGGAATTGGATGGGATAGTAGATTAGTATGAGCATATTCATACTAATAATAAAACTGAGTAATAGAGTGAATATTGTGAGCTATTATTTATAGGCAATTTATACTGGTATAGATACTTGTATATTGATACAAACTTAAATTATATTGAATGTGTTTCTATTTTTGTCTACAATATTTGTATACCTAAGCAAAGTTATTTTGTCATATTGTATGCAGACATGCTTCTACCTCTGCTTAAGACATTTTGTATATTGATAAAATTTTAGGATATATTAATCATATTGCAATATACATCTCTACCCCTGATCAAGATTCTTATACATTGTTTATATTTTGTGGTCATTGACCTTATTTGTAGCACAGTCATTTAAAGATTGTTTAATATTCTAAGATGAATTCTTAGTCTTTAAGTTATATAGGTATTAAGAATTATAAGTTTTCTTGCTTGATATTGTTTCTTATTGTATAGAATTTTGTATTAGGCTTAGAACTCTCTTATTTAAACAAAAGGGGTAGGTACTGTGGTTAATCCTACATGTAGTAGCATTTAAGTTACCTGCCCACTTGGGCGTGGCCTCATATACTACAAATGCCAATGTAAAGTGCACATTCACTCTCTCTTCCTGCTGCGTGGTTTGGTGGCTGTTCCCTGTTTGAGCAGAGGACTGTACTATGTGAGTCTACACCTAAATAAATAACCCTTTGTTATATTCAATTTTGAACTAGTGTGGAATTTCTTTTTTGTGTCTGTCTTCAAATAACAATCAGATCAGGATGACGTGCTTCTACATGTTCTCACAGTCTAAGTGACACACAACAATCCTGGTCTATCTCTACAGGACTTTCCATGACATCTAAGTATGTGAGACAGTAGAAATGATAGTGCAGGAAAATGTATATGTTTCTCTATTTGAGAAACTCTCTCTTGGCTGATGCTGCCTTTTCTGCTGACTTTGAGAATCCTAAACCATTCTTGAGGTAATATTTTATTTCCTTCTTTGGGTTAATTGTTTAAAAATCAAAACAGAAAAAAAATGCTGTGATAGTTCCACATTAAAAAAAAACTCTTATTGTCTATAAAAGTATCAGCTTTTTTTTACTCTTGTTTTTTCTTTTTTTATTTTAATTAATTAATTTATTTATTTATTAAAGATTTCTGCCTCCTCCCCGCCACCGCCTCCCATTTCCCTCCCCCTCCCCAGATCAAGTCCCCCTCCCTCATCAGCTCGAAGAGCAATTAGGGTTCCCTGACCTGTGGGAAGTCCAAGGACCACCCACCTCTATCCAGTTCTAGTAAGGTGAGCATCCAAACTGCCTAGGCTCCCCCAAAGCCAGTACGTGCAGTAGGATCAAAAACCCATTGCTATTGTTCTTGAATTCTCAGTAGTCCTCATTGTCCGCTATGTTCAGCAACTAGAGAAACTAAATAAGAAGGTGAATCCAAAGACAAACATATATGCATCCTCCTGAATATTAACCTTCATTAGGTGATGAAAGGAGACAGAGACAGAGACCCACATTGGAGCACCGGACTGAAATCTCAAGGACCAAATCAAGAGCAGAAGGAGAGAGAGCACGAGCAAGGAACTCAGGACCGTGAGGGGTGCACCCACACACTGAGACAATGGGGATGTTCTATCGGGAACCCACTAAGGCCAGCTGGCCTGGGTCTGAAAAAGCATGGGATAAAAGTATCAGCTTTTTAAAAATGTGATTGAATTTCCAAAAAAAAATTATCCTTGAATTTTTAAAAATCCGTGAATTTATTTTTAAAAGAGTAAGTTTGGAAAACAAGAATTCTTCTAATTTATATTCTGTGTAATCATCTGTTATCTACTTAAGTCAGATAAAGAAAATGAGATAAAGGAAATAGACACCAATTTACACCAGCTATTAATGTTCCCAAGGGTATGCTATTAGAACTAAAAAAAAAAAAAGTTTGTTGAGATTGTCCTTCAGTTTAATTTCATCCAGTGAGTCCACTAATGACCCTATTAAGAACATTAAAAGTTTCCTTTTTTGATCAATCTTGAGAATATTGAACTCCATAAAGTATCTACTGACTAACCAGCTAAATAAATCAAGGTCACCTTTAAGATGAGTTCTAATCTAATTATACATTTAAGACTAGTTATGAATCTCATCTGGAGGAAATTCTTTCATTAAAAAACACTAGGCAAATGCTTCACTTCCCCATCAGCAGTATATTATGTAAAACTTGCAACAAATTAGAGGAAAATTTGAGGTCATGCACTTTCTGAAGTTTAGTATTGCTGGGTAATTTGTAAACTGTGATTTGACTATTATGTCTTAAGTAAAAAATAAGTCTTCAAAGAATAGATTTACTTGAACTTTTTTCTGTTTCCTTTATGTTATTCTCATATTAAGACATGAAGTCTAGAAATAAAAAAAAAGATTTATTTCACATAAATATTTCCTTAGACATGTACTGTTACATAAGTTGAGGGGCATCTAGGTTCTTTCCAAGTTCTGGCTATTATGAATAATGCTGCCATGAACACAGTTGAGCTAGTGTCCTTATAATATGCAGTATTATGATGGTTTGATTTAAATATGACTTGTCACCAAAAGTTTAATGTTCCAGGACCTTTAATTAGAATATAACGTTAAGGAAAGTTTTAAGAACCTAAAAACGTGTGCTCTTTTGGTGTTGGTACCATTATCACCCTTGTAAGGCAAATTCGTGTTTTTTTCCTACATCCACTACTTATACTATCACATTCTTTCTGGTGTGTACCTATTTCCTTGCAATGTAATCAGAGGATTTTTGTCACAGCCCAAAAATTGCGCTTTTCAATTATGGCCTCTCTAGATTAAAAACTAGCTAAAACTTCCTTTTCTATGCAAGTATTCAGTTTCAGGTGTTTATGTTGCTACACAATCAGAATTACCATATTAGTGCTCATATTTAAGGCACAGCTTGATCCCTATTCTAAAAACATCCATTAAAATATGATAATTTTATATTGAGCTAACTTTATATTTATAGTCCCCTAGAAACCTGGAAAAGAGCATGTTGTTGGTATTTGACTTGTGAAATCTGGCTTAAGAAGACAGGTGAGTCCATAAGGGAATGTCCAGAAAGATTATAAGTTCCTGTAGTTTGGGCTTCTAAAGTCATGAGGAGGCTGGTCCTTGTTGGACATACTTGTCAGAATGTCTAATGAATTTTCATACCTGTATACCTCAGATATGGATTGTTGCCCGGGAAACTCCAAGTCCCTCTTCCACACAGCATTGCATTTTCTTGTCCCTAAATTTCAAGTCTCTGTGATTTGTGCAAGGTCTTCTAATTACCATTTTGCTCTTCCACTTTCATTGATTAGAACTAGCAGAGTGTGTTGCATGTGTATATTATATGTACAAAAATTAAATTACTGCTTCACCCCAGACTAAAACCAGTAAAATATTTTCTTTGCCAAAATCTTTTTCCTTAAAACTTTGAACTGAACTTAAAATGAGATTCACCAAATATCTGGCATTGTTGTTTTTTTTTTTAAAAAAAAAACATTTAAACACTCATCTTTAATTTCACTCGTTAAATGTATTTACACTGTTTTTGGAGTTAGCTTAGTTGCTCTATTTGGAGCATCAGATGACACTCACTTATTACTGGCAATTCTTCTTTCCAAAACAGAACTATAAATCACAAAGTAACAGTGCCAACAAAAATAATTTTGCTCAGTAGAATACTTTTAATGTAATCCCAATAACATAGTTAGAGGAGGCTTAGATGTGTCTTAAAATGGCCAAGAAATCTTCTTAGGGGTGGAGTTGAGTGACAGCAACATAGATCCTTCAGGGAGAATAGAAGTTAGCAAAAAGATAGCCCTCACTCTACTACTTAGTACTTGTGGGGACCCATTTCCATCAACAAATCTCTGGCATTAGTGTTCGTTGACCAGATCCAACACCCCAGCACTCAGTTGGCACAGGGTTGTGTGAAAATACATTGTAAGATGACCTGTGGAGAATTGTTCATTCCTCATGCTGCAATCACTCTGTATTGTGGTGAGGGAGTGTGGAACCATGGAGAAGAGACACTGCAGCATTGGACAGTAGAACTATTGCTAATTCTTGGGGGTTAGCAGGAAGGCAGTCCAGGTAAATGTCAAACGTGAGGATTCTGTGCCTTTCTATTGAGGCAAATTATGAGTTGTCGCATGGTCATTTATTTCTGTAAGGTGATTTTTAGCCTACAGGATTAACATGGATTCTCCTGTTTGTCATTAGAATTAGTGAAATGAGTTATTATAAAACCACATTTCCCGTGATTTTTTAAAATTTTTATTTATTTATTTTTTGAGACAGGGTTTCTCCGTAGTTTTTGGTTCTTGTCCTGGAACCAGCTCTTGTAGAACAGGCTGGCCTCGAGCTCACAGAGATCTGCCTCCCAAATGCTGGGATTAAAGGTGTGTGCCACCACGGCTCCCATGATTATAAAGCTATATTTATTGCTTGGGTTTGACAAAAAGCATATAACTACCACAACAGACATTATGTTATCGCGTATTAGGGTAGATTAAGTGCTGAAACAATTAGTTTAAAACAAATATAAAGATGTGATATTACTATCATTCAAAGTCTATCCATCCATAGTAACCACTCATTGCACTGAGAACCTCATATACTGTAAGTAGAGCAGCTGATGGGATATCAAGAGCTATTATGAAAACTTTTTTGTTTATTCAAACACAAAAGGTAAAGTAAACAAGTTTATATTTGAAAAATATCACAAATGTATTGCTGGGAGAATGGTTTCAAAGGTTCATATCTCTTCAAAGCTTAAGCACTATATCCAGAATATTAATCAAATATGTTCTTTTAGTGGCTAAACTTTTTTTAGAAGCAGATATTCCAATGCATCTTACTACATAAAGGGCTCCCTCACAGCAGTTATATGGCATTCCAAAATTGAATGTGATTGCTTTCATATTAATGATGGGGGTGTTATTCTCAGTCAAAAATACTTTCACATGTAAGGTCTGACTCAGAATTTGTGTGCTTGCTTGGTTTCAATTTCTCAAGATGTTCAATGGTATCCTCAATAACTGATCATTAAAACATTTCCACGAGGCTGGTAGCTATTGCAGTGATAGCAAACCACTCAACATTTAGGACAAGCCCAGGTTATTGCACAATGAACTCTAGGCTATCAGGGAAGAGACTAGGCTATTGATCATGCTAGTAGATTAGACTGATGCAAAAATATTGTAAGTTGTGCTATAGATGTCAATAAAGGGGCATTCTTAGATTTTTTTATAGAACAGCATAATAAATATTTTAATTAAATGTTTCATTTATTTTACATACTGACCACAATTTTTCCTACCTCCTCTCCTCCTCTCCCCTGCTCCACCTCCGCTTTTACCCACCCTTTCACTCCTCCTCATTTTTCCTTCAGAAAGGTGCAGAGGCATCCCATGAATCAACAAAGCATGGCATATCAAGTTGAAGCAGGCCCAAACTCCTTGCCATGCATCAAGGGTGGGAGAAGCATTGTAGCATGGACAATAGGTTCCCAAAAGCCAGTTCAAGTGCCAGGGATAAGTCCTGCTCCTGCTCCCAGGAACGCCACAAACAGATCAAGCAATGGAATTGTCACCCAAATGCAGAGGGTCTAGGTCAGTCACAGGCAGGCTCCATAGCTCTAGGTCCAGAGTCTACAAGCTACCAGAAGCTCTTGTCATCTGTATCTTTGGGTTCCCTTGTCATGCCTTTGATTCCCCTGGACCAGATAATCACTCTTTGCTCTCTTCAACAGGACATCCTGAGTTCAACCTAATGTTTGACTGAAGCTCTTTGCATCTGTTTCCATCAGTTACTGAATGAAAGCTCTCTGATGGCAATTAGGATAGTTACCAATCTGATTAAAGGAGAATGCCAGTACCCTCTCCACTATTGCTAGGAGTTTTAGCTTGTGGATTCCTAAGAGTTTCTCTGGTGCCAGGCTTCTCCCTAATCCCAAAATGAAATCACTGTCATTACTATACCCTCTGTCCCCACCCCCAACCCCCAATCCAATTCCTCATGTAACCATCTCCCCACCCAAATGTTTCCCCCTAGCTTACCCAGGAAGTGTCATTTATTTCTGCTCCCCAGAATAACCCATGGGTTCCTCTTTGGGATCTCCTTGTTACCTAGCTTCTCTAGGGCTGTAAATTGTAGCTTGAATATTCTTTATTTTATAACTAACATCCACTTATGTGCAAGTACATAAAATGTATAACATACTTGCCTTTCTCTGTCTGGATTACATTACTCAAGATAATTTTTTTATGGTTCCATTTATTTGCCAGCAAATTGCATGATGTCATCGATTTTTTTCCACTGAGTAATACTCGATTGTGTAAATATACCTCAAGTTCTTAATCTATTTTTCAGGTGAGGGCATCTAGGTTCTTTCCAGTTTCTGGCTATTATGAATAATGCTGCAATGAACACAGTTGAGCTAGTGTCTTTATAATATGATTGACAATCTTTAGAGTGTATGCCCAAGAGTGTTATTGCTGGTTCTTAAGGTAGATTGATTCAATATTTGCTGAGAAACCACCATACTAATTTCAAAAGTACCTGTTCCATTCCCAAAAGCAGTGGAGGAGTGTTCCCCATTTCCATATTCTCTCCAACAGAGGTTGTTCTCAGTATTTTTGATCTTGGCCATTCTGAAAGGTGTAAGATGGTGTATCAGAGGCATTTTGACTTGCATTTACCTGATGGATAAGGATATTTAACATTCCTTTAAGTGTAACTTGGTCATTTGATATTCCTCTGTTGGGATTTCTCTGTTATATTTATATTCCATTTTTAAAATGGTTTATTTGTATTTTGATGTCTTATTTATTGAGTTCCCTATATATTTTGGATATCAGCCTTTTGTCAGGTGTAGGGTAGCTGAAGACCTTCTCCCAATCTGTGTGTTCATTTTTGTCTTATTAATAGTGCCCTTTGCTTTATACAAGCATTTCAGCTGATAAACACTTTTTGTAATGTGGCTGGATACAAGATTAACTAAAAAATGTAGCTCTCCTGTAATCAAATAATAAATTGACTGAAAATGAAATCAAAGAAACAGCAGATTGTACAATAGCCACACATAATATAAAATATATTGGGGTAGCTCTAACCAAACAAGCGAAAGACCTGTATGACAAGAACTTTAAGTCTGTTAAGAAAGAAATTGGAGAAGATGTCAGAAAATGAAAAGATCTCCCATGCTCATGGATCAGTAGGATTAGCATATTAAAAATGAAAGTCTTACGAAAAGTGATTTATAGGTTCAATGTAATTCCAACCAAAATTTCTACATCCGTCTTGAAAGTACAATAGTCACGTTCACTAGGAAAAACAAATAAAACCCAAGACTACAAAATTTCAGTATAATAAAAAGAACTTCTGGAGGTTTCATGACCCCTGACTTCATTGTCTACTATGAGTGATAGTAATAAAAACAGTTTGTTTTTGCATAAAACCAGACATGTGAAGAAATGGAATCATATCAAAGACCCTGATATAAAACTATCTAAGAACACCCGATTTTAGACAAAGAACCCAAAATTATACAATGGTAAAAAGAAAGCATATTCAATAAATGTTGGTGGCATAATTGGATGTCAGCATATAGAAGAAAGCAAATAGATCCATATCTATCACTCTGCACAAAACTCAAGTCCATGTGGATTAAATACCTCAACATAAATACAGTTACACTGAACCTCATAGAACAGAGAGTGGAAAGTAGCCTTGAACACATTGGCACAGAAGCCTAAACATAACATCAGTAGCACTGACACTGAGACCAACAATTAATAAACTGGAACTTCCAAAAGTGAACAGTATTCTTAGACTTTAAAAGTCCTCTTAAAATACCAAGTAACACATGTCAATTAGAATATATGTGGCTGCTCTTATATCAATCTTAGATCAAGATAATCTCTCCTGGGCATGATCACAGGCTAATATGATCTGGGAAATAATTCAGTTGAAGTTTCTTATTTACTTGCATCAATTTGACAAACAACCTGATTAGAATGTAGACCTTACATTGCAAGAAGCCAGCTATGTTGGAGAGAGCTGCTTGTTTGTCTCGGCTGCCCAGAACCAAAATATCCACTCAGAAATTTTATTAATTAAATCATTGTTCAGCCTGTTAGCTCTGTCTTCTGACTGGCTAACTTTTACATCTTAATTTAACCCATCTCCATTAATCTGTGCATCACCATGAGGCCATGGCCTACCAGCAAACTTACAGCACATTTATCTCTGGCATTCGCTCCATGGCATCATATATATGTATGTATTGCTATGCATATATAAATAAAATATTAATATATACGATTATAAATTCAATGAGAAACTTAGAATATCTTGCATGCAATCCCCCCAAAAGATAAAGTAGCGAACTATAACAACAGCAACAAAAATCCCACCTAACTGTAAGAAAATAAAAATCTCTCTCTCTTTCTCTCTCTTTCCCTCTCCCTCCCTTCGTCCCTCCCTCCCTCTCTCTCAATCACACACACACACACACACACACACACACACACGCATAACTATGGTCCTATGATGGCAAACTACTCCTGAACCTGAGACCAGTGTTAGAGTTGTTGGTACAACTTTTGCCACTTTTATAACTAACAATAATAGCTGTTATAACTGAGTGTTTAGTTTTTAACCTACACCTTATTGGCTATGATTTCATTAACTAATTATGTAATTCAATTAAAAACATGACAAAATAAATTATAATAAGGTAAAACAAAAACTATCACATCACAGTTAGGAAAGACAAACCAATGGAAGAAAAAAGAGCCAAAGAGAAGGCTCATACACCAAAGACCCACTGGTTTACACAATCAGGAATCCCACAAAATCACTAAAATGGAAGCTAGGATATGTGTGCAGAGAATCTGGATCAGAACTCTTCAGGCACTGAATATGTGCTTCAGTCTCCCAGTTAACATTAACTTTGTGTATAATGATTCAGAGGGCCTTGTTTCTTGGTATCTTCTGTGCCCTCTGGATCTTAGACTTTCTTTGTCTCTTCTTTCCAGGGGTCCCTGAGATCTGACCAGAGATTTCAATGGAGACAATCTCATTTAGGGCTGAGTGTGTCAAGGTCTCTTCCTCTCTGCATAAAGTCTGTCTAGGGATCACTGCATTTGTTCCCATTTGCTGCAGGAGGATGCTTCTTGCCTGATAGCTGAACATGGCACTGATCTATGAAAATAGTAGCATCTTATTAGAAGTTGTTTTAATTACTATATTTTTTTTTCCTTTTTGAAAACAAGTATTATTTGGTTTTACCCTAGGTTACTGAATGCTGTCTTGGGCATCGGGTGTAACTCATGTACTGGGCCTCAAGTCAAATGAGTTATTGATTAGTAATTTTAATAAGGGTTGTGCCACCACTGCCCTAGCACATTTTTCATATAGTATAGCAGTACAGATAAAGGGTGTATGACTTGATTAGAGTTTATACTTTTCTTTTGAGAATATATGAAGTATTTCCCTTTACCAACAACAATGGAATGTATGGTTGAAGACCCTATGTTGTCACTCACTTGAAAAAGACATTTTTAAATTAAGTTGTGCAGGTGTTGTCTTCAAAAATTGGCCTTACTGTAAGTTCATGAAAAGCAATCTATAGTCTTAGCAGCAGCCTGTTTTGTTTGGGAATTCCTGTGGTGCTTCTTTGGCCAAATGCTCAATTAGATGTAATATAATCCCAGAACAGAAAGTTGTGTTTAATGAAAAGAGATGTCCAGTTGGGAATCAGTTTTCCCCCAATGTTTGGCAACTTCATTTAGAGTAGCATCATATATGTACAGCACTTAGTAAGTATAGTGCATTAAGTTTCCATACTGTTCCTAAAATACTCCCTGATTTTCACTGATTATTACTGTATTACCTACCCCAACCCATTTTCCTGTCTTCTCCCCAGTTGATCCTCCCATTCAAGTCCACTTTCTTCCATCCATATCTGTATATTCTGTTTGCCTTTTCCAATGGGACTACCTGTCCCCTCTAGTCCTGACTCTATACCTTCCCACTGTGGTTCTATGGATTGTTTATTGGTTATCATTGGAAGGCAATCTGAAGATAGCTAATATCCACATAAAAACAAATACATACCATATTCATCTTTCTGAATCTGGGAAACCACACTCAGAATGATTATTCTAGCTCTAACCATTTACCTGAAAATTCCATGATGTCATTTTTTTCATCAGCTAAGTTACCCTTCATTGTGTAAATGTACCATAAATGTACCACATTATTTATCTACTTTATAAGGGTTATCTAGGCCATTTCTAATTGCTGGATATTAAAAAGAGAGTAGCACTAACCATGATTAAGTAAGTGTCTATGTATTAGGAAGAATCATCCTTTGAGTATTTGCCTAAGAGTAATATTGCTGGATCTTAAGATAGATTCTCCTATTTCAGAGAACTCTCACACAGATTCCCATAGTGCCTCTATGCATTTACACTCCCACCACCAATGCATGAGTATTTCTTCTACTCCACATCCAACCATCATGAGCTGTCAGTTATTTTGTTGATCTTAGACATTCTGACAGGTGTAAAATGAACTGTCAATGATGGAGGAGTTACTTTCATTTAATAAAGAAACTGCCTTGGCCCATTTGATAGGACAGAAATTTAGGTAGGCAGAGTAAACAGAACAGAATGCTGGGAGAAAGAAGCCGAATCAGGCAGTAGCCATGATTCTCCCACTCCAGACAGATGCAGGTTAAGATCTTTCCTTGTAAGCCAGCTCGTGGTGCTACACAGAATATTAAAAATGGGTTAGATCAATATGTAAGAGCTAGCCAATAAGAGGTTAAAACTAATGTGCCAAGCAGTGTTTAAAAGAATACAGTTTCCGTTTAATTATTTAGGGGCATAAGCTAGCCATGTGGGTGGTCGGGTACCGGGGACGCAGCCCGCTGCTCCTCCACACAACATGTCAAACTAGTTTTAATTTGAACTTCCTTGATGGTTAAGGATATTGATTATCTTAAAAATGTTTCTCAGCCATTTTGAGTTTCATCTTTGGGAATTCTGCTTAGCTCTCTGTACCATTTTTAATTGGGTTGTTTTCTTGATATTTAGCTTCTTGAGTTCTTTATTTATTTTGAGTAGTATCCCTCAAATCTGTTCCTGTTTTATAGGCTGTTGCTTTTCCACAAGACACTTTTCTTTTCCATGAAGAAGCTTCTCTGTTTTATGAGGTCCCATTTATTAACTGTCAATCAAACTGCATATGCTCACAGTGTTCTGTTCCCAAAATTGTTTCTGGTGGTGCCAAACAGTTCAAGGCTATTCCTCACTTTCTCTTTTATCATGATTTCTATGTCTGTTTTTATGTTAAGACCTTGGACCACTTGTAGTTTACTTGTGTTTTACAGCCGTTTTAGCTATCTTGAGCTTTTGTGCTTCTTTATAGATCTGAAAATTATATCTCTTTCTGCAGTGCACCACACCCATATGCGCTAATGCACCACCATAGTTCATGAACCGTGCAAGGGGCTGGAGATTGAAACACACAAACACACATAGAGACACGGGTCATCCTTGAAACAGGAATGTCCCCTCTATTGTGTCCAGGGGCAGCTTATATAGGGATCCTTAACTGATAGCCACAACCCAGACAAACCCATCAGAAACCACTCTCCTGCAATCAGGAACTCCTGAGGGTCTCGAGCTCAGAGCTGGTGCATGCTGTTCAGAGCAGAAGAAACCAAGTTGTTTTCAAGAAATTCAGGATCTGGGAGTTCACAACTCCCAACACCTTTCCAAAATACTCCCAATATTCGGGACTCACTACACTTGGTATTCAGGTTTTAGAGATCTCATGATGAATATCTGGGGTCTGAATTCCTTCATGATTGATAAGTTTGAAGATATTAAAAAAAACAGTTAAAGCTTTGTGATCAAAGATAATGTCTAAGACTAAAGTTTAAAATGAATAGCCTAATATTAAAATTGCAATTCTTCCATTTTATCTTCCATATGTGTTATTCACCAAAGATGTTAATTCACATCGTGTCAGGTATTTTATAGAACTTCGGATGTTAAGGTAACTACTTTATGGTGAAGCAATCATCATACTAAAAAATATGACTTCTAAAAGTCAAAGTCAGGGTGAATCCACACCTACAATCTTGACGTTGGGTATAGTTAAGCGATTGCAGCAACTACAGGGATTCTACAATGCACTATAAATCTGTGGTTCTGTATGTTAGAGAGATTGGGGATCACTTCATTGGTCTTTATATACTTATTGCGAGGAAACCAGTGAAAATATGTGTCTCTCATTCACAATTTAGAAAACATTTGTTTCTTTAGAATTTTGGGTGTGACATTTTATTATTTTTGTGCAAAGGCAAGTGAATCAGAGTGGCTTTTCCCCCTGCATAAATGTGCTGACTTCCATTCTGCTTGCAGTGGGATCTGACACAGAATGGTGGAAATGCTGCATCTGTGACTGACCTCAGATTACAATGAGGCTCCAAGCACACCGGTGTGTTTCCAAAAGCAATACTCTTTCATACATGCAAATCTATTTCCTCTGGACCTAGACTACTTCCTAACGAGTTTTTCCATGAAAGGGTACAGCAGAGGTAGTTCTATGTGGTTTATACATACTTTCAAAACCTACTTTCTCCAAACCTGGTTTCCAGGAACAGTATGCTTCATTATCTCTTCTATTGTCATTACTGAAATATTAAAAAGCAAAGATCTATTGATAAGGAGAATCTATTGTGTACTGTTAAAGTCCATAGAAAGTGGACAAGAAATTGGGTTTCTTTTTCACTTTGAAAAGGAATATTTCAAGATTATGTTAAGAATTCCAGACAAAGTAATAGGCTATAATGACATTTCTTCAAAACAACATCAGAGCAAACAATTATTTTGTATGCTCTTTATAATTTTATTTGAATTTAGTTGTACTTAATAGTCTTTGGGAAAACAAACATTTTCAGGGGTTGAAATGGAAGTGTAGCTAATCCATTTTCATTAGCAGAAAACAAACAAATAAACAAACAAGTCCCCATTAAATAGCAATCTCAGCAGTATTTTTAAATGTACCCCAGATGATATTTGTCATGTAAAGATATGCCACTGACTTTGTGGATTATTAGATATTAAACAATATATCATGTTAAAAAATGACTCTTTCTTTGCCATTTCAAAATTTGCCTTCTTTCTGTAAAGGAATCACATTTCAAACAATATCCAGGCAACTATGACACTTGCATTTTATTTCTACATAGAATAAATTTACAAATTATGAAAAAAGCAGATTAAATTAATTTTAATATCTACCATATAATATAGCCATTAGAATTATCTAATATCACATGTATTCAAAAAGGTTTTCCACTCTAATCATATAGTTAAATAAAATAGTTATTAGTCAAGTGTTTTATTTTTCTGCCTTTTGCTGAATATTTAAAATCTGGTATATGTTTTAGTCTTTAATGTCAAATAAGACTAATGATGTTTCCGATATTTAATAGATATATCGCTTAGTGGCTGCCTTCTTGTATTGTTCTAAGATCTTGATCATTACAGGTTTAACATCCTATAAAAATTAATGATGGTGTATGTAGAAAGTGGGCCGAGAGAAGTAAAGGTAGGCTGTAGTTATAATTTTCTCACATTTATTAAGGGAGTGTGTGTAGTAATCCTTTTTCTCCTTCAACTATATAGGATTGAACCAACAACCAACATCATTAAGTTTATTGACAAATACTGTACCCATTGAACTATTTCCTGGAACTAGAATTGGGATTCAAATATATATGTTTTATGTGTGTGTGTTTGTGTGTGTCCAAGTGTTTTACTTATGTGTATGTTTACACCTCATGCATGGAATGCTAAAAATGTGTGATGATAAAACCTTCTTAAGCCATGTGGGTGATTACAATGAACTGTAAGAAAGAAACTTAAATAAAAATATCTGGAAAATGGAGAATGGCTTAGCAGTTAAGAGCACTGGCTGCTCTTCTAGAGGACATGAGTTCAGTTCCCAGCAACATTCATGTGGCTCACAGTACTTTATTCTTTCAAAATTAAGTTTAGTAAAACCAGAAAGGATATTTTAGAATGAGCAAGGAAATGACTTATAGAATAACGAGATCCTTTCTTAATCTCTCCAGAGAAGATGCTTCTTGCAATAAATGGTAAGTAACACTGAGAACTTATTTGATCAAGATAGACAGAATAAGAAACTGTGGGGTGCTCAACCCTAAATGAGAGGTATACATGCCATACCTTTGTATATATGGATCTTCACAGATGAGGGCATGTAAGAGTCACATATCAATTTCGTTCTGGAAATAACATAGCATGTCTGCACACATATAAAATCACAGTAGTTGTGACAGCATTCACAAGACCTTTACAAGCTCATACCAGAACAAATAATAGCAAGAAGTGCCAAACCCCACCAGCAACTGAGACAAAAAAAATGTAGTATTAATATCTGCAAGGAGAGGGAAAGTCAGTTTTCTTTAATGGTGTGATTAATGGTAGGTGGACAACATTATAAAGATGGTCCCACTCCCAAGTGTATTTGGGCAGCACAAATTGAAATTAATGTCAGAAGGAGGGAAGAAAGAAGTTGAGGGGAAGGAAGTTGCTGTAGAAGAGAACGGGATGAAAATAACACAGTCAAAGTACAAGTATAAATTCTCAAAAATTATATATATGTACATATGACACACACATGTATAATACTCACTAATCAGTGAGTATTAAGGTCATATAATAAAGAAAGAGACAAGAGACAAGTTAGTATGAGTATCCAGTTACTCTATGGGATTTGATGATATACAAGGTTCTGTGAATGACTGATTGTGGCATGCATGGGTCAGTGACTGGTGGAGGTCTCTAACACATGTGTGGAAGCTGGAGGTGGTCACTCTATGGCAGATAAGCAGAGACAAAACAACAGGAACTCCAGAGTTGAACTTCAGTTGCTTGATTTTTCAGCTAGAAGGACTCATTGAAAAAGGTCAGGGCTATGTAAAAAAGTACACTTCTAGGTGATATAGGTATTCTCATTGACGGGGTTTCTTTTTAATATACTTGAAGCTCCTGTTAACACATTTCCTGTATATTTTAAAAAAAGAAAGCAGAAGCAGGCAAGTTCTTTAATAGCATGACCCAAAAATGCATGTGCCACTTCAGTCAGGTTATGTTACTTAAGTAATTAAAACTCCCCTTTCCAATGGGAAATAAATATAAAAGAATCACTTGAGTGTTCATAGGATTGTGGGTTAAAATCCGGGTCTTCTACTCTATTCCATTGATAGACTTCTCTGTTTTTATGCCAATACCAAGCTGTTTTCAATACTGAAGCTCTGTAATAGAGTTTGAAGTCAGGGATGGTAATGCCTCCAGAAGTTTCTTTATTGTATAGGATTGTGTTGGCTATCCTGGGTTTTTTGTTTTTCCATATAAAGTTGAATAATGTCCTCTCAAGATCTGTGAAGAATTTCAATGGGATTTTAATGAGGATTGCATTGAATCTATAAATTGCCCTTGGTAGAATTGACATTTTTACTATGTTGATCCTCCCAATCCAAGAGCAAGGGAGATCCTTCCATTTTCTGGTATCCGCCTCAATTTCTTTCTTCAAAGACTTAAAGTTCTAGTCAAATAGATCCTTCACTTCCTTGGTTAGAGTTACCCCAAGATATTTTATGCTATTTGTGGCTATTGTGAAAGGTGATGCTTCTGTAATTTCCCTTTCTGCTTCCTTATCCTTTGTGTATAGGAGGGCAGATAAAGGAGCTAAAAGTATTCAGTGGAAGAAAGAAAGCATCTTCAACAAATGGTGATGGCAGAACTGTTGTCAACCTGTAGAAGAATGAAAATAGATCCATATCTTTCGCCATGTACAAAACTCAAGTCCAAATGGATTAAAGACCTCAATATCAATCCGAACACACTGAACCTGATAGAAGAGAAGTCGGAAGTACTCTACAATATATGGGCACAGGAGATCACTTCCTACATATATCCCCATCAGCACAGACATTAAGGACAATATTGAATAAATGGGACGTCCTGAAACTGAGAAGCTTCTGTAAAGCAAAGGACACTGTCACTAAGACAAAAAGGCAACGCACTGACTGGGAGAAGATCTTCACCAACCCTGCAACAGACAAAGGTCTGATCTCCAAAATATATAAAGATCTCAAGAAACTAGACTTTAAAATGCTAATTAACACAATTAAAAAAATGGGGCACTGAACTGAACAGAGAATTCTCAACAGAAGAAATTCAAATGGCCAAAAGACACTTAACATCATGCTCAACCTCCTTGGCGATCAGGAAAATGCAAATCAAGACAACTTTGAGATACCATCTTACACCTGTCAGAATGGCTAAAATCAAAAACACCAAAGATAGCCTTTGCTTGAGAGGTTGTGGAGTAAGGGACACACTCATCCATTGCTGGTGGGAATGAAAACTTGTGCAAAATCTTTGGAAATCAGTGTGGTGATTTCTCAGGAAATTCGGGATCAACCTACCCCAGGACCCAGAAATAGCACTCTTGGGAATATACCCAAGAGATGCCCTATCATATGACAAAAGCATCTGTTCAACTATGTTCATAGCAGCATTATTTGTAATAGCCAGAACCTGGAAACAACCTAGATGCCCTTCAATGGAAGAATGGATGAAGAAAGTGTGGAATATTTATATATATATATATATATTCGAGTACTACTCAGTGGTAAAAAACAATGACTTTGCGAATTTTACATGCAAATGGATGGAAATAGAAAACACTATCCTGAGTGAGGTATCCCAGACCCAAAAAAGATGAACATGGGATGTACTCACTCATAATTGGTTTCTAGCCATCAATAAAGGACATTGAGCATATAATTTGTGATCCTAGAGAAGCTAAATAAGAAGGAGAACCCAAAGAAAAACATATAGTCATCTGCCTGGATATGGGAAGTAGACAAGATTGCAGGGCAAAAACTGGGAACTTGGGGGTGAGGTGGCATAAGGCTAAGGGGAATTGGGGAGGATTGGGGGAGCTTGGGGGAATGGGATAGTTGGGATAAAGGAAGGGTGCACATGGGAGCAGATAAATATATATCCTAATTAAGGGAGCCACCTTCTGGTTGGCAAGAGACTTGACTCTAGAGGGGCTCGCAGGTGTCCAGGGAGATATCCCTAGATAGTACCTAGGGCAACTGAGGAGAGGGAACCTGAGATGACCCTATCCTATAGCCATGCTGATGAATATCTTGCATATCATCTTAAAACCTTCATCTGGCGATGGATGGAGACCCAAATAGGAGCACCGGACTGAGCTCTTAAGATCCAAATGAGGAGAAGAAGGAGGGAGAACATGAGCAAGGAAGTCAGCACCACGAGGGGTGCACCCACCCACTGTGACAGTGGAACTGATCTATTGGGACCTCACCAAGGCTAGCGGGACTGGGACTGAATAAGCATGGGATGAAACCGAACTTTCTGAACATGGCAGACAATGAAGGCTGATGAGAAGCCAAGGACAATGGCACTAGGTTTCGAACCTAATACATGAACTGGCTTTGTGGGAGCCTAGCCTGTTTGGATGCTCACCTTCCTGTACCTGGATAGAAGTGGGAGGACCATGGACTTCCCACAGGGCAGGGAATCTGGACTGCTCTTCATTCTCGAGAGGGAGGAGGAATGGAGTGGGGGTAGGGTGAGAGGGGGAGGGGAGTAGGGGGAGGGGCAATGTTTGGAAGGAGGGGAGGGGAATGGTAAATGGGGAGGAGGGGGAAATTTTTTTTTCAACAACTAAAAAAATAAAGAAAAAAATAAAGAAAAAAATCACTTGAGATGGTCTATATGTATTCACTACTCAAATGGGTGTTGCTTATTTATGTTGTAAGATATTCAGTTATTATTTTGTAGTAGGTCTTCACATGTACATTCACCTCATAGTTTCAAAATAAATTTTGTGACCTTGGATGGTTTGTTCTTACAAAATTGTTTTTTACAAAATGTTTTCAGCAAATCTATTCATTATAATATGTAATTAACTTATATCTATATATTGATGCAGTATAAAATTTTATTCTACTTTTTAGAGAGCAGAATTTTCTACTTATTCGGGACTACATAGTCCATATTTTGAACTCAAAATTTTCTTGCTTTGGTCTCCTAAATGCTACATGTCAAGCCAGTGTACCCGTGACTAGCTGTATTAAATATTTTTTAATTCATCACTTTGTTTTAAAATTCTTCATTATTAAGCAAGTATCCATTAATAGCAGTGATGTTATTCCTAATAAATTTTATAGGTTAATATATGTTTCATCCATTCTTAAGTACAGACAAAAGTATGAACACATGTTTTATAGGAGTGATGGAGTAAAGCTTCCAGTGTCTCCCCAGGAGTAGTGGTACTCCACATTTTACCACCCACAGTTGTGGATTTGTTGCTGTAGCCTCAGAGAAACTTTCTTTTAGTATGAGACTTAATCGTTTATCAATGTAGAGGTGAGAAAAGAGTAGTGAGTTTCCTTATTTAGGAAGAGAAGATGCTGCTCTGTGAGTGCAGACTGTATTGCTAAGAAAAAAAATTATGATCTGATAGTAGTGTATTTTATATTTTTCCATCAGTAGTCCAGATGGCAGTAGTCCAGATTTGGTTGTTAACCTGAATAACATGCAGTTTCCAGTGAAACTAGATTTCCCTCTGGTTAGTGAGTAGCCTACATGAAGCTGTTTTGACGTATAAACCTCTTTAATGTCAGTCGAACAAGTTTTACAGGGAACTTTTTCACAAGTTTAAACTCCAATCCAACCACAATACCATATGTTATTTGTGGTATGTGATAGATAGCATGCTTGACATAAATAAAACAGAGGCATAGAACTTAAACAATGTTACAAAGTATGTCATACTCTTAACATACAGGTCCTGGATTTGAAAAATGACATCCCTAAAACTTTATCCTTCCCATTCTTCTCTCTCTCTCTCTCTCTCTCTCTCTATCTCTCTTTCTCTCTCTCTTTCTCTTTCTGCACCCATCCATCCTTCCACTGTGTCATATCTCTTTCTTCCCTGTCCTTGCTCCACACTGTGTGCGTTCCTTCTACTTTCCTTCCACTACTCCTTACTTTTCTATTTTTGATATTTTCAATTTAAAAATTATAAATATGCCATATGACATTTTTGGGACTTTCTCTATCTTTGGCATTTATTCTAAGGATACATTAATGCTCAATAATCAGTCTATTTCTTCATTCCTAAAACATGTCATAGTTCTTTGCATGATAATATGTTTTGAGACAGAGTTTTACTGTGTAACTTTGCCTCATGTGGAACTTCCTCTAAAGACTATGCTTGAACTTACAATGATATGTCTGCCCCAGCTACCAGCTTGAGTGATTTTATTTGTTTGAACAAACATTGTACTGAACATATCTTAAGTGTATTTTCTGATTGAATGCAATACTGGAATCAGAGAACTGGTTACAGGAGATTAGTTTTCTGTAACATGAGGGCTGACTTGCTGGGGTATCTGTCCCATCTGGTACCCCATAGCTGGCAAGCCCCAAAGAAAATCACACAGAGATCTCCATAAGATTATAAACTGATTGGTCCATTGGCTCAGGTTACTCATTAGCTATTGTCACTTATATTATCCCATTATTCTGATCTATGTTAGCCATGTGGCTCAGTACCTTTCACAGTGGGGCAGATCACATGTTGCTTCTTGGAAGTCTGGGCAGGAATGCAAGAGATGGGCTTCCTCCTTCCTAGCATTCTCCTATTCTCATCACCCCGCCTCTACTTCCTGTCTGGTTGCACACACTATAATCCTTGCCTGGCCAATCAGCGTTTATTTAAAACATGATTGACAGAATACAGACAATTCTCCCACACCAGTTTTGTGTTCTTTTTTTCTTCTTTTAAACTTTATTATTGATTTTATATTAAAATTTTTCTTCCATGTATTTTTTTTTTTCGAGACAGGGTTTCTCTGTAGCTTTGGAGCCTGTCCTGGAACTAGCTCTTGTAGACCAGGCTGGCCCCGAACTCACAGAGATCCGCCTGCCTCTGCCTCCCGCGTGCTGGGATTAAAGGCGTGCGCCACCGCCGCCCGACTCTTCCATGTATTTTTATTTCATTATTTCCCTCCCCAACTCCTCTTATATGTAACCAAATTCAAGTTCTTCCTGACTCGTAAAAACAAAAGAAAACGATGACAAAAAAATGAGACACATAAGCATATACACAGCATAAATTCTGATTTGTTTTGGCCAACTTCTCCTGATCATGAGGCCTGCTCTGTGAAGTATGATTGACACATTCAGTTTCCCTCTGGTGAAGAAACTGATTTTCCCTCTCCTGGTAGCTATTAATTGCAAATTGCTTCTTGGTTGGGGTGGACCTTTGTGTCTACTTCCTCTTCCCCATGCTGGGATTTTGTCAGGTTTGAATATGTGCAGGTTTTTGTGTGTTCTATCACAGCCTCTGTGGGTTCATATGAATAGCTGTACTGCTTCTTATTCTTGATGCAGGTAGACATTTTCTCATCTCCCAGTCAGTGATCTAGAGAGGGCACTGAAGAGAAGCTCAGAACTCAGAACTTTGCCTCTTTGGGGGCCTGTGACACCATTCTTCTTCTGAGATTATAACCCCCTTGACTGTTTCTTCAGGTGGCTTAGGATGTTTTGATTCCATAATGATAAGGCAGTTTCTTATAGGAAATTTTGACTATTATATATATAACTATGTAAAATATTAGCAAAATCTTTCCTATATTTTCCCCATGTGTTTCTAGCGTTTCTCTAATTCTTTGATAGCACAAAATCAAATGTGACATATATTTGCTCACTCATGAATTTTAAATTAATTTATAAGCCCCTTATTCTCAATTTGTCTCACAAAATTTGGAGAACAAGAAAATGTTCTAAAATGACAATATAAATACCTTGTATCCTGTAACAAATAAGTTGATTATTATATTTGTTGAGCTAAAAATATTCTGTTGAAAATCATTGTCCATAAAAGCACTTTTCAAAAGGACAAAAATTGCCCATTAAAAACATTTAAATTCCCTAAAGTAGAATATGTGAGCCTAGTTTACTACCTATTTTGTAGTCCATAAGGGTACCAGAATTCATCCTTCTCCTACTGAATTGATTTGGAGTCTTATTTCTGTCATCTCAGGGTGGACTTTCATCATTCAGCCTGCTTGAGCTGTTTCCTGCACCCCTTAGCTGGATTGTATTCTGTTTTCCAGCACAGAGAGAAGATTAAGGTGACTACCTCCTTTCTGTGAGCCAGCTTCCTTTTCGGTCTGGGCCTGGTGTGCACATTTTTCCTCTGAGGTAGGCAAGCATTCATTTACTGGGTCTATTCACTCCACTTCAGTCTCCTCTTATAAAATATGTGTGTGTTTTATGTGCTAGAATTTTAAATTTTACATTTTTTTCTGTTCCTTGCTATATGTTGTAAGTGTCTCTGTGTTCCGTATTCATGGAAGTGATTTTTTGTGTGTAGCTGTTGTAACTTTGTGGAGTCTTTATACAGCTCTCACTTGGTCATTCTCTAATGGTGGACAGTGTTTATTTCTCCAGTATTCTGAGTCTTCTCCCAACAAAGCCTCATTCATGTTGGTGTGTGGACTGCGACACTGTTATGCATAGCCTAAAGCGTCAAGCAATGTAACTGTAGAAATCTGAAAGGAACGCCTCAATATTTGACAGTTTCTCATCCTTCAAATTGTCCTCTTATAATATAATAGTGAAAAAGTAAAGAGTAACCAGTATTCTTGTCCAGAAAATCAGACATTTTGAATTCACTAGAGAATAGCTTACAAGAGATGATTCTTAAATGGAACAACTCAACAACTATGTTACGTGAGGCTGCTCCTATCTTGGTTCAACATTTAGAAGTAAATATGGAAAGAAAAAAGTAAGATGTGGAGGCAAACGTCCCACAACATGTTTCCTCACTGAGCAGCATGGACATAAGATGGGAGCTCACACGCAAAAAATTTATTTTGAGAAATACCAAATAAAAGGGGAAAAGAGAAGGAAAGGAATTGATGTAAAGACAGTATGCTTCTCCCCTGTAAAGAATGGTGGATAAAAGTATTCTGAGCAGAAAGTCTCAAATGCAGTCACCTTCCAAATCAGTGCCATAGGGATATTTCCAGTTCTTTTAGGAAGCACTGGCATTGCTTGACCATAGATGCTCAGTGCTCATGTGGATGTGCCATGGTTCTGGTCATGATTGATGGTAAGATCAGGTCTGGTGTGTGATGCTGCCAACTCACCTCTACTACTATGTGGAATATAAATGTTGGACCTCCAAATTCTGCTTTTCAAATCATATTTCTGGCATATAGTGGACAATGCCCAAGTGATTCAAGTGTCCTTCCAAAGCCATCACTATAGTTTTGGAGAGTTTGTTGCCCCTAAATCCTGGAGACCATACTGCAGTGTGGCCTCCAGTAGCACATCAAAAGTTCAATTTCTCTCAATCTCTAGTCTTGCACCTAACACCTGCCATCAATTCAGTCATTTATGCATGACTGCTTTGATCACTGCCTTCTCCAATATCCTAAAAGCTTCTCTATAGGCACATCTTTTCCATATTCTTTGGCAAGATACATTTTCAAAGTCCCAGTGAAGTTTGGGGGCTATAGAGTGTAGTTTATCTTATACATCCAGTATCTTCTGTCTTCACACAACCTTATGAAAGCGTTAATTATAATTTATAAGCTGAACATAATCATCTACTCAAATTAGTAGCAATATTTACTGGTGAAATGAACAATTATAACAATCCACTATAAAAAGTTTTAAAAAATGCTATCTATGATTATAGCTATAATTTTTAATTCAGTTTTCTGAACTGTGGTTAACTATATGTAGGTAACTAAAAACCTGCAAAGTAGAATGGAACATAAGAATGATCATAGCTTCATTCTCTTTCACTGTTTTCATGCCCATCATGATCTATGATCTGTGATAGCTGATCCTTGGACTTAATCCTTAGCATAATCCTGTGAGCTTTCTTTATACAGCACAGGGAAATATAGTCTTCCAGGTCACCAAGGTGGGACAGCTAGTTAGGAACAGTGGAGATTAGGGTCTGTGGGTGAGGAGGGGCCTCACTGTTTCTAGGAGTTGCCATTTTAGAAGATATCTAAATATCTAGATCAGTATCTAGGTTTCAAGGCTACCAGCCTTATCAGCTTCCCTGGCTTGCCTTATCTACTTGGGTACATCATTATGCTGCTTACTGCTATAATCCATTCCATGCCTCAGTTTGGTACTTGATTCTGTTCCAAAAATAAGAGACTCCACAAGTCTCTTGACCTTTAAATTGTGACTTCTTTTTAATGGAAGCCAGTTTTGCATGTGATATCTATTGTTCATCATTAGAAATTCAGAACTACCAGCATCTCAGTTACCCTAAAAGGGACAGAACCGTCAGTTTTGTCTTTTGCCTGAGCTGTTTTTCCAGATACTTACTATGAATTAGCAATAGTTCTACTGCCCAAAACTAGGCAGTCCCTTCTGCATGGTTCAACATTTTCCATGCTCACAATACAGAGTTACTACTGCATGGGGAATGAAGAGTTCTGCATGGGTCAACTTACAAAACCCTTCCACGCAGTCCTGTGCCAACTTTGTGTTACTGTGTTGTATCCAATCAATAGACACCAACGCCAGAGATTTGTTGATGGAAATGCATCCCTACACATATTAAGTAGTACAAGTGAGAGATTATCTTTTTGCCAACTTCTATTCTCCCTGAAAGGGCTATGCTGTTTTCACTCAACTCTAACCCTGTGAAAATTACTTGGCCATTTTTAGTCTTATCTAGGTTTCTGCTAACTTTTCTTAACTAACTACATCATTGAGGGTACTCGTAAAGTGTTCTACTGAGCAAAATTATTTTTGTTGGCATAAAAGTTTAAGGAAAAAAAGAATTTGGCAAAGAAAGTATTTTACTAGCTTTAGTAAGTAGTGAAGTAGTAATTTAGTTGTTGTGCATATAATATACAAATGCAACACACTCTCCTACTTCTAATCATTGTAAGTGAAAGAGCAAAATGATAATTAGGAGGCATTACCACAAATCACAGAGACTGAAATTTAGGGACAAGAAAATGCAGTGATGGGGGGAAGAGGGAATTGGGGTTTCTCGGGCAACAAGCACTTATTACCAGTAGATTTCTTGTCTCAGGTATGCAGGAATTGAGATTCATTAAACATATGGGCAATTATTTCTAGCAAGGACCAGCTTCCTTTTGCCTTTAGAAGCACAAATTACAGTAGCTTATAAGATTTCTGGTTATCCCCGTTTAGATCCGTCTGTCCTCTTAAGCTAGTTTTCACAGCAAGTCACATACAAAGCAACATGCTCTTTCACAGATATTCAGTGGAATATAAGTATGAAGTTAGTTCAATGTAAAATTATCATTGTAAAAGGCAGTTTCTTTTTATGCCTTGACACCATAAGGCATAAATCTATATGTAATGAATTAAAGAAATTAGTTATATATTCACACTGACTAGTTTGCATTGATATAGTTTTAAGAAATTTACTTTTTCTTTTACTGATTTTTATTCAACTCTATATTTTTTCTCTGATTCCCTCCCCCTTAAACCCTCTCCCAAGGTCCCCATGGCCCTAATTTACTCAGGTGATCTTGTCTTTTTCTGTTTTCCATGTAGATTAGATCTATGCATGTAGCTCTTATGGTCCTCATTGTTGTCTAAATTGTCTGGGATTGTGATTTGTGGACTGGTTTTCTTTGCTTTATTTTTAAAAACCACTTATGAGTGAATACATGTGATAATTGTCTTTCTGGGTCTGGCTCCACCCATTTGCCTGCAAAATTCAAGTTTCTATTTTTCTGCTGTATAGTACTCCATTGTGTAATGTAACACATTTTCCTTCTCCATTCCTCAGTAGAGGGGCATTTAGGTTGTTTCCAGATTCTGGATATGACAAACAATGCTGCTTTGAACATAGTTGAGCACATGTCCTTGTGGCACAATTGAGCATCCTTTGGATATATGCCCAAAAGTGATATTACTGGTTCTTGAGGAAAGTTGTTTCCTAATTTCTGAGAAATCACCACACTGACATCCAAAGGTGCCAGCTTGCATTCCCACCAGCTTGCAATGCAGGAGTATTTCCTTTACCCCACAATCTCTTTAGCATAAGTTGTCATCAGTATTTTTGATCTTGGCTTTTCTTACAGGTGTAGGATGGAATATTAGAGTATTTTTGATTTGCATTTCCTGAAACTGAAAAGCTACTGTAAATTAAGGACAGGGTCAACAAGACAAAATGCCAGTCTACGGAATGGGAAAAACTCTTCACTAACCCCACATCAGACGGAGGTCTGTTCTTCAAAATATACAAAGAACTCAAGATGGGATCTTGATGGGGATTGCATTGAATCTATAAATTGCCTTTGGTAGAATTGCCATTTTAACTATGTTGATCCTCACAATCCAAGAGTAAGGGAGGTCCATCCATTTTTTGGTATCCTCTTCAATTTCTTTCTTCAATGCCTTAAAGTTCTTGTCAAATAGAGGATTGGGATAAAGGAAGGTTGGATAGGGGAGCATGGAACCACAATTCTTAGTTAAGGGAGCCACTTTAGGGTGGGCAAGAGACTTGACCGTAGAGGGGCTCCCAGGTGCCCAAGCCGAGGTCCCCAGTTAGTTCCTTGGGCAGCTGAGGATAGGGAACCTGAAATGACCCTATCCTAGAGCAATACTGACGAATATCTTGCATATCATCATAGAACCTTCATCTGGTGATGGTTGGAGATAGAGACAGAGACCCACACTGGAGCACTGGACTGAGCTCCCAAGGTCCCAATGAGGAACAGAAGGAGGGAGAACATGAGCAAAGAAGTTGGGACCACGAGGGGTGCACCCACCTATTGAGACAGTGGAACTGATCTACTGGGAGCTCACCAAGGCCAGCTGGACTGTGACTGAAAAAGCATGGGTTAAAACTGGACTCTCTGAACATGGCGAACAATGAGGGCTGATGAGAAACCATGGACAATGGCACGGGGTTTTGATCCTACTTTATGTGCTGGCTTTGTGGGAGCCTAGCCAGTTTGGATGTTCACCTTCCTAGATATGGACGGATGGGGGAGGACCTAGGACTTACCACAGGGCAGGGAACCCTGACTGCTCTTTGGACTGGAGAGGGAGGAGGAGAGGAGTGGGGGGAGGGGGAGAAGGGTGGGAGGAGGGGAAGAAGGGTGGGAGGAGGGGGAGGGAAATGGGAGGCTGGGAGGAGGTGGAAACTTGTTTTTTTTTTCTCCTTTTCTCAATAAAAAAAAAAGAACTCAAGAAATTGGTCATCAAAAAAAAAAAAAAAGAACCCACAAATAATCCAATAAAAAAATGGAGTATAAACCTAAACAGAGAACTCTCAACAGAGGAATCTAAAGTGGCTGAAAGACACTTAAAGAAATGTTCAACATCCTTAGTCATCAATGAAATTTATATTTATACGTGACTTCAGCCTGCAAGTTTTCAGTCCCAAAAGTATATTGGTGTATCCATATTTAATGAAGTTTTAGACAAAAGTTCCTGTCCTGTCAGCTCCTGAAGTCATTCAGTCTTAAATAAACATACAAAGGCTTATATTAATTATAGTCTGTTTGACAAATTGTTCATGCTTTTTGCTAACTACCTCTTACAACTTAAATTAACCCAAAATTCTTATCTCTCTTTAGCTATGTGGCTTGGTACCTTTTTTAGTAAGGTATTCTCATCTTGCTTCCTCTGCTTCTGATTGATAACAGACTCTCTGCCTTTCCTCTTCCCAGAATTCTTAGTCTAGTCATCCTGCCTATATTTCCTGCCTGGCTACTGGCCAATCAATGTTTCATTAAACCAACATGAGTGAAAATCTTTACAGTGTATAAGAGCATTAACCCACAGCAGAAATTATCTTATTCAATTTCTTTGTAAAGTATGTAAGATTAGAAAAGTTTAAGCACATATCTTCCACATTTATTTAGTTTTAATAATATCACTTGTCTTCCCTCCAGATGACTCTGAAGCAATGCCTTAATTAAAGTTTTATTTTCTTTGTGTTTTGCATGTTGATACAAAATCACTGATCTCAACTCCTCAGGCTTAAAGAGATAGTTTATGTTGAATCTGACTGTGAGTCACCATGGCCTGGAAATAAAGAGTCACGATTTCCCCAATGCTATTATGCACCACAGAAGTCATTGCATGCAATGTTATTTCTCACAGAACAGCAAAACTAATAAATCAACCTGTATACCAAGCTTATTGATAGGACAACAGGTATATGGGTTACAGAAAAACTGAGCAAACTTCTGCTGGTATTTTCAGGTGCTATCTTATGATTTTCTTAGCTTTAGGATTGGTGGAACTTCTTTATTCTAAGAACATATTATAAAGTAATGATATTAGATCACACAGATGTGGGTAGTGAATTCCTTCAAAGGGAGGAAAAATAACCCCAAACAAGTTCATTTTGGTCTGTAATGACTTTAGCTCTCCATTAAAAGCAAGTTCAAATATTTAGCCTTATAGATGTGTAAGACAGGTAGAGTTATTCTTTTTACTTTCATTGTGGAATTAAGTTCAGATATATCTAGGATATTTAAAATTTTAAGATTAGTAATATATCTCCATCATTCCTGAAATGTAATAATTCCTAAATACAACCAAATGTGTATAGATACATTTTGTAAAAAGAAGTTTAGATTTTCTTTGATAACATTTTGCAACCTTCTCCTAGTGTATTTTGTTTTAAAGCCATTCATTCATTAACATTTAAAAGCAAAGGCTTCATATTTAGTACAAGAAGTGACAGTAGATGCAAACTACAAACTCATATAAAAAGAAAATTTATCTGTAATAATAGTAGCAAATAGTCTGAATACTTTAAATAATAAAGTTCATCACAGACATGCATAAGGCACAACATGATCAGTTGAAAAATCATCAACAGATTGGTAAGAGTTTCTTGTGACAGGGCTGATAGAATAGAGATGATTCAACTGTTTTAGAGGATTTCTGACATTAATTTTAAAAAAAAATTAATTAGCATACACAGAATTATGTTTCATTGTTTAATTTCCAACAATTTTTATCTTAAGTAAAATTAGTTTTTGCTAGTTCTTTTCAAACTTTTATCTTCCCCTCTTCTGTCACCTTTTTCCACCTTGTAGCTTATTTTCTGCTTATATTCCACATGTGCTCGGACACATACCAGCCATTTTTTCCACATTTTTTATACATCTCACGCTCTTTCTGTTTTCATATGTCATACCTGTACTCACTCACATACAGATAATCTTGACTATGGGTGCTCTGCACCTCAGTAAACATGTGAGATATTTGTCTTTGGTTATCTCATTAAATATGCTACTGTAACACAGTCCTAATTAGTCTTATTAAATAAAAGCCCATAGACAGGTATTAGGGGTGAAAGCTGAAAGATCAGAGAAGCAGAGCAGCCAGCCTCTATAGTTCTTACCTCTCCAAATTCTCAGACTGAATAGGCAAGATCCTATCTCTATGACTTTCAAGTATTGAGATTAAAGGTGTGATCCATCACCACCTGGCTCTGTCTAGCTTTTAGATTGGACCAGTTTCATGTAGCCCAGTGTAGCCTTGAACTCACAGAGAGCCATCAGCCTCTGCCTTCTGAGTACTAGGATTAAAAATATGTACTACCACTGTCTGGCCTCTATGACTATCTAGTGGCTTAGTTCTGCACTCTGACACTCTGGCAAGCTTTACTTGTTAGATACCAAACAAAATATCACCACAAAATACTGTTAAGAACCATACTTTTTCCACCAAAGTTCAGAAATTCATTTTTGTCCATAGCTAAATAAAATTCCATTAAATATATGCCCGGCATTTTCATTTTCCACTCATCTGTGATAGACATTTAAGATGGCTTGATTTCCAGTCTCTTGTGAGAAATGCAGCTCTAAGCATGGATGTGCTAGTACCTCTGTAGTAGAATTAGGAGTCTCTTTAGTCTGTGCCTAGGAGTCTTACTGGGTCTTGCGGTAGATGGCTCAATTAGTAAAGTGCTTGAAAACAAATGACTAATAAATGATTTTAAAATTACTTAACATTTCCTTTGGGAAATGTTAAAATAAAATAACTTGGAGAGTCCACTGATCCTGATCAAAATGATAATCATCAAGGCAACAGATGGCAACAGATACTGGTTAAAACGTGGTCATGAGCAGGGCGCTGATGGCACATGCCTTTAATTCCAGCACTCAGAAGGCAGAGGCAGGTAGATCTTTATGAGTTCAAGGCCAGCCCGTCTACAAGAGCTAGTTCCAGGACAGGTTACAAAGCTAAAGAGAAACCCTGTCTGTAAAAACCAAAATGAAACAAAAAATATGGTCATGAAGAAAGATTTATACATTTCAGTGGTAAAGCAGTTATGCATATATAATATACACATATTATATATAGTATATACATATAAAGTATAGTAATTATAAAAACCAGTATTCTTTCACAAAAAAATAAAAAAACAGAAAACATATCTCTGTGTCCATTTGGCTACATGTATCAAAACAGAAAGCTGTGAAAATTGTTCCAATTGTTCCAAATAGAGAAGTACTTCCCCAAACAGACAGTTAAATTGCAGGCATGAATGTGGCCACTGTTACAATAGTGATATGAAGAAACTATAATGTGGAAAATAAAATTGAAAAGTTATCACTCATTCACACTTTAAGAAAGGACTAAATCTTATAGTATGATACTACAATAAAAGAGTGTGTACTTGTAGAAAGATGAGAAAGTGCTGTGATTATGGGAATGGAAAGTCAAAATTTTTATCAAAAGAAAAAAATATATGTATGAATGTATATGTTTACAGTGTGATTATTGTTAGTGATGATCTTATTTATCTGTGAGTGATTTCCCAGGAAAAACTATGATAGTACAAATCAGCAACTCAAATGTTCTACAGGAGATGTTTATGAGCAAGGTATCTTATAGGTCCAACAGAGAAAGAAATGTGAACATTTCTATTTAGAATCATGACTACAAATATAATTTATATGTAATTTGTTTGTAAAATAAGATTTAGTCAAAATAAGATCTAATGTCAATGGAAAATCACTTTATATATCAAATTAACAACCTCCGAATGCATAATTTTTTAATTTATATTTTAGAGGATTGAAACAATATTTGCTTATTGTTAGAGGAAATGATATCAAAACCGATACATAAAGCACCATGATTAGATAAGTATAATAAGAGGTTGTAAATCCCTGAATAATAATCATTTCTTTGTAAGATTTGTCCTCTGGTTTTCTTGTTATCTTAAAACCTGCCATTGCAAACATATTCATGAAAGCTTTTGCGTGCAGTGGCATTGAGCCTAGAGGAGTGTTCTACAGTACCCCAGCATGTTCTTCCACCTTATATTCTTTCCAGACCCTCTTCCATGATGTTCTATGACTATTCATGGTGAGGAGTTAAAACAGATGTCCCATTTAGGTCTCAGCCCTAAACTGTCACTTAATTTCCATGCTTTGACCAATTACTAGTATTTGCTTTACCTGTCACTCACAGCAAAAAGACATGCCACTAGCCAAAGAACAGAGTAGCAGCAATGCATGGATATATAGGCACTTTCGTGGACATATTCTGTTCATTGAAAGAACAATGGTAGTACTTTCCCTACTAGATCATATTATCTCCCTAGAAACAGGCTTTTGACAAAGTACATAGTACTAGTTATGAATTCCCTCCCATGAAACAGGCCTCAGTTCAATCAGAAAGCATTTGATTGTGAATAGCATATCCTTGACATTATGGTAGATCTGTTTGGAAAGTTGGTTATATAGAGTGCGTCGATCCACAGCTGAGTAATACTGCCGGTATTTCTTCTTCCATCAATCCTCAAAATGCTTCCAAGTACCTTGAATGCTATCCAGCATGGAAGAAGCTTGCAGGCCAATTCCAGCTTGATTTATTTACGTCTTACAGCCATAGTGTTGTGTGGTGTTGAACGATAGGGTCTTAACATTGAATTATTTTGGGGTAACTAAGTGCAGTTACAGTAACCTGTATTGTGTTGGTGGTTTTCAGGTACCTGCATGACCAAAAACTAATAGTGAAGTTGTCCAATAACACCAATATGGGGATATTTAGTTAATACTTTATAATTCCCGGGGATGTCTTTACCCAGTCAAGCAGAATACCTCCATTCCAACTTAATAAAATATTAGCTTTTGAAGTATATAATTTCCTTATTTTTTATACTTTCTTAATTCTGCTTTATGTACCACTCTTCTCTATGTCTCCCTGCTTCACCTCTGTTCTTCCTCTTTTCTCTTTCATATCACATGTGTGTGAGAAGTTTTTATAATTTTCCTTTAATGTTCTTGTTCCCACAAACTGAATCATTATATTTGTGTTCTCAGCAAACTCTGAGTGAGAGCTATTATCGTTTGAATTCCAGGAACAACAAAGGAGAGAAACCAAATGGCTAGGCTAACAAGACTGTGTGAGTAGCAACAGTGGGATTATTGGAAGCAACAGTTCTTCTTATTGACTGCACAACATAGCCAGGGAAATGGGAACAGGATTGGACTTTGCAGACAGCTAAGACAATGATTAGCAGAAACAAAGCTGGTTTGTCCAAATAACTCTAAAAGATAGAAATCAGTGAGGAGGAATGGAATGTTTGTCCAAATGCCTTGTGTATCCATACTAACACTGACGAGACATGGCAGGGTGTGCTGCCTGTGTTACCTAAAAGAGGGTGATAAGCAAGCAATAGACAAGGACTTGTCCTTCAATTTTGCAAACTTTATGTGTTCTGTTAAAATTTAAATCTTTATGGCATCAAAAGTTCATTTCATTTTTATGAAATTAAATGGAAGCAAACTCCTGAATTAATTACAAATTTCTCCTGTGCTCTTCCAAAGCAGAAGTGCTAAGAGGTATCCAGAAAATTGTTATATAAAACCTTCAACAATATTCATAGGATATACTCAGTATGGTAGGCAGGTGTTTTACTTTATTCTGTCAATCATTTTCCCTGTGTCTTAATGGAAGAACTTGATCACTTTGCCAAATGTCTTTGCTCTCAAAGAGACTCAGTGCATGTTTCCTCCACCAATGCTCTTAAAATTGGACAGGCAACTACAGTGCTTTGAATGAGAATGTTCCACCTAGGCTCATATATTTGAATACTTGGGCCCCATTTTTTAGATTATTTAGGAAAGATTAGATGGTACAATCTTGTTGGGGGAGGTCTATCACTCAGAGAGACTTTGATGTTTCAAAATCCCTTGTCAAGATCAGTTTAGCCTATTGTCTACCTTATGACTATGGATCATATGTAAGTTATCAGATCCTCCACCAACACCATGCTTTTTTGTGTGTCATCATGCTTACTGCCGTGATGGCCATGGATGAACTCTCTGAGACTATAAACAAGACACCAATCCGATGCCTTCTTTAATAAATTGACTTGGTAATGGCATCCACTCATGACAATTGAAAAGTAACTAAGACAGCCAAGTCGTTCAGACATATGCTTCATGTTAACTAAATTGTACATAAATTTTGGTTACAGAAATAACAGTGAAGTGCATAGTTCAGTGCAGCACAGTAGTCCTGTAAAGAATAGTCTTTTCTGAAAAAAAGACGATTATGAGTTCAATGCAAACCTGAGCTATTTTATAAAATATAACTATTTTATAATTGTATGTAGTATAAGTACTATAGACATGTGTTTCATTACATGTGGAATATTATGACAAGGTGATATTTTGCACTTATATACATATTAAATTAAGCAAATGGGCAATTTCGAACTCTAGGTATCTACCCTCACTCCTCAGAGAATAAGAAGTTCTGAAATCCCATTCTGAAAAGCAGTCTTTTCTCTGGCTTTTACAGGTATGCCTAAGCAATGAGTGTAGAAGGACAATTACCTGCATTTTAATATTTATCTCTACATTTGCAAACACAGCTTCCTTTTAAAGTTAATGTTCTACATAGTTACATAATCTACATGTATTCCATGTTAATTCTATTCAAGACAACACTCAGTTCATTATTGTAGTAAAGACATTGTCCAATGCTGAGTTGACATAATATAAAGTTGACATAATTTTGCATTTACTAATGTTCAGAGGGGAAGCTCATGATAGTTTGGAGAAATCTACCTTACTTTTCATCTAGGTAGAAAGAATACATCCATACTTATAACAGATGGACTTGGATATTTGTCTTAGACAAAATAAAATTTTCACAACTGAGGAGTAACTGAGAAGTGCCGAAGAGACAGTCTAGCTTTGTAAGGAATCACCTATTGATCATGACATCATTTTCACTTTGGGTCAAATATAGACAATTACTGTAAAAGATTTGGTAAATGCACCTTGAACTAAACATATAACATATAAACTAAGCATATAAACACTGATAAAGACAAAGAGTGGGGAGAGAGAAGAGAAGGAAATTTATTATTTATAATTGAAATACCAAAACAGGGGTTAGAGAGTATTCAGTGAATAAAACACATACTACTCTCCCAGAGAAGCTGAGTTGTGTTTTAAGCATTTATGTGAGATGACATACCACTTTCATGTAATTCCAGCTCCATTCTTACACTGGGATACCAGCAAAATTTCTTAAGACTTTAAAAGTGTACTTTACACTTTAAAGACTGAACCTTCAGTATAGTCAGGTGTTTTTTGACACTGTAGTTTTCTCCCTTAGTATTAAAATTTGAATGTCCATGATTTAGTTCCTGTAAGAACCGTCTACCCAAATTTTTGATATCTATACTTAGTCAACTCATGTATGATATTATTTATATATGTTGTCTATAGTAAAAGATATGTTTACATTCATATTGGGAAAGAATCCAAGAATCTAGTAACTTTATATATAATTATTATTTATCCTTTACAGATCTTATACTTGGATAGAATACATTTTGATGTTATCCATACCTCACTGCTTCCCTATTCATTATACTGAGGACCATCAAACTGTTTCTTGAGTTTATGTCTTTCATATGAGTGCTATTGTTACTAATACTAGCTGTTTCATGTCATTAATATCATAATCAACAGGGCTTCAACCCAATCAGTGCTGTCCATATGTGATTTGGTATGAGAATGCTTCACTGACCACTTCTCTGATCAAAAGTGACCTTCTTTCTTCCCTTCAACAACAACAGATTCCAATAGTTTCAGGATTATTCATGAAGCCTTAAAAATATCCTCCTAATTCATACTGCAATTTTGGATAGTTTAATTGTGAGCAAGAAAACACAGATGTGTGAGCTGATGTGTATATCATCTGTGTCATGTGTAAGAGACAGCATTTAGAAGATCATTTTGTATCATCCATTTCTTACATTCTTTTTGCCTCATCTCCTATGATGTTTTTTTTACCTTGGTTTAGGGATGACTGATATAGGTGACCCATCTACAACTGAGCCCTCACAGTTACTGCTTCAGAACAATTTGGCTTATAATGAGTCTAGGCTTAATACAAATAAACTCCCACTGCTTTTTCAGGCATCCTTGGTTTTCAGTCAACCAACCCTCGAGTCACTGCTTTTCTCTATGACCTTGACTCAATACATACTTAGATGTTTAATTCAGAATATTTCACTTCTGTCCTTTCACATCATATAGATTCTAATTACCTTTCTTAATTTTTACTTTGATTGCAAGAGAGAAGATTTTCATGTAGCTTTCCCCTACATCTGTAATTTTAGTTAAACCTCCTAGCATTCCCTCAATTTCCTGGATGCTATACCCTCCAAGTATAGTTATTTCAGTCCTCAGTTTTCCTATCTCTATATGCAAAGTTTTTCTTTTGAGCATGAATGATCTCACCATTGTATTGTTTTCCAAATACAGCCACTGAACTGGAAATGTCACTCCTTTATTTTTTATAGCTGAGTATTATTCCATTATGCTTATAAAAACTTTTCATATCCTTTGTCAGCTGCTGTTCATCAAGGTTGACTTCATTTCCTAATAATAGTGGATCCAGTGGTGATGAGCATAGCTATTAAAGTTTATATATAGTAGAATATAAGTTTTGTGATCTTATGCTCAGCAGTAGTATAACTGAGTCACATGTTAGATATCTCTATTTTTTCTTTTCCTTTTTTATTCTTTGTGAAACTGCCATACCACTTTAAAGGTGGTTGCAGCAGTACACACTTCCTCTAACATTATATAGGGTTTGCCATTTCCTGCATTAACTCCGACATTTGTTTTTATTTAGATTCTTTATGTTGATCTTTGTCTATCTTTTTGAAGTGAAATGGCATCATAAAGTGTTTTTAGTCTGCATTTCTCAAAGCTACGAATGGTGAACACTGTTTTGACCAGCCATTTGTAGTTCTTACTCCTGAGAATTTTCTGTTCAGTTTTATAGACTATTATTTTTAAATTGAATTGTTTTTCTCCACGTTTAGTTTTTGAGTTCTTTGAATATTTAGATAATGTTTCTTTACTAAAGATATAGCTGGACATATGATCTTCCATTCAGTGGACTGCCTATTTACTCAATTGACCATATCCTGTATTGCATAGGTGATTTTGATATCCCATTTGAAAACTGATGTTCTATGGAAGTTGTATATAGAAAGGCCATACCTATACTCCTAAATTCAAGTGTATTCACTACTTTAACCTATAACAGTTTCAGAGTGTTATATCCTATGATTATATCCATAGTACATTTAAACTTCAATTTTGTGCTGTGTGAGAAACAAGGCTTAGTTTTATTTCCTTCATGTTGAAATTTATTCTCCTAACTCCATTTGCTGAAAGCATTGTCTTTTATCCATTATGCACTTTTCACATTTTGGCCTAAAATCAGAGAGTGGTACATAGTTGGACTTATATCTGTTCTCCTCCATTTGTCTTTGTGTTTCTTTCTGGGCAAGTTCCATGTTTTATTTATTATAATTTTGACTCTGAATTAGAATTTAAAATAAGGTATGGTCCTTCTTCCTGTAGTATTATACTAGTTTAAGATTGCCTTGTCTTTCCATGTTTATTTTTGGAAGGATGGTCCATATGAACTTTGAGATTGTTTTCTTTGTTTCTGAGAATATCCCTGAAATGTTGGGTGGCATTGAATTGAATCTCTTCATTGCTTAGGTAAGATGAACATTTGTTTTTGTGCCAATAACAAGCTCTTTTCATTACTACAGTTCTTTTTTTTTTTTTTTTTTTTTTTTTGAGACAAGGTTTCTCTGTAGCTTTGGAGCCTGTCCTGGCACTAGCTCTTGTAGACCAGTCTGGCCTTGAACTCACAGAGATCCAGGATTTTGAAGGGAATTTCATTGAATCTCTATATTTCTTTTGGAAACATTGCTATTTTTTACCTGTTGATGCTACCTTTCAAAGAGCATGGGAGATCTTTCCATTTTCCCACATCATCTTCAATTTCTTTCTTTAAAGACTTAAAGTTTGTGTAATACAGGTCTTTCACTAGTTTCATTAGTGTTACCCCATGATATTTAATGCTGTTTATGTTTATTGTGAAGGGTGAGTAGACCAATAAAATTTAATCAAAGACCCTTATATTAATCCACACATTTATAAACACCTTAATTTGAAAAAGAAACTAAAATTATACAATGAAAAAAAGAAAGCATTTTTAACAAACAGTGCTAGCATACCTGGATGTTGATATGTAGACTAGTGCTAATAGATCTATATCTATCACCATGCACAAAACTCAAGTCCAAATGGATCAAAGACCTCAACAGAAATCCAACCACACTGAGCCTCATAGAAGAGAAAGTGGGAAGTAGCCTTGAATGCATTGGGCCAGGAGACCACTTCCAGAATATAACACTAGTAGCACAGAAACTGAGATTGACAATTAATAAATAGGACCTCCTGAAACTGAAACGGCATCTGTAAAGCAAAGGACTTGGACAACAAGACAAAAAAGCAGCCTACAGAATGGGGGAAAAGTCTTCATCAACCCCACAGTGGACAGAGGGCTGAGCTCCTAAATATACAAAGAACTCAGGAAACTATAAATCAAAATATCAAATAATCTAATTTTAAAAATGGGGTACATATTAAACAGATAATTCTCAACAGAGGAACCTCAAATGGCTAAAAGGCATTTAAGGAACTTCTCAACATCCTCAGTCAACAGGGAAATGCAAATCAAAATGTCTCTGAGATACCATCTTACACCATTCATAATGGCTGTCATCAAAACACCAATCATAGCTAATAGTAAAGAAGATGTGGAGTAAGGGGAACACTCCTTCACTGCTGGTCAGAGTGCAAACTTGTACAGCCACTTTGTGTATGTCAGTTTCCCACAAAGTCAATTACTTGAATATGTTCATAACCACATTATTTGTAATAGTTAGAAGCTGGAAACAACCTAGATGCACCTCAGTTGAATAATGTATACAGAAAAATGTGGTTTACTCATACAATGAAGTACTACTTAGTATTAAGAAACAAACAAACAATGAGATCTTAAAATTTGCATGCAAATGGATGGAACTAGAAAAAAAAATCCTGAGTAAGGTTAATCAGTACAGAAACCCAAACATGGTATGTACTCACCCATAGTGATTATTATTATATAAAGCAAACAACCATAGACAGTCCATATAGTTCACATAGAGTTCACAACCCCAGAGACGACAGGAAACAAAGAGAATCCTAAATTAGACACACATGGATCCCGCAAAGGGGCAGTAGGTAAGTTCTCTTTTCCTTAAAGTGGCAACTTGGGAGGACAGAGGAGGGTGGTAGGGGGGTGGGGAGCAGACAAGGGGAGCAGAAAGAACATGAGGGATAGAGAAGTTCAAGTTGGGTGAAGGACAAGAGAAAGAGCATGGAAAGAGATACCTTGAATAAGGGAGCCATTACAGAATTATTGAGAAACTAGGCACTAGGGAGATTGCCAGGAATCCACAAGAATGACCCCAGTTAAGAATCTAGGCATTCGTAGAGAGGGTACCTAAAATGTCATTTCCCTGTAATCAGATTGATGACTACCTTAATCGTCATCATTGAAACTTCATCTAATAACTGATGGAGGCAGAAGCAGAGATCCACAACTAAGCACTAGGCTAAACTCTTAGAATACAGACATAAAAAGGGAAGAGTGATATTATAAGCAAAGGGGCCAGGACCATGATGGGGGAACCCATAGAAAAATTGACCTGAGCTAGTGGGAACTCACTGACTCTAGACAAACAACTGGGGAAACATCAAAGGACCAATGTAGGCCCTCTGAATGTGTGTGACATTTGCATGGTTTGGACAGTTTGTGGGGCCACTAGCAGTGGAACCAGGATCTATCCCTTTGCATGAATTGGCTCTTTGGAGCTCATTCCTTATGGAAGAATACCTTGCTCAGCCTAGATACAGGGGCAAGGCCTTGGTACTGCCTCAAGTGATGTGACAGAATTTGTTGACTCCCCATGGGAGGCCTTACCCTTTCTTAGGAATGGATGGGGGTAGGGTGGAAAGGATATGTGGGAGCAGAAGGATAGAGGAAGAGGGAATTGGAATTAGTATGTATAAAAAGATGATTTTAAATTTTAATTTAAAAAAAGAAAAAAAAAAGATGATCATTTGTAAGTAGTTATTTTTTTCCATTATTGTCCCCGATCTTAGTGGAAATGGTATGAATACCTTTTTCTACTCAGAATGATCTTAGCTGTAGGTACAATGTATACAACCTTTATTATGTTAAGATTTATTGTTTCAGTTTTTTTATATTTGCTGACACTTGCTTTATATCTTAATATGTGGTAAATTGTGGATAATTTTCCATGGGCAGCTGAAAAGGAATATACATTCTTTAGTGTTTGATGGAATTTTCTATAGATGAATTATGGGTTTTATAATCTCTCTTAACTCCAGTGCATCTCTCCTTGTTTTTTTCCTTATGACTTGTTACTCTTGAGAGTGGAATATTGAAGTGAGCTACTATCACTTTGCTGAAGTTAATCTGTGTTTTCACATCTGGTTTTACTTTTTTATGAAATCAGTATTATCTTCTATTTGATGTATTTATGTTTATACTTGTTTTATCCTCATATAGTTGTGATTAGTCAGAAAATAACAACCCAGGAATGTTCTTGGTTCTTGCCTAATCAAAGACTGGATTGTGACAAGTACCTAGGAGATCTAAATGTTGTACAAGAACAATACATCTTTTTCTCTAGTAACTAGGGGAGTCTCTGAATTCTTGTTCTTTGTATATGCTAAAATATTCTAAAAAAATAAATTTATAAAGATGAAAAGGTTTCTGAATGAATTTTAATGATATTTTGGTTTCTAAAGCTCTCTCATGGGAGAAGGACATATGGGACAGAGGATAGCTTGGAGAGTCTTCTCAGCACCCAAAATTGGTGATTTCGGTATGCCAATTTAAAGTAAACATGCTTAACAGTATCTGAGTCCAGCTGACCTTTCTAAATATTTTATATGAAAATATTAGGGTCTCACTGGTGCCTAGGGCACAGTCAGGCAAGAGTTTTTCAATAGAATGTAACTCCCTTAATTTCTGAGATTTAATGTGGTAGATGGAAAGTGAAATTACATCTTTGTAGCACACCATATCTTGAAAATATTAAAGTTAGCAGTGAATTTCTCAGTCAGATATAGAATAATTTACAACCCCTACACTTGACAGGTAGAAATAAGAAGTTTGAGTACCATGGCATAGCTTAGTACCATGAGCCCAGAAGGGGACACAAGTCAGCAACTGGTATATATGATCTAGCACAATTTTATAATGAGTTCTTATTTCTCTTTTGTAATTTAGTGAATATTGTGGCCACTTTCCTGAAAGTGAAAATGAAATGGCTATATGAGTATCCTTTATGGCAGTGCCAAGTTGAAATACCTCCATGAAACCATCATAAATTTAGTGCTGTTTGTCATTTTTCAGAAATTCTGGAATAGCTAGACTCAGGCTTGTTACTCCTGATCCTCAGTCCCAGCAAATCTTCCCTTTATATGGCACCAGTCTGATGTATGCACTAGGTCTTGGGCTACTGCTTATGTTCTAAAGGCTATATAGGATACACTTTCAGCCAGCTATTTGCTCTTTTGAAGATCCCTGGCATCTGTTTTACTTTGCAATTTTTTTCTTCAGTCCTGAGATGCTATTTCTGACTAGAATCTGGTGCACATCAGCAGTGTCCCCACAGAGACTGGTTAAGGCATTATCAGGAACTCCCTGCTCTGGATATTTTGCACCTTTGTACATGGTTCTGAGTACTCCAATCACTGTAAACTATTTTTCTGTTCTGACAATTCCCAACTTATTGACGTAATATATTCCTTATTTAGCTCAATCATTGCAAAGCAATGCTCTTGGATCAGCAGTCTGGAGTTTCTGTAGCACTTCCTCCAAGAACTGACAGCCGTAGCTAGGAGACCTTCATGGTAGGCACGGGAGCTGTGAACACAACATAAGATTTTCTAAAACTCTGTTTTCATTCTCATAACTCCTAATTACCCTAAAATTCAAATGAGATGACCTACTCATTAGACAGACTCATATCTACTGACTTCTCTGTATCTCCTTCATCCATATAGTTTCCTCCTTTTATAGGTTCTTCAGATGTCACTAAATGTTTTCCTGAGATGTACTTGAGCTTTACAATGAAGTGCATGGGATGTGTGCCTGGAAAGTGGGGAAGAAAAATTCTGCTTTTCACTTCTTGATAAATATTAACCAATGCATAATTTCAACTTGACAAACTGAGTAGAAGGAGGACGCTAGTTAGTTCCCAGCCACTGAGCCCCAAAATAATCACACAAAAACTATATTATTTAAATCACTGCTTGGCCCATTAGCTCTAGCTTCTAATTGGCTAACTCTTACATCTTAATTTAACCCATCTTCATTAATCTGTGCATCACCACGAGGTCGTGGCCTACCAACAAAGTTTCAGCACATCTGTCTCCTGCAACAGCTCCATGGCTTCTCTCTGACTCCACTCCTCTTCCCCGCATTCAGCTTAGTTTTTCTCTCCTAGCTCTGTTTTGCGCTATCAAGAGGCCAAGGAAGTTTTCTTTGTTTATTAATGGTAATCACATCATACAGAAAGAAATCCCACATCAAAACTGAATAATAAAATGTCCACATATCTAATTCACCGCACTAAGTAAAAAACTGATGTGGCACAGAAGATGCCAGGCTATGTAAACAGTTCACTAGCTAATTTAAAAACATTAGTAAAAATGACACGACTGAAAAATTAGTCCGATACGATGCCAACATTCACTCTGAAGGTTGGTCTTACACTTCCATTAGGATGCCACTGTCATTGCTGCAGATTCTTAAGACTGGAACTCAGCAGCTGGGTGCCATCTCCAGCTTTTGGGGAGAAAATCATCCCTTGTCCTTTGCTTCTGCATTGACAGTCATGTCACATTACATAAGAAACTTCAACTAAATCCTTATTTGTACATTGAAATCATTTATTGTTCTCTTCTTCTATACAAGGGATGACAGATAAATGAAAGTTTAGTATTGGTCCTTTAATATTTTCCTATGAGTCTAGATAAATTCCCTGCTATAAATTCATTGTCACCTTATCTTACATCTAAAAAAGTATTTTAAGTACTTCAAAATGATTATAGAATTATTAGCACTCCTTAAATAATACAATATATATGCATTACTCTGCCTCTATTCATTTTATAAATTTAATAAATATTCCATTACTTTAAAAATCAGTTCATAGATTATATTAAATTTTTACTTGATAGACAGCTGCTACTCCTGTGGTAAATTAGTTTGTGCTTTGGGTTTGTAAGCTAATTAAATAAAGCTGTTTGCCATGGAAACCAGTGTTTGAGGCCAGATCATTTTCTGTGAGTATGAGTATATACAATGTTGACAGTGCTGTTTCAGAGGACTGGGGATTCACAGGCAACTTTTTGTTGCCGTCCCAGTTTGCTTATAGAATGGGAATGGCACAGCGTATGAAATTTCTAAAGATGCCCAAACTTTTCTACTTTATATTGAGACAAAGAAAAGACATATTTATTTTTTATTTTCTTCTTTGTGTAAAAGAGTACCAGCTCCACAAGCTTTCATGTACTGAGCCAAATCTGTTTGCCTTACTTAAATCTCAAATATCAGCCAAATTGTTAACATGGCAATAGTATTAGTCTTAATTATTCAGAAAATCAGAACTATACAGTTCTATGTGAATATAAACATAAGTGTGCAGTTTGGTTAGCCAAAATATATTCATAAACAGCTATAACATAAATGTGTATATGCAGCATATATCTAAGATAAATGTAAGTATATTTAGGAATCTATTATTTTGAGGAGCCCATTCTTGCATTTTTGCACACATTGGCAAACTGTCAACTAAACAGATTATATTATAATTTAACCAAGCTAATAATTGCTGTAGAGGGCATTCAGGATCTTATAAGACAGAATAATGGTTCTGTAGGAAGAAGGTAATTAACCTTCATTGGGTAGGCCAAGCACTTCTCCCTAAGGGACCACTTCTTGAATTATGAAAGATGAGAGCATGCTCACTTTGTATGGAAAGAAAACTCTTACAGGAATAATTTTGTACATGAAAATAAGAATCTAGAATGTTGAAGTAATGAAAATGTGAATAATTTAGACATAAGAAAGCAGAAGGGGAGTAGCAGAGTATGAAGGCTTTCGCAATGGGAGCAGTGGGAAGCAAGGAGAAAATGATGTTCAATGGCCAGGATTGAAACCTAGATGGAAGCTTGCCTTATTTGCTAAAATTCCAGGGCTGGGCTGGGGAAACAACTATCTTTGTTGAGCTATATAAACAGACTAAAAATTCTGGAGAAATATTTTTTGTGACAATTCTTCAAGTATAGTTAGTTATCAGGCATGCAGTTAGATAACTGGCGCTCTGGATAGCACTCTATAGAAAATCACAGAGAAACGCAGATGTCACCATAATGGCAGAGTCCCAAGCCCTCAGACATAGCTGGCTACTCTTCCTTGTGGTACTCAACGTTAGCATTTTGAACTGACAACTGCTACCATTCACATCTAATTAAATATTATAATACATAGTGGGGGGAGGGGGAGAGGAGTAGGAGGAGGGGGAGGGAAATGGAAGGCAGGGAGGAGGCGGAAATTTTTCAACAAAAATAAATAAATAAATAAATAGATAATAATTTAAATAAGTTAATGACCTGTTAGTTATACCATCTAGTGAAAATATTTGAAAAATTAGAATGTTAGGGTCCTTAAAGTTTAAACTCAAATAAATGAATTATGAATTTGTAAAACTTAAACTATTTATATATGTGTGTGTATGTGTCTGTGTGTATACACACAAATATATTTAAAAATATTAAATTTTTGTATATTTCTGCGTACAATGTGTGTAAAATTTGCTGGATCTTCCTCTCAGGAAGTTAACTGGTTATTCAAAAAAGCTCTCAGAACTGTCATCTTAAAATGATAGTAATGTATGCTTATTTGTAGTGTTTTATCACATCTTTAAAAGTCTGTTGATATTCTTTGAGACTTTCATACAATGCATTTGGTCACAGTCACTCCCCTCAGCACCAGCTGGTTCCATCTGCACCCCTCTTTCCTGTCCATCCAAATTTTGTCCTTTTAAAAACCTTCACAAGACCAATTTGTACTTTCCAAATACAATTTGTTTTGACTTACTTGGTGTAACACTTAGAGAAAACTTGATCTCTTTCTGGAAGCCAATAGCTCCTTGCTTAGGGAGACTCCCATCTGCAAGATAGTATTTTGTCTGGCTTGGGTTTATGCAGGTCTTTCCTGTGATGCTACAGTCTCCATGAATTGATATTCAAGATTTCCCTATTGTTAACAGAAGACACTATATCCTTGGAGGTATCTATATCTACTACCTGTCTTAGACTCTTTCTCTCCTCTTCTGCAAAGAAATTTAAAACTTGCAAGGAGAGGTTTTAGTATTCATGTTCAATTTATGGTTGAGTATTTGACAGTCATAATTGATTTGCATTAATATAGACTTTAATGTTTTAGAGATAGGTTTGCCCAGATTTCGTGGAACTGAATTCAACCAACCAGTATTGGAAGCTGGAAGCTTCCTTCTTTTCTTTCTAGTCACAATGCCTTACCAGCAGTACACACACTTGTGTTATATGTATAAAAATCAGCTTTACAAAAATTAAATACTCCTCATTAGACTCAAAGGAAATTCTTAGTAGCACAAGACCATAGAATAAATATTTTTCTCCAATATGTTCAAAAGAATATGGCACTCTTATTTTATAAACTTTTTAAAGAATTATTTGAAATTGTTTGTCTCTATATATTATATTTGTCTCAGAGTTTCCAGAATAGTTGTCACATTTCCCATTTCAGTGATTGCATGAACTTGGACATATCAATTCATCTCCTAAACCACTGTTTTTTCCTATGTAAAAATATAATAGCACCTGCCTTCAAGGCATCTTGAAACCTTTGAAAGATTCATTGTAGTATGTGACATAATATAAATAATTAAAAAGGTTATTGCAAAGAAAATGAATATAATTTTATATTATGTGGTATATATATTTTATTTTCATCCAGATATAATTGGTGCTCAAGTGTACATGATTATGTAATGAGTATGAGAAGCAATTGCTCGATTCATTAATGATCAAAAATACGACAATCATCCGTTTGCATATGCTGATAGTGTGTGTGTTTGTGAATATCTTTACAGGGAAGAAACTAATTTTACAAAGTCCAAATATTAAACTAAGATATTTAAGTGTTCTTTGCAATTTAATCTAGTATAACCATTCGTCTACTCTCAGTAAACTTTTAAGGCAAATGTGAAAGTTTTGAATTTTAATTAATGTCAAAATGGCTATTAAAGAATGGGTCAATTGAAAGGACTTGTGGTACTCAATGAAACACATACTTATGTGGAAGCGCTATTCGGTCCCTCTTAACTTTGTTGATCATGTCAGTTTATTCTTTATCATATGTGAGAACTGGTTTCCTTAATTTATCTTCATATTTACTTTATTTCTTTCCCATATTATTTTCCAAGCTTCAGAAGTTATCAGATTTTACCATGACTCTTCTTCATTTTTTCCCATATTATTTTCCAAGCTTCGGGAGTTATCAGATTTTTACCATGACTCTTCTTCATTAACTGTTAATACTCACAGATGGAGTCACTTAAAAATCAGATAGACTTGAATATGATTCTTGTCTTTCGGCAACCCCAGATAAAGCACTGTCTATCTGCCAGCTTAAGTTCCATCACATGTTGGAGATGGAAAACAAACTCACAGAGATTTGGACAATCAAAACAAAACTGAGAGGGCAGCTTCCCATGCACCTATACATAGGAAGAATAAAACTTGTATTAATATCTATTTATTCTAGTTCTTCTTGGTTCTCAAATAAAAACAAATGTCTATGTATTGTCATTATAAACTACATACTCTCTTGATTTTTTGGTGTAGTTCAACTTTTAAAAAATAGTTGCTTTTGTAGAAGAATAATGGGTTATGGGTATATGCAAGTTTATAATCAGGCTTCCAGGTTCCCTTGTGTCTTGATTTTTGGTTCTTATTTGCTATAATAGTAATAATCTACTGAAGACTTTATCAATTTTTTCTCCCAGGTTCAAGAGCCTTTCAAAACTCCGTAAAATTTTGGGCTCATAAATTATATTTTCCTATGTGGAATTTTTACACACTCTCTAGTAATATAGTCTCACCTTTTGACTGCTTTTTTGACATGATTGTTTTTATTGTATTGGAAACCTCATTCTTTATTCATTTTCTAAGTACATTATTTGATTGAATTATGAATTTGCCAATTTCTGCCCCATCCTAAAATAACATATATGAAACCATTTTGAAAATCTACTTATAAGAGATAAACCCCTTGACATATGGCTACAACACCACTTGAATGAAACCAATGGTGTAGCAAACAAACTGATAATGGGTGCAGGCATATGTTAGAGAACTCTCAAGTGGGATTTTATTTACTCTATCCCCTTTGCTTTCAGATGTGATTTGAGTAAGTAATGTCCCGTCCCCATAGAGTCACATATTATACTCTTGGTTCCTAGTTTATGGCATTTTGAAGAAGTTATGGGAACCTTCACGAGGTGCAGCTTTGCTAAAGGGAGTCCACTACTGGGGTCTTGTTTAAGGATTTAGAGCTTTGCCTATGTCCATTTCTCACTGTTTCTACAACTTAGGTGTTGATGAGAGGTGTTCTATCTGCCTCCTGATCTGGCACCTGCTGACATGCCTCTTTGCCCTTATGGATTGCCCTAGGGAACCACAATAGCAAAATACACCTTTTCTTTTTTAAGTTACTTTGGGAAATTGTATATTTCATAGCAATAAAAAGGTAGCTGAGATAAAATTCTTCATATTATTTTATTATCCATTATTACTTATGGGAAGAATTCATTTTCATAAAATTCATATTAATTATAATCACAAGTCTGACATAAAACTATTAGTGTCCACCTATGATATCCAATTTCTATTTCTTTTGGATTTAAGATGATAATATTTACAACTGTATTGATTTTCCTTTATCTATATGAAGCCAAGCTGCTAAATTTGTCTGAACTCTTTCCCATTAATAAACTTGGAAAGCATTTACAATCTACCTAGGTTTGAGGAGTGACCATATAAATTTCCTTGGCTTAGTATACATAATTGCAGAGAAAGAAATCCTAAGACTTCATAATAAAAAATACAAAGAACAATGTGGGGTCTTATTCAAATCACCTAAGCAAGTCATGTAAAAGACTTGGAAAGCTGTCTGATTAGCCCTGGGACTCCTGACTTTGAGTTTCCTTGTGGTTGCTCTGAGAATCCCTGGGCTATTTCCAAACACTGAACAGGCTTATTAGGAAAGTGTCTTTTCCTTTTCTGTTTCTCTATGAGCACTGGTGCATCCCTGGCCCTGTGCCCCTGACAGGTCATATTCTTTGTGACATTTACTTTTATAATGGCTCTTACTAGCTAAGGTCTCAGGCAGAGGTTTGCTTCAGTCCATCCATGAGATTGCTCTAGTCCATACTGTGTTCTTTCTACAGCCAGTCCTTGCCCATCAATGGTCCTTCTCCAAGAACCAGATTCCACAAGAACCTTTTGATTGTGGCTTCCCTCCACAGTGAGATGACCCTCACACCTCTGCAAACACACCTGAGACTGGACCTGGGGTTGGTACTTCCACAAGTTGTAATCTTTTTCATGCTTGGGAATAAACACAAACACAGGGTCCTCCTTGTTTGCTTTTAGTGGCTTCCCTGCCATTTGCAGTTCAACTTTGTCCTGGTTCAATTGACCTGCTAACACTACCAACCTTTCCTTTCCTTGAGTATTCTGAATGTATTTTTCTTTAACACTGTGTACTTGCCATGTATAATTTAGTAATAAGGTAGGCATTAGATTTTTCTCTGACTCATTTACATCAAACAGATTATGAATATTTTAAAAATTTTAAATTTCACATAACCACAAATTATTTTTCTCAACCAATAAGAACTTTTTGATACCTATCTGCATAATAAGAAGGAAAATCTCTGTGATGTTATGAAATGAAAAATAGAAGGAAAATAAAAGGAAGTTACCAGAAAATAAATAAATTACATTGATAGGTGAATATTGTAGATTCAAGAATCTATTCTCTAACCAAGTTTCATTCATGTAATTAAAGACATGGTAAGGACTCTCACCTTGTCTACAGATAATTTGCCTAATGCACCACAGTAGTTGACTGAAATCTTGGATGATACACAAGCAGATATCAAATATTGTTATTCCTTTATGTGTATCTTTAGTAAAGTTTAATTTAGAATATATATATATATATATATATATTAAGAGATTAAGAGGAAGCAAACAATAAATTAGTTATAGCAATATATTATAATAAAAGTTGAATTAGTCCATAAACCTGCCTCTTATCAAGATAATGTCTTGGGACAACATTAACAGTGGGAAAAAGAAGCCAAAGATTGCAAAACCACATGGAAAGATCAGATAATTAATCATACAATTATTCTGAATGTTAAGCAAAACCTGAAAGCAATGTTAAATTTTAATTTTGCAAAACTCAAAAAGAGAACTGAAGAAATATTTATATTTGTGGCAAAGTTACTGATTTTACTCATAACCCAGCATGTTAGTTAAATATGTTAGACAAGATGGCACTGAGCTAGGACCCAGAAAACAGGCAGCTGCTGTTTTAACCCAGAGATCAATAAGTCATTCAGGAGGAAGAGAGAGAGAGAGAGAGAGAGAGAGAGAGAGAGAGAGAGAGAGAGAGAAAGAAAGGATCGAATTTGTGTTCCTGCACAAGATAGGTCAGCATCCAACTATTGAGCTATATCATTTTTGTACTATTATTGTGAGGCAGAACTTTAATATCTAGCTAGAACAAATCTGAACCTGGTTCATAAGCAAGTACAATTTCTAAACGTCCAAAAAGCAAGAGATGAGTCACATCTCCAACTACACACAGAATGTAGAGAAAGAACATTGGAAGTGTGGTGGTGCTGTAGACCGTTCAAGCACGTACACAGAGATTTCCTTCCTCCAAAACTCTATCTTTGAAACTTTCTGTATTTCCTTAAAGACTGTCTCCAATTTCAACAACAAAAAAAAATTAAATTCTCTATCCTTTGAGTGGCATTTCTCATTCAAACTGCCATCCAAGAGAATTTTCCTCACGGTAATGAGTAGCACTTTATGAACGAGGATGTGGAGAGTTTTGTTATAATTCAATGCTCAGCTATACATGGAAAACAAATAATTGGATATTTTGTCACCTCCTCCAAAATACAAGATGCAGCATTGAAAAGGACATGGAAAGAAGATGGAAACTAAGGCAGAGGTGTAGTGTTACATAGATATTTGTCCAAATGGAAACATTATTCCCTAGAGGGATGTTCATAATCCTTACAAACTGGTGAAACGTACAAGAACTAGGGCTGAGAAAGTCACAATATTCGTAAAGGTACTCTTTAAGACTGTAAAAATACAAAACAAAACAAAGCAGCAAACCATTGCTGGGGGAGAAGATACTATTCTTGGAACTTGATGTAAATTTTTCAAGTAACATCAGGGATTCTTCCCTCACAAGTTACTGGCCATGTTGGTGTTGACTTCACAGTGATATATTTGCCTTTGATTTACCCATGAACCTGTAAGTAATTCTCTATCCACTTTATTTAATAGCCTTAACAAACTCTTATCAAACTAGACGTACATAGAATCATCCTGTGGTTTGTACTGCATGCATTATGTAGGGTAAATAGAAACTTGTTCGCATAAATACAAGAAAGTAACACAACACTTTATCACTGAATGTGGCCTATAACCACCGAGATGAAGGTAATGGGTTATTCTCTCATATTCGCCTGTTCCACTAAACTGGTAAAAACCATTCTTTCAAAGATCTTCCCTCGAGACTTCTAAAAATAAATGTCTAGATGAAACTTAGAGAACAAAGATGACTGGGCAGGCCTTTATCCCTGTCTCGGATTGTTATCATCATTATCTCAATTGTTTCTATGTACCCATGCTTCTTTGTGACTTACCAAAATCAAGAAATATATTTCAATGTGCTTGTAAACATGTCATTTTGTTTTGTTGTAGCTGGCATTGACCTTGTAACCTGTGACAGAAAAACACCGTACTTCATTCTTATAAGAACAATTTATTTGACCGCACTTCACAAATATTTTATTTCCAGATGAGACATGAGATTTTACAAAACATCCTAAGTCAGACTATGTTGTTCATTTTCACAATTGCAATTGTTATTCATACTGATATACCTCAAGACACAATCCTAGCCTAATTCAAATATTAACACATGAATTAAATATATAATATATACGTGTGTAATTGTTTTTAAGTTGTTTATATAAATAATATTGCATATATTTTATATAATATATATTAGTTTTTCACCTAATTGCCTCTTTTTGCTTCAGTTTTACAGAATGAGTATCTGCAGTCTGGTTTCTATATATAGAACTTTAAGTTGTAGTTTAAGAGCTAATATTTCTAGTGTATCATGTATCCAGGAAGGAATGATAAATGCAAGATCTTGAACTTTCAGCTTGAGAAGACCTAAGTTCTAGCACCACAGATTTGGAAGAATTGAACAGTATGAGCACATTCTGATTGTCTCACTTCCTCATGCCTTTACCACTTTATAATATATGTGTACTTTAATTAGTATTGCAGAGTTGTTTTATTTGGAAAGTGAGTACAAACATCTATGATTATCTTTTAAAAATAATATAAAATAATATAAAAGCCTCCTGGATGCTTTACTTCCATGATTACAATTCAGGACATAAGCTTTTGTAACTTAGATAATATGGTTTACTCTAAACTCAACACTCTTAGTGACCAACATACGTGTGTGCGTGTGAGTCTACATGTGTATATAAAAGAAGGTGGTGTGAAGAGAAGAGAGGGAAGGCAGAGGGCGTTAGGAACATCACTAGACCTTTGTTGGTGTCTTGAGAATATTCATCTGATTTTTTTCACTGTGATTGCTGCTTTCTACTTTTCAGATGATTCTGTTCTTACATATCTTAGTAAGAAGATGGATTCTAGTATTTCCTCATCTTTTAGGAGATACTAGTCCTGTAACAAGGCCACCAGTTTTAATACATCATCAATGTACAAACCTTCTGACAATTGTGTATGTTTCAGAGCCCCAACACTTAAATCAGCAGAGAGTGTAAGATATGAACTTAACAGGCTAACATCTCTAAAGAAGGACATAGGGAGCTACCTTTCCTTTTTCCCTTTCCTTCTACCTCCCTGCCTAACTGTCTGCATTCCTCCCTCCCCTCTTTACTTCTATGCTCCAATTTTTTATGTTTATTTCTCATCATGATATTTTCAAATGCACAAAAAGAACCTTGGAAATTATACTGAAATGGCTAGGCAAATTGAAAACCTTTAACTCAGAACCATATTTTTTTTACTTATTGTAGCTCATATTTAATAGGGACAATATTATTTTTATTTATTATGTTATTTTTCAATCTATTTACATAATGCATAAAAGCTAGATCTAAGTAATTAGCATCTCCATAATATCTTTGTGGCTATCACATCCAAGATAACCACTTATTTATTTACCTTATAATATGGTTCAATTGCCTTACAAGTATTTTATGTTCTCAAAAATTTTTATGTCTAAAAATGTTACAGTGATTTTAGTGTCTTTAACAACAGTCATTTTAGCTACATTTAAGTGAGAACTGATTGGCATTTTTATTTGCTGGGAATTTTTAGTACTTTTAAGCGCATCCTAACACACCTCTGAAACCAAGACAGAAAGAGTTTAGAGTTACCAAGTTTTCTTAAATAGTTTTTAAATTATATAAGTTAGTATTTGCTTCTTGCAGATAACAATGGACTGTGCTCTAATACACTCTCAAGACTGCAAAATATTTCACCATTATGCAGATACAGACCCCTTTCTTCTATATAATCTCTCATATCTCCTAATGTACTTTTGCCCGTTAATTGGTTTCATGTAACTAAAAGCATGGCAAGAATGTAGCTAAGAGCCAGATCTGTACACTCACTACAGTATTTTCAAGCAAGGATTACAGGAACAGTCATCTTTTTTTTTGTAACAGTCCAATGCTATTTCTGGAATGAATAAACTAGATTTTACTAGTTTAAATTGTGTTTTCAGTTATCTTCAGTACAAACCTAATTGCTGAGCTAACTGAGTCCATGAAAACTGTTATTATTTACACACTATTTTCATAACTCCTCAAGGATCAATGTATTTAAATTTATCCCTATTATGAAATATGAAAAGCCTGATTATGAAATATGAATATAATATCTAGTCACAAGTCCTTAAGATATAATTAGGCTTATAAAAAGACATAAAGCTAGAACAAACATGACAAAATCCTATTTTTAATCATATTTACATGGCCACATTCAGCAAATTAGTTTACATTTGGCTTCCCATAAATTCAAACTTGTGGGGCTGTGGAACAAGAGTACTGTAGCTCCTAATAGAAAAGGAAGAAATAAATGAATGCATTCAAGGCTCACTGGGGATGTACTTGTCAGTGGTTCCCTGGTCTGAGGATTCTGCCCCAAACAGGCATCTTACTTTAGACAGCTTCTAAACTCAAACAACACCTTCAGATAGAAAACCTGTTTCTTCTCTTTTCAAAACTGTGCTGCACTGCAGAAGAAAATTCATCTCTGCAGTTACTTCTAGACTCCAAGACCATTCATTTCTGCAACCTGTTTTTTCAGGCCTCCATACTCCCTTCTCTGTATAACCAAGAGTCCTGTAACACTTAGTGAATCTACCCCAATTCTCAGAGGGAGCTGGGATGAAGTGAGAACACTTGACTGGTATCACATTGATAACTCTGTATACAAGTGTGCTATGCTTCACCTTATGTGCATTACAAAATATTCTTTTTGTTTATTTTCTTTCTTCTTTTGTCTTTTAGGAATTGAAATCTTTGACAACTCTGCCCCGGTCATATCTTCTTCCGTCACTCTTGAGTAGCATCTATTCTCTTTTTGTCTCTGCCACACTTCAGTAGTTCTAAAAGTATTTCAAATATTTTCATTACTATCAAATATTTCTTGCTTGTTTGTGGTCAGTGATTTTTTTGAAGATATTATTATAACTATAGGGAGGCACTGGGGAATATACTGATAAACAGATAAACTTGATAAATGGTTGTTTTTCCTTTTTATTTAACTGGCCACTTTCCCTCTCCTTCATTATGGATTTCTCAGTCCCTATACAAATAATGTTGAAATTAAGTCAATATCTCTATGGTGGTTGGGAGTACACTAAGTAAGAACATATATAAAAAGCTTGATTAAGTGTTATAGTCCTTAACCAAAGAGTTAGACAAGTTGTGAATACAAAGGGAACATTCTCAGAGGAGGTTAGAACAGTTATTCCAATAAACACCCATTGCCTCCAAAGGCAGCCTGATGTTGCTATGAATGAGGTATGAGTGTTCTAGGGAGACGATCACAACAGTTGAAATAATGTTTCTCTAAAACATACTTTTTCGACATTAGAGCCCAAAACTGCCTTCAATGCCATGACGGTGCTTAAGAGCAGGTGTCGAAGAAATTGTGAATCAGTAGAGGCTATAAGTCCATGAACTTTAAAGAAGGGCATATCGCCGTCATACAGAAGCATGAGCTGAGACCCCAAGTGTTAACGTAGAAGCTAAAGCATGTTAACTGTAACACCTAGTTAGAGAAATTGATGAAGGATACAATGAGATGCTTACTTTCTACATAGACAAAATAGGTTGCTATTGCAATAAGATGCCCTCTAGTCTTCCATGGTTGGAAAGAAGACAACGCCTATCTTCAGAGCTAAGAAAACAACAAACACCCCCTGCAGCAAAAAAAAAAAGTAAAAACTAACTGATTCTCTCTTTACAGCTAATGCCCAAGGTAATCTTAATTTAAAGTGGTGTTCATTTACTTTACTAAAAATGTAAGCTTTTCAAATTATGCTGAGTCTACATTGTCCATCCTACACAAAGGAACAATTTTGTCTGCTTATTCGTTCCTCCATTACAACATGGTTTATAGAATATTCTTGAGTCTCATTGATCAAAAAAAATAAAATGTTTTCCTTCTAAATATTGCTCATTAAAAATATACCTGGTCATCCAGTTGCTCTGACTGGGGAGTGCAGCGAGAATAATACTTTGTCCTGGATCAAGCATTCAGTTCTATTTCTCATGAGTCAATGTTTCATTCTGCCTGCAAAATCCTTATTTTGAGAAGCGTTTTTAGGGCTGTAGAAATTATACACATAGCTATCTCAATGAATATATGAGTTAATAGCTTGAAAATCTTGAGAAGTTCATCAATTGTGGTGTCTTTGAAAAATTACAATTATGGGAAAAAGGCCAAATATGAATGGTCATTCTTGCTTAGGAGTTGATTCCTACCCTCATCAATGGCCTCAAATGGACCAAGTTTCCTGTGAAAGAAGCAATTACAAGTAGAAGAGAAATAGAAATTGGAATTTTGATTGGACATTGATATCGCCACTAAAATCTTTATTTTTGTGGTACAACCTTAGTCAATATATAATTCTTTCCCACAGATATAGAGAGTATGATTTCTTCAGGTGGATATGCCATGAACATTGCCTAAATAATATTGAAGGGTTAGGAGTACACATACACAGTTAATGGGGCAGCAGAAGAGTTTGACAAGATTGAGTCCAAGAATCTGCTACAGCTAAGAGGCTCCCAAAGAGCACTGCTTTCCACAGATAGAACTTGTATGGGAAAGTAGTAAATGAAAGAGGCAAATTCATTTCTGTTTTACTATCATAAATTGTCAGAGTTGTCCCATTGTTCAGTGTTCAGCAACTTAATCTGTCCACTGTTTGCTTCAGTGAGGCAAGACCCTTCTGCTTGAAAACATTACAGTTTGCCAGGGACTCACTAATTTTTAAACAAACAAGACTTCCTAATGTATGTGCTAAGTTTTAGGTAAATTTAATTGTCCACATAATAGTCAATAATGTATCATAAACATCATTTTATAAGTATTGAGACACACATAGCCATCATGGTTCTTCTGTCAAAAATCAATTTATTGTAAGCCATCGATATCTCTATGTATTGATCTAATGTGTTGTGATCTTGATGTGCTCATTGAATAATGGTGAAATGTTTTTGAGAGTTTTGAGTGAATTTTCTAGCTCCACTAAAGGTAATTGAGAATAATACACCCATAAACTCATTAATCACTGAACAAGAAAATTTGGTTTATTCTTTCCTTTTGCTTACTTCCGGTTTGTGCAGTGCCTTTCTAAGTTGCTTAGTGCCTGACATATTTTTCATTTCTCAAGTAAATCAAATCTTTAATGATCATATTTTAGGTTAATAATCATATTTAGGTTAACCCATTGGCATGAATTTTGGGTCTATTTTTGATTTTTTTCAAGAAAATTAATCTTTTCTTTTTTGTTGTTGTTGTTCATTAGTTGAACAAGTCAAAATATAAAGCCAAAAATTTATTAAATGAAGATATTGGGGAAAATACAATAATTTTTAATAAACACATATTTGTTTTGCTTTTTTAAACATGCAAGAAATTCATTGCAATTAACAACATTTAAATTACTGTTAACTGGAGCACATTGAAATGTAAGTGACATTAAATATTTGCTATGATATATTTCTTGGCTAATTATCAGGATAGTCTATATTTTTATGCTACTTGATAGTATCTATATTTTTATCATTAAGTTATCTAAAATAGCTTAAATTTTAAAAGTGGATTTTAAAATTCCTTTGGTGAGGTTCTGTTTTTTATGCCATTTGGGGTGGGGGTAAACTGATTGTTAGCGTGCATAAAATGCTGGCTAAAATTCACAGCAGCAGCCACAAAACTGTGTTATTGATTAAAGTAACATCAATGTAGCTTTGATTAAAATAGTAATTACAAATCATCAAAGAGCACTTTGTATTTTAAAGTCTATTTTCCCAAGCATTGTTTCATTTAGCTTCCACAGAGTTTGTAAGTATTACCCTAATTTCAAATGTATGAGTTTCAGAGAGATTATTACTTACTAAATAACATAGGCAGAAAATAACCCAAATCTTTTCTTTGCTTCTAAGTCAATTTTCCCATTTTTGAGGAAAATAGGCTGGCAGGGGAGTAGAGACTCAGTGGAGTTAAAGAGAATGGGGCTCAACTCTGTCTCAAATGGGAAAGAGCAGCTATAATCCATATCCAATGTTTGATAGGAAGAAAATTTCATAAATTATATTGTCAATAGCAATGTATTCTTCCAGAGTCAGGATGTGAATTTGTTTCTCAAAGCATGAGATTTATGTCTACATAATTTAATACTTCATGTACTTCACTGAAAACCCCTATTTCTGCTAGCCAATTAGTCTTTTTGCTAGGAATGGTATATACAAACAGAGAATATTAATTACTTCATAATATTTCCAGGAGTCAATTGCATTTTTAAGATTACTATTTGCTATAGATTTCTTTAACAGAGAGATTGATCAGTAAAGAAAAGTAATATGGATGAAAATATTAGCAAGACTTTAGTTTATATGGCTTAATATCTTATATAAATTTCTTGATGAAAAGACATTTTCAACATGAAAGAAAAATTATATGGAAGAAAAGTAAGGAGAGGAAAAAAATTTGTTTGCTAAAAGGTACTGTTTCTCCCGTTTTAAACCTGTCAAAAATTTTAGATGTTTTGTTTGTTTACACTTTTCAAAGTTAAATATTTTATATTACAGTTCTTACAAAGAAAAATAAATGCTTCTCAGTGAAATCATTCATGCATGCCACGAGCACAGTTTTCAAGATGTATGCTATTACAAATTGCTCCCTAATGTCTGTCATTAACAGTCATGAGCCAACTGAGTAGCTATAATAATATCTTCTAATTGAGTTGAAGTAGTCTTTTTCTGTTGACTATTAATTCATGTCTATTTCCAAAACTTTTTGAAACATACCTTCTGTTTGAATGACATTTTCAATCATGTTTTGGAATATACTTTTTGCAAATAAAACAGATTTTGCAAGAAAGAATTCATATATATATATATATATATATATATATATATATATGTACATGTATGACCATGTACATTTCCATACCCTCTCCTCATTTTTAATCCAGTAAATTTCTGTTTGTCTCTCTGTGTCCCTAGTTCCACCATGGTCCCTGTTTCTCTGCATCCTCAGAACACTTAATATTATTATTATTATTTTTTTTGCCTAATGATATTGAGTCTTGTGTGGGATGAAGTCTCAAACTAGTTTATTTTTATTTTTTTGCATTTTCCCATTGGCTAAGGACGTGAAACATTTTGTCAATATCTTTACTGCCACTTTGGCATCATGTTTTAAAAAAAATAGTTATTATTTCTTTAATATACTTGCTGTTTGATTTGTCTATCACTTTAAAATATCTCTTTAAAATGTCACTTTGAAATTAAAGTTTTACCCATTGTTATTCTATGGATGTCTCTTCACTCAGTTTGATTTGTCACTTATCACGACCAAAGTTCTGCTCTCTGTTAAGGATTGATTTTGATCTTCTGGGTTTTGGGGGGGTTCCATAAAACTTTCAGAAATTTTTTTTACTTTTATTGTAATATCTTCAGAATCTGATGAAGGTTATATTAGATCCACATATCACTTGAGACAATGTAATCATTTTCCTGATTTTAATTCTATTATCTTCTAATGTATCCTTCAATATTTTCATTACTTCAGTTCTTAAATATGGAGAATGTATACTTTGTTGCTTAAGTTCATTCATAGGTGGGTGTTTTCTTATTATTTTCAAAGTATTGTTGTGGGACTTAATACTGATTTCTTTTTCAACAGGATTGTTGTTAAGATAATGGAATGCTTCTGATTTTTGTAGGATTATTTTGTTTCCTTCTACTTTACTCAAGATGATTACCAGTTTCAGCTTTTCTGGTGGATTCATTAGGATCTCTTAATACAAGATCATGTCACCTGTCAATATATTTTGACCTATTTTGTATTTGTATAGCTTTTTCTGTTTATCTGATCTCTTTGCATCATTAGACAAGCACTAAGTTGAGTAGGAGTATAAAAAGCAGACATATTTTCATTTTCAACATTAAGAAAATGCTCTCAGCTTTTATTTTTTGTTGAGTCCTTACTCAGTTTTAATATCAGGGTAATAGTGACTTTGTAAAGTTAATTTAATAGCACTATTTCTTTCCTTTCTAAAAAAAATATTTTTTGTTTTTTTTCTTTTTTAATGTAGAATTAAGAATTTAATAAATCATTAAGAACTTAATAAAAAGATTTAATACATTTTTTTTTCTTATTTTACATAGCAATCTCCATTCCCACTCCCCCCACCCCCGCTCCTGCTTCACTTCCTCCACTCCACCCCAATTCACTCCTCAGAAAGGGTAAGACTTCCAATGGGGAGTCAACAAACTGACACTTCACTTTAAGGCAAAACCAGGGCCCTACCCCCTATATTTAGACTGAGCAAGGTATCCCTCCAAATACAATGTGCTTCTAGACACCAGCTCAAGCACTAGGGATAAATCCTGGTCTCACTACCGGTGACCCCATAAACTGCCCAATCCTCACAACTGCCCCCCACATTCAATAGATCTAGTTTGGTCTTATGCAGTCCCTCTGCCTGCCCACTATGAGTCCAGAGTCAGTGAACCCTCACTAGCTCAGGTCATCTATTTCTGTGGGTATTCCCACTATGGTGATGAACCCTGTGTTTATATTATTGCTCCTCCCTCTCTTGGGCTGAGCTCCAGAATAATTGTGTGTGTGATATAGAGAGAGTGTGGATGTGTATTTGGTTATACATATGCATAGAGGAAAGGGGAAGTATCAGATATCCTACAATATCTTTTTTTGCATATTTTTTGAGGTGGGGTTTGCTGCCTGAACCTGGAGCTTGCAATATTTTTACAAGGCTGGAGATCAGCAGACCCCAAGGGCATGTTTGTCTTTAGTGCTAAGGTTACAGGTGTGCACAAAAGCCTGGCTTGGTATGGAAGTGTAGGGACCTGAACACTGCTCAGCAAGTACTCTTCTCTGCCAAGGCATATAGCTCTCCTTTATCACTTCGGAACTTTCTGTATAAAGTTTTAATTAAATTTAACCTATATTATATAATGCCACTTTATTTATGTTATTGTTACAGTAGCTTTGGCAACCCATTAAGGAAAGTTGTTTCCTTCTGCTCCAAAAACTAAAATCTGTTAAGAGTGGAGGTATAAAAATGTCACCCCATAAGAGATCATTTGGTTGGGTCAGTCAGGTTTATGACAAAGTAGCCACACCTAAAAAAGCCTAATTTGCCTTAAGGTATGCTAAAGAGATGAAAGCAAACACATCCCTTCAATGAGAGAGCATGCTTTTCCTTCCCAGAATCCCTGCTCTCTGTGCAATTAGCATATAGTCACCATGCTTTTCTAGGTTGTTAGGACACACTCTTTGCTCGCCATTTCTTCTGGATGCTGGCCAGAGCCTAAATATGCATCTCCTGTATCTCTACCACACAACATGGCTATTTTTCTGCCTTGCTGTTGCTTACAAGAAGTATGGTTTTCCTTTTCTTCAGCACGTTACTCTTTGTATTGGCCAAGATTTACCATTTGCTTGAGCTTGTGTTTTGTTTTAAAACTCTAATCAAATTTTCATAGAGCTTTTGCCTCAGTCTGTTTAAATTATTTTATTAAGGAGGCTGAGAACCCCAGGAGGAAGACCCTGAGTTCCCTGGTAACACTATAAGAAGCCCGATGCAGTATGTATGTTCCAATTTCTCCTATCTCTATGCTTGAGCTATTTTGCCGTTCATTTTACTTCATTGTACGCTGTGAAACCACAAAATTGGATATGCTTTTTACCTTTAGGCAAAACATACAATCATCTAAATCTTAGAATTAACATTTTATAATTTCTGTTTTATATAATGGAAACAAATCACCAGGTCAAACCAGTAGAAAAAAAGAAAGTGGGCATGAATACCAGAAGGTAGGGAACTCTGAGAGCTATTTAAAAGCAATCTGTATTGTTTAAGCTAGTAGGGCATTCTCTGTTACCTTTCTCAACAGATCATCGATGGAAATATTGTCGAATTATGGACATAAGCATATTAATATGTTCATGCCATTCTAGTTAAATATGCTTCTCTGTTCTCCTTCCTGAAAGATTATGAAGATAATCAAAACACATAATTTAAAATCTGTCAGTTTACACTTGGTTTTACTGAATGCGTTTTCAAATATTAGTTTTATGTATTTCTTTAAGCATTACCAAATCAGTAAATATTTACAGTGTTTCTTTCCAAATATGTATTAAAATGCACAATTGTAATAATGGCAATTCTGTTGTGGTTTGAATGTGAATTGCCTCCCTTAAAGCTTATGTGTTTGAACACTTGGTCCCGCCTGGTGGCACTGTGTTGTAGAGTGGAAGAACAATTAGGAACTCGTCTTTCTGAATGATGAGGGTCAGTAGAGTTTGAATTTGAGGTTTTCTAGCCATACTTATTTTATGCCTGTTCTCTGCTTCCTATTTTCTCCAGAAATAAGACAATGAAAAGTTCAGCTAAACATGTGTGCACCATGAATTGTCCTACTACCAAACATTCTTTCCATAAATGACGATATTCCTTAAACTGAGTGAAAATAATCATCTTTGCCATCAATTATGGGTTGTCCTGTCAGGTCAGGCCATAACAATAAAAAGAGTAACCTTTACCAACTGTGAGAATATATATACTTTAAGATAAATGCTGAGAGCCAACAAAAGTTCATAAAACATACAGAATGAATGAGGAAAACTTGAGTTTCAATGAAAAATTCACACTAGTTAAACACATTAAAAAAAACTTACTAGATTTTTGAATATGCTAATACCACTCAGAGAAATTGACTGTTGATTGTCCATTGATATACATTTTTACTTTCATAAAAAATATAAATAATTTTTAATGATGACTAAAGTGAAAAGTCTTATTATGTCCTATGGACGAAATCTGTTGACAATGATTATGGTATGGATATAGTACATTCTGTGATACAACAATCATTTGGAGCTGTTATTTGCACACCAATCACATTCTACATTAACTGCTATGGTATATATTAGAATTACATTTAGCCAACAGGAACATAATTGTAATAATGCAGCTTTTCGAAATGGTGAAGTATCTATTATTAGTAAAAGCCTCCAAATCTGTAAATTATGCTCTGGTCAGAATTTGATACCTCTCAAATCAGCTTTATGAAGCTCATGTTTATGAAGTATGCATGGTATTGTATTTCACTCGTTACAACCTAGAAAGTCAATAAATTGATCCAGGAGACAAATTGTGTATGCTCACAATTTCTTAATCGTCCTTTCAAGACTGAAAGGAAAACAGCATGTGTTCATGCAGTTTTTGGGAACAAACAGAATCACTAGCAATAAGAATAAAAGAAATTGATGTTGTATTAAGATGAATCCATGGGTAAGTTGCTGTGGCACCACCATTAAGAACTAAGGTGGGGTACCCTTAAAAGTTGAGTGGGACAGAACATATGAACATCTATATTCTCAGGGCTGTGGAATGTAGAGACATGAAGATCTTAGAAACTTGCTGACTATTCATCAAGCAAAAATTATGAGTTCCACATTCAGTGAGAGAGTCACCTCAAAAATAGAGCAATTGAGGACACCAGACATCAACCTCTGTCTTCTATATTTGCACAAATATACAATATAATGCATGTATACAGCCATTCCACACAAAGAATAAAAAGTTGAGAAGCCATTTTATCTTTCCACTTCAACTGTAATCTCCACTTTTTATACTATCTTACTTCTTACTTTGTCTCTTTGCCAGCACTTGTAACTCTTAAGGAACTTTTACTTTATACTCCTCAAGACAGAAGCAGTTTATAATTTTGAATATTTGAATATTGGCCTGTTCTGAATATGAGTTACTCTAAAACTATTCTTAATTGTTGATTTTTATCATTAAGAGTAGCCGGGAGGGAGAACATGAGCAAAGAAGTCGGGACCACGAGGGGAGCACCCACCCACTGAGACAGTGGAGCTGATCTATTGGGAGCTCACCAAGGCCAGCTGGACTGTGACTGAAAAAGCATGGGATAAAACTGGACTCTCTGAGCATGGCGAACAATGAGGGCTGATGAGAACCCAAGGACAATGGCACGGGGTTTTGAACCTACGTAATGTTCTGGCTTTGTGGGAGCCTAGCCAGTTTGGATGTTCACCATCCTAGAAATGCACCGAGGGGGGAGGACCTAGGACTTACCACAGGGCAGGGAAATCTGACTGCTCTTTGGGCTGGAGAGGGAGGGGAGAGGAGTGGGGGGGAGGGGGAGAAGGGTGGGAGGAGGGGGAGGGAAATGGGAGGATGGGAGGAGGAGGAAATTTGTTTTTTTTTCTCTTTTCTCAATAAAAAAAAAACAAATAAATCCAAAAAAAAGAGTAGCCCAAGTAATCAGCATACTCATTAATGTTTTTTAAAGGTTTAATGATCTCAGTAATGAAAAAATCAGGACAAATATATTCAAAAATATATTGTAGTTTTCATGAGACTTCACAAAGAGCAAGTCAGAAAGAATAGAAGGAAAGGGGGACCAAAACCCAGGCCTCATCTCTGATGGAAGGGTTGACAGGTACATTCAGGCAAGCCGGTATATTTGGAACTGCCTCAGCAATAAGCTTAATCTTAGGTAGGTTGGACCATGAAAAATGGCTGTATCAATCTACAGAACATGGAAAGTAAATGTATGTACCTCTGATCAGTAGAGATAAGTAAACATCAAAGCAATGCTTAGTAGTGATAAACTATGCCTATAAATGTAAAACATTTTGATTTCATATAAATTTAGTTTCTTGAAAGAAATTTATCACTGTCTGGCTCCATAAATATGTATAAACCTGTACTTCATACATGGAAATGAAATTGCAGCACAAAAACCCTTTCTACAAAATGAGTACTAGGGAAGTTTTTCTAACTATGTTTTATAGTTCTTTTAGCGAGCTTTATCATGCTGTTTGAATAAATGGGACATAGTTTTGCTTCAGAGTGCAAAATGTGTAAAGAAATAGAAATTTGGCTGAAAACATGTTTTAATAATGCCATCCTACCAGAGCATACTACTAATGAATATTCAGGTTCTACTGGTGGGCAGTTTCAATCATAAAACTGGAATCACAGCTGCCCTGATTTATTGAGTCTATTTTGACCTTGGATGCACTATTTAAAGTGTTTGAGGCTGAAGTGTGGTATTACTATACAAAGTCCTCCTTGGTCCCTCTGTTGCCATCCTAACTAACAGTTCTCAGAATGTGAGTGTATTTTGGAAGGAGGAATATGGAGATCGTTGAGGTAACAGGGAGTTTTTGAATGGACTCTGACATAATATGGCCTATATTCTTATAAAATGAAAGTGGGAAATAGGCACGTTGAACAGGAAGGGCAAGTGAAGACACTGTGACATCATGGTCTGCTAATAAAAAGAGAGGCCTCAGAAGCCAGCCCTGCTGGCGCTGCCATCTCCGATGTTCAGACATTTCTCTTGTTAGAACTGCTGAGCCCAGGTGCTCTGCTAAGGTGACCACAGCACAGTTTTACCTTGAGAAAAGAAAATCTGAGAACTAAGAACCAAAGCTGCTCTAACAAATTCTGTGCTATTTGCCTTCCATTGCTTTTTCTTTTTAATTCCCCAACATATTACTTGTACTGGTTATTTGAGAATTTTACATAATATACTCTGATCATACTCATTTCCCAGTCCTCCTAGGTCCACCTTACTCTTGTGTCCTCCACATAAAATAAAAAAATAAAAAAGGAAAAATTATATATATGTGTGTGTGTGTGTGTGTGTGTGTGTGTGTGTGTGGTGTGTATGCACATACATATGGATGTATATATCAAGTCTAGGCATGATAGAAATCCTAGTGGCCAGCTCCTTAGTGAAAACTGAGGCCTTCACCACCCCCATCCCTGCCAGAAACCATCAACTGTGAAGAGCTACATTTCAGCATCCCTACCACAGTTTTTAAGGATTCATTTCAATGGCTTCCTGTCTAGACTATTTCTTTTGGGGGCTGAGGGTGAGAAGGAGAGGTTATGATGGAAGTTTTCTATGTCTCTCATTCTCACCTATGAGTCTATAGCCATCTATACCACTACAAACAAAGCTTGATCTTTACAGTTATCGGTAGCACCCCGAACTTCTTCATGGCCTCCAGTGACAGTGAAGACCATGGACATTAATCTGGCTTTCCTACTCTTGGAGCTCTCTTTCTTATTTTGTCACACTCATCATCAGTCATGTGATGTTGGGAATGATATTTGGTTCTTTTTATACAGAGTATATCAAGGTGTGTCTGTAAATGAAGTTGACAATATTAGTATGAACCGATCTGATCCGTTGCTCTTGTTTTTAAAAAATATAAACAAAAGTTTATTTCCTAGAAACACAGCCCCTTATAGACTGTCTTCAGTCAGGCAGGATCATTCATCTTCAGAAAGCCAATCTGCAACCTCAGATGATCAGTGCACTTCTGAAATCATAAAGTCAGGAATACATTGTTAAATAGTTTCTATTATGCCAAAGGTGATTACTATAGAGGAAGATAAGAATAGGAATTAGAAAAATGGCTCATAAAATGAGAACTTTCCTTCTATTAAGAAATTTATGAGTATTAAAACTAAGTTCAAAAGACAAGCAAAATTTAGAAAATATTCAGTAAATAATTAAATAAAAGACTAGAAGTTTCTATTCAGATGGAAGAATATATTTATTTTTTTTCTACTTTTGGGAGTTGGGAAGTGGTGGTGAGACCGATTCTTTCTCTATAGTCCTGGCTGTCCTGGAACTTGTTATGTAGACCAGACTGGCCTGGAATGCACCAAGATCTGCCTGCCTTTGGTTCCTGAGTGATGGAATTAAAGACATGGACTACCATACAAAGCTAACATAAAAATTTCCAATGTCATCAATTTAAGAAAATATAAAGCAATTTACAAATAACATAAAAATATAAAGTAAATACACTCAGTAACATAACCATTGAAAATTAAAATAAACAAACATTGTCAATATCAATACTTAGTAGAGGACACTTACATAGAAACTTCCATGCCTTCATCAGCTTGGCTTAGAGTTATTTCTTTCCATGTATTTGTGTTTCACAAAGAAATAAAATGAATGCAGGGTCTTGATATTAAATTAAAGCTCATGTTAAATGGAAACTTGACTGAGTTGCTAATATTACATGTAATAGATTGCCTAGTTAATCATCCATAATTAATTTATGGTACTTAATGCAAAAGGAAACTCAGGGTGATACAAGAGCCAGGCTATGCAATCCTATATTCCCCTGCTTAGCAGTAACTCAGTCAATAGCCTGTCACAACTGATTATCGTCACACACAAGGGACTGCACAGCATTCACACTGAGATTTCCCAGGAAATGTCAACTGATCCTAGAACTGGAACTGCTTGAGATTAAGATATATCAACCAAATCAACTCATTCAATAAAGGAATATCGGTTCAGAACTGTGTTAGAAACTCTTGACATGCCGCTGGTTGTAGAAGTATACCAGTCTGAAGGTAGAGGCTGCGTTTGTTCCTCTGCCTTCATTCTCCAAAGCACTGAGCTCACCTTCCTTAGTTCTTTGATGCTCTCTCTATTCATGAATACTGGCTTTCTGAAATCAAATGCCACAATCCCACACCTTATTTTCTGTGATGTTCTTGTTCTCCAAACTCTGGCTTTAATCGCTCAGTCTATTGGTAGTGTCCTGTGAATTAATCATTAATGATTCCAGTCCTTTGGAATACTCTTTTGGAAACTACATTATTCTATTAAATTTCATTGTTTTGTAGCACACCTTCACATACTGCAACTCCACCAAATACTGAACTCCTAATAAATTCCCACACATTATTTAATTTCCATTCACTAAACAACATCTAATTTTGTTTTTATACCACAATTAATTCATTGATAATTTTTCATTCCTCGTATTCACAACCAACACTCTGTTTTCTCCTTAAATAAGGCAAATTCTTATTTTTGACACCTCTGATTTTAATAAAATAAAGATAATTAATGTAAATAGAGAAAATATCTAACAATGCTAAAAGTATAATTTTTAATTCATTCATTTCTCTCATGTGTGTGTGTGTGTGTGTGTGTTACACTCATCTGTGTGTGCATACATAAAAGCCATCAGTAAAAATTATAGGAAATTACTTACTTACTTTTCTTTATTGATCATTATTATTACTTTTTACCTAATCCCTTTGAGACAGGATTTGTTGGGAACATGGACATTTTTCTTTCAGCTAGATCTCCACGATCTGCTTCTATCCACCCTGGTATGTTGGCGTTAATGATACATGCCACAGTGTTTGGCTTTTAAGTCAGTTCTGGTTATCTACACTCAGATTTTCACGTTTGCATGCCAAGTAATTTACCCATTGTGCCATCTTTCCAACCCTATGGATCAATTTTAAAATCCATGATTACTTAACTAAGTCTTTTACAGTCTTTGCCATTTGATTCCCTATTCAATTCATCTCTAATACTTCACATCTTGGCCTTAACCCATAGCACTGTTTCCTCTGACCTAAAACAACAGAAAAACCTCACTAATTACTTTATTCTGAAACTGTTGTCTTTGATGCTCGTTGACTTTGCTCTTATTTCAGTTGAGTATTTCTCACTTTGGATGAAACTGGACTCTAATTTGGAAGGTTTCTTTTTCTATTTGCTTCTTTAAAACAGCAGTCAGAAGGACCCTGTAAACAAGTGCAGCAGGCCAGGATGCAATATTCCATCATTGGTGAAGGACTACAAGAGATTTGGGTTTATGCTACAATAATCAATTTTCCCTTGATCGCTTGAATTCTCATTAACAGTGACTTTGTGGAATCCATTCAAATTGTTTGCTGCTATGGAGACATGCCACATCTTGGTATAAGATCTTTCCTACTTCTGACCTAAAAATAAAAAGTATTCTTTTTTTTTTAATTTTTTTTTATTAAGAAAAGAAAAAAAAACATAAACAAAAAACAAGTTTCCACCTCCTCCCAGCCTCCCACTTCCCTCCCCCTCCTCCCACCCTTCTCCCCCTCCCCCCCACTCCTCTCCCCCTCCCTCTCCAGTCCACAGAGCAGTCCGGGTTCCCTGCCCTGTGGTAAGTCCTAGGTCCTCCCCGCTCCGTCCATATCTAGGAAGGTGAACATCCAAACTGGCTAGGCTTCCACAGAGCCAGCACATTAAGTAGGATCAAAACCCCGTGCCATTGTCCTTGGCGTCTCATCAGCCCTCATTGTTCGCCATGTTCAGAGAGTCCGGTTTTATCCCATGCTTTTTCGGTCACAGTCCAGCTGGCCTTGGTGAGCTCTCAGTAGATCAGCTCCACTGTCTCAGTGGGTGGGTGCACGCCTCGTGGTCCCGACTTCTTTGCTCATGTTCTCCCTCCTTCTACTCCTCATTGGGACCTTGGGAGTTCAGTCCAGTGCTCATGTGTGGTTCTCTGTCTCTATCTCTATCCATCACCAGATGAAGGTTCTATGATGATATGCAAGATATTCGTCAGTATTGCTCTAGGATAGGGTCATTTCAGGTTCCCAATCCTCAGCTGCCCAAGGAACTAACTGGGAACCTCATGTTGGGCACTTGGGAGCCCCTCTAGGGTCAAATCTCTTGCTCACCCTAAAGTGGTTCCCTTAACTAAGAATTGTGGTTCCGTGCTCCCCTATCCACCTTTCCTTTATCCCAATTCTCCTGATTCCCCAAGTCCCCCCTCCTTCCCTTCTACCTTTTCTCTCCCCATCTCCCCTTACCCCCATCCCACCCCACCCCCAAGATCCTAATTTTCTCCCCGGCAATTTGGTCTACTTCCCTTAGCCAAGAGGATAACTATATGTTTTTCCTTGGGTTCACCTTCTTACTTAGCTTCTTTAGGTTCACCTATTGTAGACTCCGTGGCCCTTATTTATGGCTAGAAACCAATTATGAGCGAGTACATCCCATGTTCATCTTTTTGGGTCTGGGACACCTCACTCAGGATAGTGTTTTCTATTTCCATCCATTTGCATGCAAAATTCGAGAAGTCATTGTTTTTTACCGCAGCGTAGTACTCTAGCGTGTATATATTCCATACTTTCTTCATCCATTCTTCCATTGAAGGGCATCTAGGTTGTTTCCAGGTTCTGGCTATTACAAATAATACTGCTATGAACATAGTTGAACAAATGCTTTTGTCATATGATAGAGCATCTCTTGGGTATATTCCCAGGAGTGGTATTGCTGGGTCCAGGGGTAAGTTGATCCCGAATTTCCTGAGAAACCGAAACACTGACTTCCACAGTGGTTGCACAAGATTGCATTCCCACCAGCAATGGATGAGGGTACCCGTTCCTCCACAGCCTCTCCAGCAAAGGTTATCCTTGCTGTTTTTGACTTTAGCCATTCTGACAGGTGTAAGATGATATCTCAAAGTTGTTTTGATTTGCATTTCCCTGATTGCTAAGGAAGTTGAGCACGACTTTAAGTGTCTTTTGGCCATTTGAACTTCCTCTGCTGAGAATTCTCTGTTCAGTTCAGTGCCCCATTTTTTAATTGGGTTAATTAGCATTTTAAAGTCTAGTTTCTTGAGTTCTCTATATATTTTGGAGATCAGACCTTTGTCTGTTGTGGGGTTGGTGAAGATCTTCTCCCAGTCAGTAGGTTGCCTGTGTGTCTAATAAAAAGTATTCTTATTTATCACAGTATTCTACATTTGTTACTATCACCTACTCCTAAACAATGTGATATTTTCTCACCATTTCCAGATTCATTCATGTCTTCAAGGTATAATAAAACTAAACTTCTAGATTAATATCTCTAATTAATCTCTCTCTTACTCTCTTTCTGTCTCTCTCTTTCTGTCTCTGTCTCTCTCTCTCTTCAGGAAGTGAAGACTGGCAAACTGCCAATATAGGCAGAACTGTCTTTGAAATTTCCTGCTTCTTGGAAAAGTCTGCTGGATAATATTGGCCCATAGGCTGAACAAGGATGCCCCAACAGTACAGAAGAACTTTGGTGACTGTTCAGGTAGCAAGATGTCTCTGTCATTTCTAGAGTTTCGAAAGTTGTTTACAATGCATTTCCTGTTTACTTAGGTAATATTATATGCTTCTGTAGTCTATGATGGAGTTGAAGAACTTATAGTTTTCTTTAGTTATGTTAAAAAATAAAGTAGATATAAATATTGTAGCTGTAATTCTTGTTTGATACCTGTTTTGTTTTATGTAATTTTTCTATGTAAAAGTTAAAACCTTACTTTTTAGTTAAACAGAAAAGGGAAGATAATGTGGGTTTCCCCTCTGTATGCTGTGAATACCATTGGTTAATAAAGAAATTGTCTTAGGCCTGTGATAGGGTAGAGTAGATCTAGGTGAGGAAAACTAAAGGGAATGTCGGAAGAAAGGAGGCAGAGTCAGAGAGAAGCCATGGATCCACCACCAGAGACAGATGCTGAAACTTGCCAGTAAGCTACAACCATGTGGCAATACACAGATTAATATAAATGTGTTAAATTAATATGTAAGACTTACCTAATGAGGAGCTAGAGCTAATGGGCCAAACAGTGATTTAATTAATACAGATTCTGTGTGGTTTGGGGGGAGTCTGAGCACCTGGAAAATGAACAAGCGACCTCCTTCAACAGAAATAAACAGATCATTTTCAAAATTAGATTCTCTGTGACATTCAAAACTATTCAAATGTTGAAATGATTTATAATGGTTTAAAAGATCACATTCAGTTATTTCTAGGCTTTGTATGATTTTGTATAGATTCCCCCATTAAACTACTGCAGTAGTTTAATTATTAGGCCTAAAATGCTTGTATTCATTTTTGAATTACTTATACACATTTTAGTCTCCTGCAAATACTGTTACTATACTTCTGAACTTTCTAAGGAAGTCTTGCTCAAGATAAGATAGTTTTGTCTAGATGAGTTTCAAATAAACATGTGTTAGACATGCATTTTCAATTTTCTAGTGCCTATAGCCCACCTCACCCTACCTCTCTTAACTGTATTGCTTGAAGACATGTAAACCGATGATATCCAAATCTCTATGAGAGATATAGAAAAAGTGTTTTAACATATCTTCTTTATTTCTACAAAATGATAATGTGGACATTGGTAAGGAGTTAATGAAATGAATGAATTCATTTCTTTTCCATAGCAGATAACTAATAAATTAATCTATACAATGAAATTTTAATGATATTACAAGATAAATGTAGTTTATGTTTCTGAAGTTTGGAATGAGAATTACAAAACAATAGCTCTAAAGAAAATAAAAGAATGCAAAGCAAATATACTGAATCTTTCCCAGCAACAAAAGCAAAAACAAAATAGTCTAAAAGAATTTTTCACTTTAGAAGAACATGTATTTTTCCTTCCTTCCTTCCTTCTTCCCTTCCTTCCTTTTTTCTTTCTTTCTTTCTTTCCTTCCGTCCTTCCTTTTCTCTTTTATTCCTTCCTTGCCTTCTTTTACTCCTTTCTCCTTTCTTTCTTTCTTTCTTTCTTTCTTTCTTTCTTTCTTTCTTTCTTTTTGATTTTCCAGGACAGAGTTTCACTGTGTAACAGTGCTGACTATCCTGACACTCACTTTGTAGAACATGCTGGTCTCAAACTCACTAAAGATCCACCTACCTCTTCCTCCTAAGAGCTGAGATTAAAAGTATGCTCCAAGAACATACATTTTCCATTCTTTATGTTGGTAAAAGTTTTTTCTATGAAATCATATATATACATTGGCTATATTTTCTGTGACTTTGAGCTTGAATTCTTGGGATAGCCAAAATAATCCTGTATGATAGAGGAACCTCTGGAGGCATCCCTGACTTCAAGCAATAACTATAGAGCTATAGTAATGAAAGCAGCTTGGTATTGGCATAAAAACAGACATGTGGATAGATGGAATCAAATCAAAGTCCCCGACATTAATTTATACACCTATGAACACCTAATTTTTTAAAATAACGTCAAAATTGGACAATGGAAATAAGAAACCATCTACACTCATGATGCTGGCAAAATAAACTTTAAAAAATAGAATGGTATTTTTAAAATGAATGATACACAATGCCAGTAGATAGAAGCAGTTTATTTAATTGTCAACTTTATTAGTATTTCATAAAATTCTGTAGTATTCCGAATTATGTGGGGGTAGTTAAAAATGTTGTAAACTAGATATATGTTTCAAAACTTACATTCTCTTCTACTGGAGATAATATTTGTGATATAGTCTGCATAAATAATGTTCCCTAAATCCGAACCTGTTTGATGGCTTCCATGGGAATCAGTAAAAGTGTGGGCTAAAGCTTATTCTGAATCCCATCAGATATGATTGCAATTGCCTTGTGATTTTTATGATCTTGGGATAGTTTTCAAGGTATTTGAATGTTTCCATCATAATGAAGAGTTTAAATCTAAGTCTCTTTCTTGGGCACTGTCACACAGGGTTCTGTGCTGAAGAATTGACACTCAGAGATAACTACTTTGAATTCATGATAAATTTTATGTGTGAATTGGTGTTTTGAAGTTTTAATCTGCTAAAACTATAGCTCACAAATAAGGGGCTTGGGGCCTCAGTTTTCTGCATCCTCCTTACTCCAATGGTTCAGTATCTGATCAGAAAATTTATCAAGCTTCCTTGTCCTGTTGTTGCCTTCTAGCTATACCATTTAGAATCTTCCAGTGTAGAGCATTCTTAGGGCCAATGACAGAGGAACACTCAGCTGCAATGTAGTGTCCTTCCTCCTGAGCATTGCTGGGTTGATCAGGGAAGAGGCCATTCCATCTTAGTCGGACATTACCCAGGAACATTGGGTGGAAAGCCCTACTGCATCTTCTTTTCCACCCACATTTCAGGTACTAAAATCATCATGATTGCCATTTGCAGGGAAGTTCCTGTGAGTTTTGGATTTTATCTCCCAAATTATGTCAACAGCACAGTATAGATGTCAGCTGTATTCTCACTTGTAAAATACCTTATTTTTAAAAGACTAACAGGGTAATGAGATATGCAAATGTGATTATATATACAAATGTTATGTATGTCTGAATGAGCTTAGAGCTGCAGAGGATCATTTATAGACAATCAACTGCTAGATTCTGTAAGAAACAAAAGAAACATTCACAAATGGGAAATATCTTCATGCTTATGTTTAAAATAAAGTTTTTTTTCCTTTTTATCAATTAAGTAATCAATTTACATATGTGTTTGTGTGTGTGTGTATGCTTTGCTTGCATGGATATCTTTATAGCATATATCACTGTTTCTGTGGAGGCCAAAAATTTGTAGCAGACAAACTGGACCTGGAGTTAGAGGTGGTTGAGAGCTGCCACGTGTGTGCTGGGGGTCAATCCAAGTCCTTTAGAAAATCAGCCAGTGCTCTTAACTGATGGGCTATCACCCCAGTCCTTTTATTCTGTTTTAACCTAATATGACTGAGAAGTCTATGGTACTCTTATACTGTGGTTCTATGATATTTGTCTCTGGATTGCATGGATTCTTATTGTTCTGGCACTCAATAGCACAATGTAGAGAATAAACTATGACTATAGCAATACATAGTCAAACACATAGAACATTCTCAAGGTATGTAAAGACCTGTATTTGTCTTCTATACATCATGACTAGTAGGGTAAAGTATGGGTTTCAGAATATATTTCAGAAAGCATTATTAAAAAAATAACTTTTAAAGTCACGGAGTCTACAATTGGTGAACCTAAAGAAGCTAAGTAAGAAGGTGAACCCAAGGAAAAACATATAGCTATCCTCTTGGCTATGGGAAGTAGACAAAAGTGCTGGGGAGAAAATTGGGATCTTGGGGGTGGGGTGGGATGGGGGTAAAGGGAGATGGGAAGAGAAAAGGTAGAAGGGGAAGATGGGGGAACTTGGGGGGAAAAGGATGATTGGGATAAAGGAAGGTTGAACAGGGGAGCACGGAAGCACAATTTTTAGTTAAGGGAGCCACTTTAGGGTTGGCAGGAGACTTGAACCTAGAGTGGCTCCCGATATCCCAAGGCGATGTCCCCAGTTAGTTCCTTGGGCAGCTGAGAATAGGGAACCAGAAAAGACCCTATCCTATAGCAATACTGACGAATATCTTGCATATCACCATAGAACCTTCATCTGGTGATGGAGGGAGATAGAGATAGAGTCCCACACTGGAGCACTGGACTGAGCTCCCAAGGTCCCAATGAGGAGCAGAAGGAGGGAGAACATGAGCAAAGAAGTCGGGACCACGAGGGGCGCACCCACCCACTGAGACAGTGGGGCTGATCTATTGGGAGCTCACCAAGGCCAGCTGGACTGGGACTGAAAAAGCATGGGATAAAACAGAACTCTCTGAACATGGCGAACAATGAGGACTGATGAGAAGCCAAGGACAATGGCACGGGGTTTTGAACCTACTTAATGTTCTGGCTTTGTGGGAGCCTAGCCAGTTTGGATGTTCACCTTCCTAGATATGGACTGAGGGAGGCGGACCTTGGACTTTCCACAGGGCAGGGAACCCTGACTGCTCTTTGGACTGGAGAGGAAGGGGGAGAGGAGTAGTGGGAGGGGAGAGGGGTGGGAGGAGGGGGAGGGAAATGGGAGGCTGGGAGGAGGCAGAAACTTGTTTTTTTCCTTTTCTCAATAAAAAAAAGTGATAATTACACTTGGACCTACTAACACAAGTAAAATTTAATTCCCAAATATTTCCACATTTTAATAAACAAAGTAAAATACAAAAAAATAACTTTTAATTCAGATAACTGCAAACTCCTTTCATGATATAGATCATCTATAGCAATATGAGGCCTAAAACCTTATGAGTAGTGTGTGTGTGTGTGTGTGTGTGTGTGTGAATTCAAATTTGTCAAAATTTATTTAATAAGATGTAGCCTGGTAAACTGAACAGCTACCTGACTGGATGTCTAGTTCTCAAACAGATTTTGGGTTTATTACCTCTTGGAACTAATTCATGGAAATTAAAAATACATTTACTAATATATCAAAGTCAAATATATGGCTCCGGGCAATTTTTTTCCCCAAATTTGCTACTCAGCTTTCAGTCATAGTCTCCCCTTATATTCTAGCAATCTGATTCTAACTCTAATTGACGCAGAAACCAACAACAAGTCCCCCCTAGGAACTTTAGCACAGAGTTAAGTGTAGGCAGAAAATGCTTGATGCTCTGAGATATTTGTCACGACATGCAGATAACACAGCTGAATCCAAAGGCATCATTTGGGCCCGAGGGCTCTGCACAGTTCAATCCAGGTAAATGTCTGTCATAAAATTTCATTTCCACAAACCTCAAGTTGTAGAGCTCTGGTGATGCCTAATTGGAAAAGCAATACTAAAATAATTCTTATTTAGAAATAATTGAGGCAAGTACAAAAGATATATTCAGAAATATGAATAACTCTTAAAAAAAAAAAACAACTCCAGGAAGAAACTAAAGAGCTCCCAGACAAGTACCCAAGTAAGAAACTTGTATGAAAACTTGTTATTGACTTCTTACCTCAAAGCCAGACTGTCTACCACAACACAGCTAAATAATTATGATTAGTATTTCTTTGTTTTCAGTACTCAGATGAACTTGGCTGCCCTTCTAAAGAGGGATTGCCAATTCAGCTTTCTGATGAGTCTTTTCCTTTTTCCAGATCCTTTTTTTGGATGTCTCTTAAAAGCAGATAGAACTCTCAGTTTCTGCTTTCCAACAGTCAGCTATGCAACTTCCTGCACACTGGTCCAAATATTTATTACATCTCAATTCTTGACACATCTCTTCCTGAAACTGTCTGTATATTTCTAAATTCTTAAATATCTTTTCTAATGACTCAGGTGACACTTAAATAGATGTTTCAAGAGGAAAGATTAGTAAATATTGTTATGAATTTTGGATTCTGTTTCAATTCTCCTAGCTGAATTCTACCTCAGCTGTAGGTAGATTTTGCAATCATGATTTCTTTGCTAAGTTTCTTTTGTTAGAAATAGCATGGTGGTTTCTCAGAAAATTGAGAATCATTCTACCTCAAGACCCAGCAAAACTACTGTTGGACATATGCCCAGTAGATGCACACTCATACCACAAGGGGATTTATTCAACTACGTTGGGCAAAGCAGCATTATTCATAATAGCCAGAACCTAAAAACAACCTCGATGCACCCGACTGAATAATGGGTAAAATAAGTAAATAAATAAATGTGGTACATTTACGCAATGGAGTACTACTCAGTTGTAAAAAGCAATGACATCTTGAAATTTGCCATGAATGGATAAAACTAGGGAAAAAAAATCTAAATTAGGCAGCAAAGACACAGAAAGACAAACACAGCATTTACTCACTCATAAGTGGATGTTAGACATAAAGCATAGGAAAGCCAGACTACAATCCACAACCCCAGAGAAAATGGGTAACACAAAGGACCCTAAGAGAGACATATATGTATTCCCCTGGAAAGGGGAAATAACAAGATCTCCTGAGTAAATTGGGAAAATGGTAAGGAGGGGTGAAGTCTAGAATGGTGTGGGGAGGGGAGTATGATGGTCAAGGTGGGGGAAGGACAGAGAGGGAGAATAAGGAAAGAGATTTCTTGATAGAGGGAGCCATTATGGGGTTAGCCAAAAACCTGTCACTAGGGAAATACCTAAGAATCCACATGGATGACCCCAGCTAAGACTCTAAGTAATAGTGGAGAAGGTGCCTGAACTAGCCTTCCCCTGTAATAAGATTAATAACAAATAAGCCGCTTATTTGTTCCAGGTTGCTCAGACCATGAAAAATAACCACTCAGATTATTATTTGCAATACTATTTGGCCAATTTTTAGCCAGCTCTTACATGCTAAACCTATCTCCCTTAATCTTTGCATCACCATGAGGTCGTGGCATACCAGCAAAGTTTTGGCAGGCTGCAACAGAGGCTTCTGTCTCTTGTGGGGCTACAATGCTTCTCTCTCACTCCACTGACTCTCTCCTCCTCTATCTGCTTGGAACTCCCACCTTGCCCTATTCTGCTAAGCCACTGGCTGAAACAGTTTTATTCATTAACCATTAAAAGAAGCACAGAGACAGAAGGACTTTTCACAACATATCCCCTTTTCTGTTCAATAAAAAGAAAGGTTTAACTTAACATAGTAAAATTACATATAACAAAACAGGTATCAAGCAAGAATTTACAGTTGCAATATTTATATCTACTTTATCTTTTATCATAACTAAGAAAAACTATAATTTTAACTCTCTATTCTTCAACTCTATCAAAGACCTCAGAATGAAACAATAATACGTAAACATGAAGTACATTGTAAGAAACTTTCAAAAGGAGTCTCTTTGATCCCTATCATCCTTTTAAAGTAATTGGTGCTACCAAGAGCAGATGTGTCTCATTGTCATGAAAATTCCTAAGTTCTTAAATCATTTTAAATGCCATTTTCTGTAGGTCTTTGAATGGTTTGAAGACTACTATCTGAAATATATCTCTATATCTATAAAACTTAACTAACATGATGACAAGCTTGACTATTATAGATGACTATCTATTAACCTGTATTTTTTAATTATACTTTACATTTTAAAATGAGCTGCACAAACACAATACCTTAATAAAGAGCATAAATATACATATAACAAAACTGACTTAAAATTTGAATCAATAGACCGAGATGTATACCAATGAAAAGTATGCATATCTATAGAATATCCCACTTTAAATGTACACAAACATTTATAAACAGTATTTGGGAATTTAGGAATAGTTATCTCCAAACTGTTTTCTGTTTTTGGTTGGGTGAAATATTCTTGGTGGTTTTTATGGAAACTTTTTGGTTAGTCTTTTGTTCCGTCAAACCACATTATTCTGGAAGGAATCCACAGATACTCATGCTCCTTTGAGACAAAAGAACCTCTTTTCCAAAGCAACAAATCCTTAGACCCAAATTTTGAGCAAGCTACCTTTAAAATATATTTGTTGATTTAGCTTAGCAGTCTGTATAATAAAATCTCTCTGTGTACTTAGCTCCTTTGAGTCAAAAAATTCAAAGAATTTACAGGTGTCTATAGTCTTTTATTCCTTTCTCCTAAGCCTACGTACATTTATCCAACACTGTGATCCATTTAGAGGTCTTTTAAAAAAAATCTGAATCTGTCTTTATTGTAAATCTGTAATCCTTTTCTGACCAGGACTGCTTCGTAAAATACTAAACAGCATGGCTAGCACCAAGGCTGCTTTGCTATGCCACTTGTTCATTTCTAGCTTTCCAGACCACAAAATAATCACTCCGAAACTAATTATTTGCAATACTGTTTGGCCAATAGCTTAAGCATATTTTTAGCTACCTGCTATATCCTAAATTAATCCATCTCCATTAATTTGTGCACACCACGAGGTCTTGGCCTACCAGCAAAGTTTCAGGGAGATCCAACTGAGGTGTCTGTCTCCTGTGGGTGGCTACAAGACCTTTCTCTCACTCTGCCTACTGCTAAACACTGAGCTGAACTCCTAGAGTCCAGTCAAAGAGAGAGGAGAGCAATAATATGAACAAAGGGATTAAGACCATGATGAAGAAACCCACAGAAATAGTTGACCTGAGCTAGTAAGAGCTCACTGACTTGGGACTGAGAGCTGGGGAACCTGCATAGGAACAATATAGGCACTCTGAATGTGAATGACAGTTTTGTGGCTTAAGCAGTTTGTGGGGCGACTGGGATCAGGATTTATCCTTAGTGCATTCCCTATGGAGGAACAACTTGTTCAACCTAAATACAGGGAGGAGGGCCTTGGTCTTGCCTCTATATGATGTGACAGACTTTGTTGATTCCCCATGGAAGGCCTTACCTTCTCTGAGTAGTGAACAGAAAGTGGGAAGGGGAGAAAGTAGGGGAAGCAGGAAGAGGGAGTGGAGGTATTGTTGTATACAATATAAAAGAATGTTTTTAAAAATTAAAAGATATCCCAATCCTCCTTTTTCCCCAAGTTGCCCCCATTCTCCCCTTCTCCCTTTACTCTCCCCATCTCCCTTACCCCCATCCCACCCCACCCCCAAGATCTCAATTTTCTCCCCGGCCACTTTGTCTACTTCCCATAGCCAAGAGGACAACTATATGTTTTTCCTTTGGTTCACCTTCTTACTCAGCTTCTTTGGGATCACCAATTGTAGACTCCGTGACCCTTGTTTATGGCTAGAAACCAATTATGAGTGAGTATATCCCATATTCATCTTTTTGGGTCTGGGTTAACTCACTCAGGATAGTGTTTTCTATTTCCATTCATTTGAATGCAAAATTCGAGAAGTCACTATTTTTTACCGCAGCATAGTACTCTAGTGTGTATATATTCCATACTTTCTTCATCCACTATTCCATTGAAGGGCATCTAGGTTGTTTCCAGGTTCTGGCTATTACAAATAATACTGCTATGAACATAGTTGAACAAATGCTCTTGTCATATGATCGGGCATCTCTTGGGTATATTCCCAGGAGTGGTATTGCTGGGTCCAGGGGTAGGTTGATCCCGAATTTCCTGAGAAACCGAAACACCGATTTCCAAAGTGGTTGTACAAGATTGCATTCCCACCAGCAATGGATGAGGGTACCCCTTCCTCCACAGCCTCTCCAGCAAAGGCTATCATTGGAGTTTTTTATTTTAGCCATTCTGACAGGTGTAAGATGATATCTCAAAGTTGTTTTGATTTGCCTTTCCCTGATCGCTAAGGAGGTTGAGCATGACCTTAAGTGTCTTTTGGCCATTTAAACTTCCTCTGCTGAGAATTCTCTGTTCAGTTCAGTGCCCCATTTTTTAATTGGGTTAATTAGCATTTTAAAGTCTAGTTTCCTGAGTTCTCTATATATTTTGGAGATCAGACCTTTGTCTGTTGCGGGGTTGGTGAAGATCTTCTCCCAGTCAGTAGGTTGCCTTTTTGTCTTGGTGACAGTGTCCTTTGCTTTACAGAAGCTTCTCAGTTTTAGTAGGTCCCATTTATTGAATGTTGCCCTTAACGTCTGTGCTGTTGGGGTTACACATAGGAAGCGATCTCCTGTGCCCATCTGCTGTAGGGTACTTCCCACTTTCTCTTATATCAGGTTCAATGTGTTCTGACTGATAGTGAGGTCTTTAATCCATTTGGACTTGAGTTTTGTGCATGGTGATAGATATGGGTCTATTTTCATTCTTCTACAGGTTGACATCCAGTTATGCCAGCACCATTTGTTAAAGATGCTTTCTTTCTTCCATTGTATACTTTTGGCTCCTTTATCAAAAATGAGGTGTTCATAGGTTTGTGGGTTAAAATTCGGGTCTTCTATACGATTCCATTGGTCGACTTCTCTGTTTTTATGCCAGTACCACAGTGTTTTTCTTAGTTAAGGGAGCAACCTTAGAGTTGGCAAGAGACTTGAACCTAGAGTGGCTCCCAGATGCCCAAGCCAAGGTCCCCAGTTAGTTCCTTGGGCAGCTGAGGATAGGGAACGTGAAATGACCCTATCCTATAGCAATACTGACAAATATCTTGCATATCATCATAGAACCTTCATCTGGTGATGGATGGAGATAGAGACAGAGACCCACACTGGAGCACTTGACTGAGCTCCCAAGAACCCAATGAGGAGCAGAAGGAGGGAGAACATGAGCAAAGAAGTCGGGACCACGAGGGGTGCACCCACCCACTGAGACAGTGGAGCTGATCTATTGGTAGCTTACCCAGACCAGCTGGACTGTGATTGAAAAAGCATGGGATAAAACTGGACTCTCTGAGCATTTCCAGCAATGAGGGCTGATGAGAAGCCAAGGACAATGGCACGGGGTTTTGAACCTACATAATGTGCTGGCTTTGTGGGAGCCTAGCCAGTTTGGATGTTCACCTTCCTAGGAATGGACGGAGAGGGGAGGACCTAGGACTTACCACAGGGCAGGGAACCCTGACTGCTCTTTGGACTGGAGAGGGATGGGGAGAGGAGTGGGGGAGGGGGAGAAGGGTGGGAGGAGGGGGAGAAGGGTGTGAGGAGGGGGAGCGAAATGGGAGGCTAAAAAAAGTAAAAAATAAAATAAAATAAATAAATAAAAAGAAAAAAAATAAAAGATAAAAATTAAAAAAAATACATGAAAGAAAGAAATATCCAGTCCATGTATAAGCAGTCTGAAAAGAAGAAGTAACACTGCTATGTAAATTACTTTTAAATAAATACTCCCTCTCCTTTCATTCATATGTGTAACTCTCAGAGTCAATTTGTGTAGGCACTGTTGAGTAGTGTAGGCATATGACTCCTCTCATCTACTCCCACCCTTCCATTGTTGTACAGAGATTACACATACAGCTTTGGGACTTTGGGAACCTGAGACAAAATACACTTAGATTTTATTCAGAAATATATCAAATATACATCTACCAAACAAATTAATGATTGAGAGTGAAAGGAAATACTCTCAATGGGCAGAGTGGTGAGTAGTGTGTATCCATTATTATTGTCTTATTGAATAACAAGTAAATAGAAGTAAGTATCCGCATACAGTGTTCCAGACTGTAGTGACTGTCTATCTGTTCAGTAGTTTGAGTGACTGAAATCTGACATCTAATGTGAAGGAAGGCAATGGGTAGAAATCTTGAAATATATATTTATTATATATAGCGATAGGTCCACTTGAGAACACTACAATAAGAATCAACATCTGCTGTTATTCCTATTTAGACTGTTACTTCAACTCTAGTTTCTCCACTTAGTACTTGAAAATATGCCCATATATAGACCGCTATGAGAATGGCACAAGATACCCAAAGAAAAATATCATTGTTACGAAGGCAAGCATTGAACCGTGAAACCTAACCCTTAAAGACAAGGCAAATAATAGGCTGTATTTCAATCCCAAATGTGTGGCTTTCTTTTTTCACTTTATATTTTTTATTTAACCTTATTTTAAGGCCTATCTAATGCATGAATCATCTGTCCTATATGACTTTGCCATGAAGCAAAGATGAGTTTTATGAATGTAACTTTGTATTTTCTCTCTGATCATCACTTTCCCCATCATTAACTAGGCCCATAAAGCAGTTAATTTAGAGAAACACCAGACTGGTAATTAAGGTACAGTCATAAAGGTGCCTCTGAGAATCCATAAATTGACAAATAAAATGCCATTTTGCTTGTTTGTTAGTCAGAAGAAACATGATCTCTGACCAAAATTGGTATGAGTATATGAAATTATTTGAAATGACAACACTGTAAAGATATAATATGTAAATATTAAAGTATTTTAGTACTATCATACACTGAAGGGGACCCCTTTGTGAAATTTATTTTTATTTTTTTTTATTTTTTTTTATTTTTGAAATTTTGTTTTTTTATATGAAGTAGTGCAATATTAAGTTGAAGTAAGCCTTCTCTAATTTTTTGTTCAACACAAAAATAATAAAGAAATTATCACCAAAATATGAGTTAAATTGGAGTATCTAACCACAAAATAATTAATTCAAAATAAAGTCTAGTATAAATGTACACAAGTTATAATTTAGGAACTGTATTTAATTATATTAAGGAACACAGTTTTTATTATCTAAGTGAGACATATTTTGCTTAATGTATTCATTTCCTATGCCTATGTTGCTATAAATACTGCACATTCATTTCTTTTTATAGTCGAATAAGATTCCACTCTGTAGAAGTATCATTCATACTTTTCATTATCCATTCATCGGAGGATAAGCATCTAGGCTGACACTTTCTTGAAGACATTGTAGTTATTGGAGAAATGAGGATGGACATGCATGTATCTCTGTGGTAGGATTTCTTTAGGCTCATACCCAAGAAGTGTAGAGCTAAGTCATCAAGTTGTCTTTCCTTTCAAATTTCTGTAGTGGTTGTGTCTGCTTACATTCTCACGAGTGGTCCTTTTATTGCCCACATTCTCCCAGCATTCAGTGCACTTTGTTTTGTTGGTAAGAGCCTTTCTTAGGAAATAACTTAGCCTCTGAAATTAGTTTTCAGTTGCCTCTTCCTGATGGCTAAGGATACTGAAAACATTTTTAAAGTGTGCATTGGCCACTTATTCTGTGGTTTGGATTAGTTATTCTGCTTATTATCTCATCGATTATTGGTTGAAGACTTGTCGCCTGGTGTTAAGATTTTGCAGTTTTGTCTTTAGTTTAGATGTTGCCCGATATAGTATGTAAAGTTGATAATGATTTTCTAAAGGTGTGTGTTCTGTCTCCTCTCTGGTAATGAATGATTATTATTTAGATGATTTTCAGTTTCATGCCATCATATTTGTAATTTCATAACTTATTTTCTTAATTGTTTTTTTTTAAATTTTCCTTTAGTAATTACAAAGTTTGAGCTACTATATTGAGTCTTTGAAACAGGGGCCTTGACATATAAGTCCAAGTTTACTTGAAGACAAAAATGTCTCTTTGTGGCCTATTTGTGAAAATGTGAAAACCAGTTGGTGTGGGTTGTCTTCTGAATCCTCTAAGCTATACCATGGTCTACTCTTTGTTGTAGCTGCCATTTTTGTGGTGTAGTAAAATCTAAGGTGAGGCATTGTAATATCGCTAGCATTGCTCTTTCTGTTTAGGATTACAGGGGCAATCCAATTTTGGGTTTCTATATGTAATTTATTTCTTGTTTATGGTTATATGAGAAAGGTTACAATTATGGTGGGGATTGCATTGATCTCATAGACTACTTTTGCTGACATAACCATTTTATATTTGTTATGAAAATCAAGGTATATTGAATATCTTTCCATATTGTGGGATCTTCTTCAACGTTTTAGAGCTTTCATTATAGAAGTCTTTTCAGTCATTTGCTTGGTTAGGTTTTTCCTAACCCTTAAAGCTACTGGGAATGGGATATTGTTCCTAATTTCTGTCTGAACAGGTTAGTCATCAATATACATAAAAGCTATGTTTATATGTGACCTATGTCTTGTGACTGTTCTGAAAGTGGTTATCAGTTCTAAAACCTCATCTAGTGAAGTATCTGTTTTTTTTTTTTCTGTTTAGAAGCATAATTCATATGGCCTGCAAGCTAGGTAATTTTACTTCTCTCTGTCCTGTTTTTATCCTGTTCATTTCTTTGTTCTGTCTCATTGATTCTGCTGAGTTTAGTACTACATTTAACAATATATGATACTGAGAGTGTGGGCACTCTAATCTCCTTTTAGAATTTAATGAAAACTATTAGCTCATATAATTTAATGCTGGATATACATTGCCTTACAATCATTATTATCCTATTGTGTTGTATTTCTTACATACATGGTTTCTTTAAGATCTTTTTTTTATCCTGAAGCATTGTTGAACATTGTCAATGTGTTTTTCAGCATCAGCGGAAATGATTGCAAATTTTCCAATCATATGCCTCTTTATGAGGTTTATGCATTGTTTAATTCACGTCTGTTGTGTCAAACTATTGAGCCAGGGACAGAATGAAATTATTCATGGTTCATGATCTTCTTAATGTGTTCTTGGATTCAGTTTGCAAGTATTTTGTTGAGAAAGTTTACATCTATGTTCATCAGTGAAATCTGCATGAGGTATTATGTCTTTGTTTTATCCATACACAGTTTTAGAGTTAGTGAAAGATTGACACTGTGCAATGAGTTTAACAATGTCTCTTCTCCTTCTACTTTGTGGAACAGTTTTGAAGAGTATTGGTATTACCTCTCCTTTAAATATTTGATCAAATTAAGCAATATAGCCTCTGATCCAGAACTTTCCTTTCTGGAGAGATTTTTTTAAATGCTTCTTCAGTCTTATTCCTGGTAATGAGCCTCATTAAGAAAGTTTATATTTTCTTTCTTTATTATTAGTGGACTTTCCAGCCTCTTGAAAAACATTTTCAAATTATTCCTTAATATTATGTTGAATTTCATTGGAATTTGTTGTAACAATCCCCTTTGTCTATAATTTTATTAATTTGTGGCTTTTGTCTTTGAATTTTTGTTAGCTTGATTAGAGTTTTTTCAATAATCCTTATTTGTACAAAGAACAAATAGAACATCTTTTGATTATTTATATATATTTTTTCTTTTGTCACTATTCCTTCATAAAATTTCACCCTAATCTGGCTTGCTTATTGTCATATATTGCATTAGAGCTTATCTTCTACTTCTCTAGAAATCTGAGGTGCTTTGTCATGTTTTTATTTTTTTTGACGTGAAAACCCTCTGATATTTTTAATATATTTTTCTGATGAGAGTATAATAGTCACATCACCTACTATTTTGTTTCCTGACACATCAGGAATTTTTTTGCTTTTGAGTATTCATTTTAAAAATTGTGAGCCTCCAGCTTGGTACATAAATGTTAAAATGCATTCTATCTTCTTGATATAATATTTCCATTTAATAATATGCACAGGACTGCTATATTTCTCCTGTCAAGATTTTGTTGTCTTTGCCCATGATGATTGTTTTCTCCCAGCAGTATATGATTAATTTTTAGTTTTTAATCTTTTTATCTACATAGTTTTTTTTTCTTTTCCTTTTGCCTAATTGCATGGAAAGTTATTATTGAGAAGTATTTGCTCAATTTTCTTGTATAACTGAATATATCATGTAGGTGACTTTATCTTAGTTTCTTCTTCTCTGTAGATTTTCATATTCTTGGAAATTTTTTACAATGTTTGCTATCTTCTTTGCTTTCTACAATGCTGAATGAATTTATTATTGTCTCAAATTTATCCTCTATCTTTGATGTTCACTTTTTCTTTTTGTTTTAACTGTGATGATGGTTTCTACAGTTTATTCTTTTTGACTGAATGAATCTGTCATGTCTTATACTCCTGTTTGGTTGCTTTTTAGGATCTCAATTTTCTTTTTAAACTTTTCTCCATGTTTTTAAATTTTCTCTCCAAATTCTCAAGCGTTCCTTTCTCTACCAGAATTTCTAGGTTATGAATCCATTTGTTTACTTTGTTCAAGCTTCATTAAGTTATCTGTGTTGTCTTGGTTCCATTTTAAAAGTAGGATTCTGTAACTGCTTCTAGAATTTCTCTCATCTCCTCAGCACTGGATTCTAGGAATGAGTTGAAAACTTGTAAGGGTACAATGCTTGTTTCATCATTTCTGTTTGGGTGCATCTTGTTTGTGTTTCCTCATGTGTCAGGATTGATGTGTTCTTCAGTCTTCACTTTTCCATTATTTTTCTATTATTTTTTGTTTATTTTACATGAATCTTCTTAGAGAGCTGTCTTTACTTGAACTAATGTTCCTCATTGCTACTCAGGAAAGAAGCCGAATTTAGTGAGAGAAGCACTGATTTGACATTAATTCCAACTTATCATAAACAGTGCTTTCATTCCTAACTTAACACCTGAAAGTGTTCAGATAAACTGGTACTATGCACTTGCTGGGGAAAATGTAATTATTAGTATTTTGGAATTATCTGTGTTAATAATCACTAAATTGAAGATGAGAATTAAATGAAAAAGAGGCAATAATGTATGAATGCTATGGAAAATTTATAGAAGCAGCTTCTAATGCCCCCCCTTAACCATAAATCCTGGGAAGAAATTTCTTAATTCCTTCAGTTTCAGTAGGCTGTGGCACTACTTAACTGTAGCCATATTAGTCTATTCTCTGCTTCTATGAGGCACAAACATTAATATAGACCATATCATATAGTAATTAAAGATTAAAAATATAGTCATAAAAGCTTATTCAGAAAAGAACAAGCTAAAGCAAAATTATTAATCAATTAAAGGGAGAAAGTGTAAGTATGGATAAACAGTAATAAAGTAAAATATTGTATACTTTCTTGGCATCTGGTGAGCTTGTTTTCATCATCCTTTTTGATTGTCTGTGGTTACGTGGGTCTCCCACTCACACTTGCAGCACAAGCTTTGTCTCTGGAGTTTAAAGATTGTTCTTCCCATGCTCAAACCTTTCTGTGACTTTGGATCTGAGAGGTCATAAAAAGTATCTGTGCTATGTTTACATTTATTAATTTATAGTCTCTCCTTTGATCAACTCATCAGTTCATCTGTGTCAAGTTTATCAGCTTACATTTCACACTAATAATTGTTTTTTTTTTTGCCCAAGGAGTGCAAAGGTATTTCTTGTTAAACTATTTACTTGAGAACACCATTTTCGTTGAACTATTTACTTGAGAACACCATTGTTCAATCTCCCATTTCGTACTTCTGCCTTCATAACCACAAATTTCACTGTTCTACTGCTCTCTATTCATAGTTTGTCTAGTATCCTGGAGGCATATCTGCTACAAAATCAGCCTCCTTCAAATTTATTGTTCCAGTTTTAATCCATGTTCAAGTAGAGAGAACATTCGTAACAGCTAAAACCTGCATTTGCCAGTGTAAGTGGAAGATGGTACCAATGACAACTGATACCCATTTTCTGTTGCTTAAATTAGTTCACAGTTAGATTTTACATATTTTTCTTCAGCTATTTCTATTATAGGAATAAAGTCTTTTCTATTTTTCATTGTGACTATTGTCTTTCTCCATGTCACAAAGAAAGCTTATAATCACTCGCTTTGCGCAGAATCTCAAGAATTTGTTTCTTGTCACATGTTTTTGGAATCATTCCTGGCTCATGGCAATATTAATGCAGTCTCAGCTGCTATGATGACAGAGTCCCCAAATAAAAGTCTTCCTCTGTACATCCCATAGGACACCTCTGTGTACAGCAAGTAAATATGAAGATGCCAAATTCATGCCTTCAGATAAATACCTATGACTTAATAACTATATGTTATCCTTGAAAAACAAAAGTTTCTTCAGATATTCTGTGGATTAGCAGACAGTCATATTGGGAACATGAAGGAACATTATTAAATCTAATATTTCAAGGATAGTTGCCAAAACATGCATTAAAATTTGCAAGAGTAAGAAATGTTGTATGGTTATATTTTTTTTTGTTTTTTTATTTTATTTTTTTTTATTGAGAAAAGAAGAATAAAAACATAAACAATAAACAAGTTTCCACCTCCTCCCAGCCTCCCATTTCCCTCCCCCTCCTCCACCCTTCTCCCCCTCCCCCCATTCCTCTCCCCCTCCCTCTCCAGTCCACAGAGCAGTCCGGGTTCCCTGCCCTGTGGAAAGTCCTAGGTCCTCCCCCGTCCGTCCATATCTAGGAAGGTGAACATCCAAACTGGCTAAGCTCCCACAAAGCCAGCACATTAAGTAGGATCAAAACCCAGTGCCATTGTCCTTGGCGTATCATCAGCCCTCATTGTTCGCCATGTTCAGAGAGTCCGGTTTTATCCCATGCTTTTTCAGTCACAGTCCAGCTGGCCTTGGTGAGCTCCCAGTAGATCAGCTCCACTGTCTCAGTGGGTGGGTGCACGCCTAGAACCTTCATCTGGTGATGGATAGAGATAGAGACAGAGACCCACACAGGAGCACTGGACTGAGCTCCCAAGGTCCCAATGAGGAGCAGAAGGAGGGAGAGTATGGTTATATTAATATAAGAAACAGTAAATTATGTTGACAACTATAATTATGAACAACTATGTGTCTTTGAAATTAATATATAACCCATTTCTTTTGTGTGTTTAAATCCTCTTATAAAGTCTCCCTTGCTCTCTTTCAAATTAATGTTTTTTTTGCACACACACACACACACAAACACAGACACACACACACAACCTGCTCAGTCTTTATAATGTTACTGAATGTAAATAATTTTAGTGTTTATCACACTGTATTGGATATCTAATTGAAAGACTCTTCCTCAAGGAAGAGTGCTTCTTTGGTGTTCCTCATTTTCCTGTTGTTCTTTTTCTAGGGTTGAACCCCTGAGAGGTTTCTTTTTTGTTGATATTAGCATGTCTATTTGCATCATCCTTGTTCAGGCCTTGTTTAAGAGGCAGGGTTGCTTAGACTTCACAGATGAAGCTTTTCTGACACATAGGAGGCACAGTCTCACAGGAAACTTACTGTTCTTCTGGCTCTTACCACCCCCCTCTTCCTCAATGGCCCTTGAGCATCAAGTGAAGAGTTGTGTTGTACATGTAGCAGTTGGAATGGTAGCCCCAAGACCACATGTTCCCAAAAGATTTGCTTCATTATTGTGACAAGTTGTGTAGCTAAAAAGTAATTTAAGAAAGAAATGACATCTTATAAATAGAAAAGTGCACAAAACTTTTAACTATAAAAGATAATTAAAATCAAGGACTGATAGGCCACATAAACAGGTTTTAATAGGGATGCAAAAGTCTGATTTAAAAACTGACATTTATATAATGGCTTAACTCATTTAGTCAATTAGTATTAGCTTCTGTCAAAAACAAGTCAGTTTATTTCTCTCTCTCCCTCTTTTACTCTTTCTCTATTCCCTTGTCATTTTTTCTCTTCCCAACTTCTTTATCTTTTGTGTTTAATTCTTCTTGAGAGTAGATAGTACAAGGTGACCCTGGATGGATAGAAGCTGATGATCCTTCTGCCTCTGATTCCAAAGTAATATAATTATAGGAATGCAATGTCACATAGGCAAGCAGCAGAATTCAAAGGATTAAAATATTGTAATATATGTTCTTTACATAAAGAGAATTAAAATGACAACTGATGTGAATATTTCAATTGTCTTAAACCTTGTCTGGTTTTACTGGAACATTAATAATTTATATGGGTGGAAAGGTGTATACAAAACAATGAGCATTTCCAGATAGAATGTTTCCTTTATTTTTTGAAAATAAGTAACAATAAGAACTTAAACTTTTTTTTCCTTTGCTCAATAAAAAAAAAGAACTTAAAGTATGGGATGATGTTGAAATATTTCACATCCATGAACCAACACTTCCCTTAAAAGAAAGCCAATTTCTTTGGAAGTGTGGCCACAGTTAGATTGCCCATACTCCGGTAGATAGCCCAATCCCACAAATGAATAGGCAGCACTAATGGGACTGAGTCAAACCTTGGTTTGTAGACTAGTTAAATTTAATAATCACTATATTTTTAAAAAAGACAATTAGATAGCTAAAATGAATATGATATTTGAAAATATTTAACTACTTGTACCTTAAATAAGCTTTATATTATTTACGATGAGGTCAATTAAACTGATGTAACCCAGCACAAAGGTTGTCATTTTTGCTTTAAATTGATATTTATTTGAAGCTCAAGAAGAAATTGAATAAAACAATGGCAATAGAAAATTTTAAATGACATCTTGATTCATGTTATACTAATGAAAATATTTGTTGTCTGTCTCTTAAAGCTTTAAAGAAAGAAGAAATCGATGAAACTTATTTTGTTTATCCTCTCAATCTCCTTCATTTCAGTTTCTGATTTACTGGTACTAATTTATTCTCAAGAATGATATCTCTTTCAGACAGGTACAGCAACGTAAAGCAATTTTAGTGTTTTATAATCCATCAATTAAATATAAAATAGATGAAAGCTGTATTATATTCTAACCCCATGGCACTTTATAAGTAAAAAAAGAGTTAGTAATGTCTCATGAAGATTATTGTAAAATTGGGAAACAGATGTTATTTAAATCATCAAGCAAATCAGCACAGGATGCCCTATCTGTGAGAATGATAGAAATAGAGTATTGTTATGTAATCTAGTACGTTGCAACAGATTGGGTGACATCATGAAAGGTGAAGACATGTCTAGAATAATGAAATACAAGGTAGTACAGAAAATTGAAATTCACTTACTTAAAAAAATAATGGGCTATAATCTTGATGTGAGAATTATCATACTAGTTCTAAGGAGATCATGAAAGAAAGAGTGATATGTGTAAACAATGGGAGTAGACATAAGGGAAGGCACCTGCTGTGAGAGAGGTGTGGATAGATGAAACCTTATAGATCACATATATATATATATATATATATATATATATATATATATATATATATACAGTTATGCTATATTGCTGTTTCTCCTGACTGACATAATGAAGGGACACTGAAGCTTCTGAAAGACAGGGAGGGAGTGGGCATGGGCTAGGGTGTTGTTGTTCAGGACATTGCCTCATGGATCCCGTGAATGTCTTGAATTCCTTATGTTCCAAGGATGACCTTGAGCCTTTTATCCTCTTGTCTCTAATATCATAGTGTTGGCAATGCAGACATGAGTAATCCACCTCAAGTGTATTTTATGCTTGTGACAGAAATCTGTGCTGGGTACATGCTAGTCAATCACTCCACTAATTGAGCTCCATTCCCAAGTAGCTGAGCTACAATTTTGGATTGTGGTTAAGATACTGACCACTGATGACTCTTTCCCTCACTAGCAGGCTTCACTGCTATTCTCCAAATGGCATAATATATGAATAATCACCCATAGGAAGCTCTTTAATGTTCCCACAATACCTTAATGCCTCAGATAAAGGATCGATTTAGCGTTTTTTTTTAATTTGTTTCTCATGCATATATATAAACATTTGACTGCTGTGATGTAGATTCTAAGAAGATACACATTACACAGATGAGACCAAAAAATTACTTTTATCATCAAAAATATGAGAATAAAGTTTCAATTTTTTTCATTTTTATTCAATTGTAATTTGAAACAATTTCATTCTGATTCAGCCATGAATACATATGGTTATGGCCCAGTTACATTAAACTTTTCTTTCATTGTGTTCAGAAATACTTTATTCCTTGAAGCTTTAAAAATTGAGTTTATGAAACTGTATTTAATATCCCAAGTTACTTTCCACTTCTCATAGCCGTCAGTTGTATCCAGAGAAAACACTTTCAACTATATTTTCAAAATTCTTAGTTCCGAGCATGTGTTAAATTATCCACAAACATAGTCTTGGACAATTTTGGGATCTTAATTACATATGTGGCAATGAAATATTTTCAGTTATTAGGTTGGATAGTGTAGCTACAAATCTGATCTGAATCGAAATCTGGTCATTTACTATAAAAACAACCTGAATGCTTTAGACAAATATTCAGAAGTGCCACCTTTGGATTTCTTTTAAAATAAAGCAATAATTTTGAAGTAAGAACTGATAACAGATAAGAATAAAATATATTTTACATATTAATTTTCTAACAATAAAATTGCATTTAATATGGAAAAGATATCTAAGATTAAAAGTAGTTCATAAAGTCCATAGATAGCCAAAGTCACAAGGATATGAAAATGCCAAACTATGTTTAGGTTATGGAATTGATTAGCTATGATGGCTATATTGTGTTATTTTCTAAATACAGTACAAGACATTGTTTGTGAAAATAGTGGGTAGTGATCTGATGACATTGGGTGTAATTATCATAATGACTTTTAAAACATACTGTGAAAAGTTATTGAATCTTCAGTTATATTGAGCTTGGGCTGTTATCCAATCTTATATTCCCCTTTAATGAATTATGCCTTAAGAACTGACTCTGAAAATAAATTTTATTAACAGGTACTTTCTATAATATTAACTTAAATGTTTGGAATAAATGACACATTATGAATAGAATTATAAACATCAATCATCCATGTCGAGAAGACATATTATGTTCATCATGCACAATGAGCAAATGGAAGGTTAAAAAAAGCATTAGAAGTATCTTTTTGACAAATGTTTTATGGTTTCACTCAAATATATAATTTTAAAATACTGTGGGAAACTTATCAAATTTATTTTGAGCTTAGAGCGAAATATCTTAGTGGTACTAAAATTAGCATGGCAATTGAAGACAAATGCACATTGCATGCATTGTTTGGTAGCATGGAATGAATCCCCATTTAGCAAAATTCTGTCTTTTCCTATTTGACATTGGTTAAACTATTAGGACACATTCTAATAGCCAATGATTGGAGAAAAATGAAATATCCCAATTTTACCATTAGAACATTGGCATTTTATTTTAATGTCTTCAATTTTAAAATTCAAATAATCATTACTATGAGATCTATCTCGCTTTCCATCCTCTTAACTTTCAATTTTGTGACTACCTAAACAATTCTGTAAAATAGTTCTTACGAATGATATTAACCTAATGCTTTGGGGTAAGCTGAAGTTCACCAAAGAAAAACATTACATCTCAGACCAGCAATGGAAACTATGTTAAAATTATCATGCCCATTTATTATTTCCCTAAATTAGCTCTTTTACACTTTCATACTCCCACAACATACTTCTCTTATTTTGTAATGCCCTCTTCCATATGCCTGACTGTGAATTTCTGTTATACTATAATTTCTACCATTAAGATGGCTTTCAATCCTATACAAAAGCTTTACATATCAAAACTTATTTAGGACAGTTCATCCAATATGAACAGTGTATTTTTAAAAGGTTATATGGAAATCTATGGACTTGCAACCAAAGTGAATTAGAGGAAATAATAGAATACAGGTTTTGGGAAATATAAGGAATGAAATATTGCTGAGTAAAAATTTAAAATGTTTATATATACTGAAGGAAGAAGAAAAACAGTGGATAAAGGGTTGGCTAACCAAAATTAAGGATATAAACTAAGCCTGATGACAATGGACTGGTTGGTAGGATGATTAAAATGTTGAAAATAATAAAATGTTTTTTTTTCATAACTATATTGTACTGGTTGTCAATGCTACCCTAAGAGAACATGGGTTACTTAACAAAAATATAATTGGCAGAGCAGAACACTGTTACGGGAGGTCCTCCCACTCCTCTAGCCTATCGCAGCTGAGATACCAGCCCATTGGGGCGTGGTTTCTCTCCCTTTAAAAAAGCGGCCACTTCCCTCTCCTCTCTTCACTTCCTGCTCCGCTGGCGACTAGACTTCCTTCCTGGTTGCGCAGAGGACTGACGGTGATCTGTAAGTTTTTTCCCCTTTAAATAAATACCACCCTATTAATCATAATTCCAAACTGGTGTGGCATTGTTTATGACTTACGCCTTCAGTTGGCACCCAATGTTTGGTTTTAGAACCTCTCCTTTCCCTGCTTGGCTGCCGGCTGCGAGTTCGGCTTGGCGGGAGCCCTCCCTTCCTCAGCTGCCGCCAGCGGCCTTGGCCTCCCCACGTGGATTTAAACTCCACAGGTCCGCGTAGTCTCTGCCGTGTGGTTTGCTCTTTTCTGAGTCGTTTTTAAATCTCCCTTGCAAGCACAGCTCTTAAGTGGCACGAACCAGAGCACGCGGTTGCTGAAAGCTGCAACCTCTCAGGGTGACTCTGTCACGTGTAGGCATAAGCGGCTTCCAGGTTGCTCTTCTCTACCCCTGGATTCTGGGTTTCTGGTTCCGTCTCTGGAATTGATTTAATTACATTTACTTTGTTGAGCAACTTACATTTTCCAGTTTTTAACAAATACTCTGCGGACTCTGAAACAGGACTCTGTTTTCGTCGCTACTTGGCAACAGCACCACCTGCTGGATAATAGGTAATATGGCAGTTTTCATTTCCAACGCAAATTTTACTGTTCTGGTTGCCAATACAATGGATTATATCATGCAAGGTTTATATGACTATGGGGACAACTTAATTTACTGGTTACTGGGCTTCAGTATTCTTTTGAATATTCTATCATTTAGGAAGATCATGGCACTCCTAAGAACCATACAATCTTTACTAGAAACTCATGCATGTCAGGAGATTCAGGATTCAAAAGAGACAATAATAAAGACAATAATAAAAAGACTTGAAATGATTGAAGAAATTATTGGAGCTGGTGAACAGAGTAATAAGGCACAAGGACAGGATACAATGCCAACACCAGCTATTAGAACTGGCTTACCCAAGGTTTTAGCGGCATACCCTATACTTAATTCTGACAAAGCGTCAACTTCTAAAGGCTCAAAGGGAGTCAGAGAAGCTAGATGGACGCCAATAGCAATGAATGATCTAAAAGAAATTAAGCAAGCTATTGTTAATTTTGGCTTGCACTCTGCATATGTAAAGGAAATGATAAGGACTTGGGCTTCTAATGTTAGAGCTACCCCCCATGATTTCCATCAGTTAGTGTCTGCAGTTTTAGATAATGGACCTGCCTTGAGGTTTGGAATTTATTTCAGAGAAGAATACAAACATATGGAACAGCAAGGAAGAGCAAAAGGTGTCGAGGTTTCCCAAGATCAAATTCTTGGTACAGGAGAATATGCTGATCCACAGGTCCAAGCTCTTCATGATGATGAAGTACTGTGTCTATGTCACCAAGCAGCTTTAAATGCTTGGAATAGGATACAAGATCCAGGAAAAAGGGTTGAATCATATACTAGAATTAGGCAGGGACCGAGAGAACCCTTTATTGACTTTTTGCAAAGATTAATTAAGGCTCTGGACATAGGGGTAACAGACCCAGAAGCTAGACGAATACTTCTTGAATCTCTAGCTTTTGAGAATGCAAACATAGAATGCAAAAATATAATTGGGCCTTTAAAGTCTAGATCAGCACCTATGGATGAATGGATTCAGCATACGATGAATGTTGAGACGTTTAGTTATAACGATGAACCTTGGGTAGGAGAAGCGATTTCCACAGCAATGAGGAGACATCAAACTGCCAGGTGTTTTAATTGTGGTAAATTAGGACATCTGAAAAGGGATTGCAGGCACAGAATTTCTAGGAATATTATCTCCTCTGGGAATGACAAAAATAGGAGACCTAGGCCTTCAGGTATATCTAGGAGATGCGGTAAAGGCCGACATTGGTCCAATGAATGCAGGTCAACAACAGACAAACAAGGCAACCCGATTCCATCGGGAAACTCCTTGAGGGGCCTCTTGCAGGCCCCCAAGCCAACAGTGGCCCAGTCATTCCCAGTCACAGTGGAGAACATGCCTCAACAAGAAAATTAAAAGCTCCAATTTCTGCTGTAAAAAGTAATACTGGTCTAAATGATGAAATACGTGTGGAGGATGAGTCAAAAAACCCAGTAGGACAGAGTAAACGTATATTTTGGCAGACTTCTATTAATGATCAAAGACCAAAGCTAAGAGTCTGTATAAATGGCACTTTTATTGAAAGCTTATTAGACACAGATGCGGATGTAAGTATCATTACCCCAGAATCTTGGCATCCAAATTGGCCTCTTCAAGAGGTAGATGTTCAGTTCCTGGGAATTGGAACCCTATCTCGTGTAAAACAAAGCACAAGATGGGTTGAATGCATAGAGCCCGAAGGGCAAATAGGAAGAATAAGGCCATATATATCCAATATTGCCATAAATTTATGGGGCCGTGACCTGCTACAGCAATGGAATACCCAGATTAACATTCCTGTAGTTCCAGGAACTCATAATTCTGGGAAGGATATGATGAGGTATTATGGAAAAAGGTCACCAGCCATTCAGGCTGTACAAGAACATACAGCAAATACCAAACCTTTAGAGGTACCAACAGCCCTACCTTTAAAATGGCTAACTGAGAAGCCAATATGGATCAAACAGTGACCTCTAGCTGAAGATAAACTACAGGCATTGGAACAGCTGGTGCAAGAGCAACTAGATGCTCACCATATTGAATAATCAACCAGCCCTTGGAATTCTCCTGTGTTTGTTGTAAAAAAGAAATCTGGTAAATGGAGAATGGTGGCAGATCTAAGAGCTGTCAACAAAGTAATTCAACCTATGGGCCCACTACAATCTGGAATTACTTTGCCTTCTCTGTTACCAAAAGGATGGCCTCTTATAGTTATTGATTTGAAAGATTGTTTTTTCACTATACCGTTACAAGAAAAGGATAGAGAAAAATTTGCCTTCACAGTGCCTACTTATAATAATTCTCAGCCTAATAGGAGATATCAATGGACTGTCCTCCCACAGGGTATGCTCAATAGTCCTACACTGTGCCAATATTTTGTAAGTAAGCCATTGGAAATAATTCGTAAACAATTCCCCAAGTCCATCATTTATCATTACATGGATGACATCTTGTTATCTGATTCAAATAAAGATACTTTAGAAAGGATGTTTGAAGAAGTAAAGAAAGTCTTGCCTAGGTGGGGATTACAAATTGCCCCTGAAAAGATTCAAAGAGGAAATTCTATTAATTACCTAGGTTACAGAATAGGGTTAGAGAAAATTAAAACGCAAAAGGCACAAATTAGGAGAGACTGGTTAAAGACTCTTAATGACTTCCAAAGACTGTTAGGAGACATTTAGAGTCTACGACCAGCTGTTGGGATAACACCTGATCTAATAGTTCATTTAAACAAAACCTTAGATGGTGATAAAGAATTGAATAGTCCAAGAAAACTGACAGCTGAAGCAGAAAAAGAACTGACAACGATTGAGGAAAAATAAGAGGAGGCACATGTGGATAGGGTGAACCCAAATCTCAGCTGCATCCTAGTCATATTGCCTTCCAGAATTTCTCCTACAGGGATTCTAATGCAGAGGGAAGATATTATTTTAGAGTGGATATTTATACCTAATAAACCAAGTAAAAAATTAAAAACTTATGTGGAAAAAGTCTCTGAATTAATTATAAAAGGTAAGCTGAGACTTCGTCAACTAGAAGGTATAGACCCAGCAGAAATTATAGTGCCTTTTACTACTGAAGAAATAAAAAAGTTATGGGAAGACAATGAACTGTGGCAAAGAGCTTGTGCTAATTTTTTGGGAGAAATTAATAGCAACTATCCCAAAAGTGGTAGACTTAACCTCATAAAAAGAACTTCTTGGATTCTTCCTAGAATTGTACGTGATGCTCCAATAACTGGAGCCCGTACGTTCGATACTGATGCAAATAAATCAGGGAAAGCAGGTTACAAGTCAGATGAATTGAGTAAGGTGGAACAAAGCCCTTATAATTCTGTCCAGAAGGCAGAATTATATGCCATTCTTATGGTGCTAAGGGAGTTTAAAGAACCTCTTAATATAGTTACAGATTCACAATATGCAGAAAGAGTTATCTTGCATATTGAAACCGCTGAATTTATACCAGATGACACAGAGTTGACTTCATTGTTTATCCAGGTACAAGACATAATCAGGAACAGGCTTTGTCCGATGTACATAACACACATCAGGTCCCATACAGGTCTGCCTGGTCCTCTAGCCCAAGGCAACGCTGAGATTGATCAATTATTGATTGGAAGTGTGTTGCAGGCCTCAGAATTTCATAAGAACCATCATGTCAATAGTAAAGGCCTAAAGAAAGAATTTTCCATTACTTGGCAACAAGCTAAGTACATTATAAAGAGATGTCCTACTTGATCTTTCTATAATCAAACAACGTTGCCTGCAGGGAGTAACCCAAAGGGTACTAAGAGAAATGAAATCTGGCAGATGGATGTGTTCCACTTTATGGAATTTGGTAAATTAAAATACGTACCCCACACCATAGACACGTATTCAGGTTTTCAATGGGCTACTGCCCTGAGCTCAGAAAAGGCTGATTCAGTAATCACACATTTATTGGAAGTTATGGCCATCATGGGTATACCTGCGCAAATAAAGACAGATAATGGTCCAGCATATGTATCTAAAAAAATGAAACGCTTTTTTGATTATTATAATATAAAACACATTACAGGTATACCAAATAATCCTACAGGTCAGGCAGTTATAGAAAGATCAAATCGTACTATAAAGGATATGCTGAACAAACAGAAAGGGACCGAAAATACCCCCAGAAATAGATTACATAATGCTTTATTAACCTTGAATTTTCTTAACGCTAATGAGAAAGGAACGACAGCAGCAGAGAGACATTGAATAATGGAAAAGTCTGCTGAACTAAATCAACTGATTTATTTCAAAGATGTGCTGACCTCTCAATGGAAGCCAGGAGATGTGCTACGTTGGGGAAGGGGTTTTGCTCTTGTTTCCACAGGAGAAGAAAAATTGTGGATACCATCAAAATTAATAAAGTTTCGATTTGAAGAGGAGAAACCTCTTGGAAAGGAGAAATGACAACTTATCCACAATGATGATATTCATACAGGTGGTAAGAAAAACATATAGAATGGGGGCAGGGGTCTGTTCTTATCTCCACAGGAAAACACTCATCTTTGAAAAATTCAAGGGACCCTGGATATTTGGATACTGACAGATGGAAAAATACCTGCCCAATAGGAAACATCAAGAAAACTGAATGGGTTGTGTAAGTAAAATTAAACCATATTTCTAAATTTATAAAGCTGGTTTTGAAGTTGGACTCTGGCTCAGTCCCTCTCCAATTCCAAGCCTGTTAGTAAGAGGAAAACTCAGAGTTTCTGGAGTTTCTGTCTCATGTCAAGAGCCATGATGTGGGACAGAAAGAAATTTGAGTTTAGAAAACATCTTTGCTTTTCTTCATATCTATCATAATTTTCATTGAATATATCTATCATGTCTTTCATTGAATATATATATATATATATATATGATTAATGTTTAAGTTTTTCATAATGAACAATGAGATTTTCCTGAAGTGACATTTGAAGTTTCCAGGAAGAAGATGGGGCCCCATAACAACAACTCCACCTGGTTGATATGACGTCATGATACTGATAGCGCTACTACAAGACCTGTTTTGGATACCAGCTGCACAAGACAGTTCCAACTTGGTTAGCTGAAATGGTGCACATCTTATACAACATTTTGGCCAGACCTGCACAAAATACTCAGAGACTATTGGCAATTTTAAAAGACATTGATCTTGAAATTTAACCATCATTTTACTTTCACAGGATCCCCCAGAAAGAACGTCGCCCCCATGACAGCTGGAAGTAATTCTAGAGGACAACATCCCTTCTCCCAGTAAAGTTTGCCCTTGGGTTTAAGGACATCATTTAGGGGTTGATTATAATTAGTATACGATTGAGGGTTGGGGAGGAATTTTATAAGCTCAGGGATCATTTTGAAAAAAAAAAAGAGGGATGATGGGATAATGGATTTGTAATTGTGAGTTACTGTTTTTAGACAAATATATTGGTATAGATTCTTGTATATTGACACAAAGTTAAATTATATTGACTATTGTATGCATGCATGTTTCTACCTCTGTTTAAAACATTTTTTATGTATTGACATATATTGTATTGATATATATATATATATATATAGTATATATTTACCATATTGCAGTGTACATTTCTACCTCTGATTAAGATACTTATATAATGTTTGTGTATTGATATATATTTACCTACTGCAATGTATATTTGTACATTGTTTATATTTGGAGGCCATTGTCTTCATTTGTTTCACAGTCGTTTATTGTCTTAGTCTTTAAGTTAGATAGATATTAAGAATTATATAGACTAATAGTCATTTAAGTTTGTCATTTATAATTAGACTAATCAGGTTTTTTAGGTATATAGAGATTATACTCAGTATAGATAGATAATCTTCAACTTCTTCAAAGAGCTGTAGAAAATGGCCTTTAATCTAACTCAGAGTTTTGCGGTAGTGAGACACAATTGCTCCTGGCAACACCACTCTATTCCCGAGAGAATGTTGAGCACCAAAGACACTCCACCTGGAGCCTTCTTTTTGGCAGAACTGGCCTTGGGGGCAAAGAAATGCCCATACCTCAACCACTGACAAAGATACAGAGCATGCATCAATGGATAAAACAGGGCTGTCCTATCCTGCCAAGACAGGGTAAGATAGTTTTGAAAAGTTGCTTGCCTTTGAAAATGGTGTGTCAGTTATGTTAGGCCTAAGCCAATGTTGGTTGCTTCAACGCTGCTAATGTGACTTTGGGTGATTGCCTAGGTAGCTAGTTGTCTCTGTGAATTGTTGCATGTTTTGGAAGTTGTTTTACTGAACTTCCTAATTACCCAGGTAACATTATTTCCCTTCTCAGATCTTTGATGGGGTTGAAGACTATATAAATGTAGTTACTTTCTCTCATGACTTGGCCAAGTTATTTATTATACAAGACCTGAGCTAGTTAGAATAGGATATTTGTACTTATTGTATATAATTTCATAGTAGGTTTAGAACTCTCTTATTTAAACAAAAGGGGGAGGTGTTACAGGAGGTCCTCCCACTCCTCCAGCCTATAGCTGATGAGATACCAGCCCATTGGGGCGTGGTCTCTCTCCCTTTAAAAAAGCGGCCACTTCCCTCTCCTCTCTCTCTTCACTTCCTGCTCCACTGGCGACTAGACTCCCTTCCTGGTTGCACAGAGGGCTGACGGTGATCTGTAAGTTTTTTCCCCTTTAAATAAATACCACCCTATTAATCATAATTCCAAACTGGTATGGCATTGTTTATGACTTATGCCTTCAGAACACTTCCAAGAAGTTATTTGTCAGAGTTCCCAGATGCCCACAAAACTGTACAGGTTATTGCATTCCAGTATAACCACAATTACTAAATGATAAAACCCTACTTCCAGAGGCATGGCGAACGTTGGATGTAGGAAATCAACAAAACACTGGAACCCCTTTCTGAATAGTGTTCATAATTTTCAAAGGCACTATAAAGGGTGTAGTAGAGTAGAGGGTTTAACATCAATATTCTTACAAGGCTCTGAATTCTTCATGGTACAAGCTTCAATACCGATTTTTCAGATACGTTCTATATACTTATAGATAAGTGGCATGATGTTTATGGAGGTAACCAACCATCTTCTGATTGAATTTGAGATCTGCTCCATTGGAGGGATTTCATGGATGATGCTCTAATTCTCCTCACAGCCTACAGATGAGGAGATAATAGGTGTTTCAGGAGAACATATGTGTATTTTTTTGTTAAATAATAATTTTGTCAATATACTTTTAGTGCCTGTTCTTGGTTGCCAATTTGACTACATTCTGAAATTAACTGAAGATACAAACAGCTGGACACATCTGTGAAGGACTTTTAGTTAATGGAGTTATAGAAGCTAGGAAAAACCATTTTAAGTCCAGAACATTTTAGATGAAAAGATTCACCCTATATCTGGGCAACATTAAGGACACGGAAGAAAGGCTTTTGCTTTTTGCCTCCTTGAACTCATTCTCACCAACAAGTTTTATTATGTATCCTGCTTTTGTAGCACTCTTTCACTGGTATTAGAACCTTCTTCTTCAATATTCTTACATATATTGAAGAGTAACTGAGATATTCAGTCTTGTGGACTAGAATATTTTTGATTTTATACATTCTATCAGAAGCCATTCTTAGACTAGTTGGACTACTGCCTATAAGCCACTTTAATGATTACTTATTTTATCATATATATATATATATATAAATCATATATATATCATAGATGACATATTACATGTGTATATATAATTAGTTCAGTTACTCTATAGAACCCTAACTAATACACCCTTTAATACTTCTGTATTGACCCATAGATTATTAGTTATCTCAACCTTTTTCAGAATATCTTCCCTTTGCTATAGGTAGAGCTTAATGGAGAGAATTGTCCAAAACTGAGGAGAGTCAGTGACTGTGAGAATTCAGCCACAGATGTGTCATTATATCTATCTCTCTCTTACAAGGGTCCTGGAACTCTGTAGAAGAGAGTAGACACAAAGAATATATGAGCAAAATAATGATAAGATGAACTGTAAAAAGCTGCTGTCTGGATATAGCGTGGCTGATACATATATTAACACACCGAACTGTGGTTGAACCACATGAGCCCATACAAGGTCATCCTGTCAAAATCCAGAATGGAAAGTGGAAGGACTCACAAATTCCCATCTCTAGCTACGAAGATATTTGCTGTTGATATCTTTTGAGAGTTTCTTTTCTACAGTGATGTGGCTGCTGGTAAGCTGACCATTCCCCTTTGGTGGCTCCACAAAAAAATACACATGTTCACCATTGATTGTACTCATATGTATAATAATTAATAATAATAATAATAAAATACAGTAACAATAGTAATAATAAATTATATTTGAGATGGAGAAGTGTAAGTGGTTCCTATGAGGAAGAAGATGGAGTGGTGGGTTTGGATAAGATAAAAATCAAATATCCATATATATATATATATATATGTGGAATTTTCAAAAAGCAAAATAAAATATTACTTTTATTTGCTTCATTTATATCTCCTTAAAGGCATGAAAAGAAAGTTTTTCTTGTTTCAATTCACTTTACCATGTCCTTCTGGCTAGTCTAGATTGTGAAAAGACTACTAACATATTGTAAGAACTACTGTAGTTTGGGGATTTAACTCTTCTTATAACAAACTCTAGATGTTGTTACACTTGGCTGCTGAAAGACTACATGAAACGTTACTCACTCTCTGTCTTGGAGTTTCACACTCCCTCAGTTTCTGAGAATCTGCCTTCAGTGCACTTTCTTTCGTGTTTTGGAAAAGTTTCAATCTTGATAATTTTTCTTCATCTGTTTATAGTCTTCTTTATCTCACTCATTTTTTTATGATGCATAATACTCTAATGATGGTTTAACAAATTTGGCATCTTCTATAGGGCTCAAGATTATTTTTCCAACTTTGAAAGTGCACAGTTTTTTAAAAAAATAATGTCTTTTACTACAAATCATATCTCTTGCCAGAGGTTGATTTTTCCTGAAATCTCTCCCCGGCACACTTCTATTGCACATGCTATTTCTTTGAATGTGTCTTTGGTTTCTAACTCTGAAAAATGAGTGAAAGGAGAAGAATTAGACAAAATGAGAAATAATGGGCGAGACCTGGCTAAAACACTCACTGACGTGTAGGAGGTCCATCAATTTATGTGTTGCTTTCATTGGTTAATCAATAAAGAACTCATAGGGCAGAACTTAGGTAGGCAGAGGAGAAAGAACTAAATTCTGGGAGGAAGAAAGCACAGTCAGGGAGACACCAGAGAGCTGCCGGAGACAGCCGTGCCAAATCTTTCCCTGTAGGCAACTGCCACGTGGTGATACAGATTAATAGAAATAAGTTAAATCAAGATGTGAGAGTTAGCCAATAAGAGGCTATGGATAATTTACCAAGCAATAATTTAATTAATTAAATAATTTAATTAATACAAAATTTCTGTGTGACTATTTTGGGTGTAAGCTAGCCGGGCAGCCGGGACAACAAGCAGCGTGCTCTTCCTGTTACAACTGCTGAAATCTGTCCATGTTTTTCTGTTTGTGTTTAGATCTTTGGATTGCAGTCACTTCCTGTATGTATGCCATCCCAAAGTGACAAGAGCAAAGCAGTGCTATGATGAACCAGGCTCTCCTCTGAGTGCATCTCCTGTATTTGGGTGTAGCATGATTATTAAAAACTCAAAGACACATATAAGAGTTCAACCTGCACAAGATGAAGGTTCTATGATGATATGCAAGATATTCGTCATTATTGCTCTAGGATAGGGTCATTTCAGGTTCCCTATCCTCAACTGCCCAAGGAACTAACTGGGGACCTAGGCTTGGGCACCTGGGAGCCCCTCTAGGGTCAGGTCTCTTGCCAAACCTAAAGTGGCTCCCTTAACTAAGAATTGTGGTTCCGTGCTCCCCTGTCCAACCTTCCTTTATCCCAATCCTCCTGTTTCCCCAAGGCCCCCCCTCCTTCCCTTCTAACTTTTCTCTCCCCATCTCCCCTTACCCCCATCCCACCCCACCCCCAAGATCCCAATTTTCTCTCCGGCAATTTTGTCTACTTCCCTTAGCCAAGAGGATAACTATATGTTTTTCCTTGGGTTCACCTTCTTACTTAGCTTCTTTAGATTCACCTATTGTAGACTCTGTGACCCTTATTTATGGCTAGAAACCAATTATGAGTGAGTACATCCCATATTCATCTTTTTGGGTCTGGAGCACTGGACTGAGCTCCCAAGGTCCCAATGAGGAGCAGAAGGAGGGAGAACATGTGCAAAGAAGTCGGGACCACGAGGGGTGCACCCACCCACTGAGACAGTGGAGCTGATCTATTGGGAACTCACCAAGGCCAGCTGGACTGTGACTGAAAAAGCATGGGATAAAACCAGACTCTGAACATGGCGAACAATGAGGGCTGATGAGAAGCCAAGGACAATGGCACGGGGTTTTGATCCTACTTAATGTGCTTGCTTGGTGGGAGCCTAGCCAGTTTGGATGTTCACCTTCCTAGATATGGACGGAGGGGGGAGGACCTAGGACTTACCACAGGGCAAAAAACCCTGAGGGCTCTTTGGACTGGAGAGGGAGGGGGAAAGGAGTGGGGGGAGGGGGAGAAGGGTTGGAGGAGGGGGAGAAGGGTGGGAGGAGGGGGAGGGAAATGGGAGGCTGGGAGGAGGTGGAAAGTTGTTTTTTTTTTTTCTTCTCCTTTTCTCAATAAATAAAAAAAAAATTCAAAAAAAAAAAAAAAAGAGTTAAACCTGAAAACCAGCAAAGCAAACAGCCCGCCATTGGCGCTTACCTCTACCTCAGTCTTAAAATGGTGATCCTGCCTCCAGGAAACCTCAGAATGAGACTGTGTCTAGACATGTCTCCTACCATTTTATATTCTTCTCTAAGGCTGGGATTAAAGGTGCGCAACACTACTGTCTGGTTTCTATGGGGAACTAGTGTGGCTGCCAAGTTTAAAGTTCTGTGTCAACACTGTCTGGACTGTAAGGCAGACCAGTGGGGCTGTTTACACTCTTATCTTTAGGCAAGCTTTATTTATTAAAGTACAAATGAAATATTACATTTAGATCTGTTTGTTCTTTAAGATGAAGCCAACATCACCCATATTTGTATTTTAATTTGTACTATTACAACACTTCATTATTCCCTTACAGGCTTCACTGGCTGTGTTTGTTTTTTGTTTTTTGTTTTTTAAATTTATTTATTTATTAAAGATTTCTGTCTCTTCCCCGCCACCGCCTCCCATTTTCCTCCCCCTCCCCCAATTAAGTCCCCCCCCCCAGCCCGAAAAGCAATCAGGGTTCCCTGTCCTGTGGGAAGTCCAAGGAACCCCCACCTCCATCCAGGTCTAGTAAGTTGAACATCCAAACTGCCTAGGCTCCCACAAAGCCAGTGCGTGCAGTAGGATCAGAAACCCATTGCCATTGTTCTTGAGTTCTCAGTAGTCCTCAGTGATCCTAGAGAAGCTAAATAAGGAGAGAACCCAAAGAAAAACATATAGGAATCCTCCTGAATATTAACCTTCATCAAGCGATGAAAGGAGACAGAGACAGAGACCCACATTGGAGCACAGGACTGAAATCTCAAGGTCCAAATCAGGAGCAGAAGGAGAGAGAGAACAAGCAAGGAACTCAGGACTGCGAGGGGTGCACCCACACACTGAGACAATGGGGATGTTCTACTGGGAACTCACCAAGACCAGCTGGCCTGGGTCTGGAAAAGCCTGGGATAAAACCGGACTCTCTGAACATAGTGGTTGTGTTTGTTTTAAATTGCCTCAAATTTCCTGTTCAGTTGAAATGTAGTAAAGTTATATTTATATTAAGTTATATATGTAATGTTTATGTATAAACTTATAAATGTATAAATGTATTTTTGTATAATTCTCTGATTCAGTATTAGATGCAAGCTTGCAGATGTTTCAAAGACACTACAGAAAAGATTTGTGTGGAGACTGTGCCCTACATTCAGAATATATGTATAAATCATCAATGAAAATAAAGGCTGGAGATATCTGTACTTAGTGTATTTGACCTATGAACATTTATATTACTATTGCATTATGTTGCAGTTTAGATATGCATATATTAAAATATAGTGCATCTCGAGTTAGGGAAAATCAAATAAGCAAATAGTATATTATATAATCGAGGTACTTTCTTTTCTATTTTTGCTATAACATTTGCATTTTTTGGTTTTTGGGACAGGGACATTGTATTCTTCATCTAATTAATTTACCTAGTTTCAAATTTTGATGATACATATTATAAAAATGACAATTTCTTTGATATTTGCAATTGTGCATGCGTATTTGTATGTGTATGAAAACATGTGCATTTGGATGAATGTGAAGCCATATAAGAGTGCACATGGGAACGGAGGTAGATGTCAGTGACTTTTCTCAATAAACTACTTTTATATTGAGGCAAGTTTTCTCTTGAACCTGAAACTTGCCATTTGATCTAGTCTGGCCCACAAACTTTATTTGTGGGTGACCTCTCTGCACTTTCAGTGTCTTGGGACTACAGGTGGTCTAGCACACTCACATGGCTGTTATCTGAGTCCCGCAGAAAGGAATTCAGATCCTCCCCATTGCAGAGAAAGTGTGTTTATTAATTATTTGAGATTTTTCTCATTATGCTTTGATTACATTCACCTCCTTCTTTTTCTGCTGTTGCTGTTTTGTTTTGTTTTAAGTAAATCCATCAAGTTTAATTTGTGTTATCTAACTATCTTGTGGGTGGGACTTGTCCTGGAATCTGATCAATCTTTCGGCTATTACACTATCAAGGGAAACCAACTCTGTATCTCCAAGCTGGTTTTAAATGCTCATAGCTCACTTATTCCCTTCTAGTTTGAATGCACAGTGGCGAAGTTATGATGAAATGAGTGACGTTTATCAAATATTTGGACCAAGGTCTGCCACATGATCAACTATACCACTCTAGGACATATATAAAAAGGAATCTATATCCTATTGTAGTGGTATTATTTCTTCTGATTCATTCACAATATTGATAAAATAGAAATAGCTTAGATGTTCATCAACTAATGAATAGATATTAAAAATGAGAGGCATTTATACAATGAAATATTGTTCAGGTGTTAAAAAAAATTAAATTATGAAATTTAATGCTAAATAGATGAAGAAACTCAAAACAATCACACTAACTGAGGTACCCACGACCCAGGAAGTCAAGTGCTTTATCACACATTAAGATATTAGTTTTGAATATTTAGATATGTGTGTACCATTTGAAAGGCCCATATAGGTGAGGAAACTACTAAGGGTACATGGGTGAGAGGAGGTTTTTCTAAAAAGTACACATGCATATGTTGATGTTAATGGGATAAAGGAAATAATGAGACCAGAAGAATTAAATGGGGTTGGAAATATGAGTCTGAAGGTGAAAGAGAGAATAAGTCAAGGGATAATTAACACTAAAACCATATTTTAAAAAGCTTTCTAAACACTTAGTATAGAAGTTTCATGAAAATCATGCATAAATGTTGATACACATAATTTAGTGGAACTACCCTAGAACAGGGGTAAATAAACTAGACAACACAAGCTTGCTAATAAAAGTCTCAGCATCAGGAATAGATCACCTCTGTTAGACATTTTGACTAATAAGTTCCTGTAGATCCCCAATAATTATAAGCTATTGTCTATATTCTTGGTTACTTTCCAGAGATTATTAAGACACTAGAATTAAAGCTATCACACTCTGAAATCCAAGAATATGAAGAAATCAACCTGGTATTCATCTGGTATTCAAGTTACACACCAATTATCTAGATCTCGTAGTTATATACTATTATGTGCTTTGTGATACAACTAGTAATCCTCAATCACACCTGATGCAATGCAATTGGAATTGAATGAAACCCACATCAGAGTCAAAATCCTATAATGAGCATAATATTAAATCAGTTTCTAATGGCTTGCCACTATAGACACAGATTAGTGCATCTCTCAGCACTCATCATAGGTCAGACTGCAGAGTAAGCCACTATGGAGTGCTCTGAACTTATAGAGCATCCATACTACATGCCTCCCCTCAAGAAACAAATGTGAAAAATGTAAGGGCAGAAGGTGAGGAATGGATTCAAGAAAACTGCTTATTTGGATACTGAAGAGCAGGAGCACATACAAACTCAAACTCAGCAATTGTGACAGCATACACAAGACCCATACAGGATCAAATTAATCAAAGCCCTAGAAGGAAGTGAGGGAGACAGGCACAAATTCTAGCCACTAGCAGAGGAGTCACCATTTTAAAATTCTGTATGATTCTAAGAGGTTTAGTATAACGATTAATTGGAGAGCAATAGGTGGTGACCAGAAAACGGATTTCTGTAGTCGAGATTTGGAAAATATGATATATAGCAATAATAAACAAAGTGTTGTTGACACAGTGCGTAGGAAACAGGAAATGTTTATAAGATATTATCCTTTCATGAAATAAAATTATTCATTGATAAGTAAGTAATTTATGTAATAACATGAATGAAATTATATTTAAATGTCTATTGATTTCTATTTTAAATAAACTCTATACTTTATTCATGTTTTCTTTGGTCTCAACCTGCTTTTCTTTCGTTCCTTGTCTGTGGGGTGTGTTCTAAGATCTCACCATAGGAAGTTCTTTAACTAATCTTCAAGTCTACTGAGAATTTCCTTAACTATGTGTTTGTTAGATTTTATTTTCTTTGACCAACTGAGCTGACAGTTATAGAGTAGAATAAAAAAAATTTATACTGATGTCTTCAAAGCTGTTCACTCCCTTGTGGAAATATCATCTCATTTCCATGTTTACCTGCACTGTCCCTCTCCAGTGGTAGGAGATGTCATTCTCATAAACAGTTGTCTGTATGTTCAAATTTTCTATGTCATTAAGGACACACACACACACATACACACACACACACACACAGAGAGAGAGAGAGAGAGAGAGAGAGAGAAATGTTCTTTGAATTACTAAATAATGTTCCCATGAAAAAGAGAAACTATCAGTCAAAGTACAGTGATCAGATATGCATTTTTGCATTTAATCATGCACTTTAGGTTTGTTTGCAAAGCTAGCTCTCCTAACACTGTTCCTCCACCTTCTTCATTGAGGGTCGTATGTACAGTTGAACTTTTTCTTTTACTTTCCATTCCATTCTAGTCCACTCCTTCTTATGGAAGTGTGGAGGTTCAGAAAACATTATTATGTCATGACTCTCTCTTTAAAATATCATACAAAATATTTTCAGTCACAGCAAATCCACACACAGTCCTTCAGCTCTTCAACCTTCTCATATCTGTGAACTTAAGGCAGAATGGTATTTTTGAGTGCATTTAAGCTTCATTTATCCAGATCTTGCTCTAGCTTAATAGCTTACTTACTTTTGTTGTCAAATAGCATTTCTCTGATGATTGTGTCAAAGTTAAATTTATTCATGTTTTGAAAGCATTCCAATTTTTGAGTTTTGACTGTTATAAATGAAGCTACTAAAAACACTATCTTGAAAGTGTTCATGTGAACATGTTTATTTTATTGTTGAGTAAATATTTCAGGATGAAACTGATGTCTCACATGAAATGTGTATGCTCAGTTTTGTTTGAAATTTCCTAAGTGCATTCCAATATTTCTGGATGCTTTTGCATTCTGACAACAGTGAAGTAGAGAGGGCTCTGTTTTGCAGTTTAGTTGACAGTTGCTTACCAGCTAAAGACTTCAGTGTCTCTGATCTCTCATAGTTGTCTAGTTTTATGATGCCTCAAGGACAAATGAGCAAGGAATTATGCTGTTTCATGTGTTTATCTGTGATATAAACTTTTTGGCTAAATATGTCTTTTTCCGGGACATTTCTTTAAAAAAAATCCTTATATTTGTCTTTGAAAATGTTTTTTAATAATTCCAACTCACATCATTCATCATTTTATTTTGAATTGTTTTCTGAAAATGCAACTAATTTTTACATTCATCTCTCACGTCTTATTGGACAGAGGTTGCTAATATAGGTTGCTAATATAAGTAAAGACATTTAACATTCACCTTTCATTCACAGTGTATTTGGGGATTCACATAAAAATCATTTGTGCAGGCAGAGCTTGGCTTTCCTTCTTACATCTGTAAAATTTCTAATTCTTCACTTACATATTTAATTTACTAATACATTTTAATTCTGTTGCAAGGAGTATAAATCTCTAAGTAACATGTTCACACACATGTTGCATGTCGTTTTCTAGTATTTCATTTGTTGTAAAAATTGTTTTTTCCCTCTAAATAACTAATCTTGTTATAGATCCATTATTTTTTGATGCGATTCTATCTACCAGCTCTTTGTTCTGGTCCATGAATATATGTGCTTTTTCTCTCACCAAGGCCAATATGTGTTTAGGACTATAGTTTCCTAAAAGGTCTTACAGAAGGATAGAAATACAACTTTATTCTTTCTACTCAGTAAAATATGTCTATGGTGGCCTGGTTTTCATTAAGTTCAGATGAAATTATATTTGAAATTTATTTAGAATTATATTGTCAACATTTATAAAATATGTTTCTAATATTTGGGGTGGGCCATTGGAGGAGGAGTATCTGTACATTATACAGCAAATTTGAAATTTTACTAGTGTTTATTCTTCCAACAGATAATTCAACATTATCTCTCTGGGATTTTCTAACTTTTTGCACATAAACATTTTATACTTATTGTTGATTGTCTAAATTTTGAAATCATGTTAGTATAAATGATACTATGTTATATTTCAAAATAAAGGTGTTCATTTCTGGAATACATTAAATAATGACTTTGGCTTATAATATTGTTATGACCAGGAACATGTTATGACAGCATTTTTTATTTTATTGACTCACTGAGTTTATTTTCATAGACAATTGCCCTATGTAAATTCTTGGGAGGCTTTATTTTCATTTTCTAATGAAACACACATGCCTGAAGCATCAAACCTACCATCCAAATATAAAGGAATGCATGCAGCATTTGTTTTTTTCTGGGTCTGATTACTTCACTCAATGACTGTTTCTAACTACAATCATATTCTGATTTCCTTTTCATCTAGATGGTTTTAGTTTCTCACTAGGCTTTGGTATGCTCTGTGTTTCTTAATATATATATATATATATATATATATATATATATATATATATATATTTGAGATAGAATCTCATTCTCTACTCAAGCTGATCTCAAACTTGTTATGATTCCTCTGTCTCAATATCTTGAGTGAGGAGATTGCATATGTGCATACTATGCCGGGCTCAGTAGTTTGTAGTGTGTTAGAGAGGTACCCTTGCTTGTTACAGTCTCAGAAAATAGAGTATAATTTTGCACTGCTTCCTGTAATTTCAGTTGTAGGATCTCTTCTTTAATAGTCTTTTTCCAAGCTGAGAAATCTCTATCATCCTGCTAGTTAACTGAAATAGTTCAGCATAAATTAGAGTAATTTTGTTAAAGTTATATAGATTTAACAATGTGTATTTCTTCTTTATTCTATTTTAAGCTAGGACACTTAAGCTGCCTTTGAATACGGAGCTAGTGAACAATTTCTGTTATAGTCCATGTTCCATGTAGAATATGATAAATAATTCTTTCTCTACAATGTTGAAATCTATTTCAGATATAGAGCTTAATTTGTATCTATGTGAGGAATGAATTTTCACATATATATGAGATCATTTGAGTGTTTTGTATAATTTTATTTATTTTACATTTTTATTCATTTTACGTACCAACCACAGTCTTCCCTTTTCTCCTGCTCCCTCAACCTATCCCCAACCCCCCATCCACTCCTCAAAGAGGGTAAGGCCTCCCATTGGGAGTCAACTAAGCCTGATGTATTTAGTTGAGGCAGGAGCAAGTTCCTCCCAACTACATCAAGGCAGAGCAAGTTATCCAGCCATAGGAAATAGATTCCCAAAAGACAAAAGACAGTTTATGTTTCAGGAATAAATCCTAGTTCCACTGCCACCCCTCCCCCCCACACACACACACAGACTAACCCATGCAACTCTCTCCCACATTCAGAGGGCCTAATTAATTCCCATGCAGGCTCCCGAAGATTCAGTTCATTGTCTATGAGCTCCCACTAGTTCAGGTCAGCTGTGGGTTTCTCCATCATGATCTTGCCCTCTGCATTTGATCATATAATCCCTCCTCCTTCTCTTCAACTGAACATCAGAAGCTCAGTGCAGTGCTTGGATCTCTCCAACTACTTCCAACAATTACTGGATAAAGGTTGTGTGATGACAATGAGGGTAGTCACCAAACTGATTGTGAGACAAGACCAGTTCAGGCACCCTCTCCACTATTGCTTGGAGTCATAGCTGACGTCATCCTTGTGGATTCATGCTAATTTTCCTAGCTCTGGGTTTCTTCCTAACCCATAATGTCTCCCTCTACTGAGATGTCTCTTTCATTGCTCTCCCTCTCCGCTCTTCCTCCAACTCAACCATACTGTTCCCTCATGTTCTAATCCCTCATCACCTCCCCTCATTTTCTCTTGCTCCTCCACCTCACAATTAGCCAGAAGATCTTATCTATTTTCCTATGTATGTCCCTCTTAGGATCCTCCTTGTTACCTAGCTTCTCTGGGGCTATGGAATATAGCCTCATTATCTTTTACTTTACAACTAATATCCACTTATCACTGAGTCCATACTGTGTTTATCTTTCTTGGTCTGGGTTACCTTACTCAGGATGATTTTCTTTTCTAATTCCATCTATTTGTCTGAAAAATTCACCATGTTATTAATTTTTACTTTTGAGTAATTCTATATTGTGTTACCATACCACATTTTCTTTATCCATTTTTCAGTTGAGGGGCATCTAGGTTAGTTCCAGGTTCTGGCTATTAAGAATAATGCTGCTATGAACAAAGTTGAGCAAGTGTCCTTGTAGTATGATTAATGACTTTTTGGGTATGTGACAATAATGGTATGACTGGGTCTGGAGATAGCACCCACATTTGTAAAAAAAAAAAAAAAAAAAAACATTGAGTTTTAATAAAGGTTGTTGCTATGCTGCCTAAGCCAATTTCTCACTCTTGGACTGAAGTGCTTCACGTGATCCAGTGTTTGGAATAGTTGGTCCTAAAAGAATGTACCACTATGTCTGGTTATAAAACTTTAATTTACTTTTGATACAGTATTAAATATTATAAATGAATGTTGTCTAATTAGTTTTTGAATTTACCATAATTATCAGTTTACGAGATAATATACATTGGCTTCTTTCCTCTACTTAGTTTCTGTAGAAATTTATGAGCAAACTTTTGAGGACTTACTGGATGCTATTTTGTGTATAATTACATATGAAATGACTAGCTTGTATAAAATAACATTTACTTTTTTGAGAACATCTCTCAAAACTTAATGAGAATACCCTCTTTCATTTCTGAGATCAATGTGGGATGTTTCTAACCATGATACTCCCTCACCAACATGTTGAACATATTTAGCTCTAACCGTGAGCTAGTATTTGATTCTCTGTGTTTTAATTTAAAGCATATTTAGTCATTCCATGCTTAGACCATAACCACTTTCTACTGTCTGTTCCATACCTACATGATAGTAACAATGTCTGTTGTCCTTTTCCATATCAACTGACATCTTTAATAAAAAGAAAACCAGATCATGGAGCCCAGGAAGTTTATAAAGTTTTTTGACTTAACCTAGTAGTTAAGTGTAAAGATAAATTTTATTCCTGCTGTTGTCTAACTTCAGTTACTTGTGATTTAGTAATGGTCCTGACTGTTCCACCAATGTTTAATGATGCCTATCTCATAAAATAAACCTTTTCAGAAAAAGTTATTGATTTTTGCATTTTGCACTTAGTTTGCTTAAGTCCATACTGTGTGTTAACGTGACAAGATATAAGGTGACATGCAGAGATGTAAGGACATCTCCAGATAAATCACACGTCAGAGTCTAAGCATGAAAAAAACAATGGAAATCAAGTAATAGTTGTGACAAAATACCAATTTAGTTAGTTCAGAAAGACCATTTCTTTTCAAAAAGGAGCCTCAGAGTTAACTCTGTACAAATTACCAAAAGTTGCCACATCTTTGAGAGCTTTACAAGTGCGTATTTTTCACTTTCCGTTCATCCAAAGAGTCACATTATTGGAAGAATTTATAAATGAACCAGCAGGCATCAGTTAAGATTTTGCTGATTAATTTTGAATGTGCTAGAGTAACGTTACTGACTACTTAAGGGTGATGCACCACAGGAAACATTATTAAGATGGCTTAGCTCTGTTGGCGTTTTACATGCTTCCAACTTTATATATTTCTAGAGCTGGGTATAGTGTGATGAAATTTAGTTATGATAGTGTTCAGGCGATTTTCATTGAAGCCAAATGTTAATATAATTTTCATATTGAAATAGTTTATGCATTTTCCGATTGCCACCTAAGATTTGCACTTAAAGAAGAGGTTTACTGGACATTTTTACTATGTCTAATGAGTTACTTTACACTACAAATTGTTTAAATCACAAACACCCAATTCATCCTATAGTGCTCCCTATGAAAATTTGTTAGCAAAAGGTAAAATACTGTCAAATTATGAAATAGTTCTATAACCATTGATATGATTTTTAACTTTAGTCATTCATGGTATGGAACTGATAATGTTATGATATTGCTTATTTTGCTACATAAATTTTAATGTAAAATAAATTTTTAAAACATATTTTAATATTAATTTCTGGAGGAGTTATAGAAATATCCATCAAAAAATAAAAGAGACTAAAGCCCCAGTATTATGAAATGCAAATGTCATTCAGTTTTAGTATTGAAAAATGTTATAAATAGCTATGCCATAAATTGCTTTATTCTCACTCATATTAGAATATAATATAAATACATAGAAATGCATATCCCCAAATGGATATGTAGAGTAAAAGAGTATAAATTTGTTCACATTACCTTCTATATTTAAATTTATTATATTTCAGAAATTAAATTGATTTAATATTTCTATTATGATTTGAATTGGGATATTTGAATAGGGAGTCATAAATTGATGCTGAGACAGACATGTTTCTACTAAAGCCTGTAAATAATTTTTAAAAATACACCACATTGTTTCTGTACTTTTATCTACTACTGAAGATAGCACATGCTTGAATCATTGAATAGGAAGATATCAAGTTGGAAATAGAAAGACTGATTAGATTTCATAGTGCTGGGATGTGGAATATATGCTACTGGAGGAAGTTATCATCAGTCTTACCTAGCTGTGAACCTTGTGATCTACAATAACATACTTCCCAGCAATATATGCCCACCGATGTAGTAATGCCATAAATTACATGAGAGTAACCAATCACATTTTGATTGGATGTAGGGCTCACTATAGAAGCAGAAACCAAATGCTGTCTAGTTATTAGGACTAAAAACATGTGGATAGAAAGATAACATACTACTATTATTCTACTGATAGGATATTGTGTTGAGTCAACTACTAATGATTTATCTTTATATCCTTGGATTGATACATCTTTCACAACTCATAAGAGAAACTTTTGTTTGCAATAAATGGCAGTTAATACAGAGATTCAAAACTAATCAAGGTGCAGAATGGTCAGGTCTAATTCAGGCATCTATATCACAGACCCATCCCCCCAAGGATCAAGGATCATTTCAGAAAAGAGGACTATAAGATTGTAAGCCAAAGCTTGTGGGTGACTGTAGGGAAACTGTTTTCTGGAAACACTGGGCAATTGTATATATGAACATATAGCAGTTTTCACAGCTCAAGATCTGCACAAACTCAAACCAGACAAAATTCCAGCTTTGAGAAGGAAAAAAGGCAGAATCCCACTCCTCATTAATAAGCTGATTGGAAATGAATAACTTCTTGGGGAGGAAGAAACTGTCATCCTTAAGGGTATAGCTCCTGGTAGGCCCAACATGCTTTAATGGATAACCATACACCTAAGCATATATAGGCAGTACTAATGGTACTTGATATATTATTGTAAGATGAAGACACAAAGTTGGCTAGGTCTGGAATGGGTATGTATCTGAAAGGGAATGGGGGATTTACCCATCGAAAATATTTAAATACAAAATATGAAATTATCAAAGAATCAAGAAAAAAGTTATAAAACTATATCACAATAAAATGAAAACTTATAAGTGGTTTAACTAATATGCATTATGTAATATTTCATTGAAATAACCAAGAATTATATCATCCAAATAAGATTTTCAAATAAGTGCTTTGTGTTCCAAGAGTAACAATGTAATCTATATAAACAGGTAGTTTCTGGAGTACTTTCATGATTGAAAGTACTATGCAGGTGAACATAGCTGTGTCCATTTGCGGAGGGGTAATGCATCTATCTGCCATATTTTTCTCACAAAAGATTTTCAGTGTTTCATGCATTATAATATTGTGCATGAAACAAAAGAAAATATGCAGAAAATTTTATCCTATTTAGGAAAAAGAAGATTTCTCCGCTTTAGTTGGGTTTATGGTAATAAAGCTGGATATTTTGGCTATTATTAAAATGAAGCCATGTTATATTACAAAATATATTAAATTAATTGTTCTTCCTGTTTACTTTCCCTTCCCTCAACACCTCTCATATCACCCCCTTCTTCTTTCCACCTAATTTCTGATCCTTTTTTTAATCACATGAAAGTCAACTTTTGTTGCTCAAATACCTTTCACAAAAATCAGTAATGATGCCACTATTGTTAATAGGATCAGTATTTCTTGATATTGTTTTTAATAATACATTGCAGTGAATAACTTTGTATTCTTAAAGGTTTTAGATCTAGAATATGGTATTTTATTTAATAATTTTTCATATAAAGGAAGAAATAAAATAGTAAGTAAAGAAACTATCAGAAATAAAATAATAAGTAAAGAAACTATCAGTAATTAACACCAAAAAGAGTCTGACTACTAAAGAAACATGGCTAAGCAACAGCTATTAAGGATGTTCCAACTACCCACTCTTGTGAGAAAGTTTTCATTATAAAGAATGGCATCTGAGGAGAGGGGTTCTTGGGGGGAGGGACTTGGAGGAGAGGAGGAAGGGGAAACTATCAGAATGTGATATATGAGAGAAAAATAAATATATAAATAAATTTAGAAAAAGAATGATGTGCAAGGAGGCTGGATCAGGAGGGAGTCTCTGCAAGAGATTCTGTTCTTTCTGAGATGGGCTTTCTAGCATCAGGGAGATTGACGCATCATGAGTACAGTATAGACTGGGAAACTCTCAGTTCATGATGACTACAACAAGCAGTTCAAAGAAACTCTTGCCAAGAGGAAGTCTTTTCTAGCAGAGTCAATTTTGTACCAAGCCATATGGGTAGAAGCTATGCCCTAGCTGTAATTCTTATGATGATATTCAATCATGAGGAATAGAATATGTTTCTTCTTTGTCAGAACCATTAACCTATTATATATGTCTTAGCTTTGAGATTGTGGAATTCATCATAAACAGGAATCTCAGGAAAAATATTAATCAATTCAGGAAACTCTATGACTAAAGCACTTTCAATTTACATCCCATTTATTCTGGAGGTTAGGATTCTAATTTCTGCTTGCAGATCTGATCTCTCTCTCTCTCTCTCTCTCTCTCTCTCTCTCTGTGTGTGTGTGTGTGTGTGTGTGTGTGTGTGTGTGTGTGTAGACATTCTCTTCCTATTAGGAATAATAAATTGAGATTAAGACATTGTTCAGAAAAATATTATAATTTAAAAGGCATGCCTTTCAACCACTACTGCAGAAGTTATGGGCCACTAAATGAAAGTCCCAGAGTCAGGGCTGAGAAAACTCCCTTTAATTTGCTGATCAAGTAAGTTCCATAGGCCCTGAAAACAATACTGATGTTTGCCAACACAGTTACTTACCAACCAGAACATTAGCCCTTGTAACTAAAGACACGGGGTACTCTGTCATTAAGACAAGAAAACATTAAACTTGAACTGAGCTAGCATCTTCTTCCCTGTGCATTAGCCTTTATAGAACAAGTGGGAAATGCAGGCTGTTGGTGGCAAATTGTATCAATAGTCTTACTCAGCTGTCCATCATACATGTCCACTGATGCAATAGGGGTAAGTTTGTTATTAGGATAAACACACACATTCTGATTGGATCTGTGACATGATCCACAGCAGGTACTTTATATCTGATACAGAAAACTGTGCCAGAAGATAATGGTTTTGGAGGTCACTTACCCTAGTATAAAACCAATCGCTTTATTTTGCTAAGTTGACATGAAATACCTGCCAAATGTGCCTGTAAATAGTTGTGTTTACCCATTATCTGATATCACCTTTGAAGAGAGACATCTTTGTGTAGAGGAATAGAGTAGCTGCAGAGATTCAAATTGGTCAAAATTATTAGATTATGCAAATGTTAAGTGCTAATCCCTAAATGGAGTATCTATGTGGCTTCCTTCAAGGCTTATTGACCACCAAAGAAAAGGGGCAGAGAAAATATTAAAACCTAGAGTAAGATGTGGAATGCTGTGAGACACTGTTTTTTGTTCTCTCTCTCTCTCTCTCTGTGTGTGTGTGTGTGTGTGTGTGTGCGCGCGCGCGCGAGCACGCGCGCATGCATGACTTTGTTATTATACTCTGGAAATACACCAGTTATGTTTACCTGCACAATATCAGTATGATTCTGGCTGTCAACATCCTGTCATGGAAGGGATGGAACTGACAAGTTTCTTCCCACCCTGAGGCTCTATAGGCAGCTAATAATTAGTAGTGGGTGGACAGATATTTTCTTCATTGATACAGCAATATGACTAAAATATTATTGATTATGCTTCCCCCAATTTCTTGAAAGAAATTGTAATGAAAGACATTGGGTCACAAAAACTGGAAAGCAGGACAAGTAGGATAAAGGTGACAGATAGTTGGGAACAGGAAGAGGGTCAGCAGAAATGGGAGAGGGACAGAAAGGGTAGTTGTAAGTGCATATGGTCAAGGCAAATAGATTATATGCTTGTATGAACTGAAGGCTATGTTTATGTTTTGCAAATTTGCTGAAATTTAAGGCCAAACAAAATGAACAATTTCAGATTGAAATGTGGTTCTCATGAGTAAAAGTATGTGATCATCTAGAGATTTGTCTCAAAAGATTTTTCTCATAAGCATTTAATATGGTTAGATAACAGAATGTGTGTGTGGGATTCAGTGACCATTGCTCTCTGGAAACAATGATCTTTCCACACAGAAAGATTACAATTAAGCCAAATTAGAGATCTGTTTTTCTTCTCAAATGGATGAAAGCACCAGGAACAAATTATCTAGAACTGTGAAAGACCCTGAGTATTTTAAGTTATATTAAGTTACATTTGCATAGCTGAGACCAAGAAACAAAAGAGGAATGATTACATTTTCAGTACATAGTCACTTGATTTCATGGGTTTAGATAGAATATTATAGTATTTTTTAAAAATGTGATGTGGAAGGTATTCTTAACTAGCAAAAAGACAAGAGAGGCCATTTAAAAGGGTACAGGAATAACTCAGTGATATACATCATACAATTAGGTCCCAGCTCCTACCTCTCACCATCTCTCAATAATATCATCATAATAAAAGTGCAATTTGAGATTAATTGCCTTACTAAATTGGAGACCTAGTAATCTAATTGTATGTAGAATTATACCAGAGACACATCCAAAGGTGTTCTCCTAGGTATCTCCTATCAAAAGCAAAGCACCATATCATCCATCACAAGAAATATAAGCATGAATTATATTAATTAAATAAAATAATTTTATAAAATAACATGATAAAATATTTCAAATTCAAATGCAGACAGTTTCATAGATAACTCTAAATAACATTAATAAATTAAATATTTTTAAAAGTGACCAGCAAATTGTGGAGAATAACATATGCACATGGTAATGTGGGTGCTAAAGCAGTGAGTGGGTTTTTTTTTTTATTTCAACATGAACTGCACATTGAATACCAAGCCATATTTGTATAATTAATGAAATGTTGATTCTAAAGTAGTTATAAAGAGTAACAAAATCAGTAATGGTGTATAAAACATGAGAGTGAGAGGGGTATTTGAAGTCATGAGAGATCATTCTAATACAATTATCTACAAATTTTAATTTTGTGTACTATCAAATAAAACTGTGTTTTTATTTATAGAAAAAAAGAATCCGTAAAACTCTGCCATTGTTGCTATTACCTGAACAATTACGTTGAGTTTCTAAAATGTCTTCAAGTTTAATAGGCTGATTTTCTTGATAATGGTGTTCTGGCAATGCACTATCTCCTGACATATTTTTATCTCTAAAATTGCATATAATTGCACAATTGCTCTTCAGTTCTTTTCTTTCTCTAAATACGCATGTAGGTATAAAAGCCATTTCTTTGTTCAGTAATTAATTCAAACATAATGCTTGAACGTCTTTTTTAAAATTTACAATGCTTTGTGTATTTTTAACTGACAGCTAACTGTCCAGTCTTATTGTTGTTGTTGTTGTTGTTGTTGTTTTCCTACATCATTCCTCTTTTACTGCAGGACATGTCTTGGTTGGGGAGGGCATCACCATTTTTTTTTTAATAATGATACTAACAATTGCTTCACTACTTAGAACACAAATATAGGAGCTATCAGTGCCCTCATTTAAAAAATGGCATAATTGCCTGTTTTCTGTTTGCTTGAAGTTGTCTATAATAGAGGCATAGAAAGAGTGGCTCAGTGGATCTAATGAATGTTTCAAATGCGGAATACTTTGCGTGTTATTAAAAACATATTAAGTATCTACTGTGTACATATTCAACGTTAAATGTTAACATGAAATAAACCTTATGGCAAAGATACCATGCTCTATTGGATGTAAAGAATTATGGACATAACTTCCACTTCTGATTTAATTTGTTTCAATTAATGCAGTATCTCAAATACAATTCTAGGTAAAATAAGACAGGGGAAGATTTCCTTAGGGCAATGTTGTAACTGGGGGAGGAAAATGGAAAATGAACCTTTAAATATTTATTAGGTCAACTATAAGTATTAAAGTTACAAGGTCTGTAGTAGAACTTCTCTCTCTCTCTTTCTCTCTCTCTCTGTCTCTCTCTCTGTCTCTCTCTCTGTCTCTCTCTCTGTCTCTGTCACTGTCTCTGTCTCTCTCTCTCTCTCTCTCTCTCTCTCTCACACACACACACACACACAAACAAAGATAAAGAAAGACAGAGAAACTTATTTTTTTTTTTTTTTTTTTTTTGATTTTTCGAGACAGGGTTTCTCCGTAGCTTTTGGTTCCTGTCCTGGAACTAGCTCTTGTAGACCAGGCTGGCCTCGAACTCACAGAGATCCGCCTGCCTCTGCCTCCCATGTGCTGGGATTAAAGGCGTGCGCCACCACCGCCCGGCGAGAAACTTATTTTTTAATCTTATATTAATGTCTTTTTTTGCTGTTCAATTGAGTACCTGGGTACTTGTAGGGATAAGTCCCGCCCTTAGGGGGCGTGTTCGCCTCGGGCTAATGTTTACCTATAAATCTGGCAAGCGTGCTTGCAGGGCTTGCTTCTGCTTTCCTGGTCTCAGCGGAAAGGTGGTTCTGTAAGTCTATTTCTCCATTAAAGCTGTATATATTTGCATTCATTTACGCCATTACAGGTACTCGAATACCACAGAAAGTATGCACATTAGTTTATAATGATAAAGTTTATAGTGATAAAGTATAAACGTTGCCTTATGTGCGTTTGTTATGGTATAGCATACACAGCAATTCCTTCAGTAGCTGAAAGTGTGACATTTAGCATTAATAGGATTTAATTTTGTTTATTGCTACGAAGCTCCAAGTGTGAATGAGTATCACTCTTTTCACCTCCAGTTACAAGTGTATGTTATAAAAAGGTGACTACCCAAATGTGAGATGAAAAAGGATGTCAACAATAGATGTGCAAAACTGAGAGGGAAACAGCCATGGATCTTCAACCCTACACAAAGAACTACAGGCAATTGAAAAGTTTTCCTCAGAAACTTCCCAACTGATTGTCCAGCTCAAATGGTCAGTTCTGAAAATACACACATAAGTAACATTATATGATATAGAAAGAGGTACAAATTTAGAGGGTGGGATGGGGTATATGCCAGTATTTAGAAGGAGAAAAAAGAAGAAAGAAGTGATTTTGCTCTATTTATATTGCAATCTCAAAAAAATGAAGTATAAGAAAGATGACAAAGAAACCATTAAGAGATTGTTGACTAATCAGGATTGTTGACCAAAAAGCAAAGAATCTAATTTGTGTTTCAGCGTAACAGTATTCCATGTCAAGAAGAGCATTTATGTAACAGGTACCACATCAGTAGATTCATATTAGCTATAGCCAAACCATATAAGCTTAAATACTTTATATTTCCAAAATAAATTTAATAGATTAATTTCAATTGTCACTTGGCTAATTTCTGATTTGCTGATATATTTTGATACCATCACCCCAATATATATAATGGTAAGATTAGTTCAAATTGTCAATAAATTTCTTGGATTTTTCCAAACCGAACTAAAATAAGGAAATTATAGATATTTTCTACTAGGAACTTCAGATTATGCACAATATTCATCTCCACAAACTTCATTAGGGGAAATTAACTATTGATTAATTTTGGTCATTTGGTTTTCTATATTAATAAGGATATCTTAAAATTTTAATATTATTTTTCCAGATATTTGTCAATTTGTTAAATGCCACTGTGGTAGTTTGAAAGAAAATGATTCCCATAGACTTACATGTTTGAATATTTGGTCAACAGTTGGTGAAGATATCTGGGATGAAACACCCCAAGTAGCCATTTTAAAAGAGATGTGTCACTGGAAGCTGGCTTTGATGAGATTTAAAAAATTACTATTTTAAAAAAAAATTACTATTTTGAGTTTGCTCTCTTATCTTCCAATTTTGTAAATTGAGATTTGAACTCTCAACCACTGCTCTGGTGACCTGCCACCATCCCGTTTCTTCACCCCCAAATAATTCAACACTCTGGAACTATATGTAACCCTGAGAAAAACTCATTTTGTGGTCTTCATCTGTATTAAAAAAGTTTTTCCTCAGTGAAGAAGGGTAAAAGCTATATTTCTCTGTGGGTTTAAAGAAAATATTTATAGATTTCATTTAGAGATTATACTGATTTAATAAATTACTGGTGCAGTTACTTTTTCAATGATTGATGATGACTTCTTTTGCACTTTGGAGTCAGCTCAGTTCCCAAACATGAGCTGATCAAGTGTGACATCAACAGATATGTCAAAATAAATGAGGAAAATTCTGTGAGGACTCAACCCTACACCCAGAACTACAAGTGTCTCCAGATATTTGGGAGCAGAAAATACGGTCTTTCCCAGGGTGGAACATACTGATTGATTATTCGGTATCAAATAGTAAGCCCTAAAACATACATACAAATAAGAATATATGGAGTGGGCAGGTTATATTCTTGAATAAACATGTGTATACATATACATACGACAAGCAATAATAATTAGTGAAAATGGAAGCCATGAAATAGAACAAGAGTAATGCAGGGTACATGGAGACTATTGAGGGAGGTAAAGAAAAGATATTTTAATTATATACTAATCTTTAAGAAAAGGATTTTTAAAAGCTTCCTTTTAAAGTAGCCTTGGCTTCCTTTATGGTTCTGTGAGGTTATAGTGGCACAATAGTTTAGAAAGTAATGAACCACTGTCTTATTGGATTTAAAGCCTCCTCCATGATATGGAACCCATGTCTAAAAGTGCTTTGGTGGCCAAGAACATGAGACTAGATTGAACATAACGTTGGAGGGAAACAGTACTATGGTTCTGATAAAGGAACACAGCAATAAAATGACTCCTAAAGATATTTGACTATATCCACATGTCAGTGCCTCTCTCAGTTAAATTTAGAGAAACTTACCCTTACAGTGGGAATATGTGGAAATGAATACAAAGACTTTGGGATACTAAGTACTAAATGGAATGTCTTTATCAAATCCCTCCATTCAGGCCTCTAAAAGGTATGGGGAAAAGAGGATATAAAACACCAAGCAAACAGTGTCTTCCATAAAAAACCGGACTATTACACATAAGAACTCACAGAAACTGTAACGGCACGCACTGGGACTGTATTGGTTTAAATGAGAGAGTTTCCCAATGTTGACAGCGTGATCTTCCATTCTTTAAAAATAACCTATCTCCAAGTGAGATCCGTGTACATAGGTAAAATCAGTTTTCTCTGCTGGAGTCTTATTCAATGCATGAACAGCACTTAAAGACAGGAGCCATGCTATCAGGAAATGAGCAAAATTAAATGAAATCAATGTTGATTTGGAGATCCTTTGTCTCATATAGCTTTGTTTAGGCATTATTTTTAAATCTTAATAGTTTTTACTTGTCTATTATGGTTTCTGACTTTATGTTTTTGTGCTTTTGTTGTAGTTATTGAATACGTATGCATGCATGTGCTTCTTTTGCATTTTCTGTGTTTCGTGGTTGCTGTTTTGTTATGTTTTTATTGCTTTTTATTTTCCTCATTTCTTTTTTTTTTATTGAGAAAAGGGAAAAAAAGTATCCGCCTCCTCCCAGCCTCCCATTTCCCTCCCCCTCCTCCCTCCCTTCTCCCCCTCCCCCCAAACTCCTCTCCCCCTCCCTCTCCAGTACAAAGAGCAGTCAGGGTTCCCTGCCTGTGGAAAGTCCAAGGTCTGCCCCCCTCCGTCCATGTCTAGGAAGGTGAACATCCAAACTGGCTAGGCTCCCACAAAGCCAGAACATTAAGTAGGATCAAAACCCCGTGCCATTGTCCTTGGCTTCTCATCAGCCCTCATTGTTCGCCATGTTCAAAGAGTCCGGTTTTATCCTATGCTTTTTCAGTCACAGTCCAGCTGGCCTTGGTGAGCTCCCAATAGATCAGCTCCACTGTCTCAGTGGGTGGGTGCACCCCTCGTGGTCCCGACTTCTTTGCTCATGTTCTCCCTCCTTCCGCTCCTCATTGGGACCTTGGGAGCTCAGTCCAGTGCTCCAGTGTGGGTCTCTGTCTCTATCTCTATCCATCACCAGATGAAGGTTCTATGATGATATGCAAGATATTCGTCAGTATTGCTCTAGGATAGGGTCATTTCAGGTTCCCTATCCTCAGCTGCCCAAGGAACTAACTGGGGACCTCGGCTTGGGCATCTGGGAGCCACTCTAGGTTCAAGTCTCCTGCCAACTCAAAGGTGGCTCCCTTAACTAAGAATTGTGCTTCCATGCTCCCCTATCCAACCTTCCTTTATCCCAATCCTCCTTTTTCCCCAAGTTCCCCCCCTCTCCTTCCCTTCTCACTTTTCTCTCCCCATCTTTTCTTACCCTCATCCCACCCCACCCCCAAAATCCCAATTTTCTCCCCAGCTATTTTGTCTACTACCCATAGCCAAGAGGATAACTATATGTTTTTCCTTGGGTTCACCTTTTCCTCATTTCTTGAACCCATCTGTTGCAGACCACTGCAAGACCCGATCATGTCACTGTCTCTGTGTGAGTTCGCATGTATCACTGTCTTAGAAGGCCTTGTTCCTCGGTGTCCACCACAATTTATAGATCTTATTTTCCCACTTCTTCTTTTGTAGAGTTCTCTTATTTCTGTGGGATTTGTTTTGAAGGAGGGTGTGAGTATTTGATGGGGACATCCCTTTTAAGGGATGAGAATTTCTATGTTTCTTACTCTCAACTCTATTTTCTGGATATTGGTTTCTTAATTTGTTCCCATGTGCTACAGTAGGAAGCTTTCTGATGATGGTTTGGGAAGTCACTGATCTATGAAAAAAATATCAATGTCATTAGTAGTAATTTCATTACTAAGTTCCCTTTAGTAGAGTATGAGTATTTGGTTTTACCCTGGGTCCACGGACTCTCTAGCCTCAGGTTCCTGTCTAACAATGCAGCATTTGGCATGGGTTCCTTCTCATGGAGTGGATGCTGTGGCACATGCGTGCTTCAGAGACGTTTCATATATTAGTCAAAACTTTGGGGCAGTATCTCTTATTTCTTCGATGCTGCATGTATTCTTGTATTTGTTATATAAAGAATACAATTCATATTTGCCAAAATAAGTCTTTTTCCAATTCCCAATTCCTATTAAAGTTTTCCAGAAGCTGAAAAAGAAAACCACCTATATTTTAGTCTATTTAGACAATACATCTAACATGTTTTATGTAAGATGTGAAATTCTTGCAAATTTCATGTTTGGTACATAGAAATTCCCAGAAATGCTAAAATTCACTACCTTTTGACAATTTATTTGCCTACATGGATAAGTATCTATTTGCATGGTTTTAATAAATGATATCTCAGGGCAACCTGGAATGTTCCTATTTGTTTGAGGGAAAGTATTGTTTTGTAGAATCGAAGACTAATTAGGAAATTCAGTTAACTAATTGGGGCTATTCTGTATCAAGTTGGGCTCCATAGTTGTCATGGGAGTATATAACTGATGTGACATGTCTGTAACCAATGCAATTAGAACAGAGATTACTCAGTTCTCTGGGGAAATCAGCCAGTTCAAGCCTCTAGGAATATTGATAATAAATAATAATTCTTATGAAAAAAGAAAAAAACAGAATAAACATTTATCTTTTCTAGATTTATTTTCAATTTTTAATTCAACAAATTGTTTTTTAATTAAAATCTATAATATTAAATCATATTGGGCTATTCCTATTGAAATAATTTAGAGAGAAGAGGAGCAATTTCTTCACTACCAGGTATACAGATGTTACCCTTTGTAGAGGTCAGCATTTGTTTGAGATGCTAGGCATTGATCTGATTTGATTAAATTCTCCATGTGTGTGCTTGTGTTCTGAACTGCACAGCAGAACACAGCCTCATACGTTATTTCTTGTAATATTATTCATATTAAATTTTGGGGTGAGTACTTTTGCTATTTATTGCATTATTCATTATTAATAAGATCCACCGTACAGGATCTCAGGAGACCATTCAGTGGGTAAAAACACCTGCTGTTGATGACAAGAACCTGTGGTTAGTTTACAGCATCCACATTAGGTGGCACATAATTGTCTATCACTATAGCCCCAAAGAAATATGATGCCCTCTTCTGGAATCTGAAGGTCATCACACACACACACACACACACACACACACACACACACACACACATTTACACAGCCACACATTGATCTATGTAACTGACAAATAAATCTAAAAGAAAACAGAATTTCCACCTATTATCAAGATTTTATGAACTGTTTGGGCAATTAGCCCATTTGTATTCTTGGAAAGAATAACATTAAAGAATGAGCAGGGGTCTTCAGACCTTAATTTGATATGATCGCTGATTTTAAGAGATATGTGAGAAATGGGCTTAGAGGGAGAAGATCATGTGAAAATAGAGAAGAAAACACTCTAAAGTCCGGAAAGAGAGGCCTCAGAAGACTCATTGCTGTTAACATCTACATGTCAGCCATTTATCTTCTGACATAAGGAAATATATTTAACTCACCCAATTTGTAGAACTTCTTAAAGGCAGCACTAGAAAATGAATAAGTTTCCCAAGGTCTCTGAAAATGTTGTATGTCCAAGGAGCTAGGTCTACAAACCTGGTAGTATTGTAGAACAATGTGGGAAATTAGGTTTGTCCTAAATTGTGAGCAACATGTACTGGTGCTTTTTCTCAGAAGGCCTTGCTAGCATTCATCTAATGCAATCCTAAAACTACTGTGAACTCTATTTTCTACAAAGTAGTCATCTCCAAATCCCTCTAAACAGCTCCAGTCATTCCAGGAGTGTAACTCAACTGTCAGTTCATAGATGCTCTTGGTTTGGGGTATAACTACATATAACCTTGTCAGTTTAAATGTGTCACTGAACTAACTGGCCTGGATGTTTCTTTGGGTGATGACTTAAGGTTTCAAAATTACTTCAGAATTCCATCTGGATCTATATATGTATTTCTTAAGGTTTACCTTATTATTTAACTTCTCTAGGATCATGAACTATAGGCTCAATATCCTTTGTTTATAGCTAGTAATCACTTATGTGTGAGTACATACAATATTCATTTTGGGGGGTCTGGATTACTTCACTCAGGATAGTATTTTCTAATTTCATCCATTTGCATGCAAAATTCAAGATGTCATTGTTTTTTTTTTTTTTTTTTTTTTTTTTTTTACCAATGAGTAGTACTCTAATGTGTAAATATGCTACATTTTCTTTATCCATTCTTTGGTTGAGGGGCATCTAGGTTGTTTCCAGTTTCTGGCTATTACAAATAATACTGCTATGAACATAGTTGAACAGTTGCCTTTGCAGTATGATTGAGCATCTTTTGGGCATATGCCCAAGAGTAGTACCTTCATCCAGAAACTAATGGAAACAGAGACAGAGACCCATATAGGAGCGCTGGACTGAGCTCCAAAGTCCAAGTAAAGAATGGAAGGAATGAGAATATGAACAAACAGGTCAAGACCATGATGGGTATACCCACTGAAACAGTCTACCTGAGCTAAGGTGAGCCCACAAACTCCAGCCAAACTGGGAAGGAACCATCAGAGGACCAAACTAGTCCCTATGAATGTGATTGACAGTGCATGGCTGGGGTAGACTGAGAGGCCACTGGCAGTGGCACCAGAATTTATCCCTAATGCATATACTGGGAACGTATTCTCTGTGGATGATATCTTGCTCAGCCTATATATGGTAGGGAAGGCCTTGGACCTTCCCCGAATCAATATGCCTTACCCTCTCAGAGGATTGGATGGGTGTGGGATGGGAGGGGAGGAGGGGCGGGAGGGGGAACTTGGACTGGTAGGTATAATGAAAAGAGATATCTTGTTTTCTTTTTAAATAAATAAAAATATAATAATAGTAATAATAATAATAAAGAATTACATCAAAATTCATCTACTCTATAACATTTTAACAATTAGAATTAAAAGAAGAAAAACATGCTATCCTGTTTAGATAATACAACTAAAATGTATTCTCACATTGACTTTTTTTGATGATTTTAATGTTTGTACAACCCAGCAATGACTACCTATATTATAAAAAAAATCTATTCCAGAATGTCACAAGGAAATGAACCCCAATTTGTGAAACATCATATCTGCTGTTAACCCATAATACAATATCCAATAAACTTGTTTCAGAAGTGAAAGAGAAATAAAAAGTTCTCGCTATAAGAATAAGCTAAAGGAATTTATGACCTTTAGGCTGTCTGACAGAGGAATACTAGGTAGACTTTTTTAAACTGAAAAATGGGAAAACTAAATGCAAGATATCACCCCAAGATGATACCATGAAATTTCACCAAAAGGAATCTTTGAAAATCCATAAAATAAGCAAAATGAAAGAATTATTACATATCTGTTAATAATTACCTAATAATTCTGCTCTAATTTACCAAATAGTAATATACAAAGCAGTAGATTGGATTAGAAATCAGAATCTATCTGTGTGCTCACTTTAAAGAATACACTTCACCATCAATTCAGATAATGCATCAAGGTAAAAAAAATGAAAAAATTAAACCAGAAAAAAATCTGCAATAGCAATTCTAGTAAGTGACAAAATGTACATACCACTACTATTAGTCTTCAAAGCCATTAAACAACAATCCATAAGAGACTTTGTCACTCCAAAAAAATACATGCCAAGAACAAGTATAAAAAATTTATAAAATAAAAAAAGAATCCTTAAAATAAACATTATTAGACATAAAGCCACAGGTTAAACCTCATCACAGTTATACTGGGAAATTGTTCTTAAAACCAATTCTCCTTAATATATAAATTATCCCAACAAAAATTAAGCATACATATTAGATAACTGACATGCTTAGTCAAAAGTCTTTGACATGCTATTTCACTCAAACACTAAAACTACAAGATAAACAAACACATATGTGTAAAAGATTCAAATCAGGCTCTGCTAGGAGAGAAATATATAGACTGATATGCATTATTTTGTAATTCTGCTTCCCACACTGGAGGTTCTTTGCACAGATTTTAACATTCCTAAACACCACAAGACCATGCTTTCACCTGAAATTTTAAGAAAAATCATAAAATTCACCCAGAAAAATTTTTTTGCAACAGTATGCATGGGTTCTAAACATTAAAAGAACATGACAGATAATATTTGAATATATGTTCTTATGCTCTAACTATTAAACTATTTTTAAAATTCCAGTTCTTAAATCTAGCAGTTCCTTTCTTTACTTTTGGAGAAAATAACACTAGCTATCACTGAGATATAATACTTTATGACCAGTTACATCTTGCTTGATATGTTTAGAACCCTATTTAAAACCACCATCTCAGTTGTTCTTACAATGTGGATAACCTCTCTGCCTGCTCAAATGCCCTCAGACTTGCAAAACTCATCAACTGAGTATTCTGAGTCTTCTGTAATTCATAAAAACTTTAAATCTAAATATAAAGTCAGTCCAACATCCTTAAGTTAATTTTCTTTGCACATGGCTTTAAGGATATTTCAGTTGATCAATTGCTATCTTTGTTTATCCTTCCAGTTGTCAGAAGTTTAATGTAGGTGCTTTCCAAATTTTAGGGATAAGCCCTTAAGTAGCTTGAAATGTCATGAAAATAAAATAAGATCATTAGAACATTATGTACAGATGGTAAAACTAGTGTCCAAGGAAATGTCTTTAGTGAATTAAAAGCAATGGAGTTACTAAAACACCTGTTATATAAACAGAGTGCTAAAGAAAATAGAGATTATTTGCCATCTTTGATCAGAAAGTGATATAATTAGGCACTGTAAAAATTATACGGGATAAATAGGTTATTTATTAAGCTGTCACTTTTCACACGGTGTGTTGTGTATGTTGCTTTCCTTTTTGTTAAAATATGAATCTTAAGATGAAAGATTCGTAATTTTAGGCTCATCAAAGTAAAATATCAATGGTAATACCTTATCAAGTATGTTCCACAAAGAAACCACTCTGAACGTTTCAGGACCCAGAGCTATAGATTCCATCTCAGTGAGATGAAAATCTTCTTGCCTCCCCCCAATTTCAAAGCCAGTGTCCACACTTCCTTTAAACCAATTAGCACAGTACTGATAGCTTATAGAAACCTCATAAGCATTTTTTATCAGTCACACATTTTAGCTAGACTAATTTATGTGTGCATACATTTTTATTTTTCAAACTAATTCAGTTCAACTCAAACATATAGAGTAAAAGTAAAATATTTATGTGTCCCGTATTTCTTATTGTAGTTTCCCCTAAACTTAGGTGGTCATTCTCCATAGTGATGACAATTGATGACACAGTTAACTGCAGTTCTTGCTCTGTTATATGTGTCAGTTGATGATTTTTTTTATTAAAATAGATCAAGGCAGATGGAATGAGTGTCCTGTCATGTTATGATCCTCAATGATATTCATAACTAGTCTGAATGCATTGCCCAAAAGAAGTCCATAGGCATATTCATAAGGAGAACACAAAATGATTAGTAAGCTCAAATTTTCACGATGCTAAGAATAAAGCATGACAAGAAAAGGGTTGAACCATTGAATAGAGGTCCATAGACTTCAAATGAGTTTACCATTTGGTATCAGCTATATCACAATATAAATTGCTCATGTTTAGCTGTATGCTTCTCCTCGGGCAAGACATTTTAAAAGTATATACTACTGTGTCATTTGGAAGTAATATGCTATCTTAAATTCTCACTACTTTGGTTAAAACACTATTAATTAAGTTATTTGAAACACCAACCACAAGTACATTGATTTACTAGTCTAAGTTTATGAGTAGTTTAAATGTGTAAGGCAGGAATGAAATGTTTCTGTCTTAAGAATTTACTTACTGGCTGCTATTATCAGTGTTGTGAATAAACACTCACAATCTCTTTCTTTTTCAGTTGCTGTGAAAAGCAAACAACAAATCTACTTCATTATCACTGGCATATTGCACATGACATAAACACAGAACACTTGCTTTCTATAATATCCCATGGGAAGTTATTCAGGAATATGCCACAAAAGACTACACAATTTCTTCAGTGATGATGTTTTGTTTTTTTCAAGTGTGAGGATCTGAATAACATCACATTCTTTGATGTCTCAGCAGTTTGGAAAACAGACAGGAATAAATTTTGGATTTTCTAGTAACATATGCACAGTGGTTCTGGCTATGGGATCCTATAGCAGGGTTGGATAGACAGTCTTCTCTATTGATGTTGTGTCTAGAGTTTAGAAAGCTAGAGTCAACACAGAGTTGAAGGGAAGATCGAAGACACAGGGTTTGTGTTTCATTGGTGAATTAGTGAGTGATGACAGGCAAATGAGGCAGAGGACCATGTGGATAGACAGATCACTCTGCAGTTTGGCCACGAGACTTACCTACTTGGAATTCACAACACCAGCAAGGTTCCTGGAGTCAACCAGTATTATCATTGCTTACTAAAGGATTTCCACAGAGTAATGACCTGCTTTCTCTAGAAACTTTGTGCAATCAAGTTCTCTGTGAGACACAATGAGTTGTATAAGGGGGGCGCTTTTACTCAGAGACAAGGGATTTATGAGCAGAATACATTTTTAATCTCCTTGACCCTAGTGAGACCATGTATTTCCATAAGACAAATCCTTTGAGACTCTGTATTTCCCTTAAGATCCTGTCTCCAAAATATTCAGCAGGATGTAAAGGAAGGTTTATACTGCTGTAGATTAGAATGGTAGCATTTTAATATTTTATTTGATAATCAGTAGAATGGGCACAAAGTACATGAGAATTAATGACTTCTTTCTGCTATATGTTGGTAGTGATTCCATTCACTTTTGCCAACCTCAACGTCATCTATTAAAGTCTCTCCCCTTACTGGTTTAAAAATATGTGTAGCTGCAATTATGACATATTATTGATGGATTGCCATAATTTCTATTCACACCAGGAGCAAATGGAAGGGATTTCACCGACATTCTCAGAATCTGTGAATCTGCCAAACTAGTCTGTGAAACAAAATAAACAAACAAACAAACAAGCAAACAAAAAACCCTGAAAGCCTTTTCCACTTAAAAACTGTGCTAGCGACTCAAAATACTATTAAATCCTATTTCTCAATGGACAAAAAAAAATGTTTATTTCTCTTTTATTCAGTATCAGGAGATACATTTATCTCTTTACCTCCATTTATAATCTTCAGTTCAAACACATTTATATGGTTCTCCTGTTAAAGTCCCCAACTTTAAAATTGCCTGGTTCTCTCCCTGGTGCATGAGCTAGATTGCAGGATTCCATTCCCTAGGGTGGGATGCCACACTCAGGTTGAATGCATTGGGAAGGGGCTTGTCCTGCTCTAAATTAATGTGCCAGACTTTGATGTCTCCCCATGGGAGCCATTACCCATTGGGAGAAGTGGGTGGGATTTGGGCTTCAAGGGTGGCAAGAAAGTGACAGGAAGAGAAATGGGGAAAACATGCTTGGAGTGTAAAATAAAATGAAATGTGAAAAAAAAAAGGAAAAAAAAAAGCAACTGGTAATTGAGATTGTAGATCATAGTAGCTGTGAAGAGAGGACACTACCACTACCTCCAACATGTATGTTCTTTTGAATCTAAAATTTTTCAAGTGGCATTTTCTTTATTTAAAGACAACAGAAAATGGGGGGGGGTGACTGATTTTTCTTTTCTCTTTTCTTTTATTTTTTTATTTAGGTTTTTTGTGACAGGCTTTCTCTGTAGCTTTGGAGCCTATCCTGAAACTAGCTCTTGTAGATCAGGCTGGCCTCAAACTAACAGAGCTCTGCCTGCCTCTGCCTCCCCAGTGCTGGGATTAAAGGCATGCGCCACCACCACCAAGCTCAGAGGTCACCAATTTTCTGTTGATGGAAGAGCTTTGGTTTAGAATTACATGCATCAATGCAGAGCCTACTTGTCAAGGATATCAGCCTTAGAGATTTCAGGAAACTCTGAGACTCCCTTATCACTGGAATTCGCAGTGGGTCCTCAGAGTTCCCCTGCATGAATAACTTCCACTAGCCATATTTAGGTCTATAAAGTATAACTTTATTTATTTTTTCTATCTAAAATGATACTCTGTTCTGGGTAGATTTTTCTATCATCTTGACACAAATAAGATTCACCTGGGAAAAGAAAACCTCTTACAAAGTACCTCTATGATGATTGGCTAGTTGACAAATATTTGGGGTATTTCTTGATTAATGGTTAGAGGGCATAACCATTATGGGCATTGTCATCCAGGGGTAGGTAGTTCTGAATGGTACACAAGCAATGAACGGCATGCCGTGAAAACTCTGAGGGTGCAGTGGAGGCATGGATACCTTTGTGGCAACCGATAGCTCTCTACTTTCATATAAGATCTGCTCAAGAAAAAAATGTATAGCTCAATAAAATCAATTAAAAATAGATTTTAAAAAAAGACCATCTCAATATGAGAAAAAATTATTTTTTGCTACCAGAAACTTAGTCAAATACCCTGGATTACCAAAGTGATGAATCTTGAAAGAGAGCTTTCAACTGCCACTTTAATTTTAAACAGCATAATCACTAATCACAGCTAAGAAATGCTAAGAGTAGCAGACGCGGCGGAGCGGCGGCGGCCAGACGCGGCAGAGCAACACCGCATACAGGAAGAGGCTTTTGGGGACCGGCGCAGAGGCAGACCCAAGCGGCGGGAACAGGCGTGCAATAAGGAGAGCAGATCGCCCTACTACAATCGAATCAAAGAGGTAGGCCTTTGGTTGGCCAGGTCACTGGCACAAGGGGAGCCTGGTCCTGTCCTGAAGATCCTTCAGAGGGGTGAGAGGGTTCTTGGCCTGCAGCAGGAACCACGAAAGAGAGTGAGGGCATTTTGTAAGCGGAGCCCTTGGCCAGCAGGGAAACCTGATCCGGTTTTTAAAGGACCCATTGGATAGGATCAATAGGAGGAGATGGGCAGGCGCCAAGGCAAGAATTCTCCCAATAATCCGAAAAACAACATGAAAACATCAGAACCCAATGATCTTACAACAGAAGTATTTGAACAACCTAACACAGAAGAAATGGAAAAAATCGACTTTATGAAGATAATAGAGTCCCTTAAACAACATGTAAAAAATGCCCTTATAGAAATGGATGAGAAGTATAACAAAAAGTTTGAAGAAATGAGTAAATACGTACATGATACCCTGGGAAACCAAGAAAAAACCATCAAACAGGTAATGGAAACAGTTCAAGAATTGAAAACTGAAATGAAGGCAAAGAAGAAAATACAAACTGAGGACCAGCTGGATATGGAAAATCTAGGCCAACGAGCAGAGTCTACAGAAACAAGCATAATCAATAGAATACAAGAGCTAGAAGAAAGACTCTCAGATGCTGAGGACACCATAGAGAAAATAAACGAACAGATCAAAGAAAACAGCAAAGCCAACAAATTCTCAAGACAAAACATTCAGGAACTATGGGACACAATAAAAAAACCAAACCTAAGAATAATAGGAATAGAAGAAGGAGAAGAGTCACAGCTCAAAGGCCCAGAAAATATTTTCAACAAAATTATGGAAGAAAACTTTCCCAACTTAAAGAAAGATATTCACTTAAATATTCAAGAAGCATACAGAACACCAAACAGACTGGATCAAAGAAAAACATCTCCTCGCCATATAATAATCAAAACACAAAATATACAGGTTAAAGAAAAAATATTAAGAGCTGCAAAAGAAAAAGGGCAAGTAACTTATAAAGGTAAACCGATCAGACTTACACCTGACTTCTCGATGGAAACTATGAAAGCCAGAAGGTCCTGGATAGAGGTTCTGCAGAAGCTAAGAGACCATGGATGCAAACCCAAACTACTATACCCAGCCAAGCTATCATTCATTATCAATGGAGAAAACAAAACATTCCAGGATAAGAACAAATTTAAACAATACGTAGCCACAAATCCAGCCCTACAGAAAGTAATAGAAGGAAAATCGCAACCCAAGGAATCCAACACTGCCAACACTGCCTACAATAACCCAGGCATCTAATGACCCTTCACGAGCACATCTCAAAGAAGGGAGACAATCTCTACTACCAAAAGCAATAAGAATAACCGGAGTAAACAACCACTGGTCATTAATATCACTTAATATTAATGGGCTCAATTCACCTATAAAAAGGCACAGGCTAAAAGATTGGATACGAAAACAGGATCCAACATTCTGCTGTTTGCAAGAAACACATCTCAACCACAAAGACAGGCACCTACTCAGAGTAAAGGGTTGGGAAAAGGTGTTTCAAGCAAATGGTCCTAAGAAAAAAGCAGGTGTGGCCATACTAATTTCTAACAAAACTGACTTCAAACTAAAATCAATCAGAAGAGACCGAGACGGTCACTTTATACTCATAACAGGAACAATTCATCAGGAGGAGGTCTCAATCCTGAATATATACGCCCCCAATATAAAAGCACCTACTTATGTAAAAGAAATATTACTAGAACTCAAGGCAGACATCAAACCACACACACTAGTAGTAGGAGACTTCAACACACCTCTCTCTCCAAGGGACAGGTCAATCAGACAGAAACCTAATAGAGAATTAAGAGAATTATTGGAGGTAATGAAGCAAATGGACTTAACAGACATCTATAGAACATTCCACCCAAATAGGAAAGAATATACCTTCTTCTCTGCAGCTCATGGAACCTTCTCAAAAATTGACCACATACTCGGAAACAAAGGAAACCTCCACAGATACAAAAAAATATCAGTGTCCACCTGTGTCTTATCAGATCATCACGGATTAAAATTAGAAGGCAACAACCACGCTGCCCCCAAAAAACCGACAAACTCATGGAAACTGAACAGTCAACTACTGAACCACACCTGGGTCAAGGAAGAAATCAAGAAAGAAATTAAAGTCTTCCTTGAATTTAATGAAAATAAAGGGACAACATACTCAAACCTATGGGACACAATGAAAGCAGTGCTAAGAGGAAAGTTCATAGCACTAAGTGCCCACTTAAAGAAAACGGAGAATGCATACATTGGGGACTTAACAACACACCTGAAAGCTCTAGAAAAAAAAGAAGCAGACGCGCCCAGGAGAAGTAGAAGACTGGAAATAATAAAACTGAGGGCTGAAATCAACAAAATAGAAACACAGAAAACAGTCCAAAGAATCAATGAAACAAAAAGCTGGTTCTTGGAGAAAATCAACAAGATCGACAAACCCCTATCCAAACTAATTAAACGACAGAGAGAGAGCACGCAAATAAATAAGATCAGAAATGAAAAGGGGGACATAACCACAGACACAGAGGAAATTCAGAGAATCATTAGATCTTACTACAAAAGCCTGTATGCCACAAAACTGGAAAATACAAAAGAAATGGACATTTTTTTAAATAAGTACCACATACCAAAGCTAAACCAAGACCAGGTGAATGATCTAAATAGACCGGTTTCTCGCGAAGAATTAGAAATGGTTATCAAAAATCTCCCTTCGAAAAAAAGCCCAGGACCAGATGGTTTCAATGCAGAATTCTACCAGAACTTCCAAGAAGAACTAATACCTATACTCCTTAATGTATTTCACAATATAGAATCAGAAGAGTCATTGCCAAATTCCTTTTATGAAGCTACAGTTACCCTGATACCAAAACCACAAAAAGACCCAACCAAGAAAGAGAATTACAGACCGATCTCACTCATGAACATCGACGCAAAAATTTTCAATAAAATACTGGCAAACCGAATCCAAGAACACATAAGAAAAATTATCCATTATGATCAAGTAGGCTTCATCCCAGAGATGCAGGGCTGGTTCAACATACGCAAATCTATCAATGTAATCCACCATATAAATAAACTGAAAGAAAAAAACCATATGATCATTTCACTAGATGCTGAAAAAGCATTCGACAAAATTCAACACCCCTTTATGATAAAGGTCTTGGAGAGAATAGGGATACAAGGGTCCTACCTAAATATAATAAAAGCTATTTACAGCAAGCCAATAGCTAACATTAAATTAAACGGAGAAAAACTCAAAGCCATCCCACTTAAATCAGGAACACGACAAGGATGTCCACTCTCTCCATACCTCTTCAATATAGTGCTTGAAATTCTAGCAATAGCAATAAGACAACATAAGGAGATCAAGGGGATTCGTATTGGAAAGGAAGAAGTTAAGCTTTCGTTATTTGCAGATGATATGATAGTGTACATAAGCGACCCCAAAAATTCTACCAAAGAACTCCTACAGCTGATAAACAGCTTTAGTAATGTGGCAGGATACAAGATCAACTCCAAAAAATCAGTTGCCTTCCTATACACTAAGGATAAGGAAGCAGAGAGGGAAATCAGAGAAGCATCACCTTTCACGATAGCCACAAATAGCATAAAAAACCTTGGGGTAACCCTGACCAAGGAAGTGAAAGATCTACTTGACAAGAACTATAAGTCTTTGAAGAAAGAAATTGAAGAAGACACCAGAAAATGGAAAGACCTCCCTTGCTCTTGGATTGGGAGGATCAACATAGTAAAAATGGCAATTCTACCAAAAGCAATCTATAGATTCAATGCAATCCCCATCAAAATCCCATCAAAATTCTTCACAGATCTGGAGAAGACAATAATCAACTTTATATGGAAAAACAAAAAACCCAGGATAGCCAAAACAATCTTATACAATAAAGGATTGTCTGGAGGCATTACCATCCCTGACTTCAAACTCTATTACAGAGCTACAGTATTGAAAACAGCTTGGTATTGGCATAAAAACAGAGAAGTCGACCAATGGAATCGAATAGAAGACCCTGACATTAACCCACAAACCTATGAACACCTGATCTTCGATAAAGGAGCTAAAAGTATACAATGGAAAAAAGAGAGCATCTTCAACAAATGGTGCTGGCAAAACTGGATGTCAATCTGTAGAAGAATGAAAATAGATCCATATCTATCACCATGCTCAAAACTCAAATCCAAATGGATTAAAGACCTCAATATCAGTCCGAACACACTGAACCTGATAGAAGAGAAAGTGGGAAGTACTCTACAGCACATGGGCACAGGAGACCACTTCCTATGTATAACCCCAGCAGCACAGACACTAAGGGCATCATTGAATAAATGGGACTCCCTGAGGCTGAGAAGCTTCTGTAAAGCAAAGGACACTGTCACTAAGACAAAAAGACAACCCACTGACTGGGAGAAGATCTTCACCAACCCTGCTACTGACAAAGGTTTGATCTCCAAAATATATAAAGAACTCAAGAAACTAGACCGTAAAAGGCTAATCAACCCAATTATAAAGTGGGGCACTGATCTGAACAGAGAATTCTCAACAGAAGAACTTCAAATGGCCAAAAGACACTTAAGGTCATGCTCAACTTCCTTAGCGATCAGGGAAATGCAAATCAAGACAACTTTAAGATACCACCTTACACCTGTCAGAATGGCTAAAATAAAAAACACCAATGATAGCCTTTGCTGGAGAGGTTGTGGAGAAAGGGGTACACTCACCCATTGCTGGTGGGAATGCAAACTTGTGCAACCACTCTGGAAAGCAGTGTTTCGGTTTCTCAGGAAATTCGGGATCAACCTACCCCTGGATCCAGCAATACCACTCTTGGGAATATACCCAAGAGAGGCCCTATCATACAACAAAAGTATATGCTCAACTATGTTCATGGCAGCATTGTTTGTAATAGCCAGAACCTGGAAACAACCTAGATGCCCTTCAACGGAAGAATGGATGAAGAAAGTATGGAATATATACATATTAGAGTATTACTCAGCAGTAAAAAACAAGGACTTCTTGAATTTTGTATACAAATGGATGGAAATAGAAAACACTATCCTGAGTGAGGTAAGCCAGACCCAAAAAGAGGAACATGGGATGTACTCACTCATATTTGGTTTCTAGCCATAAATAAAGGACATTGAGCTTATAATTCATGTTCCTAGAGAAGCTAAATAAGAAGGTGAATCCAAAGACAAACACATAGGCATCCTCAGGAATATTAACCTTCATCAGGCGATGAAAGGAGACAGAGACAGAGACCCACACAGGAGCACCGGATAGAAATCTCAAGGTCCAAATCAGGAGCAGAAGGAGACGGAGCACGAGCAAGGAACTCAGGACCACGAGGGGTGCACCCACACACTAAGACAATGGGGATGTTCTATTGGGATCTCACCAAGGCCAGCTGGCCTAGCTCTGAAAAAACATGGGATAAATCCGGACTAGCTGAACATAGCGGACAATGAGGAATACTGAGAATTCAAGAACAATTGCAGTGGGTTTTTGATCCTACTGCACGTACTGGCTTTGTGGGAGCCTAGGCAGTTTGGATGCTCACCTTACGAGACCTGGATAGAGGTGGGCAGTCCTTGGGCTTCCCACAGGTCAGGGAACCCTGATTGCTCTTCGAGCAGATGAGGGAGGGGGAACTGATCGGGGGAGGGGGAGGGAAATGGGAATCGGTTGTGGGGACGAGGCAGAAATCCTTAATAAATAAATAAATTAAAAAAAAAAGAAAAAAAAATTAAAAAGAAAAATCCCTACCAATTAATTTTTTAGGAAAAGAAAAGCGAACTTGTGACACTTGTTAAAATAATAAAGGGGATTTTGTTCAAAAAAAAAAAAAAAAGAAATGCTAAGAGTACATGAAGAAGTCTTTCCTGAGGAAGAGTCATCACTACAAATAAACAAATAACTATATATATATATATATATATATATATATATATATGCAATTGAAAATAATAAAGAAAGAGGCCATGGTTTTATGATATGTGCCAGGGATATACCAGAAGGTGTGGATGGTGAGAAGAGTAGGGGGAATTGTTGTGATTATATTATAAGCTCAAAAATTATAAAAGGAAAATAAATATAGTGATTAAAATTATCATTACATGTTGTGAGCAAAAGATATAAAATTAATGGATCACAGAATTCTATTATTAATCAAGACTAAAATAAAATCTAAGAAAAAAGAAAATATGAGGAAACATAAACCTAATTATTAGATAGTGAGAAATAAACACCAGAGTAACTGGTAAAAAGGTCATGAATCAGTCAGGATCTTTTTAACAGAAGACCTGAGAAGTTCATGGCTTCCGTGTGACAGAACCCTAATGATACTTAGTTTCATGTACTGTTCTAAAGAAAGTAGGCTTTCAAGTAAAATGTGTGACCAAATCAGTGCTGGCCTGAATTTAGAGATCATAAGCCATAAGAAACACTGCTTATTGGCAAGCTTTCAGAGCTGTTTTAGGATGCTTTCTTATAGCACACGGGACCACCCAGAAGTGGAACCTCCCACAATTAGACTTAATATTCCCACATCATAGCATTATAGAAGTGCCTGTTTGTGTGGTAGGAGCATTTCTCAGTTGAGATTCTCTTTTCTCTAAAAGATTCAAAGTGTGTCAAACTGACATAAAATAGGCAACACACAAAAACCATATAAATATATTGCACAACAATTTATAAATATATCTTATACATGGTACCACACAAATATTTTTTTCTCTCATTAGTCATGTCTTGAGTAAGATTTTACAAGAGTTTTTGGGATGAAGGAAGGTTGGATGGGGGAGCACGGAAGCACGGTTCTTAGTTAAGGGAGCCACCTTAGGGTTGGCAAGAGACTTGAACCTAGAGTGGCTCCCAGATACCCAAGCCGAGGACCCCAGTTAGTTCCTTGGGCAGCTGAGAATGGGGAACCTGAAATGACCATATCCTAGAGCAATACTGACGAATATCTTGCATATCATCATAGAACCTTCATCTGGTGATGGATGGAGACAGAGACAGAGACCCACACTGGAGCACTGGAATGAGCTCCCAAGGTCCCGATGAGGAGCAGAAGGAGGGAGAACATGAGCAAAGAAGTCGGGACCACGAGGGGAGCACCCACCCACTGATCAGTGGAGCTGATCTATTGGGAGCTCACCAAGGCCAGCTGAACTGTGACTGAAAAAGCATGGGATAAAACTGGGCTCTCTGAGCATGGCGAACAATGAGGGCTGATGAGAAGCCAAGGACAATGGCACGGGGTTTTGAACCTAAGTAATGTGCTGGCTTTGTGGGAGCCTAGCCAGTTTGGATGTTCACCTTCCTAGAAATGCACGGAGGGGGGAGGACCTAGGACTTACCACAGGGCAGGGAAATCTGACTGCTCTTTGGGCTGCAGAGGGAGGGGGAGAGGAGTGGGGGGAGGGGGAGAAGGGTGGGAGGAGGGGGAGGGAAATGGGAGGCTGGGAGGAGGAGGAAATTTGTTTTTTTTTTTCTTTTCTCAATAAAAATAAGTTAAAAAAAAGAGTTTTAAGAAGAGTGCAAAATAAATGATGTACTACATAACAACTGGATCAAACAAATCCCCTTTGTTCTCAGAAGAAACTAATACATATGCAGCAACTAAATTGAAATATAAAAAGTAATTGTTAGTAGAACAGAGGTTATGGTAGGTTTAGTGGTAAAGTATGCTTACTTCACAAGGGCAAAAACTTGTGTTAAAATTCTTTGTTGTTGTTGTTGTCCCAAGTGGGTGAGAGAACATGAATTAAGATTGTACTGGCTTTGTGGGAGCCTACTCGTTTTAGATGCTCACCTTCCTAGACCTGGATAGATTGGGGAGGACCTTGGACTTCCTACAGGGCAGAGAACCCTGACTACTCTTTGGATTGGAGAGGGAGAGGGATGGGGGTAGGGGGAGGGAAATGGGAGGAGGTGGAAATTTTTAAGTAAAAATAAAAAAAAAATCCAAGGGGAAAAAAGATACTATACAATAATTCTTTGTTTTCTTAATCACTGACCTATCTCCTCTGGGTTAATACTCCTTTTTGACCTTATTTCTTGCATCGGCTTAGGAAGGCTAGTAACTTACCTCCTGTACTCCAGTCCCAGGAGATCTCATTCTTACTTCTGGCCTCAGAAGACAACTGAACTCACACATACACATCTTCACACAGACAAGTGTGAATCCAGGTGAGTGTTTGAATCAAAACAAGAAGCAGTAACCTTAAATATTATTTAAAAATAAGATACTCATAGTAATTCCATCCACAAATGATCATTTAAATGTGGCTCAAGAGAAAGAAAGGACAGAACACTTTATACAGAACTGAAAAGAACAGGGATTTTGCCAACTGCAGAGAGCCCTTGTGCCAGACTTAACATCAGAAAATAACGTGTAAGAAGCTGACACATTTACAGAACTTAGGACAGTAGAAGACAAATTAGCTTCCAGGTACAAGACAAGGGATCAAAAGACAAGGAAAATAAAAACTGAATCTACCTGGAATCCCTAAACATGAAGATGAAGACACGAGGATGATAAGTTCAAGACAACCTGGGATAAACAGGGAAACATTATCTTCAAGCAAAAAGGAACAAGCAATTAAAGCAGAACAAGAGTGTTTGCAAAATTTCTATGAATGTACTGCCAGGAAGCCACCATTTGATTTCCCAATAGCAACTACAAAATCTATAAGGGAAGTGTATACAGAAACAGAGAAGTGTCCACAGAAACACTCAAATATATTAGAAAAAATTATAGCCTTTAAGACAACTTTATACTAGATTTTGATCAACTGCTACTAAAAAAATTGTTTAAGAGTAAGTTAACTCAGAAGAAGATATGTCATACAAGACCACTACTTGGTTAGGATTTCAAGAAAACACTATGATGTTATTCATTCTTGAATGAAATGAATTGATGAAGACAAATATAATGGCCTACCTCTACTTCTAGCCCGAAGGAGCATAAGGCATGAGGATTTAAAGTTTCAATCCAGTCTAGTTTCTAAAATATAATCCAAGGAAGCAAAGAACATGAACTACAAAATATGAAAATGATTACAGTATGAAATTGAATTTTTTAAATTTTTTGTTGATTTTATTGAGCTATGCATTTTTTTCTGCTCCCTTCCCTTGCTCTCCTCTCTGCTTCTCCCCTTTCCTATGATCCCCATGCTCCCAATTTACTCAGGAGATCTTGTTTTTTACAACCTCCCATGTAGATTAGATCCATGTACGTCTCTCTTAAAATCCTCATTGTGGTCTAGTTTTCTCTAAGATAGTGAAGTGTAGGCTGGTTTTCTTTGCTTTATGTCTAAAAGTCACTAATTAGTAAGTAGATATAATATTTGTCTTTCCGGGTTTGGGTTACCTCACTCAATATGATGTTTTCTAGATCCATCTATCTGCCTGCAAATTTCAAAATGTCATCATTTTTTTTCAGCTGTTTAGTACTCCATTGTGTAAATGTACAATATTTCCCTAATTCATTCTTTGGTCCAGGGGCTTTTAGGTTGTTTTCAGGTTCTGGCTATGACAAACAATGCTACTTTGAACATAGTAGAGCACAAATCCTTGTGGTATGATTGAGCATCCTTTTGGTATATACCCAAAAGTGTTATTGCTGAGTATTGAGGAAGATAGTCCGATAAGTAAAATGGGGTATAGACCTAAACAGAGAACTCTCAACACAGAAGTCTAAAATGGCTGAAAGACACTTAAGCAAATATTCAACATCCTTAGTCATCAGAGAATGCAAATCAAAACAACTTTGCGATTCCATCTTATACCTGTCAGAATGGCCAGGATCAAAAACTCTGAGCGCAACTTATGCTGGAGTGGATCTTGGGTAAAGCAAATGCATCTGCATTGCTGGTGGGAGTGCAAACTGGTACAGCACCTTTGGATATCAGTATGGCAATTTCTCAGAAAATCGGGAAACAGAAAATTTAAAATTCCTTTCTGCATGTAAAAGGAGAGTGGATGCAGAAGAACAAATAGTGTGAAGGTTGTGGATTTTGTTCTCTGGAACAGAATATTTTGAATATTTAGACTCAAATAAGGTGTAAATTATATATTGGATATTATCTTAGCATGTAAAATTTAAAACTATTTTAGAATATGTTTCTTCATAATCTGTGGAAAAATAAGTGAACATAACTCTTACCGTATGTTTTATGGCGAGATAAAATCCACTTAAGCCAAATTCATTCAGTCATTCTGTAAATATTTACTATCACCTGCAATCCAGTCACTTCAGTGTAATTCAAGATACAAGTTACTATCAGAGTACTAAATGTAAATGTACTCTGATATAGGACAGCAAAACAGGGTGAGATAAGCAGGAAAAATTCATTGCTATTTGTACTTGAATATATGTGTACTATCAACAAGGTATTCGGAAACCTTCTCTTGTAGGGTAGACACTTGTGCAGATACCAGGAATAATTGATAAAATGAACAATGGGATTCTTTTTAAAAAGCATCCCTGCCAGGAAAATTAGAATTGAGCAATTACTGAGAAGTAAGTGTACTTGAATATCTCAGAGGAACCCTGGAGCCTTTGTAATATAGGTCAATGGGAGTATACGTGTGGGAAAGCTGGGACTCTTGGCTTACCAAGGCATACAAAATGGATACGAATCGGCTTCTACTTATGAAAGTACTTTGCTAATTTATTAACATTTGATACATGTATTGTAGAATGTTTCGGCAGCAATATTATACTATGAGAATGTAGCAGCCCTGTCTATGTGTTGCTTAGGTGGAGAAATACTTTTCCTGAAACAAAAGGTGTTCGTGTGAAAACACATTTTCCCTTATTCAACTCTGGCAAAGCCTGTTTTCCTTTCTGAGATATTATCATGTCTGTTCTACTCAATCTCTGTAGTAAATCATAACTTTTTGAAAATAATTTCTTTGTTTTTATTGTCTCCTTGATTTTTTTTCAATGTCTGATTTACTTACTGATTTACATACTGGTACTAAGTTATGTAATAAAATAGGGCATATGCATTTATAGTTATGCATATCATTTGCATAGTGTGTTCAACAATGACTATGTGTAAATAATACATATACTCATGCATCTGGGTGTATGCTTGGAACATCAAAAAGTAAGGTGAATGTATTTCAATTGATTTAAATGGTCATGCATAACGGTGTACTCTAAAAAGCAGAACCCTCTAGACAGAGCAGAGCAAGTCTGGGTGGGAGTAATTGAAATGAGTCTCAATTACCTTTCACGCTTTCAGAGACATTGGAGACATCCCTCTTCTGTGGGCTGTGACTCTGGCGACCACGGTGGAGGGTCTAATGGGTTTCATTTCACCTGGCTCCCTGCAGGAGCACTGCCAAGGACTCTGTCTTGCCCCCCGGCCATATGTTCTGGTATGTCTCTTTTGCTGTTGAAGCCAAACTCTGATGTGCTTCATAAATTTTTGGATGAACTTGCAGAATGTGGATTCAAAAATTAATGAGCATGGATTAACACTCTCCCTGGGCAGTCTTTGTTTATGTGCTTAAGACATTAGACCTGTGACCCATTCTGATCATTTTCATTGCATTAATGCAAGCCTCTGATCCAGACAGGTGCAGTGCAATTGGATAGCACATCGTAATAAATAACAGCATTGCCCTAGAAGCGTCATTTAACCAGCTTAAATGTGTGGAACTCTGGTGCTAGAGATAAATGGAAGCAAATCGATTTGTTTTGGGAAAAGATAAGTCCATGCAATTTTAAGTTGGATATCAGATTTGGAAACTACTTTGAATGTGATTATAAAGTACAGGAATTACATTTGCTACATTAAAATAATAATGCAAGAAAAGAAAATTATGAAAACTAGCTAAAATATATAATTATGGGATGACTTCTTTCTCACTGTGTCTAGGGTGTTGGCAGATGAGGGGGAATATACCTCATTAGGTAGATCACGTATCAATAAACATGAATAATTCCAGTGGAGGTTTAGAAAAAAAACAAATATCTGGCTGCACTCAGATATTGCAAAAGAAGCAGAAATAAATGCACGAAGTATATGAGAAATTTATATAGATCCACAATTTCACAAGCAACCTACTTTAATACGTATTTCATATGAATCTTGACAGTGATATTTTTAAGATACCTTGGAATTTGTTGATACTTGTACTTGTGACAACTGTAAAAATAGTAATAATAAAAATGCAATGAACACACAGAGTAATGGGCAACAAAAGCATGCCCATAATGGCATTAAATAACATATGATTTCTGAGTTCATATTGTTAGCCTTATTCTGTTCAACATTTTTATCAAATCATAGACAGCATAGTTGTGATAAAATACCATGGTCAAAAATAATTTATAAAACCAAAGCTTTCGTTGGCCTACAGTTTACAGAAGAAATCTCTATAATGGTGGGAGTGAATTTCAGTAGGTCTTGAGAGAGCAGAAAAAGTGACTGAAACATTAGTAGGAAGAGGATGTACTCCCAATCCCACCCCCAATGGCTTTCTCTAACAAAGCTCCACAGCCTAAAAATTCCATCTTTTCCCTAGAGTATCACCAACATCGGGACTAGTGTTCAAATTCATAAATCCATGAAGGAAAGTTTTCATTCAAAAGACTCTCCAGCAAGAAAGAAGGGAATGCACTGAATTATTGTATATATTGGCTAACTTTTAAGAAAAATTTTAAAAATTAAGCTATTTTTGTAGTAATGATACAATAAAAATATCTGAATAATTCATGGTTATTGTCTTAATTAAATCAGATTAAACATAACTGCAATAATCATTTATTATAATCCTCCTGAGAAAAAGGTGAAAAGAGACAGGGCTGTCAGAAGATGTATCTAATATCACAATCATAATCATACATATCTAGGTCAATCACTGCTCATACTGCCTTGGTAGCTCTTAGTATACAAATGTGTGGTTACTTTTGGAATAAATATCTTTGCTTTTTACACTTGTATTTGTCATATGTTCTCCTCTTGTTGAGTCTTCTTGTTGAGTTTGACACCTGAAGTTGCATGACGTTTCAATTTGTGGTATTTTTACTGTGGCTTATTTCAAGTTGCTAGCTGACATATCGACCACAGGCTTAATTTTATACTAATATTACTTATTTTCCTCTTTATGTTGCATCACATTCAGGCTACCTATTTCAAGATACATTGGAGAAATCAAATTGTTATGTTAATTTTATTAAGAGTAATCAATTTGACTTGGTTGCTTAATATCAACACCTAAGAAAAATAATTGCTTTCTAAGTTTTGGGTTGAAGATAGAAATCAACATAGCTGATTTTTAAAGAATTTGTACATAATTGCAGCTTATTTTGGCTTTCTGTGGTTTTAGAGCAACTTTCCACAGAGTCAAAGGAGTTGACATGTATTTGTTTCATTTTTAAATTTTATTTATTATTTTGAGAATTTCATACAACATATTTTGTTTATATTTTCTCATTCTCCAGTTTCCTTGACATTCCTTTAATCTGTTTACCAATACAACTTCATGTCTGTCTCTCTCGTTCTCTAAAAATAATCACAAAAAGTCATAGAGTTCAATTTGTACTGGCTAATTGTTCCTGAGCATGAGATCTGCCCTGAAGTGGCTTAGATATACTCAGTGCCAATCCACTGGGAAAAAAGGAACTGATTTCTCCTCTGAGAGCAGCATTGACTACAAATAAATTTTCTAGTTAAAGGTTGAGCTTGTGCCTACTTTTTCTACATTTTAGGTTTTTGTCTGACATGAGTTTGTTGAGATCTTGTACATACTTTCAGAGTTTCTGTTAGTTCACATATGCATCATAACTGTTATGTCTGGTAAATGCTATTTCCATGAAATCCTGGATTTTGCAATTTTTCATCTCCTCTTCTGCATAGATCACTGAGAACAAAGGTAAAGGTTTGATGAGACACTCCATTTAGGACTGAGTATCTAAAGTCTCCCGTTCTCTCCACATTGTCAAGTTTGGGCCACTGTACTACTACTTACAGCATGACAAGGACTGAGTATAGCAATATTCCATTAGGAGTCATTTTATTGTTATGTTTCTTTAGCAGAATAGTACTAGTGGGTTCCCTCCCCAGTGCCAATGACTTATTGAGTTTGTGTTCTTGTATTCATTAACAGCGACAGATCTATTTGATTGGCTATATTCCAGCTCCAGACATTTATCTCTGTATGTATGTATGTATGTATGTATAAATGTATGTATGTGTGTGTGTATGTATGTATATATATATATATATATATATATATATATATATATGATATTCATGCCAGTTTAATGGGAACATCTATGCAGAATTTCAAAAGTGAAAATGCTTGCATTTTAAAATTGAGTATTTATGTTATTCTGTGCCTTTTCTGCATGTGAAAACTTGCATCTTCACCCAAGGAGGCTGTTGGAAAGGCTTGATTTCTCATATCTGTGGAGAGCACCACACTTTCTTGACAGTGGTGGGCTATAGCTGCCTTTTTTTCCTCTAGGCTGCCTGTAAACTTAGGCACTGACATTCTCTGGTGTGGCTGCCAATTTCTTGAAAAGTATCTGGAATCTATCTCATAAAGTAGAGTATAGACATAACAATCCTTCTCTGAAATCCAAATTCATCATATCATACTCTAGCGGTTCTAAATTTTCAATTGAAAATTTTCAGAAAGAAACAACCCGTGTGTTATAGTTAGGCATGATTCCGAAGAGCATAACGGAGTGACAAGACTCCTCTACTCATCGTCACCAGGAGATCATTTATCCTTTCACACACTGTTGTCATGGACTGCATGGCAACCAGTGCTGCTGGAAAATGTTCCAGCATTTTGGCATTGTGTTTCACCATTCCCCAGGACCCTTTTATTTTCATTTTTAATGTTTCTTACTATGAGTTATTGTTGATTTCTTGTGCCTATTCCTTTGGAAATGTTTGTGCAAGTTGTTAAATGCACTGGCCAAGAATAAGACCACTACCACAGTTTAAATTAGAAGCAAGCTTTAATTAAACACTTGATAGGTGGCTCTGACTGAGTCCATGCCCAGGTTCTTAGGAAATGGCCCAGAATCAAGTTTTGCAGGGCTTAAGAAGGAAAACCCATAATTCATTGCATTTCTCCTCAGGTCCCATGGAGCAAGCATAAATACTGTTGTATCTCCTGCCTGTGTATTACCTCCTGTCTACTAATGATCAACATTTCCACTGCAGATGGGTCAAACAATTTTATTTTAGGGAGGGGAAAACATGTTTTTTTTTTATCTCTCCTAAACAATAGGATCCAGCATTTCAGGAACTATTTGTCCTTGAACAAAAGCAAGATCAGGGACATTTTTGCTTCATGGATCTCTTAGGCATAGTAGTTAAAATTTAAAACGTAATTTTGGTTCTCATAAGCTTTGAAGGATCAGAGTACATATGATGGCAGCCTTAAAAACCACAAATACTTTTTGTAAAAATTCCCCAACACCCTGAAACCATATAGCATAATCACCATGCCTACACTCACACAAGCTGACACCAAGCTGCAAGAAAATTTAGATAATTAGCAAGTGCTTGATAAATAAGGTTATATTTGATAATCAAGATTTATCAATACTTAAGCTCTACTCGGGTTCACAGTATTATTTGTCTAGCTCTGTCTTTGCTGTCTTTAAGATTTAGCTGTTTGGATAAATTAAGCCATACCAAAAACCCCTGGAGTATTCTCAAATGAAGTTTTGATCCCCCAAGAATGTCTTTTCCCAAGGTCAGTCATTTAGACAAAGATCCCTGTTTTTTCTGGGTCTTAATGAAAGTTTATGCTTGCTAAAAAGGGAGACATTTTTAACTCTGGTAAGAACTTGTGGCCCTTATATTAATGTATGAGTGGTGTCTATTGACTTGTCAAGGTCAATGTTGGCTTCCTCAAGCGATGATCACAAGCCACAACACAACTTACATGTCCCCTTTCTTCCATTTAATCTTTTGTACAAAATGTATAGTCTTGTTTTTTAAATAAACAGCAACCATGTCCATCACCCTCTAACGTTGTAAGTCTCCTTTCCCTAGGTGACTCCACACCTCCTTTTTGGAACCTGAACTACACTGGTACTGACTTCTAACAGGTTGGCACCATAACAGGGACCTGAGGAGGTAACCCTTTGTTTGATGTGGATAGTACAAAAGACACTTTAACGGGAAAGGCTGATTATAATTAAGAGTAAGGTGGAAAATAAGAACATATACTTGAGAAGTCATGTGCATTAAAGAGTCTAAAGAAAGAAGACTCTATAAATGCTATACAGCAGACTCTTAAAAAATAAATTCAAGGTGTTTTTCCTCAGCTGACAGCCTTCTGATAATTTTTACAACAATCTAGGCCTGCTTCCTGAAAGAGGCAATCCTATTCTTGGAGATATGGGATAGGGTGAGTAGAGACCCTCTGTGTTGGTATACCTCTATAGGGTCCAAAGAAAAACTAATGGAACTTCTCCCTGAAATGTGCTGCGACAGACCCTCACACTAAATTGGAAATTCCACTGGGTGATTCCCACCTCTGCCTTCAGCTTCATCACCACATGAAAAGGCACCTTTTTAAAAAAATAACATGGGTCAAAGCAAAAATATTTTTCATACTTTAAAAGTCCCTGAGGTCTCCATAGTTTAAAAATTAGGTGGTGCAAAAATGATTCAAGGTATAAAAAATTGATTTGTAAGTTGCTCAGTGAGACATAGGGGGATTCAACAGGACTCAAATATTATGTGCAGAACATATAATTTATACTCTATTTCTTACCAATATGGAAGTCCCTTTTGATTATCACATCATGTGTAGAAGTTTCTCTAATTCTAAATAAATAATGCACATGTATATGATTATTACAAACTATTACTGGGAGTTATTTTATTGACACATTGTTTTTGAAACTGGTTTTATTTGATTATTTCTGTGGGCTTTCTAGTCTCTCATTTTTGGTCAAACAAGCAGCATCAAATATGGGTTCAATGTTGCAGAGTGGCCTTAAGTCCAATCCAGACATTGTTTGGCTATTTCCACAAATTCTGTGACATCATTGCCCTAGCATATGTTGCAGGCAGGACAGATTTTAGGCCAAATAAAAAAAAATCAAAGTAATTCAATTACAATTAGGAACAAGACAAGGTTGTCTACTCTCTCCTTATCTTGTCAATATAATACTTGAAGTCTTAGCTAAAACAAACAAACAAACAAACAAAATCTGAGGATCTCTTTCATAATGAGGTGAAGGGGAAAGAGATCAAATCTGAAAGGGAGAAGTCAAAATATCTTTCTCTGCAGAAAATATGATAGTATATATAAGTATATAAATTCCATGAGGCAACTCCTTCAACCGATAAACACTTTCTGCAAAGTAGCTGGATAAGGAATAAGCTCATAAAAATCATTATCCCATCTTTGTACAAATGACAGACTGAGGAATATATCAAGGAAATAATACCTTTCAGAATACCTGAAATACTTTAGAATTTCTTAGGGCTAACATTGACCATTAAAGGAAAAGACTAGTATGATAAAACTTCAAGTGTTTGAAGAAAGAAATCAAAGAAGGCATCAAAAGGTCAAAAGATCTCCCTTGCTTTTAGATCAGTAGTATTAGCATAGTAAAAATTGCTATCCTACCAAAAACAGACTAAAGAATGGAATACCCATCAAAATAATTTCAACGCAATTCCTCACAGACATATAAAAAATTCTCAACTTAATACAAAAAATGAGGACACCTAAAAAAACTGAACAATTAAAAACTGTTGGAGTTTTTATCATTTTTTATTTCAAGTTATACTATAGAGATATAAAAATCCCACATGGAATTGGCATAAAAACAACACATTCATCAATGTAACCAAATTGAAGACCCAGATGCAAGTACCCACATACATACTCACCCGATTTTTGATTAAGAAGTCAGAAATACACACTGGAAAAAAAAAAAACAGAATGACTTTATTGAATGGTGCCAGCTCTTCAAACTGGATGTTTTTATGCAGAAGAATGCAAATGGATTCACATTTATCACCTTACACTGATGAAGGATTCCCCTCTGTATGCTGTTAATATGTTTTATTGCCATTGGTTAATAAAGAAGCTGCTTTCAGCCAATGATTTTACAGAGTAAAGCCAGGCAGAAAATTTGAACAGAGATGTAGAGGGAAAGTAGGCAGAGTCAAAGAGATGACATATAGGTACCCAAAGAGAAAGATACTTACTAGAGCCCTCTGGATCCCTGCAAGTAGGCCACGACCTCATGGTTATGCATAAATTAATAGAAACAGGTTCATTTAAGATGCAAGAGCTAGATAGAAATATGCATGAGAAAACTGGCCAAGGATTGTTGTAATTAATATAGTTTCTGTGTAATTATTTTGGGTCTGGTGGCCGGGAAATTAAAAAGCAGCCTCTGCCTCAGATTGGTGCAACAACATGGGCAACCACATCTATGAAAAACATGAAAGAGCTTGGAAAGGAACTCTAAACACAAAAGAACAGAGTTTAGTATAGCTTCTTGGTAGCTGTCTTTTTTTTTTTCTAGGTGGTCTTTGTTTGCTGGCAACAAGCAGGTGCCCTCTGGCTTCTTTAAGAGAGATCTTCATGACTCAAAATTGTAAGTGAAGGCTGGTAGGCTTCATTAGGGGAAGGCTTCCTGTTTCATGATAGTTGCATGAACAGCTCTGGCTCTTTCAGGAGGCCGAGCACTTAAATGAGATCTGTGAGCAGTGTGGTATAAAATGCTTAATGGTGACATAGACCTGCTGCAAACCTGGAACTGGGGCAGTGTGCATGGCTCTCAAGGCAGTGAACATGCCTCTGCCATATTAGACAGACAGAGCCAACAGGCAGTGTTACAGTGTTGGTCTTAACCACATGAGCTTAATATTTAAAAGAAAAAAAAGTGTGCTCATGGTCAGAAAATACTTACAGATATGCAGTAAAGACAGATTCAGACAAAAAAAGAGAAAGAAAACAAACAAACAAAAAATTCTGAATAGTTCAGTGTGTTTAAAAAATGTGCATAGGCTTGGGAGAGAGAAGAAAAAGAGTAAAGAGACAGTAGAAGTAATATAAAAGAGTATAGACATTCATAGATTAAAGGAGTAAAGATAATAAAATTAATATTAAATTGTAAAAAAGTAATAGAGTAAGAAAAATAAGCAATGTAAAGATAGAATAAACATATTGAGTCTGGATTACATATATCATTTTTTGACTATGGAGAAATATTTGATTCTGGGTGCTGCTAAGCTAAACGAGCATATACACAATAATATATATATATATACATATACATATATATATATATATATATATATATATATATATATGTTCTTGACTTCAAAATTTGAGTCTAAGGATATGTTGCTTTGGGAGAAGTTTTGCATTTGCTTCCACAGAGGATGAGAACCTATGGATTCCTTCCAGACTAATTTGCTTTGATGAACCAAGACCATGATAGGTCTCCATGAATACATTAAAAAAAAAAAGCAGGAAGCAGTTTGGAAAGAACTACGCCCAAATTGCTAAATATTGTTTAGAAATGCTTGTTTGCATTTAAAGGGGGATAAATTGTTAGAGGAAAAATATGCTTGTTTGCTCCTGGTCACTTAGCCCCAAAATAATCACACAGAAACTGTATCAATGAAATCACTGCTTGTCTCATTAGCTCTAGCCTTCTGCTGGCTAACTCCCACATATTAATTTATCCTATTTTCATTAATCTGGCTGTGGCATACTGGCTAAAATTCCTCCATCTGTCTTCAGTGAAGCTACATGGATTCTCTCTTCTCCTCCTCCTTTTTCCCAGAATTTAGCTTAGTTTTCCCTGCCTACCTCTATTCTTTATTTTAACCCATTTCTATTAATCTGTATATTAACCTGTGTCTGTGGAATACTGGCCAAAGTTCCTGCATCTGTCTCTGGCAGGGCTACATGGTTTCTCTTTGACTCTATCTTCTCTCTTCCAGCATTCAGTTTAGTTTTCTCAGCCTAGCTAAGTTTTGCCCTGCTATAGGTCCAAAATATTTTCTTTATTTATTAACAGTAGTTACAGAATACATAGGGGACTCCCACATCAGCAAGTTAGAGATGAATATGTTTCATGGGTATTGATCTTGGTTTATTGATACAAATCTAAGGCTAATTTTGTTATATGTATATTTCTGCTCTTGATTAAAGTATTGTGTTTTAGCAGCTCATTTGTAAATATAATGTATAATTAAGAAATACATGTTAACAGTCATCTAAAATAGTCAAGCTTGTAATAATGTTAGTTAAGTTTTCTAGATGTATAGAGAAAAGTCTCAGATGGATAGGTGTTCTTTAAACCTATCAAAGACTTACAGAATATGGCATTTAAATGTTTTAAAAACTTAGGAATTCTTATGACAATGAGACACATCTGGTTCTGACAGCACCAATCTATTTCAAGAGGATAATGGGATTCAAAGAGTCTTCTTATGGAGTTTGTTAGCCATTTGGGCAAGAAACTTGTCTTGTGTGGACTGCTTTATGGTATGCTGTATAAACTGGACATGCAGTACCCACAGAAAAATAACTGCTGAAGTTGCCTAAAGGGGGTAAGACAGTCCTTCGGGGTTCCTGATTAATGAAAGAGTCTGCAAGACATTCTGCAGGACACAGAAGAAAGTGACTGGCAATCTGCTAATATAGGAGGAACTCTTTGAAATCTCTTGCTTTGTGAAAAAGTCTGCCAGATACTATGGTTCCATAGCCTAAGATGGATGTCCTAGTGTTACAAAAGAACTTTTGGTTATTGTCCAGGAAGTGACAATTTGAAAGTTTTGGAAGTTGCTTATAATTCACTTCTTGTTAACTTAGGTAATATTATATCCTTCTGTGGTCATTGATGGAGTTGAGAATAGATAATTATAGCTATCATTTTCCTTAGTTATGATAAAAGAAAAAGTAGATATAAATATTGTAGCTGAAATTCTTGCTTGATATCTGCTCTGTTACATGTAATTTTACTCTATTAAAGTAAAAACCTTCCTTTTTGTTTAAACAGAAATAGGGAGATGATGTGGGATTCCCCTCTGAATGCTGTTAATATGTTTGATTGCCATTGGTTAATAAAGAAGCTACTTTTGACCAATGACATAACAGAAGAAAGTCAGAAGGAATATCTAAAAAGAAATGTAGAAAAGAATAGGCAAAGCCAAAGAGATGCCATGTAGCTGTGAAAGGAGAATGACACTAACCAGAGCTTGCCAGAAACTTACTGGTAGGCCACGACCTTGTGGTGATACATAGATGAACAGAAATGGGTTTATTTAAGATGTATTAGTCTTCTAGAAATATGTATGAGCTAATTGGCCAAGTAGTGTTGTAACTAATATAGTTTCTGTGTAATTACTTTGGGTCTGGGCAGCTGAGAAAAAAAGAAGCATTTTCCACCTACACTACACAAAACTCAAATCTATGTGGATCAAAGACATCAACATATAAACTCTGAACCTGATTATAGAGAAAGTGGGGGAATAGCCTTAAAACCATAGGCTCAGAAGGAAACTTTCTGAACCACACTACTAGCAAAGGCACTAAGATTATGAATTAATAAATGGAATGTCAAGATATGGCGAGACAAAAGACACTATCATTCTGATAAGGTGACAGCTTGCAAAATGGGGAAAGATTTATATGAATCTCACATCCAATATTTGACTAATATCCAAACCATACACATTTTTGCATTTCCTTAGCGATTCACATGCTGATGAACATCTATGATAGCTATATTTCCTATGAATTACTAATATGTGAAAAAAGAAATATGGATATGAAAATTTCTCTGTAATGTGTTAATATAGTTTCCTTTGGGACTACCATGCCTGTTCTGTCATATGATTCTATAGTAACCATAATTTAGGATTGTTTCCATAGCTTCATATAAACTTTAGCAGTAGCTGGAGAATTCTACATTTCCACCAGTATATTGTGAGAATTATTTTTCTAACTGCTCTACAATAGTTATTGTCTATTATTATCATAATTGTTATTTTGAATATGGTGGGAAGGAATCCCATTGCAATTTTATTTTGTGTTTCCCTGATTATTAAGGACATTTAACACTTTAAAAATATATATTTGACATTTATGCTTTTGTTTATTTTGAACAACATCTTTTTAGTTTCTTCCTGCATTCATTGATTGGAATGATTTTATATGTGCTTGAGTTTTTAGTCGTTAATATATTCTAAATATTAACACATTGTCTGAAGTACAGATGACAACAATCTTCTATCATTTCATATTTTTGTCCTAACAGGATATTATTTAATTTATTGTGCATGAGTTTTGAATTTCGTGCTGATTATTGCTTTTTATTCTATTGGAAAAAAAGTTAATTTGTGCCTGTACTTTGTTTTCCTCATTGTATAATGACTAGAATTAGGTCTACCAAATAAGCATGCTATAAGATCCCTTGAAATATCCAGAGGAGTCAACTTCCTACTCTATATATTTGCTCAGCCATATTAATGCCCACCTGATGGAGGAAGGTCATTGGTTAAAAAATAAAGAAACTGCTTGGCGCTCATAGGTTAAATCATAGGTGGGTGGAATAAACAGAACAAAATGCTGGGAGGAAGAGGAAGTGAGGTAAGACACCTCAGAAAGAAACAATGCAGCTCCTCTTAGAGGCAGACATGATGAAGTAAGCTGCCAGGTCAGACATGCTGAATCTTCCCTGGTAAGACCGGTGCTACACAGTTTATTAGAGATGGGTTGATAGGGATATCAGAATTAGCCAGTAAGGGCTAGAGCTAATGGGCCAAGCAGTGTCTAAAAGAATACAGTTTGTGGGTTGTTATCTTGGGTCATAAGCTAGCTGGCGGCCAGGAGCTGAGCTGCAGGAAGAGGCCCGCAGCTCCCACAACACCCACCCTACTCATAACAGCTAGTAAATAGGAGCAACCTAAATATCCTTCAGTTGATTAATGGATAATGACAATGTGAAGTATTTTCACAATGGAATACTATTCTTTTTTTTTTTATTGAGAAAAGGAGAAAAAAAAAACAAGTTTCCACCTCCTCCCAGCCTCCCATTTCCCTCCCCCTCCTCCCCCCCTACGCCCCCTCCTCCCACCCTTCTCCCCCTCCCCCCACTCCTTTCCCCCTCCCTCTCCAGTCCAAAGAGCAGTCAGGGTTTTCTGCCCTGTGGTAAGACCTAGGACCTCCCACCTCCGTCCATATCTAGGAAGGTGAACATCCAAACTGGCTGGGCTCCCACAAAGCCATCACATTACGTAGGATCAAACCCCCGTGCCATTGTCCTTTGCGTCTCATCAGCCCTCATTGTTCGCCATGTTCAGAGAGTCCAGTTTTTTTTTTTGTTGTTGTTTTTTTTTTTTTTTTTTTTTGTTTTTCAAGACAGGGTTTCACTGTGGCTCTGGAGCCTGTCCTGGAACTAGCTCTGTAGACCAGGCTGGTCTCGAACAGAGAGACCAGTTTTATCCCATGCTTTTTCAGTCACAGTCCAGCCGGTCTTGGTGAGCTCTCAATAGATCAGCTCCACTGTCTCAGTGGGTGGGTGCATCCCTCATGGTCCCGACTTCTTTGCTCATGTTCTCCCTCCTTCTGCTCCTCAGTGGGACTTTGGGAGCTCAGTCCAGTGCTCCAGTGTGGGTCTCTGTCTCTATCTCCATCCATCACCAGATGAAGGTTCTATGATGATATGCAAGATATTCGTCAGTATTGCTCAAGGATAGGGTCATTTCAGGTTCCCTATTCTCAACTGCCCAAGGAACTAACTGGGGACCTCAGCTTGGGCACCTGGGAGCCCCTCTAGGGTCAGGTCTCTTGCCAACCCTAAATTGGTTCCCTTAACTAAGAATTGTGGTTCCGTTCTCCCCTGTCCAACCTTCCTTTATCCCAATCCTCCTGCTTTCCCAAGGCCCTACCTCCTTCCCTTCTAACTTTTCTCTCCCCATCCCTCCTTACCCCCAACCCACCCCACCCCAAGATCCCAATTTTCTCCCCGGCAATGTGAAGTATTTTCACAACGGAATACTATTCTTGTGTAAAAAAAAAAAAATAAATAAATAAAAATCATGGAATTTGAAGCTCAGTTGATAGAACTAAAATTGATTATAAATTATTGAATTCGTCCAGACCCAGAATGACAAATACCACATGATCTTTCTTAGTTGTGGATCCTAGATGCACATCTGTAGATGGGAATGTATAACTTTGAGCAACCTCAGCACCCAGGAAGGTTAAAAGGGACCATGTTTGTTTAGATAATTATTGCTTTTATTTTCATAGTTTTTATGGCAATTTGAATATGTGTGTCTAATTCATATGTGTGTATATAAATACATAAATAAATAATAAGGTATCAGACATGAAATCTAATAAGTAAGTAGCATCCAGACACATTGGGAAGCCTTACTAACTTAATTTGAAGTATTGGATATTTTTAAAAAGCTATATGCTTAAAAAGGGCACACAAAATGAAGGCTGACAAATCATATCTAAAATCTAGTACATACTCCTATGCTTTTATTAGAAAATCCATAGTGATGGAAACTGTTGTTTTGTATATGGTGATGGAACCAACATCATTTTCCATCTAACAAATTTATAGGAGTATTGCTTTTCATTCAGTTAAACCACTGCAATTCTGAGTATTAGTTAATTCCTTTACAGTCAGTAAAACTATCTTCACTGTTCCTTTAATTGTAATTTTCATAGTATTTCAAAGTACTTGCTCTTTCCATAACACTGCTTTTGCTGTGGATTTACTTAGAAAAATCTTCTTGAAATTTTTTTTTTTGTCTTACAAATCATAGAGGAAACAGAACAATGAGACAGATTTTGACATTAGTGCTTCCAAATATGGACTCTTAGAGCATATCAGTGCTGTTCAGTGTGTTGAAGAACAAGGGTATGTAGTCTTTTCAGTGTTTGATGTGGGTCTTGAAAGGTGAAAATGAGTCATCAAAATGTCAATCTAGCTCTTTAACTTCTTTAAATAATATCCAAGAGTAACATGAAATTTTGAGCCTTTCTAGAGTTCATGTATTGACTAAAACTGAGTCACTCATCAAGGCTTTCAGCTTCTGTTGAACCCAATTGGCTTGGAAATCATTTTTAGTACTCTACTTTAGCATCTTTATTGTCAGTGTCTTTGGATGTTTGAGACTCATCAAAAGTTTCTGAGCTATCACAGTATACTTTGCTATAATGTATTATATTTTCTTCCCCTGTGGATGTGTATTTTTGGAAGCAGAAACATGAAAAATGCTGGTAATAATATTAAAAACCCTATACCAAGTACAGTGTAAGGAATGAAGAGGATTTCTTCACAATATTTTGAAACATTTTCCCAAAAAATTTTGCTTCCCTATAAATCAGGAACCATAAAACTATGATTCTTTCCATACCAATCAGATGAAGACTTTAGCCCAATCATCAAACACCATCTCCAACATGTTGAATTAGACACAGACACATGTGAAAGGATTCAAAAGATACCACACAGCATTGACCACTTTTAAACCACTCAAGTATCCATTTATTTTGATTTAGTGTCTCTCCTACTTTTCATGCAAAAGAATTCACTAAGGAGATAAATTAACCAGGGATTTTTTTCTTCCTTAAAGACGTGGCATAAATTTTAATTGTCTCTGGTATGAGAAGTAATACGCTCCTGGCTGATACTTTACATTACTTCTTCATCAATATCCTATCACTCTTTCTCCGCAAAATTGAGTTTTCCTATACAATATAGATCTAGAAAGCTCAAAAAGACAGCACAATCCAAAAGTCCTGATTCATGCACAGTCTTCCCTGTATTAAAGAATCCCACCATGGCTGAAACTCCACATCTGAACCCAGAAAGGTCAACGGGCACATCAAATTAAAATGCAACCCTTCTCTTTTTCTGAAGCCATTCATTTCTTCATTTTCTACTTTAGTTTCTCTTCATTCTGTTCTGAAAGTTTGTTTCTTGTCATACATGACTATTCTGAACCATAACTCTGAGAATACCATAACTTCAAGAGACATTTCATGATTGTTTCAGCAATTTGTTTACACATAAAAGTAACATTACTTCCTCTCTGACTTTCATAGAAAAAAATAAAAAAAACAAAAAACAGGAAGTGTAGCTGTGCCTAGAGTCTTGCCCATGACAAAACTGGCATCCATAAACCCAGACTCTAGAATACTTTTTTAACTAGGGTCCAAAATGAATTGAAAGGTCTCATCTCACAAGGTTTTCTGTCATTATTAGTGTATTCTGTTCTCAAGAGTTATGGAGAAGAAAATATGCAGATATGAATCTTGGGTATCAAGTATGTCAGCCATGATTTCCATAGTTACTTTAGAGGAATGCAGTACCATTATAAGTAATGTATGGGAATTTTGCTGTTCCACTTAGAAATAAAACGATCGCAAGTGTAATGTGCTGCTAAGGATTTATGAATAACACTCTGATTCCAGCTACAGGAATTTTCACACTTCAAGTGTAGTCTCTCATCTTCCATTATTTTAAAGCAGTTCACAGAGTAAATGACAATCTTCAGGCTTCTCTGAACTTCTAGATTTTAAAAACCACTATACAGAAGGCCAAAGACATAGAGAAGCCAGAAAATGTGATGCATTTTTATTATTTTGAGGGTATCATGCAATGTATTATTTACATAACTATATTTCATATATTTTACTTCATGTGCATCCATGAAGTGTGGTTGGTCAACCTATTTATTAGTTCTAACACTTGACTTATTTGTTTCACCAAGATTTTTTCCACACATAAATTTATGCTTATCTCAGAATTGAATAATTTACTTCTATTCAAGACTGAATCTCTTCTCATTAACTTGCCTAATGACCCAATGGTAGCATCAAGTACATAATAGATTAGTGTACAGTACCAAGAACAGACATTAGTCTTTTTCATGGAATAATCAAGCAGTCTTCTACAATTCAATATGATGCTGACTGTGGGTTTCATTGGCGTTATTCCTAAAAATGAAAGGTTCCTATTGTGTCATTTTCAATTAATATTTCTCTATCTAATGAGACCCTGATAGATTTTCATATTTACTTTATGGATATCTGTAATAACTTTTGCTTATTGAGGCAATTTGTGTACATGTGTATGTTTATGTAGGTACAACTGTATAGAGGCAGACACAAGTACAAATATTGTTCCTTAAAGACAAAACATTTCAATTCTTTTTCTTGTCACCTTTGAGGCATTCTCTGTCACTGGTCTGCAACTGGCTATGCTGACTGACAAGTGAGCCCCAGAGATCTGTCTTTCTCTGCTTTTCAGGAACTGGGATTATAGCATATCATCATGCATTCTTTTGTGTCAGCTTGGGTTTTTAAATATATTCTGGAGTCAAATATTTTGCCAACAGTCTTTGTCACTGTTCTATTGCTTTGAAGAGATAGCATAACCAAGTATAAAAGAAAGTATTGAATTATGGGGCCTTGATTACAGTTTCAAAGATTTCATCCATTTTCATCATGTTGGAAAGCATAGGGGCACACATGGAACTGGACCAATATCTGAGAGCAATATATCCAAATCTGCAGGTCAAGAGAGAGAGATTGGATCAGGCACAAGCACCTCTAATACATCTACTACTTTCAAAGAGTTTAACTGAGTGACTAAACATTCAAATATATGAGCCTATTGTGGTCATTCTCTTTCAAACCATTACACCAACTGAGACATCTCCCCATTTCTTTGTAGATGAATTTTTACTGTGAGATGTAGTTTCCATTTTTGGTAACTGAGCCAAGAAGAACAGTTGACTTTACTTGTTGTAGTATTATAGTTATAGGCATTTTATTGAGCCTTTTTGTATTGGTAGTCATCAGAAATTTTGGCAAACAGCAGTTTTATCTTATGCCATCTTTGTCAATTTTTGATAAATAATGTTGATATCACAGAATGAAGTTGTTCTCATTTTTTTCATTGTTGTTGTTTTTCGAGACAGCGTTTCTCTGTGGCTTTGGAGCCTGTCCTGGAACTAGCTCTATAGACCTGGCTGGTCTCAAACTCACAGAGATCCGCCTGCCTCTGCCTCCGGAGTGCTGGAATTAAAGGCGTGCACCACCATCGCCCTGCAGTTGTTCTCATTTTTATCAAATGATTGATAATAATTATTTCTCAAATTTTTAGCATAATTCAGTGTTCTATCCATCTTTTTTTCAAATTATTGATAATAGTTACCCATCAGATTTTTTAGCATAATTCAGAGTTCAGTCCACTTAGGTTTGGCTGGATTGGGAGATGTGATAGTTTGAATGTTACTGGCCCCTATAAGTTCATAAGGAATTACACTATTAGGAGGTATGGCTTTGCTGGATTGGGTATGGCCTTGTTGAAGGAAGTGTGTCACTGTTGGGACAGGTTTTGAGTGTTCCTTTTTCTAGGATACCACCCAGTATCTCAGTAGGCTTTCTGTTTCCTGCAAGATGTCAGATTCTCAGCTACTACTCCAGCACCACACTTGCCTGCATGTTGTCATGCTCTCCTTCATGATGATAATAGACCAAACCACCAAAACTGTAAGCCAGTCTCAATTAAAGTTTTTCCTTTCTAAGAGCTCATAGTGTCTCTTCACAGCAATAGAAACCTACACTAACACAGGGAATATGTTTTTGACAATGTCTTTACTGATTATCCTTTTAGTTACACTGCTTATTTCATTTTGAGTCAAATGTGGCATTTCTTCCCTTATAAAAGCTTTCTGTTTTATTAAAAAAGTAATTGAGTTTCATACTGTTGACATGATCCTTTTAATTTTTGAAAATGTCTTTATCAACTTTTCTTCTACTAATTTGAATCACTTCTATCTCATCTGTGATTTTTCTCTTGGGAATTCTAATAGTATGCCACTGATTTTCAAAGACCTGATGAGTTCCTTTAAAATGACACGCACGTTTTGTCATTTACCAGTGAAGTCTCTGATTTTGTTAAATGGTAAATTTAATTTAGATTTTCTCTTTATACTTTTTCTGGAAAAGGAAAAGAGGCAATGGACAAGGTAAAAAGGGAGGGGGTAAGAAGACCATTTTTTCTTTTGTATTTAACTATTTTCCTAGTATCTACTGCTAATACTTTAATCTTCATTTCTTTATAACATGAAAATATTGTTTGTTATTCATAGTGGGAAATAATCATACATAATTATTCATAGAAGTATGTTATAAATTTGTACACCTTAGATATTTATTTGGTATTTATATCAAAAATCTAAATAACCAATATTCATTTTACATTTTGAAAATGAAACATAATTGGAGTGTATGGAAATAGCTACAATGGCTTCTAGGTTCATGTCATGAGAAATAAAGTTCTTCACAATCATAGTAAGCTCATGTCTGCTTAAAGAAACATTGCTGCAGGATCAAATCTATTCTCTATCATTTACAGCTGTACTTTGTGGCTTTTTGTTGTACTATTTTTCTGAAAGGGAACATTCTGGGTGTTACATTAGAGAGTTTATAAATAACATTAAGGAATGAGGGGAAAATCCCTTCCAATTGCCTCCAATGTTAATTGAGGAAATTTTGTTATTTGTAAATATTTGGTGTTAGGTTGATTTTTATCACTAGTAATCAAGCATTAATCACCCACTTACATTATTTGTAAATAACTAATTTCCAAAAATGAAAAAGATAAGATATGGCAACCAAAAAGTAAAAAGCAGAGATATCATGCGGTCCCAGTAGCTGTTACATTATTTGGAATGCAAGTAGTCAGGCAACTGCTAAAAGCATCCTGATGCCCTACAGGCACAGACACTGCACATCCCTCATCATGCCCCCAGGTCTCATTTGATCCTCTTGGAAGACTTAGAGACCATTCCTTTCTTTAACTTATTTTTTGATGTTTTCTTGTTCTTAACATAAGTCATTCTGAAAAGAGTTGTCAAACTGTTATTTCCGTAGATCCATTGAATTAATTATGGATTGTAATGTTCAGAACCATCTAGCCTTTTGATAAATGTTTATGAACATGCTGGGTAAAATTTGAACAAACCTCTTTCCCCCTCAAAAAATGTTTGTGTGATCACAATAGAATAAAAAGCTTATCTGCTGTACATATTGTCCAAAGAGAGGTTAATTTTTGTACCACCAGTTGTAGTCCTAAATATTTTGAAAGAAATTAAATTACATCCCCAAATTAAACCAAAAATCATCAATAGAATAGGAATAACAAAATGATGTAACTCGCAAATCCGCTACACTTTACTGAAATTTTCAAAGCTGTCCTTGATTCTTACTAACTTAACATATCAACCCTGAGCCAATTTTAAAACAGCTTGTCTGTGCTCTTGAAAACTTCCTCAAGGGAAAAAAAAATCGGCTGAGTGAAGAGGTAGTCTACCAACTGTCATTTGATAGTGGGTTGATAGCTAGAATATACAATAAATGGAAAAACTGAATGAATAATACAATCAAGAAAGGAGCCACAGTGGAATTGAGTAATTTTCAAATAAATAAGACTAACCAATCAATGAATACAATCAAGAAACTGTGGACAACGGGCTTGAATAATTTTCAATTGTAGAAGTAAAAATAACCAGTCAATACCTGAAAATAATTATTTTCAAAAGTTTAACAATCAGGGAAATGGACATTAAACTACACTTATTTCAATCAGAAAGGAATCATCATCAAGAAATCAATTATCATCAATCAATCATCAAGAAAACCACAAGTGCTAGAGAAGAGAGAGTGGTATGTGGACCATATTAACAGCTCATTCAGACAAAATTTAGTGTAGCCATTATTCAAATCAATATGAATCATTATAAAAAAATTAACCTTCCATTTACATCATTCACAGCTTTTCTGGGAATGAAACTGAGAGTCCAAGTTACTTTATTTCAGAGATATCTACAACCTATACAATCATGTCTATGCACTATGATAAATATCAGCCTAACTGTACATCATCTAAGTAGTGGAAAGTAGGAAATTATATATGACTGGAGGTCTTTAAGAGCATTGAAATATGCTAGCTTTCAAAAAAATATGTCTTTTCTCATGTGTAAAACTTAGTGGGGGTAAGTATATAAAATCATAAAAGGAAATGATACACATGTGGAGGAAGGAAAGGAAGATAGAGGAGATAAGGGGAAGATGGACAAGACCCAATAATAGAGGAAACCAAATAAAATCATAGTATATTATGAGCAATATATTAATGCCTGTATAAGAACAATTAATAATTAATAATAAAATAACCTCAAGCAGCAATTATCTCATCCACAGAGGTATGCACTATGTTAAGGAATGAAAATATTTATTTTCTTTTTATTTCTCTACATCACCAGTTTCTATAATTAATGCTTATCAATTGATATCTACTCAATTAAGGTTCAACAAATCAATTAGCACTGTAATCCCTGCCCTGAGGAAAGAGAGGGAAGTCTGTAGGGACCTGGGATTGCATTATCTAATGCAAGACCTAAGGGAGCTTGGTGGCAAAATTTTGCTTTCCAAAAACCAAGGGCCTGGAAGACAGTCCAGAAGAGAGTGACAGATTAACATGATCAAGTGTGAACCCCAGTACCTCAACAGGGGAAGAGAAATCAGGAAATGTTTGTCTTTTCAGAAATTTCTGAAATGAACTCTTTGTTCAAGTCAATGATAACAAAAACATATAAATATTACATGTAAATACATACATAAGAATACATATGTGTACATCTTGTATATTACATCAATATATGCTTTCTTATATGTGTCTTCACAAGTGGGAAAAGAGTGTGCAGTTGTGGTTTCAAAGAAAATGTTCACCAAGTGGCCTTTGTCCCTTCTAAACCTGTAGTTTTTCTCTCAGAATTTTTAATAAAAGTGTTGTCTGTCATTCCAAGCTAGGGCTGCTGAGGGATTTACTGTCCTTTACTTTCTTATCTTCTAACAGGGCATCCTTGAATGCCCCTTAAGTACAGTTGTAGAGACGGGTTGTTCATGTTTTCTTGTCTTTAAGTATTAAATGCTAATGTGTCTACCCATATATGGTGTATCTGCAGTCTACACAACTGTGACTCATAGAGTCATTCATCATTACCACCAAGATGATATCTTTTTACCTCATCTTTGTGAATTGTGATACCTCTCAATCTTCAGTTTTGAAGAAGCCAAGCTCTATCATAACCAGAGTTTAAAAAACTCCTTGTGATTTCTTTATATACAAATTAATAATTAATGGACTACAAATTAAGAACATTAATTCAAATATAATCATATGAAAGGTTGCTGTTCTCTAGCTCTACAAGGTCCTTATAATAATGGGGTTTCCTCAGGTATCCCAAACCTGGTGGCTAACTTGACAGGCACCAAACACTAGTATTATTATAGTTGCTATGTCAAGAGAAACATATTAGTCATGGAGGCAGAGTACCAATGGGTAGGCCTGATTGATTCTAACTTGCTCCTGAGTAAAGTTGAAAAAGCTAGAATTATCAAGTGATACTTTTCTCTTCATTATATCTTCAGTCAGATATATGGACTATATGACATATTCAGATCACAGAATTAGAAATGCATTGGAATTAATTAGTGGCAATAGAAAATGAAAAATAATATCACACAATCATTGGATAACACAGAAAAAAGCATTGAAATTTTTAGGTGTTTTCTAGTTCTATCATTAATATTGTTAATTGTTACAGAAACTTTTAGTTGCTTACTTCTCCTTAGCCACTAAGTCAACATTCAGGATATAAAACATAATTAATTAAAGGGTCTTGAGGAAAATGTAAAGATCCACAGTTTAAGAGAAAAAATGTTTTAACAACTGGTTTGATTCACTTAAAGTGGATTTAAGTGAAAGTAAAATTTGGAATATCATACAGCAGGAGAAAGAAAACAAAGTCAAAGAACAAATAACTTTGGAGAATTGATACTCTCCGTAGACTTTATCAGGGCTTCCTTTAAAGTAACTGTAGGCCAGCCAGGTGATGTATACCTGTAACCTAAGTCCTGGGACGTAGAAGCAGAAAGATTATGGTCTTCTTTGGCTACATTGCAGCTTCATATGACCCTGAAATAAATGAGAATCTGTCTCCAAAATAAGATAAATGGATTGAACAAAATAAAGCAGTCTAATACCTTGTTAGTAAAGCCATTAATTTTCCTTGATGGGCGCACGAAAAGAAAAAGTGAATATCACCATTTTTATTTTATTCTAGCAGCTAGAGTTTTATATTCTCTTCAACATTAAGAGTTTCACCACAAACATGGAAGAAATAAACAGCTTTATTCATAAAATCGACCTACTTTACGTAAGTCATAAAATAGTGAAACACAAGGTTTTCAAAATTTCCCACTCAACAAGGCATTTTATCATTTACTATCATAATGTGTTCATTTGATTTAATTTGCAAAATGCTGACAGATCAATGCGAGGAACCCATCAGGAAGTGGATCAGATTTACTAACATTTTTATGTACATAGTCCCCACTAGATTACCCAATATCCTCCAACTGCCCTGGAAGGCTACCTAGGCAGGTAACATGAATTTACATTTCTAAACTTTGTCTAAAGTGTTAGACTATCTTCTGTGTTACTCTTCTCCTTTAACTTAAGATTTCTACTTGCACATTAGATCTCAAGGGAGTAGCACATGGTAAGTGAAGTTCTTACCCTTGTCTTTTTTTATATTCTATTTATCTGAGATATATGCATAGACTTTAAGTGCTCTAGCTGATGCCTTTCCCATTACAGGTCTTTAAATTGCAGCACTTGATGACAACCGTCAGCCCAGCATCTTAGTTATCTTTTCCACTGAATCAACTTGGGATTAAAATGGACAGTAATGCTCTTCCACAAGCACTCATCTGGAAACTAAAACGCCTTATACTTAAATGTGGATTGAAAATAGAGTATTTCAAAACTTAACACTTCTGTATTTAATTAGCATGTTTTACAGTATGCCCTGTAAAAAGAGAATGAGCCTTCAGTTTCAGAAGAAACACAGATATAATAGAGGAGGCGCACTGGCAAACTTAGGAATCATTATTTCTATGCCAGAAAATCAAGTAGGATTTGTGGGTACCTGAACTTCTTCCACCAACCTAAAATTGATGGAGGATGACACTGGCAGTGACAGAAACACAAAGTATATCTTCTAACTTTACTAAAAGTAATGGTCTAAACCACCACCACTAAGACAATGGGACTGATCTGTAGGGTTAAGACAGCCCCTTTAGGGGGCGGGGTTGGCCTCGGGCGAATGCCTGCCAATAAACTGGCAAGCAGAGAGGCAGCTAGGCCCTTTTTTCCTTGCTACTTCCTGTACTATGCTGAAACTTCGGTTCTGTAAGTTTTTCATTAAAGTGGTAAATATTCTTTATTATCTGCATTGCATTTATTTTCGCCGATACACTGATCTAATGGGAGCTCACCAAGGCCACCTGGACTGGGACTGATGGAGCGTGTAATCAAACTGGACTCTCTGAATGTGGCTGACATGAGGGCTGACTGAGAAGCCAAGGACAATGGCACTGAGTTTTGATTCTACTGCATGGACTGCCCATTGTGGGAGCCTAGTCTGTTTGGATGCTCACCTTCCTAGACCTGGATGGAAGGGGGAGGACCTTGGATTTCCCACAGGGCAGGAAACCCTGACTGCTCTTAGGACTGGAGAGGGAGGGGGAGAGAGAGTGGAGGAAGTGGGAGGGAAATAGGAGGGGGGAGGAGGTGGAAATTTTTAATAAATAAATAAATAGAAAAATCTTTAGTATTAAGTCACACTATTATATAAATTCTAATATTGTACAAATTACAACAGTATTTTCAGGGTTCGAGTCCCTCTGAAATATTCTCCAAGTAAGGTGCATAATCTTTTCTGAGGATCCTGAGAGATGTATAGAGGTTGATGATACAATGCTGAAATGTGATGTAGATCAGAGGTGCAAAGTCCAAATCATAATACATTTCTCACATATTATTAAATTTTGTTTTAAATTAATGTGAGGTTCAAAGCACAGCTCTAAAACAAAAGCACACTCTTTGGGGGAATAGTGAGTGGACTCTGTGTGCCACCCAACGCATCTGTAAAATGCAAGTAACTGTACTTCTTACCAGAATGTTTATCTTTAAATAAATACCCTTAAAGATGTAAAGCACCTTGTCCAATATTTTTCCAATTTCTCATTGGTATGAGACAAATGCTTATATCACAATTCAAAGCATGCTTAAAGTGCAATTCCCTACTGTAAAATCTCTTCTTAAGATTAGCGGTCAAGGCACTGTGTGTGTGTGTCTCCCTTTTTCTCCCCCCACCTGTCTCTGTTTATACGCATTAATGTAAATGTGCACATGTATAGATGATTGGAGTAGATATGAGTCGTCTTCTTTATCACAATCCAATCCAAAATCCAGTTTTCAAGCTAGCAGGGCAGAAGACGGAGCCATCTCTAAATTCCAGAAGTCATATATTTTGTATGTTATTTATAATTTATGTCTGCTTAACCTAATGTTCAATCCTACTATGCTTATCCCTTATTAATGTTGTTTCCTAGAGACCTTCAATAGAACTACATGCAATACTTTCTCTCACAGACTTCTTTGCATGATTTCTAAAGCACCTACTTCCAAAAAGAGAAACAAGAAGGAAATTAGGAATCAGGCTTTGGAGTGATGTTTCTATTAACTCATTTGCCCTAACTGATAAGGCAGATAATGTACATTAGACTCTTGCATCCTGCATTGATGTAAATCATTAACATTTCATTGGTAATGAATTGTTGCATAATGATGACTGTTACACCCCAGGTGAAATTCTCCTAAATATTTTCAGTGTTATTTGTGTTTTGGAAAAATAACAGTACTAGTAGATTATCAAGTATTAAATTTGGTGCTTCACTGAAAGATTTTTTTTTAAAAGGTCAGCAGATCTTCTGTACTACTAATAATAAACAACAAGCATGGAAAACCTAGGATCCAATCATGAGTTTAGATGGATTTCACAGAAGACACAATTTTCAATTCTGCAAAATCTAGTCAAGTTCAAAGTTGTGATTTGTAAGTAATGTAACCTGACAACTGTCAATGTCCAATATAAATTCAAATAGCTAAGACTTTGTAAAATCCTATGATCTGATGTAGATCTTTCAGAAGTAGCTCGCTGATCTCTGTTAAAGGCTGGTACTCCTTTCCTTAGAGATGATGAAGGGTTTGCTCTTTGTCAAAACATCACACAGAGAATCCATTGACAACTCTACTCCAGCTTATCAGATCAATAATGACTTCAGTCGGGAACATAGTGGCTAGGGATTTGAAAGGAATTACAATATTCACCATGTATTGGTATAGCCAGTAGTGAGAGAACCAGGCACCTTTATCCTAGATAGGGAGAACATTCACACTTAGACGAAGAACAATTTGCTCAATAAAATGAAGGGAAGATAAGCATTTATTACCTACAGAACCTGAGGTATTTCCAACACATGTTTGAGTAAGTCTTCATTATGCTGAAAATCACAAGAGTGAAAATGCAGTTGCAATGTAAGAACTTCTATGTAAAAATAGCTCAGGATAATAAGAAAGATAGAAACCCGAATTTACTAGGTGGAAAACTAGCAGATCACAAAATTCCCTGGATGACCCTTACACACATTGCTTATATTGAATGCTCTGGTAAGAAGAACATCTTACTCACTGTGACCACAATGACTGATTTTGTAAGGCTGGGAAAAATAAAGAATATTATATAACTGGGCTTTTTGAGACACTGAATGTGGTAACGTATTGAGATAATAGGGCCCTGTCCAAAGCTCTATTATCATAATGAGCAAAAAGGTTTGAGTGACAGCAAGAGGGTCCTGACCTAAATTACATTACAGTGATGTTTAATAAAACATGGTGTACTGAAGGGCAAAAGAGATGGACAACCTAGCAAAATTATGGGCAATTCATACAATAAAAGTTAAATCAACATAAGAAAAACTTAAACATTGTCTCTCATTCTTCAACAAGAAATTAAAAATTGATAATCAACAAATCATCTTAATAGTTTTAGGAAATTGGGTTTTCTATGCAGTGAATGCAGAAAATCACTGAGTTGAGGTTGCCAGGAGTAAGCTGTTGTACAGTTTCAGTTGAGAGCAATTCACAACTGTTACAAGTACTTGGAGTCTGGGTCTATTCTAGAGTTGCAGTGTTTAAAAGGAGTAAGTTTTGTGGATTTTATTTGAGGAATCACATTATTAGGGTATCATTGTTTAAAACTAAATCTCTTTTTTTTTTTCAGAAAAGGAGAGAGGGAAAGCAGCTCTCTTTGTCTCTTCAAAGAGACATTTAATAGGATTGCGCTCCAAGGAAAACTACTCTACCCCTGAGCCTATGTCACACAGATAAAAGGTGATGCCAAAAAGCTAACCTTCCAGCTTGGAAGTTATGGCACATGCCCTTGATCACGGCACAAATTGGGGGGTGGAAAAAATTAATCTATGTGAATTGAAGGACAGTCTCTCTACAAAGCAAGTTCCAGGACAGCCGGGACAATTACACAGAGAAACCCTGCACCCTGAATCATCACGTCCAAAAAAGAATAAGAAATACCACACACACACACACACACACACACACACACACACACGCACACACACCCACAAATAAACATAAAACACAAACTGGACTCTCTGAACATGGCAAACAATGAGGGCTGATGAGACGCAAAGGACAATGGCATGGGGTTTTGATCCTGCTTAATGTGCTGGCTTTGTGGGAGCCTAGCCAGTTTGGATGGTCACCTCCCTAGATATGGACGGGGGGCGGGGGAGGGGGACCTAGGACTTACCACAGGGCAGAAAACCCTGACTGCTCTTTGGAGTGGAGAGGGAGGGAGAAAGGAGTGGGGGTAGGGGGAGAAGGGTGGGAGGAGGGGGAGAAGGGTGGGAGGAGGGGGAGGGAAATGGGAGGCTGGGAGGAGGTGGAAACTTGTTTTTTTTTCTCCTTTTCTCAATAAAAAAAAAAAAAAAAAAAAAAAAACACAAATGAAGCCAAAACCAAACAAACAAATCAGATGTTTTCTTGGAAAACCTAACAGCATCTACAGTTTAAAAGGTTTAGAAAATAGTCTCTTAACCTGCTTGTCTTTCTAGTCTTGCTAAGAAGTCCCTTCCTTCACTGGTTCTAGATCCCAATTATTTTGGATTACAATGTTTACTGAATACCAGCTACAACATCCAACCATGTGGATTGAGCAACTACTGGACTCTTAGACTTTCCACTCTCAATCAGCCATTGTTGGATTAGCTTCAATGCAGCTTGTCATTCTAAATATATATATATTATGATTAACATTGAATATATAAATAAATAAATATATATATATATATATATATATTAGAGAGAGGTCATTTTGTAAATGAACAAAAATATAAAAAAAAACAAATAACAGAATAACAGACAGTCAAGGCTACACAGTAAAACCCTGTCTCAAACAAAACAAAATAGTTACAGAAAATGAGAACACTCGGGTTACATGAAACATACAGTAGCTAGAGCGGGACTAAACTAAACATTACAATACTCCTAGTCACATTAACTTGAAATATGACATTTAACATTTAAGTATCTCAGTTCTTTTCCTTTTTTCTCATTCAACTTTTATAGCACGATTTATAGTAACCCAGAGACCAATATTGGGGTTCAGCCTGAAAGTCTGAGAAGCAAATCAGGTAGCCCATAACTCTTACCTCTACCTCAGTCTGAAATGGTGATCCTGCCTCCAAGAAACTCAGAATGAGACAGGCTGTGATAACTGTATACTCTCATTTTAATATTCTTCTCTAGTGCTGTGATTAAAGGTGTGCACCACTAGCACACAGTTTCTAAATCAAACTAGTGTGTCCACTGTGATTAAAGGTTTGTGTCACCCCTTCCTGGTCTGTAAGGCTGATCAGCATGACTGTTTTACTCGCTGAACTTCAGACAAGCTTTATTTATTAAAATACAAATGAAATATCCCTACATACTTCAACAAAGTTTACCAGTCATATAAGAGATGTGGAATTTGAAAAGTGTTTGAATAGTTGGCTAAGGTCATGGATCCTAGAAGAAAATTTACTACTAGCATTTAACTAGAGTAGCACAATTGCTAACTACACCCTGTTCTCATACCCACAGAGAAGTTTAGCATTCAGGAAGAATCTTTATTTGTAGGACAAAGAAACTATCATAGCAAACCACACCCAAGGCAGGCAGATCTCTGTGAGTTCGAGGCCAGCCTGGTCTACAAGAGCTAGTTCCAGGACAGGAACCAAAAGCTTCAGAGAAACCCTGTCTCGAAAAATTAAAAAAAAAAAATGCAAAGAACAAATGATCCTGATATGGTAAACCTAAGTGAATAATTTTACAACACAACTCTCAAGGTTCAGAAACATTGCAGAAGAGGGGGTAGAATTGTTGTCAGACCCAGAGATCAGGAAGTCTACTGGGAGATTCTACCTTCTTGAAAGGACAGGGTTGCTACACCCATGGTACCCAACAAAATGTCTGTCTAAGAAATGTAAATCATGATGACAACACCAATGGTTATGTTGAAGTAGAAGGTTATCTCTGATGAGATTCAATCCCTAGACAAAGAACTACAGGAAAACAAGAAATGAAGAAAGAGGGAGTATTAGTCTTTCTGGGGATATGCCCCTAATTGGTAATACAATAGCAAGTGATCAGTCCTGAAATCATGTATATACAAACAACATTAAATGAACTCAACAGGTTGTACTTATATATTGATGTGTGTGTGTGACAATCATAATTAAAGAAAATAGACTATGAAATTCAGAGGAAATAAGGAGGGACATGGAAGGGGTTGGAGGAAGAAAAAGGAAGGAGGGGAATGATAAAATTATATTTAAATTAAAATTTAAAAATAGAAAAAAATGGCCTGAGCAACAAAACAATAGATTTTGAAATTGTCAAGCAGAAAATACAATACAATCATGATCATAATGCTGGATACTATAATGTCTAAAGTAGGATCTATGGAGGAATACATAACAACACATGATTAGAGACACCATGATCCAAAAATCTCAAAGACAAATAACCTTCCAAACCTTACCTACTCATCTCAAATATAACGGAATTAAAGAATATTATAGCTCTTTAGGATCTGCTATTGTTTTATATGATTTTTTTTAAATATTATTTTTTCCTGTGGAAAACCAGCTAGAATTTGAAGTGAGTTGTATTGTTTATTCTAACATTTTCAAATGTAATTCTTCCAGTCTAAAGACTTGGGATGCTTCTATTTTGTTTCTGCGATTTCTTTTCATCAGTGTTTTATTTGATACCATGTGCAGACCTTACACTTTCACGAATAAATTCATTCCCATATTCCTATGCCAGTGATTTAAATTACTCTCACACTAAGAATTTTGATGTTACCTCATACGTTGTTGGACATCCTTTCAGTTTTATTAGACCCTATTCTCTTTATCTCATGTTGAATTGCTAATATTAACTTTTGACATGTAAACTGGCATTTACCTCACTCACAATATTTTCATATCAAATGTGGTACTTTTATATCTTTCTTTGAGCTCATCTATATTCAGTTCAACATTTGTTGAGCTTTTTAACAGCTGTAATATAATTAAAACTAAGATTTAATGTTCTTGTCTGACAAATCTCAAACTTTTCTTACCTTTGATTTAATGATTTCTTTTATGTGGTATGGCAGACATTGTAACATTAGTCCTTTGTTGTTTTGGACATTTTGTTTTTTTCACAAATATTTGTATGTGTACAAATATAATATTGAAGATCAAACTGTTGACAATCACTCTTCAATGGAACTAAATCTCCATCACTATTCATTAGAAATATTTCTAGATTTTTATTATACCCACTGGGATAGTTACATTAGTTGTTTCTGTTTTTAGATTGGAGGTGGGCTCATTTTAGCATTTAGTGAGGCGCTGATGACTCTCCCTCTTTAGAACAGAACTCAGTGATTCTATTCAATTCTGCATTAGGATCTTGATGAGGTTGCAACAAGATAGGTAACAATATTTTAATATCCCATTTGCTAATTTAGGCAAAGAGGTTTAGATTCATTGACAACAGAGCTGGATATGGATGTGCCATGTAATTAAAGAGACTGATATCTATGCAAACAACATATAATGTAGTAGGAATTTAAATTTAGACTGGCAACACAGCTGTAGTGTAAATCACTAAAAGTCTGAAGCATTATAATTATATTTAAATTTATAGTAAAAAAAATCTACCCATTAAAAAGGCCAGGATACATTGTCAACATAATCCCTCCCTACATGAAAGACTGTATTTTAAATGAGAAATTGCAATCAATTTTGACTAGCCAGTAAATTTGCTCAACCCACATGAAGTAAAAGGAGTCACAGGTGAGTCCTCCTCCTCTCTCTGTCTCTCTGTCTCTCTCTCTCTGTGCGTGTATGTGTGTGTGTGGCGGGGAGGGTGTATGTATTTGTGAGACTGAGTGTGTCACTTTTCACTACTATTGCAATGAGATTACTTGAATGGTTAAGATATTTATTTCCAACACCTTAGATAAAATATTTTCTTTTAATAGTATCTAGTAGAATATTAAAATTTGTAACATAAACTCCTGTGTCCATAAATTATACCTGCTAACAGGATGTTCTTCAAGTATTTTTGTTTGTTGGTTTGTTCTGGTGTGTTTTGTTTGTTTTTAAGTTTCTGGTGTACATACTCTCTTGCTTAAATTGTGAAGGTATTCAATTTGTCAGTCATTTAATTCTTAGTCAATTATTTTTGTCTGTTGATAAAGTGTATTTAAAGTTTGACAGTAGGGCAAATATCTTGAAGTTTTTCTAATTATTTTAAAAATACATTATTACTTAGTGTTTGTATCAACAGACCATTTTTGTTTGTGTTGTTGTTAAATACTCTCATGGACACAGACCTGTTCAAATGTCCAAAACAAATTCCAGCTCAATATTCCAATAGCAGTGGAGTAACATAAGCAGATTTCAAACTTCCTCTTCAAAATGAAGTTCTTACAGTTTTTCGGGGATAAGTGGTGCTATTCCAAACGCCTTTATCTGACGGGATAAAGAAATTCTTTCTTCAGAAAGGGTGTTTCTATGAGCCCAAACAAAATGCCCTGAAATTTAGCTGAAAATATGCTGTATAATTTTAAACTCTGGCTAGTTCTGCCTATCACTATATAAAATCAGAAAGTGATTCTTTATGTTGTGTTTTATTCACATAGCCATTAAACTCAGACTACATTCTGTTAACATCTTAAAGAGTTGGCTTTCATTAATTCTTTACCTTGTAGATTATACGAAGGAGGCAGAGAAAAGGCAGTCCATTTTTTCTAAAGCTTACACTGACCATTGTCTCAGGTCCTTTCTCTGATATTTATTCTGTTGGTGCTTTGCTCCACACGGTCAACTCTGTGGTTTATGGAGTATTCCCTATATCAAGGCCAGTAAGTCTTGCAATGCTCTTGAGCCAGTCGCTTAGACTGAAATTAACTCACAGAAAAAAAAAAAAGAAAAGAAAAACCTATTAGCAGTGTTTGTGTGATTTCTTTCTATAAAACAAAATAATTCTTATAATTTAGAATATGCAGGTCCATAACACTGTGCCTTTCTCATACACCCTCTATCTGTTCTGCATGTTTGCAGAACAATGATTGTACTACAAAAAAAAAAAATCAAAGACAACCATGAACTTCTCTTTCTGTAGAAAATAAGAAAGAAACTGAGGAGTATACCAGAAAATGGAAGGACCTCCCTTGCTCTTGGATTGGGAGGATCAACATAGTAAAAATGGCAATTCTACCAAAGGCAACTTATAGATTCAATGCAATCCCCATCAAGGTCCCATCAAAATTCTTCACAGATCTTGAGAGGACAATAATCAACTTTATATGGAAAAACAAAAAACCCAGGATAGCCAAAACAATCCAATACAATAAAGGATTGTCTGGAGGCATTACCATCCCTGACTTCAAACTCTATTACAGAGCTACAGTGATGAAAACAGTGTGGTCCTGGCATAAAAACAGAGAAGTCGACCAATGGAATCGTATAGAAGACCCGAATTTTAACCCACAAACCTATGAACACCTCATTTTTGATAAAGGAGCCAAAAGTATTCAATGGAAGAAAGAAAGCATCTTCAACAAAAGGTGCTGGCATAACTGGATGTCAACCTGTAGAAGAATGAAAATAGACCCATATCTATCACCATGCACAAAACTCAAGTCCAAAAGGATTAAAGACCTTACTATCAGTAAGAACACATTGAACCTGATAGAAGAGAAAGTGGGAAGTACCCTACAGCAGATGGGCACAGGAGATCGCTTCCTATGTGTAACCCCAACAGCACAGACATTAAGGGCAACATTGAATAAATGGGACCTCCTGAGACTGAGAAGCTTCTGTAAAGCAAAGGAAACTGTCACCAAGACAAAAAGGCAACCTACTGACTGGGAGAAGATCTTCACCAACCCTGCAACAGACAAAGGTCTGATCTCCAAAATATATAGAGAACTCAGGAAACTAGACTTTAAAATGCTAATTAACCCAATTAAAAAATGGGGCACTGAACTGAACAGAGAATTCTCAGCAGAGGAAGTTAAAATGGCCAAAAGACACTTAAGGTCATGCTCAACCTCCTTAGCGATCAGGGAAATGCAAATCAAAACAATTTTGAGATATCATCTTACACCTGTCAGAATGGCTAAAATAAAAAACTCCAATGATAGCCTCTGCTGGAGAGGCTGTGGAGGAAGGGGTACACTCATCCATTGCTGGTGGGAATGCAATCTTGTACAACCACTTTGGAAATCGGTTTTTCGGTTTCTGAGGAAATTCGGGATCAACCTACCCCTGGACCCAGCAATACCACTCCTGGGAATATACCCAAGAGATGCCCGATCATATGACGAGAGCATTTGTTCAACTATGTTCATAGCAGTATTATTTGTAATAGCCAGAACCTGGAAACAACCTAGATGCCCTTCAATGGAAGAATGGATGAAGAAAGTGTGGAATATCTACACATTAGAGTACTACGCTGCGGTAAAAAAAAACTGTGACTTCTCAAATTTTGCATGCAAATGGATGGAAATAGAAAACACTATCCTGAGTGAGGTAACCCAGACCCAAAAAGATGAATATGGGATGTACTCACTCATAATTGGTTTCTAGCCATAAACAAGGGTCATGGAGTCTACAATTGGTGATCCCAAAGAAGCTAAGTAAGAAGGTGAACCAAAGGAAAAACATATAGTTGTCCTCTTGGCTATGGGAAGTAGACAAAATTGCCAGGGAGAAAATTGAGATCTTGGGGGTGGGGTAGGATGGGGGTAAGGGGAGATGGGGAGAGAAAAGGGAGAAGGGGAGAATGGGGGGAACTTGGGGAAAAAGGAGGATTGGGATAAAGGAAGGTTGGATAGGGGAGCATGGAAGCACAATTCTTAGTTAAGGGAGCCACCTTTGAGTTGGCAGGAGACTTGAACCTAGAGTGGCTCCCAGATGCCCAAGCCGAGGTCCCCAGTTAGTTCCTTGGGCAGCTGAGGATAGGGAACCTGAAATGACCCTATCCTATAGCAATACTGACGAATATCTTGCATGTCATCATAGAACCTTCATCTGGTGATGGATGGAGATAGAGACAGAGACCCACACTGGAGAACTTGACTGAGCTCCCAAGGTCCCAATGAGGAGCAGAAGGAGGGAGAACATGAGCAAAGAAGTCGGGACCACGAGGGGTGCACCCACCAACTGAGACAGTGGAGCTGATCTATTGGGAGCTCACTAAGGCCAGCTGGACTGTGACCGAAAAAGCATGGGATAAAACAGAACTCTCTGAGTATGGCAAACAATGAGGGCTGATGAGAAGCCAAGGACAATGGCACGGGGTTTTGAACCTACGTAATGTGCTGGCTTTGTGGGAGCCTAGCCAGTTTGGATGTTCACCTTCCTAGAAATGGATGGAGAGGGGAGGACCTAGGACTTACCACAGGGCAGGGAACCCTGACTGCTCTTTGTACTGGAGAGGGAGGAGGAGAGGAGTGGGGGGAGGGGCAGAAGGGTGGGAGGACGGGGAGGGAAATGGGAGGCTGGGAGGAGGTGGAAACTTGTTTTTTTTTTTTTTCTCCTTTTCTCAATAAAAGAAATGGAAAAAAAATTACCATTCCAAAAAAAAAAAAAGAAAAAAAGAAGAAGAAAGAAAATACTGTTTAGTTGTTGTGGCCTTAGGAATTTCTGTCAGTATGTATTTGTCTGAAGATAAACTGATAGGATGTGGGCATAATATAAATGTACATTAGAGAAACTGCAATACCAAACATGACTAAGAACCTTGACTGTTTTACATTGTTCATCATCATCAGAAATTCATATATTAAACAAGACATTTCCCCCATATCAAACAGAGAATCACCTGTCATGGTCTTTGGATTTTAATTAAAGGCAGCCATTCAATAATAGTGAAAGTGTGAACTTTTGCATAGAGAGTTTTCAATTTAATCACTTTGCTGGAGTCACAGCAGTAAAGATTAATGGAAAAGTTGCAGTATATATTTTTTTCTCTGTCAGGAATGCAAATAAGCATTGTATGTTTGAAATTTCAAGGTAAGTAGAGGCCATCATCTTATATCTCAGCATTTATGTTTTAGAATTCTGCTTAGCTCTAATTAAAATTTTGTTTACAAAATAAAGTGTCTCTTGAAGGTCTATCATAACAAAAACTTGTTTTAGAAGTTCACAGCACTTAAAATTTGCTAGACTGCATCCAGCAATGATCAAAGTAATTTAAATAATATTTTTTATCCTCATGGAAAAATCTCAGTGTCCTGTAAAAATTGTTTTTGCCAGGATGCATAGGGTTTTATTAGAAAGCAAATCCGATTAGTCTACTTAGGGCTGTAGAAAATGTACCAGATGCATCCTGTTTGTGATGTGCCAAGAGATGAACCGGATTTGCCCATCTCTGAATATCTTCCCTCGGAGGACATTTGCAACCACATAAGCATAAAATCTTTCTCCAGTGGTACCATTTAATGACCATATGTTCATGCTCTTTCATCAGTTCTGTTATCCCAAGACTGAACAAGATAATTCCTTCAAAGATCACCAGTGTTAGTGAACTATAGATAACTAAGCTTTCGAAACAACCCCAAAGTCACTTCCTATTCTCATATTAAACGGTTTATTATATATCTATGATACAGACTATAACAAAAAAAAACAAGTTATGTAGGAAAGAGTTTATTCCAGCTTAAACTTCCAGGTAAATGCCCACAACTGAGTGAAGTCAGGGCAAGTACACAAAACATGAGAGGAACCTGGAGAGAAGAATAAAAGCAGATTGTATGGAGGATTGGTGCATCCTGTACTGCTTTCCATGACCTGCTCAGTCTGATTTATTACAAAACTCAGGATCACCTGTCCACAGTGATCTGTTCCAATTCTATGACAATTCTATGACAATTATGAAGCCAGAAAATGCCCCACATACTTTCACAGGACAATCGTGTTGGATCATTTTCTCTATCGAGAGTCACTTTTCCAAAATGAATCCAGCCTCCTTAAACCTGATATAAACATAAACAACATAGTTATAATCCTCATAATTAAGTTAAAGATACATATGAAAAAGTAAATGTTTGAAAATATGTGCTCATAACTCCCGATTATTTTTATTTTAACAAAAAGTAATGTAATATAAAGGTTATCTTGAATATATACCCCAGAGCAAAATATATAATGAATTCACTAAGCTTTGTTAGATGTTGAGATGACCAGGGGATGTGATTGGAACACAAATGCCCCCCCCCCAAGAAGCTTACATATTTAAACATTTGGCCTTCACTTGTTGGCACTGACAGTGCTTTTTAACCTCCCTAATGCTTCAACCCTTTCATACAATTCCTCATATTATACTGATCCAAGCCATAAAATTATCTAGTTGCAATTTCATAACTTATGAATCATAATATAAATATGTGATATTTAGGATATCTGATATTCAACTACTATAAATGAGTCATAAACCCCAAGGGGTAGTGACCCATATTTAAGAACCACTTGCTTAAGAGGTAGTGGAACTTTCAAGATATCATGTCATAATGGAGCAAGTATGTCCCTGGGGAATGGGCTTTGAAAGTTTATTGCCTCACTGTCTCCACTGCTTGGTCTGTGTTGTGTTTGTAGTTAAAGATGTGATCACTCAGCTCCATTCACTAAACACCTGCAGTTAAGCCTGCAGGACATTGCAGATTATCTGAAAGCATAAGTCAAACTAAATTTTCTAGTGTTTAAGTCACTTATGGTCATAATGTTTCATCCGAACAACAAAAAGTAGGCAATACCGCAGGAACCCTACAGTGTTGGAAAGGATGAGGATCTATGACAAGATTAGAATTGTCAGCCATTAAGGAATAGAGACAACTCCACATTGCCATCCTCATCAACCTGAGGAGTTCTTGTAAAGTCGTAGGGACCTCAACTCAAGCCAGTGGAATTTATGTCCTTCATGTATGAATTTTGTTCTCTCCAGTTTATAAAGCAGAATTGGAGGGTTTATTACAATATTTATTATAAGCCTAAGGATAAGGATCAGTAAGCAGGAAGTAAGAGCAAAGAAGGTATGAAACACCTGTGAACTGTAGGCTGCTCTAAGAGTGGGTAAAAGTATAACAGACCCTCAAGAACAGTCACAATTAATTGTGTTAGTATTAGTCATGTATTGTATTTTTGGTGGATCTCACCATCATATCAGAAGGTTGTAAAAAACCTTTTCTTTTTCTTTTTTTTTTCTCTTTTTCTCAGTAAGGTAAGTAAAGTTGCTGTAGAGATATCACAGGTAGAGATTTAGTGTAAAATGTGAAACCAGCCTGACTGGAGGGAAGGGGTTTCACATGGATCCCATGGAGAGAAGATACTTTTCCTTCTGATGTACCTCGGTTTCCATCTGGCTTTAGGGATACCCAGCTTTAAACATACCTGAAAATCCAGCCTCAACACTCAAGTTGATGCTTGACAGAAGAATATTTTCCTGGCAAGCTTGACATTGTGTGTTTGGTCCTTAGAGTCAGAGAAAAAAAAAATTCAGCCTTTACAGTAATAAGAAAAGAAGAGGTTTCATGAGCCAAATGATTTATGGAGAAGCAGAAGATGAAGGTGCATTCCACAGTGATCCACACTGTTTGAAGGTAGTTATCTTTCACACGCATCATTTGCATGACAGTAAAGAATCATGACTCTTTACATTTTAATGGATAAGGAGGATTTTGGAGTCCCAAAGCAGAGCTGAAACACATTACAGTCCTCCATGTGCTAAAAATACTTCTTGTTACATTTCCTCAAGCAATGGTTTGTCTGTACTGATTTCCATCTTTTCCAAGATTCTGGGATAGAATCCCTATACATATCTTTGGGAAGATAGAATTTTCCAGTTTCTTTTCAGCAAAGACATATATATTCTCATATGCAAGCTTGTGTATTTATATATGTATGTGTGTGCATTATGCATGCATGCATATACATATTCAGGCTGACCTAACAAATGTTTTCCCCAAAATAATTTTTGTTAATTTAAATTTTGCAATTTAAGAGTGAACTGTAAACAATAGACTTATCATACTTTCCTAAGAAGTTTTTGGTGGGTTTTGATTATGTATAAAGACATTTCGAAAAATTTAGCACATTTCAGGGCCTTTTGATTACTAGCCCTTAACAGATTCCTTACCTAATGTGCTGTGTCTGAGATTTTCATGTGTGCTCTTCCCTAGCTACTCAGCACTAAAAAGGAGAAAGAAAATACAACATGTAATTAGTGTTTTCAGTAATCACTCAGTAAGTCTTTTCTATTTAGATAATTTTTTTATTTAACAAAAGTGTCTTTGTTATGCTTGTTAATGAAGACCGTAAAACTTAGTGCTTCCACAAATATGCCCATAAGCATATGCACACACTTCAAAATATAAGCTCAGTGTCCTTGTTCATACCTTATTTGTTTGTTTGCAAATGTGTTTGTCTTCTCCAGATAGAAGGATTAGTATAAGAGTTATATAGCAGCTATCCAAAAACAGTGGAATGATAAACACATTGTAAGGTCAACGAAAACAAATAAATCTTTGGAGGTCTTGGCAAACCACCAGGAAAAAATTCGTTTTTATTTCTGGTCTAACATTTTCAATAATGTGATTTACTGAGCATGAATAAATTAAAGTCATGGATGCATGATTGTTCCATCCTTGTTAATATTTCCTTACATTAAAACAGTTTGGTAACTTCTAGAAAACTCGATTGGCTATCCAAACTCTACATTTTATATGCTAAAATCTATAGATATTTATATCAGGTTATCAGAAATTACAAAATATAAACCATGCTTGATTTGCAGAAACCTAAACTAGGTTAGGCATCAGTGAGTGCCAGTCTCTGCTCATGAAACACAGAGAGCATGTAATTAATTCTTCATAAAATCCCCAACACTAGTTGACATTTCTAAAAGACACAGAAAGACTTGTAGATTCAAATTAGGATAATCATCTGCCTAGTAAATATACATTCACATATACATTTATTACTTTTGAATTAATATACATTTTATATAAATACCACATCCACAGAGATTCTAGCCTGTCTTGCCTGTTTCTGATTATCTGGTCACTAGGGAAGTTTCAGACACATAATATTTTCTCTTTAATGAGAACAAATGCTAAGTTAATGAGTGTGCATGTGTGGTCATTTATTTATATTGTGTGTACATACTACATGCCTAACATTGTAAATAAGTATGACTGTCACTGATGTTGAGAGAGACTATCAAACATCTTCCATGATCAGCGACCCAATTTGAACATGAGACAACATAATGCGATTCAATCAAGAGTAATGCAGTTCATTATGTGAGACCCACTGGGAGGTTCATTCAATAGGAAGCTACTAGAAACAGAAGTCAAGACTAGAAACAATACACACTCAGGAAAACAAATTCCCTGGGGAAGGAAAAGTGACTATAGTATACCCTGACAATTTAAAGACGTACAAGACATTTGAAATGGATATCTGAAAAATTAAAATATCATGAACATATGTAAACATAACAAGGAAATAGGAAAAAGCCCATAAGGTCTCAACCACACACAAGGACCTACAAGCAACTCAGAATGCTGAGAGTGGGAATAACAGTTTTCCCCAGATACTAGTACATGAACTAGTACCTATACACCATGCCTGATTCAAGCAAGTAACACTATCAATATATAGATGAGCAGTTTATATTTACACACACACACACACACACACACACACAACACAACACACACAGAGAGAAAGAGAGAGAGAGAGAGAGAGAGAGAGAGAGAGAGAGAGAGAGAATGTAACAACAGTTCTACAAATATGCCATGAATTTTAAAGAAATAGTGGAAGGTTTTCCAGGAGGAAAGCAGGAGAAGTGATTATAATTTTTTCTTTTTCTTTTCTTTTATTTTTTTGAAAAAGAAAACAAACTATCACTTTTCATTTTACATACCAATATCTGTTCCCATTCCTTCCCCTCCTCCCATATCTTCTACTTACCCTCTCTCCTTGCCTCCTATCTATTCCTCATAGAGGGTAAGGCCTATTGCTTTAGGGAATTTCCAAGACCCTCCCTACTATATCTAGGCTGAGTAAGGTACCCATCCAAAGAAAATAGGTTCCCAAAAAGCCCATACAATCAGTAGGGATAAATCCTGATGCCACTGCCAGTGGCCCCACAGTCTGCTCCAGCCATACAATTGTCACCTACATTAAGAGGGTCTAGTTTGGACCTCTGCTTGTTCCTTTTCTATCCAGATAGAGTTAGTGAGCTCCCATTAGCTCAGGTAAACTGCTTCTGTGGATGTTCCCTTCATGGAAGTAGGAGATGGAGTTGAAAGCAAATTCAATTGCCTCCAAAGTTAGTAACCACTGTCAAGCCACCTAGGAATTGATTGTCATGGTTCAAAAGTCATCTGTTTTCCATGAATGATTTTGATACTGGCCATTGCTAAATCACATCAGAGATTTTCATAAATATGTCTGATGACAAGAATGCAGAAAAGAAACCTAGTTTGAACTCTACTTCTGGTGCCAACTGCATTATATAATGAGGTAAGCATTGTTAATTGTGTTTAGCTCAATAACACTTTTAATTATGGCTGAGTTCTCCTTCCGAGTCCATGGATTTTACTGAGGTAAAATAAACAGCTGAAAACCAAGTGGATGCAGCTTCATGGATTTCTATTGCCTAATTAAAGGACAGATACATTGCTTTTTCTCACTGTGGCTTCCGGCAAAATAAGTTGTTTGTCTATAGTTTCACAGAGAGAGCCATTTTTGTTTCAAATAAGAGACTAGTATCATATATCTTCTCTCCGTTTTTCCTTTGCATCTGTATTCTCTTTAACATGATAAGTACTTGACTAACATGTACCAGGAATAATAAAATCAGTGTGTAATGCAGAGTCAATAGAACTCATCAACTCCAGGTGACTTTTTTCTCCATGAGGCAGACAATGAAAGGTTGAAGGCCTATTTTCACATTAGCTCCCTCCATATTTTTCTACTTCAATTCTTTGCATTTCCTTAGATAGCATCTCCTGTTCATCCTAAAGTGAGAAATGCAGTGGAATATGAATGCACTCAAACTACTGATTGCTTGTCTTCTGGAAATATTTATTTCTTTGGATAATTTCATCCATGCTTGTAAAATACACAGTGACAAACTAAATCAATATCACAATGAATTTGAATAAAAATGACTGATTTATGTACATCCATACATACATATGTGAATACATATGTGTGTTTATTCCATACATGTCTGTACACATAAACACATACAGACAAATATATGTGTGTATTATGTATGTGAATTTTATACATAAATGTGTATGTCTGATTTATTGTCCTTCCAGTTCCTTGGTAAAGAGTAGTTGCTCAAATTTGAAAGAAGCGAGACAAAGAAACAAATTAAAACTGATTAAAAGATACTATTCTTTGAACCTTTGGAACTTCAGGTTTGGGTCTGAGTCATTTCTGGCTAAGACATGTATCTCAGTTTCTAGAATTAATGAAGCTCATTAATGCAATCATGTTCTATGCAAAATAAATGAGCATAATTACTATTTTTAATCACAAGGAAAGAAAAACATGATTTTGATCTGGATAGGATAAATCTTTTTTTCATATTCTTCATATTGTGACTCCCATAGACAATCAGATTGTCAGAAGGTTTCTCCAGAACAACCCATTCCTGAACCCAATGAGCACTTACTCAAGACATAATCACTCTCAAGACTTGGAGCAATGAAAGGAAACCCTTTAAATTACTGTAGAAAACTGAACAGCAATCCTTAATTCTATTTCCTGTGAATATGGAACTGTAGTTAAATCCACCTAACAGATGTCATTCTTAGATGAGTAACAGCAAATTTAAGTTTATATTTTGAAAAGAGTTGAACACCCAAACTTAGTGATTTTTCTAGTTTAAGCAAAGATTAAGTAAATAATATTTACTTTGGTTTTTCAGATGTAGAGGCATCATCCCAGGGGCTACTGCATGTTAAGGCTTTCTGTGTGTACCACAAATTAACATTTAGGGAGTTTGTAACTGGGTAACAAGTTCAACTGAAAACAAGATGTTTCCTTTTATATCCTAATTAGTAGAATTTAAAGCAGTGTATCATTTTGATTGTGTTTGCTTTTGTACAAAATGAGCTTTATTTAAAAATAAATGTCATGCTTATTCTACTATTTTGGTGAATTATATGTACTCTTCTTTCCCCCCAGAAATCCAGTAAAGGTTTCCAGGGCTATGATGGAACAAATATAATACTGAACATGTGGCTCATGGCACAGTCTGTTGAGCAGCCTGTGATTATGAAAACCGAAATGAAGAGACTACTCACCAGAAATAAAAATGGCATCAATAATTCATTTCTTCCCTAATGCAATTGTATCACAATCCAGATGATTTTGTTTTGGCCTGGGCAAATGACCTGGATGGATCCACTGCCTGCTTTACCTCGATCCAAATGCCTCGCTTCACTTCTGCCCCTACTGATTTCAACATTTCTCCTTGAAAGAGATGAATGATGTGTCTTCATTTAAGATTAGGGAAAAAAGAAGAATCTCTCTGCCAATTCTATGTTAGGTTCACAATTTAATAAACTCCTATAAAGTTGTGCAGAGGAATGGGTGAAACAAATTTTTGTAAGAGTGGAACTGCCCATTACTCCTAGTTAATTGAGCACTTTAGGTGTGAAGGTACATCTTATGCAGAAACACAGGTGGAATCAAAAGATAAACTGTACTGCCAGTGGGAGCTGAACCAGAGCAGGGAAGGTAAGAGGGATTCTGTGTTGATACCGGAGAAAGGGATTGACAAGGTTTAACAGCAATCCTTTAATCTTGGTGCACTGTAGCCCGAATCTCCACTATGTGAAACTTTGGGACCTCATAAACAACAAAGTCTTAACAATAAATCAGTGTTCCATCTGGTAAATATATTGACCTTTCCTCTGGGCAAAGACCAGATAAAATGTAAAATGTGGTTTTAGCAAGAAAAGTTATAGGAAGTATCACTGTCTGGGGTCAGGTACTGAAATAGAATGAAAAGAAGGGTTGAGTAAAGGTTAATTTTGAGGCCATTTGGATGACTATCAGTTAAATAATCAAGTTAGTATTAAGCATATAAAAATTTAGGAAAATATGAACAAATGTCTAAGTGGTATGAAATGCTAATATATATGAGGTTGGTGGCACTGGAAACCTGTACCTGATTTCCCAAATATTGAGGGAAACTTCCCATATACTTATACTGAGGAGAAAAAGGATGGGGAAACAAAAACACAACCAGGGAGACACCTTAATGCATGTCAGGCACATATGCAGACTGCAGAGGATTTGGTTATCTGCCTGCAAAAGGGAAATGGAGTACAGTACATTGCTAAAACAAAAACTATTTCTATTTTGCTTTAAGAAGGTAATTAATCTGAGGGTTTCAGAAGCTGTTTATGTAATCTAAATATTTTGGAATACTTAGGCTATTTTTTATTCAATGACCTCATTCAGGCATGATAATAATTGGTGAAGATATGATTTCTGTTTTGGTTATTTTAGTACCTAATACTCTTAAACCAGTGATTTATCAATTTACTACAACAGATGAGAGATTGAAGTAAAATAAAATTAATTTTATAAAATTATCTTTATACAATAGTAGAAATCTGATAGCCAATATCTCCATCTGCCTAATCTTTATGATTCTAAGTTTTAGCATTGTTAAAAGTATAAAATAAATAAAAATGCTACCCAAATCTTTCTTAAAAAGTAGTATGTAATAGTGGTTAAGGAATTAAATAGTGGTTTTCAAAAATAGTGATTAAAAAAAAACAGCCTTTCATAGATTCAATCTTAAAGTCTCAGTGGAGTTTTATGAGATAAAATGGGTTCTTCCAGGCAACAGCCTGGAAAGGTAGTGCTGGATTTTTCATAGTGGGAAAACCAGTCTTAAAGCTGAGCCCAGCATGAAATGGAGGGAGTATTCTATTCCCTGGGTTGAATTTCCAAAAATGTGAAAAGTCTGTTTTACTTGGGGTGAGGAATAGGCAATTTTTAGATTGCTAAAGCACAAATGTCAACAGCAAAACAAACAAACAGACAAACACACTAACTAAGAGGGTCTATCTATTTGGAGGCTAGAAAATGTGCCTTGCACCACGGTTTTAAAATGTCAAGTGTCCTTGGGGAATGCAGTTCATCACTCACCATTGCTCCAGGCTCCGGTGGATATCACCTCTCTGTTGACAGCACCTGAACCCTTGACTTTCTGGTATAGATAGATGTGGCTTCTGTGCCGAAGTAAATAACATAAACCTTCTTCTTTGACCCATTCCAATTATACTCCTCACATTTTTTTTCTAGCTCAGTATCACAATGACCTCTAGTGATAGAAACCAGCCAAATATTCTTTTAATGCCAGTTAATACTCTAGTTGACTGTATAAGGACAAAGTTATTGAAAATCGACAACAATTGGAATTATACTAAGGTGATATAAAATGAGTAGAGACATTCTTTAGATTGAGTTATGTATTCCAACATAGAAGATTATATATATTTTCCCCACTGAATTGCTTTTTTTTCTGTGTTTCCATTTATCAGTTACTTATTAAGAAACATGGGAGTCTCCTCTGAATTGTTTGATGATTATATTAATGCCACAGAGAACTTCAACACATTCCTTTATAAAGTAAGATGAATGAAACCTTGCTACATTGTTTTAAATTAAGGGATGCAGTCAAAGCAAAAGGGAAAGTGGACACAAAAAAAATAACTATTATTTTACAGGAAGGGAAGATAGTAATGACATCATCCAAATTTAACACTACTGTGCTTTCGGTCCGTCATATGTAGGAACACCTCAATACACAACAAATCGGGTACAAAGGTAATTCAAATACAATCTTATTAAAACTGCATATTTAGTAGTTTGTATTCTATTCACTCTCTTGTAAGTTTAGCTGCAGAAATGGTTCTATGAAGGTTTTTTTTATACATATGTAGAACTTGGGAAAGCTATAGGTAGAATTACAGAGTGTGATTTAACACCATGAAAAAGAAGAAGAGGAGGAGGGGGAGGAAGATTAGGAGGAAGAACAGGAAGAAGACGATGAGGATAGAAGAGAAGAAGAACAGGAAAAAGAAGAGGAAAAAATAGAACAATAAGACGTCATGAATTTTTAAGATACTATAAATGCTAAATTAACTAGTTTATTATTCCATGGGGAATGTGTACAAGAAACTTTTTCCAGGTTGTCTTAGAAAGGATGGTATTTGAGAAATACTGATTACAAATGAATGATATAGGTTTTAGAGAAAAGTGTCATATTCACTGGAACTTTGACATTCTTCTCTACTTAAATTCAGCATGTAAACAATGACAGGCCAATGAGAGATATACAGTTATTGTACTGTTTTTTTTCTAGCTTAGAACTATGTTATAATCAAATGATGTTATCAAGTGTCTTTTATATGTTTTATGGTAAAGATATGTATGCATTTCTTTTACTAGTTTTTTGGTTTAAAAATAATTTATGTACACACATCAATTATACACAATAGGTATAATTATGATATTTTCCAGCATATATGCGATGTGTTTGATTATATTTACCCTCCATTAGTGGCTCATGGCTTCCAGCTTCAGTATCCTAAAGCTAATGCTATAGCAGCCATAGACTATGGAAATTTCCCTGAACTGCTCATGATTCCCTCATCTATCAATGATCCATCTTTAGTAACATGTCTTTGTGTGTTTGTTTATGTGTGTCATCCACTCTATGAGTGTAAGTAGGGTTGTTGAAAGCAGTGTGAGCAAAAGAATATTTCTAGGAGCATGAGCAACTTAACCATGGCACACCACTAAAGACAATGTCTTTCCCTCCCACAGCAACCATTAGCTCCTTATAAACTCTCAGAGAGCAAGGGAATCTCATGAGACCCCATCCTCCATGATCACATGCTGATAATCGAATGTTATACAGGTCTTGTGGTGAAAGCTATACATACTGTGAGATCAAGAATGCAATGGCATATTACCCCAAACATGGTGTTCCAAACACGCCACCATTTCTACGGACTTTTACAATCTTTGTAATTCTTTCCCCACAGTTTTGCATGAGCGTTCAGAGTGGTTGATATAAATGCTTGATGTAAGACTGAGCATTCATGGTCTCAGTCAAATACTTCATTAAATTTTGAGTCTCAGCAGAAAGTACCACCTATTGAATAAAATGCTTCTCTACGTCTTTAGTCAAAGTGTTGGCAGTGCTAGCTCGAGGAATACATCTATTTAGTTAAAAGGTACAACATATTTATTATAGAAAACTAGCAGTAGTTATTTCCCCATTAAACTTATGTCTTCCTTATCCACAAGGATTTGACCAGGTTTATAATACAAAACATGAGCTTCCATCTGTAGAGATGGCCTCATATTCTCACAATGTGTGACTGTATTTGTCGTAATATTTATTCTCTGTAATTGAGTGCAATTGTGTTTGCTGTTTTATATCTATATTGTAATGCCTTCTCTCCAGACTGTTCCCTGATCAACATGAAGGAACCCTTGGTTTTTCTTTCCTATCCAGTTTTAGTTTGAAGTTTAATTTTTCAGTTATCAGAATGGTCAGACCTTTGTTTCCTGGTTTCATTTGTTAAGGATTCTTTTGCTCTATTCCTTTTCTCTAAGACGATTTCTGTCTTTGATGATCATGTGTTACTTGGTGGCAGATGAAGGATAACTATGTTTTCTAATTCAGTTCACTAGTTTGTAGACTTGGGAGAAAGTATTTAAGGCCTTTAATATCTAAAGTAATATTCAAAGGCATTTATTAATTTCTGTCAATTGTTGATTTTATGGTGTTTTCTTTGTTCTTATTTGCTTAAGTCCTACTATGACATTTTTAACCTCATGACATGTTATATATGGTTATCCCCTCTTTATTCCAAAGAATTTTCTCCAGTGTGCTCTGTAGCACTGACTTAGTAGTCATAAAGTGTTTTAGCCTGCTTCTGTTCTTGGAAAGTATTATTCGCCAGTGTTTTATGACAGGCAGTTTTGTCAGAATCAGTTGTTTGCAGGGGCAGCTCTGATTTCTCCAAACATGAAATACATCTTTCCAAGCTCCTCTCTCAAAAAAAAAAAAAGAAAGAAAGAAAAACTACATTGAATAATTAGCTACTGAGCATTAGCTTGCTGTTAAATGTGACTTGACCTTCTTGTATCTTTCCATGTATTTTCTTCATTACACATTTTAGTATTTTGTGTATAATATGAGATGAAAGGTCCTTTTCTGATCCTGCCTTTTTCGTATTCTACATTTCTCTTTTACCAATTAGGTTTATTTTGCTCAAGATCTATGAAATTTATTTTGATATTTTATTGGAATTAGTTTATACCTTTGACATTAATTTTTATTTCTTGTTTGTTCATAATTTGTTTGGTATTTCTGTGGTTTACCAACATTCTTTTATGTCTCATTCATTCATTTTTTTTAAAAAAAATAGCATTAATCTTGATTGAATGGCCCTATTTTATTATCTTGTCTTCAAGTGCTATTGTTCCACTCTCTACATTCTCTTCTATTGGTGAGACATTCAGGGTATTTGTTACTTGACTTATTGAGTCTTTCATTTTTACCATCATTTCATTTTATTTTTTTTTAGTAATTCTACCTTTCTATCGAATTTCTTTTATTATTCTAAATTAACTACCTTATTTTGTTTAGCTACTTCCTTTTTTCTCTTGGCAAATATTCATTTCCTTCCTGACTTCCTTGAACATATTTATAATAGTTCTTTTGAAGTATTTGTGTGCATAAGGTTTATCATTTTCAAGGAGGCAGTCCAAATTCTTTGTTAAATTTCTCTTCAATAATTTCTATGTTATTTAGCTTCTCTGTGCATGTGCATGCGTGTGTGTGTATGTTTGTGTGAGAGCATACCTTTTCTTCGGATTCATACAGGTATTTATGCTTTATTTCTTTAAAAATACTGATACTCATACTTTTGAGTTATTGTAGACATCATCTAGTTCCCTCTCATGGAACATTATCACCCTACAACTAAAAAAGTTTGTAGAGTTTATGTTCATTTGAACTTATCTTTTTTTTTTATTAAAAAATTCTGCCTCCTCCAGCCTCCGTCTCCCATTTCCCTCCCCTTCCCCAGCTCCCCTCCCTCTCCCCCGCTTCCCTCCCCCTCCCTCTCCAGCCCTAAGAGCAGTCAGGGTTCCCTGCCCAGTGGTAAGACCACGGTCCTCCCCACTCCATCCAGGTCTAGGAAGGTGAGCACCCAAACAGCCTAGGCTCCCACAAAGCCAGTACATGCAGTAGGATCAAAACCCAGTGCCATTGTTCTTGGCTTCTCAGCATCCCTCATTTGCGCATCATTCAGAGAGTCCGGTTTTATCCTATGCTTTTTTAGAACTTTTATGTTTTTTTTATCATATCCATGATTTGGGATTTATGAAAGTGAAATTATTTCATTTTGTGGATTTTATTATTTGCACTAATAGTAGTTCACTTGAATCATTTACAACATACAAGTAGCACTAGATTATATAGATCTGAGGCATGTGCTAGTCACAATTTATTTCCTCAGTTTATGAGTTCAGAGTGCCTGCATCAATGTCTATGTTACTTTCAACACTGAATGTTAACCTTGGAATGGGTTTCTTGCAACAGTGTGCTGAAATTAGCAAATAATCCTCAGTTCCCTCCTTGGTACTCCCTCTTCAAGGTTTGCCTTGGATCATCTAGGGACACTGTGGGCTGTGATTTTGTTGTAGACAAGAAGATTTTAGGGGCACCGGTGTTTAAAAATCAAGGTTTTGGCATGACTGGATCATTATGAAGTTTGTATAGAGAGATTTTGTTTTATGTATGCATTTTTAAAGTTATGTATACAGGAGGGAGAGTTTTGAGTTTTCATCATTAGTACATGTGGTAAAATCAGTTTTACATATTAGTTACATCCATTTTATTTGCTACTGGAAGCAAATGACAGGTCTTTGTGTTTTATGTTGTCTTTTATTTTTTTACTATTATTTTTAATATGTGTGTATATCTGTGTCCAGATATATGCACATAATACCGTGGATGTCAGAAGCATCAGATATTCCCAAAGTAACAGGGAATTTCAGCAAATAAAAGTGGGCGCTTGGAACCAACCACAGAAAATAATGACAGTTGTATCTGCTCTTCACCTCTGAGCTATCTCAGTCATCTCACTACACTCCATCAATAATTTCTTTTAAGAGTTGATATGAAAATATAAATCTTTATCCTTCGGGTTATATATGCACAATACTCAATACCAATTTGTATTTCCTTGAATATCTAGTGGTCTGTTTTATATTTTCCTTAACTTAGCAGATTCATAAATATCTCACTCCTGTGCCTCCTTCTCTCTTTCATGTTGCCTTTCATTTTCCTTATTTCCCTTCTCCTCCTGTTTTTCTGCCCCTTCTCAATCTTGTGTGGGTATGTCTGCTTTCCACACTCACACACACACACACACACACACACACACACACACACACATACATACACATATATGTATATATATATATATATATATATATGAGGTTCTTCTTCATGAATGTGAGTTATCGTAACAATTCTTTGTATTTCTTGTCTTTTCACTGTCTTATAATTTTAATTATTCGTTTGCTTGCAGTGTGAGTTGGGAGGTTATGATTTACATTTAATGTTCCTATAGATATCTTTATTAACAGATCATTCTTCCTCACTGCAGTGCAGCAATACTCCAGAGGTGTTGCTTTTTTTCTTAATCATTTTTTGCTAAACCCACATGCAAACTTTCTACATTTCTAATGTTTCTTTTTCTGTTCTATGTCAATTTTATAGTGTTTTAAGTACTTAGGTCTGAAAAATGTATTAATTAGAAATGTTTATTTTCTTTCAAATTTATTAAACAAGGTTTTCTTGATCTTTTTTCTCTCATTGAAAGTAAGTATTTTTCTATACACTATATCCTGATTAAATTTTCCCATTCCTCTCCTGCCTCTAATTTCTCTCCAATGTCTCCTCCATTCCTGATTCATCTCTTTTCTTTCTCACATTAATAAGCAAAGAGGCTTGAAATGGCTAAAAATAAAATGAAATAAAACCACATTAAGATAGAAGAAAGCAAACAAATAGAAGGGAAGGAACATAAGAATGACACAAGAAACAGATATAAATGCAAAAAACCCCACTAATTTTGACACGCGGGAATCCTATAAAAGCACAATAGGAATCTTTAATATATATGAAAAGAACCTGTAAGGTAAAGACATAGGTGGTGGGTGTACTTGTGTGTGTGTGTGTGTGTGTGTGTGTGTGTAAGATTAAAATAAGAAAATTAAAAAAGAAAAGTCCTGTTGTAACATGATGAGACAATGAACCTCTGAAGATTCCCTGAGTTTCTTCATATTGTCCAGCTACACCTGCATGTGCAGCCTACCCTTTAGCGTAGTTTGCTTCCCCAGTAAGATTCTCTTAGAGAAACTAAAGTTTCATTTGCAAGTTGTTATGTATTGGCTATAGGGTCTGGGTTAAAGCTGTAGGCATATATTCACTTTTAGGATCCCTCCGATGCAGCTTCCTCAGGCCCTGTGCATAATGCCCTGTGAGTCTGCATTTGTATCAGTCCTGTGATGTTAAAAAAAAAAAACGTTATTTCTGTGGTTTTCTTCATCCTTTTCAGTTCTTAAATTCTTTCTGCCTCTTTTCTAGCTCAGTTCCCTGACCCATGGAGGGAAACACATTTCATGGAGACAGATCCTTTAGAGCTGAGTGTTCTGATGTCTCTTACTCTGCACAGTGTCTGGCTGTGAATCTGTATTTGTTCTTATAGGTCAGAAGTTCTATGATATTATAGAGCAAGGCATGATATATGAGCATAGCAGAATGCCATTAGAAGTCATTTTCTTGCTAAATTTCTTTAGCATATCCATAAAATTTGGCTTCCCCTAGACCCCCTGAACTATTTAATATCAAGTTGTTGGTCACTCAAGCAGCAGAAGGAAGGGATCTCATATTCTGGACTGGGTCATAACTCAAATAATTTATTGGTTAGTTGCTCCCATAAGCTTTCTGTCACTATTGCACCAAATATCTTGCAAACAGAACACCAGTGTTCATCAAAGAGTTTGTAGTTGAGTGGGTTGTTATGATTTTTTTTTACTAGAATATACAGAGTGCCTCTTACTTCCTATAACAGTAGCCCATATGGGTGAAAACTCTAGGTGGGCACAAGCTCTACTTCTCCATATTCAAGGAGTTGCATAGGTGTTGTCTTCATCAATACCGTATTGTCAGTTTGTGGAGAACAACCTATAGATTCAGATAATCTGGGTTGTTTGGGGTTACCATGGCACTGTTGAACCAACAATTCAATTGAATGAAACCCATTCTCAGTTCTGGAAGCTTCATTTGGTGGCAAATGATGTCCATTTGGTATTCTGTTTGCCTTGTTATTTGGCTATTTTAGATATGTGTATAATTTAGGTAGTTTCTGCTATCTATATTAAGTTTCTACCCCACACTCAAATGTCCTTTATATAAGCTGTCTTTCTCCATAACCTCTGCTTATCCCCTTCTTCCTGGATCTTACCTTTCTTGATCTATCCATTTTGCCACTCCCAACTCCATAATGATTTATTGTATTTCCTCTTCTTCAAGAGATTTATCTGCCCCCTGCCCTCACTAATCTTTACCCTGTCCCTACTTCACACCTAACCTTTGTGTTCATAAAGAGTGTAGATGAATTATCATTGTCTTAAGAGCTAATATCCACATAAAAACAAATACATGCCATATTTGTCTTTCTGGGTATGAGGTATCTCATGCAGTATAATTTTTTTCTAGCTCCATCAATTTACCTGGGAATTTCAGGACTTCGTTTTTAACAGTTGATCATTATTTATTGTGTAAATGTATCACATTCTCTTTATCCATTCATTTATTTAGGGACATCTGGGGTGTTTTCAATTTCTGGCTATTATGAAGAGAGAAGCAATGGACATTGTTGTACAAGTAGTACTTGTCTCTGTAGGATGATGAAGCATTATTTAGATCTATACTCAAGAGTAGCATAGCTGCAACTTGAGGTATAGCATTCCTAACTTTCTGAGGTCCCTCCACATTGACTTTAATAATAGCCATAGAAGTTTGCATTCTGACCAACAGTGGATGAGTGTTCCCCTTACTACAAATACTCATTCACTTTGTCATGTCTTTTGTTATATTGATCTCAACCATGTTGATGGTATAAGATAAAATCTCAAAGCAGTTTTGATTTTCATTCCTCCAATGACTAAGTATAACAAATTTTTCTTTAGGTGTTTCACAGCTATTTCTTATTTTGAGGAAATTATTAGCATTTTTAATTAAGTTTTAATTTCCTAACACCTAACTTTAGAATTCTTCATACATTTTTAGATATTTGTCCTTTATCAAATGTATATTTGTTAGAAAAAAAATTCTCATCCAGCAGGCTGATACATTGTCCAAATGATGGTGTCCTTTCTGGTTTTGTGAGGTATCATCTATTGATGTTAATCTTCATATCTATTATAATGCTGTTATGTTCAGAAAGTCTTTTTCTGTGCCAATGAATTCAATGCTATTTCCCATTTTCTTTTCTGTCAGGATCAATGTATCTGGTTTTATGTTGAGGCCTCTGATCCACTTGCATTTGGGTTTAGTTCAGGGTGATAAGTGTGGATCTGTTTGTATTATTGTACTTTCAGTAATACAATTTGACCAGCACCATTTGTTGAAGGTTCTTTCCAGGGTGTATTTCTGGTTTCTTTAACAAAATTCAGATGTCGCTATGGCTGGATAGATTTATGCATTGAGTTCAATCCAATTCCCTTTATCAACATGTCTGATCTATTCCAATACCATGGTGTTTTATAACCATAGTCTTGTACTAGGATTTGAGGTTAGAGACAGTGATACCACCAGCAATTATTTTATTATTCAGGATTATTTTGTCTATCTTTGTTTGTGTAAGTGTGTGTTTCAACATGAAGCTGAAAACTGTCCTGTCAAAATATGTAAAATATTGTTGAAATTTTGATGATGATTTCACTGAATTTATCTGTAGATTGCTATGTTAATCCTTCTGATCCATGAGCATGAGAGTCTTTATACCTTCTGATATCTTCTTAAATTTCTTTCTTCAAGTTCTTAAAGTTTTTAACATATAAGTCTTTCACTTGATTAGTAAGAGTTCCCCCCAATATATTACACAAACATACATGCATACATACATACACACACACCATACACACACACACACACACACACACACACACACACACACACTTGCATGCACACACACATTTTTTGAGTTTTTGGTTTTTTGAGATAGGTTATGTCCTTGAACTCCCTCAATAGACCAGACTGGGCTTGGCCTCACAGAGATTTGCCTGCCTATGTCTCCCACATGTCAGGATTAAAGGTATGCTCAAACAACACATAGCAATACCTTATATTTTTGATGTTATTGTGAAAATATTTGTTACTTTTTTTTCATCCCTTTACTATTTGTTCATAGAAAGGTTATTGATTATTATGAATTAGTATTTCTACATTGCTGAAATATATTTTCAAGGTATATAAGTTTCTTAATGGAATTTTGTAGGCATATGTCATATGGCCATATCATCTGCAAATAAGGATACTTTAATTTCTTCTCATCAAATTTGTATCCCCTGGATTTTTTTCTAGTGGTCTTATTTTTCCAGCTAACAGTTTACATTCTATCTTGAATAGGTATGTAGTTAGTAATCAACCCTGCCTTATTGCTGATACTAATTGAATTATTCAAGTTTCTTTTTATTTAAGTTGATATTGTATAGAATTTTTATATACCACATTTATTATATCAAGGTATGTACCTTATAGCTGTAATATTTTTGGAAAATTTTCATGAAAGGGTATTAGAATTTTTCTAAGGTCTTTTCTGAATATAATAAAATGATTATGTAATTTTTGTCTTTGAATTAGTTTATTTATTAGATTGCTTTTTATCAGTTTCTAAATGTTGAACCGTCTTCCAACTCTGGAATAAAAAACCTCGTATGACTATAATCCATGATCTCTTGATATAGTCTTGGATTTATTTTACAAGTATTATATTGAGAATTTTGTATCAGTGTTCACAAAGGAAGTTTGCCTGCTGTAATTTTCTTTCTTTTTTGGATCTTTGTGTGGATTAGCTGTAACAGCAACTGTGGCCTCATAAAACATACTGGGAAGTCCCTTTTGCTTCTTGCTCATTACTAAATGATATTTTTATTTCCATATCAATTATAGTATTAGTTTTCAGTTTACACAAATTAAAAACATTGTCTTTATATTTTGTTTTTTTTTAAAAAAAGATTTGTAGTTCTTGAACAACTTAAAATATTAAAAAGTAAGATCCTTCTAAAAACATTGCATCAGTAAGAAGAAAGACATAGGAATGAGCTTAGATATGTAAGAAAAATTAGTTTATAAATGTTAAATAAGCTTTTCTAGTTTTGATAATGATATTGGAATTGCAAAGTCAATAATTCTTCTCAGAAGTCAACAGATGCAGGTTTCTCTCACCTCTGCTGTCCAGCATGACTTGTGTACTTGCCTCTGTTTTTCCCCCACACTGGACTTGTGTGTCTCCTTCCCTTAAGAAAACATTCATTTTAGAACAACCTTTGATTTACCCACTTTGTCAAAATATCGAAAGAAAGCCGGGCGGTGGTGGCGCACTCCTTTAATCCCAGCACTTGGAGGCAGAGGCAGGCGGATCTCTGTGAGTTCACGAACAGCCTGGTCTACAAGAGCTAGTTCCAGGACAGGCTCCAAAACCACAGAAAAACCCTGTCTTGAAAAAACAAATATATGTATATATTATATATATATTATATATAATATATATATAATATATATATAGCGAAAGAATAAACTACAATAGAAAAAATCTTATGCAAATGGGATGAAGTGGGATATCCCCTGCTGGCTATGTGTTGTTTTTATTGACTGATGAATAAACTGCTTTGATCTATGACAAGGCAGAATAAACCCAGGCTGGAAGAGATATATAGAAAGAGTAGGAAGAGTCAAAAAGGCACCATGTAGCTGCCTAAGGAGAAAGATGCCCTCTGGTAACTTACTGGTAGTCCATAACCTCATGGTGATACACAGATTAATAGAAATGGGTTAACTGAAGATGTAAGAGCTAGCTAGGTATATGAATGAATTGTTGGCCAAACAGTCTCCATTTACAGTGTAACAAAGATGAAATTGAAAGGACCTTTATTGCTCAAATTTCTTGGACTGCTCAAAGTAAAGTCATGATACTTTCAAAACTGTTTTTCTAATTGTAGTAGGGAGAAGATTCCACAAATTGCAACCAACTCTTCATGCTCCTTCCCTTTCATATTCACATTGAAGCCACAGCTCTCCATACCCATGACCGCAGTATTACCTCTCTTATTGATTCAAAAAGCACTGAAGATTTTATTTCTTTCATTTTCAATGCACACAGTATTAATAAAAAAAATAAAAATAAATTAGAAACATGATGCTCTCTTTCTCACCATCTTGATAAAAGATGGCAAGCATGTGCTTTTTATTTATTCTACTTTATAGTTTATATTAATTTCATTGTATTTTTGCAATACATTTTTGTATTGCAGGTTTCTCTCACCTCTGCTGTCCAGCATGACTTATGTACTTGTTATATTAATTTCGTTGTATTTTTGCAATACATTTTTGTATTCAAGATTGTCCATGCACTGGTAACAACCTGCTTGTCTCAGTATTCAAAGTGGTTGGATTATAGGCATAATCCATGTAAAATCATTTCTCTAAGCATCATTATCTGAGGCAAGATATTAATTTCTTAAGGTCTAATGTGACTCCTCCACATTGAAGTATTGAATTTTTTCTCTGTATTTTCTTAAAGTGCACACTGTAATTCAGAAGTTTAAAACTGTAGCTAGTTACCTTGTATAAGCTTGCAGCTGCATGTTATAGGAATCATAGTTCATTAAAAATAGCTTGCTCATTATTTAGAAAGATGACATTATAGGATAAAGATAAATGTCTTTTAAACCACATTTATTCTGTGTTCTAGGCTCTCTTATCACTTGGTCATGAGAATATGTGCACATATAAAATTCTTTAGTATTTCATTGTTCATTTTGTGATAAATTTCAATATAAAAGATATTTGTAGGCCAAAATGTTTATAATGATTGCAAAAAATATTCCATAAGCAGATGTATTTATTGATTTTCTCATTGATGTGATAAATAGCTAATGAGAGCAACTTAAGGAAGGTAAGAATTTTTAAGGCTCACAGTTGGAATGAAGAGAACATAGAAGCAGGGAAGATGTGAAGTTGGAACATGAGACAGGTTACATGGTATCAGCAGTCAGAAAGCAGGTGAGGAACACTAGCACTCAGTTATTTTGCTCGCCATTTTATTCAGTCTAGGATCCCTGGCTATGGCATAGTAAAACTGTTTTTAGGGTTGATCTTCTCCCCTCAGTTTAACTTGCCTGGATAGCTTTTGCACATGGCCAGAGGAGTGTTGTCATGATGATTCTAAACCCAGTCAGATGGACAAGGAAGACTAATTCTCAAACTATAAAACCCAGTAATTAATATATATATATTAACTGAGTTTGTTCTTCCATTAATATTAATATATTAAAAAACACTCTACTATAAAATTTTCTCTTCCATGAGTAAATTCCATATAATTTGACTTAGCCACTGGCTCTGTCTTATGTTTCTATATTTGGAATGATGATCATTCATAGCAGCATTCCTTATCAATACAAATAATTATATATTCCACATTTTATTGTCAAGGGAAAGAGCAAGGCAGCTGATTTTCTCAGTCCATTGTTTTAACATAATGTATAAGCTTATATGCCACATTTTTAAAACAACTACAAAAAAAAAAAACAAAATGTACAAGGAACAAATTGAAGTCTTTCTTAGTAAATCATGTTGATATGTAAATTAGTTTTCTCTTATGAAGTGTAAGTCACTCTGAGATACTGCCAGTGAGCAGTGGCAGTAAAATGTACTTCAGTTAGGATACATGCAACCTACACAATCATTTGTGTATAGATTCTTATTCTAAACATCTAAGGTCGTTTTGGCTTTATCTAAACATCAAGCCCACAAAGCTACTCTAGAGGTAGATGGGGAAGTCATCAAAATGAAGGAGCCCTAGACTTTCAAAATTAAGCTAGATTGGTTCTTTTGTGTCCCAATTCTTGCTTCAAACAGAAAAGGGAGTGAACTGATTTCTTATTTTTTATAAATATGAAGGGCTTTTTTTTTTTTTTTTTGGTCCATCTTCCTTAGTTTCCAATACGTAGCATTATACCTGGTAACCTGCTTTTATTCTGAAGGAACTGAGATTTTGTTTTCATATCTCAGGTTGTTCTTACCTAATGGTGACACATTCAAAAGCTCCCTAGTTTATTCATTTCTTACCTGCTCTGTTAAGAATCCTGAAATGAAGTACAGCGTAGATAACGTTCATCTTATCTTAAGATCTACTAAAATTATTTATATGCTCATGTATTTTGGCTATGTGTAAATATGTGCATATGATGGTCTTGCCATGGAGATCAAAGGTTTGAATTCTCTGGAGCTGGAGTTTATGAGTAGTAATGAGATGTCAAATGGGTTTTGAGAACTAATCCTGAATCTTCTTCATTGGCAAAGGCACTTGACTACAAGGCCATTGCTCCAATTCCAGAAACTACCTCTTTAGGTTACAAATGTTTGAATGACTGCTATATTCTGCTTGAAGAAAATCCACAAGACCCTGACTGAGTGCAAAATCCCAGACTACTTTCACTTTTGTTATCAAGGAAGAGATCATGACTGCTTTTAGTGAACTCATACCCCAGTTAACCCCTGCCCTGACATCCATGATGGTGCTCCTGTGCCTCCAAAAGAGTGATGTCAGTCAGATAGCTTCCAGGAAAGAGCTCCAACTAGATTGAGAGCATCCCTTGAGCAAACCATAAAGGGCAATATTCAAAAATGCAGAATTCAAGGACTTATTCAAAATGCCAGGTCTAGAGTTTTTACAATTACAAAATCATTTTCCTACTGAGAAAATAGTAAAGAAAATATATTTCTTAAAGTGACATGGTAAAGAAATATCTAATGAATAAGTTGCTACTGAGAAACTTCCTCTTTTTGATCTGTATGTTACAGCCACTAATTGCCAATTGAATGCCCTCTTAAAGAAGAAACAAAGAAATAAGCAACAAATATGTATACTCTGCTAAGTTTATAGATATGATTAGACATAAAATATATTTTTGGACTTTATCAATATGGATTTTTACATTAACTAAATAAATGTGTTTTAAGTAAATATGATTTCCACTCAAACTCTAATTTTGTGTTGTCTGGTGAGTTGAAAATATTTTTTAGTTTATATTTTTATTTGAAAATGTTTTATACAATGTATTTGACCATGTTTTCCTCTCTACTAGGTACTCCCCATATGCTAACATACTGAACTTCAAGATCTCCTTTTCTCTCTTCCTCTTGATCTGTCAAAAATCAAAACGAAAATAAAAAAAGATGAAAACCAAAACAAATAAACAAAAATAATAGAAAATATTCCAAAACAAAACACAATGAAAGAAAGACCACAAAAATGAAAGCAGGGCTAAACGTAACGTGGAGAAACTAGCACTTAGAAACAATTACTAGCTTTCTATTTGTGTCTTTTTAATGTCCCTGTCTTCTCTTATTGATCTGGCTAGTCCTCCAGCGTTATGTTGAAAGGGATCAAAAAAAAAATGTAAGTTATGACAACTTTGAAATTTTCAACTCGCCCCAGTCAGAGTAGCTGAACTCAACAAAATAACAAACAACAAATACGGGTGGTCTTGTGGCATAAGAGAAACCCTCATTTCCTGTTGATAGAAATGCAAATCAATCAGTGGAATTACTCCAGAAATTAGTAAGGATAACCTTCAAAAAACTAAAAGTAAATCAATCATATGATCCATATATACTATTTTTTGACGTATGTCCAAAGTGCTTAATCTCCTACTCCAGAGATAATTGCTTAGCTATGCTCAGTGCCAACCCACTCACAATATCCAAAAAAATGGAAGCAAGCAAAATGACCTCAGCAGATTAATAGATAATGAAATTGTTCTTATATAAAGAGTTGAATACTATTCAGCTCTAAAGAAAAGTAAAACAAAGATGTTTCTAGCTGCATCTTTCATGAAGTCCTCATTCCTATAGTCTAGCCCTCATAGTACCAGAAAATACTATGTAAATTGCCAAGGGAGGAGAAAATTAAACATATCTATCCAACCACAGCATCTATTAACCACAATAGTAGCCAACATGGCAAGATATCCTAAATGTGACATAACTCCAAGACCATGATAACTAAAGATTACCTAATTGGATTAAAGTCACATTCAACAGAAGAGCAAGCATGCCTGCTTCCCTGGGACAATGAGCTCATGGATCTTGGATACAAATGTGTTGCAAACACTGTTAGATTAGCATAATTCCTTACTATATTCTAAATATTGTCCTTATACACACAGATAAATGTAGCTACCACCTCACATCAAAGAAATCCGTTTTTACAGCAAATGGCATCTCAGAAATACCACAACTGCATAGTAATCCACAAGTTATAGGGAGCTCAGACCCAAGAGATATATCTGTATCACAGCTCCTTCAACTATAGCTCACAGAATTTAGAGATAGAAGAAACAGAAAGAGGGTAAGAGTCAGAATCTGGAAAGTCTGCTGAGAAACAGTCTCTCCTAGAAATGACCACACAAACAAGACCAGAACAATGGCATTAACAATTAACATGTTAGCAATGAAGACAGAAATTTGCACAGGACCCAGTACATAAAAAAAAATTTAAACAATAAATAACCATTGAGAAAAGGAGAATTCACTTTTTATAGGAATCAATCCTGTTGCTAGTTGCCAAATGCAGTGTTCAAGCCTGAAAATATATACACCCCCAAAAATTAGAAGAAGTGTGTCAAATATATATATATATATATATATATATATATATATATATATATATATATACAACAACAGCACAAAATAAGCAAAGAAAAAGAAAATCACATATAACAGGTGCCATGTGGAAGATGGGGATGATACAAGAAGTGGAGGAAATCTTTTGTAGAGGGAGACAAATAGAAAGCTGGTTGGATGAGAGATACAATGGGTTTTTCTTGGATGAGAGATAAAATGGGTAATTTAAATAGATCAGAAATTTCCAGCTTTAATTGCGTTTACCATAGAAAGAATAAGTACCACATAAGACTCAGAAATAAAATCAGTGCCTTATGGAGGAAGAAAACACATTTATTCAAAACTGAGTTCTCACCATAGAACTCATAATGCCTTGAATGCTTTGAAAGAATAATTATTTTATATTTAGCTACAGGCATTTGTATGTGTGGTAGTAGCAGGGGTGGTGTATGAGCAAATGAGTGAAGGTACCAGTTAGGTCAGAAAAGGGCATCAGGTTCCCTAGAAAGGTCACTACAGGCATCTGTGAGATGATAAAACCCAAATTCTCAACCAAGAACTTGTGACTACATAGCCTGGAGACCTAGGGTAAAACACATACTACCCTCCAAAAAAAAAATAATAATAACAAAAATAGCAGACATTCTGCGATACTCAGCCATCATAAGAGAAGCTTCCTTTTCAAGCAGGTAGTAACAAATACAGAGAATTACATCTGTACAGTGTTCAAAGAGCAAGGGACCTTAGGGCACTCAGCGTAATAGGGTATTTCCATCAAATCATTCCCCTCAGGAATCAGGGAATCTTGCCAAACAGGGAACAGAAAGAGTTGAAGAGTCAGGGGGAATGCCAGACACTCAGAAAACAAGGCTCTTTTAATTAACATGAGCAAAGTTCATATGAACTTAGGCAGACTGAGGCTACATGTGCTGGCTTGCACAGGACTGTGTCAGGTCCTCCGCATATATAGTATGGTTTCTGGTTTAGCATTTCTATAAGATTTCTGGGTGTGTGAACACGTTGGTCTCTGATCATTGTGTCTTCTCTTGGACTTTTTTCCTTCTTTTTGTTTGTTTGTCCAATGTCAATATATGTTGTTTTTATAGTATTATTGCATTTTATTTTATGCTATTACTATCCCTTACTAGTCTGTTCCTTTTCTAGTGACAGACAGATAGGTAATGAATGTAGGAATGTGGAAAGGGGAGTGTGGAGAACCTGGGAGGAAAAGAGGAAGGAAAAAACATAATCAGGATATACTGTGTGAGAAAAAAATTCATTTTCAATAAAAGAAAAAGAAAAAAATCAAATTTCAGTGCTCTAAAGAAGAATAAGAACATTTAGCTGAAGTCCCATCTCTCCAGTGCCCAAACTCTTACTGTGTTTTTTTCTGTATTTCCATTTTCTTTTGTTTTCAAGCAATTGCTAAAATAGAGTCTTGAGAGAATTTATTGAAATAATAAACAAAAAGCACAAGTCTTAAATTATTTATTATTTGAAGGATGAACAGATAGTGACATCATTTGCCCATTCCGTTTTATCCATCAAAACCATCCTGCATATTTCTCCTCTCTCTCTTTCAAATTCAGGGCCTCCTTTTAAATTAATTATTATTGTATACACATATATTCCTAAATATATAAAAACATATCTTAATTTTTAACTTTACACTTTTAAAAACTCCATTTTCTTTATACATAAAGGAAAACAATGATTATGTTAACTTTGATAATTCTAATGTGATATTCACAACTCCATGTTTGACTGTCTAAACATTACACATCCTTGAAGGTTGGTAAGCATCACATATTTCACATTCTGTTGGTATGTAGTAAAAGGAACTGATTCTTGAAGGCACAGTAAGAATTCCTTCAATTCTTGACTAATATTAGATTTTACAGAAATAAGAATAAATATATCCTGCCTTTGGAAGCCTTGCCACAAGCACAGTATAACTCTATCTCAGGGTCAGTCAAAAAAGATGCTGTTTTCCATATATAGTACATAAAAACAAGTTTCCCTTTTGGTATTCCAATAAAAGTTATAAACTTTTATGTTAGTTAAAAATTTAGCTAATAATTTGAATTTTTAAATGTTTGAAGGTCAAATATTTAAAAGGTTTTTTCCATTTCTTAACTTCATATTTATTATTTTCATTATAATTTCTTTTTTCAGTGCTGGAAATTGAATCCAGTGCCTCACAAATTGATGGGAAACTGTCCTCTACCACTGAGATATTCCTCAGTCCGATTATTGCTTTTATTATTAGTTTTTGTATAAAATGTCACATTGACATGAAAAATATGTATTTTCAGATAAAGAAATTATAAAGAGAAAGAGAGGGTAGTCACGATGAGCTTCTTGAAGTTAGAATATTCACATAATTTCTCAGTCTATTGTTGACTTTTGAAGACCTTAACATTGTCAGTGCCTAGTACAAATATTTTAAATCAATAATATGTGATTGCACATATTATTCCATTATTGATTTTAAAGACTATGTTATATGTTAAATGTAGGCATATATTGCTGCATTTATTAGAGTTATTCACCTGGAAATAATAAATACTGAGCAACAAAAATAATTTTTATTAAAAGTTGTAAGGCTTTTTTTATTAAAGATTGTATAATAATGTTCATCAGAATAGCATCTAAATAACTTTGGTTGAAGATACTTGTAAAAGTATATTTGTCACAATTTTTTCTTTTTCTTTTTCCCAAAACTATTTCTGATTTCTAGAAAATATAGAGTATGTTTTTCTTTCGATGTGTATATTAAGAATTAAAACCTTTATTAAACAAAAGACAATAAAAATTTGAAATTTTCATTTCACGTCAGTAACTACAATCTCCTTGTAACCTCTGATAATCATTCATAACATTTTCAAATGAGTTAAATGCTACCTAAATGGATCAATAAGTAACATGTTTTAAGCACACACACACACACTAGTCACATGGTATGTTTTTAAATGGTAAGGAAATAAAATAAACTTTCCTTAGTGAAGAAGATACTGACACTATTGTAATTATGATTGCATATGCCAATCTGCATGTAATAACTGAACTTTAATCCCCATTTATTAATGAGTATAAATATGATCTAAAGAGTAAAGACAGACTGTGTGTGCACACACTTTATGGAAAAGTTGTAATTATGGCTACTATGTAGGTGTAAATGCAATGATCAGTGAAAATATTTTCTAAGAATGTTATAAAGCAATTGTTAGCAAAAAAGGTATAAATTTGGCATATGAAAATGGGCTCAACTCAAGTGATCCTACGTGAAATTTCCAGTTAAGAATTAAGAATATAGAATATATAGTGATAGATGTGACTTTTTTTTCTTCAAAAAAGGTATGAAATAATCCATCCTAATATTTTAAAAATCTAATTTTTCCACACAGCATCAGTTGTCCTGTTGTGAACGAAAAAAAATTTCTGTTGCAAGGAGGAACAGTGAACAGAAGCTGCTCCAGGATCTTCATGCAGACATTTGCACGAAGTACAGAACATCCAGGTGACTTTTTTTTTTTTTTTCACTTGTAGAACACAATCTACAGAATGCTTTCCATTACAACCTACTGTGTGATGGCTTCTCTGGAAGCAAGCCAGAAAGAATTTTGAGAAGAGTGTGGAAAGAACCATGCATACATCCAGGTGTGAGGGGTCTTTGTAGGATGGTACACTAATGACTTAGATAGAACAACAGGGCTAGGTACAGGTAGGTGCTCTTTAAACTTCATGTAAGAGACAATGAGAAATAAAAAATTCTCTAATAACTTATTTTGAATAAACTCAGAAAAAGTTTTATGAAAATTAATAATCATATTTACACACTGGTGAGGTGGTGAATTAAAGATCAAGCAGAGAAGTCAGACTCTCCCAGAATACCAGAAGATATTGGTCATCTCATCTGTGCAAATTTAGAACATGTTAAAAAAATACAAAACCATAAATCCCCAAATGAAAGAGAAATAAAGGTTCCTGTTGGTCTCTGAATTGAGCAATATTTTTGTTATCTATATTAATGAAATGAAATATATACAATGTACATTCTTACCAGATACTTTTCAAGAGAAAGTAGTGCAAATGTATTTTAAACTCCACTAAGAGGATTTATTAAGAGAAATGATTGAGGGTAAATTACACTTGTTGGTGAGGAGGGAAAATATATGTTAGTGTTGTTAGAAAACTAGTTCTCTTTAAAAAGAAATAGCCAGAACATATAAAACCAGGCAAACAATGAAATAGAATGTTGAAAATTCAAATGACAATGAATCGCAATTTCAATATTTTGCAACAATATCCTGCACTATTCAGAGAGAGGAAGTTAGAGGTGAGACATCATGGCTGCATTCAGGAGAAAGAAAGCTCCCTTCTAAATACCAATGTATCACTCTTCACTAAGTAGTTTGGTCTGTTTGTTAGGCTCCTAGCAGTGAGATCAGGACCTGTCCCTTGTACTTAATTGGCTTTTAGGAACCTGTCCTTCCTGCTGGCTGGATTACCTTGCACAATCTTGATGCAGGGGGAGGAGCTTGGTCCTACCTCAACCTGATGTGCTCTGCTTTGTTCAAGCCCATAAGAGGCCTGCTCATTCTGAATGGAGATGGAGGAGGAGAGGATGGGGAGGGGGTAGATTGGTGTCAGGGAAGGAGCAGGAGGAGAGAGAAGAAGCGGAATCTGAGCCGGGCAGAGATGGCACACTCTTTTAATTCCAGCACTGAGGCAGAGGCAGACGGATTTCTGTGAGTTTGAGGCCAGCCTGGTCTACAAGAGCTAGTTCCAGAACAGGCTCAATAGCTACAGTGAAACCCTGTCTCAAAAAAAAAAAAAAAAAAAAAAAAAAAAAAAAAAAAAAAAAATTTAAAAGAGAAAGAAAATTAGACTGCATTCAGAACTCAAGTTATACCTTATGGGAAAACACACTGTAAAGTCACTAGATCATATTCTGAGGTGTTTAGCTGCATAAGAACCCCCTTTCTTGCCGTTTGTATATAGCTAATGTGGAAGGAGACCAGTATTAACTACAAAGTAGATGCTACCAAAGAATGTTTGTAAACCAACCCTAAAATATTCTATACAGTATTCTAAAAGGAATACATGAAATTAATTATGCAAAGAATAAACTCTAAATTAAAGGGTAACAAAAATAATAAAAACCCAAAGAAAGATATTGGGGTTCAAACCAAAAACCCAAAAAGCAAAAAAGTTAAGCCCCTAGAGAAATCTTACCCCTCCAATGCTGGACAACCACAGACTCAGCAGTTTAAGCAGCCTAAGCCTCTCTCTCCTCCCATTTTATATTCCCTCTACTGGGATTAAAGCCGAATGACCCCCTAATGCTGGGATTAAAGGTACGAGGTATCACCACCTGAATTTGTTTCTGCATTGATCTTGTGTAGCCCAGGGTGGCCTTGAACTCACAGAGATCCAGCTGCCTCTGTCTCCCAAATGCTGGGATTAAAGGTTTGTGCTACCCGTGCCTGATGTCTAGTGGTTTACCTTTGCCCTTCTGATATTCAGGCAAGCTTTATTTATTAAAACATAAATAAAATATCACTATATAAAAGTGCCAAATGAAAAAGTTGTCTTTTACAGAAATTATGGACTTTTTGAAATCCTCAAACAGGAATAAATCTCATGTATAAGCTAGGATATTACAAAAGAACAATGATTTAAAAGGTTGTCTATGTAGCAAAAAAAAAATGAGACAAATGCATGCAATGCTATTTTATAAATGTTGAATTTAAAAAGTTAGTATTATTATGATCTTGAAGAGGGCAGAACAGTGGCTATTAATTTGCAGTGAGGGAACATCCTAGTACTGGGGCAGGATTGGGCTCTGACTATCAAATCTCCCGCCTCAGGAGGTTTGTGTTCAAGACCTGTTTAAAGTTATGATGGTGTGTTGGGGCTGGAGAGATGGCTCAGTGGTTAAGAGCATTGCCTGCTCTTCTGAAGGTCCTGAGTTCAATTCCTGGCAACCACATGGTGGCTCACAACCATCTTTAATGAAGTCTGGTGCCCTCTTCTGGCCTGTAGACATACACACAGACAGAATATTGTATACATAATAACTATTTTAAAAAAAAAAGTTATGATGGTGTGGAAGTAACATGTACTTGGTCAAGTTCTGTGAGACTTGTAGGGTGATGATCTAGAGTATGACGCCTGTTCTCAGTTTGGGGCAGAGGCAGAGAGCTGCTGCTGCCAATCAACCACTACCCGGGGGAAGTAAAGGATGGAAGGTAATTTACAGCATACCATATTGCTAAGCATCATGTTCAGAATATTAGTTTTATCACATGTCTTTGACTTATAATATTTTTAGCTGTTGACAGATTTATAAGAAAAAAGTGTCTTTACATTTCCAAGAGTATCTGTACTCCTGTTTGTACTCTTGTTTTGGATGTATTTCTTACCCACATAAATAAGCACATTATAATGAATTTAAAAAATATATCTAAGACCGAAGAGATGATTTAGTACATAGAAGTGCTGCTTAAGATCTGAATTCAACCCACAGGTTCTGCTTAATAGAAAGAGAGTATCAACTCCTGAAATTTATCTCCTGACTTCTAAGTGCACACCATGTCAAGTGTACCCACCTGTGGACACACATTCAATATGTAAACGTAAGCATATTCACCTAGTCTTGGTTAGAATGCGACAGCATTTCTTTTGCTATTAGGTAATAATTTCCTATCACTTAGACAATTTCTTTAATGAATATGATTAAAGTGTACACAGAAAAAATATCCTACCTGAGAGTGAAAAATTGATACACATTTTACCTGCAATAATTAAAAAGGTAATCTTATCATTTCTAATTTAATGGGTCCCAATTTATTCTTTTAACAGATAAAACTCTGGCATTGTGGACAATATGATTAGATTTGAAATTATCTATTTTAAGAAGACACACCTATTAACTTGTCTGTGAAAGCATTTCCAGGGGGATATCTGGAGAGAAGACTCAGCTTAAAATTGGCACCATCACAAAATAAATCAAAATGAAAAATACTGAACCAGCTGAAAGGAAGGATTCATATCTCTGTGCCTCCTGACTTCAAACAAACTGGACATTCTGTCAGTCTGCCTTGTTCCATCAGGAAAAAACATCCCATTCAAATACGAGCCAAAATGAGACGTTCTTTAAGTTGATTCAATGAGAAATTGTGTTGTAGGTACAAAAATAGCAACTGATATAATAATATATGTTTGAGACTTCAGTGAGACACTCTAACATATCCATTGTCTGGTGACAAACAAGAATGCCTCCCCCACACTCATTTTCTTTTCTGACAGATGTCTTGAAATCAGCTTCAAGAGCACTATATTCAACACTTCTGGCGGGGAGGGATTATACAAAGATGTTTTCATCATGATAGTAGCTTCTCTCCACAGAATTTGAACTAAGAAAAGTGGAAGAAAGTTGGTTACCAACAACCAGAAGAATCCCTAAAAAGAAATGCTATAAATTGAGGGAAGGAGGCAGGAATTCAATAGGCAATTTGTGTATACAAAACAGCAATCAGAGACCTTTTCTGGGAATCAATTCTGGAAGTTTCAGGTGAGAACTCACTCTCATTATTCTGTTTAAAAAGCAATAAATACTTGGGATTTGTGATTGTAAAAGCTGCTAGTTGTCAAAGTTGGCATAGACATTTATTTTAAAAGTGGAGAAATGCTCTCCGTATTTCAAGCCAGGAACAAAACACAAGTGCTCACATAGATGCCCCTGCTTGTCTCTAATAGTTTGTGGTCAAAATATTGTTGTCTTAACCCCAAGACCTCTAGTTTTGGAGTGATGGTTTAGAGGTTAAAAGCACTTTCTGATTTTGTAGAGGGTTCTAGTTTGAAAAATTCTAAGACCAGCATGAAAGATTCCAGGCTTTGTAATTTCAGTTTCAGGGATCTGACATTCTTGTCTGTGTTCACCAGGCAATGAATTCATGTGTATGTGCAGGCAAATATTCATATGAATAAAATCAAAATAAATAAATCACTTAAATTTCAAGACTGCCTCTGTTAGTATTAACTCTTAATAAAAATGAGTTATTTTATATGCATTCATTCAATAATTGGTTTTAAAGAAATATAACTAGTTGAAATCTAGAGAAAACAAAAATAAGAGTATTTTCCAACGTTAAAAATACATTTAAATGTGTGTAACGCCTTGAACTCAGAAAACATGGCTTCTGGGAAGCTGACTCAACTGACATATTAACAGGGCTAAAGTGTTCTTGCAGTGATTTTGCTACTGGCTACCTGGGTAGAGAAGAGAAAAGAATTAGAAAATAATTATTCCATAGATAACTTCCTGAAAGTTTCCTGAAAACACAAGGAACCCTCCCCCCACGATACACTGAGATATGGTGTACCAGGGACCTATTGACTCTCCCCAGATGTTTAACCAGGGTCCATGGCTGCATTCCCTGGAGAGAGCAGTGCACATGCAGTCCTGTCATGCTCCATGATCTTTGTGAAGTTACTCTTCCTTTGGTAGAGGAAGAAGAAAGGTGACACTGCAGAAGAACCCTCAATGTTGAAATGAGATTCTTTCTTAATGGAATGCTCTGTGAAGCAACTTACATGTCATTTCTCTCATTGGCTTCTTGTCTTTCCACTCTTCAAGATGAGTCAGTTGACAAAGTCAAGCCACCCTCAGACTTCATGATCATATTTTGCCTAGATGGATTGGTAGCTTAGTGTTACGAATTCATACAACTGTTTCCTTGATTTCTTTTCCCTTGGAGGTATGTTCCACCTGTGGCCAACTGCCAACATGTGAGTGAGTGACTGAGAATACATATTCATAAAAATATTTAAATACTAGATTTTTATAACTATTCTTAGTAACTTAAGTGTGTGAATATGAAGCAGGAGTTTTGTAGAAGATGCTGCTGTGGCGGGGGAGGGGGAGCAGGCACTTTGCACCAGTGGCCTCTGTCCCAGAAACAGCAGCTAAAACAGGAAGCACTCAGAGGTGTCACTTCCCTTGTAAACATGGAGCCTTTGAAGCATATAAGAAAGCCATTTAATGAACAGGAAGGACAGATGATACCACTTCTTCCAGGCCCATTGATATCTAAATTCTTGAGTATAAAATAGGAGACCATAATTTCTATATTCCTCATTAATGGAGCACTGTAAACTGACCAAATGCCTTTCACAAAATTCCTGAAACTAAGTCTTAGTATGGCTCAGAGATTAATGGATATGCCATATTTCACAAACAAAAAAAAATGCTGATTATTGAATAGTTTCTGTATTTATAAAAATTTTATGGGATTTATTTGAAATCATTTTAAACATCTATTATAGTATTATATATGTATGTATAACAGATACCATGTGATTTACTCACACCTGTGTGCATACCATTACAAGCCAAAGTGTCTCCTCTAAAATATTTGGAGAATCGGTAGCGTTAAGAGAGTGTTTTGCCACATGCAGTAATTTCATCTCCTAGTACTTACTAGAAAGCCATGCACAGTTCTGTAATAGTTGCAATAAACCAGGAAACTGGGCTTAAGAAACAGCCTGTATGATTTCAAGAATCAACTGAGTGACTCTTATTCTCTATGAATTGAGAACCACCAGAGGTCGATGTCTTTATCCACACCTCAACAAAGCAAGGCTAACAAAGAGACAGAAAAAGGGTCTTCCCAGAAGTAGGAAATCACAGACTTATGTGGAAAATATACAACTTCAGATCCTTATCAAAGCCTCTGAGACGTAAAAGCCAGGGTGCTGCTGATCATTGAGAATTTAAGCCCTCCTATACCAGAAAAATCAAGAGACATTTCCTCCCTCATATTCAACTTTAAGGAGGCATAGAAGCCAATATTGGAAGACCTCCATTAGTGAAAGAAAACAGTACTGGGTCTGTGTGGAAATCGGTACAATACTATTGGGCTCCTACGGTGCACTTGGTAGCCCCTCTCCAGTGGCAGGAAAACACTGGTCCAATGTAGAGACAGGACAGGGACATTGAGTCTATAATATGTCACACAGAGACATGCATTCAATTTATATTTACATAGTCCTTATACTTATCCCAAGACATGACCAAATTATTTCACATCTGTGAGGTTGATACATGAGTGTATATATGATTAGGAAATATAATCAGTAAGAACAGAGTCACAGGCCAGGTGGTGATGGTATATACTTTAATCTCAGCAAAGGGGAAGCAGAGACAGGCAGATCTCTGAGTTTGAGGCTAGCCTGGTCTAAAAGAGTTAGTTCAGGACAGGCATTAAAACTATATAGAGAAACCCTGTCTTGAAAAACCAACCAATGGGTGGGTGTACCTCTCGTGGTCCTGACTTACTTGCTCATGTTCTCCCTCCTTCTGCTCCTCATTGAGACCTTGGGAGCTCAGTCTGGTGCTGGAGCTCACCAAGGCCAGCTGGACTGTGACTGAAAAAGCTTGGGATAAAACCAGACTCTCTGAACATGGCAAACAATGAGAGCTGATGAGAAGCCATGGAAAATGGCACGGGGTTTTGATCCTACTTCATGTTCTAGCTTTGTGGGAGCCTAGCCAGTTTGGATGTACACCTTCCTAGAGATGGACAGAGGGGGGAGGACCTTGGACTTACCACAGGGCAGGGAACACTGACTGCTCTTTGGACTGGAGAGGGAGGAGGAGAGGAGTGGGGGAGGGGGAGAAGGGCAGGGGGAGGGGGAGGGAAATGGGAGGCTGGGAGGAGGCTGAAACTTTTTTTTTCTCAGTAAAAAATTAAAAGAAAAGAAAAGAAAAAGAAAAACCAACCAATGAGACAAACAAACAAAGAGGAGTATACCAGAAAATGGAACACCTCCCTTGCTCTTGGATTGGGAGGATCAACATAGTAAAAATGGCAATTCTACCAAAGGCAATTTATAGATTCAATGCAATCCCCATCAAGGTCCCATCAAAATTCTTCACAGATCTTGAGAGGACAATAATCAACTTTATATGGAATAACAAAAAAAAAAAAACCAGGATAGCCAATACAATCCTATACAATAAAGGATTGTCTGGAGGCATTATCATCCCTGACTTCAAACTCTATTACAGAGCTACAGTGATGAAAACAGTGTGGTCCTGGCATAAAAACAGAGAAGTCGACCAATGGAATCGTATAGAAGACCCGAATTTTAACCCACAAACCTATGAACACCTCATTTTTGATAAAGGAGCCAAAAGTATACAATGGAAGAAAGAAAGCATCTTCAACAAATGGTGCTGGCGTAACTGGATGTCAACCTGTAGAAGAATGAAAATAGACCCATATCTATCACCATGCACAAAACTCAAGTCCAAATGGATTAAAGACCTCACTAACAGTCAGAACACATTGAACCTGATAGAAGAGAAAGTGGGAAGTACCCTACAACAGATGGGCACAGGAGATCGCTTCCTATGTGTAACCCCAACAGCACAGACATTAAGGGCAACATTGAATAAATGGGACCTACTAAAACTAGAAAGCTTCTGTAAAGCAAAGGACACTGTCACCAAGACAAAAAGGCAAGCTACTGACTGGGTGAAGATCTTCACCAACCCCGCAACAGACAAAGGTCTGATCTCCAAAATATATGGAGAACTCAGGAAACTAGACTTTAAAATGCAAATTAAACCAATTAAAAAAAATGGGGCAGTGAAATGAACAGAAAATTCTCAGCAGAGGAAGTTCAAATGGCCAAAAGACACTTAGGTCATGCTCAACCTCCTTAGCGATCAGGGAAATGCAAATCAAAACAACTTTGAGATATCATCTTACACTTGTCAGAATTGCTAAAATAAAAAACTCCAATGATAGCCTTTGCTGGAGAGGCTATGGAGGAAGGGGTACCCACATCCATTGCTGGTGGGAATGCAATCTTGTGCAACCACTTTGGAAATCAGTGTTTCGGTTTCTCAGGAAATTCAGGATCAACCTACCCCTGGACCCAGCAATACCACTCCAGGGAATATACCCAAGAGATGCCCTATCATATGACGAGAGCATTTGTTCAACTATGTTCAAGGCAGTATTATAGTAATAGCCAGAACCTGGAAACAACCTAGATGCCCTTCAATGGAAGAATGGATGAAGAAAGTGTGGAATATATACACATTATAGTAGTACGCTGCGGTAAAAAACAATGACTTCTCGAATTTTGCATGCAAATGGATGGAAATAGAAAACACTATCCTGAGTGCGGTAACCCAGACCCAAAAAGATGAATATGGGATGTACTCACGCATAATTGGTTTCTAGCCATAAATAAGGGTCACGGAGTCTACAATTGGTGATCCTAAAGAAGCTAAGTAAGAAGGTGAACCAAAGGAAAAACATATAGTTGTCCTCTTGGCTATGGGAAGTAGACAAAATTGCTGGGGAGAAAATTGGGATCTTGGGGGTGGGGTGGGATGGGGGTAAGGGGAGATGGGGAGAGAAAAGGGAGAAGCGAAGGAGGGGGGGCTTGGGGAAACAGGAGGATTGGGATAAAGGAAGGTTGGACAGGGGAGCACGGAACCACAATTCTTAGTTAAGGAAGCCACTTTAGGGTTGGCAAGAGACCTAACCCTAGAGGGGCTCCCAGGTTCCCAAGATGAGGTCCCCAGTTAGTTCCTTGGGCAGCTGAGGATAGGGAACCTGAAATGACCCTATCCTATAGCAATACTGACGAATATCTTGCATATCATCATTGAACCTTCATCTGGTGATGGAAGGAGATAGAGACAGAGACCCACACTGGAGCACTGGACTGAGCTCCCAGGGTCCCAATGAGGAGCAGAAGGAGGGAGAACATAAGTAAAGAAGTCGGGACCACGAGGGGTGCACCCACCCACTGAGACAGTGGAGCTGATCTATTGGGAGCTCACCAAGGCCAGCTGGACTGTGACTGAATAAGCATGGGATAAAACTGGACTCTCTGAACATGGCGAACAATAAGGGCTGATGAGAAGCCAAGGACAATGGCACGGGGTTTTGATCCTACTTCATGTTCTAGCTTTGTGGGTGCCTAGCCAGTTTGGATGTTCACCTTCCTAGATATGGATGGAGGGGGGAGGACCTCGGACTTACCACAGGGCAGGGAACCCTGACTGCTCTTTGGACTGGAGAGGGAAGGGGGAGATGGGTGGGAAGAGGGGGAGAAGGGTGGGAGGAGGGGGAGAAGGGTGGGAGGAGGGGGAGGGAAATGGGAGGCTGGGAAGAGGTGGAAACGTTTTTTTTTTCTCCTTTTCTCAATAAAAAAAGTTAAAAAAAAAAGAAAAATAACAGAGTCAGAACTTTTGGCTAAAGAAAGCCCTTCTTTGTTGTAAAATGACCTTACTACATGATTTTTCTTTCTTTTCTGCATGTTAAAGTAGTCAGACACATATTTCATGGTTGTATCCTTTAGCTTTAACTGACAACTTTTCATAGCATTGAGTCAACTGAGGATGGCTTGGATTGGGGGATTTTCCTGATGTGATGTGCCTATGGATATGTCTGTAGGAGATTGTATTGATTGTTAACTGATGAAAGAGGACATAATGGCAGGCAACACCATTCCCTGAGCAAATGATCATGGGTTCCAGAAATGTTAGGTAAGCATGGATCAAAAAGCAAAATTCCTGCATAGCTACTGCTTCTGATCTTGACGTCTTTCAAGTGATACTGTGACCTGGAAGTATAAGCCAAATAACTACTTTCTTAGTTCAGTTGCTGTCAATCATAATTTTTTATCACAGGAACAGAAAATCAAAAATAATGACAGCCCAATTTAGTAGTGTGGGAGTGGAGTCCTTTTAGGAAGCACAGTCTGTGTTTTCTTTATATTTATCTCTTATACGTTTAGCCTTACAAAGACAGGTGGAAAGTGAAAAGGCATTTGCCAAAAGCAGCTAGGGAATCCACTAAATTTCCCTTAATCACACAAATTGTCTTGTAGCCAATGTTTTATTTCTGTTGGCTTGAATTACAGAAGAATTAATTTTACCTTGGCACAGTTTGCAGTGCACACTTAAGGTATATATAACATTCTAAGACTTTGCTCTTAATTCATTTATACTGGGTCTATTAAATAGACTTAAAGCTGTTTTGTATTTAATTGGTGGGTCAATTTATTATATGACTGACCAGTGAATCACCATATCCTTTTTAAACACAGTGAAACCTGACATGTCTATGTTATGACTCCAATGGCCTTGTACATACTGACTATAAATGAGGAAGAATTACTGAATAGGTCTTCAAAGAAGGCCTTTCTCACTAGCAGTGCAGGAACATTTCCGAACTGCCGGTGGGAATGCAATCTGGTACAGCCCCTTTGGATGTCAGAGTGTCAATTTTCAGAAAACTGGGAAACAACCTTCCTCAAGACCAAGCAATACCACTTTTGTGTATGTATTCAAAGGATGCTCAATCATGCCACAAGGATATATGCTTAACTATCTTCATAGAAGCATTCTATGTCATATCCAGAACCTGGAAAAACCTAAATGCCCCTCGACCGAAGATTGGATAAGGAAAATATGGTACACTTACACAATGGAGTACTACACAGCAGGAAAAAATAATGACATCTTGAATTTTGGAGGAGAATGAACAGAGTTAGAAAACATAATTTTGAGTGAGGTAACCCAGACCCAGAAAGACAATTATCACATGTACTTATACCACCGATGAGTTATTATATACAATTAGAGAGGTTCATAACACTTAGTCTATCCACATACAAAATATATATTCAAAATATACAGTGAGTTAATTCAATTATTTTAAATTTATTGAGATTTTATTTGTATTGTCCCAATTTTGATAAAATAATTATGTTTATTAATGTAGATAAAATGCTGTATGATCTATTGTTGTGTGTGTGTGTGTGTGTGTGTGTGTATGTACGTTTGCTTATATACTAACAGAAATAAATGATTGGTAGAAAACAAACTAGTTTAATCTTATATTTAGAAGTGAAATACATACTTTAATATGCCACTTATTGTTGTATCCCTTTCATGATAACTCTCATTGTTTGAAAGCCATTAGTTTTTACCTGGAGGTAATATTTTAATCATCTATGAATGTGTCAAAAGAAGAAGAAACACACGTACTTTAAAATATTGTATTTTCATACCTAAGAATTTCATTGTTAAATTCTTTTTTTTCTTGTTTGCTTGTTTTGGTGCTTTATGAGTCTCTCTATGCAGCCTTGACTATCCTGGAACTAGCTGTGTAGACTAGGTTGGCCTTCCATCTGATTGCCTCTGACTTTCAAAATCTGATATTAATAGTGTACACTCCTACAGCCAGTCCATGGTTACATTATATCTAAGTAAATTGTATGTATTCACATACCTGCACATGCACTGCATTAAAATGTAGTTTATTGGAAATATACAAATCAAACTGTGAAAGTATACAGCTTTTCTAGAACATCTTAGACCCATGTGACTAAGAAAGCATGTCATTCTCATATGTTAAATTAATCATCTGTTCCTTATTCTCTAAGCATGTGATATGAATTACATACATTACTATACATGTGTGTGTTTCTAAAGTGTTGAATGTAAGAGAAAAATATTCAATAACCTATCTTTCAAATTTAGAGCTTACTCTAAATAAAATTAACAGAAAACTACATCCTCAAATTTTTATATATACATGAACTTGCTTATCCGTGGTATATCACATTTTTTTGACACATCCTAATTTTCCTTTCTGATTTTTTACCTCTAGTATTATTAATTGAATCTTTCACTCAATCTAGACAAAATAGTGGACCACTGAGCCACATTCCAAGCTCCTTTGTTTTATTTAATCTTGAGACAGATTCTCAATATTCTGCCCTACCTGGCCTTGAAGTTACCCATACTCAGAATGACCTTATTTTGTGATTTCCCTGCTTCAGTTTAATGAGCACCTGTTATTACAGGTACATTTCACCAACCTGTTGACCCTTGAACCTCCTTACCTCTGCTCTTGGATCTGGGGAATGAGCAGCTTATTCTTTAGTTTATACCATAGGTAAACTCATGAGGGGCAGGCTGAGTGTTTAAAACTGCTGATTCTGCGCGGATGAGCACTGATTCCACCTCACCATTTCCAGCAAATTTTCTCGTGTCAGATCAGCGTCTATTACTAAACACAACTTAATGTAGCTAATTAATGGGGAAAGTGAACTCTTTCTTTAAGTTTTAGAGAATTGAACAACTTATCATTTCTTCTAGATAAGAGTGTGCATGAATTATCCCAAGATTACTGATTTTCCCATTGTTTGGCACAAAATTATGAAATGCTTTTTAAAGAAAGCAAATGTTTATGCAACTCAGTTTCCAATTATTAAATATTGACCCTTGCTAGTTACTGCAATACTCATTTCTCAATTATTCTACTTAATAAACTCCAAGTAGGCCCAGCACAGCCGGCGGGGACCAACTGGGACAGGCTGGAACCGGCGGGGACCAGAGCGGCAGCAGAGGACACAGGCTGCTGGTGGCGGGAACCATCCCAGCAGCAGAAGCAGGCTGCAGGGACTACGAGAAACACCGAGAACAGATCGCCCAACTACAATTAAACCAAAGAGGTAGGCATTCGGTTGGGGAGGTCCCTGGCAGAGGAGGAGCCCGGTCCTATTCTTGAAGACCCTTCTGAGGGGTGAGGGGGATCTTGGCCCCCCCGGCAGGAACCAGGAAACAGAGCAAGGGCATTTTGTAAGAGGAGACCCTGGCCAGCAGGGAAACCTGAACCAGTTTTAACAGACCCCTTAGATAGCATTGATAGGAGGCGATGGGCAGGCGTCAAGGAAAGAATTCACCCAATAATCTGAAAATCAGCATGAAAACATCAGAACCCAATGATCTTACAACAGAAGGTCTCCAACACCCTAACACAGAAGAAGTGGAAAAAATTGACTTTTTGAAAGCAGTAGAGTCCCTTAAACAACATGTGAAAAATGCCCTTATAGAAATGGATGAGAAGTATAACCAAAAATTTGAAGAAATGAGTAAATATGTACATAATACCCTGGGAAACCAAGAAAGAATGATCAAACAGGTAATGGAAACAGTTCAAGAATTGAAAACTGAAATGGAAGCAAGGAAGAAAACACAAACTGAGGACCAGCTGGATATGGAAAATCTAGGTCAACGAGCACAGCCTACAGAAACAAGCATAATCAATAGAATACAAGAAATAGAAGAAAGAATCTCAGATTCTGAGGACACCATAGAGAAAATAAACACTCTGATCAAAGAAAACTGCAAAGCCAACAAATTCTCAACACAAAACATTCAGGAATTATGGGACACAATAAAAAGACCAAATATAAGAATAATAGGAATAGAAGAAGGAGAAGAGTCACAGCTCAAAGGCCCAGAAAATATTTTGAACAAAATTATGGAAGAAAACTTTCCCAACTTAAAGAAAGATATTCCTTTGAATATTCAAGAAGCATACAGAACACCAAACAGACTGGATCAAAGGAAAACATCCCCTCGCCATATAATAATCAAAACACAAAATATACAGGTTAAAGAAAGAATACTAAGAGCTGCAAAGGAAAAAGGCCAAGTAACTTATAAAGGTAAACCGATCAGACTTACACCTGATTTCTCTATGGAAACAATGAAAGCCAGAAGGTCCTGGATAGAAGTACTGCAGAAGCTAAGAGACCATGGATGCAAGCCCAGACTACTATACCCAGCCAAGCTTTTGTTCACTACAAATGGAGAAACCAAGACATTCCAGGATAAGAACAAATTTAAGCAATACGTAGCCACGAATCCAGCACTACAGAAAGTAATAGAAGGAAAACCGCAACCCAAGGAATCCAACATTGCCAACACTGCCTACAATAACTCAGGCATCTAGCGACCCTTCACTAGCTCAACTCAAAGAAGGGAGACACACAAATTCTACTTCCAAAAACAACATGAATATCCGGCATGAACAACCACTGGTCATTAATATCACTTAATATTAATGGTCTCAACTCACCTATAAAAAGGCACAGGCTAAGAGATTGGATACGAAAACAGGATCCAACATTCTGCTGTTTGCAAGAAACACATCTCAACCACAGAGACAGGCATCTACTCAGAGTAAAGTGTGGGGAAAAGGTCTTTCAAGCAAATGGTCCTAAGAAAAAAGCAGGTGTGGCCATATTAATTTCTAAAAAAACTGACTTCAAACTAAAATCAATCAGAAGAGATCGAGATGGACACTTTATACTCATAACAGGAACAATTTGTCAGGATGATGTCTCAATCCTGAATATTTATGCCCCTAATATAAAAGCACCCATGTATGTAAAAGAAATATTACTAAAAGTCAAGGCAGATATCAAACCACACACACTAGTAGTAGGAGACTTCAATACACCTCTCTCAGCAATGGACAGATCAATCAGACAGAAACCTAATAGAGAAGTAAGAGAACTACTGGAGGTAATGAAGCAAATGGACTTAACAGACATCTATAGAACATTCCACCCAAATAGGAAAGAATATACCTTCTTCTCTGCAGCCCATGGAACCTTCTCGAAAATTGACCACATACTCGGAAACAAAGGAAACCTCCACAGATACAAAAAAATATCAGTGTCCACCTGCGTCTTATCAGATCACCACGGATTAAAGTTAGAATTCAACAACAATCCTACCTCCAGAAAGCCGACAAACTCATGGAAACTGAACAGTCAACAACTGAACCACACCTGGGTTAAGGAAGAAATCAAGAAGGAAATTAAAGTCTTCCTGGAATTCAATGAAAATAGAGAAACAACATACTCAAACCTATGGGACACTATGAAAGCAGTGCTAAGAGGAAAGTTCATAGCACTAAGTGCCCACTTAAAAAAAACAGAGAAAGCATACATCGGAGATTTAACAGCACACCTGAAAGCTTTAGAAAAAAAAAAAGAAGCAGACACGCCCAGGAGGAGCAGAAGACTGGAAATAATCAAACTGAGGGCGGAAATCAACAAAATAGAAATGCAGAAAACAGTCCAAAGAATCAATGAAACAAAAAGTTGGTTCTTGGAGAAAATCAACAAAGATTGACAAACCCGTATCCAAACTAATTAAACGACAGAGAGAGAACACGCAAATAAATAAGATCAGAAATGAAAAGGGGGACATAACCACAGACACAGAGGAAATTCAGAGACTCATTAGATCTTACTACAAAAGCCTGTATGCCGCAAAACTAGAAAATGCAAAAGAAATGGACATGTTTTTAGATAAGTACCACATACCAAAGCTAAACCAAAACCAGGTGAACGATCTAAATAGACCTGTTAGTCGCGAAGAACTAGAAACCGTTACCAAAAATCTACCTTCCAAAAAACGCCCAGGACCAGATGGTTTCAATGCAGAATTCTACCAGAACTTCCAAGAAGAGCTAATACCTATACTCCTTAATGTATTTCACAATATAGAAACAGAAGAGTCATTGCCAAATTTCTTTTATGAGGCTACAGTTACCCTGATACCAAAACCACACAAAGACCCAACCAAGAAAGAAAATTACAGACCTATCTCACTCATGAATATCGACGCAAAAATTCTCAATAAAATACTGGCAAACTGAATCCAAGAACAGATTAGAAAAATTATCCATTATTGATGGAGGAAGGTCATTGGCTAATAAAGGCACTGCCCTGGCCCATTTTATTGGTTAGAGGATAGGTGGGAGGAGTAAACAGAACAGAACGCTGGGAGGAAGAGGAAGTGAGCTCAGAGACTCCACAGCTCTCTCGGGAGCAGACACCTCAGAGAGAGACACCATGCCCCGCTCCCAGGATGAAGCTCCGACCCAGGATGGACTAGGCTGGAATCTCCCCAGTAAGCGCACCTTGGGGTGCTACATACAGATGATTAGAGGTGGGCTAAATTAATATGTGAGAATTAGCCTAGAAGAGAATGGGCCAGGCAGTGTTTGGAGGAATACAGTGTCCGTGTAATTATTTCGGGGCATAAGCTAGCCGCCAAGCAGGCAGCCGGGGTGCTGGGGACGCAGCCCCACTGCCCTTATTACTTCACATTATGATCAAATAGGCTTCATCCCAGAGATGCAGGGCTGGTTCAACATACGCAAATCTATCAATGTAATCCAGCATATAAATCAACTGAAAGAAAAAAACAATATGATCATTTCATTAGATGCTGAAAAAGCATTTGACAAAATTCAACACCCCTTTATGATAAAAGTCTTGGAGAGATTAGGGATACAAGGGTCATACCTAAATATAATAAAAGCTATTTACAGCAAGCCGTCAGCTAACATTAAATTAAATGGAGAAAAACTCAAAGCCATCCCACTAAAATCAGGAACACGACAAGGATGTCCACTCTCTCCATACCTCTTCAAAATAGTGCTTGAAGTTCTAGCAATAGCAATAAGACAACATAAAGGGATCAAGGGGATTCGTATCGGAAAAGAAGAAGTTAAGCTCTCGTTATTTGCAGATGATATGATAGTATATATAAGCGACCCCAAAAACTCTACCAAAGAACTCCTACAGCTGATAATCACCTTTAGTAATGTGGCAGGATACAAGATCAACTCCAAAAAATCAATGGCCTTCCTATACACTAAGGATAAGGAAACAGAGAGGGAAATTAGAGAAGCATCACCTTTCACGATAGCCACAAATAGCATAAAATATCTTGGGGTAACTCTGACCAAGGATGTGAAAGATCTATTTGACAAGAACTTTAAGTCTTTGAAGAAAGAAATTGAAGAGGACACCAGAAAATGGAAAGATCTTCCTTGCTCTAGGATTGGGAGGATCAACATAGTAAAAATGGCAATTCTACCAAAAGCAATCTATAGATTCAATGCAATCCCCATCAAGATCCCATCAAAATTCTTCACAGATCTGGGGAAGACAATAATCAACTTTATATGGAAAAACAAAAAACCCAGGATAGCCAAAACAATCTTATACAACAAAGGAGCGTCTGGAGGCATTACCATCCCTGACTTCAAACTCTACTACAGAGCTACAGTATTGAAAACAGCTTGGTATTGGCATAAAAACAGAGAAGTCGACCAATGGAATCGAATAGAAGACCCTGACATTAACCCACAAACCTATGAACACCTGATGTTTGATAAAGGAGCTAAAAGTATACAATGGAAAAAAGAGAGCATCTTCAACAAATTGTGCTGGCAAAACTGGATGTCAACCTGTAGAAGAATGAAAATAGATCCATATCTATCACCATGCACAAAACTCAAGTCCAAATGGATTAAAGACCTCAATATCAGTCTGAACACACTAAACCTGATAGAAGAGAACGTGGGAAGTACTCTACAACACATGGGCACAGGAGACCACTTCTTACATACAACCCCAGCAGCACAGACCTTAAGGACCTCATTGAATAAATGGGACATCCTGAGACTGAGAAGCTTCTGTAAAGCAAAGGACACTGTCGCTAAGACACAAAGGCAACCCACTAACTGGGAGAAGATCTTCACCAACCCCGCAACTGACAAAGGTCTGATCTCCAAAATATATAAAGAACTCAAGAAACTAGACTGTAAAAGGCTAACCAACCCAATTATAAAATGGGGCATTGAGCTGAACAGAGAATTCTCAACAGAAGAACTTCAAATGGCCAAAAGACACTTAAGGTCATGCTCAACTTCCTTAGCGATCAGGGAAATGCAAATCAAGACAACTTTAATATACCATCTTACACCTGTCAGAATGGCGAAAATCAAAAACACCAATGATAGCCTTTGATGGAGAGGTTGTGGAGAAAGAGGTATACTCATCCATTGCTGGTGGGAATGCAAACTTGTGCAACCACTTTGGAAAGCAGTGTGGCAGTTTCTCAGGATATTTGGGATCAACTTACCCCTGGACCCCGCAATACCACTCTTGGGAATATACCCAAGAGAGGCCTTATCATACAACAAAAGTATATGCTCTACTATGTTCATAGCAGCATTGTTTGTCATAGCCAGAACCTGGAAACAACCTAGATGCCCTTCAATGGAAAAATGGATGAAGAAAGTATGGAATATATACATATTAGAGTATTATTCAGCAGTAAGAAACAAGGACTTCTTGAATTTTGCATACAAATGGATGGAAATAGAAAACACTATCCTGAGTGAGGTAAGCCAGACACAAAAAGAGGAACATGGGATGTACTCACTCATATTTGGTTTCTAGCCATAAACCAAGGACATTGAGCCTATAATTAGTGATCCTAGAGAAGCTAAATAAGGAGAACCCAAAGAAAAACATATAGGCATCCTCCTGAATATTAACCTTCAGCAAGCGAGGAAAGGAGACAGAGACAGAGACCCACATTGGAGCACAGGACTGAATTCTCAAGGTCCAAATCAGGAGCAGAAGGAGAGAGAGCACGAGCAAGGAACTCAGGACCATGAGGGGTGCACCCACACACTGAGACAATGGGGATGTTCTACTGGGAACTCACCAAGACAAGCTGGCCTGGGTCTGGAAAAGCCTGGGATAAAACCGGACTCTCTGAACATAGCGGACAATGAGGACTACTGAGAACTCAAGAACAATGGCACTGGGTTTCTGATCCTACTGCACGTACTGGCTTTGTGGGAGCCTAGGCAGTTTGGATGCTCAACTTACTAGACCTGGATGGAGGTGGGGGGTTCCTTGGACTTCCCACAGGACAGGGAACCCTGATTGCTTTTCGGGCTGAGGGGGGGGGGGCTTAATTAGGGGAGGGGGAGGGAAATGGGAGGCGGTGGCTGGGAAGAGACAGAAATCTTTAATAAATAAATAAATTAAAAAAAAAAGACTATACACAGTGTAGGATCCTCTGTTAGTCCCAAATGATTAGCTCTGTCACAGTGGTGTAGTTTCCAGTCTCCTCCTTTTGTGTGAATTGTCCCTGTTGAGGGAAATGAAAATAATTTGTTTTTATAATGTTCTGATTTTTCACATTGCTGGATTTTTTAAATTATCCTCACTCTTATTCATGGTTTTATCCTCTGCTCCACACATAACTACTGAGTTCATTGGAATTGTGGTACTTTTTCCTTTTATCTTTGAATAAAATGAAAATGATGAAAAAAAAAGGAAACAGTTGATTAAAAGACACATTTCCCTAAAAAAAAAAAAAAAACTCCAAGTATTCTATTAGTGGCACATAAAAAAAAAAAAACATTAGCAGCTTTAATGTGCTAATTAGACAATTTTGAAGACAAAATTCTCTTTTGGGTATTATTGAAAGCACTGCATAATAAACATATTTTTACATCAATATAAGATTTTTCTTATTTTTATATGTATATGTGTTTTGCTTGTATATAAGTCTGTGTATCATGTGCATGCAATGACTGAAGTTGCCAGAAGAGAATATTACATCCCCTGAAGTAGAGTTTAGGTGTTTGTGAGTTGTCATGTCAAGGCAGTGAATCAAAACTAGGGTTCCATTGAAAAGCAGTCACTGCTTCTAACTGCAGAGACAGCTCTCTGGCCCCTAAATATATTTTAATACACATATTTCCATGTCTACTTGTATGCACTGATGTGAATGTACATGTTTACAAGATAGATAAAGTTTTTTACAGAAAACTAGAGTAGGACAGTAAAAAAAAATCTTTGTAATTTTGAATTATCAAAGCTTCTACCCTAGCATGAAGATTTTGTACTGTAATTTAAATAACTTTTAAAAAAACTAATTCTCATTTACACCTGAAATTAAGCATTTTGCATATTAGTTGATCAAGGTTATGACAAAAGTAATATGAGTAAAATAACATTTATTCTACAGAACATACTATTAGTAATTTTAGATGATAAATATGGATATTTACAAATTTACAATCATCTGAATTCTTTATGGAAGATGAACTACAGTATGTCAATTTTTTCAGAAACCTTTTCAAACATGCTAAATTATAAAAATGCCTATGGTGATAAAAAATTAAATATCATTAAATGACTATAGACTGTAATTTTCAGGTAAAACATTTAAATCTCAGAAGCCTAAGCCCAAGTAAAATATTTAAAACTTTCTCCCAGCACAGTAGTTTAATGCCAGTCACACTCAAAAGCATTTATAAAGAGATTCTGATTTCCAAGTAGAGGGGCATCCAGCAGAATATTGCATACAAATTGCTTTTGTTTTCTGTACTGGGACTCTCTGCCTGGTCAAGCCTTTGTCAATCCTGATCAAGTCAAACCCTTTGTAATGCATTTTATGATGCATTCTCCCGATGTGCTTTCAATAATTCAGAGAAGACATAGCTCATGAGAAAGGCTAAATAGCATTGCAGAAGTAGACAAAGACTTGACATTTTTATTTATGGATTTTGGGGCATCTATTCTGCCTGGTGTGTTAATGGTTACACAGACTGTTTGCTTGTGTGTGGAAGAATACTCTGTGGTAAAGTGAGATGACAATTTAACATGAGATATGGGAGTGGGAGTTTTGGAAGTTTTAGAAAGTTGAGCCTACAGGGGCCTGGGTACCAGAAGCCTAGAATATCCAGAAAGAAAAAGAAACACCCTGTTTTCCTGATTATCTCATGGCTATTTATTAATAACCAATTCAATACAAAGTTATGTCTGATTAAAGTGCTTTTCTAAGACTGAAGATTTCGGTGACTGTAACACAAGGGCCTGCTTGTTGTGGTTTCTGTCTTGCCCAGTTCCCACAGCCGGTAAGCCCCAAATAAAAACACAGAGGTCTATTTTAATGATAAATTGATTGGCCCATTTGTCTGCTTGTCTGTCTGTCTGTCTCTTTTTCTCTGTGTATTTATGTTTTTATATGTGTACAGATGCAAATATATGTGTAGGTAGTCCTCCATCTGTCAGTATCCTGGAACTTAATAAGTAGGCTAAGCTAGCCAGCTAGCAAATTTAGCATCTACCGATTCCAACCTCCCTAGAGCTGAATTAAAAGTGTGCATCATCACACTCACTCTTACCTTATAATTTAGTTTGCAAAAATTTGATTATAGAAATGTAGAAAACTTGATTATACAGATTATCATTTGTACCTTGTTATTAGTCATAGCTTATAGAGTTTTATATCTCATAAGTTTATACTGAAGTCTTTAATATTTACAACTTAATTTTTCTAACAGCTTCAATGATAATTTTAATAGACCATGTCTGCAATAAGATTAGTACTAGAAAGAAAGGATGAGATAGTCTCATTATTTTCTTTCCTTTTAGAAACATATTAAATGGAAATAAACTTTCAGACTACAAGCAGCAAGTAAACCTAAAGTCTAGAATAATCTTTTACCTAAATAATGGGAACATGTGATAAAATGCATTACAACAAAGAAAATTCCAGATTATTATACTCACAAGTTCAGCCAAACCTTAAAGAAAGAAATGTTTATCTATTCTACACAAAATTTTCCTGAAGATTAAAGATGAGAGGTCCCTTCTAAATCTATTTTATGGGTCCAGGAATATTGATCATCATCGGACAACATCAAAAGAAGGTATCAAAAGAGAGTAAAGCCAGATATAAGTATTCCTCATCGAAGAACAAACACACAAAATCCCCCATGGCATTTAAACATGCCACTTGAACTGGCACATAAGAGGATAATGCATTTTAAGTAACTAGAGTTTACCCAAGTATAAAGTGAGTAAACCATCAAAAGTCAGTTGTTACAATTATATGCATGAAAGAAGTAAAGAAAATACCTGCAGTCTCATCTCAGTGAACAGGTACAAAATAGTTTAAAATTTATGTCATCTTGTTAAGATTGAAAAAAAAAAACTCTCTTGGAACTGTAAACAAAGAAAATTTCATTAATCTCTTAAAGTTCATTTACCCAAACCCAACATCAGGTTTAGTGATCTATGTCTGATTGATTCATTTCTCGTGTCAAAATGACAGTGCCAAAGATGTACAGTAACTTTCACCATTTCCGTTGAAGTCCAATATCTCACCTTGGTAAAAAAGAGAAATCAGGACCCTGCATATTAGATAAAGCCTCCTGCATTTGTAGATGAAATGCCAGCACTCACCGAATACTTCTAAGGGTGGTGCTCTCTAATGGTGGTGCACTCTAGAGAAGCTAAAAATACAAGAACGAAAACATGTTGAGTTGTGCCAAACAGAAGATGTGTTTGCCAAGGAGAGGCTTGGTCTCCAACTGCATTGTGGTGGTGATTATGCAGTAATATCACTAATGTGTATGCATGCATGTGTATAAATCCTCCCCTTCTGGCTTAGGGACAATTTTCTCTTTCTTTTTCAGTGAGAAATATCTCAGTGTGGCAGGGAGAGCACATGTTTGGGTAATCTCAGCATGAACTCTGTATATTCACTGTGAGTCTTGGGAGCTCTGTTCGATTGGATATGTTCAATGACTAGAGAATCTGTTTCTAAACCCTTGAGTCCAACATGTTTTGGGACCACCGACTCTGTGTCTTATCCCACTGCTTGGCCAGGGCACACCTTACAACTCTAGCATTACACATTCTGGATAGCACATGTGGCTTTTTCTTCTTTAAAGTACCATCTTTCAGATATTGGTGGCTGTTCAGATGTGGTCCTGGGCAATTTCAGGAGTGTTCTTAATGTGAACATGCAGATTGGAATCTCTTGATTTACATGACTTTTAAGTGTTTCCTGGGTTAAGATTGTGACCAACCATTCCATAGGTCACCCATGATGCTTACCTTAAGTACAGTTCCAGTCTTTTAAAAACACCCATTCGGGCTGCTGGCAGATCAAAACTATCAAAGGGCAGTTTGCATCTGCTGTTGTCTTGGAAGTTGAGACAATAGTAGGCATGCTTACTTCTGACCAAAGAAAGCTAAGCCATTTGCTGAAATTCATTTCTGGGCTTTTCGTGTTTCTCCTGTCACTTAAATGTAGCTCTTTTGAGTTCATGAGCAATTATTGAACCATGGATGAGATTGGGTCAGGTACTTTGGTACCTTAAGTTAAATTTGTACTCAATTTATACTTTCAGTGAAAGAGACAGTCTTTCTTTGTTGTCCACGTTGTAATGCAGTGACTACTCAGAAGCCACCAGGATACAAGTAAGCCAGTTGGAACTTTCCTGGGGAAACACCACAGGGACAATGACCTCACTGCAGTCTTCAAGTCCTAAACTGAAGGGATCCTCTTATTTCAGGCAGTGAGAAGCTGGGACAGAAGCCTGAACTACCACACTGCAGAAGGATCTGTGAAGCTGTATACAGTTCAGGCTCACACGACACCTAATTCCAAAAGTCTATATTTATTTTATGGTAAGAATTTTAATAATTTTAATTGTTATAAAGATAAAAAGCAGTACATACTAAATATATTTTTAGGAATGTTATATGAGAGATGGGAAGGCAAAGAACAATGGAAGCTAAAATTTTAGTGTCTCTAGTCCCTCCAATTTTCTTTCATCAAACATTGTGGAGAGGGATAACCCCTGCAAAAATCACCTAATTTATTCCTCAACCATACACGATGCTTTCTAAGTAAGCAGAATCATATATTATTCACTTGTCCAATGATTCATAATGGTTTTCACAGGAATGCTGACTCCTCCCTCCATGACACTGTATATAATCTTCCAGGAGGTAGCATCCCAGAGGCAACAGTATTTTGGGGTAACAGGCTAACAAACATACACTCTTTGCAAAAAAAAGATCTTGGAAAGTGATAGGATTCCAAGCAATCGACACTGAATGACTTTCTATTCAGTCATTTCTATGTTTGTCCTTTAGATACCTGCTCTGTAAAGCACTGAAACCGGGCTGAAGCTTTCATCTTTGTACAACAGAGTTATTAATATGATGCAGCTCTCAGGTCTGATGAGATCAGCAGAGGGGTAATTTTATCATAGGTGTCTGTGATTTCTTGTCTTTTCTTAGCAGCTAAAGGTAGAGCAGGCCTGAGGTTCCTTCCATTTCTAAAGCTGTCCTCCTTGAGTCACTTATTTTCCACGTTGTTCTATGCTGCCTTGGGACCAAAAGGATGAGATGACTACTTCTGATGAAAATTACTGAAGGGAGTCAAAATACTGTCAAAGTGCTTGGTGTAGTTCAGGAACACTGGATACACTTGGATGCTACTCCTTCTCTTCTCTTCATCTTTTCCCTGTTCCTTCTTTTTTACTGACCCGAAAAATCTGTGGTGGCTCCTTAGGGCTTAAAAAGGGAAGAAAAAAAATCAAATTCCAAGGAAATGAGAGTAGAATAGGAAATTTTGTTTATTATTAAAATCAAAATTTATTGTTATTGCTCCTTTATGCTATGTTTTCTAGAGAATTTCCATGAGTTTTTCAAATTTATTTATTGGTTTCCATTAGATAACATTTCATTATATTATCTAATTACTTGGACAGGAATAAGATTTAATAGAATCCACATTATGATAAAACTGTTTTAACTTCCATCATCCTTCTTGATTGATGTTCTATAAATACTTGTTTCTGGTAATTTTTTAAGGTAACTCAGACATTAAATCTAAGTTCTAGTCTAATTTCTGGTCATTTGTGATGTTTTCTGTAAGAAGAAAAGTCTGAAGTAATCCCACAGTCATTCTGAATCTCCAAAGAACACATTAGGCACAGGAAAGTGAGATGTTGTATCTTTTCCATCCATAGGGAGAATTAAAATTAATAACAATTGTTCATGCCTCTGGCACAAATTATTGGCAGTAACATTATTTGGATTTGAAACAGGAAAAATTCTATAAAAGATATTTTTTAAAGTACTAGATAATTAGTTGTTCCTTGATTGGCAAGAGCAATTGGCAGGTGTTTCATCACCTCTCCTATCTCTGGAAGGGCTAAAAATGAAATAACTCCGCCAATCCATATTTCTATAAGATGATTTTATATAAATTGAAAGATGCAAAAGGTTTTGAAGTTGACAAATCTTAAAATTATTTAAGTATAAAAACAGAATCTTTTTCATTCTAACAAGAATGTTCATAAAATATTTTTTGTTAAATTGTTCCAGACATTAAACAACTACTATCAAATAAAATTTCTGGTATATAAATATATATAATAAAATTATATATAAATTATATAAAATATAAATTATATATAATTTTATTAATTTTTGTCACCTTGACAGAGGCAAAGTTTACCTGGGAATAGGGAATCTCCAAGCAGAAAATGTCCCATCAGATTGGTCTGTTAAATAAGTCTATGGAACATTCTGTTTATTAGTGATTGATGTGAAAGTGTCCAACTTGCTGTGGACAGTGCATCCCTTGGGCAGGTGGTCCTCTGTTGCGTAAGAAAACAAACCGAGCAACCCGTGGGGAACAAGACAGAAAACAGCAATCAGTCATGACTTCTGCTCCAATTCCTGCTTATAAACATTTGCCTTGAATTCATATCCTCACTTCAAAAGTAAACTGGTAACTGGAATTTTGAGCTTAAAATAATAGCAACAACAAAATAAAACACCACTTTTTTTTCCCACAAATTGCTTTTTTGTCATAAAGCTCTAGAACCTTAAGACAGACTTCAGTATCATGAGTAGGACCTATTGTTTGGGGGAAGGTCATGGAGGTATTTCGAACTTTGGGCTGGATAAACCACTGTTTATTCAGAGCTTAATGGTCTGATCTATGAGATTTTAGAAGATAAGAGTGGAGAGAACAATACAGATGATGGATGCATGGCTTGTAAAGTTTCAGGAGGAAGTAAAGACTATCAGTGTCATTTATAAAGTAATTTTAATTCAGAATCTGCAATTCTAGTCAGCTGGGACTGAGGAGTCATCTGTGAGTGAATAAAGACTACCGTGACTGAAGCAAAAATATTCTGGCAAGTGGTTCCTCAGGATCAGCACACAGAACCTGTGCTGCAGAGATAACCAATACCTCATGCTTTTCAGTGAACTTGGTAATGTATAAGAGTTCTCTAAATGATGTTGGTTCGAAGGTATGAAAAGGTTCATAGGGAAAAATTGAGGACTGTCACCATGTGGCAAGATCAGAATTCCTGAAGATTACAAATACGAGTATTGGTGAAGGTGAAGCCTTGGTCCTGTCTCAAAGCAATGTGCTAGACTTTATTAACTCCCCATGGGAAGCTTTACCCTCTCTTAGAGTAAATGGGAGAGTGAGATGGAGGAAAAATGGAGGGAACAGGAGGAGGAGGCGGAGTGGGAACTGGGATTGATATGTAAAATGAGAAAATAAAGGAACACGAGATTGTACAACATTTTCCTCCATTATCTTTTGAATAGGGAACAATATTCCTTCCAAAGGATATGACACATATTATTGAATTTAATTCCATATTGCTAAATTAAGGTTCCTTCTGGATTGTTTTATAATTCTAAGTAATATATTGTTGACCATGAATACAAAGAAATTGTGGTAAACTATAGTCATAAGAACTGAATGTCAGTAATAGCATTCTAAATATTTGTCCTTATGCCCAGAGATGAGTGCAGTCCTCAAAACTCATCAAGGAAAATCCTCTTTGCAACTGACATGGACCATAATAGAAAGCTACATCCAAACAAAATACAAAATTTTACAGCTCTGTCTCAATTGATTTATCTATAATACTATTCCCATACCTATGCCACAGGCATCATTGTGGGAAACAAGAGAGGAAAATTAGAAGACCCAAAGGAACAGAAATATCTGTGAGATTGTCTCCTAGGAATATAAGAAACTACAGCCATGACATCTCAAAACATAAATATTTAAGCATAATTTGTATAAGTACAACAGCAATAGACATGCTAATGTAGATGGAGGAACAATACAAGGAATAGGGAGACTTCAACCCTATGCAGAGGAGTTTGGGCAACTAAGTAATACTGTGAATGGTAGAAATAACAGCAAGCAAACAGCCCTGAAAGCTATGTAAAAGTAGCATTAAGCAGACTGAACTGTTGTATTTATGCTATTGTATTTATATATTTTGGAGTGTGTGTATGTGTGAGTGCGTTAAACAATTAAAAAAACAGCCCACGAAATTGAGAGAGCACAGATTACATTTTAAATTTCAAAATAAAGGAAACAACATAAAATTTTAAAAACTCAAACTATCCTCAGAGAAGTGATTGAAACACAAACATTAGTCAAGAGTTGTGAAAATACAAGATTTTCAATGAGATTGGCTTCTTTGCTGGAGACACAAGAGAAGTGCCGGCACTTTTGGAGAAACAGCAGAGGTTCAGAGCAATCCTAGTCTGGTTGATGAAGGAGATTGCAGAAGAGAGGTGCTAGAGACAGGTGCAAAGATGAGATAGTAATAATCCTTATTAACTTCTAAAGTTCTAGAAGAAGAAAGAATTCCAAAAGATAGAGAACAAAATTAACAGAAACCCCGTGATGCCAAGTATGTAAACTAAATGGGAAGTTCAAAGCCAATTCAAGCTTGGCTACAAACAAAGCCCAATAAACATAATCTCAAATTAAAAAGTAAGAAGGTTTAATTTTCTGAGAAACCAAGGGAATTTTAAAATTGGCTCAGTTAGAAACATTTAAAAGTAAATTCTAAGCTTAGATTAAATTTATGAAATGTTTTGAGCAAATGGGAGAAAATGATATTGTAAAGCAAACAAAACACCATGAACATAAAATAACAAAGAAATCGATAGAACAGTAAAACTCCCACTATAGAAGTTTGCTATGAAGAAAGAACTTATATGGTAGAAAAGCATGCTTTGTAATCTGGATAGAATTGAAAATGAACTTTACGAGCACCAACCTGATGAAAGAAATATAGTGATTATACATGCATTAGTAAACATAACTAAAGAATTTAGACACACAATGATAAAGATGAGTTTTCCAGTGGTCCACTTGAGTAAGAAAGCAAACAAATTCTCCACCATTCCATATCTCTTGTATTTTATGTGCATGAAAAATATTTTCAAGTAACATTCAACATACTGAACCCATAGTATTTATATATTTAGGAATTTACATGTATATATGTGTGTGCTTGTGTGTATATATGTGTAACATCGATTATGATTGTCACTATATTCTTATTTGTGTTACTCTCTTATATCTAGGTTTTTTTCACTTTTTTTAATAAAATCACACAATTTCAGATATTTAAAGTAGTTTTTGGTTGAGTCTTTGTATCTCATCCTACTAGAAAAATGCATCTGCCATATAACGTGTACTTGGTATCTCTCCTGAAATTTTCTGTATAGATATTTATACACAATGATATTTACTCTAACAAGCTATATAGTATGCATGGCAAAACTGTGAATTTATCTGTTTCCTTACCCAATATTTGACTACACTAAAACACTGCATTTATTCTAAGAAATCACAAAGGCTGGATGTCTCAGAGCCATTTTGGCTTTTTATCCTTGGAGTAGCATGAAACTTGGATATGTACATTCTTGACGTCTACTTCGGATAATTGACCAGATGAGCTATATTTGAAGAAATGTCAAATGCCAAGATCTCTCCTCTTTCTTATGAGTGATATTTCCACCTGCATGTTTACCATTCCCTACTTTACAAAGTAATCTCAGCATATCTCATACATACAAGCAGTTTCCTTCTGTTGTTAGCTTCTAATTACTACATTAGGAAAAAATATGACCAGACATGAATTTTGTCTCATGTATTCTTACTACAACATTACCCTCTAAATTTCGTGGTGGACAAAATACTTGTGTCCGTGAGTTAGGCTCTAATTCTGTAAATAGTGTTGTGGAGTAGGCACCACAAAACACTGCTCAGACATGGATTTAAACAAATAGAAAATATGAGTCAGGTATTGATTAAACTGTGTGTTCAGGATCCGACTGTAGTAATAAGCATTTCTCAGAGTAAGCTTTAAAGCACACACACATACGTGCATGCGTACACACACACACACACACACACACACAGATACACATACACACACACAAACTGTACTGGGTTGACACACCTTAATTAACAGAATCGGTTAGCCAAAAGCAGAGCCACCGGAGCCAAAAACCAAGAATAAAACATAAAGAGACGATCCCAGAACTATGGACTTTGATGAATCAAGGTTTTTTGGTTTGTTTGGTTTTGGTTTTGGTTTTGGCCAGTGGTACTGTCTACATGCTGGGATTTAAGATCTGAATGGTACTTCCATCATGGGGTCAGTTGTACTAAGAACTGAAGACCTAGTAAGGTCTAAGAACCTGTCATAATAGGTTATGGGTTTAGTTTCTATTCATATCTCTTAATTGTGAGGTGACCATGAGTTCCATTGCCTCTTTTTGTTATAGTTCCTTCATCTGTTTTGCTAGAAGTGATTTATATAATGTCTTCGTTGTATTGTATAACATATGCTAGGAATTTCCTCATTGAAAGTTAGTCAACTTTCGATACTTCTCATGTTTTCCAAGTATTGCTTGAAGACCATGTATAAGTTTGTATCAGTGTGTCATAGTTAAGTACTGTCAGCTTTACACAAACAGAATAAACTGTAAAAAGAAAGATTCAGCTGGATTTTCTGGATCAAATTCCCTGGATCAAATTGGCCTGTTTCTGTGTCTACATCTGTGAGATATGTGTTCTTAAAGGCTAATAGATGTAAGATAGATGGGTCCACTGTGACTATTCTAAGGTAAGTAGGCCTAGGCTATATGCTCAAACTAACTGAGCAAGCCAGGCAGACAGGCAGAGCAAGTCAAACTAGTCTGCTGTGATCCTTTTTTTTTTTTTATTTTTTGGTGTTTTACTCCTTCAAGTTCCCATTATAATAGCTCTCAATGAAGGATTTTGACCTGTTTTATGACATGAAATAAATCCTTTATTCTCTCTCTATTTTTTTCGGTAAGGGTGTTTATCAGAGCAATAGAAAGGCAAACTAGAAAACCAGTAATTTGTTGGATCACTTTTGATTAGATACAGTGATTTCCACATCTTTGTCTGCTCACATAAATATTTCAGTGAGGTTGAAAGAGAATAGTGAATAGTAAATTTATAGTTGTAGTGTGAATAACTCTTTATATAAAACAACTTCTTATTGATCATATTGAATCTACTTATGCTGATATACTGATTCTAAGAGTGTAGTTGTCAGGATAATTACTACATAGTAATTAACATTTAAATCCCATTAATTCCTTATCTATTACCTGCAGTGTTATTTTTGGTCAGCATGCTTGCACCTATCCCATTTCACAGTGACCTAGCCAAAAGGACCAGGTGGACCATTATCATCCCTAGATTATCTTCAACAGAAAACTGTTCAGGACACAATCAAGAAACAATTAGCACAAAAGCAGTTCTCATCATTAACAATCTCACTACCAGGGCTTATATATTCTTTGTTGTCATAAAGCATAATAGTGATTCATAACATTAGGCATATGTTCCTTTGCTTTATTGAGAACAAAACTGTAAATATAGATTCCTTCATCCAAAGACACCAGGAACAGATGGACAATTTACCATTCATCTATTTTCTGACTTACTGGTTTCACTGACTCTATTCTATCTCCATGTATACAGGACATGGAATTTCTCTAAAAGTTTACCAAATCAAATACAGAAGAACAGGTTATACTGGAGGATTATCTATAAGCTAATATTCAGGAGTACAAGGATTTGAAGGTCATACTAGGCTATATAATAAGGCCCTAATTTACAGATTTAGTCCATTATCCTCTTTTCTTTTCCTTTATTTTCTTTCCTTTGATTTATTTATTTATTTACTTTTCTCTTTGCATAGTCCCTTCCATGAGAGAGTCATGGAAACAAATTAGAACATTTTCATTGATTTTATGCAACAAATCTTAATATAAGATTGTGTTATAGATTTAGCTTCCACCCATTGGCCTAGCCTCCCTACCTGCCCCCATTATGCAACTTGTGCTAAAACCAGACAATATAAAGGTGAAGTATTATCTGCTATTTTCACGTTGCACTCCTAGAATCTTACCAACATGACTGTTTAAACATGAAAAAGATTGATATCAGTAGAGATGCTGATGACAAAACCTACCAGGACACAATACAATAGTCAAGTAAGAGATGCTGAGAGTGGGATAGATAGGTTTTTCAGGAAATAAAACAGCTGGTTGTTCAATATCAATGGTCTCCTAAAATATCAGTGGTACTAAATATCAATGTATCAATGGTACACTAAACAGTACATATGAGTAATATTATAAACACCAAGAAAGTCATATATAGGAATATATATATGTATACATATATATACACACACACACACACACACACACACACACACACAAATAGATGATAGATAGATGAGAGAAAGAGAGAGAAAGAGACCAAGAATTTGAAAAAAAATATAAGAATGGCTAAGTGGGAGGATTTGGAGAGATGAAAAGGTGGGAGAAATGATGTAGTTATATTATAATTTCAAAAGTAAATAATGGTATTTAAAAGCAATCCTGATATTACTGTGTGGATAGCTTTGACTTTTTGGCTATTTGGTTGACTGTTATTTTGTTTTAAATACTATTCAGGTTAAGTATGCAAATAGATAAGGGGGATTTCTTTGTACATAATGCTTAGAAAAATTCATTTCATTTTGACATTTGTGTTCCTTTGAAGAAAGATCTTTTTACAATAAAAGAACGGTGAAGAATTTAGAACAGTGAGGGTATTATGGCATAGAAGGATATAATTCAGAGGTAGAGAATTGTGGAGACATGTTAGAACCCTGCAGGTAATAAAGGCATCCACAGTGATCATAATTAGGGCTACAATGAGATGGCAAGTATCATCATTCCCATCTAAGATGTTTGATAGAGACTGAATTTGTGCAAACAAAAGTCAAAGGTGTGAAAAAGTCTATGAATCTGATTGAGTACTGAGGGATATTTCTAGAATCAGTAGGAGAAGTGTTGGGGTGAATATGTCCTAAATTCATTATACATATAATATACATATGAAATTATCAAGGAATTAATATAAATATTGTATTAAAAAGATATTAGTGCTATAGTGTTCTTAAATTTATCAGACACTTTATGAATCATTAAATACTAGAAGAGTTATTATTATAAATGGTGCTTTGCCTTCTTTCCTGGAGGCTAAGGGTCAGCTGATAGTTGGTTGCAAGTGATAGAAAACTGAGACAGAGTATAAAATGATCTCAAATTCTGCAAGTGCAGCTGAGTTTTCCCCATTCTTTGTTTACTCTTCAGTCTGAAGCAAAATGTTACTGTGTCCGAAAGAAATGTCATGAAGAGAATAAAATTAGAAGCAGTAGTTAAAACATACTCAGTGTCTTATAACTGTGTATAAGAATATGTATCTATCAAGTTTTGGCTTTGGTTACTCTGAGAAGAACTGGCACAAGTGACACCATTTTGTATGGAAGGCTTCTCACTATGAATCCCAAGTTAACCATAAATCTACAGTCTTAGTATTTCCAACTAATACCTGCTAGAAAAATAAGCAAGTTCCATCGTACCAAGCACGGTATCTTTTTGATTCTCGTGGCATGCCACCTATGGGGAACCATGGTCTCTGTAGACCTTGATCATTACTGTCTGGTGCATTGGTCGTGATTGTCCCTAATCATTAGATGGGATCAGTATAAACTATTCTGAACTAAACCCAAACAGCCATCTTTGCTTGGTAAGAAATATTTGAGATCATGGGACCATGTACTACTACTATATTATTCTATAGCAGAATACATGTGTCTACACTATGTCTGCCTGCATGCCACAATGACACACCATTATGATAATGGACTGAACCTCTGAAAATATAAACCACTTAAATATTTTCCTTGTGATATTTTGGTGAAGAATGTGGTTGCTTTTTCCCTTGTCTGAAGAGTCTGCCTGAGGTTTAAGTGAAGAGATGGATGAGTTCTGTTTGCAGAAGAAATCTCAAAGCAGCATAGTATAAACTCTGTTGTGTGATTATTAGTAGTAATGCTAATGAAAACTTATATTAAAAAGGTAGAAGAAAAGTGAAATTTGAGAAGAAAGTGAGTACCAGGAAGTGTAATGAAACTACATCCTGTGTTCAAGGAGATAAATAGGTTAAGAAAAGTAGTAACTTCAGGGCAAAATCCCCTCTCCCCCCAACTAAATTTCAAACTTGTGAAAAGATATTATGGGAAAACTTAGATGAGGGTGTTGTAGTGCAAACCTCTAATCTTAGCACACAGAAAGCAGAGGTTTGAGGATCTCTGATTTTGAGGCCAGCTTGACCTACATCACAAGTTACAGAAGAGCCAAGCTTAGGCAGTGAAGATAACCACCCCAAACAGAAAGCTAACATCGATGTAATTGAACATATTCCAACCCCAGTATGCAGAAGAACTTGGTAGCTTTGGCCATGTAATTCTGGAGTAAAGGATAGAAGAAAGGGACTATAGAATTTCTCTACACCTAACAGATCCTACTGAGGCCAAGTTATATCAGGGGTGTCTATTAATGGAAGTCTCTAAAGGCTGCCACTGTGTGAAGTTGAGAACGTGAAGCCTGGATTGCCTCGCAAACTCCAAAATATTAGAGATACCAGGACCATAGGATACCTTCTGAGGAAAGTTGCTAATAGGGAGTGAAACCAGCTTAATAGAGAGAAGTATATTGCAGTCAATAAAACTGAAAAGATATGGAGATCTTAAGAGAATTTTTACAACAGACATAAGGATGCAGAGTTTAGAGTTTACCCACTTGGTTTCTGGCTTTGCTTTGTTTCAGTATTTACTCACTATTCTCCCTTCCCTATGTCTTATAACAGTAATTTATATCTTGTGGAAGTATATGTTAAAAGTATGTGATTTTTTAATTTTAATTTAATGGGAATTACAGTTAAGAATTTTCATGGATCTTAAAAGATACTTTGAACTTTGGAGACTCTGATAAGACTATAGGAAGTTTTGAGGTAGGACAAAATGCATTTGCATTTTAATATTGTTACAAGTTTATGGGGCCAATAAATAGAGTGTGATAGTTTGAATGTAATTGGTTCCCATAATTCGACAGAGTGGGGTCATTAGGAGATGCAGTATTGTTGGAGCACCTGTGGCCTTATTGTAGGAATGGTGTCACTGTGGAGGCAGCCTATGAGGACTCACACATGCTCAAGACATACCCAGTGTCTCAATTCACTCTCTGCTGATTTCTGATAAAGATGTGAGTCTTCTCAGCTCCTACTTGAACAGTATGTCTGCCCACATACCACCATGACACACCATTATGATAATGGCCTACACCTCTGAAAATATAAATCATCCCAATAAAATGTTTTTCCCTTATAAGAGCTGCAGTGGTCATGAGTTTTCTTCATAACAATAGAAACCCCCATTAAGGCAGTTAATAATCATGTTCTATAGTTTAGTTTCTTTGACATAATTAGTACCTTTTTTAAATAATCATTTTTAGTTTGAGGAGACCAGCTCATTCTTGGTTTTAACTATCTTAGTTATTCTTTGAATGTGAGAAACAAAGTAGACCAGTGACAATTTACCCCTCTTGAGTCGATCCTAGGGTTCCTGACATATGGTTATGTTTAAAGTATAAAGCAAATTTTGTATATAACTAATGAATCCTGGTCAAGATATAGTGTTGTCCATAATTGGAACACTGTTGACTTGGCCCAGGCCTTTTATGCAAGGTAAGGACAACTGTCAGAACTTTCTCAAATCTCTTTTAGGAAGACTATTCCTCCTATGTCTGGTGCCAGGCTTCTGCCTTTGCCTTCTTCACTGTAATGCTTCTGGGGAAATATCAATAATTTAGTTACTGCTCTTTCAAAAGACATAGAAGCAAAAAAAATGACCAAGTATCTCTTATAGTATCTATATACAGTCCAGCAGAGTGTCAGTATACTGATAAAGTTATGTGTTCCTTAAAGCATTTTTTTATTGAGAAAAGAAGAAAAAAAAACATAAACAAAAATCAAGTTTCCACCTCCTCCCAGCCTCCCATTTCCCTCCCCCTCCTCCCACCCTTCTCCCACTCCTCCCACCCTTCTCCCCCTCCTCCCACTCCTCTCCCCCTCCCTCTCCAGTCCACAGAGCAGTCCGGGTTCCCTGCCCTGTGGTAAGTCCTAGGTCCTCCCCCCTCCGTCCATATCTAGGAAGGTGAACATCCAAACTGGCTAGGCTCCCACAAACCAGCACATTAAGTAGGATCAAAACCCCGTGCCATTGTCCTTGGCATCTCATCAGGCCTCATTGTTCGCCATGTTCAGAGAGTCCGGTTTTATCCCATGCTTTTTCGGTCACAGTCCAGCTGGCCTTGGTGAGCTCCCAGTAGATCAGCTCCACTGTCTCAGTGGGTGGGTGCACGCCTCGTGGTCCCGACTTCTTTGCTCATGTTCTCCCTCCTTCTGCTCCTCATTGGGACCTTGGGAGTTCAGTCCAGTGCTCCTGTGTGGGTCTCTGTCTCTATCTCTATCCATCACCAGATGAAGGTTCTATGATGATATGCAAGATATTCGTCAGTATTGCTCTAGGATAGGGTCGTTTCAGGTTCCCAATCCTCAGCTGCCCAAGGAACTAACTGGGAACCTCATCTTGGGCACTTGGGAACCCCTCTAGGGTCAAGTCTCTTGCCCACCCTAAAGTGGCTCCCTTACCTAAGAATTGTGGTTCCGTGCTCTCCTATCCACCTTTCCTTTATCCCAATTCTCCTGTTTCCCCAAGTCCCCCCTCCTTCCCTTCTACCTTTTCTCTTCCCATCTCTCCTTACCCCCATACCACCCCACCCCCAAGATCCCAATTTTCTCCCCGGCAATTTGGTCTACTTCCCTTAGACAAGAGGATAACTATATGTTTTTCCTTGGGTTCACCTTCTTACTTAGCTTCTTTAGGTTCACCTATTGTAGACTCCGTGGCCCTTATTTATGGCTAGAAACCAATTATGAGCGAGTACATCCCATGTACTGAACGCGCCCGATCTCGTCTTAAAGCATTTTTTAAATATATCTTCCTGTATGTTTGAGGTTTTCCTACATTGCTCTACTCTATCTGTGTCCTCACAGCTTCCATATACATGTGTCTACCTTCCGGATCCTACCTTTCTACTTCCATATTCCATGACTTCTATTACTATTCCCACCTCTCCCTTACATCCTTTCACACCTCATGGACTCCTAGTTTCCTAACCTACACTCATACTCACTAATACATAAATACACATCTTTAATATATAGACACTAGGGTTAATATGTGAGACATATTATGTGGAGTTCATTTGTCAGAGCACAGGATACTTCAATCATTGTTTTCAGTTCTATACATATCTCTGCAAATTTTATAATTTCAGCTTGCTTTATAACTGAATAAGATTCTATTGTGTATATGCAGCACATTTTCATCATCCATTTACCTGGTGATGGGTAGCTACACTAATTACATTTTCTTACTATTCTGAATAAAATCGTAACAAACGTTACAAAATGGTAAGAATTGCTGTAATAAGGGCATAGACGGCTTTGGCATCTCTCTAGGAGTAGTACAGCTGAGTCAAATGGTAGTACGACTTCTAGCTGTTCCAAAGACATCCACAATGATTTCCCTGGTGCTAATAGAAATTTAATTTCTCATGAAGAGTCAATAAGAGTTTATTGTTCTCCACCTCTTCATCAGCACTTTAATTTCTTTTTCTTTCCTATTGATAGTTACTTTAGTTGGGCTGAGATTGAATCTCAAAGTTGGTTTAATCTGTATTATTCTCTGATTTTGAAAACTTCTAGTTTTTCTTCTAAGAATTCTATTCAGTGCCATGGCCTGATATTTCTTTCTTTCTTTTCTTTTTTTTTTGTTTTTTTTCTCCTTGTTTTTGATTAGAACCTTTTTTTCTTAGTATTTTTTCTATTTCTACTTTTTAATCCTCTATCAGATGTACAGATGACAAAATTTTTCCCATGTCCATAGACTGCCTTATCACTTTTAAACTATTTCCTTTGTTGTATGGATTCTCAATTTCATGAGACTCCATTTGCTGGTTTGTTATTTCCAGTGGTACTGTAATCCTATACAATCATTGCCTATGCCTATATCTGGCAGTGAGTTCCATACTTTTTCCCCTATATGTTTATAGTGTTATGTCTTTTACTAACACATTTTGCCTCATTTGGAATGGATTAGTTTTTGCATGGTGAAATATAAAGATTAAGTTATATTTTTCTACACATGTATATTCAAGGTTGTCAATTCAAGTAGTATATTTTTTGATCCCTTGTCAAAATGCAAATGTATATAGACACAGAAATTTATTTCTTGATCCTGTATTCTATTACATTGATGTGCATGTCTACATGTCAGTCTTTTGTAACAATACAAGGATGTTTTTTTTAAATAAGACTCTGAGTATTACTTAAAATCATATGTGTTAATACTTCCAATGACATTCCTTTAGTTTAGGATTATTTGGACTACCTAAATTTGAGCTTTCAAGTAAAATCCCCTTCCCCATTTTCTGGTTAATGGGAACATTCAGGACTTGCCTCAACTCCAGGCTATGGCAGTCGGTGAAACTGTATCATCTCAGGAAGCGAACTTGAAATTGTTCTGAGCATTTTGAAGTCCAAAAGTGATATTTGGGTGGTGTTTGTCACCTTAATAGTATTATCATAATCCAGATGGAATCATCATTTTGGTACACCATCCTCCTTTTGGAGACTTCAAAGGCATGGTCACAGTTTACTACAGAAAATTCAAACACTTTAAATATTATTTGCTGTAGACAGATACTGCATGTTCATTTCCTAGCCACCCAGACTTGAATAATCACACAGAAACTATATCAATCCCAATATTATTTGAAGAATGTCTCGAGTGTATCCTTAGCTAGCTCTTACATCTTAAATTAACCCATTTCTACTAAACTGTGTATCACCATGTGGCTGTGGCTTACTGGTAAGGTTCTCTCTTTCTCCTTCTACAGCTACATGACAATACTGTTCCTGACTATTTCCTTTAATTATATAAATAGTAAAGTTAATTCTGGGTCATTAGAAATAAGCTCAGTGTTTGCAATGTGTAAAACACCTCATTCTGTATATTGAGATTCAAAAACTACATTGAGAGATGCTGTAAAATCCATTAATACAATGAGAATGCCATGTAATTCTGACTTTAGCATAAAGGATCTGAGTTTACTTAAGGTGCCTGATTTATTACTTGCCTTTCCTGATTTATTTGCATCAGTATAGAATATAAAGCCTCCAAAGATTGGTGTTCCTCACACAACACCAGAAAAGATCCTATTAGATTTTTATAATTTGAAGTCTCTTTCTTTGGGAAAATCTGTTGTTAGTATCTTCCAAAAAAGTTGTTGAAGCTCTTTGCCAATGTTCATTTTCTGCCTATAAAGAGGAAATTTCAGCATTACTAAAAGGTACTACAATTTCGTATAGGTCTATATCTGCTAATTGATGAAGTCTCATTTGTCCTTTATAATAAACTCAGGAACATTTCCAAATAGTTTTTAATTATTTAATTTAATGTGGTAAAAATCTCCATTCTAAGATAATATCTTCCCTTCACATTTAAATCCATGTAGAAGAATGTATAGAGTGTAAAATAACCAGAAACATGCATCAGTTTATGGTTTCTTTGGGAGGTTGGAGGAATGTTAGTCTGGGAATTCCATTGTAACAAATCATGTCCACATAAGTTCATTGCTATGTTAGCAAGGTATGGCTTTAATTTTCATCTCAGTCCTTCTGGCCCTTTACATTTGACATCTCGTACTTTCTTGAGATAGAGTTGGATGCCAAGATTCTGAAAAGATTATTGTTACATTTTCACTTTTTGATCTTGAGATATCAGTCATTTGGCAGTTCCTTAAAGGTGACTGGATAAAATAAGTTTGGTTGTTTGAAAACCGTATAATGTGCCTCTCTAACCTTATAATATGATGCTGAGATTAGTTCTGCTTTAAATTTTTCTGTCTGTATCTAAATATCTCTATAATGTGTTTTAAAAAGTTTTTCTAAGATTTGTATCTTAACACTCATATCAACCAACTTTCTTAGGGCTAAAACAAGAATGATCAAATGGATAAAGTTTATAATTGACTTTACATAAATCCCATCTAAGTTGATTATGGCCTCATTTAATTGTTTCATATTAAACATCCATTGTGTAATCATACAGATACCTAACTCCCTCCATCATAAAAGTGTTTTCAATTCTTTAATGTGGGAAAAATTCATTTTTTCTTTTTGTTTTTTTGCTAATTCATCATTTTAAGAATTTCAAATAAGTTCACCAAATCTGAAGATGACAACAGTGAAGATGACAGAGAATTGTCAGAGTGACTGCTGCTACATAGAACAGGAGAAGCCTGAATGGGGTTTCAAGAAAGCTACTTAGTTCAGCAGAGGCCTGAAAAGGTGGTACAGGAAAAGCCCACAAACCACTGTGCGAGGTAGCCAGCAGTCTAAAAAAATAAGTACGGGAAATTGTGGGGAAGAAATACATGGGGCGAGAGCTTCCAAGAGGCAGAACTGGCTGGTGATGAGGGGCTAACTCTGACAGCATTTCGAACACTCGCACCTGGGGAGTTTGCTAAAGAGAGGTAAACTACATAGTAAATAAGAAAAACCAGCAGCCTACTGAATTGGAAAAGATCTTCACCAACCCCACATCAGACAGAGAACTTATCTCCAAAAATATATAAAGAACTCAAAAAATTAGACATCAAAATTCCAAATAAGCCAATTAAAAATGGGGTATAAAACTAAACAGATAATTCTCAACTGATGAGTCTCAAATGACAGACATTAAGGAAATGTTCAATATCCTTAGCAATCAGGGAAATGCAAATATATCAGACTCTGAGATATCATCTTACACAAGTCAGAATGGCTACCATCAAAAATACCAATTATAGGTTTGCTGAAGAGAATGTGGAGTATGGATAACACTCCTCCATAGCTGGTAGGAATGTACAACCACTCTGGATATCAGTATGGTAGTTTCTCAGAAAATTGGGAATCAACCTACCTCAGGACACAGCAATGCCACTCTCGGGCACATATCCACAAAATGGTCAATTACACTACAAGGACATTTGTTTAAATATGTTTATAACAGCATTATTTGTAATACTCAGAACCTGTAAACAACCCGGATGTCCCTCAAGTGAAGAATGGATAAACAAAGTGTGGCACATTTAAACATTGGAGTAAAATCGATGACATCTTGAAATTTGCATGCAAATGGATAACACCAGAAAAAATAATCTTGAGTAAGGTAACCCAGACCCAGAGAGATGAACAGTGTATGTACTAATTCCTAAGTGAATACTAGCTGTAAAGCAAAGGATATTAATCTTATAGTTTATAATCCTAGAGAAATAACCATGGTGAACCCTAAGAAAGACATGCATAGATCCACCTGCAAAGGGGAAATAGACAAGATAGAATGACAGAATTGTGAGCATGGAGGGGAGGGGGAAGGGGAAAGAGGGAGGAAGAAGGGGAGGGGGAGGAGAACTTGAGGAGATGGGCTATTCAAGATGGAGGAAGAACAGAGATGAGAGCAAGAAAAGATCTTTTGATTGAGGGAGTCATTATGGGGCTAACAAGAAACCTAGCACTTGAAAAATTCTCATGAATCCAAAAGGATGACCCCAGCTAAAACCTGAAGCAATAGGGGAGAGGGTACCTGAATTGGCCTTGCCCTGTAGTTGAACTGATGAATATCTTAACTGTCACTACAAATCCTTCATCCAGCAACTGATGGAAACCGAGGCAGAGACCCATAGCGGAAGACTGTGCAGAACTCTCAAAGTCCAGTTCAAGAGTGGGAGGAGTGAGAATATGAGCAAAGAAGTCAAGAAGGAGACACACATTGAAACAGTTTACATGGGCTCAACAACTCCAGCCACAGAGGGGAGAAAACAGTATATGTCCAAACTAGTTCCTCTGAATTGGGTGACAGTTGTATGGCTGGGGCAGACTGTAGAGCCACTGGCAGTGGCACCAGGATTTATCCTTATTGCTTGTACTGTTTTTTTTTTTTTTTGGAACCTATTCTCTTAGAATGGATGCCTTGCTCAGCCTAGATATAGTAGGGAGAGCCTTGTACCATCTTTGAGGAGTGGATGGGGTGAAGGAACTGGGATTTGTATATATAATGAAAAAAGGATAGTTTGTTTTCTTTTTTAAAAAAGGAAATATAAGAAATTATTTAAAAAAAAGAAAAGAGGAGAAAAACAAGTTTAACTGCAGTTGTTTTCTTAATTTTGTGATGAAATAATTCATTCCAAATCGCTAAATGCTATCTGCTTTATTCATCTGTTGAAAATCAGTCTTTCATATCCTCTTATAATTATTTTAAGAAAAATTTGTCTTACATTTAGTGTGATTTGAATATCTAAACACTCTTTAGTATCAAAATCATGCAAGAACTTCAATATATTGTTTTAAGAATTTGAATATTTGCAGCTTGTTTCTATTTGCTTAGGGACTTGTTTTCAAAAAATTGTTTGGGTGTCATCAATTTATTAGTAACCCTTTACATATGCTTGAAATAAAATACAAGAGGGAATCATGACAATAGAAATATATTAGTTTTATCATAATAGAAACAAGAAAAGTATATTAATTTCTTTAAGACGTATAATATACAAGTTGCATAGGGATCAATCACTTAGTTTACTTAGAAAAGTGTGTTGTGTATATTCAGGCAGTAACACTAACTATGCCAGTCAGTGTTCCATTAAAGTAACAAATTCTCATTGGATTAAATTTTGAGGTGAAAGGGTTTGTTTTGGTTTCCAAATGTGAATGTAGCAATCTAGGCACAATAGGGCAAATTGCTTTTGAGCTTGTGTAAGAACATATATCTTAGAAGAAAAAGTATGTAGCAATAAGCATCTTTTCCTGTGTTGCCTAAAAGCAAAGAAAAAAGGAGAAAGTGTTCCTTTAAGCAGGCATCAGTTACCTAAAGCCTCTCCCAAGGGCCTAGCACTTAATGTTACCACCATTTTATTTAATAACATTGTCTGTGAACTACAATTTTAACACATGGACTTTGGGGTACATTATAGATCAATGATTTAGCAAGTATTTGGGATAAATAACTTCAATACTCTTAATAATGTTACTCTACAATTCCATATCAAATTTCATCTTCCTCAATTTCTTCTACCACATTATCACCTTTATTTACATCTACCCTAAATTAATCACTAAAGGTAGAAAGATGGCAATCTGTCATGATTGATAGGCAGCAAGCACAGATGATACACAACTATATATTTCTATTCCAAACTCCTCTTCTACAGATTAAAAGATATTGTTTTGAAGAGCAAGAAATAGTGGGACACCACAGAGAGGGATGGAGTTCTGAAAAATATTGCAGCTGGGACTCAATCTGTATTTAGAAATGAGAAGATTTGAGATGAGAAACTTAAAGGACAGAAGACTTCATGGTATAGTGCCTTCTCCAAAGATAGATAGAGGACCACACATTGCATAGAATTATATACAGTCCAACTGTGATAAGCAGATGACAGGGATACAGAAAGAGTAGCTATAGGACCATACGTTGTCTGGGTATGATCATGAAGGATAGACAATGGGATTACAGGAAGAATAATCAATTGGTCATATACTTTCAGTGAGAAGTCATGTAGATGCTTACAAGAGACAGATGTAATGGAAACTTGCAGGTAAGCCACAGCCACATGGCGATACAAAGATTAATAGAAATGGGTTAAATTAAGATATAAAAATTAGTCACAAATATGCTTAATTTATTGGCCAAACAGTATTGCAATTAATATGGATTTTGTGAGATTATTTCATCTCTAGACAGCCAGGAATGAATGAGCAGCCTCTGTCAATATATTGGCACATCAACATGGTCTGAAACATTTGGGTAATGATACCCGCCATTCACTTTGGATTCAGATGCTTCTATATCTGCTTGGGGTTGGGAGGAAAGTAGCTGAAACCAAGCCCCATGGCTCAGTGGCAAATTCCTGTAACTATATGCAGAGATATTTCCAGCCCACTAGGGCACTGCATGGCAGATTTAGCCTATACTGAGACAAAAAGGGTTGATATGCTGTGCGGTGCTTCCCAGAGTTGAGGTGGCAAGTCTCAGAAGAAGTGAACATGCCTCTGCCATGTTGGGGTGACCTGAGTCAAAAGGCAAAGCAGCCCTTAATCCTAGTCATGGCACTTAGCATTTTGAGAAGTGGTCCTAGTCATAAAAGGATTACAGATACACAATAAAGACAAATTCAGATGAAAAAGACATCTAAATGGGTCACAGTATGTTTAAAAATGTGCATAGGCTTGGGAGAGAGAAGAAAGAGAATAGAAAGTTAGAAAAAAGAAGTATATATTTTTTTAAAAAAATAAAACAAAGTCTTTAAAGAGACAGTACAGACAGACAGTCATGTCAGATTAAAGCAATAAAGAAAAATAAGTCATGTAAAGATAGAATAAACACAGAGAGTCTGGATTATGTATATTATTATATTCCCTTTGAATTTTTTGACTGTGAATGAGCTAATTATAGACAGACATTTCATTGTATGAGCTGCTAAGATAAATCAAGATATATATATATTTTAAACTATCTTAACTTCAAAATTTGGATCTAAGCATTTATTGCTTGGAAAAGAGGTTCCTCTTTTGTTTCCACAGAGAATTAGTACCTGTGGATTCTTTCCAGACTAATGTGGTTTAATGGACCCCTAAAAGGTTGCCATGAAGATCCCAAGATGTTACTTCAACCAACAAAATCAGGAAGCAGATCAGAGGGAACTATGCCCAATTTAATATATATATATATATATATATATATATATATATATATATATATATATATATTGCTTCAAATGATTGTTTATATTTAAACGGGGATATGCTATATATTTGAATACTTTGCATTGGTATGGATCTTGGTCTATTGATACAAATTTTAGGTCATTTTTTATATTTCTGCTCTTTATTATGGTATTGTGTTTGTGCAGCTCATTTAAAAATGTAATGTATAATTAAGGAATACAGGTCAATAGAAAGCCATCTATAATAGTCAAGCTTGTAGTCATGCTAGTTAGGTTTTCTAGATATATACAGATATGTTTCAGTTACAGAGATAATCTTAAAACCTTTAAAATACCTATGGAATATGGTATTTAAAATGTTTTAAGAACTTAGGACTTTTCATGGCAATGAGACACATCTGCTCCTGGAAGCACCAATTACTTCAAGAGGATGATGGACTTTGAAGAGGCTAATTCCTTATGTTGTTTATTAGGCATTTGGTCAAGAAACTGCTCTTGCCTGGACTGCTTGATGTTATTCTGTGTAAACTTGACATGTAGGACAACAATAAAAAATGACTGCTGAAGTTGCCTAAAGAAGGTGAGACAGTCCCTCAGGGTTCCTGCTTCATGAAAGAGTGTGTCAGACGTTTTCAGGACAAGTGACTGGCAAACTGCCAATATAGACGGAAATGTTTTTGAAATTTCCTGCTTCATGGAAGAGTCTGCTAGATACAATGCACCTGTAGGCTAAAGATGGATGCCCCAATGTTGCAGAAGAACTTTGGGTTACTGTTCAGAAAATAAGATGTCTCTGTCAATTACAGAGTTTTGGAAGTTTTTTACAATGCACTTCCTGTTAACTTAGGTAATATTACATCCTTCTAGGGTCTTTGATGGAGTTGAAGAAAAGATAGTTATATCCATAGTTTTCCTTAATTACAATAAAAGATGAGGTAGATATAAATATTGTAGCTGTAATTCTTGCATGATACCCATTTTGTTATATATGACTTTATTATGTTAAAGTTAAAAACCTTCCTTTTTAGTTAAACGGAAAAGGGGAAATGGTGTGTCAAGTACTTCTGTATATGTGCTGCTTTTATTGGTTAATGAATAAAACTGCTTTGGCCAAAGGCTTAGGACTAAAGCCAGGCAGGATATCCAAACAGAAATGTAGAAAGAGAGTAGGCAGAGTTGGTGAGAAGCCGTGCACCTGCTCGCAGGAGACAGACACAACAGATTCTTGCAGATAAGCCACAGCCATGTGGCAATACACAGATTAATATTAATGGGTTAATTTAAGAATTAAGAGTTAGCCAGAAATATGCTTAAGTTATTGGCCAAATAGTATTGCAATTAATACAAATTTCTGTGTCATTATTTCAGCTCCAGGCAACCGGGAACAACTGAGCAGTCTCTGCCAACAGTTATTAAAGAATAAAAGAATTCTTTATAGATAATGCAATCTGCCTCATTTATTTAATCAATGTAGTTTTTCCAGGATCTTTACTTTTAAAGTTCAAGGAAATGTATCAAAGAAAATCTTCAAATGCTTCTCCAGTTTTTTTCTGGAAAATTTGCTGATTTTCTTGAAAACACCGCTCATGGTTTGATCCTTTGGCTTTTAATCCTCTTAATCATGGCCAGAATGTTAAAGTTCTTCCAATTTGGTTAATATTTTTTTCAAACTACAATAATGACCATCTGCAGACTAAAGTAGTTTGTTTTCCTAGTTCCTTACCATTTCTCACCCTGGTGACTCCCAGTAATGATTTACCATAGAGTAGTTTCTCCCTCATTTGACTTTCTGTTGTCACCCCTATAAATAGCCTATCACAGGCAAATGTGGGAAGCTTTCAGTTCCTGCTCCCACCCCTTCTATCCATTTCTCACTCTAATACTCCCTGGTCAGTAAACAGGCAAAGAATATTCTGATTTCCTAATCCAGAGACCTTCCATCCACAGTATTTCTCATTTTTAACCAGTTCTGTTGGGAAGTTGATGATTTCTTTGTCTTTGCTTTCAGAAACCTTGTTATCCCTTTGTTCTTCACAAAGAATTATATATTTCCTGCAAAGACATTCATCAGTTTTGGTTCTAAGTCTCTGCAAGATATAATTCCCATGAACATTAAAGTATTTTATACAGATAGGAGATGGAGAGCTGGTTCAGAGAGTTACAGCAATTGTTTCTCTTACAAATGAACCAGATTTGCATAGCCACTCCCAACTATGGCCAACTCTAGTACCAGGGAATCTTCCACCCATTTCTGGTCTACACAATCACAGATCCTGCACATGGGGCATAGGCATACATGCAGACATCACACATATAAAAAACGAAAAAAAAATCTTTTGTAAAACCATTCCGTACGTTCTATTTTAAGATAGTATTCTCTTCTCAAGGTTTCTAACACATCAATAAAGAGTTGTATCTCCAAAAATGGTATTAACAGCATATGCCCAACAAAAAAGTATAAAATACGAGGTACTATTTCTAGTTTAACACAGGACTATTATATTTGATCCATTTAAACTCCATCATGCTTATTCAAACTTCTATTGAGAGTTTGAGCAAAACTCCAGAGTTTCCTTCAAATTACAGAAGATTTTCTCCATAGGAAGAAAATCCACATAATTTATACTTTCAGTTGGAGAATTATTACTTAGCCACCCTCTAGGTGATTGCTATTGATGCCTGAATTAATGTTCCCTTATTCTTTGGTTTTCAATAAATTTTTAATTATGTGCATGTGTATGTCTGTGTCTGTGCAGATACACACACAGGCAAAAGGCTTCACATCCCTTAGAGCAGAAGTTACAGACAGTAATAAGATGCTGTCCTTTGCAGTTGGAGTTGCCAGAAGCTGGCTTTGGGGACTGAACTCATGACTTCTGGAAGAGCAGTTAGTTCTGTGACTCTCTCCAGCCATTGTTTCCTAACTACTTAAAGATAATAATACTAGCTTTAGACTTTCTTCAGTAAGTTAAATAAAATCACATAATAACAACTTGAAATGCAGTATTTCTTCATTGAGGAGGTCTTACAGTATTCTTATACATTTAATCCTCTCACGTTAGATAATTTTGTGATTTTTTTCCTTCACACTCTTAGTCTTAAAATTCATTTCCAATAAAATCTCCTCTTTAATATTTTTTTTCCAGAACTATCTTACTAAATTCACATATCTCCTTTACATCTTACCAACACTGGAGAAAAGTAATTTTATCTTTATATTTAAAAATGTATGAATGAATTATACCATGGGTTAAACCATAAATAGGTTATATTCGTATTTTTATAATGTCTGACATAATGCAAAGATTCAGATCATCTAATTATCAAGGCCTGATTTGATGTGAAGGTGGTCTCTGAGGATTCTAGAACATGTTCCTAAATGTTCTAAGTTCTACTGTAACCTTACTTTTCCTGAATTTTTTTTTCACGTGACAAACTGCATAACTTCCCTCAGAGAGACTGATCTTGCCACCTGTGTTACTCTGTTTCTTCTAGCATCATCTCTGGTTGTTCCTGTAAGACGACTCCTGCTGATGAGCAGAAGTGCAGCAATCCTTCCACTCCACCTCAGAAAGGAGAGAGTTGCAAGGGATATTTTGGGTGCAATAGAAAAGTATCCTCTTATTGCTTTGTCTCCTGTCATGGCCAGCATTGAGCCCCATTCTCCTCTTACATCCCTCTCCATTTTCACATTTTTCTTTCTCTTGGAAATCTTTTAACTCTACCTGTGTTTCTATCATGTAATGCATGTCTAAGTCATTCTGTTCATGCCCAGTTTTCCTGTTCATATTCTAAAATCAGAGGAGCTGATGAAGTATCCTCTGCTCAGTATCTGTCTCAGTGACCCTCAAATACAAGGGACAAGAAAAACAAACTGCACTGAGGTTAGCTTTGCTTTGTGCGTTTTGCTTTGTTTGCTCTGGGTTTCAAAGGCAGACGTGGAAACCATTTATTTCAGAAAAGAGGAGCTGTTCTATTCAATATTTTTAGGAATGGAAGACTCCTCTCCACTAATATCCTGTTAGAGCCATATGAGGTTCAATCATTACTTTGAAGTGAATTCATCAAACTGATATCCTATAGAATTCTTATACACATCACATCAAGTGACATCATATAGAATTACTTCTGTTTAAATTTAAGCACATATTATACAATTCTATGTGATCAATAGAGTTTTATATTTTCCAAATCATTTTGATATTACTTAGAGGTCCTAGTCTCAATTTTAGGCATGTAACACAAAGTGTATTTACTCAGAATCAAAGACACATTCTCCTTCATATGGTACAAGCATTTGAGTGATTAGTTATATCCACAGCCTCTTTTACATTTCTTTATGCTGCTTGATTTTTGTTCATTTAGCTCCTCTATACCTTGACCTTCAGTTGAGCTCTCTATTCTCTATTCCATCAATATATTGTAAATTTATTTTTTGGTGTTAAAATATACCAAAATATGGAATAAATTTCAAAAAATAGATATGGATCATGAATATTTATGAAACACCAAAGCAATAAGGAGATGCTAGAAATTGGAAAATAATGTATTATAGTTTTCCTTGAGATTGTGCAGGACTCTCAAGACATTATGAAAGGAGAGAATAGATATTGAACTCTACAGAATCCTATATGCATGTAATGAGAAGGAGTTTAATATCAGATAAGAGATAAAAGGAAAAGATAGGAACTTCTTAGAAATACATATGAGGAAAATTAATATTTGTAAATAATATGCTCTATCCAAATAAGATATCATTATGGACTCTAATATTTGTTTTATTTCTTGAAAGTAGGCACTTAGCTTGATACAAACTGTGCTCCTTTGATGGAGTTTATCACATGCTTAAGAATCAAAATTTAAAATTTCAATATTGTCCTTACTTGACAGCATCTTTTGTAATTTCCTTCAACAAGTCTTTAATTATAGTTGCATTAAAAAAGCAAATCCTTCAAAATGTATATTAGTTTTACAAACATAAATAAGTTAACTTTAGTGGTAACACAATTTGTGTTTTCCCTTGGATGTGAAGCACTAACTTGCCAGAGACTGACCTATGGGGAAGTTGGGTTAAACAGTCTATACAGCCTCTAGGGAGTCTTCCAAAGGTCAGCAAAACTGTGGCCATCTGAAGATTGCTTTACCCTTTGGGAGAATGTTTGCAAACAAAAATGTGCTTCTAATTTTCAACTGTTCACTGGTCGTCTCTGTTTCACACCACTTTTCTGTTTTTGTATCCTCTTTAGTATTCTATTTACAATCTCCCTTTAATTTTGAGTCTCTCCACAGCAGTTTATTCTGTTATCTCCTATTCATAGACTCTCTACATTCTTTATCAAGGATTCTTTGGTGCTTCAAGAGGAAAATCACAGACAATAGCATTTTTTCTTCCTGGGAGTCAGAAATTTGGATAAACTGTATATCTCAAAAGTCAGAGGACACAAAACTTTTGAAAATCTGTAAGCAGAACATATATGACACACAGCTTGTATTCCAGTCTTAAATTGTCCCCAAATCTTGAACTTTCAGGCAAATACATTACACTTCTAAATAAATGAGTTTTTCATGTCACAGTTTCCTATGAAACCATTTGTTTGTTAAATGAGCATTTTGTAGCAGAAGATACCCACTGTCATGTGGATTTTCTTGTATGTATGTCTCTGCTGAAGATATATCAAAGGGTTGTATATTTAAGCATCACCAATTAGCCAACTTTCTCATACAATAAATATCAGAAATAATTAACCAGTAAAAAGTTTCAGTCCATCTTTGTGCAGCACTTTGAGTTTGTTGTGCCTGATTCATCTCATCATCATAGAAGAGTGTGTAGGGGGGCACAAATCTTAATGTACTGGATTAAAGAGATAAAAGAAAGAAGCCAGAACTTTTCAGCCCTCTTTGACACTACACTCCACAGAACTGAATCCTCCCACTAATAACTACCTCTTATAGGTTCTTCCACCTCCCAAAAACACCAACTGAGGAGAAACTCTTTTAACATGTGGCCTTTAGGTATTCTAGACTCAAGTCATGCAATTATATCCCTGAAATTTGTAAAACAAGAGAAAAATAGCTTTCCTTTGAAAGCTCATCATCTCGGAAAGTAACCCTTTGCTTCTAGCCACTGGGAAGTGCCTCATATCACCTTCTTTTCCAGTTCTTAAGCCTAACAATTTTTAGGAAGCCAAAAAATTATGAAAATGCATGTTTTTACTGCTGCCAGACCTGATTAAATTCTGGTCTTGCTTATGTCTGCCTGGAATATGGAAGGTCTTTATTTCCTATAATTTAAAATTTGAAGCACCAAAGAGCAGTATAGATGGCAGACAGTTTCTTATATCTCTTCTGTTACTTGTTTATCACATACTTGTAGCTTTTCTTTCCTGCAAAGTAATTGCTCAAAATTATAGAAAATGTCACATTGTACTCTAAAATGCAGCTGTTTGCTCCCACAGGAGAAACATGCCACAGGGTCTTTATGTTACTTCTTTTGATATTGCTAATACACAAAACTAGTGTTTATTTACTGTAGGCTGCTAATAAATACTTGCTGTAAGTATAAATTATTGAAAATCATGAGAACAACTGGGGCAAAGCTGCATATAATAATTTTCACTGTATTAAAATTAAGATTGAGCCAACCAAACTTTCACACAGTGTATTAGAATTTATTGGTCCACTTTAATGTACACTTCTTCATGCTATCAACCCCATGTAATTAAGCTGCAAATTTTTAGTAAGCAGTAGCATATGGGACATTAGCATGTAGAAACAATTACTAGAAGGGACTTTTAGAAAGTATATAAAGTTCTTCACTTAAACTGATGCTCAGAAATACCGAACCCCTTTCAAATCACCTCCCCAACCCCTCTTCCCATCAAACTCAATGTGGGATGAATTCCTGGCTCTTTCCTCAATGACATTTTACTACTGTGTAGATAGCTTCCTCAGGAGTAGAGTCAAGTTAAGCTACATACCAAGATTTTTACAAAAACTATCAAAAAATTACTATTGAGCATCTCTAGTTTCCTTTATTCACTTTTCAAGTGTGTTTGCCATTCTTATTCGTAACTTCCTTTCTGTAGTGTGTCCAACGTATTTTAAATGTTACTTATATGGAATTCATCCACAATAATTGTTGCTCCAAACAGAGAAGTACAGATAAACTCTTGAGTTCAAGATACAAGACTTGTAGTTATTTCATGCATTGTGAATCTCTAAAACTTAATGCATACATTTTGTTTGTCAGATCCAATTCTGATCCTCAGCCATTTTAGGGAATTTACTGAATATTGTGCAAACATTCTACAATCACTCACTTTGGCAGTGAATAAATAATTATCTACACTATATAGATGAGGCCATCGGGAATACAGGTGGCATTGGCCTGTTTCTACGATATTGTAAACTGCTTTTACTCAGCTTTTGGATTTACCACTGAACTAGTAAATTTTCACTCAATTTATTTCATTGTTTACTTTTTGTTTATTTATTTACTTATTCATATGTGCATACTGCATCACACAGATGCATGTTGGAGGAGTATTTGAGAGAATTGAAGTTCTTCTTTTATACTATGGGCCCCAGAGATTGAACTCAGATTATCGGGTTTGACTACAAGCACCTTTATCTGCCTAGCCATTTCACATACTTAGTAAATGATAACTCTTTTTTTGCCCTCTCTGCCACTTTATTTTTTAATATATTTATTTATTTATTTATTTATTAAAGATTTCTGCCTCCTCCCCGCCACCGCCTCCCATTTCCCTCCCCCTCCCCCAATCAAGATCCCCTCTCTTGTCAGCCCAAAGAGCAATCAGGGTTCCCTGCCCTGTGGGAAGTCCAAGGACCACCCACCTCCATCCAGGTCTAGTAAGGTGAGCATCCAAACTTCCTAGGCTCCCACAAAGACAGTACCTGCAGTATGACCAAAAACCCATTGCCATTGTTCTTGAGTTCTCAGTAGTCCTCATTGTCAGCTATGTTCAGCGAGTCTGGTTTTATCCCATGCTTTTTCAGACCCAGGCCAGCTGGCTTTGGTGAGTTCCCAATAGAACATCCCCATTGTCTCAATGTGTGGGTGCACCCCTCTCGGTCCTGAGTTCCTTGCTCGTGCTCTCTCTCCTTCTGCTCCTGATTTGGACCTTGAGATTTCTGTATGGTGCTCCAATGTGGGTCTCTGTCTCCTTTCATCGCCTGATGAAGGTTAATATTCAGGAGGATACCTATATGTTTTTCTTTGGGTTCTCCTTCTTATTTAGCTTCTCTAGGATCACGAATTATAGGCTCAATGTCCTTTATTTATGGTTCGAAACCAAATATGAGTGAGTACATACTATGTTACTCTTTTTGGGTCTGGCTTACCTCACTCAGAATAGTGTTTTCTATTTCCGTCCATTTGCATGCAAAATTTAAGAAATCATTGTTTTTTACCGCTGAATAGTACTCTAATATGTATATATTCCATACTTTCTTCATCCATTCTTCCATAGAAGGGCATCAGGGTTGTTTCCAGGTTCTGGCTATTACAAACAATGCTGCTATGAACATTGTTGAGCATATACTTTTGTTGTATGATAGGGCATCTCTTGGGTTTATTCCCAAGAGTGGTATTGCTGGATCCAGGGGTAGGTTGATCCCGAATTTCCTGAGAAACCGCCACACTGCTTTCCAAAGTGGTTGCACAAGTTTGCATTCCCACCAGCAATGGATGAGTGTACCCCTTTCTCCACAACCTCTCCAGCAAAGGCTATCATTGGTGTTTCTGATTTTAGCCATTCTGACAGGTGTAAGATGGTATCTTAAAGTTGTCTTGATTTGCATTTCCCTGAGAGCTAAGGAGGTTGAGCATGACCTTAAGTGTCCTTTGGCCATATGAAGTTCTTCTGTTGAGAATTCTCTGTTCAGCTCTGTGCCCCATTTTATAATTGGGTTGATTAGCCTTTTCTGGTCTAGTTTCTTGAGTTCTTTATATATTTTGGAGATCAGACCTTTGTCAGTTGCGGGGTTGGTGAAGATCTTCTCCCAGTCAGTGGGTTGCCTTTTTGTCTTAGTGATAATGTCCTTTGCTTTACAGAAGCTTCTCAGTCTCAGGAGGTCCCATTTATTCAATGAGGCCCTTAATGTCTGTGCTGCTGGGGTTATACGTAGGAAGTGGTCTCCTGTGCCGACGTGTTGTAGAGTACTTCCCACTTTCTCTTCTATCAGGTTCAATGTGTTCAGACTGATATTGAGGTCTTTAATTCATTTGGACTTGAGTTTTGTGCATGGTGATAAATATGGATCTATTTTCATTCTTCTACAGATTGACATCCAGTTTTGTCAGCACAATTTGTTGAAGACGCTCTCTTTTTTCCATTGTATACTTTTAGCTCTTTTATCGAAAATCAGGTGTTCATAGGTTTGTGGGTTAAATTCAGGATCTTCTATTCGATTCCATTGGTCGACTTCTCTGTTTTTATGCCAATACCAAGCTGTTTTCAATACTGTAGCTCTGTAATAGTGTTTGAAGTCAGGGATGGTAATGCCTCCAGATGATCCTTTAATGTATAATATTGTTTTGGCTATCCTGGGTTTTTTGTTTTTCCATATAAAGTTGATTATTGTCTTCTCCAGATCTGTGAAGAATTTTGATAACTCTCTAAAATTTATATCATGCAAATGAAAATGTCACTGGCATAAACACATGTAATAAGCTTTAAAGTTAATAGTCAAAACTAATTTCTTTTCTAGATCTGGGCCTGGAATTTCCCTAGGTTTTAGCTCTCATTTTCCAATGTTTAGTGGACGATAAACTACATATTCAGGCTTTGAAGTATGAAATTCTTTATTTTATCATCTCTTGAAGCTCTTTCTACTTTCAAATAGGTTTTTCAGGAGTGTCATCTTTACAAACTGTTTCATTTAGAAGTAATTTAGAATCCACACAGTCTAACCTCCTTCACAAGTTAGTAACAAGGTCTCTTCTCAGTTCCATTCTAGAAGAGAAAGAAGAGAGAGACAGAGGCAGAGAGAGAAATGTGGATGTTGAAAGGCACATCCCTCAAATTAGTTTCATTGTTTATATTATTCTGGTTTCATTTGTTGTTCAGCAAAATAAATTTTTAATACTATTTAAATCACCCTTCGTGAATTACTTAGTGTAATGAGACAAAAGAAACAAAAAAGTGGATGGGTTCCCAGTGCAACTTTGATCTAGAAATTACCCTCCAAACAGATGAACCAAAACAGTGTTCTGCCTAACAAGAACAGTGGAATTTAAGGCCAAACAAAATTAGCTACAAACTGATATAATAAGAGAACCTTTGATTCCATGGTGGAATTTCTGGAAAAAAAAAAGAGAAATTGTTCGCCATGTGTCTTATTTAGATCTACCAAGAACAAACATAGATCATCAACCCTCATTTGTATGAAAGTTACTGCTGAAAAATCACATGAGAAGTGTTTTACCATAATGGAACAAGTTTCAAATTAGAGGCTGCTACCTTCATTTTCCATAGATTGTCAGTTCTATTACTATCATGCTTCATGCTCTATCTGCACTAGACTAAGTAAAATATACTTCCTACAATTTTTAATTATTTTTAAAAAGCTATCTTTTTCCATTTTTCATGCCAAATCCATTCACCGCTTACTCCCCTCCTCTTGTTCCCTCCACCTTCTCCCACTCCCACCCCATTGTGCCCCCCACCCACTCCTTAGAGAGGGTAAGACTCCCCCTGGAGAGTCAACAAAGTCTAGCACATTGCTTGGAGGCAGGATCAAGGCCCTCCCCCCTATATCTATGTTGAGCAAGGTATCCCTCCAGAGAGAATGGGTTCCAAAAAGCCAGCACAAGCATTAGGGATAAATCCTGGTCTCACTAACAGCGGCCACATTGTTCCCCAGTCATACAACTGTCATTCACATTCAGAGTGCCTAGTTTGGTCCTATGCTGGTGCCCTTGCTGTCAGGCCTGAGTTGGAAGACTTCCATTAGCTCAATAATCTGTTTCAGTGGTGGGTGTCCCTATTATAGTCTTGACCTCTTTGCTCATATACACAATCTTCCCTCTGTTCGACTAGACTTTGGGAGCTCAGTCCAATGCTTTGCTCTGGCTCTCTGCATCTGCTTCCACCAGTTGCTAGATTTAGGTTCTATGATGATATTTAAAATAGCCATCAATCTGACTACAGGGCAAGGCCAGTTCAGAAACCCTCTCCACTATTGCTTAAGGTCTTAGGTGAAGTCATCCTTGTGGATTCCTGGGAATTTCTCTAGTGCCAGGTTTCTTGATAGGCCCATAAAGGCTCCCACCATCAAGATATCTCTTTTTCTTACTCTCTGTCTTGGTCTATTCCCTCAAGTTCTCCTCTCCCTCTTCTCCCCTCCTCCTCCCCTTCCACCTTCCCTTCTGCCCTCACCTCCATGCTCCCAATTTTCTCATGAGATTTTGTCTATTTCCCCTTCCCAGGGAGATTTATGTATGTTTCTCTTTTGGTTGTCCATGTTACTTAGATCTATGGGTCTTTGACAATAGGTTCCTTATCCTTTGCTTTACAGCTAGTATTCACCTATGAGTGAATACAGACCATGCTCATCTTTCTGGGTCTGGGTTACTTCACTCACCACTCATGATGATTTCTATCCTTTTTCATGCAAATTTCACGATGTCATGTTTTTTATTGCTGAGTAGTACTCTATTGTGAAAATGTATCACACTTCTTTATCCATTCTTCATCTGATAGGCATCTAAGTTGTTTCCAGGTTCTTGCTGTTACAAATAATGTTGTTATAAACATAATTGAATGAATGTAGTTGTGGTATGGTTGAGCATCCTTGGGATATATGTATAAGAGTGGTATTGCTGTGTCCTGAGGTAGGTTGATTCCCAATTTTCTGAGAAACCACCATACTGATTTCCATAGTGATTACACAAGTTTGCACTTCCATCAGCAATGGATGAGTGTTCCCCTTATTCCACATCTTCTCCAACATAAGCTATTGTTGGTGGTCTTTATCTTAGCCATTCTGACAGGTATAACATGGTATCTCAGAGTTGTTTTGATTTGCATTTCACTGAGGGTTAAGAATGTTGAACATTTCCTTAAGTATCTTTCAGCCATTTAAAATTCTTCTGTTTAGAATTCTCTGTTTGCATCTGTACCCTATTTTTAATTAGATTATTTGATATTTTGATGTCTAATTTCTTATTTTTTTTATATATTTTGGAAATCAGTTCCTGGCCTGATATGAGGTTGGCTGCTTTTTTTTTAATTGACTGTGGCCTTTGCTTTACAGAAGCTTCTAAATTTAAGGGAGTCTCATTTATTTATTGTTGCTCTTGGTGTCTGTGCTACTGTGGTTATATTTAGGAAGTGGTCTCCTTTGCCCATACATTGGAGGTTACTTCCCACTTTCTCTTCTATGTGATTCACTGTGGTTGGTCTTGTGTTAAGGTCTTTTATTCATTTGGACTTCAGTTTTGTGCACAGGGATAGGCATGGATCTACTTGTATTCTTCTGCTTGCTTATATCCAATTATGTCAGCACAATTTTTTGAAGATGTTTTCTTTTTTCCATTGTATAAATTTAACTTCTTTGCCAAAAATCAGGTGTTCATGGATGTGTAGATTAATATATGTGTCTTTGATTTGATCCCATTAGTCAACCTTGATAGTATACATAAGTGACCCCAAGAATTCTACCAGGGAACTCCTAGAGGTGATATGCACCTTCAGAAATATGGTAGTATACGAGATCAACTCAAAAAATCAGTAGCCATTCTATAGATAAATAATAAAAAAACTGAGAAAGAAATCAGAGAAAAATCACCCTTCACAATAACCAAAAGTAAAATAAAATATCTTGAAGTAACACTAACAAACAAGTGAAAGACCTGTTTGACAAGAACTTTAAGTCTTTAAAGAAAGAAATTGAAGAAGAAATCAGAAAATGGAAAGATCTCTCATGCTCTTGCATAGGTAGGAACAGCATGATAAAAATGGCAATCCTACTGAAAGCAATCTATAAAATAAGTGCAATCCCCATTCAAATCCCAACACAGTTCTTCACAGACTTTGAAAGAACAATACTCAGCTTCATATTGAAAAACAAACAAACAAACAAAAAAACTCAGGAGGACAGTCAAAACGACCCTGTACAATTAAGGAACTTCTGGGCATCATAATTCTTGACTGCAAGGTCTATTATAGAGCTACAGTAATGAAAACAGCTTAATATTGGCATACACAGCTTTAAAATCTGAATTCTTTACCAGTGCAACCAATGCTGCCACCACAATGGTCGTCCATCCATGGGGCAGCAATTTATTATGCTTTATCTTTCTCACAATTTAGTTCCCATGATGTCACAATCTATGATCTCAGAGATACCTGAAAGCCACTAGCCCTTCCCTCTATCAGTGATACCAGAAGGAGCCTCTGCTTGAGCTACTCAGTGCCCTAAGGGGTTAAAAATCCAGCCTTCTCATTGCCCAGGGACTCTCAGGTGACTCAGTTGGCCAGGGTTCCTGGTTAGGCCAGCTCTCCAGTGATATGCAAAGACCTTCCATTCTCTTCTAGAGCTCTCAGCAGCATAGGCCAGACATTCTTAAAGGACCATCCATAGGAATGTCCTCATACTTGGAAACAGAGAATATCAAGCCAAGACAGCTCTCCAGTGCAATCTGAAAGCCTGGGCCAACATGGGTACTTACTGCTCATTCCATGGAGGAGAAAGATCTGTTTTTTGCTTCTTTTGTTGTTTTATTTTATTTTTCTTCTTGGATCATTCCTAGTTCCCAGCTGTGGAGTAAAGCAATAGGGGTGGAGATTTGCATCTGTGCATGTTGTGAAAGACAGTAGGTTCATTTCATTTTCTCTTTCTTCCCTGACAAGCCAGCTTGAGACTATGTCCATCTCATACACCTCAGGATTTCTCAGTAACATCCTTCTGGTGAATCTTTCCCCATGTTTTTCTTCAGATGAGGTTATTTTGAAAGGAAAGACCTCTTTAAATGTTATAACTGAAGTTTCTTACATACTCCCTTTCTATTCAGTTGAACTTCATGTTCCTAGTGAATGCCTTGGAGGGATACTTTATTACAAATTATAGTAATTGGTTTCCTGTCTAAACAAAGAACAGGAACATTTCCTCACTTTTTACTAGTCACTGTAATGTATTATAATGCGCTCTAATAATTTGACCCACAACTCATAAAAACAAAACACAATCTGCATTCCTTAAAATCCCATTAAGTCTCTCTCCACAATTTAAGTGACCCTGATGATAGTTGTTACCCAAACACCTTCCCATCAGTACCAACAAACTTATATCTTTAACCTGGCTTTATATGTTACTCATCTTCATACTTGCTTGCCTTCTCTGTGCCCCCTTGTTAAGCGCTACTCTTTGAGACACATTTGCAAGTTTTTCTAAGAATGTACAAACTGATTAAGGGAGATTATGTGTTTTGGTTTGAGTGTTCATTGATGTGGCTTCATGTGATGATTTAGTGTTATTTTTCAACTTGCCTAGTTCCAGTCTGTCTATGAATTTGTATTTTTATTCTGTATGTCACCTCTAAAAATATGCTATTATAAGATGTTTCCAGTAATGCCCATATTTTCTGTCTTGTAAATGCACTTCTCTGGTTTTGATTAAAACATCAATTTGCTGATATGCATTAAAGATGTAGATTTTGTTTTATCAAGAAGATTGCTTAGGTTTTCTGCTGAGTTTTTCAGGCATTTAACTACTTTTAAAAAGCTGAGTCTTCAAAGACTGAAGATTTACTTTAAAATCTGTTTGTTTTTGTCAGACTTCCTCTAAATGTTCTACAACAGCAAAATTATAAATCACAGTTTCTTCTTCACAATTAGTGTAACTGACCATCTGGGCATTCAATAGCTGTATTTGGAGATCAAAGTTGATGAGGATAAATAGGTTAGATGACAATAATCGATATGTTGGACTTTATCCCCAGCTCAATTAGGTCAGATATGTACCAGAGGCTGACAGGATACTTCCAAAAAGACTTTATATCTTCGCAATTCACATCTCCTCTTGATCTGAGAGACTGTGGAGCCTGCAGAGTCTGGGTACTAACTGCTGTACATCCTTCATTGAGAAGGGTCATTGTCGAAGGAAGTGTTTTGTGTACTTTCAACAGGAGATAAATGGTAAGCAAGCACCTGACCTATCTTAGCTGATGGCACAACTGTGTGGAAAAAATTCAAAGAAGAGGCTCCTCATAAATCCCTAAGAATAATCCCTAGGTATATTTGACCAACACTAACAATGAAAGAAATAAGCAAATTTTTGGTCACCTACATGATCTTAAAACACACAACAAAGGAGTAGAACCAAAAATACAGCAAAGTGTAATACAGAACTAGATCAGAATTTTTTTTTAAAAAGACCTTATAAGGTCTTATTAAATATTCAAATCACGATGAAGCTGCAAGAAACTTAAAGAGTTCACCTGCTTTGAAACACTCAATATAAAATACAAGAGTACTAATCAAGGGCTTACACATTCTCTTTGAAAGTGACCACAAGGACCAATGTTAGATAGTAAATCTACAAAACATGTACCCACACCTGCTTTTCTGGAATATTACCATGGGAAGGGATATGATAACATGTCATATAACTCCTCTTACTTGGGTCAACCAGACAAATTTTGTCCTCACTGCTATAAAAACAAACAAACAAACAAACAAACAAAAACTTCACTTATAATGCAACTTTCTCTTTTCAAAATTAACTTTTTATTCGTGGAAGTGCCTAATACCAAGTATCTATTTAATGGAGAAAATCCACTCTCCAAATTAATTTTGTCACAATTACCTCAGATTACACTTATACTGCCTAAACTTACCATAGTTTCCAATAAACCCCCCCTGATGCTTTCTGTGAGTCTCATATGGCCCCAATGGCATCACTGAATCATTCATATACAGTTTTATCTGTAACTTCTTCCTGTGTTGTTTCTTGTTTCATGGGGCCTTCCATACAAATCAAAAATTATTCCTTGTCCAAGAGGCTCTTGCCTTCCTTATATCCTCCCCATGTAAAACCTCTTCTTCATGCCAGATTAGCTGCTTTGTTTTTGCTTCTAATTGTCAGTACTTCCAATCATTATTTGGATAGATAGGCTGCTGGTTAGTGCCTCCCATCCTTCTAAACGGAAACTATTTTTTCCCTAAATTCTCTATCCCTATAGAGAGACCCAACCGGGAAATCATCCTTCAGTCATGAGGAGCAAGGATGTTTTTCGGCTCGTATAGTAGAACAAAAAAAAAAATGAAACAGACAAACAAAATTAACAGCAGTCAGCTATCACAGAGAAAATCTTTAATACAGTTAATACATTCATGTTTTAAAATTGTACTTATCAAAGCTGGGTTATTTTCTGTGTCTGTAAATAGAGTGTTTGAGTACTCTGAAATGATCAGAAGCCTGTGACTTTGACTGATTAGAGATTTTATACATGAATCATTCACTTCTCTTCATCTTTCCTAGATTTAAATGCTTCTTGCCCTTTCAGGAATAAATTCAAATATGACTATAAGGCCATATAGGACACTGCCTTTCTGGGTATAAAAATGTTTAGCTGAAAGACAGTAGTGTACTCTTTTTTTCTCCAAAGGCAAATATAAGAATTATTATATTGGCTATTATATATTTTATTTAACACAGAGATCACAGATCCAGGGGCTATTTACATTTGCTTTTATAAAATTTTGCTCATATTACATATTTTATACCAATTACTTAAGAATAATTTTTTTCAATGTAGAAAGATTAAATTCAATTATTTTATAATTTCCATGAACAGCTTCCATATACAAACAAATCATGCTAGGAACATTGGAGCATACACATAGCAGAATAAGCGAGGGAACATGAATTTCAGGGAAAAAAAGGGGGGGAGCTTTTAGGAACAAGTCCAGTGTTCTCAAGTGCTGAATCTAAAAATAACAAAGGGAATCTCTATTCTGTAACCAGAGTAGAATGGGGATGAATTTGATAATAGCGTACTTATCTCAGCAATATGAAATTTTGATTCTCCTCTGAATACAGGTTTATCTCAGTTCAGCTACCTAGATTTGAAAATATGCCATCTTTTGATGTTGAGTTAAAGTGTAGAAAACTTAAGGAAATAGTTTCCATTGATATACTGAGCAAATCAGCAAAATGTTGGATAGTCTACAAAAAGGCAGTGATCTCCTCACCCTGAAACATCAGAGTGATTAACCAATATGAAAAATTAATCCCTAGGAAGACAGAAGGTAAGTGTAAGAAAACAAGCACTCAAGTTTGTGAGAATGATCCAATAAGATTGAGTGAATTAGTTGAGACCAAATGTGAGAACACAGAAATCCTAAGTACCCAAGATACTAGGTGAATGTTAAGTTGTTCTGGACTTCTTTACTCAAGTCTCTGGAGAACAAGAAGAAAAGTGAAAATGAAGCAAAGCATCCTTTATGGTACACATATTCAGGAAATAGAAGTGAGGGAATTTACCAAAGCCAGCTTAAGTCTTTCAAACCTCCATCACCCATGGTCAAAAATCGGTGGTACTTGGGCAGAAGATATAAAACTCTCATACCTGCTTGACAAGCAGCTGTTGGAAATAGGGTAGCATGGGGAGAATAAGTAGAAAGAGAAAGAGGAAGGGAGAGAGATGAGGGAAGGAATCCAGAGTATAATAAGTTCTTTCATGACCAACATCTCCTGAAAAAGAACTACTGTACCCAAGACTGAGGTAAATGAAAAAATCCTGGACAGGGGTGCCTTTTTAGTTTCTGGTTATTGCTGTTATTGTTGTTGTAGAGAACCTCAATTTTGCACTTTATTTACAATATGCCTCTTCCAGTTAATCTATTTGATCCTATTCTATTCTTTTCTCTAATTTGTTTTAGATTTTTTTTATTTGTGTGAAGGTTTTGTCCAGCATATATGTAAGTGGATGCATATCGGGTGCTTATGGTGATGAGAAAAGTTCCTTTGATTGCTTGGAATTGGAGATAGAGATGGTTGTGATCCATCATGTGGGTGCTGAGAACCAAACCTAGGTCTTTGCAAGAACAAGTATTCTTAACCACTGAGCTATTTCTCCATCCTAATTCCTTTAGTTTTAATTCTTCAGTATCATGAGTACTAAAAATGAAATTGATGAGTAAAATTTATTTTAACTTCTTATATTGTAGATAATTATGCAAATTATCTTAAGAACAATTATGACAAATAAAAGTTAAGAAAAAAATTGACAATAAGAGCATCATATCAGGCCCCAACTACTGTTGCACTTAGTGTCAGTAAATCACTGAGGCATAACAAGAGTGGATGGCATTGTTCTGTGGCTGACTCTTGGTTACCTTGCAACAGCATTCTCATTACCGCCCACTCTATCTAACAAACTACCCTTGCATTCAGCTTGTTGATGCAAAGCATGTCACTTTTGCCAGTGACATTAATGATCCAGCAAGAAGTAGTAAGTGTGACCCACACATACAAATACCTTGCATTATTACGAAAGGAAAGAGAATAGAATGCCATGAAAATATCTGTAAAAATATCTATCTCAATCTATGATACTATATAGAAGTTGCACTTATAATGATTTCATATTAATGTCATGCAAAACAAATAAGAACGTAAATGTTAGATGGGGGGGGGCGGGGAGAACTGAGAATGGGCTATAAGGAAAACCATAGCAGAGCTTGTGGTGATCCATCCTCTCTCCATCTTAATTTTCTGGTGTATAGAAGTAAAAACTGTCCAATGTTCTCAACAATACTTGATATTATATCTCTAGTACTTAAGGCATTTGATGGAGTTATCATGGTAACTCTATAGATTTTATTTGTGTTTTCCTGCTGACAAAGGATGAAGTGGTATGTGTGTGTTTGACTATGTATGCTGTTTTGTGATTTGTATAGTAAAAAATTGAGCTCACTAAATTGCACAGTCCTAGGAACCGAAACCATGGCCTTGCAAATTTTCACATCCATTCTATTCACTGAGTCTCTGTGTTCATTTTTTCTTTTCTTTTTTTTTTTTTGAGACAGGGTTTCACTTCACATTCTCTGCTGGTCTAGAGGCTGTAATGTTCTAGCTTGCTCTCTGCATTTACTTGTATTGCAGGTGTGTATTGCATCTTACTTTAAACATATTTTATTGATTGATTTCCTTAACATTGATCTTTAAGAGTTCTTTTATCAACAGATAGATATGTCTGATGTCAATATGTGTACCATAGATAGTTTTTTCTGCTTTGTAAACAGTTTCTTATTTTCCTAACTAAACTGTTAGCACCTTTAAATATTGTTTTGACAGACATATAATCCAATAACTAAAGAATGGTTCATTTTTTGTGACAGCTGGAAATATGAGCACCACCTTTAATGGTATTGCAGTCCATCCAGTTTGTGCTCTGAACAATCACATAGAGTTCTTATGAGAACTCATTGAGAGGCTTCTTCTCTCTAACACTATGCATCTGATTGCAACACAAAAGTTCTCTCAGGAATTTACCTCACTGTAAAACATATATGTTGGTGGAAAGTGAAAGGCATTATGAGATGCAGAAAGCAATCAGAACGTGGTCACTTCAGGGCCTGGAGTAAAGCATCTGAAATCCCTAACCTAGAACCTTGTGAAATTGAAATGTGACAACTTAAACATACTTGGAGGACAACAGCAGGCAAAATTTTTCAATATCGGTCAATGATATATTATAGGATAGAAGGTCAATTAGAATTTTACTAGTTTCTTAACTTTTGGAAACCATCAAGCAATAAAGCTGAACAGAATTTTATTATAGTGTTGTTGTGGTGATTTTAAAGATAGCATCTGAAAAACAACTTAGGCCTTTTGAGTCCTCTATATGACTATCCACTCTCAATTTACCTATTTTATTCAATGTGTTTGAGTGTCTTGACCACATGTGTGTATGTATACCGTATGCATGCCTGTTGTCCACAGAAGACATCAATGGATTCCCTAGAACTAGAGCTTTGAATGTTGTGAACTGCTATGTGGGTGCACGAAATTGAACCTACATCATCTCTGTGGTTCTCTAAATCACGGAGCGATCTGTTCAGGCCCCATCATGAATTTGAGAGGATCATCATCACTATATGAAGATAAAACCTGCATTTTGAGCTAGTGTTTGTACAACTGTCAGAATAAAACACATATCGAGAGTTTGCAAAAATCTCATGGGTCCCTACAATGGCAGTGAATGATAATCAGGGACACTTTGGTGCTGAATAGTGCAATCTAGTTCATACTCTTCTTACTTGATGATTTATCCTGACTGACTTTCATACGCAAGCATTAGCTATCTAGCTTCAATTTGTTTCCATGTTCTATGTGCCTCTACTACTTTAAAATTCGACTCATAATACCCTAATTCAAGTGGAGAATAACAAAATCAGCATTGCCTATTCTTTTGAAATTCCTAAGCAAATTTAGATGACAGGTGTGCAAATTGCATGACTAATTCAGAGGATATGAGATTTAAAAAACTGTGCTCTACTTGGCATAGAAGGTATTTCTTTCTCATCCAATTCAGAGAGCATAGCCTTTGAATCACCTTTTATTAGCAAAACGTTTGAGGACAAGTATAAATTTGAATAAATGGTAGAGCAATTTGTCATAGGTCAAAAAGCCTTCCTTCCTCTCCTACTCAAGTGTCTGAAAATTTCTTACATTCTTATATTCACTTATTTCCAAACATATACATTCTAAATGATTGTAAACCATTGGAAAACAACATATATGGTAAATTTTTAAAATGTATTTCAAATTCCAATCAAACTATATGGTTTGTTTTATTACAAGAGGAAGTGAATATTCATGGTAACAATCTGGAGATATAGATAAACAACACAAAACAGTATCAATTATAGAACTGATTTTTATATTAATTCAAAATGTAGCTATGTTTTAAATTTTCCATTAATGGATTAAATGAAGGCATTGTTTACTAAAGTATGAAGAAATATTAAGTGGATTTTACATTATCTAAAAGAGTAAAGTGGCTAGAAAGATGACTCAGTAATTATGATCACTTAATAAACTTCCACAAGTTCCAAATTGAGTTCAAGGCACCCACATCTGTTATCTCACAACCTCCTATAACATGAGTTCCAAAAGATCTGCTTCCCTCTTCCATACTCCAAGTGCACTGTAGGTATGTGGTGCACATTCATATACTCACACAAACACAATTCACAAAGATCAAATACCTAAATCTTTAAAAAAAAGTATAAAATATTTTAAAATAATATTTACTAGAAGTGAAATATTTTTACAATGCAGTTTATAAGGCATTGTTTAACGATGACAATAATAAAGATAATAAAAACAAATGAAAATGTACCTTGTGTTCTCAAAATTGTAGAACTATTTAACAATATCTATACCATATTATATGGTGTAAAGATTTTGCATAGTGCTGATCAAATTCCAAAATGCTCTTAACTTCTGAATGTTTATGTTCCTCAAATCGTCATAATAGAAAGTCCTCGACACAAAGCAATAACTATTAGATGAGCTTATCAGAGGTGATTTGATCATGAAAGCAAATTAAGAATGATTTTACTGTGAGGAGGTTTACTTATTTTAATATGGCAATAGCCCTAGTCACAAAACAAATCTGACATGACCTACATTTTGATGTTTTTGACTAGAAGAATTATTATGAGAAATATCCTTGTAGTTCTTACACAGAACACAATGCTTGGTATTTTACGACAAAGCTCTAAACAAACTATGGTTTGATTTTTGAGGCATTAGGAAAAATAACTCTATTCATATTTGGACAACATTGTATGTACATAGTATTTTGTGATTATATTCTGTCCTGTTATTATGCTGTCCCTTTCCCTTTCTCTCTAAATTCTTTCTCCTACTGGTTATATTATTGAAAATAATGACACCCCATCCTCCAGCAAGCACAAACAGTCAATAGATCTTCAGGAATGGGAGGGGGTCTTGCAAGCAGCTTCTCTATGCTTGACAGTGGGTTATAAGGCACAATCTTGGGCCCATATCTACTGTTGATGTGTGTTTATGCTTGCAAGGGCCCTCTGAGGTTTAGACGACAGTGTTTTTTCCATGACACTTTGCCAGCATGTGGCTATTATATTCTTTCTGCCATCTTTTCTAGGAACTTCCTCAGGATTGCAAGTATGAGAGTGATCTGGATGTTGCACTTAGGGATGAGTGTTCGACTTATTCTCATCACGCTGACAAGAAATAAATCTCTATATTAACTGTTGCCCTCTACAAAATGGAAGTTATCTGATCCATGCTGAAAGCAGTACAATTCTCCTGGAATAACCATACATATTCAGAAAGCACTTTGATAATGTGTCTATTTAGAGAAGCAATGATAGATTCTTACCACCGTGGGCCTAGAACATCCCTAGACATAGGCTTTTAACCAGGTTTATAGTACCAGATGCACATTCCCTCTCTTAGTTAGGGTTCCAATGTGATCTGACCACAAAGAAGTTGGTTACCAGGAATATTATCAACAGTGTATTACAGCAGTGGGTAAATCTTGTATTGCGTCAAGCTTATGTTACAGTTTGATTATAATTCTCTCTCTACCAGCTGACTGTATAACACCACCCAGTACTATGAATACTATCAAGCTGGGAGTTTCTGGCTCAGTTCCATCTTAATGTCTGTCTCCTATCTGTAAGGTACATGCCTGGTTTATTCAGCCAAACGGTCTCACTATTCTGCTCTGGTATACAAACAATGTCCAGTATTATTGGTATTTTAGAAGGATGGGCTCTGCAATCTCTCCGGGACAGGGTGGTATTCCATTCCTGGCACTACAGCTTTTATTTAAAAGTTTATGATTTCTGGGAACAGCCTCTTCCACCTCTATGCAAAGCTTTTCTTTTTATTGCTTGTTTTTCTTTCTTGAGATTAACATAGTTATATTATTTCCCCCTTCCCTCTCTTTCCTCAAAACTTCCTGACATACCTATCCCTCCTTACTCTCTTACAAATTCATAGCCTCTTTTTTTCATTATCTGTTGTTCCATACATGTATGTATGTACTGACATATACCTAAATATGAACACAACCTGCTCAGTCTGTATAATGTTACATGTACATATCTTTTCCTGGCCATTGGTATTGGATAAATAGTTGGTGAACTTTTCCCCTGAGAAGCCTGTTTCTTTTGACTTAATAAAATATTAGGTTTTTATATGGCTTCTAGGCGTCCTTAGCTTTGCTAAGATTCTCCACTCCATGTTTTCCCTAGTCCTTTCCTTAAACTTCTATAATTAATTTTTCATGCCTTCTATTATACACCTTAAGTTTCATGTCCCCATGTTGCATTATTCTATCCCAGATTAATTCACTTGGGTATATGTGATTCCTTTCTTTCTTATTGACCTCTACAGATATTAATACAAACTCAAATGCAGAAAGTTTATATTTAAATTCAAAATCAGAACCTCTATTTGAAATAGAACATGCACAACTCTGCTTTCTTGACCTGGATTACCTCACTCAAAGCATAATTTCTAGATCTAATATTGTTTCTGTAAATATCATAATTTTTATTTTTATTGCTGACAATAATCATGTAGTTCTAGGATTTCAATACCTATTTCTCAGCTGATGGACATCTTAGGTCGATTGTATTGTTCAACTGTTGTAAATAAGAGCCTCATTGAACGTGAATGTGTCGGCATCTCTGTAATATGATAGAGTTCTTATCATATATGCCCAAAAGTAATACAGATAGATCATATGGAATTTAAATCAAGTAGTATGTGGTAACTCAGATCCAGAAAGACAAACATAATATGTACTCACTCATCAGCAAAAATCAGACATAAAGCAAAGGAAAATGAGCCTAGAGATCACAACCCAGAGAAGCTAGGTATAAAAGAATACCTTAAGAGGGGCATTCATGGATCCCTCTGGGAAGGTGAAATAGACAAGATATTCTGAGTAAATTAGGAGTGTTGGGGGAGGAAGGAGGGTGAAAGCAGAGTGGGAAGGGGAGAGGAGGAGAGGGGACGAGAACTAGAGGGAAGAGTAAGTTCAATTTGGGAGAAGGATAAAGAGGGAGAGCAAAGAAAGAGATCTATTAATAGAAGGAACCCTTATGGGTTTACGAGGAACCCAGCATTGGGAAAATTCCCAGGAATTCACAAAGATGACCCCAGCTAAGAATCTAAGCAATAGTGGAGAGGATGTCTGAACTGGCCTTCACTTATGAGCAGATGAAGGACTATCTTAATCGACAAAATAGAAACCTCCAGAAACTAATGGAAACAGATGCAGAGATCCACAACTAAGCACTAAGTCAAGGTACTGGAATACAATCAAGAAGAGTAAGGAACAATAATATGAAGAAAGAGGTCAAGATCATAATGGGGGAACCTACAGAATCAGCTGGCCCAAACTAGTGGGAACTCACTGACTCCAAACTCACAACTGGGAACCTACATAGGACTGAAACAGACCCCATGAAGGAAAGTGACAATGGTGGGGCTTGGGCAATATGTGGCAGTAGGTCCTGGATCTAACCTTAGTGCATGAAGTGACTTTGAGGAGCCCATTCTCTTTTTGTAGATACCTTGTTCAGCATAGCTGGAGCGGTGTGGGTGGGGTGTGGGGAGGACCTTGATCCTGTGTCAAGAAGATAATAGAACAGACTGAGGTGACTTCCCAGGAAAGGCCTTACCCTCTTTGGGGAGCAGATGGGGATGGGATGGGGGAAAGATGCAGGAAGCAGAAGGAGAGGAGGGAGGGGGAACTGGGATTGGTTTGTAAAATAAATATAAATAAATTTAAAATACTAAAAAAGAAAAATAAATAAAGTTGTACTTGTTTTGTGAAACTAGGTGGTTATTTGTTCAGTACATATGTGTTCAAAATTGTAATGTATTCTTGATAGAATGTCCACTGAGTTATTATGAAGTAGCTTTTCTATCCCATCTGATTAATGTTAGATTTACATCAGTTTTTCCAGATATCATAAAAAACAAAACTCCTGTTTTTTTTCTGGGTCATATTTTCATCCTTTTACCCTAAGCTGATGATAATCTTCAGTGGTGATGTGTTTATTGGTTGTAGTAAAAAGATGGATTCTGTTTTGTTATTCAGTCAGCTAGAATGTGATTTCATAACTGTATTTAGTTCTTCAATATATAATGATTTTTGAAAGATCTGTATTAAATACTGCCATCGAAGGGATTTTGACAAGACTGGTATTTTCTCAGTCTTTCTTTACTGACAGCTTCTCAGCATGTTTTGTGTGTAACTTTATGGATGTTTCTTATACTCTCCTAGAAAAATATTTCTAAAGTCTTGCTATAGCTACTGTAGTAGTCATACAATTTATTTAGCTATGGAATTTTTTTTCTTTGCCCTTCCATTGTTTGGATAGTTCTGCTGGATATTGTAATATCGGTAGATACTTCAGTCTTTCAAGCTAGAAATATCTCTGGATTAGATTTTCCAATATAAAAATGAGCTATTATTCTGTTGGACATGCTTTTATGTGTGAATTGACCATTCCTATTGATTCTTTCAATACATTTTCGTTTTTATTGAGTATCCTAATATTTTCATTATAATATTATATGGTGACTTGCCTTTTTAGATCTGTTGATTTAGTGTTCTGTATGCCTCTACTATTTGAATGGGCATCTGTTTCCTTATATTTTGGATATTTTTCTTCTTTTATTTTTAATGAAAATCATTTCTATGCCTTTGGCACAGTTCTAGAATTGTTTGTCCTTCTTATAAATTGGTCTTTTCATCCTGTGTCATAGGTGTTTTGGTTTTATTTATTTATTTCTATAATTACTAATTTTAACTTGAAACCCCAATATTCTATTCTCCACATAATGTATTCTTTTGGTAAGACCTTCAACAGAAGTTTTTATTTGACATGTGGTATTTTTAATTTCTATTATCATTTTAAATTTTGTTGTTCAGCATGTTTATCTTTGCTAAACTCTTTTTCTATCACATTTATTGTTGTTCTAGTTTCATCTTTTTTTTGATTTTGCATTCAGACTTTCATTTTTTATTTCATTTTGTCTGTTATCAATATTGTCTTTTGAAACATGTTTGCATTTAATAGTGACCTCTGAATTCCTTGAAAATGTTCGTGATTATTTTTATGGATTCTTTGGAATATCAATACATCACTCATTTTATAGGATGTATAGGTTTATAGGATTAGGCATTTCTGGAAGACAATTTCTGTTGGCTTTTCTTCTACCTCATGTTATGCATTATAGTTGGTTTCTTTGTTAAGTCTTCTTGACACATACACGTTGAGCAAGCATTTGGTTTAGTGCTTGGAATTGCCTCTGCTTGATGTATCTTTGCTTAGCTTAATGTGCTTGATGTTTGATTCTGGACACAGTTGATGTTGATCTTGTAGATGGGATTGTTGAAGTGTTGTGTTTGGGGCTAAACCTGGAGAGATGGAGAGTGTGGTTTGAAGTATAGGAACTGCTTCAGCTGTGGAGGTCTCAAAGAACCCATGACCTAGTCTATGATTTGATACGTGAATTAAGAATGTGCACCATTGCAGGAGTTCTTGGGAAACTCTAACTTCAGCAGTCTAGGTCAACACAGAATATTAAACATGTGTTTCAGGTCATAGGGGATTCACGGTTTGTGGTTTCTCTAGTTGCTATGCTTAAAAGATAGTGGTATTATTCTCTAGTGGGGATGATTTACACTCCTCTGGTTTTATAATATGGAATTTATATGTAAGGATAAAGTGGGTGTGGAAACCCCAAATTATCTCACCTATCTGAAAGAGTCATAAATGGTATAGCAGGGTAGCAGAAAAGTGGTAGTGTGGATTTCAACACCACTCACCTGCCTTGATTAAGTATGCTAAGAGGAAACAGTGTGTGTCAGAGGTGGGAGGCTGAATGCATATTAAATTGTGTGACTAAGGATTTGGAGCTACAGGTATAAACAGTGAGAACAAGGATCCCCAAGATCTCTATGTTATATGGTCAAGGTGGACATGCAGTGTTGCTGAAATGTAAGCCAATTGAGTAGGTTGAAAGGAGTGTAACTGCCTGAGTAAACTATAAGAGAGGCTGGGAAAGAGTACAGTGGGGTCAAGGTCCTCAGGATTTCACACATCTCCTATAGAGATGAATGCTCAGGGCAGTGGAGGCATGGATGTGCTAAGACTGTCTAACAACCTTATGATTCGATTTAAGGTCTGCTTCACAATTTGGAATCCATAACCATTACCTGGTCTAAGAACCTGTGACTATAAAGGTCAAACACAAGGAAAAATCCCTACTACTACTACAAAATGAACACGGTACTAAGCTGACTCCAAATGACTTCTTGTTATATCTAGAGACTAAGGCACCTCTCAAGACTCATCAGATATTATTTTCTTTTGAAGTAGATGATGGTTAACCCAGAGGCCCACAACTGGCCAATGGACATAGAATAAGAGACTGGAATTCGCAGTCCTAAATGGAACAACTCGATCATATTCCCTCCTCACAAGACTCAGGTACCATTGAAAAGAAAAGAGTGGAAAAAATTAAGAGCTGTAGGTAGTGCTTAACTGTAAGGAAAATGATGTATTGGCATAGCAAGGAAATCGTATCTATGAATTCAGAGCATTAGAGACAGCATACATAAGACATGAACTTGATCAAGCAAGAGGAAACTCAATAATGGACACTGGAAGGACGGGCCAAATCCCAGTCCCATCTAAGGAATTTTTGACAGTTTGATCTACTGGGAGAGGAAGAATGTGTTTCCTTTAAAAGGAAAGTTCCTGGTGGGTCGACTATCCTCTAGGCAATGCCACACATGGAAAACACATATTGTACTTGTATAAAGAAAGGTAGGTAGGGAAGGAGAAGAATATTTAGGAAAAATGTGGGATGGGACAAGGCAAATATGATGAAAATATGTGGTATGAAAATTTTGAGGAACTAAATAAAATCAAAAAATATCTAAGTAAACAAATATAATTATAAATTTTGTAAACATGCAGCTTGGCACTAGCTTATAAACAGGAATATTTAAGGTAGAATAAATGCTCACAAATGCTTCAAGGCAGATGAGATAAATGATCTTCAATTGCTTTACACAACTATGCAGTGGGGAAAGGACAGATTATTCTGAAAATAGTACTGGGGTAAACAGTATTGTGTTTTCTTCTAATTTGATCTTGAAGACTAAGGATAGTTGCTACAAATGCTATGCCTGTCCCAAAGTAGCTTCAGGAATTCTTTTATCTATCTATCTATCTATCTATCTCTTTATTTATTTATTTTTATTTATGAAAGATTTCTGCCTCCTCCCCGCCACCGCCTCCCATTTCCCTCCCCCTCCCCCGATCAAGTCCCCCTCCCTCATCAGTCAAAAGAGCAATCAGGGTTCCCTGCCCTGTGGGAAGTCCAAGGACCACCCACCTCCATCCAGGTCTAGTAAGGTGAGCATCCAAACTGCCTAGGCTCCCACAAAGCCAGTACGTGCAGTAGGATCAAAATCGCATTGCCATTGTTCTTGAGTTCTCAGTAGTCCTCATTGTTCGCTATGTTCAGCAAGTCTGGTTTTATCCCATGCTTTTTCAGACCCAGGCCAGCTGGCCTTGCTGAGTTCCTGATAGAACATCCCCATTGTCTCAGTGGGTGGGTGCACCCCTCGCGGTCCTGAGTTCCTTGCTCGTGCTCTCTCTCCAGCTGCTCCTGATTTGGACCTTGAGATTTCAGTCTGGTGCTCCAATGTGGGTCTCTGTCTCTGTCTCCTTTCATCGCCTGATGAAGGTTAATATTCAGGAGGATGCCTATATGTTTTTCTTTGGGTTCTCCTTCTTATTTAGCTTCTCTAGGATCACGAATTATAGGCTCAATGTTCTTTATTTATGGTTAGAAACCAAATATGAGTGAGTATATCCCATGTTCCTCTTTTTGAATCTGGCCTACCTCACTCAGGATAGTGTTTTCTATTTCCATCCATTTGTTAAGCAAAATTCAAGAAGTCATTGTTTTTTTACTGCCAAGTAGTACTCTAATATGTATATATTCCATACTTTCTTCATCCATTCTTCCATTGAAGGACATCTCGGTTGTTTCCAGGTTCTGGCTATTACAAACAATGCTGCTATGAACATAGTTGAGCATATACTTTTGTTGTATGAAAGGGCATCTCTAGGGTATATTCCCAAGAGTGATATTGCTGGGTCCAGGGGTAGGTTGATCCCGAATTTCCTGAGAAACCGAAACACTGCTTTCCAAAGTGGTTGCACAAGTTTGCATTCCCACGAGCAATGGATGAGTGTACCCCTTTCTCCACAACCTCTCCAGCAAAGGCTATCATTGGTGTTTTTGATTTTAGCCATTCTGACAGGTATAAGGTGGTATCTTAAAGTTGTCTTGATTTGCATTTCCCTGAGAGATAAGGAAGTTGAGCATGATCTTAAAAGTCTACTCTGTGTCTCTTGAGGATTGCCTCCTCATTCTGAAAACAGCACAGGACTTATGTCCTTGCCAAGAATAAAAGATCTACCACATATTATTAGGTACAATGGCAGATAATTTTCTGAATATTCTTTACCTAGACTCTAGTTTAATCATTCTGAACTAGTTAGTTTGGGATACATTTCTTACCTGGAAAGAAGTTCGATTTTATTTTCTGAGATAGATGAAACACAAAGGCGGCAGACATACAGCACAGGATGTTTGAGAAGAGTGCTTTGGAGAATCCCATAGAGAATAGGACAGACATCACACAGAATAAGGAAAGGCAGTGGCTCAGTGCAAACCTGAATTTAGCATGCAGAGGGGAAGTGAAGAGAGGAGAGACTGGTCGATCTTGGATCAGGATCCACAGGCCTTAGCAACTGGGAGTTCTTTGAAAGTATGGTGCTAAAACTGAGGTATGGTTATTTTGTCACCAGCTTTGTGAGGTGTGGATTAGTCAAATAACATGCATCTAGTTGTTTTTTGAACATACATCAGTAGGGGCAGATTTTACAGAGCATGATATCTGAATTTAAAACATGTAAATTATGCTAATGGTGCTAATGATGGAACTCACCTTCTAGCCTGGGAAAGTTCAATTTACATTTAAAATAGATGCTGAGTTGTTTTAAACTTAAAATAATTCACAAATGATTCCAAATAAAGAGTGAAATTGAATGTCAATTTACAACATATACAAATATTCACTGAAAATAAATTAGCAATTTTTAAACAGAAATTTTTAAAATATACTAAAAACCCATGCTTTGCTGTATGGGATTGATAATTATTTCTCAAATCTAAATAATAGAAGGAACAAAATATAACAGAATTTGACCAATAGAACTAAAACAAAACAAAAAAAAACAAAAAAAACGAAAGCTTTATATAGCAAAGTAAGCAATCAATGGAGAGAAAATGACAACCTGGAAGAATTTGAAAAGATATTCCTCTAAAAACGACAGAATAAATGAGCAGGAATCTGAGATGTGCTCAATATCAATATCAACAAGGTAATGTAAACCAATGCTGTGATTGTTAATACCATTAGAAAGACCAAGCATGTGATTCTAAGCATGTGGGAATATTAAAATCTGTGTACACTGCTGTTAAAAGTGTAAATGGAGCAGCTGCCATAGAAGATACAATAAAAGTTATTTTAAAATTGAAAATAGAATCTCCATAGTATCCAGCAACCCTATTTTTCTGGGTCTTTATTCAAACAGATGAACTTACGGTCTGAGACGTTAACTACTCTAGCAAAACCACTGTGTATTTTTTTTTTAAATAAAAGCCAATATTTAGAAACTACTTGAATAGTAATTGCTAACAATATAAAGATAAGGCAAATGTGAAATACATACATCCAATGGAATATTATTCAACAATGAGGAGAATGAAAGTGCATAATTTGAAGGAAATAGATGGGAGAGGCAAGCGTATTAAGTAAAATAAGACATACTCAAGAATTAAAGTACAGTGTGTTTTCCCCTATACACTAAATATTTAAAATGAAGTAGGAAGAAGACTATTCAGGGGAGGGATGAGTGATGGTAGGGACAGAAGTGAGAAAGGAGGGTAAAGGAAAGGGGATATGCTGAAATTGTAATGCTCACGTTTAAAATGTCATATTGAAATCCAGAATTTTATAAAAATAATAGACAATTGAAAATAAAGACATGGTGTATCCAAACAATGAGATGTTTCTCATTACCAGAAAGGAGAGAATTCTTATCCAAGAATAAATGAACATTTTTCTAAGAAAAAAAAAATGCTTCAGGATACTCTGCATAACTTTATTCAATAATTAGAAAAAATTAAAAAGTGTTCATGTTTTTTGCAGGTGTGGTTTTTTTGTTTTGTTTTGGTTTTTTTTGTTTGTTTGTTTTTTTGTTTTGTTTTTTTTTGTTCTTTTTTTTTTTTTGTTTTTTTCGAGACAGGGTTTCGAACTCACAGAGATCTGCCTGCCTCTGCCTCCCAAGTGCTGGGATTAAAGGCGTGCGCCACCACCGCCCGGCATGCAGGTGTGTTTTTAATTGATAGTATCATTGTAATTTAATTTAATAATTAGTCTGAACTTTCTATTATATGCAATGGAAAATCTGGTAAGATTTTTAAATTTGGTGTGTGATATATTGTTTATCAATATACTCGAATTATTTTTTAGTTTTGTTTTATTTTATTTTATTTATTCATTTTTAATACAGTGTTCTGTCTGCATGCCAGAAGAGGCAACCCGATCAAATTACAGATGGTTGTGAGCCACCTTGTACTAGGAATTAACTCAAGCAGTGCTCTTAACCTCTGAGCCATCTCTCCAGTTCCAATCTGAATCTTTTTTTCTTCTTTTGTAAATTATTATTATTATTTTATTACTTAAAAATACCAATCCAAATTCCCACTCCCTCCATTCCTCCCACTCACTCAACATAACCTCTCATCCCTCTACCCTCCAATCTTAAGAGAGCGCCATGCACCCTGCGCTATGGAAAGTCCAAGGCCCTCCCTAACTACATGTAGGTTGATCAAGACTCACATCCGAAGAGAATAGGATCCCAAGAAGCCAGTACATGCCATAGTGACAAATCCCAGTGTCATTATCAGTGGCCCTTCAGTCTTCCCCAACTGTCAGCCCCCCTTGGCATTGACTCCTATTTCATTTGGAGTTGGTGAGCTTAAACAAAATATAGCTTTGTAGGTTTGACTGTTCTAGAACTCACTCTGTTGACAAAGCAAAGTTGCCCAGTTTCTTGTGCCAAACCACCTGCCTGTTCCATCCTGGTTCTGGGATTGCAAGTTGGCACCACAACCCTCAACAAAATATTTTAGCTCTTATGTATGCTTTTGCAATTAAGAATGTCTATTTTTCTTTTTTGTCTCTGTTTAGCTCTTCTCCTGATATTCAATAGGGCAGTTTTAAAGATCATATAACCAGAGGCAATGTGTCAATTCCTTTCCGGATGTTATTTTTAGTTTAAATGTCGAGAAATCTTTCTTTAGTACCAAATCTGAGAAGAAACACTCCAGCCTGCTCAAAGAGCCCTCAGCAATCAGCACAGAGAAGCACTGGAAGGCTGTCATTTCTCTCTTCACAAATGATTCCCTTCACCAGACATTTCCTGGAGGTTTTTGTGAGGGTCAAACTGGTATTTCCAAGAATAACAGGTATATTTTATCTTATATCTTAGAATTTTTTTCAACCATAAATAAGTTTTTCTTTAATGTGGAAATGTATGCATACTTTTTAAAAATTACCTTTCATTATTGTTGTGTGTGTTGGGAAGTAGAAGCACATGCCACTGCTAGAACATGGAAATCACAAAACATGCATGATTGATGGGTTCTCTGAACACTGTTACATTTAATCTATTTAGTGTAATGTTTACAGCACACACAAAAAACTCTGGAGTGACTGATGAATCTGTAAAACAAGATAAAGAAGCAATTTCTCAGAAGCCTGCAACTCTAACATGCTCATGTTTACCACTGGGCAATGTTTTAGAATACAAGTTAGATAGACTCTGGAGTTAATTTTTGGAAGTATAGTGAATAATTATTAAGTCTGGTTTTTATTGTTGTACCTAAAAATATTTATACCCATCTAAAATAATTTATTAATAAACTGTGTTTTAATATTATAAGTCATTATTGTATGGAAACTAAATTCTTTTTACAATACAAAATATTTGAACTTCATCAGTTAATACCATTCCCAGTATATTTACTCTTATGCCTCTGGTTCTTATAGTCACTTGCAAATTATAAAAACTGATCTAGAGTCATCATTATTGTACAAAAATATTTCTAATGATTGCTGAGAACATGTGTATTGTATAATTTTAGTTTTTGGCAAGAAATCTTTTTGAGAGGAAAGGTCTAGAAAGCAATTTGGTGTTCATTCAATTTGGAATCTTGAAACAACCAAGCTTAGAAAATGCTCCATCAAAATTTTACTCTATGTGATTACAGGTCAGACAGTAGCTAAAGCTACTGTACAGATAAGCCAGGTTCTTGTGATAGTGTAGAAATAAAAACCTGACAGAATTAAGGTCAACCTACATTTTTACCTGTGCCATGAAGCCACAGGTTATTTTTATAAATTACTTGTGACTTTTTTCATAGATTCTGGAAAATTATAGCTTCTAATTTTCTGTTTAAATCATTCTCTGTGTCTAACTACATGTTGGGTGCAGTGAAACCAGTTTGATAATCAAACAGTAAAGCTGTGCTTTGACATCCATGTTTAAGATGTATAAAAGTAATTGACAATCTGAAAACAGAACTAGTAGGATATTTACTCTGCGCTGAAAAAATTTTTCTTTAGTCAATTAAATTTTGACATTAAAGTAATAAGGAGAAAATACTTCAGCCATGTAGATAAAATTATGGATGTTACTTATTACCAATTCTGTGATATTCACAAATCTTAATTAGGTTCATATTTACAAATATTGTGAATCAAATGTGAAGTATAGAATCAATCTTTAAAAAAACAAGTTAAAATGAATATTTTACTGTGCATACATCAATTGTGATTAGTATTAGGTTCACTGGATCTCACTAGTTTCCCTGCCTCTGTAAAACTCATAATCATGTAACTGATAATCATGAAAAATTGCAGGGCCAAGGAAAATAAAATTCCCAAATATTAGTGGTGTGCATACACTATAGCTTAGCTTTCGTCAGCTGAAGATTGTATCCAGAAATCAAATCAACTTAATAGATAATTCAATCTTCACCTCTTGAACCTTTTTTTCTCTGCCAAATGTTTCAGAATTGTCATGAATAGCAAGCTTTCATGTCATTACTCATGGATACAGTGATAAGAAATGCAAAGCTTGTTGATTAAGTGGATAACACTGAAAGTTCCTGGCTTCTCCTTGTCTTTTTGACCAATTTCTGTATTGTGTTTAAAACATAAATGTATATGCATATCTAGGTAGAATTTTATTTTTATTTTATTTTTTATTATTATTTATTTATTTATTAAAGATTTTTGTCTCTTCTCCGCCACCGTCTCCCATATCCCTCCCCCTTCCCCAATCAACTCCCCCTCTCTCATCAGCCCCAAGAGCAGATGGGTTCCCTGCCCTGTGGGGAGTCCAAGGACCTCCCACCTCCTTCCAGGTCTAGTAAGGTGAACATCCAAACAACCCAGGCTCCCACAAGTCCAGTATGTGCAGTAGGATCAAAACCCAGTGCCATTGTTCTTGACTTTTCAGCAGTCCTCATTGTCTGCTATGTTCAGTAGGTAGAATTTTAAATACAAAGGAATTTTGTCAAATGCTTTTTCAGCATCTCATGAAATGATCATACAGTTTTATTCTTTCAGTTTATTTATATGATGGATTATATTGATAGATTTTCATATGTTGAACCAGCCCTGCATCCCTGGGATGAAGCCTACTTGATCATGATGGATAATTTTTCTAATCTGTTCTTGGACACAACAAGGCTGTCCACTCTCTCCATACCTTTTCAATATAGTGCTTGAAGTTCTAGCAATAGCAATAAGACAACATAAGGGGATCAAAGGGATTCGAATTGGAGAGGAAGAAGTTAAACTTTCATTATTTGCAGATGATATGATAGTGTACATGAGCGAACCCAAAAACTCCAGCAAAGAACTCTTACAGCTGATAAACACCTTTAGTAGTGTGGCAGGATACAAGATCAATTCCAAAAAATCAGTTGCCCTCCTATACACAAAGGATAAGGAATCAGAGAGGGTAATCAAAGAAGCATCACCTTTCACGATAGCCACAAATAGCATAAATACAAAGGAAGTGAACAATGTCATGGGAAACACTGATGGCTCTGGTTAGATGAGATTAACTTTAGCACAGAAGGCAACCATTATTGGACTTTCCATGTGATGGTTCATTTTCATTGTAAAGTTGACTAAATTTAGAGTAAGCCGGGCGGTGGTGGCGCACGCCTTTAATCCCAGCACTCGGGAGGCAGAGGCAGGCGGATCTCTGTGAGTTCGAGACCAGCCTGGTCTACAAGAGCTAGTTCCAGGACAGGCTCCAAAACCACAGAGAAACCCTGTCTCGAAAAACCAAAAAAAAAAAAAAAAAAAAAAAAAAAAAAAAAAAGAAGGAAACACACCTTTGGGAATGTCTATAAGGATGTTGACAGAAAGTTTTGCCTTTGTGTAGATCTATTCTTTTGTGAATGTCACCATTCCCCAGACTTGGACCCCATATTGAATAAAACAGGTGGGGTTCCAACATTCAAATTTCTCTTCTTCTTCAGAGTAGATGAATTATTTTGTTTTTTATTCTTTTTCCAGTATCCTTACAATTCATGTATAGATATCTAAAGCTCTTCTATTTCTCTCAGTGGAATAAAATTCTTCCCAACTTATTCTGACCCTTTCCCCCAATGTCTCACACAGAGGTAGTCTGTCCTCTATCTTTTCCCAAAGTCTTCAAATATAATGAAATCATGAGTTTGACTATTATTTTTGTATCTTGTGAAATATACCTTTTGGAATGTTTTTTTATATCAATAATAACTGATAGTTCTATATAACCCACATTATCTTTGACTGGTTTTCGTCTTATGTCTCAAATATACATAAAATCTTCTGATACACACTTGTCAATGAATATTCACCTGAATATAACTGAGAAAATATTAAAGAAAGAAAACTCTACATGAGAGAAGAAAGAAGGAAGGTAAAAACAGGAAAGTAGAACACATCATTTATATGAGTTGAAACACAACTTCAAATAAAGACTATTAACAGTGAAATAAATTGATTGGCCCTTATATACTTTGACAGTTTATTACATTAAAGTATTTGATGTTGTTGATGTAGTTACAAAATCTCTTCCAGCTACTCTTTATATCATACTTACTAGAAAAAATAATCGTTGAATAGATGTGCAGAGACAGAATTGGTTCAATGTCATCATTCATTAAAAAGCCTTTTACCCTTACTTTTGAATCGTGTTTTATATTAATGGCTTCCTTATTCTGCTTACAAATGTTCTTTTTCGCATACATTTTACTTGAGTGCTGAGTTAAATATCCATATTTTACACACTATAATTTCTACAAAGACAATTATTGCTTAAATGACTTCAATTATAAAGTTGTGATGATTCTAGTTAAAGCTGTTGTTAATTTAAAAAAACATAGTTTCTTTTAATTTCCTAGAAATTTGATTATCTCATCATTTTAAAAATATTCATGTCATAACTTATGTAAAATATTTTGCTAAATATTTTATATTTGCTTTTATTTTATAAGTCCATGCATTAAGTGAACAGAAACACACAGTCTACAAAGGTGTAAAATAGCATTGTCCTAAATTTAGTAAAATAGCTTTAAAGCACCCTTTATAAACAATAAAAGTTTTATTTATTTATTTTTCATTGGATTTTCAAGACAAGGTTTCTCTGTAGCTTTTGGAACTAGCTCTTGTAGACCAGACTGGCCTCAAACTCACAGGGATCTGCCTACCTCTGCCTCCTGAGTGCTGGGATTAAAGGCCTGCGCCACCACCGCCCAGCTAAACAATAAAAGTTTTAAAAGTTTCTAAATTTTGGAGTTTATGAATAAGAGTTTAAAATTGTTTTAAAGTGGTATAATGCATGTTCTAGTATTTTGCTGCATGGTAAAAATTGTAATAGGTCAATCATGAAAATAAGTATTTGTGTTCGCCTGTGTGTGCATGTATGTATCTGTGTGTGTGTGTGTGTGTGTGTGTGTGTGTGTGTGTGTCTGTGTGTGTGTTTGAAGGAATATGGACATGACAGTGCCTATGGAGGTGAGAGAAAAGCTCTTGGTAGCTCATTCTTTCCAACAAGAGTTAAATTGATTTTCTCCTCTCTGTGTCTAAACCTCTCTGCCCTCTGAGTCATCTCAACAAACCCTTCTTCAGAGATCTGCGTGAGTGAAGGTGCTCAGCTATCAGCAAAAGGAAACCTTGGCTAATAAACACTTTCATTGCATTTGTAGTTTATTAAAATTATAAATTTCTATGACATTGTTTAAGAGATGTTATGAATGGAATTTCTTCTTTTTTTGCAGTTCACAGAAATTTTAATCATTTAAAAAATCAGAATAGCCCAGAAGTAACATATCTGTAATTCTCACACTCAAGAACCAGAGACAGGATAATCTTTGTGTGTTTGTAGCCAGCTTGTTCTGTTTATATAAAGAGTTCCAAGATCATCAGACCATGCATTTAAAAGATAAATAAAAATAAATGAAATATAATAAATGTATAAAATTATTAGATGTTCTTTTCAACAATTACATTTTTGTGACTAAATTCATTCTTTTGTTCTTATGGCATGATTTATAGACTCTCACTACCTAATCATCAGTTATGTGGCATAACATAATTATCTTCATATGGTGTAATGAAGAAGTATAAAGCTTTAGGATGGTGTAATTAAATCATGACCTATTCATAAATGGCAAATCCTGACACTCTAAATAAATTCATAAACATTTATAAAAAAATTCAATATTATATTCTGAATATAATATTCTAAAATTGAAATGAAGCAATAAATGCCCCCAAAGCACAACAATTTTTAAAGGTAAAGAGAATGCATGAACATCACAATAGTTAACAAGACATTTTTTTTTTACTTTTATATAGTATTTAATATATTTAAAATAGGTTCTTTTGCTCCATTTGGAAGGCACTATAGGATACAGGAAATCATATAAAGAAAATGGAAAGGGGACATTCTTTAAATAACAGGAATGTTGGAAAAAAGCCACAAAGACTCATTCTATCACCATTTTACCCTTTTAAAAAGATCTTGTAATGCACACATTCAATGTATAAACATGGATAATTTTAATGAATAGTTCTCATCTGAACTGATGATTTTCCTTCAAGAGCCAAAGAAAACTAAACCCCAATACAGGACAAGAAACATATTCTATTTATTTATTTATTTATTTATTTATTTATTTATTTATTTATTTTGATTTTCGAGACAGGGTTTCTCCGTAGCTTTTGGTTCCTGTCCTGGAACTAGCTCTTGTAGACCAGGCTGGCCTTGAACTCACAGAGATCTGCCTGCCTCTGCCTCCCCAGTGCTGGGATTAAAGGCGTGCGCCACCACCGCCCGGCTTATGAAACATATTTTTTAGTTGTTGGCCAGGGCTGTCGAACAAACTCAAAACATAGCACCATTTTTTTGTTGACTTTGGTTGCCCTTTAGAGGTAGTCTTAAAGAAAAGAGTATCTTATAAGCAAAACAATATCTTGTAGTTTGATAATAGACATTTTGCACATTATTCAAACATAATACTATAACAAAAGAGTTTTCACATGAGTGAAAAAAAATATTTCTTCATGAATTTTATAAGAATACTGATTAATCATTGGAAAAGCAAAGAGAAATTTGACTGCTAACTTATTCTGTTCTGATAACTATGTTTTGAGTTACATAAATGCTCAATAGGAAAAGAAAACCATTCTAAGAGAAGCACTACAGAATGTTGATCTGTCAGCTTCATTCTTGATCCTCTTCCCTAAAGGTTTCATGGACTTTGTAACTGTAATTAAAATGTCTTTTCAAGCAGGAATATTACCCTTTTTGGAGTCCTCTCTTCCTCTATTTCCTCTTCATTCTTTTCACCCACTTGAAGCATGGTTTTGTGTATCCTTGCCCTACTTCACCTGCATCCATCTCTCTTGAATTTCTTTAAGTTTTATTTTTTCCTATCTTCAAGTTTGAACTATATTTTCAGTTGTAAGTCTCTACTGTGGCAGCAACTTGTTCTATAATATTAATTTGTCAGTAACATTGGACATAATGTCTGCTCTTCCTTCATCCTTTGAACACACATGATTTCACAATAAACAGAAAGCTGTCTTGAACCATCTTTTTTAGAACTTAAATGTAACTTGTTTCCAAACTCTTTTTTAAAAAAAATTCTCTACTGTTTGTATGTGCAGAAAAAAATATAAATGAGGAATTATTATGTTATGAGTACATAACAGAAGAATGCACCAGGACCACCAAGGGACTACTGGCTAAACCAGGCAGGATAATGTTCAGCACTAGAATGGTGTCCATGTTTAAGTTTCTATAGTGCACAGCTAGGGTAGAATATTTCATTTTCATTGATATTGTAGCTAAAGTACTTCTTAGTTGCCAGATATTTAAATGCAGAATGCTTTTCTCTTGTGACTGCAGGTTAGTCTTCCTTTAATTTTTATCATTTTCTCTATTATGATGTGTTATTATGTTTCTATATTAAGATGTGGGAATATTGAGTATGACAAGAAACTGAAAAATTAGTCAGATGACAAAGAGAGCTGCTGTGAGATTGTGTCTCCTAGAAATGACATGGAAGGGTTTATTTTGTCTCACAAGTCAGAGCTATAGAGCTGATCATGGCCAAGTCAATGCATGCAATGGATCATGGCCAAAAAGCACGGTGATGAAAGCAGTTTGAGCTCAAGAACTGACCACGAAGCAAAGAAAAGGCACCGCCACTGCTCAGCTAGTTTTCTGCTTTCTCCCCTTTATACTATTGAGCCAATCGGATGAAATTATTACTAGATATTGTTATGGGGTTCTCTATCGCTGTTTCTTAATCTCATTAATAAAAGAATTTTAAGAAAAATATTGATCAGCTATTACCCTAAAAGATAAAATAAAAAATTACTATTGGAAAATAGGTAATGAAAGGCATTCTAGATAAAGTATTTCTGAATCATTAAATGAGAAATTAGTAAAATAAGTTAAATAAAATTAATTAAAAAGGATGTGCAATGAAATTAATAAAATTTTCATTTTGTATAGATTTATGATACGAGAAATCTATAAGAAGTATTGCAAAGTAAAGAAAAGAGTTCAATAAATTGGAAAGATAATGATACAACATAAAAATGGAAGAAGAGTCTCAAATCTCAGAAATTCAAAAGGTACAATGCACAGAGATAGCCTAGTGAATGAAAAACCACCCCTTCCAGACATTCATTCAGCTTTTTATTTTCTGCGAAGGGACTAAGGAGTGTCTGTGCCTTGTGTTTGAACTCAGCATCTTTTAATTTTATAGTACAGGATTATTGAACTATTTAGTTGCTTGTTGGGTGCTGTGATAAAACTAAGACTAAAGGAAAGGTAGTGAGAAAAGAGTTTATTTTCACTTAAACATCTAGGTCATGATCCATCACTGAGGGAAGTCAGGGCAAGAACTGATGCTAAAGTCTAAGAGGGGTACTTATTGCGTTGCTGTCTAGCTTCTCATCTCAGTTTTCTTCATGGCCTAGGAGCCTGTACCGAGAAGTGATACTGCCCACATGGGCTGTGAATTCCTACATCACAAGCAAACAGGAAAATGCCTGCCCAATACCCACAGGGCAATTTGATGGAAGCAATTCTCTGTTTGAAACACCCTCAGATATGTCCAGTCTGTGTTAAGTTGACAGCCAAAGCTAACTAAGAGACAGACCTACAGAATAGCTTGTGGGCTATCACTTTGTATCATTAGCTGCTGAAAAATGAGCAATCTGCATTAATTTTAAATGAGCAATGTAAATAAGGAAAATCAACTGTGCAATGAAAGGGAACCAGAGACTGAGATCATCTGTGCACTGCGGGAATAAACAGCTTGTTCTCTGGGCTGTGGGGAACCACTCAAAGAATTTGAAAGCCAGAACAAAAATGTGGTTTGAGGAAAATGAAAAAAAAAATAGAAATGAATAAATATTATAAAACTGCTTCTGGCTTCAGAAGGACAGATGTGCACACAGAGACTGATGGCTGAAGCTCGAGGGTGGCAAAAACAGGAGCACAAACTATGTTTTCTGGTAAATACACAGGAAGCTCTTTTTGGGCATGTGTTGTAAGTCTCTCCTAATTTGAAAAGAGGTTTATAATTTTTGTTTGTGAAGACTTATGTTGATAATATGAAGTAGTTTGGAAATTAAACATATCCAGGAAAGTCTTAAGTTTAGAGGACTGTGCTTATACATTGTCATTTTGATTGACACCATAAGCAATAGTGCTATTTTTACCATTCTAAATGCACAAATGAACAAGTGATGTGATTGGCATATTTTAATTGCGTGGGTTCTCGAGGAGCTGGTTACAGGCTTCATTAGCCACACCCAGCCGTCATAGGATTGTGCTAATTTATTACTAGATGTTTAGTCTCTACCATTTAAGATAAGATGACAGTGGAACATCTCAGTTGCTTACATGAATTAAGCCACATTTGAATCATTGAAGAAAAGAAATGCAAGTTGTTTTATTATTATTATTAAATTATTGAACTTATGTTTCTTGCATTATTCTACACATTTTATCACATATTTTTGATATTTAAATGCTACCTGGCACAAGTAAATATTATATTTTTGAAGTATATTTATAAGTATATTATAATTCATAAAAGTCAAAGTATATAAAAGAAAGATTGATTTCTAAATTTTACATTATAATTTATATGAAACTATTTAACTATTTATAAATTTTTTAGTTTCATGAAGAAAATTTCTATTTGATTTATTATCACTCTATTTCTATATCTCTACCATATAGATGGAATAATTGTGATTATTTATAAATATATATAGCAAAGATATAATGGATTCATATTTGTAAATACACTGTACACAGATTATAGACCTATATTTTCAGTGCATATTATTGTAGGAATGTAACTCACTGGCACTGGTGAAACATTTTCTAAACATGGTCAAGGCTCTGGATCCATCCCCAGTATGTTAAAGAATATGCATATGCACATATACTATTATCTTGATTTATATATAGGTGCATATATATTTCTATATTTTCAGCCAAAAATGAGAAGTAACTAGTTTTGCCAAAACTCTAAGATGTGAACATGTATAATTAAGGAAATTTTGATAAAAGGTAATAATTCTAATTTTAGCTTAAATTATTTTATTCTTCTTATACATAATTGATTTTATGAGTCCCATGAAAATAAAATGTTGAAAACTTATGCAATTTACTTTGAAGATGCTTGAATGTTTCTTATTAAAATAATTTCTTCAAAACAGTTATCTTCTTTAAAGGCAAACTCTACAGAGCAAATATATTATGTGTATTAATTGGTTTATTGGGAAATACATTACATGAGAAAGAATGTGTCATATAAAGTGAACTATTTATATGAATGATCTATTATATACAAAATTTTATAGAGAGATATAAAAATGCCTCTTTTATTCTTGTGCATTTCATTTTCCTCAATTCTTCACTCTAATTAACAGTAAAAATCAGTTCACTAAAGTCAATGCTACAAACACCTCATTTAAAGGAAATAATTCAAGCAATATACAATATAGTTGTAAATTATAAATACCTGAAGTTTTTTATTCAATTTGAATGATCTTGTATTAGAGTATATCTTGATCAGTTTATTATGCTTCTACAAATTTCTGAGTTTACAATGGTGGACAGACTATGACGTCAACTGTTGCTGAAAAACAACACGGCAGAGGGCATCAAATGGCAAGACAATGTGAGCCCCCATAGACATAAATCTTTCATGTTTCTGTGACCATCATATCTAACAAAAAGCAGTTTAAGTGAGGAGGAACTTATTATGACTCCTAATATGATGATGCAACCCATAATAATGCATTGTCAGGGTAGTAGGAGTTGTGGCTATGTTTCGTTTCATCCCTTATCTGACCAAGAGACTGAGGGAGCAAAAGGAGAGAGAAATCATGCAGAAATCCACTTCCTACAGGTCCCACTGACTGTCAAGTCAGTGACACTAGCTTTAAACAAATTGGCCAAACCTATGATTCTATGAAGGATGTTTCACCCTTAAAAATTTTTTTTGATGTGTGTGTCTGCATGTGGTTATGTGCACTTGGAGACAGATACCTGTGAAGGTCAGAGGTATTGGATGTCCTGGAACTGGAGTTGTATGTTGACATGAGTTCTAGGAACTCTCTTCAGGTCCTGAAGAACAACAAGTGGTCTAAAACATCATCCCATCTTTCTAGTAACATTAATTAAAATTTTTAAAGATTTCATTACTCATTTTGGTAGAATCTTAAATTGTATTGAATAGAGAAAAATAAGAATAGAGTAAATGTTAGCACAGATGGTTATTGTAGATTTTATAATTTAGAGAAATAAAAGAAATTGTTTTGTGAAGATGATTATGTATTCCCAGCCAATTTCATTAAAAAATATTGCTGTCAAGTATAACTAAAAAAAAAATAAAAAAAAAATTTTTGATCAATTTAACTAATACCAACATGGCTGTCATAGCCTCATGATGTAATTTAATCCCAGTGACCGTCTAGGACTCACTCATCTCATATCTCGATGAATTTGAAGACTGAAGTTGGGACACTTTCAAACTATAGGAGAGTAAAAGTTTTCTCAATAAATTTCCCACAAATAAAATGAAAGTGGTCATTCTTAGTCCATTTTTATCATGTTGGCAGACAAAAGACTGCTGAGTTCTGAGGTTGAACATGACATTCAGTGATTAACTTTATGGCTTTGCATGATTGTTTGGCAGCAATAAGTCACTACTTCTCTGACCTGTTACTTAAGACAAGGACAGACACAGAGTAAAGCAAAGACAAGAGATTTTAGTTAATGAGAAATTTATACCTGCATTAATGTAATGGGGAGTTTCAATATCATGACATTGCTGTTCCTTAGTTACTTTATGAAGGTTTAACCAAGCCTCCAGCTAGGTTTATGGAGGCCATTGCTTTGGCCTAGAAAATAGATGCAAATCAAGTAAATTTATTTGTCCAGCACATACCCACATCACACAGCTATTCTTATGGTGGATTACTATTCTTGGTTGTCAACTTGACTATATCTGGAATGAAATAAAATGTAGAAATTGAGTTAACATAGGTGAAATATTTTTTGCTTGGATTGAAGTGGGCAAATCTATTTTTAGTTTGGACCTTTGATGTAGGAAAACACATACCTTTGATCAGGACATTGAGGTAGAAAGACACACCTTCAATCTGGGCCACATGTTTATATTCATTCTATAAATTCTGCTAATCTTGAAAATCTTAACTAATACAGATTCTGGTACCAGAACAACGTAAGTATAAGAATGAATCTTTTTAGTATCTGGAGTAGACTTTCCCAATATACTCCCTATAAGTTTGAAAGCATCTCTCATCATGAAAACCTCTCCTGGGAAGTTGTAACATACTAAAAGCCCATGATGTAAACTATTTTACAAACATAAGGAGATACATATATTTGATTAATCTCTTTTACCAAATCTGTTTCACCAGTTGTGGGTGTCAGCAGATTTGGGACACTGCATATCAAATATCTGACAGTTTATGCCAAAATAAGGAAAACATATGATGCTGGATGGTTGCTCTTAGCTTCCCTCGATGGTTGATAAAAGGTAGGAATGAGCCGGGCGGTGGTGGCACACGCCTTTATTCCCAGCACTCGGGAGGCAAAGGCAGGCAGATCTCTGTGAGTTCGAGGCCAGCCTGGTCTACAAGAGCTAGTTCCAGGATAGGAAACAAAAGCCACAGAGAAACACTGTCTCGAAAAATCCAAATTAAAAAAAAAGGTAAGAATGATAAAAATTAACCAACTTATAGCATCTCAGAATATGGTACAGGAATTTAATGAAATTGGTGCCATAATTGACTGGCTACAGATGTGTTTCAACAGTCTAAAGGTTTCTAAGTATGCTTGGGAAAAAATACCCCCCAAAAAACAAAAAAATAAAAATAAAGAACAACTTCTGTCCAGCAGCCCTAGAGCTCAAATAGTGGAAAATCAAACCAAAGCCCTCGTTATAAAGTTGATTGAATTCCAACAAAAATTTAACACCCAGTCTTATAGAGTGTGTAAATTTAAAGGAGGGGCAGGCATTAATGGGTAAAGAATGGGATCTTATTACTTGAGAGAGACATGTGTGGGAGGACTCTACTGAAGCTGAGATCATTGAATCCTCAGACTATCATGGGATCTCACCTGAGGGAGTAGTCTCTCTACCCTCAGAAGAATAGGTACTCATACAACACCCCTGAAATACTACTTTTTCCACCTTTGAGTGTGGAAATTGATCCTTCTTATCTGCTAAACTAACAGTAATCTTCTCTGAAGGAAATGCAAGGCAATAAAATAAATACTAATATCCCTCAGGATCCACCAATAGTAGCCCCTAGACCTTTAGCCAGACTTAAGGCAAAGCAGGCTTCCAGAGAGGACATAGAAAGTATAGTCATTAAGGAAGTATGCTGTACTACTAAAGAGCTTAATGAGTTTTCTAACTTGTTTAAGCAGAAATCTTGGGAATATGTGTGGGAATTGACTTTAAAAGTGTTGGATAATGGTGGAAGAATATAAAACTAGCACAAACTGAGTTTATTGATATGGGCCCTCTGAGAAGATACTATAAGTTTAACAGGGATGATCACACAGGAAAAAAAAAGAAGTAAAAAGTATGAGTGGCTGGTTGAAGCATTTACCAAAAGATGGCTGGATGAAAAAATATAGGAGTTGTGGGATATCCCTTGATTTAGTGCTAATGAGGAGATTTTTAAGTCTCAGAGAAATTGCAATGGTGGAGTAGGTACACTATGTGAAACCTAATCCTCCATAATGGGAAGACTGAGAAGACATGGACCTTTAACATTCCTACAAGATACAAATTATGAGAGAGGCACCAGCACATATGAAGAATTTTGTTGTCAACCTTTTCATTGTGCCAGATCTTAGGTTTGGAAAGACTTCTGCTTAGTGGGATGAATTAAACCCAGTGTTTTGAATTGAACCCCGAGTTTGCCAGAGCCAGTGGCAGCAGCCCTGAATCTCCAAAGGCAATGTGATTATAGTTAGGGTAATGGGTGGCACAGAGAAAGCAATGTTAAAATTGACCTAACCCATAAAGATCACCACAGGCAAAGTATGTTTTATTATGGCATAATTTGTATGCACTTTTTGTACCGGTTAATCAATCATGGTGTTTCTAGTGATAAAATAGGTAAGAAGCTTACTGAATTTTTGTTTGATATGTATCAGGGGAAACGTTCTCAAGCAAATGGAAGAAAGGCTGTACTGATCACAACAGATATTCATGACTTGTGAATCAGTTTCCAAACGGGGCAATTTGCAGCCCTAGAACCCTTGAATTAAGAGACAGACAAATTCGTAAGACAAATTTGTAGTGGCATTCCATTTGTTTTTTTAATAATAAGTAAAACTTACCCAAGTATCAGAAAAGTAAAAAAAAAAAAAAAAAAAAAAAAAAGCCACATTCACTAGCCTTAATGGCCAGAAAGCAATGGCACACACCTTTAATGCTAGTAGCCACACTAGCTTCCCATAGAAACCTGGAGGTAGTGGTACATGCCCTTAATTCCAGAATTAGAGAGGATTATAATGGGAGGAGATAGCTCTTAGTCTCAGTATCATTTTGAGATTCCTGGAGGCAGGGTCACCATTTTGGTCTGAGGTAGTGGTGAGAGCCAGTGGCTGGCTGCTTCTATGACCCAATTTCTATCTCTGAGTATTTATTAACCGTGCTACAAAGGTGGATCAAGGAGAAGAATGACAGTTGACTATTGAAAACTCAGTTAGGTAGTGACTCTAGTTGCAGCTGCTATACCAGATGTGGTATCCTTATTTGAACAAATGATTACATGTTTTGTTACATGATATGCAACTATTCATCTAGAACATGCCTTTGTCAATATGGACCCCAAGAAATAATTTGCTTTTGGTTGGCCATGACAGCAGTATACCTTTACAGTTTTACCTCAAGAATATATTAATGCTCCAGGACTATGTCATAACTCAACTAGAAGGGATCTTGACTATCTGTATCTTAAAAATATCACATTGGTGCAGTGTATTGATTACGTTATGTTTATTGGACAAAGTGTGTGAGAGTAGCAATGACTTTGAACTTGTTGGTAACTCAAATATGTATTAGAAGATGAAAAACAAAGCCAACCAAACGTCAAGGGACTTCCATTTGAGTGAAATGTCTAGGATTTCAGTGAAGCGGAGCTTGTAGAGATATTTCTTTTTCCAAGGAGAAGGATAAGTTATTACATCGGACCCTTCCTACCACCAAGATAGAAGGACAATATTTAATGGCCCTATTTGGATCTGGAGACAGCAAGTTTCTCACTGAGGTGTGTTACTCTGGCATGTATACCAAGTGACTCAGAAAACATCTCATTTTGTGTGGAACCTGGGAAAAGAGAAGGCTCTTTAAGGGGTCCAGGTTGCTGTACAGGCTCCCCTACTACTTGGACCGCATGATCCAGCAGGCCCAATGGTGCTTAAGATGTCAATAGAAAAAAAAAAAAAAGGATGCTGTCTGGAGCCTCTCGCAGTTCCCTACACATGAATCACAAAAAAAATAACGTTGAGATTTTGAAATAAGGCTTTACCATCACTTCAGATAATGATTTTCCCTTTGGAAGATAGCTATTGGGGTATAGTAGAAACTGAATATTTGACAATGGGCCACAAAGTTCTCATGTAGTCTGAGGTACCCATGATTACTGGGTTTTATCTGACACATCAAATTATAAAATAGGCTATGCACAGCATCATTGTGTTATCAAATGCATGTGGTGGGCCTGAGCAGGTCCTGGAGGCATAGGCAAAATACATGAAGAAGTCGCCAAAATATTTATGGTTTCTACTATTGTTACAATGTTTTCTGCTTCTAAGCATGCACCTTAACCTTATGGGGTGTTCCTTGTGATTAGATGAGAAGAAGAGAATACTAGGGCATGCAATATTGATGGTTCTCCAAGTTATGAAAGCACTGTCCAGACGTGGACAGCTGCAGCATCACAAACCCTTTCTGGAAAAAAATATGGAAGAGATGTCTTCACAGTGGGTAGAATACGTGATCATAGTTTGTTTGGAAGGACAAATAACCAGATGTGCTTTTCTTCATTGATTGGCTTTATGGTCAGGGACACGGAAAGAGCATGCTTGAAAAATTGGTGAGAAAGACATATTGGGAAGAAGTATGTGGGCAGAGCTCTCCAAATGGGCAAAGGATATAAAGATAATTGTGTCTCATAGAAATGCTCATCAATGGGTGATTTCAGCTGAGGAGGAGTTCAGTAATCAAGGAGATGGGATGGTCCATTCTGTGGAAAGCCAATCTATTTCCCCAGCCATTCATATCATTGTCCAATGGGCCCATGCATTACTTGAACATGGTGGCAAAGATAGGGATTTTGCATGGGCTTAACAACATTGATTTCCACTGAGGCTGATCTGGATAGAGCTGATGCTGAGTGCCAGATTCGCTAACAGCAGAAGGCAACATTGAGCCTCAAATATGAATCTATTTTTCATAGTGGCCAGTCAATGGCTTGGAAGCAGGTTGACAACATTGGACCACTTTCTCTGTGTAAAGAATAAAGTTTTGTCCTTCCTGGACTAGATATTTATTCTGGTTATAAATTTGTCTTTCTTGCCTGTAATACCTCTGCCAAAACTACTATGCATGCGCTTACAAATGCCTCAACTGTTGTCCCGGTATTCTACACATTGCTTCTGACCAATAAATTTATTTCACAGTCAGAGGAGTGTAGCGCTGAGGGCCCACAATCATGAAATTCACTGGTCTTTATGATTTCCTCACTGTCCTGAGGTAGCTTACCTGGATAATGTTTGAATAGCATTTTAAAGACAGAGTTGCAGCACCAGTTAGGTGAGAGCAGCCTGGAGGGCTGGGACAGGGTTTTTCCACAACACAGTATATGCTTTGAATCAGCCAATATATGTTACAGTTTCTCCCTTAGCTAGGATTCAAGAATCCAGGAATCAAGGGGTTGAAAAAAGAATAGTTCTACTATTGTCTTTAGTGAACCATTAGGAAAATTAGCTTTCTATTCCTGTGACTATAAATTGTGAGGAAGTTTTGCTTCCAGAGGGTATAATATTTCTGCCAGGTGCCACAACAAATATTCCATAGAATTGGAAGCTCTGTCCCCTCTGATTACTTTAGGCTTCTAGTTCACTTAAAACAACAAGTTAAGAAAGTAATAACAGTGTTAGCATGGGTTATTAATCCAGATTACATGGAGAAAATGAATTGTTTCTGCACAATGGAGTTAAGAAATATTATGACTGGCACACAGGAGATACTTTAGGGCATATCTTGGTGCTACCATGCCCTGTGATTAAAGTCAGTGCAAAACTATAACAGCCTAATCTAGACAGGATTTCAAAGGGCACAGACCCTTCAGAAATGAAATGTTGAGTCACTCTTCAAAGAAAAGTACCAAGAACTATGAAGGTTCTTGCCAAGGGTGCAGAAAATATAGTAGTAAAAATGTAGGAAGAGAAGTAATAGAATAGTAGGAAGAAATGAATAGTGAAGGAAGGAAGTTATAAATACCAGCTAAGGCAAGTTACATAAATGATGATTATAGTTAACCTGAGTGTTTCTTTTGTTGTTTTTTTTTTGTTGCTCCAGACTCAAGTCAATTTTTAATTAAAAATTTAGCATATATTTGTACATATAAAAGGACAGTAATAATCTGATGCATGCTTGCATCAGGGTGTGATGATCAAATCAGGCTAATTAACACTTTAATTTTGTTAAACATCATTTCTGGATCTTAGGAGACAGACCTTGAAATTTTCTAGCTATTTTGAAAGATCTTTTAAGGTTATTCATATCACCAGTTATTATGGAAATGAAACAAAAATCACCACATAATGGCATTTTACCTTGATATGCCATGGAACACTAAACCCAAAGGCCCCTGTTAACCCGATCACTGTCCCATCCTCACTAGAGAAGCTCCTCCCTTTCTTCCTCCTAATGATGATTCTCCTATGCTTTTCTTCTATAAAGTCAGTTTTTTAAACTTTCATGAATGATAGAAAATGGGCTTGGCTTTCTGAGAATGGTTTATTTTCTACTCAACATGGTGTCTTTCAAGTCATGTGTTGCAGATGACAGGACTTTATCTCTTTTATAGTTCTCTCTCTCTCTCTCTCTCTCTCTCTCTCTCTCTCTCACACACACACACACACACACACACACACACACAATTTTCTTTGTCCATCCATTGCTGGACACTTTGGTTGAGTGTTTCTTTTGTATATTGTTAAAATGATTTTGTAAAGATATATTTTCAATTCTTATCAAATAAGAGAATACCAATGATTATCATGCTTAAGTTTGAGATACTAAAAGATTTCCCCCAAGGAAAATTGCCACCTATTCTAAATTTATAATGCACTTGGGATAGATCTATCAGGTTAGGTATAATTATTATTCAGTTAAATATATAATGTGTTTGTGATTGTATATAAGACAGTTATATTTTGTTTAGACATTATTATGACATTCAATTTTTTTTTTTTAGGGACCTGTGCAATCTACCATGTCACGTGGTGACTTTGAGCTTCCTATGAATACAATATGAGGTGCAAACACAGAGGTGAGCTTTTGTGCCATACAGTGTGGGTAGCACAACTTGAACATTAACCATGACATAAAGAGAAACAATTATGTATCAAGTTCAAAAGAAATGGATTTTTTTATGCTTTTTATAATTTTTTTATTGAGAAAAGGAAAAAAAGTTTTCCCTCCTCCCAGCCTCCCATTTCCCTCCCCCTCCTCCCACCCCTCTCCCCCTCCCCCCACTCCTCCCCCCCTCCCTCTCCAGTCCAAAAAGCAGTCAGGGTTCCCCACCCTGTGGAATTTGTGATGGCTATTCTTGGTTGTCAACGTGACTATATCTGTAATAAACTACAGTCCCAAAATGGAGGCCACACCTGTAAGAAATTTTTGCTTGGTTTGAAGAGAGTGAATCCATTTCCAGTCCAGACCTTTGAGGTAGGAAGACATACACCTTTGATCAGAATGTTGAGGTGGGAGCACACAGGCCTTTGTTGCTGACCATAAAGCAAGAAAAGTATTGAGTGAATTCTGATTGTTTTTAATAATAAAAACACGGAGTCAGATATTAGGAGGTGAAAGATGAAAGATCAGAAAAGCAGAGAAGCCAGCTCTTACCTCTAAAAATCCTCAGACCAAATAGTGTATCCTTTATCTACAAGTCTTCAGAATGAAAGCTCCAAGCTTCTCTCTCCTCCTGCCTTATATCCCACCATATATCCCTCTCTCCACCCATTTGTAGCACTCCTCTCTCCATCTCCCTAATGTTGCGACTAAAGATGTGATACCACACACAAGTCTTAAATTCTGATCTTGAAACAAGAAGGAGGCATACTTTTTTTTTTCTGGGCCACATCATCTTCTGTAAACCTATAAGGACAAAGAAGAAAGCTATACCATGTCCTGCTATCATGGGAGGTGGTAATGTGAAGATCATGGGATGAGAGAGTGTAAAGTGGATATGTGGATAAATCTGTAAGAAATCTTTAAATATTTTACTTTATTACTTTCTCAGTTTTAAAATTATATATGAATTTTACACCACAAATCAAATTATCCTAATTATCTTCATCAATGTCTACCCAAGAAATATATACATTTTCAAAAGCAAGATTAAACTTTGTAGAAATTATTAATTTGGTGCATGTTGTGTGATCATTCTTTTTCACCATACTGAAAGAATTTATCTACCTTTCTTTTGTTTGAAAAGTACCTCTCCAATTTTAATTCTTGCTGGACCAGTGAAGAGAAGAAGAAATGAAGAGAAAGCATAGGGTCTACATTTATTCAATTATATCATACTCCTATATAACATCAACTATCAGCCACTGAACTTCATTCAGATTAAGATAATTACAGTTACCTGAGCATTTGAGCTATGTATTCTGGGTATCTCTGGAATGTATTATATATTTCTGAGTTATTCACATTATTCAATCTATGCTCTTGGGAAGTAACAGAACCTGATAGACATAGATGAGAAGTGAAATTTTCAGGTAAAACTTTGTAATTTGGCTACTCAGTGGCTATGTCAAGACTAATACTAATATTCTCATTGCAAATATAGTTTATCTTTCTACTGTATTGTATTTTTTTAAAATATTCATGTCATCCAATGGAATTTATAAATGATGTAAAATTCCTGTTAAAATCATAATTACATTCTTCATAAAATGAGAAGTAATAATTATAAATTTTTCTATAGTCACTAAACATCCTCAAAGAACAGAAAAAAATGTGAAAAATAAAAATAAGTTAGAATCATCACACATTTTAATGAATATTTTAACAATAAAGTAGCTGTTTAAAAATATTTTGTTTAAATTTTTCCATGTAAAATACATAAAAATAAGTTGAATATTAAGTATAACTTAAAAAGATATGCCTGTTTCCATCAATTTGCATGCACAATTCGAGAAGTCATTGTTTTTTACCACTGAGTAGTACTCTAATGTGTATATATTCCACAATTTCTTCATCCATTTTTCCACTGAAGGACAACTAGGTTGTTTCCAGGTTCTGGCTAGTACAATAATGCTGCTATGAACATAGTTGAACAAATGCTTTTGTAATATGATAGGGCATCTCTTAGGTATATTCCCAAGACTGGTATTGCTGGGTCCTGGGGCAGGTTGATCCCAAATTTCCTGAGAAACCACCACACTGATTTCCAAAGTGGTTGCACAAGTTTGCATTCCTAACAGCAATGGATGAGTGTGCCCCTTACTCCACAACCTCTCCAGGAAAGGCTATCATTGGTGTTTTCAATTTTAGCATTCTGACAGGTGTAAGATGATATTTCAAAGTTGTTTTGATTTGCATTTCCCTGATCACTAAGGAGTTTGAGCATGACCTTAAGTGTCTTTTGGCCATTTGAACTTCTTCTGTTGAGAATTCTCTGTTCAGTTCAGTGCCCCATTGTTTGGCCCTATCCTATAACCACACTGATGAATATCTTGCATATCACCATAGAACCTTCATCAGGCGTTGGATGGAGATAGAGACAGACACCCATATCGGAGCACCGGAATAAGCTCCCAAGGTCCCAATGAGGAGCAGACGGAGGGAGAACATGAGTAAGGAAGTCAGGACCGTAAGGGGTGCACCCACCCACTGAGACAGAGGGACTGATCTATTGGGAGCTCACCAAGACCAGCTGAACTGGAACTGAAAAAGCATGGGATAAAACCTGACTCTCTGAACAATGAGGAATGATGAGAAGCCAAAGACAATGGCACTGGGGTTTGATCCTACTTCATGTTCTGGCTTTGTGGGAGTCTAGCAAGTTTGGATGCTCACCTTCCTAGACCTAGATGGATGGCGGAGGACCTTGGATTTTCCACCTGACTGCTCTTCGGTCTGGAGATGGAGGGGGAAAGGAGTGGGTGGAGGGGGAGTGGAGTGGGAGGAAGGGGAGGGAAATGGGAGGATGGAAGGAGGCGGAAATTTTTTTTCCAAGAAAAAGAAAAGATATGCCTGCATTTTGGGGAAAGTTCTGTAAAGAGAAGTTTCTCAAATTATGGCTGAGAAAAGCTTTTGTCTGTAAGATAGATAGATAGATAGATAGATAGATAGATAGATATTTAGAAGGCAGTTTGGCTCTATGCCAATATTATTATTGCATATATATGCCAATATTAAACAACAATATTAAGTCCCCATCTTGAGCTATAGATCTGTAGATACATTGTTAACTGGACTTACAGTATCATGCATTGTTTCCCTCATGTGGAGGGACCTCAAATAAAATCTAATCCAAAGTTGGTTGGTTACCCTCACAATAGCTGTGCCACCATGGCACAGGTGTTTATCGTGGCCTACAGATATTCTTTTTTGGATTTTTCATGTTTACAAATGGGTAATATGATTGATCCCTTTTCTCCTAGAGATGCCTGCAGAGTGTGACCTAGCACTATGGAAACTAGCCAGTGAGAATGAGGCTTGCAACTATGTCTTACAAGCAAGGAATGGGATACCATCAGCAGTAAAGGCTTATTCTCTTGTTCTACTGGACATCTAAGAGGACTGACAAGAGCTACTGTGAAGCTATGCAAAGGATTGACAATATACTTAGGAAATGACAAAGCTCTTTCAAGCTCTGTTCTTAGAAGGGAAAACAAAGAACAGATATTAGAATTTTTTCTATTCATTTTCCCCCATACATTATAGGACTTCATGTCAGGTAGCATAGTCTGGAATTATAGATGGTACCTGTGCATTTTTAGACAAATTTTAAAAATCATTTTAACTTTCTTGGATTGTATGTACATAAAATATGTACATATACATGGCAAACCATTATTTGTAGATTTTCTACTCTTATTGATTCTTTGTGTATTTTATGCCATGAAATTCTCATCCCATTTATTTTCCTTTCCTTTTGCATCTTCCCTCTGCTCTTCCAACCTCCCACAAAACAAAACCAAATTAAAAAAAATACAACTAAAAATCAAACAAAACAAAGAGAAAAAAAACAAAAGTGAAACATAAACAAATGAAAGAATAAAAGAGAAAGAAAGGGAGCAGAGAAGAGGAGGAGGGAGAGGAGAAGAGGAAAAGGAAGAAGAATAGGCAAAAGAAGAGAAGAAGAAGGAGGAGGAGGAGGAGGAAGAAGAAGAAGAGGAGAAGGAGGAGGAGGAGGAGGAGGAGGAGGAGGAGGAGGAGGAGAAGGAGGAGGAGGAGGTATGGCCCATTGAAACACACAGTTTAGCATTGAATTATTCATCTTTACTAGCAAGTGTTCATTGCCACTAGTCATTTGTCTGGCTCAAGGCCTCGGTTTCTGCTTCACCATATATAAGGGGCTCTCACTGGAGCTCCTTTTGGATACTCTGTTATCCTGCATCATGGAGACCCTGCTGTTTTTAATCTGTAGGTTCATTGCTTTCACATGCTCCAACAGTTCATAGATGAAGTGGACGCTGGGGAGGGCCAACTCATAACCATGGTTTTTAATCTGAACCTAAGTGGTAGTTAATACTAGCCATGGACATCACCACATACACCAGATACAGGACCACAGACCCAGCTAGGCCCTCAGACATCACTATGGCTCCTGTGCCAGCATAGGTTCCACATATCAGCATGACCCTAGTGGCAGCATGGTTCCTGAGCATCAACATAATCTCAGGAGGCCAGCCAGACCCTGGCCATCTACAGAATTCTCAGTGGCAATTTGCATCATAGATACCATTTCATACCCTAACTTCCACAGGGTTATGGACCCAGACATAGCTCTTGGCAGAGGCTAGTGCCCAATAATGCTCCTAGGCTTTAGGAGGCAACACTGGCCACATGGAACAGCATGGCCCTGGGATAAGCATGGTTCTCAGACACTGACATAGTATGAGGTAGCAAGTCAGACTCCAGTCATCCACATGGGCCTCCATGAAAACAGGATTCCTGGACAATACCTTAAATCCTGGTTGCTGTAATGCCACAATTCTCAGACATATCCTTTTGCAGAAGCCCTGACCAGGAAAACACCATGTCCCTGGGTGGCACCACAGACCACTGAGATCAGGATGTCCCTGGTGACATGACCCTTGGATACCTTCATGGCCATAATTTACAGCCCAGACTCTAGGCATCTTTGCAGCCATTATTGGCATATGAACTGTGGATGTCAATATAGCCCCTGACTATAGTAAGACTATGGACCCACATATGGTCCTAGGCAGCAGTCAGAGCCTGGAGGTCACCAAACGCCCAGGTGGAAGCACCTGCCATCTAGACAGACCTCAGACAGTACTTGATATGATGGTAACTAATCCTGGTTGATTGTGAACCCTGCCCAAACAAAAGCCTGTGGGTGGGTGGATGGGTGGTACCATCTGTGTCCATTGCTGATTCAGACCTGGCTCTATAGACACATTTGTGAAATTTTTTTCATCATCTCCAATACTTTAAAATTATTTTTTTCTGTCTCCCATCTTTGAAACTTGAAGACTATATAGATATATAAATTAATTTTGTCTTAATTATGAGGCATATTTTGAAACTCCTTTGTGGATTCAGAACAAGTTGTTCAGTCAATTCTGCCCTTTAGATTTCTTCAAAATTGTTGAACTTTTTGTTTTTGTTTTCTGGCAGGAGGTTGATTTACCTAGGGGAGAAGAAGAAGTGGTATGGCCCATTGAAACACACAGACTAAACTAAAGTATGCACTACTGCTAAAGTGTTTCTTGGGATGGACAAAATGCTTGCTGTATAATGAGAACTTGAGTCTAGGTTGGCAGCATCCATATAAAAGGCCAGTTATAGATTGCACCTATAATGAAATCTGGGAGTTGGCAAAAGGATGTTCTTGTGAACTTGATGGGTATTTAATTAATGAGTTTGTAAATTAGTGAAAGATTTTGTTTTAAAAAATAAAGTCAACTTCCTGTTTGGATGCTCACCTTCGTAGACCTGGATGGAGGGTTCCCACAGGACAGGGAACCCTGACTGCTCTTAGGACTAGAGATGGACGGGGAGGGGAATGGAGTGGTGGGAGGGGACTGAGGGGAGGGGGATGGAAAAGGGAAGCGGGGAGGAGGCGGAATTTTTAATAATAATAAAAAAATAATGAGTTACATGAGAAAAATAAATAAAGTCAAAAGTATAAAGAAGACATCCAAGGCAGACCTCTTGACTAAACACACACCCCACACACCATTCTTAATATTTTTCTGTTTTTTTTTTTTTTTTTTTTTTTTTTTTTTTTTTTTTTTTTTTTTTGCTTTTTCGAGACAGGGTTTCTCTGTGGTTTTGGAGCCATTTTTCTGAATACAGATATATTTAGCCAGTTATATTTATGTTTTTGTTTTCTTGGATGGTTCTCTCTCCAACATTGTGTGAAATGCAGAAGTTTTTACCTCAACATTTTCTAGTCCTACTTTCCTGAGCTTTGGAGACTGCCACTTGATTCAGGAGTGGTTATTACTACACATATTTCAGTGGGAGCCTCTTCAAAGCTTTTGAACTTGTTCTGTGCAGGCTTCCTCTCTCATATTCTACTTAAAATTATCAGCCAAAATTATCTCTTTTTATCTCTTCAGAATCTCATTATATCATCTGAAATCACCATGGTGTACCACCTGCTTAGAGAGGATACTAGCTCAATGCAGATAGTATATGAAGTCTTTTACTTCTCTCAGGGGACCATAGTGCTTATACCATGAGTTGCTTCAAATATTATGTCTCATTTACTGATTTAGAAAAGACTCATTCATAAGTTCAAACACATGCTGTCTTCCATTCATATTATTCCTTCAGTTTTAAACTGAAAGCCTGTCACACAGTTTGAGACACTGTCACTGCTTGGTTTCTGCATTCTCATTGTCCTGCCTAAAACATTATGGTGCTATTAGCACTTCTTGTATATACCTGAAAGTCAAATTCTATTCATTTCTTACTTTTCTTAATCCAGTTAATAATTAGTATGGTAAATACTTAAACAAATACCAAGGACTTAATATCCTTTTTCAATATCTTCTGCAATTTTTCCTCTTAAAATAAAGATTAGATACGAAAATAAGGGATTTTCTAACTAAAGAAGTGGATACTGGTACTGGTTTATACAGACCAACCTTAGTTCTGTCACTCTGTTGCTCTGGAACCAGGAAAAATGTCAACACCTCTTTACATAGTATTCCTCTCTCAATGGGATGGTGATGGAAACATGACTATTTTAAGCATTAAAGATTTATAAATCAAATAAGACTATAATCTGAAAAGGTAAAATGAGCATATGTTTTAAAATATATTTACAACTATTTCTACTGGCACATAAATGCAAAATTGTAATATACTAGTGTGTGTGTGTGTGTGTGTTTTTTTTTGTTGTTGTTGTTTGTAACTGGTCTGATATCAAATTTTTCACACTTTTGCAAATTAGATTTTGCATCAGAATACAACAAATCATTATGAAGTACAACTCCTTGTTCATCAAGTATGAAATCTGTTTATTATTATTGCTAATAACTGGTCAATGGATAACAGCTTTCATTCTGTAATCACTTACTTGCTGTTTTTCAACTACAGCATCTCATTTCACAACTATGTCTACTTAACTTCATCTCTGTTTGAAATGCCATTTCTACCAACACCTGACAATCATCATAACAATCATATATGGTTAATATTTTTTTCTGATATCTTAATTATCATTGGATATTTTTACTCAGTACATTTGCTCCCAACACTCAATAGCACTTGTCTCACAGTATGCACGTTGACTAATTCTCACAAAAAATCATCACTGTGTTGAGTCCTGATTTTCTTATCTACCAAAGTTATTTGGCTTCTATGTACTGGCCAGGGCAAATCATGACTATCCATTAACCTGATTAAGAAAACAAAGTTATACTGTTCAGAAATATCCTTATTATGATATTAGAGATTATTGTGAACAGTCTACTAGCAATGCAAGCATTCTTAAGGAAAGAAATTGTCGCCAAATAATGAACTGAGAATGATGAAAAGACAGAAACATGAGTATATGTTCATGTAAATAAAAAAGAAGGGAGTTATTGTTTTGATTTCAAATTTTGAGACAGAGATAAATATTATTTTGCACATTTTTACTGTTTTTAAAACTCTTCTGGTTATTATCATATGAGACTATCCAAATATTCCTAACAGGGTACAAGAATGTCTGAGACAGAAAACACAGAAGAGGACAAAATTTCATATTAGCACTTTTCAAAGTAATCACTTCATAGTACATCATGGAGAAATGAAGACAGCTAAGAAACAAATGAGTTTATCATTTAGATTGCTTTTGATGAAAACAGAAAACTTTCAGTGAAAAAATTAATCATTATATTTCCATGGGAAAACTGTCATTTGTGTGGAATATTATGAGCTGGAGCTGCTTGAATCAAGTTCAGCTATCACAAAAGTAAATGTCCACTGTTTCATGGCATGCGCCTCTTGAGCATGCTAAAGTTGTTTTTCTACACCCAAAAAAGAAAATACAATTCAAAACAAAGTCCCTTGCCTCCCCACAGAAAGAATTATAGAGGTTGTGTACAAACAGGAAATAGTGACTATGGAACATACTGATTCCCCCATGCCTTCCACTGCTTTTTCTTGATTTGCTGGGTTAATTTTTATATTAAACACCTTTGACCTAGAAATTTCATTCTCCGAGAAAAACTATACCATCACCTGGAAGACAGTCATTTCTCCTTGTCAACTTATTCCTTGGTAGTCTAAAGTAACCACCTCTTCACATTTTCATGAACATTATGCTGATAACATTTATATTTTAACAAGATTAAATATTTATTAAAATTTACAACCAGTTTTACTATTTATCCCATCTAGTTTTCTACACATAAGATTATAACAAAATATTAAATTGAATAAAATTCAGGTGGGAGTTTAAAAATACTAAATAAATTTACATTTTTGTAAATAACCTTCATAAATATTTTAGGATATTGTATAGGTTAGGCTTTTGTTAGCATGACACAGGGAAGAGTCCTCTGGAAGGAGGAACCTCAATGGAGGAAATAAATCCATCCTATTGGCATCTAGCTTATTTTCTGGATAAAAGATTGATGCTGGTGGTCCCAATTTTCTAGGTACAATGGTAGTCATGGGTGAGGAGTATAAGAAAACAGATTGAATTAGTTATGGAGGGCAAGTCAATAAGCAGTATTACTCCATAGTCTCTGTTTCAGTTCCTGTGTTCATATTCTGCCCTGATTTCCCCTCATGGTGGTCTATACAGATGTGATAAGATAAGGTCCTTCTTTCCCAAGTAACTTTTTGGACATGGAATTTATAGCAGTCAAAGAATCAAAAGACAAAACAATTGGCACCAGAAAGTGGGTTATTTATTACGCTGAAAGATCTGACAACCATATTTTCAGGGATATGGTAAAAGTGTGTAGAAGTTTGGGTTAGAAAAACATTGGGTATTCAAAGTCTAATGCAGGCTGTATGAGATCTTGGAAGATAAAAATGTTGAGAAAAATACAAACAGAAAAGGCCTGGATTATGAAATTTCAGTACTACACAAATACTCTATCAGCACCATTATTGTGATATATTTGAATTAAGAATTTTGGGTGTCTGGGAAGGTGGAGCTGAAGAATCAGCTGTGAATAAGTAAGTACCAGTATTATTGAAGCAAGAGTATTTTTGTTTTATGGGGATACGTGATGTTAGTTAACTGGGGATGAAAAATCAGCTGTGATTAGCAAGTGACCAGCATCACTGAGGCAAAATATTTTGAGAAGTATTTCTTCAGGGACAGCACAAGAAACTGTAGTTGAGAGGAGGCCAAGGCTACTTCTCAAGCTGAGAGCTAAACTCAGTAATGTGTAAGATTCTCTCACAGAGTCCAATTTTATCCCATGCTTTTTCAGTCACAGTCCAGCTGGCCTTGGTGAGCTCCCAATAGATCAGCTCCACTGTCTCAGTGGGTGGGTGCACCCCTCGTGGTCCCGACTTCCTTGCTCATGTTCTCCCTCCTTCTGCTCCTCATTGGGACCTTGGGAGCTCAGTCCAGTGCTCCAGTGTGGGTCTCTGTCTCTATCTCCATCCATCACCAGAAGAAGGTTCTATGATGATATGCAAGATATTCATCAGTATTGCTCTAGGATAGGGTCATTTCAGGTTCCCTATCCTCAGCTGCCCAAGGAACTAACTGGGGACCTTGGCTTGGGCATCTGGGAGCCACTCTAGGTTCAAGTCTCTTGCCAACTCTAAGGTGGCTCCCTTAACTAAGAATTGTGCTTCCGTGCTCCCCTATCCAACCTTCCTTTATCCCAATCCTCCTTTTTCCCCAAGTTCCCCCCATTCTCCCCTTCTCCCTTTACTCTCCCCATTTCCCCTTACCACCATCCCACCCCACCCCCAAGATCTCAATTTTTTCCCCGGCCATTTTGTCTACTTCCCATAGCCAAGAGGACAACTATATGTTTTTCCTTTGGTTCACCTTCTTACTTAGCTTCTTTGGGATCACCAATTGTAGACTCCGTGACCCTTGTTTATGGCTAGAAACCAATTATGAGTGAGTACATCCCATATTCATCTTTTTGGGTCTGGGTTACCTCACTCAGGATAGTGTTTTCTATTTCCATCCATTTGCATGCAAAATTTGAGAAGTCATTGTTTTTTACCGCAGCGTAGTACTCTAGTGTGCATATATTCCATACTTTTTCATCCATTCTTCCTTTGAAGGGCATCTAGGTTGTTTCCAGGTTCTGGCTATTACAAATAATGCTGCTATGAACATAGTTGAACAAATGCTCTCTGAGCATGGCGAACAATGAGGGCTGATGAGAAGCCAAGGACAATGGCATGGGGTTTTGAACCTAAGTAATGTGCTGGCTTTGTGGGAGCCTAGCCAGTTTGGATGTTCACCTTCCTAGAAATGGATGGAGAGGGGAGGACCTAGGACTTACCACAGGGCAGGGAACCCTGACTGCTCTTTGGACTGGAGAGGGATGGGGAGAGGAGTGGGGGGAGGGGGAGAAGGGTGGGAGGAGGGAGAGAAAGGTGGGAGGAGGGGGAGGGAAATGGGAGGCTGTGAGGAGGTGGAAACTTGTTGTTGTTTTTTTTTTTCTCCTTTTCTCAATAAAAAAATGGGAAAAAAAAGATTCTCTCACAGAGTATTAGTTTACAGTTACAGGGTCATAGAAAGCAGTTGAGGCTTGAAATTGTATGAGGCCAGGAGGGGACATAGGTAAAGGTGCAACCTTGGCTTCAGTGAAAACACTTGCACACTGAAGATACCTTTACAGTAGAAGGGCCACCAAGAACAGCAGTAAGCATGGAGATGAGCCAGCTTGAACCTATAAGACAAGTTGTGTCAAACTGGGAGTGGTGGCTCATGCCTTTAATCCCAGCATTTGAGAGACAGAGTCGGGCAGATCTCTGTGAGTTCAAGACCATCCTTGTCTACAGAGTGAGTTACAGGACAGCCAAAGATACAAAGAGAAACACTGCTTCGAAAACCAAAACCAAACACACAAACAAACAAAAACAAGACATGTTTGTTGAGGTCTGACTACTCAATCCAGCTTTGGTACCTATACATCTTGATAAGCCACAGACATCAGAGAGTGAGTTGTTGACTTTGTTTTGATCTGATTATATTTGTACTCTGGTTCTCTCCTTTTGGGTTAAGAAATATGTACCTTATTTTGGACTTTGTAGGAACCCAAACAGTTGAGAAACATTTGACTTTTAAAAAGAGACTACTTTAAATCTGCAAAAAATAATAATAATAATAATAATTGCCTCCAACACACTGACATCTGAGTAAATTTATGGGGTATTTTCTTGATTAAAATTTGATTACGGTAGGTCCAACCTTCTGAGGTTAAAGAAACCCCTGAATCAGTGGTTTGTCCTGGAAGATAGAAGAAAAAAGGATGAACATGAGCCTGAAAAATAATCCAGACTTTCTTCTGTGGTATCTGCTTGTGCTTGGTTTCCTAACATAAATTATCCTAGTGATTAGCTATAATCAGCATGTGTAAGACAAATATGTTTTTCCATTTTCCAAGTGCTATTGTTCGTGGTGTTTATAACAGTCATATAAAATAATGCCGAACAGAAATATCAATTAAAATTATGGGTCTTAGTATAAAATTTCCATAAATATACATAATGCACGTTGATTGTATTAATCCACCAGTTTAAAATGCGTTTCTCATTGCAAATGAACTAAAGGCAAAGAAACACAACCTAGGTCGATAGGTGTTCATTCTACTCTTCTATAAAGAGTTTCCCACAATGCAAAAACTGTAGGGAAGATAAATGACCAGTGCAAAGAAAACGAAACTATGGTTAGTGATTAAACCAGGGAGGAATTTCACAGGAGAAAAACATAAAAGCACAAGTCCAGAATGTCAAACCTGACAGAATTGAAGAAGATATCAATGAATACAAAGTTCATTTGAAACAGTGTAAGACTGAATAAGAAATTCACTGGAGTTATAAGATTAAAATTAAATATATTAGATTTATTGAGTAGAATTTGTAAAGTAAGCAGCAAAAGTTTAAGTAAGATTGTTTAGAAATATTTTCAAAAAATTCAAATTTCATCTCATTGTTTTTGAACATGATAAAGAAAAAAAAGAATGTTAGAGATGGCATCTGTGAATTAAACCAGTCACAGACTTAAAATGAGAGGTGATGACCCAAAGCCTTAAAAGTTAGTATATACAACTTAAAAATAGATGGTATTATAAACACAACAACTTTAAAAATAAGAAGAGACATCTTTATAAATATTCATAGTTAATCTTTTTCAAACCATTATTTAAAAAAAGATCACTATAGTAAATCACAACCAATTAATATGCAGGTCTGTGGAGTTCACTCACACATCCACATACAATATCTGCACCTAAGGAAACATCCAGAAAGAGAGGGTGTAAAGAGCTAGAGACTTTGCCATAATATATCTCCTAGGAATGCTAGATGCTACACATACGAAGTCTTATCCAATATGGCTGCCTAAACATCACCTACATAAGGACACCAACAGACACCCTACCATCGAAGATTGAAACTTCTGGGGACCTTAACTCTCCACAAAGTATACTACAGACAACTAAGGAATGCTAGTAGTCTACCCAAAACCAAAGGCTCATCTTGAAAACAAGCTCATAAAAGTGACAGTATATGGACTGTGGAAGTGGTATTTATATAAAAAGATATGTCAAAAGTTTAAGAGGTCATGAGTTTGTGAGGGCATAACACATGAAAATTGTTTGAAGAGAGAAGTGGAAGTAGAAAATGTCATTGTATTGTAATCTCCTAAAACAAAAAATTAAAAATATTATCATGAGATAAGTGAAGATTTTCAGAACTTCATTAAGAGCAACTCTTATGTCTGCTCTTATGATCACGTGTTGTAGAATTTCTGATGTTTAGTTTGAAACAAAACATTCCTCTCCCTGGAGGCTGGAAAGAGACTCAAAAACTCAAGAAGCTAACAAAAATCAAAAACATAGGACTCTCAGAACCTATCTGGAATCTTGGTTATAGAACAAAGACTATTATTCCTAAGACAACAAATAATGTGGCCTCCTGTTCACAGTGATTTCCTCTTTTACCATCTGGGTAAAAACATCAGGGTGTTTGGTGGCATCATAGGAAAAATTTTGGTAAACTCTTTGCAGATGTGTGTACAACAAATAACAAAAACCCCAAGTCAGAAATTGGGATTTAATCTGAAAACCATAAAAGCAAAGCAGCCAAGCCACTAAAGAATTCTTACCTCTACCAAAGCTGGACAACCACAGATTAAGAAGTCCAGGCAGTCTAAATCTCTCTCTTCTCTCATTTTAAGTTTCCTCTAGTACTGAGATCAATGGAGTGACTCCCTAATTCTGGGATAAAAAGGGTAAGCCACCACTGCCTGACCTCTAGGGGCTTGGCTTTGCCCTTCTGATATTTAGGCAAATTTTTATGAAAACCTAAATAAAATGTCACTGTATTTGTATAATCAGCCTTCCCTTTACCATTTTCTGGGAGAAAGATGCCATATCTTCTAACCCTGTTTCCTATATAGGCAGCGTCAAAATTAATGTGAGCTACCAAAGTGATAATCTCTCTTCATTAGATTCACACAGTATACATCCCTTAAAAAGCTGGAATATATCACTAAGAGATTAATTTTAGTGACTAAAATAACTACAAGGAGATTTTATAATAAGCACAATCTGTGAAGCTTCTAGAAGTGACTCTTTTGGCATGACAGCCTCTCTGAACTTTCAAGACTCAACAGATGCCCAGGAATGTGCTGTTTGCTTTGTAGCAAAAGTAGAACATGAATATTTCAGCCTTCTTGTTTTTTTTTTTTCGTGAACATTTGCTCAGAAGGGATCAAATCTTTTACAGAACATTCTACTAATCTAATGCTCTAAGAACACACAGAATCTTAACTTCAACTACAGGAAAGACATTTAAAAATGTATTCTGGATGATACTGTTTGAAACCCTGACTCTAACATAGTCTCATATGCATCACCCCTTCCATTTAGAAGAAAGTTCAGGTTTACCAATGCACTTCCCTAGCCAGTTGACAACCTGTGGCAGGGTTCAAAACCACTGAGAAGAGTGCTTATCACAGGGTAGCATTCAAGTGAATTTACTGCATGGGTATTCTGTGTGCTTTCCTCTTATTCCCCCTTTCTTTGAAATAGAAGGGCTGAAGAGATGGCCCAGAAGTTAAGAGTCCATATTTCACTTACAGAGAGATGAAGTTCAGTTTCTAGCATCCTCTTTGGTTTAGATTGTGACAGCCTCTAACTCCAGCTTCAGAGGATCCTAGCCCCTTGACTTCTGGTAGGCCCCTGTACCAAAATGCAATGACCCACTTAGTGTTCCCCCTATACAAACATAATTTAAAATGATACTATGTAATCAAGAGGTGACAAGCCACTAGTTCTAAACTGTATTGTTTATTTCTATTCTAGATAATGTGCTTGCTTCTTCCAGAATGGCCCAAGGCTATGCCTGCTACAGGCTTCCTCTGTCAGGTTTGAGTCAGGCTGGGGTCTCTGGAACATGTGTTTGAACTTGAGTCCTCAGCTTTGCAGGGATGAGCGGAGGCTACAGTCAAAGTTCTACACTCATTCATCCTAGAAAAGAGCTATTCTGGAGAGTTTCGATGTATCTTCTTACCTCAAAGGAAAGGTTTTACTTCTTGAAATAGTTCAGTTGTTGGGGATCTAGAAAACAGAGTAGGCAGTTCCCAAGTATTTCTATTTCATGATGTATCTTTGTTCCCTTGCACCTGTTTAGGGCTCAGGGTTTTCAAAATCACATCATTTCATCCATGAGGGATATTCTTTTAGGCTGGGGGGGGGGCTTAATTGGGGGAGGGGGAGGGAAATGGGAGGTGGTGGCGGGGAAGAGACAGAAATCTTTAATAAATAAATAAATTTAAAAAAAGGAATAAAGAAGTTCTATTTGAGGAAGTTATTGAGAATAACAGAATTACCAGGACCCTCCTCATGGTTATATGCATTTTGGGAAGTGGGCATTCTCTGCAGATGTTGCAGGGAGCTAAAATAATGCAGCTTTCTTGAGTCTCTATGGGTGCTATAATGGACTCTTTGGTGCTGAAACTGCCATTGAGTGACTCAAGCCCCTCTAAGTAACCGTCATGTATTATAGTTATAAGTAATTTTAATAAACTCATTGATCGGCTAAGTTGGACTTTGCCTGCTGTGAGTGTTCTATCTAATGTGTGTGGATGTCTGGGCTCAGTTCCCTAAGGAATCACACAATAGCTCTCTCATTGGGTCTAGACAGAAAACAGATTTACAGGCATTCCATTACAGTTCCTAGGATTCACCATTCCCTGATTCAAAAATTTTACCTTCAGTTTCATCCAAATTCCATGACATGGATGGCTGATCTTATATTTTCTTCTCTAAGAAGAAATAATTTTATATTTTATAAAAGAAATAATTTCACATAATAACTACATAGTTTCAGGTAGCCCAAATGACAGTAGTCTAAGAAATCCAAAATAGATTGCTTCTAGAAAAGTTGAGATGAAAGAATGCCATGTCCCACTCATACCCTCCCTAACTCAACAAGGACAACTTAGAGTTTTCTGGAAGAAGTGACCATATAACTTTCAGTCCATATGTGCATCTCTACACAGCACCATGGACACAACAAAAAGTCCACAGCTGGCTTTAAAATATCAGTATGACTTCCTTCATTTCTCATTTGTCTGAGAAGCTCACAAAACTGATATGTCCTTGAGATGAAAATAAATCTCTTCCTACTGAAACTTTATTTTATGTAGTTAAACTTTATTTTACTCTGTGGCTTTCTTTTTCCCAACTAGAGAATGCTCAGCTGCAGGCTTAGAGTTGGAAGACAGTGAGGTATTCAGGAAAATCCAGCATAGATAAACATCAAGCAGAGGACTTCTGAGTAGATGGGGTTTAATCCCATGCTAGCATCCAGCTTTGAATGGTCCACTGGGACTCTATTTATGCAATAGGTTCATCAACAGTGAGCCTGTACAGCTTATCAGCACATTCAGAGTTTTCAATTTTCTAGGTTCATTAAACCTTGTCATTTTAATCAGAAAAACCATTGTCCCTTTTTTTTACCTTTACATCTATTCTTCCTTTCCTCAATACCACCTACCAATAAATATTTCATGGAGAAATCTTGTTTATTAATCTTATAGTCAGAATGATTAAAAACCTAGGATTGTCAAGGATAGCTCAAACAAGGCATAAATGCAAGGTAGAAAAGACAGATTTTATATATAGTGATAAACAAAATACAGTATTAAGTCCATAACCCTATGTCTGCTGAACACATCCTTGACTTATATATGTGACCTGTTTCTTCAAAGACATACTGTAAGACAAAGGGTTTTCAGGATAGTAGTTGGATCTGTAGGAAGGTCAGAGAAATAGAAAGTGACAAATGTTGGTGAGCCGGCAAACCAGAGCCACTGACATTGCTCTGGCTAGTGGCAAAGTCCATTTCTCCTCCAGCCAGATCAGTTCCAGGCTTCCTGCTTTGTAAATAAGAAAGGCCCTTGAGAAATACACTTCAAAACTGAGTAGAGAACCATCTCTAAAATAAAGAGACAAGTGTGCAATTATTTATAAGGTCTAAAACTAACAATTTTTCTAAAATAAGGAATGTTTTCTGCTAAAGTTTGGTAGAAGCAACTGATGAAATGCCCTCCAATGCTACTTTCAAACACTAAACTAAAGGTACCAGGCATATCCCTGAGGCTAGACTGCTGGACACTGGGTGTTAGGAGGCTGGAGTTCAGTGAAATTGGATGTTTTGTTCCTGCAGATCAGTGCGATCTGGCCATTGAAGATGGAATCAGATTTTCTCCTTTCCAAGGAAGAAAATGGCAGACCCATGAACGTTTGACTCAGCCATGCAGAGTTTACTGAAAATTCCTAAGGAAAGTATTCTTGATTAGTGTGATTTTCCTCTCTGTTAATAACTCATAGCTTGTCAGAACAAATGATGTTAGATTCATTATTTCATTGTCCTCCCTTTTTCCAAGGTTGGTGCAGAAGCAGCTGTTGCTTTTCAAGACAGGCTAATTTTTACTATCATAGTGAGAGACTGCCATCAGAACTGGCAGTGTGGGAAGGTCCTCATATACTCTCATTTAATACATTACAATATCTTCAGGCCACAAATTAGTCATAGTATTTCACAAATTGGATATAGTAGTCTATTTCTCACTGCTACAGACAAAATATCACTGAAGGACAGCAACCCCTTACATGCTAAGCCAGATATATATATATATATATATATATATATATATATATATATCAATACACTTTAAAAGAAAATCAGCATATTAATGTGAAAAAGTCACTTGTCTCAGATTCTTCCTATAAGAATGGATACATGGATTTTATAATCTTGGCAGCTTTTTACTAGTGGAAATAGAGAACAGCTGCATGCACACTAATATTACTTTATCTTTAAATCCAAGGTTTTGAAAATGGGGTATTTAATACTTCTCTATGATAATTTCAACATAAGTATTCAAGTTGAGTCACTAATAAGTTTTATATGAGATCCTCAAGATACTAAAATATGTCATATTAGTGAAATTGTGAAGTATAGGCTGTAAATGCATGGGATCATTCAAAATTCCAATTTGTGAGCCAAAAGAAATCTTAGAATATTTCTTTCCAAGTAACTGCGCCAACAAAGATAGACTATTAAAATCCATCTTTCCTAAGAGGGAAGATGCAAGTGAAATTGCTTTGAGACTTGCTGTAAGCATCAATGTCTAGAGAGTTTCCACAGAGTGAAAATATAGCTATAAAGCAAGAAACCAGTGGGCCTTAGAAAGTCCGGTGCAGAAACGAGTGCTCATTTGGGCATCATTTTCATGAATAAATAAGAAAAGAGAAAAACAAATAAAACATTAGCTTCTTTTTTTCTTGAGATCATCAGAAAATAAAGTTGCAAGACAAATATTTAATTCAAAATTCAGAGTTGACAAAAGCCATTGGGGAAATGCAGATCCTGAGAAACAGAAAGGTTTTGTTAGTGTGGAAGGCAGAATAAAGTCAACCTTAAATATACCATAACCCAGGAAAGTTGAGTCTCCTTTGTTACATGAAATAATAGACACCACGGATTTACCTAAAGCTCCAGAACTTTAAACTGGAAGACATATTATGGGATGTCCAAAGATTCAGATTAATGATATAAGCCCTCTGAGGAAGACAACTGCAGCTGTTTTTGAAAAGCATAGTATGTTGTCTTCAACTATATCCTGCCCGTGTGTAACATAACACTACCCATTGCTCTGGTCTATGGCTGTAAACAATGCCTAGTTCCTCACTCTCAGTCTTCCCTAAGCCCTGGTAATCACTACACAATTTTCTACTTAATTGTATTTTATTTGTCAGCTGTTCTTCCAGAGAACCAGTACTGACTCCAGTAAAAAGAACGACTTTGAATATTTTGCTAGTAATTATACATGCCTATGGTGCTACCTATCCTAATGACTCAAATTGGCTGCATATTGTACAAATGTATTGAAGCATCACACTATATAATATAAATTTGTACAATTTTAAAGATTAGTCAATATTTATAAAAATCATATTAAAAAAGGAACTCTTCACTTAAGGAAAAAAAAATGTGTGTTGAAGAAAAACAGAGATATCACAGGTCTAAGAGTGGTCAGTTCCATAACTGCTGCCTCATAGAGTCAGGAACTTATATATGAGGTCTGTACAGGGATACTGGATGGCCTCAGGAACAGATTGCAGAGAAGCAGGGACCTCAAGACAAACAGCAACAGACCTGGCCTCTGACACAGATTAAAAAGAGATTATAACACAGGTGTTCCACTTAAAAATTGAAGTGACCTGTATCCTGATTTCAGCTTTGTATAGACCTGATCAGAGAGACATAAAAACTGCTTCAAGTCTTGTTACCAAGGCATATCATGAAATTTTGGGTGATGTAGTAGTGGTGCCCAAATTTCAGCATCATTGTGTATTATAATCATGTAATTTCTTAATAACCTGGTTGCCTTTTGTATATTTTAGGTATATTACTTGCACTGTAAAAACAAAATGCATTTTTATTTTTCTGTAGTACAACTAGTAGTGTTATCATGCCTTCCCGTATTACCTAGATCTACTTTGAAGATGTTAAGTTTTAATGTACAGGAAATCAGTCAGAGTTCTAATTCTACAAGTTAGTAGGAGATATTAAAGTAAGAATAATTTCAATTACTGAAATGAAGATTCCTTTCTTCCTCTTTGATATAAATTATATACTGTTATTTTCTCATATGTTTACATGGCCTTTAACTTAATGGCCTGTATAATATTTATTTATTTCAGTGTAAAGCTGAAGTATCTAGTGATAAATGTCTTGTTTAGATGTTATTTCAGCTCAATTAATGCTTTTATTACAGTGATGATAATTGAAGTATTAATTATAACTCTTATAATCCCTTCTCACATTTGTCTAGGCAGTCATAATCATTACTCCAATTTTATGTACTTGGAAGCTGGGGCACTAAGAAGATTGAATAAATAAATATCTTTCTAGTTTGAGAAACTAGAAACAATCTTTATTTACTTATTTATTTATTAAAGATTTCTGCCTCCTCCCCTCCACAGCCTCCCATAACCCTCCCCCTCCCCCAATCAAGTCCCCATCCCTCAACAGCCGGAAGAGCAGTCCCGGTTCCCTGCCTTGTGGGAAGTCCAAGGACCTCCCACCTCCTTCCAGGTCTAGTAAGGTGAGCATCCAAACTGCCTAGGCTCCCACAAAGCCAGTACGTGCAGTAGGATCAAAACCCAGTGTTATTGTTCTTATAACCATTGTTCTTGGATGACCTAATGATCAGAGTGATCTCGCTGATAAATATAGATCTTGATGAAACAGAAAATAGTGAAAGTTATATCAGATATTTCACTCTGAATTGTTTCAATACACTAAATCACATATTTAATACCTTTCAATGTTGTCACAGAATGTAAATACGTCTTTCACAAGAAGGGCAGATTGACTAAAGAAAGAGAAAAATGATGGCATAAATACCTGCTTAGAGTCTTTCAGGTTGCAAGAGTAGAGTTCCAGCATGAAACAAGCAAGTTCAAGAAAAAAAATGGGCAGCAACACTTACTAACCTTACCCATAAAAGTACTTGCACAATTCTCCATGGTTCAAAATTATTGTATATATACTAATTGCTATATTTAATTCTCATTATAACAAGAACTTACTCAATAAATTGTACAAAAAAAAAAGAAAAGGCTGTATCTTGGAGAACCACATATGTTAAATTGAAACTTTACAATTTACAGACTTGCAACTAGGGAGGTGATTCATCAGTTAAGAGCTCTAACTTCTCTTCCAGAGGACAATTTCTTAAAGACACGTCTGGATTCTCACATTGGAAATGTTTCCTTGGTGACTATAGGGTATTCACCCATGTTCTTGCTACTTCCTGTGTCCAAGTAATCATCACAGTTAAGAAACATCCAAGAAAGAATCTACAGGCAGAATTGAACCTCTGATTTAATGAACTGAAGGGTCTACTGACATAGTGAACCTCAGAGGAAAGAGGGAAGATGGGATAATAAGGTTTGATTGAGGCAATAGAATACATTCAGTCAAATTTACCCTTTCATTGTGCAAAATAAATTTTGGTATTGGCCTTTGAAATTTATATTCAGATAAATGAAATTTATATTCAGATAATTCTGCAAAACATTTATTGACTATGTTCTAAGTACAATCCATTTGATAAAATCAATTATTAAAAAATTTCCTGCATATACAGCCATAACAATTTTTGCTCACTAAATGCTAGATTCCATTTCAGTTCAATATGTCAAATAGCAGTATAAAGTCAAACAAACAAAATACAGCATTGGGAAGTGTATTTGTGCATATAACTACATTTCAAGTTATTCGCTGGTTAATATTGCTTATATGCGAGGCTAATTTCTTTAGGAGGTATGTGGTTAAATGTCATATCTCCTGCCAGGAATGTAGAAAAAAATCAAACTAGTGTTTCAACACTCCTCATTGTGTTTTTATAAGATTAATGGGTTTTATGCAAGCAGATACCAAATTCATTATTCTTTTTGGAATTGGTTTTACTTTAAAAGAAATACAACTCATGCAATAATGATATTAGGTAACTTTCTTTCGTTTACTCTTGTGTTTTCTACCTCTAAACATTCAACATTTAGTGTTCTGGACAGGGCTGCTGACCATATCTATCATTTACTCTGGAATTACTTTTGGGAGATTACCTCGTTTGGGTAGAAAGTCAGTACCGATAGCTTCCTGGAACTTTGGTGAAGGAGACATTTCTCTAGGAATCACTAGATTCACTATTAAAAAATAAAGAGGGATCATCTGAACTCACCCATGGAAATAAATTTTAAAGCTGACCCCTAGTGAAGGAGTTCAAATACCCTAGAAAAGTTGGCACATTTAAGAATTAGGTAATTTCTTAACTTTTTTCAAATATTTATTTATTTATTTTTGCTTTTGTTTTTTGAGTTAGGTTTTCTTTATGTCACTGTGAAGCCTGTCCCTGAACTTTCTCTATAGACTAAGCTGGCCTTGACTCACAGAGGTCTATCTGCCTCTACCTCCTAAATGCTGGGTTAAAAGTGTCCATCTTCACTGCCCTGCTTAATTTTATACTTCCTAAGTTGAACCTGTGTCTTTTCCATTTGTATTATGACAAGATCTGAATTTAATTAGATAAACAGGGATCCAAGACTCTGGCTGGTAGAATTATTTAAAATAAATTACATAATTAAGAATTGTAATATATTTGTTAGTAATATGTATACGCACTTATGTGTGTATATATATATTATATATATATATTATATCATGTCATTAAAATGTAAAGAAAAGAAAAATTAAAAATGAAGACCAGAATGATTATTTGTTGAATTTCTAAAAATTTATGGTAATAAAAGGAGATAATAAGAGAATGGATATCTAATAATAAATGCCTTTGAAAAGTCATATAGAAACATAGTACTATAGAAACATCCTAAAATACATAAATATATAAAAGGAATCTAGATAGAGTAACTGGAAAAGACAATGCCACAACTAACCATTTTATGCCACCAATGAAACTTCCAATGATAGGATTTGGCTACATCTTGTTGAGCCATTACCCAAAGTGTCCTACAGACACAACCCAAAATCATAGGCTATTGCCAAAACTGTTGGTTACCCTCTACAGTCTGATGGAAGGGCTTATGGCTGAAGACGGCATGTAGTTCTGTCACCAAACATGGAGAACTGGAACTGATGCTCAACTAAAAGCTTTTCTTGCTGACTAGCATTAATGGTGCTGGAAGTTATTTTTCATGCTACCAGAGGATGAAAGTAATCATCAATATTACACAGGTAAAAATCTTGCAAAATTACAACAGCAAACTACCTGTAAGATATGGTGTAGCAATTGTGGCTCAAATTTTATGGGAACAATCAGCATTTTTTCTTGGCTTTAAGGCCCATTCCGTGGTATGGAACCAATATCTGACATTGATAAAATAGCCAAGATCCTGAGACCAGTTAGGTCATGTTTCTTCGGAAAGAATCTGTTGCAATTTATCTGCTAATGCAACAGGACAATAAAATGCATCCTAGTGACATACTGCTATATCAATAGATTGTTGTATTGTTTAGAACTCATCAAAGAAACTTTTCTATTCAGTAAATTGTATTTAACACAGGGACTCTTAATTTTACAATGTACAGCATGTGAAAGACTTTGATTACTCTGTCCTTAGTGAAATACCTTCATAATACCATTCCCCTGAAACCCAGCGATCTATTCAAAAGAGGCTTAAAGACTGTAAGAGTCACAGGTTGTTGATGACTCATAGAAAGTAGTCTTCCAGCTATAGCATGACTATTACACACTTGAATCCAAAGAGCTTGTAAGAACATTCACAAGGCCTGCATAGATTCAAACCTGACAAAATCCCAGCGATGAGAAGGGAAATTAGACACAAATTTCCAACCTTAATCGAAGAAGCTATTTAAAATTAATACCTTCTGGGAAAAGGAAAATTGATTTTGTCCATTTATATCAACCGCACTCCAGGGCAGGCTTAATATTCAGCAGTAGCTGGCAAATACAAAACAGACTCCATGTATTGAATCCTTTATTTGTTTCTCTTTTTAGTTATTTAATCTTACTGGTTTCACGTATTGGTTGTTATTTTGAGGACCTCTTATGAAGAGAGGGAGAAAGAAATGAAAAGAGAGAAAAGAAGTTGGTTGCATAAGGAGGTTGAGATGATATGGAAAGAACTGCGGTGGAGAAAGATAATGATAAACTATATTATATGAAAAAAATCAAATATAAACAAAACAAATTATGACAAAATACTAGTAACAATATTTCTGACTTCTTTAAATCATGATTTTTGATCTTTTAACGGGCTTAGATTTTAATAATACCTTGTCAAATGATATGTAATATGCCTTTATTTGTTTTATAAAGTTGACAGTTTATCTTGTTTCTTCTTAGCACTATTATTCTGAAAATTGATTACTTCTTGAGGTTCCCTGTGTAACTCCCATGTAGGAAAAAAAATATATAAGGATGTGGCTCTCATTCAACAAGAAAGTATGGGCCCATGTAGGGTCATCAATAAATTTATTCCATTGTTTTGTCCTGGAGCTTTCTGCTGCCATAATCTTAGTTACTTTCTGCGCATCAAAATTCTTTCCCACACAGTCCCTTTCTATACCCTATGGAAATCTTTATTCTTACAACTCTAAGAACAATCTCTGCCTATAAATGTTCCTTAGTTTTCTTACTCAGTCACTCAGTCACAATCTTGTCCTTACAGTTACCAATTTAGTGTCATTAAGGGGGTCTACAATTCTAGATCTCAAGTATCAACTACTGAATACTGCTCTTATTTATGTAAAACGCTCCATTTAGAAAATGCCTAATGGTTCACTGTAGTTTATATAACTGTATTTTATTCTTAACTTTTTCCTCTAGTTGTTACTTCTTGGAGTGAGTCAACTGAAACATACAAAACTTCTCAGAAAATTTTATTCACAACAAAACCACAATGATACCTTTTGCTCTGCTTCTGAAAACAATGGGCTAGATTCATGATTGACGATTTTTCATCAGCATAATGTCCCACATCCATGTTTATTTTGCAAAGTGGCATTTTTTAGATTTTGTACTTTGGTATGTGTGGTATATTTCTTTTAAATTTGCATAACTGAATAAAACTGTCATTTCTGTGCTGGTTTAATAAAGTGCTGATTGGCCAATAGTCAGGCAGGAAGCATAGGCAGGGCAACCAGAACAGGAGAATTCTGGAAAGAGGAAAGGCTCAGTCTGCAGCTGTCCCCCAGACCAAAAGGAAGCAAGATGAAAATGCTTCACTGATAAAAGATACCAATCCATGTAACTAACACAGAGAAGAATTATGGGTTAACATAAGATTAGTACGTAAGAATTAGTTAGTTAATAAGAAAGCCTGAGCTAATAACCTAACCAGTTTATGATTAATGAAAGCCTCTGAGTGTTTCTTTGGAACTGAATGGCTGCAGGACTTGGCAGGACAGAAACCTTTGTCAACATTTCTGCTTCAGAGTATATTCTCTGGTGTGTTTTCCCCTCTTCGGAATATGTATTTGCTTTCAGATTTGTTAAGCTACACTACATATCAAACCCAGTCTTGGGGGTTATCATGACTTTCCGTATTATGAACAAAGAGTAATTGCTACATTCTTACATTCAAACTAAACATTGAAGAATGTACCTGCAGAAGTAGAAATAAATTACCAAACAACAAGATATATAACATTTGCTTAAATTTTACTTCTGGCCAAATATAACTCAAAAAACAATACAAAATTTATAAGTCATCTTTTCAGGGAAGGGAATCAAACCTAATTCCTTATACATAGCAGGCAGGCTCTTTAACATTGAGCTACATCCCTATTTCATATTCAGGAGAATTTTTTAGAAATGATAAGAATATTAATTCAATATCACAGTTTCTTGGCCAAGGTAACTTCTAGTCTATGATAGTCAATGGTCACATTAGATTTAAAGAAGAATGTTTTATTCTAATATTTGACGGCATTCTGAAGATACCTTATTGTTGCACCTATTCCCCATTGTTGTTCTTTGGGCATTGGAATGATTGATAAACACATAATCCTTTTCTCAACATTATTCCAACATACCACAAACAACATCCTTATTGTCATGAGCTTAACCAGTTTTGAGTCTTCTGTAGCAACCTCCACCAACTATAAAAAGGTTTCTCTTGTAATCAAGACTGATATCCCCTATAATCTATGGACATAAATATAAATATTTAGAAGGTAGTTTGGCAGGCACAATGTATCCATTCAGCAAAGCAGCAGTACTGGAATCCTGACTAGGGCCTGTGAACTCCCTAGCAATAGATTTTTGCTCTTACAGTGCCAGATATCAGTTCACTTCCCTAAAACAGAGCTCAATGCAATTAGAAAGCAGCTGGTTGCACCATTGAAATTGTAGCATTACTGTTCCCATGAATACATATTATCTGCTTTTAATCCTGTAGCTTGTGAGTGTATTTGTGAAAATGCTTCCCCCAAATTTGCATAGCACCTTCCTATACTACAAAACCTAGCCAACAGTGAAGAAACTTCCATTAATTTTGAACTTTTCTCCCTCTGACCCCTTGCCCTGAAGCACATAATGTCTTCATCAATACAGTCTTCCTATATAAGGCCGATACACAATTAACAGGAGATGTAATAGCCTATACATCTGTATATATTTGAGGGTGTGCACTGTGCCTCAGAAATCCCATGTTCTACAATTTATAGTGACACAAATCATTCATAGCTTTAGAATTATATTAAAGATCTTTCTGACTTTAGGGCATGCATTTTCTAGCATTGCAGGATATAGCTTTCAAGCTCTCCAATGTTGACTTTATTATTCTTTCAGGTACTTTACCAAATCTTTAAACTAATCAGGGATTAGCGCTATATTATGAAAATCTTTCACAGATTATGAACAGGATTATTGAGGGTCTATACTCTCACATCCTAAATAAGTGCCAATATAGTATTATAGAAAGGATACATTATTTTATTTAACTCCTTCTATAACTTATTGTAATTCCTCGTTAGTCATTTTGCCCTGTTATGGGGTACTGCCATGGAGCCTCTGGTAATCTCATTACTCAAGATTAGTTGACTGTTTATTGGATAAGGATGCTTAATGTAGCCTGTAACCTAAGTGAACAGACCCACACTTTGACCTGTTGCCATCTATGGTAGTCACTAGAATTAGCTTTGAGAATATAATAGGCACTAGACCATCTCTATTGCTATTGCCTGCCCATGTGTCATATCTGGTTACTTTAAGGGCTCTGGCTGGGAAAAGTATTTCTGCCTCCAATATATATATTTGTTCCTCTTTTTGTTGTTGTTGTTTGACTGGTTAACTTGTTGTTTGGTTGGTTCTTGTTTTTCTAATTTTGTTTCAGAAAGCAATTTACACAGTACACCCTCCTAAGGAACATAATTGCCTACACTTAGGATGAAGGCAATCCTATTTTCTTGGAACTCTCTACCTTTGCATCCACCTACTCGATGTACGTAATTCCCTTTCTTTTTGATTTACAATGTGTAAAGATGTATTCCTTTCTAAAAGTCATGCCCTCCCCCCAAAAAAGCCCAAGAATGATGCACATCAATAGAGTACTAAAATATCTGTACTCATTATATGGCCCCTGGTGCTCACAATGGACTACTTTTGCAAGTAACCTTGGCCACTCATTCATGGAGAAGTTGTAATGGATTCCAACTCTAAAAGGTCACTTTCTTCCATGGCAGTGCATGTAGCAAGGATCACAAGCACCTCCTCCAGTGTTGAGAAAAGTGCCTTTTAGACTCTATTGCTTTCCAGAAACTCCCTAGGAACTCCACTACACCACAGATATTACCACATTTGTCTTTCAGTGCTTAAAACAAGACCATCTGAATGCTTTTCCCTTCTCTCATGCCTTGTCAATTGCTTTCGTACTTTATCAACCTAATTAACATGCCATATTAAGTCAATTCTATCCACCAAAGCTCCTCCTTCCTTCTTAAGATCAAACCCTCCCACAGCTTCCCTTGACTGCTTTAAATCCCTATAGCAGTCATGAGTTTCTTGCTGGGTTTTCTTAACTCTCCAGATCCTGGTACTCACTTAAAAATCCAGGAGTAATGCTCCCGTCTCTAACCCCAGTGCTGAGGAATAAGAAAAGGCATGAGTACTACAGCTGAATTTTCTGAGCCTTGTTACCCCACCTGTCTATCTGAAATGCCAAACTTCAAATTCCAGATTCAGTGGTTGTCACCTCAATACAAAAAGGCTGAGAAATAGAGTAAGAGACACTTAAAATCTCCTTTTGGTTTTCACAGCGTATGTGCAAATATATGTATACAATGAAAAAAGTCTTTAAAAAATAATAAATATAAATTGCCTTTGGTAGAATTGCCATTTTAACTATGTTGATTCTCCCAATCCAAGAGCAAGGGAGGTCCTTCCATTTTCTGGTATCCTCTTCAATTTCTTTCTTCAATGCCTTAAAGTTCTTGTCAAATAGATCTTTCTATTTGACCCTATCCTATAGCAATACAGACGAATATCTTGCATATCACCATAGAACCTTCATCTGGTGATGGATGGAGATAGAGACAGAGACCCACACTGGAGCACTGGACTGAGCTCCCAAGGTCCCAATGAGGAGCAGAAGGAGGAAGAAGATGAGCAAGGAAGTCAGGACCACGAGGGGTGCACCCACCCACTGAGACAGTGGGGCTGATCTATTGGGAGCTCACCAAGGCCAGCTGGACTGTGACTGAAAAAGCATGGGATAAAACCGGACTCTCTGAACATGGCGAACAATGAGGGCTGATGAGAAGCCAAGGTCAATGTCACAAGGTTTTGATCCTACTTCATGATCTGGCTTTGTGGGAGCCTAGCCAGTTTGGATGTTCACCTTCCTAGACATGAACGGAGGGGGGAGGACCTTGGACTTTCCACAGGGCAGGGAACCCTGACTGCTCTTTGGACAGGAGAGGGAGGAGGAGAGGAGTGGGGGGAGGGGGAGAAGGATGGGAGTAAGGGGAGGGAAATGGGAGGCTGGGAGGGGGCTGAAACTTTTTTTCCTTTTCTCAATAAAAAAAATAATAAATAATTCTTTGGGGAAAAAAGTTCCCTGCCACCACAGAAAAATATAGCATAATAACTCTGCATACTCCCACATAAGTTAACACCAAGCTGCCAGAAAATTTGGATAAGTAATATATGGCCTGATAAATAGGGCATATTTGATAAATATTTGATTACTTTTGAAAATAAGGTATAGTTTATATTCAAGATTTATAAATCCCTAAGGTCTACTCAGGATCAAACTAATATTTGTATAGCTGCATCTTTGTTTACTTTAAGCTTTAACTATTAGATAAACTAAGCATCACACACACAAAAATATATTTTACAATGGTGTGTCTGGTCACCCAAGAAAGTCTTTTTTTAAGGTCAGGCATTTAAACGAAAACCCCAATTTCCTCAGGGTCTTGAAGAATGTTCCTGCTTGCTACAAAAGGCATCATTCCCTTTATCTCTGGCAAGGGGAATATGTGGCCCTCCCATTAACATATCAAGGTGCTTGCTTTTCAGAGTCAATGCTGTCTTCCCCAAGCCCTATTCACAAGCCACACCCCAGCTCACAAAACCACTTTCTCTTATCCCACTTAATCCTTTATACAGTTATGCACTCTAAAAGTTGTAGTCAATTTTCAGTAAAGTGACAGCCATCCTGATTCACCCTCAGATCATGTTAGCCACCTCCCCTCATGCTAGACCCCACACCTTTTGTTTGGGACCTTAATCCCACTGGAGCGGATTCTGACACACATATCTGTCACACACATGCATATATGGTGAAAATATTTTGCAGGGTATTTTAGATGACTATGGCTGTTAATGACTATGAAACATTTAGAATATTTCACCACAATTTGCATACTACTCAACATTAAGTTGAATATGTAATGTTTGAGTTTGTTATTTTCTTACTAATAATTCATTCATTTGTATAATTTAAATACATGTGTCTAGACTTCATATTATTTAAATTTACCCTAAAGATTGATTAGATTAATATAAACTCTGAAAATTATGTATGTGTATATTTCCTTCATCATTTTTTTTTCTGTTTCTGTGGTAACATTTTTGTAATACTACTACATATTATTTCAGCTTAATTTTTCCTCTTTTGCTTTTTTGTTTTTGTGAATTTTTTCCATAAGATGATAATATTTGTGGTTGAGTTTGTCTACATGACATTTTGTACTATATATGTTAATTTTGGAAAAGCAAATAGCAAAAGGCGTAGAGCATGCATTTTGGAATAGTAATATGAAGTAGCCCCCACACTGTTTTGATGCTGCATTTGATAGGTTTGAGTTTCTGGCACAGTCCTTGACCATAATAGTACCCCTAATAAAATTAACCCAGGACTGTTCTAGCTAATATCTTACATTCTTCAGCTCATGCTCACATGGAATAAAAAATATTCCAATTTATAGTTTCTCATATATTTTATTATATGAAGGTTCAAATCCAATTCTATAATTTCTGAGGGACTAACCCTCACTTCCACACACACATGACATCTGGGATATGTATGAACTTTAGAATATGATATAAATATAAAATTATTTCAAATGATGATTTTTAATCTGATGTATTTAAATTTTATTATTTAAACTGCCAATAAATATATAATTGATAATGAGATATTTAGATTTTTTGGAATACTATTGTGAAATTAAGAGTGTGTTTAAGCACATATGAAACAAAGTATTTATATATATATACATATATATATATATATATATATATATATATATATATATATATGGCCACCTCAAAGGAATGCAGCATAGAACCCAAGCAGATAGTGGAGACAGCAATGCAGTGATCATATCAAAAAGAAAGATTCAAGCTTGAATAAAGCACAGATAGTAAAGTGGATTTTGCTAGCTTCTAGTGTTATACCCAGATCGCAGGGTCTTCCTGAATCCACCATGGAGTCCATACTTGTTTGTAAATTCAAAATGCCTTTATTCAAGCTTAAGCTGTCCAGTCTGTCCAATACAGCGGTTGAGAGCAAAGAGTCTCAAGCCCAGGAAAGATACGGGTTTTATCATAGTAGAGGTTGGGAGTGAGAGTATTTTTAAGATTTAGAACCTTAGGGTATCTTAGGTTGGCCAAAAGGAAATAAGTGTGTGCTGGGCTCAGGTACATTTGATGACCTTATCTAATCTTATCTAATAGTTGATGTGTCAGGTACTTCCCTTTAGATGCTGGCCATCCTGGGTGTTTTCAGCTTATGGCTTTTCCTGGAACCCAATGCTGCCTGCCTACTAAACTGAAATTCAGGCCTACCTTTCAGTTGATCTCTATCAAGTCATGCCCTGGGTCCCACGTAACCTGGGCTCCATATGTGTGGTCCCACATTTAGAAATGTTGTTTCATGGAATCACGTCAATCTTATAGGAAAAAAGAAAAATTGAAGACCTGTAACTTCAAACAATTCTTTAAACTATAATCAGCAACTTCAACACACACAGTGCTAGATCTGCATGATCTAGGACATTGAGATTAATAACCAGTACCTTTCATAGGATAATTGCCAGTAAAGGTTTTTTTTTTTTTTTTAGGATCACCACTACTCACATAAGGGCAATTTTCAATAGAGTTGAAATTAATAGGAAAAAAACCATAAGACCAACTTTTGCCAAGCTTTTTCAAAAATTCAGACAAACTAAAACAATGTCGCAAACAAAAAAGAAGCAATCCAGATATTATATCAATGCACCATCACTTAATTCCCACACAGCATTCGAGACGAGGCACTGATGTACACTGCTCTGAAGACAGAATAGGCCCCATGAAAACATTATGACACCTATATTGAACTCATTAAATACTGAAATGTTTTTTTCATCAACTTAGTTGTATCACCTGAGTCTACTGATATTTTAACTACCTTCTGAAGCCCTGCAGCAGTCAATGCCTCATCCATCCCTCAGGAAGGAGCCTGGTAGGATTGTATCCCTGACACCAGCGCTGTTCTTACGGCCAAAAGTAGTTTTTAATTAAGTCTGTATTGTTCTATTTACCCATAATGCTAGTTCAAGGAGGCAGCAAAACAACCAGCTGACCTTCTGTTTTGGTTAAAGACCCATCAAGAGAGTATCTCACCATCCATTCCAACCCAAAAATGACTGCAAAACTCTCTGCCTCTTCCTTTGCATTCCTCTATCCATTGTCCTCGCTACTATGTACCCTCTATGACTAATTCTTGTCATATAGTTGGTAGCTCCACCCCATCCCCTGATCCAAGATTGATTTCATTCATACAGGCTTAAGGTTTCACAGTGTAATGAAATATATCACAATACTGAAGTCACATATGATGAGGAAAATTGATACTGCCACAGCATACATTCATTTGAAAAAGGTCTCCACTGTCTATTATCTGGAAGCTTTATCTTTATTTTAGAGAAAATAATTATAATGAGCACCACTAAACTAGCTTTGCATGGTACGACTTAGCTCTGTCTGAGTTTTATATTATTTCTAAGTCAAGATGTTAACATAAAATATTGATTTATCACATAACATTTTAGTAAGAAATTAAAAATGCAGTTAGTATTACAAAAAGATCATCGTTCACTTTACTGCTCTCACACAGGTATTTAGACACACAGATACTCTATCACACACATATACATTCTCACATACACTCTTACAAACACACACAAACACACACACAAACATTCACATACTCCCATAATACATACTCATATACACAGTCTTTCAGTCCTCTTTCGCAAACACACACTCATACATACACACTCAAACACACAACCTTACACACATACACTCACATATACTCTTATGCACACACATACTCACATTCACATATACACACAAATTTGAAAGAATGATAAAAGACAAAAAACAGGCATTTTAGCTGTATATAGTTCATTATGATGTTTCCATTTCTGTTCCTTTTGTAGATGAGTATAATTTATCCCTGCACTTTGCTTATGGGAACTGGGAAAATAATTTGGGCAATGCCATGTTACTACAGAATGATTTCTTCTTTGGTCAATGATTTCATCGGCTTTTTCAAAGCTGATTGGATAGTTATACAGCTAATGTATTGTTTTCTGAATAAAGACACAAAAGTCAGAATCATATTCTGTAAACAACAAAACTTTTTATAAAAAGGTTTCCATCTTGTGATCTTCTAAGCCACTTCCTCTCTCTCTTAAATGTGCAAAAATGAAGGACGTTCTATTATATTCTTCCACCTTCAGATCATATCACTATTGTCATGGTCCGATGCAAAAGGATAATTTTCTTTCTCATATGTCAGAGCTAGATTATTTCTTATTATTCCACATTTCTGCAGAATTTTGTCATTTAGAAACACCACCTCTCACTTTCTCCCTGCTCTTTGTAAATTTAATATATGCACAGAAAATTGTTAAATATCATTTAAATGAGAAACCAAACAAATAAATTGAGATTTATCAATTGGTGCAAGTAAATTTATGAAAAATTATATGATACCTTATTTGACAGATGTGTATAATCTAATAAGCATGCATTCTTGACAAGCTGGAATTTCTCCTTCTAGGCTAGTGTAATTTCAGCTGTTATTGCTTAAGACGTTGCTGACTACTGATTTCTTACCCAAAGATCCAGCTGACAGATTTTTCAGTTTGTCTTCTGCAGTGGAAAGCTGAGTGTTCTTCTAAACATTCATTAGCTATTATACATAAAGGTGTTTATCAGCTGTAAAAGTTCTTTGGTGGAGTTTTTGGGGTCGCTTATGTACACTATCATATCATCTGCAAATAATGAAAGTTTAACTTCTTCCTTTCCAATTCGAAACCCCTTGATCCTCTTATGTTGTCTTATTGCTATTGCTAGAACTTCAAGCAGTATATTGAAGAGGTATGGAGAAAGTGGACAGCCTTGTCGTGTTCCTGATTTTAGTGACATGTCTTTTAGTTTCTCTCTGTTTAATTTGATGTTAGCTGTCACCTTGCTGTAAATAGATTTATTATATTTAGGTATGGTCCTTTGTATCCCTAATCTCACCAAGACCTTTATCATAAATGGATGTTGAATTTTGTCAAATGTTTTTCAGCGTCTAATGAAATGATCATATGTTTTTTTTTCTTTCAGTTTATTAATATGATGGATTACATTGACTGATTTTCATATGTTGAACCAGCCCTGCATCTCTGGGATGAAGCCTACTTGATCATAATGGATAATTTTTCTAATGTGTTCTTGGATTCTGTTTGCCAGTATTTTATTGAGGATTTTTGCATCGATGTTCATGAGTGAGACTGGCCTGTAATTCTCTTTCCTGGTTGATTCTTTGTGTGGTTTTGGCATCATGGTAACTCTAGCTTCATAAAAGGAATTTGGCAATGACTCTTCTGTTTATATATTGTAAAATACATTAAGGAGTACAGGCATTAGGTCTTCTTGGAAGTTCTGGTAGAATTCTGCATTGAAACCATGTGGTCCTGGGCTTTTTTTGGTAGGGAGATTTTTGATATCAGCTTCCAATTCTTTGCAACTAACAGGTCTATTCAGATTGTTCACTTGCTCCTGGTTTAACTTTGGTATATGGTACTTATCTAAAAAAGCATCCATCTCTTTTACATTTTCCAATTTTGTGTCATACAGGCTTTTGTAGTAAGATCTAATGATTCTCTGAATTTCCTCTGTGTCTGTGGATATGTCCCCCTTTTCATTTCTGATCTTATTAACTTGTGTACTCTCTCTCTTTGCTGTTATTAGTTTGGATAGGGGTTTACTAATATGGTTGATTTTTCTCCAAGAACCAGCTTTTTGTTTCATTGATTCTTTGTATTGTTTTCTGTGTTTCTATTTTGTTGATTTCAGCCCTCAGTTTGATTATTTCCAGTCTTCTACTCCTCCTGGAGTAGAATCTGCCACTTTTTTTCTGGAGCTTTCAGGTAGGCTGTTAAGTCTCCAATGTGTGCTTTTTCTGTTTTCTTTAAGTGGGCACTTAGTGCTATGAACTTTCCTCTTAGCACTGCATTCATAGTGTCCCATAGGTTTGAGTATGTTGTGTCTTTATTTTCATTAAATTCAAGGAAGACTTTAATTTCTTTCTTTATTACTTCCTTGATCCAGGTGTGGTTCAGTAGTTGACTGTTCAGTTTCCATGAGTTTGTAGGCTTTCTGGGGGTAGCATTGTTGTTGAATTTTAACTTTAATCCATGTGATCTGATAAGACACAGGTGGTTATACTAATATTGTATTGTATCTGTGGAAGTGTGCTTTGTTAAAGAGTATGTGTTCAATTTTCGAGAAGGTTCCATGAGCTGCAGGGAAGAAGGTATATTCTTTTCTATTTGGGTGGAATGTTCTGTAGATGTCTGTCAAGTCCATTTGATCCATTACCTCCATGAATTCTCTTATTTCTCTGTTAGGTTTCTGTCTGATTGACCTGCCCATTGGTGTGAGAGGAGTGTTGAAGTCTCCTACTATTAGTGTGTGTGATTTGATGACTGCCTTGAGTTTTAGTAATGTTTCTTTTATGTACGTAGGTGCTTTTATATTAGGGGCATAAATATTCAGGATTGAGGCTTCATCCTGATATATTATTGTTCCTGTTATGAGCATAAAATATCCCTCTCCATCTCTTCTGATTGATTTTAGTTTGAAGTCAACTTCACATTAGAAGTTAGAAATTAGTATGGCCACACCTGCTTGTTTCTAAGGTCCATTTGCTTGATAAGCCTTTTCCCAGCCCTTTACTCTGAGTAGATTTAGTCTTTGTGGTTGAGGTGTGTTTCTTGTAAACAGCAGAATGTTGGATCCTGTTTTCGTATCCAATCTCTTAGCCTGTGCTTTTTTATAGGTGTATTGAGTCGATTGATATTAAGTGATATTGATGACCAGTGGTTGTTAACTCTGGTCAATTTTTTTGGTAGTAGAGTTTGTGTGTTTCCCTTCTTCGAGTTGTGCTGATGAAGGGTCACTAGATGCCTGAGTTATTGTGGGCATTGTTGGACTCCTTGGTTTGTGATTTTCCTTCTACTACTTTCTGTAAGGCTAGATTTGTGGCTACATATTTTTTAAATTTGTTTTTATCTTGGAAAATTTTGCTTTCTCCATTTAGAGTGAACAAAAGCTTGGCTGGGTATAGTATTCTGGGCTTGCATCCATGGTCTTTTAGATTCTGCAGTACATCTATCCAGGATCTTTGGCTTTCATGGTTTCTTTTTTTTTTTTAATAGGCCAAGCAGGGATTTAATTAATACAGTTTTTGAGTGGTCATTTTGGGAGTCTGGGCAGCTGAGAAACCAACAATTAAAAAGGATAAGCCATGTAAAGATGGAAAATACACAGGGAGTCTGGATCCTGCATGCCTTGTTGATTTTTTTGATTGCTGAATTTTGATTATTGGATTTTTTGATTGCTGATGAGAGATTGACAGCTGCTGAGAGACATGGGATTGTAAGAGAGACTGCTGAATTAAACTAGCCTAGATACTTTTGGAATAATTTCATTTTGAAATCAAAGTCAGAAAATGTGTTGCTTTGGGAAAGTGTTGTGGCTTTCATGGTTTCTATAGAGAAGTCAGGCTTAAGTCTGATAGGTTTACCTTAATAAGTAACTTGACCTTTTTCCTTTGCAGCTCTTAATAGTCTTTCTTCATTCTGTATGTTTTGTGTTTTGATTATTAGATGGCGAGGGGATGTTTTTTTTTTCCCAGTCTATTCGGTGATCTGTATGCTTCTTGAACCTTCATAGAAATATCTTTCTTTAGGTTGGGAAAGTTTTCGTCAATAATTTTATTAAGTATATTTTCTGGGCCGTTGAGCTTCACTTCCTCTCCTTCTTCTACCCCTATTATTCTTAGGTTTGGTCTTTTTATTGTGTCCCAGATTTCCTGAATGTTTTGTGATGAGAGTTTGTTGTATTTGCTGTTTTCTTTGGTCAGTGCGTTTATTTTCTCTATGGTATCTGCAGAATTTGAGATTCTTTCTTCTATCCCTTGTATTCTGTTGGTTATGCTTGTTTCTGTAGTCTCTAGTCGTTTACCTAGACTTGTCATATTCAGCTGTGTTCAAGGAGCTGCGGGCTGCGTTCCTGCCACCCTGCTCCTGGCCACCCTGGTGAGCTTATGCCCCAAAATAACAACACACAAACTGTATTCTTATAAACATTGCTTGGCCCATTTCTATTAATGTGTGTAGCACCATGAGGTGCGCTTACCAGGAAGATTCTATTCTACATCCATCCTGTGTCAGAGCTTCATCACGTCTGCCCTGGAGAAGAGCGGCATCGGGTCTGAGCTGACTTCCTCTTCCTCCTAGCATTATGTTCTGTTTACTCGACCCACCTATGTTCTAACCTATCAGGCCAAGCAGTTTCTTTATTAATTAACCAATGACCTTCCTCCATCACAGCTGGCCCTCAGTTTGTGTTTTCTTCCTTGCCTCCATTTCAGTTTTCATGTCTTGAACTGTTTCCATTATCTGTTTGATTGTTTTTCCTTAGTTTCCTAGGATATCATTTACGGATTTACTCAATTCTTCAAACTTTTTCTTATTCTTCTCATCTGTTTCTTTAAGGGAGTTTACCACCTCCTGTTTAAGGGCCTCTATCACTTTCATAAAGTCAATTGTTTCTACTTCTTTTTGATTAAGGTGACCTCCTTTTGTAAGTTCGCTGTGTTCTGGTGGTTTCATGTTGTTTTTCAGATTGTTGGGTGAATTCTTGCATTGGCGCCTGCCCATCTCTTCCTCTGAAATCTCCCCTATGGATCTTCTTTTACAGGAACAGGTCTCTTGGCCCACTGATGTGTTGCGGGAGGTCCTCCCACTCCTCCAGCCTATAGCTGCTGAGACACCAGCCCATTGGGGAGTGGTCTCTCTCCCTTTAAAAAAGCGGCCACCTCCCTCTCCTCTCTCTCTTCACTTCCTGCTCCACTGGTGACTAGACTCCCTTCCTGGTTGCGTAGAGGGCTGTTGCCTGGCACAGTGATCTGTAAGTTTTTCCCCTTTAAATAAATACCACCCTATTAATCATAATTCCAAACTGGTGTGGCATTGTTTGTGACTTACGCCTTCACTGATGGATCTTCTGGTACCGTGATCAGGTCTCCTTGCTGGCCAGGTAGCTCACAAACAGAAGGCCTACCTTCCTTGCTGCAGGCAGGCTATTGAGAAAAGGGACTCCTGCCCACCTGGTAGCCCTCAATGACTCGGTCCCAGTGCCCAAACAGCAAGGGTGTCTTTTAAAGAGCAGTTAGTCTGTTCTACCTTACCTGAAGACTGAGGGTTGTATGGGGTATGGAAATGCCAGGGAATGTTAAGAGCCTTGGACAGGTTTTGAATGATCTGGGAAGTGAACTCAGGCCCATTATCTGAAGAGAGGTTGGAATTCTAAACTGGGGAATGATTTCTCGGAGAAGAACATCAGAGACTGTCTGGGCTCTCTTGTTGGTAGTGGGGAAGGCTTCAACCCACGCAGACATTGTATCCACCAAAACCAGGAGATATTTAATTCTTTTGACTGTGGGCATATGAGTAAAATCCAGCTGCCAGTCAGTTCCAGGAAGGGAGTCCCTGGCCTGGTGAGTAGGAAAAGGGAAGCTCCAGTATTTGGTCTTATTATCTGACTTTTGACAGATCTGACAGGAGGTAGTGATAGCTTTTAGGAACCTGATATCCTCAGGGGTGGGTTGGAGATGAGCCCTAACAAAATGAAGTGGAGCTTTGTTATTAGGATGAAAGCTGGTGTAGGTAGGACAGCATCTGTTGGGTGTCAGGAGGTGTCTGTGAGAGTATGGGCTGCGCTGTAAGGACTCCCTGAGGTGACTGAGATAGGTCTGGGCTCTGGAGCGCTGCTGTCTTAGCTGCTCTGTCAGCCCGATTATTTCCCTTGGAAACAATGGAACTGTTGAACTGGTGAGACCGACAGTGAATAATTCCTATAGCTTTAGGGAGATGGGAGGCTTTTAACACGTTCATCATATAACTTGAGTTAGCTGTGGATCCTCCTTTTGTCGTAAGAAGCCCACGCTCATTCCAGATAGCTGCGTGGGACAGGAGGATATGAAACACTTACTTAGAGTCTGTGTAAACATTTAAAGATTGTCCCTCAGCTAACTGAAAGGCATGGGTGAGAGCTACCAGCTCAGCCTGCTGGTTAGTAGTATGGGCAGGGAGTGCCCCTGCCTCGACTATCTCTGTGTCTGATACTATGGCATAGCCTGCTCTATGGGTCCCATCACATACAAAGGAGCTGCCATCTGTGTACCAGGTATGAGTAGCCTGGAACAGTCTGCCCTCCTGTATATGTGAGGGGTGGGGCAGTAGGTCCTCTAGGATCTCTATGCAGAAGTGGGATGGGGAATCATTAACATTAGGTTGAATTAGAAGATTTGAGATATTAAGGGGTGGGCAGCATTGAAAGGTGAGACTGGCATCTTCTACGAGCGCCACCTGCAGGGAAAGGACTCAGGAAGGGGGTAGGATTTGTAAGCCTTTGTAAGTTAAGAGGTTGGACAGATTATGATGAGAGAAGACTGTGGTGGGTGCCCCAAAGTTTAGTTTCTTTGACTCACGAATAAGAAGCTCAGCAGCTGCCAAAGCACGTATGCAGGGTGCCCAGCCCCGAGTGGTGAGGTCCATCTTCTTTGACATGTATGCTACAGGTGCAAGATAAGATCCCACTTGATATCCTAAGACCCCAAGGGCATATCCCTCCTTTTCTGCTACATAAAGAGAAAAAGGACGAGTTAAGTCTGGAAGATGAAGAGCTGGAGCCTGGATAAGGGCCTGTTGGAGTCTCTGGAAGGGTTTGGTAACAGGATGGAGAAGGGGCTCATGCAGGGAGCCAAGAGCTGCTTCGTATAGGGGACGGGCGAGGGGAGAAAAGGAGGGGATCCAGGAATGCTGGAAACTGGCCACTGCCAGGAATGATAAGACCTCTTCTTTGGTGGAAGGAACTGCAAGAGATTGAATTAGTTTTTTTCTTTTTTCTGTCCGGAGTGATAGCCTTTTGGGTTGGGGTTATGGCTAATCCCTAATATGTTACCTGAGTGGCGGACAATTGAGCATTTAAAGGTGAAACTCTATAGCCCCTTTTGGATAGGAAATTTAATGGGGCTACAGTGTCTGTCCAAAGACGGGCTGCATAGGAGAATGCCATCTACATATTGAATTAGTTTTGATTTATGGAGAGACAGTGAGAGCAGATCAGAGGCCAAAGCCTGGTCAAGGAGGTGTGGGCTGTCCCTGAATCCCTGGGGAAGGAAAGTCCAGGTGAGCTGCATGGAAAAATTAGTGTCAGGATCAGTCCAGGTGAAGGCAAAGATGTTTTGAGATTGAGGGCTGAAGGGAATGGAGAAAAAATCATCCTTGAGGTCTAGAACTGAGAAGTGATAGGTTCCTGGAGGAATGTTAGACAGAAGGCTGATGGGATTAGCGACAACTGGGTGAAGAGGAACAACAGCAGAGTTAATGAGCCAGAGGTCCTAAACCAGACGATAAGTCCCGTTAGATGTTTTCAAAGCCAGTATAGGGGTATTAAAGGGGGAGGAGGTGGTGTGGAGCAGCCTTTTCCTCAAAAGGACAGAGATAATAGGTTTAAGTCCTCTGAGGTTCTGGGAAGAGAGGGGGTACTGAGCTTGAGTAATATACTTGGTGGGGTTTTGTAACTGAATAACAATGGGGGCATGGTGTTTAGCGATGGCATATTTTGGGTGTCCCACACCAGAGGATCCACTTAGGAGATTGGAAGAGGAAGGTTGGCGGGGGGGCAGGAGAAGAAGCTGTGTCACTGACAAATCTGGAATAAAGCGAATAAGGGGAGTGAAAGAAATGGAAGCTCCAACCTTAGTTAAACGGTCCCTCCCCATCAGGGGTACTGGACAAGTTGCCATAACTAGAAATGAATGAGTGAGAAAAATACGTCTAAACACACAACTGAGTGGTGGAGTCTGTTGAGGTAAATAAGGCTGTCTGCCTACCCCTACAATAGGGGAACTTGAAGGAGAGGTTGGCCCCCAGAATTCCTTTAGAACGGATTACGTTGCTCCGGTATCCAAGAGGAACGAGATGAGCTGTCCTGACACAGTGAGAAGTACCTGTGGCTCCTGATTGCAGATGACAGTGGTAGTCGGGTTGTTAAGGGAGGGCCCTGGGCACCTTCAGTCATCCAGGGCCAAGCCCAATAGGTCAATTTGGGATTTTTTTGGGTCCTATGCCTCCATGCCACAAAGCACACGAAGACAATCTACAGACCAGTGACCTTCCCTATGACACCTTAGACAAGGTCCCCTAGGACTTCAATGGGGATTAGGGCATCCTTGGGCCCAGTGACCCGTCTTACCACACTTGAAGTACGGACCCGGTGGTTCACGCACCCCAGGAGGCGGGGGAGCAGCATGAATGGGATGGGATGGGTAGCCTGTCACCTCGGTCAGTCAAGCAGCCACGGCTATCACGTGTCAATGATTGCGAGATTTGTCATGTCGTGCATGGTACACTTTGAAAGCTGTCTCCAGGACTTCTGCCTGTGAAGTTAAAGGGCTCTTCTCCAAACGCCTGAGATTGGCCTTGATGTCTGAATAACACTGGTTAAAAAAGTGAATCCCTCCGGGGATTCTGGGTCCAAGTTCTTGAACTGCAACAGGGCTTTCGTAAGGCATTCCAAAAATGCAGAAGGATTTTCCTTCATATCCTGGATAATCTCTGAAAGTTCAGAATAATTTACTGGCTTGAGGTCAACCTTACGGAGGCCTGTCAGGAGACAAGTTAAAAATCGGTCCCTGGCCAAGATTCCACCCAGCCTGTTATAGTCCCAGTGTGGTTCTTGTTCTGGGACCACCTCTGCCCCCGGAGGGTGGGAGGCTAAAGTTTGGTGAACTTCATCTGTGTGTTGTCTGGCCTGCTCCCAGACCTGCCTGCGCTCCTCGGGAAGTAAGTTATTAGACAGGATCATAAAAATGTCGTGGAAAGTAAGGTTGTAGGATTGAATAATATATTGAAATTCTTTTATAAAAGTGGTAGGATTAGTCGTATAGGACCCAAGTAATTTGGCTATATGGGAAAGTTCTGACAGGGAAAATTGGAACATGAACCCTAACCAATCCATCTGAGCCAGCCACCTCGCTCAGCGGCTAGGATTAGGCTCCGTGGTGGCATGTGAATGTGTGAGCGGAGGAGTGAAGGAAGATGCCAGTGTAAGACGGTTGGCACGAGAGGAAGGGGAACCTGGCAGGGCTTTGGAAGACTGAGGAGGCAGAGTAGGGCGGAAGGGAGATGGGGAGGATGAATCTGAAGAGGCTTCTGGTGACCTGCGTGACCTGTGAAGAGAAGAGGGGTGTGGGAGGAAGTGGAGCCGGAGGAGCTGGATGGAGACCTGGTGGGGGAGGAGGGAGAAGGGTGTTTTGGCGAGGCTATTTTAGATCTGGAATAGGTTTTGGGTGAGTTCTCTGGGAAGCTGGAAGGTGAAAGGTTAGGCGAGGTTTCCTTATTGTCTGGACCTGGAAGAAGATTTATGTGGGACTTCCGGAGACCTAGGAGAAAGGTTAGGTGAGGCTTTCTTATGTCTGGACCTGGAGGAAGATTTACATTGGACTACCGGAGACCTAGGACTGGAAGGTCTATGTGAGGATGTGCCTAATCGAGTAGAGCAGGAGGAGGTAGATCTCCAGTGGAGGTAGATCTCCAAGCCCAGAAAGGTGAAGGTTCGTCGGCTGGGTCCATAGCAGGAGCGGAGGGTTTCAGAGTATAAGATGGCATAGCTAAAACCATGTGAGCAGGTGAACAGTGAGCAAAAACAGAGGGGTCAGTCTTAAGGGCCATATAGAAGAAAGCGAGGATAGAGAGGAGTTTTTTCCATTTGCCTGTACAATGGCAGTAATTTGCTAGCTCCCGTAAAATGTCAGGGTCGAAAGTGTCGATAGGTAGCCATTTGCAATTACCCTCTAAGGAATATTGGGGCCATTTTTTAGAGCAGAGATGATGAGTGTGGATAACTTTATGGAAGGCATTAAAGCATGAGGTTGAAGGGCCTCCAATACGCATCCCAGCGGGGATGATGGAGGGATAGATTTGGACAGCTTTCTCCCCATAGCTAAGGGTGTGAAAACACTCGTAAAAAAATGTGGCACCTCAAGCCTCCTAAGGACAGCTCCCCGAAAAAGCAAGATGCAGATGGCACGAACACTCAGGACTTGGGAACAGGTGTCTGAGCTCACAAGTGGAGTGCTAGGCGGCCTTGCTGAATGCCTCAAGCTGATGATGGGGATGGCTCCCCGGGCAGGAGGAATGCAGCGAAGGCCAAACTGCACCTTAGCGGCCTACTGCACCATAGCAGTTGTACAGAGAGAAGACAGGAGAGGAATGAAAAAAGAGAGAAAGAAATATAGTTGGAGACCCTGGGCCCCCAGGGGCAGTAGGCTGAGGGGGCTGGCTAAGGTTAAGCTGTCCCAGACATGGGTTTAGCCAAGGATACAAGCCGGGAGTGAATGCTAGCAAAGGGAACAACCAACCAGGAAGTTTCTTCCAACCCCAGACAACACCGGGGTTGCCAGGAGCTCAACAGTCAATTCCCAGATTAAAAGGGGCAGTTAAGCTAGCAGGAAGGGGAAAACTCATAATTAGGAGCCGGTGTTGTTCGTGGAGTCTTGCCCAGGCAGATGGAGCATGTGGGATGTTGTAGAGAGGGTCCTCAGTCCTGATCGTGCCACGGGAGGGTCTGGAGCCCTGGACGGCGCCTAATGCCAGAGCCCCGGCCTTGGGTGGAAATCCGGGACAAGCAGATCTCTCAAGTTTCGACACCAAATGTTGTTCTTCTTCTTCTGTTGTTGTTCTTCTTCGAAATCAAAATGAGACACAAGGTACAACTGATCTATGTGCAGAGGTTTATTGCGGGGAGGGTTGAGTGAACGAACGATGTTTTGGCTTTTAAACCTATTCTGTAACCTAGGTAATTAACAGAATCTCCTCTTTGAATATTTTCAGGAGAAATTTGTAATCCCCATTTAGGCAAAATTATCTTTACTTCCTCAAACATTCTTACTTAAGTATTTATGTTTGAATTGGATAGCAAAATGTCATCCATGTAATGGTATGTTATAGATTTAGGGAAATGCTTACGTATTATTTCCAATGGCTGAAGTATTGACAAAGTATTGACACAGGCTGGGGCTACTGAGCATTCCCTGTGGAAGGATAGTCCATTGGTATCTCCTAGTAGGCTGGGCGTTATTATAAGTAGGCATTGTGAAGGCAAATTTTTCTCTATTCTTTTCTTGTAATGGTATGGAGAAAAAGTGATCCTTCAAGTCCAATTATAAGAGGCCATTCTTTGGGTAACAGAGAAGGCAGAGGAAGTCCAGACTGTAGAGGGTCCATAGGTTGAATTACCTTGTTGACAGCCCTTAGATCTATCACCATTCTCCATTTGCCAGATTTCTTTTTTACAACAAACACAAGAGAATTTCAAGGGCTAGTTGGCTCCTTAATATGTCGAGCATTTAATTTCTCCTGTACCAATTGTTTTAAAGCCTGTAATTTATCTTCAGCTAAAGGCAATTGTGTAACCCATATTGGCTTCTCAGTTAGCCATTTTAAAGGCAGGGCTATTGGTACCTCTAAAGATTTGTTAGTTGCTTTATGTTCTCCTACAGCCTGAATGACTGGTGACCTTTGTGCATAGTACTTTATTACATCCTTGTTGTAGGAGCTGCGGGTTGCCCTGCTCCCAGCCGCCTAGCTAGCTTATGCCCCAAAATAACAACACACAAACTGTATTCATTTAAACACTGCCTGGCCCAATTCTATTAATGTGTGTAGCACTGAGGTGAGCTTACCAGGAAGATACTAGCCTACGTCCATCCTGGGTCAGAGCTTCATCCCGTCTACCCCAGAGAGGAGAGGAAATGGCATCTGTCTGAGGCATCTGCTGTTATTCTTCTTTCTGTCTTTCTTGTCTGTGGGGTTAAAGAGTGGAGATGTTACGCGAGACACATGGCGGTGCAAGGTTAGGAAGGAGACATGAACACACGGCAGTCCCACGTGGGTGCACTTTAATGGGGGAGGGGTAACAACAAGTAAGGGACAGGTGTGCAGAGACGGAAGGAGAGAGGGGGAGAGAGGGGGGGCTCGTGGCGACCCCTGTTTTTAACAGGGAACACAAGGGCATCTGGGAGAAATGCCCTGTACCTTTGCGACTTCCAGTCCAGGGGATGCTGGGAGCTGTAGTCTGCAAAAGGAACAACATTTCACCCTTTTGGTTTTATTTTAAAAAATTGGGGGGTCTTAAAGGGTAGGGAATGGGGGCTTAGCCAGGTCTCTCATGACTGCTTCCTGCTGGCTTTGGGCGTTGAGGGATCCAGGGAGTGTCCAATTATTTTGACAATGTCCTGTTGGCTATGTCCTGTTTGCTGGTGTTTTGGGGTGGCTGGATGTCCTGTTGGTTATGTCCTGTCCACTGGTGTTTTGAGGTGGCTGATTGAAGAAATCGCATATGTCTGGCTTTTCCTGAGTAGCTGGGTCATCGTTAAGATGCTGGAAGACAAAAGCCGCATTAGTAGAGAGAAAAAAATTAAAGAGGAGAGGAGGTTTGGAAAATTAAAGGGGAGATTTGGGTGGGGGAGTCTTAGGAGGTCTGGGGTTAAGAATGATAAAAAAAAATAAATGATACTTATTCTGTTAATGATCCGCTTGTGTTTGATTTGTTTAGGTGGGTCGGGCTGGCATCCTAGAGCTTAAAGAAAGTGTCTTAAAAGAAATAGATTTTAACCGTATATTCCTTAACATTTCAGGGGTCACTGCTGCAGTCAGCAACTGACCTATTATGTCAAGGAACTTTGTGTCCTTTGGAACTTAAGAGAACAAGGTCCTGTCTGAGTTACCGTGTATGAAGGATTATCTTGAGCCATGGAGAAGAACGGTTTAAGATGTGATAGGTGAATCCAATGAGGAATTTCTTCAAGCTTGGCAGCTGTGGGAGTTAGAAGAATTACTCTGAAAGGACCCTGCCATTTAGGGGAAAGAGGTGAGGGATGTTGGCCTGGAGGTGAGAGTAATACCTTATCTCCTATTTTAACCAGCAGTGAACATGTATTAGCACATGGTTGAGGTAATGAGTAATCTGTGAAGTCCCACAGTTGTTATTCTTAAAAAATATTGGAGGTTCCCCCCGCCTGGAAGGCTCACAGAGCAGCAGTAAACTCTGGCAGGCCCCCAGCGGTGCTGGGCGCCAACTCCAGAGTCTGGCACCTGAGCAAGCAGCTACAGTTTCCCACCAGCGGGAGGGCACAAGCCACGCTGGCGGTGTTGGCGGGTAACAGACATATAAACACAGGAAATAGCCATAAGTATTTATTAAGGAAGAGGGAGAGAGAAAGAGGGAGAGAAAGAGAGAGAAAAGAGATAAAAGGAGAGAAAAGAGATAAAAGGAGAGAGAGACAGAGAAAACATGTGCGCACGTCAAGGAAGCAGGAAACGAAGGGCCCAAGATGGCGGCGGGCAGGACAGAGGTAATGGGAGTGGGCGTGGCTTGTCCCTTAAAGCAACAGGAAAGCACAACATCTGCCTCACTTCTTCTTCCTCCCAGCATTCTCTTCTCTTTACTCCACCCACCTAAAGTCTGGCCTATCAAATGGGCCAAGGTAGTTTCTTTATTAGCCAATGACCTTCCTCCATCACATCCTTCCCAGAATTATGAGTTCCTGAGATTGCAGGAATGTTAATCTGGGTATTCCATGTTGTAGCAGGTCATGGCTCCATAAATGTATTGCAATATCAGCTACATATGACCTTAGCTTTTCTCTTCGACCTTCTGGCCCAATACAGTCAACCCATCTCATGCTTTAACTCAAGATATGGTTCCAGTTCCTAGTAATTGAACATCTGCCTCTTGAAGAGGCCAATTTGGATGCCAAGATTCTGGAGTGATGATACATTTGTTCCTGTGTCTACCAAGCCAACAATCACAATTCCATTTATATGTACTCTCAGCTTTGGTCTCTGATCATTTATAGAAGTTTGCCAAAATATACGCTTCTTATTTCCTAATTGAATTCTGACTTATCCTCCAAATTTGCATCATTTAGAACCTATGATCTTGTACAAAACATTCTAGAGTTTTTATTTTCCTGGTGTGACATGTCCTCCACAGTTACTGGAAATGACTGGGCCACATTTGGCTTGGGGGCCTGCGAGAGGCCCCTCAGGAAGTTTCCCAATGGTATCGGGTTGCCTTATCTGTCTGTTGTTGATCTTCATTCATTCATCCAATGTTATCCTTTACCATACTCCTACATATACCTGAAGGCTGAGGTTTCTTATTCCTGCCATTCCCAGATGAAGTGTTATTTCTAGAAATCCCTTTTTAGATGTTCAAATTTATCACAATTAAAACATTTGGTAGGTTGATGTCCCCTCATTACTTTGGAAATTGCTTCTCCTACCCAAGATTTGTCATTGTAATTAAAGGTCTGAAAATTCATGGTATGCTGGATCCATTCATCCATAGGTGCTGATCTAGACCTTAAAGGCCCAATTATCTTTTTGCAGTCTAAGTTTGCATTTTCAAAAGCCAGCGATTCAAGAATTAGTCATTTAGCTTCTAGGTCTGTTACTCCTGTGTTCAGAGTCTTAATTAATCTTTGCAAAAAGTCAGTATAGGGTTCTCCTTGTCCCTGCCTAAACCTAGTATATGACTCTACCTTTCTTCCTGGTTCTGGTAATCTATCCCAGGCGTTTAAGGCTGCCTTGTGGCATAGGGACAATAATTCATCATCATAAAGAGCTTGGACCTGTGGATCAGTGTAAGCTCCTACACCAAGAATTTGATCCTATGAAACCTCCACACCTTTTGCTCTTCCTTGCTGTTCCATATGTTTGGATTCTTCTCTGAAATAAACTCCAAACATCAAGGAAGGTCCATCTTTGAGGACCGCTGAAGCTAACTGTGAGAAATTATAGGGGATAGCACTAACATTAGAAGCCCAAGTCCTTATCATTTCCTTAACAAATGTAGAGTGCAAGCTGTAATTAATGACGGCTTGCTTAATTTCCTTTAGATCATTCAATCCTACTGGCGTCCATCTAGCTTCTTTGGCTCCCTTTGAGCCTTTAAAAGTTGATGCTTTGTCAGAATAAATTACAGGGTATGTCACTAAAACCCTTAGTATCCCAGTTCTAACAGCTCGTGGTTGCATTGTATCCTGTCCTTGTGCCTTCTTACTCTGTTCACCAGCTCCAATAATTTCTTCAATCATTACAAATCTTTTTATCATCATCTCTCTGAAATCCTGAATCTTCTGGCATGCATGTGTTTCTAGTGATTCCACTAAGGTATCAGTTTTTTGGTCCCCATTCCTTACCTTTGATTCCAAGGTCTTAATGTTTCCTTTTAAAGATAATATCTCCTCCTTGAACTGTATGTCATATAAGTTGTCATCCTGGAGGTATATTCTGTCTGTTACCTTATCAAAACTCTGATAACTTCTGAAAGTCAAATTCAACAGCTTGGGCCCTTTCAGGTAAGTTCCTAGTACCCTTAGATAAGGAGTCAATTTTGCCTATCATGGTACTAAGCCTATCAATTAATACCACATACTTCCATACTGATATGACATTAAGAAGAAAACTAAAACCTAATAACAAGTAAATTGAGATGCCTCCATAGGCATATAGGCCACTTGTGATTTCTACCAAAGTGGCAGCAAAAGCCGCAGCTAAAAAAGATACCTGCCATTTTACCTGTCAGCCACCAGATGGTGATGTTTCCGAGTTGCGACTGGAACCGCTGCAGGCGTCACGACAAATCCTGTTTTAAAATCTGCTCTGTTATTTGTTTAAAAACTGGGGAAAATGAGTCAATTGAGAGGTCAGATGTACACAGAGAGAAAATCCAGAGGCCAGCCACAGAGCACAAAAAGGCAGAGAGCTTCTATTGGCCAATAAACGAGGCAGCCCGGCCCACCGTGGCTGGGCGCACCTGCCCTGCCGCTCTGTTCAATCCAATGCAGAGGGTCGTGACACAGCCACTGCACTGCTGCTGAAGATGCCGAGTGCTGTGGGCCCCATGTCCCTGTGCTGGGATTAAGGGCCATGCTGCTTGCAGTGCTCCCAATCAGTTATGGCGGGGTTGCTGGGACTTCAATTGGAGATGTTTTTCCCTAAGGGGTTTTAGCTTCGGCAACCACTTGCACTGTGAGCTCTGTGACTCATGTTGCAAGGGGGAACTTAAAAACCTGCTCAGTGTAGATCAAATTAGGCTGGCAAAGACTGTCCATACCTGTGTATCCCCGGAGGCATGGAGGTTACGGCTGAGGGAGGGCTTGTGCCAAGTTGAGCTGGCCAAGCCAAGCTGGAGGCAGGCAGCCAAGCCAGGGAATGGGAGTGCTGGGTGGTTCTAAAACCAAACGCTGGGTGCCAGATAATGCACGAAACAATCCCACACCAGTTTGGATTTAAAGGCGTATTTATTTTAGGGGTAAAACTCACAAAACACCAACAGTCAGGAAAGGAGTCTAGTCTCTGGAGCAGGAGCCGGAACCAAGCACCGGAACCAAGAGAGTGAGCCGAGGCTTGCCGCTCTTTTTTAAAGAGAAATAGACCACACCCCAGTGGGTTGGTATTTCAGCAGCTATTGGCTGAAGGAGCAGAAGGCGCTCCCTCAGCACAGTAGGCTTGTATTTCAGCGGCTGTTGGCTGAAGGAGTGGAAGGTGCTCCTGCAGCATGTGTGTATGTTCATAAAAATGTATCTGTACAAATTTATATATGTGTACACATGTGTATTTACCTATGAAGGCTATAAGAGGAAAATGTGTGTTCTCTACATTTCTCACTGTATTCTTCTTGAGGCAAGTCTCCAAACTCATGACTTTCAGGCTGACTTGAAGACAGGAAGTCAGAGAGATCATCCTCTATCTGCTGTGATATCAGGAGGTCATGGGTGGTGCTAACTTCCAATCCCCTATTGTCATGATGCACAGCATGCATGCTTGCCTCCTGCATCATAATCTAGACACAGACTATATAATTTGAATTACGCACAAATGGAGTCTTCTCCTTTATGCTTTTACTTGATAGTCAAATGTTGGCATTAAGGAGAATTTTTTCATTTGTTCCCATTCATATAATCTCACCTGCAGATATTTATAATGTCCTAGAAATGTGACAGTTAGGGCAGAAATTTCCCATGTTGCTCCTATGATTGCAGTCATAGATTTTTTCCTCTGTTCTGCAGGTGTAGTTCAGGATGGTTTGTCCTCCCCTGTGAGCCAGAAGTGAAAAGTAAAATATGTCCCTTGATGATCTTGCCCACAAGTGTAGATACCATATCCCAGAGACATATTAGGTAAAAGAAAGGCCTTCCTTTTGATCTCCTCAATGGCAAAAGTCAAGGCTACAGTTAATTGGTAGTGGTTGGTATTAATTCTGTGTAGGAAAACTAGGTATCATTACAGAACAATTTTCAATTACCATTGTCTTACAAATGAATACAGTAACTGTCACAAACTAAATGAAAGCTTACCCTTACATTTCCCATGTTGAAACCACATCTTGTTATTTGATGGTGTTACAAGATCAGTTGGAGGTCATAGAATGGGTCGTGATCATATTTACCAGGTTATTTAGAGATTTCTGCCTTTTAATATTAGAACAATTATTTATAAATTTCCTGTATGAGTATAGAGCAAGAAGACTGTCTTCTATTCATGAAGCAGGCAGTCACTACATGATTGTCACAAGGCTTTATCTTGCAATGTCTATTCTTCTTAAAAGTGATAAATATATTTTGTATGATTCTGGGGATGGGAAATACTTTTGTTGTGGGGAGTCAGAGTGAACTAAGACTTTCTAAGAAACCCTTATGAAAGGAGAGAAGGACATACAGTTCTATGTCCTTGTCCCAGGTTGCACTTGGCTGGAGCCAGTGCAACAGGTAAGTCAAACTTGAGTTTCCTGGCCAGGTCTTCTGCATGAGTTGTGGTTACCATTCCCAGGGCTTCTGGTTCTGAGACTTCCTGTGTTTTCTTTGGCAACATTGTCTACCTTAGTTCTCTGCTTTCTGTGCTCATTTTTCTACTTCAGAAAGACTATGGAATTCTATACTTTTTCACAGACTTGTTAGGCTTAATTCATCAGTTTATTTTAAAATTTCAGGTCCCAATTATTGCTTTTATCATTTGTATTTCTCATCCTCATTCCTTGACACCTTACCATTTTGTTTTTCGAGACAGGGTTTCTCTGTAGCTTTGGTGCCCGTCCCGGAACTAGCTCTTGTAGACCAGGCTGGCCTCAAACTCCCAGAGATCCGCCTGCCTCTGCCTCCTGAGTGCTGGGATTAAAGGTGTGCACCACCACCGCCTGGCCGACACCTTGCCATTTTTGACTTTTTAGTTTTTTTTTCTGGTTCATGTCAATATGTTTTATTTGTATATGATACATGTGCATATATATGCACATGTGTGTATGTGTGTGTTGTGTATATATATGTGGTGTCTACATGTGAATGTGGTGTATATGTGCATATATAGTGTATAAGTGTGGATATATTAGTGTGAGTTTGTGTGTGTATGCATGTGTGAAATATCCAGATATGTCCACAAGCAGAGGCCAGAGATGAAAGCAAGGCATCTTTTTCTATCATTGCCTTAAAATAAGGTCTGTCCCTCAGTGAACTTGAAGCTTGTACTTTCAGCTACACTGGTTGCCCAGGAAATTCGTGGTTTCCTCTGCTTTCCTAGCACAGGCACATGCAATTGCACTGTGTTTTACTGTGGGCCTTAGAGACTCTAACTAATGCTTTTCCAGAGTATGTTCCCCACTGACCCATTTCTCCAGCTTGAAGACAAGGTTGAACAAGGATGAACTCACAATCAAGTCAGTCTACTTGTGGAGATGTCTGGCTCACAAATCCTTCATATTATAAACAAGGAAAACAACATGAATTTTTTTCATCCGTTTTGTCTCTTTTAACTTGTTTTAAAGTTATGTCACGACATAGCATGTAATATAGAAATGAGCAGATTTTTGATTTGTTTTATAATAAGTGGGTCATTTGGATTATAATTTGGAGTTTTGTGTGTGTTCTAACTGCCTTGCATCCTTTCGCCCACATGTGTTTTGCTGGTATCTACAAATACTATCTGATTCTCACATATAATTTGTCATTTCATGTGGTCAGTATATACTCAGATCTGGCATTCCTATGTAATTCTACAGTCTATAGGTAGCCAAGGTATTTATTTTCACTAACTGTGATTTTGAATGTACTTGTTTAACATATTTTACTTTGAGATTTTCATATATTTAGTAATATGTATTTAAATTAATTAATATTATTATTATATATGTACATGGATGGTATAATGTATGCCCACATATATACTGGATGCACACCTGTGAATATTCATGAAGAAGATAGAGGGGGTCATCTTGTGCCCTGTTTGCTCACTCTGCACCTTATTCCCATGACATAGACTCCAGCTGAACTTGGACCTCCTCTGGCAGCCAGTCAGTCTCAGCCACCTTGACTCTGTGTCTCACAGTGCTGGAGTTTCAGGTGCATATCCAAGGACACCAAACTTTAACCTGGGTGCAGGGGATAGGAACTCAGGTCTCATACTTGATGGCGAAGTGGAAGCCATGGAACCAGCTGTGCCACCCACGTGTAGTGCAGCTTCACTTGCCCTCTGCCATCCACATGTGGTCACACTGCCAGTCTGGATAAATGACATCATCTGCAGCATGCTCAGTCGTTTCATTTTTTTCTCTCCTCGAATGACTTAGTTTTCTTGTGCCATATATCATTTTATATTTCTCATTCTAGCCTTTTTACATAGTTTACCTTTTGTGGATTCCTAGTCTTAATATTCTAGATCTATATTTTCTTGTCTGTTAAACTTTAGTTGTCATTATTCACTTCTGATTTAGTATCCAACACTGAAATACTTTTGTTTCCTTTAATTTTGAATTAGAATATAATTATAGCATTTCCCCTTTTCTTTTTTCCTTAGATTTCCCTGTATTTCCCTCCTTGTCCTTTTAATGTATTGCCTTTTATTTATTTTTTAATTTAATGGGATATTTTTTTTTAAAAAAAAAAAGCTATCCTATTTTCATTTTACATACCAATTCCAGTTCCCATTCTCTCCCCTCCTCCCATTCCCTCCACCTAAACTGTGAAAACATCACCCCATCCACTCCTCAGAATGGGTAAGGAACAATGCTTTGGGGAAGGTCCAAGGCCCTCTCCCTACTCTATCTAGGCTGAGCAAGGTATCCATCCAAAGAGAATGGGTTCCCAAAAAGCTAGTGAATGCAGCAGGGATAAATCTTGGTGCCACTGCCAGTGCCCCACAGTCTGCCCCAGCCATACAACTATCACCCACATTCAGAGGGTCTACTTTGGTCCTATGCTGGCTTCTTCCCTGTCTGGCTGGAATTGGTGAGCTCTAATTAGCTCAGCTGAACTGTTTCAGTGGATGTACCCATCATGGTCTTGACCTCTTTGTTCATATTCTCATGTCTCACACTCTTTTTTTTTAATTTTTTTGCTACTTTTATTGATTTATTTTTTCATACAATAGATTTTGATTATGTTTTCTTTCCCCCACCTTTTCCCAGGTCCTCCCCACCTCCCTTGCCACCCACTTCCTGTTCCTGTTCTTTTTTCCTTCCACACACACACAAACCCTCAAAAACCAAAAATGAAAATCAAAATAAATAAAAAAACATAGAAAAAATCCCCAAATATAACAAAATGAAACCAAAAGCTTACACACACACACACACACACACAAAGTCCACATGGAGTTTGTTTCGTTTTGACCAGTTACTCCTGGACACAGGGCCTGTGATGGTAGAGTGTGGTTAATACACCCAGTGCCTCTCCTTTAGAGAAATGGATTTTCCCCTTCCTGGTTGGTATCAATTTCAAATAGCTTCCTGGTTAGGGATGAGACTTTGTGTCCACTTCCTTTGCTCAGTGCTGGGACTTTGTCTGGCTGTAATCTGTGCACGTCTGTGCATGCGGACACAATCTCCATGAGTCCATCAGTCTTGTTGGGTCTGGAAGACACTATTTTCTTGGAGTAATTTACTGCCTCTGGCTCTTATAAATTTTTTTTCTTTTTTAAATTTATTTATTTATTAAGGATTTCTGCCTCGTCCCCACAACCGCTTCCCATTTCCCTCCCCCTCCCCCGATCAAGTCCCCCTCCCTCATCTGCTCGAAGAGCAATCAGGGTTCCCTGACCTGTGGGAAGCCCAAGGACTGCCCACCTCTATCCACACTCTTAAGCTGGTCTTTGGTATCTCAGCCCAGTGCTCCGCTGTGGGTCTCCACCTGTTTCCATCAGTTGTTGGATGAAGGTTCTATGATGATATTCATCAATCTGACTACAAAGCAAGGCCAGATTGGGCACCCTCTCCTCTATTACTTAGGGACATAGCTGGGTCATCTTGTGGATTCCTGGGAATTTCCCTAGTGTCAGGTTTCTTGTTAGTCCCATAATGGCTCCCTGAATCAAAATATCCCTTTCCTTGCTCTCATCTTTGTCTTTCCTCCTTCTCAACTATCCCATTCCCTCAAGTTCTCCTCCCCGCTTCCATCTTCCCTCCTCTTTCCCTTCCATTCTCCTTTCTCGCTATACGCCATACTCCCAATTTTGTGAGGTCATCTTACCTATTTCCCCTTTCTAAGGTGGATCTAGTATGTTTTTCTTAGGGCTCACCTTGTTACTTAGCTTCTGTGGGATTATGGACTATAGACTCATTATCCTTTGCTTTACAGTTAGTATCCACTTATGAGTATATACCATGTTCATCTTTCTGAGTCTGGGTTATCTCACTCAGGATGGTTTTTTCTAGTTCCATATATTTGCACGCAAATATCAAGATGTCGTTACTTTTTACCCTTGAGTAGTAATCCATGGTTTAAATGTACCACATTTTCCTTATCCATTCTTTGGTTGAAGGGCAGCTTTTTCCTGGGTTTTGGAAATAAACAAATAATGCTGTTATGAATATAGTTGAACAGATGTCCTTATATTAAGGTTGAGCATCCTTTGGGTATATGCCCAAGAGTGGTATTGCTGGGTCTTGAGGTATGTTGATTCCCAATTTTCTGATAAACCACCATGCTGATTTCCAAAGTGGATATACAGGTTTGAGTTTCCACCATCAATGGAGGAGTGTGTCCCTAACTCTATATCCTCTCCAGCATAATCTATCATTAGTGTGTTTGATCTTAGCCATTCTTACAGGTGTAAGATGGTATCTCAGAGTTGTTTTGATTTGCATTTCTCTAATGGCCAAGGATGTTGAACCTTTCCTTAAATGTCTTACAGCCATTTGAGATTCTTCTGAGAATTCTGTGTGGTTCTGTACCCATTTTTTAATTAAATTATTTATCTTACATGTGGTTCCAAGCTTTGAATTTTCAGATGAATGTTTTTAATTTTGAGTGTCTGTAAAACTCAAAGCATGAAATGGATCATAGAGGAGAACAGGCCTGGAGGGACGTGAGATGGCAGAGGAAATGCACTGTGGAAGGGTAAAGAAACCTTGCAAGTGGAAAGTTTTCATCAGCGATGGGAGAAGTGTGGTGGTGGAGAAAGGGTTAACCAAAATTAAGCATGGAGGAAAAAATCCTTTTGGAAAAATACTACATTTGAAGTCCTTTAAAACTATTTGAGGGGCTGGTTAAATAGTTTAGCATGTAAGGGTGCTTGATGCCAGCATATGATGCTGTTGATTTTGATGTTGGGAAACCACATGGTAGAAGTAAGAAAATGATCAAGAAAATGATGCTCTGACATCTACACATGTACCGTGGTTTGCCACCAAGCCTAGTGAATGGAGTTGCATGCTTGGAAGCCTAAGTAAAACAACTGAATGAAGGAGCCCTGCACGTATGGGTAACGTTTCTCCCAAAGATTAAGTTGACTAAACAAAGGTTCCAATACTGTGAGATAGTTCCCTCTGAGCTGTGAAGTAAGGGGGCGCCTGTCAAACATTACAGGCTGCTACCAATGTCCTCATTTACGCATGAGAATTAGATTGGTGGATGATTCTGAACACACTATACACTTGGGATATAGGACATTTAAAGGTAATGTTGCCTCTGTGCTGGATAGCTTCCACAGTCCTAGAAGCTTCTATGCAAGCTACTGGATGAGGAAAGTTGGCAATGATTCTACCAATCTGTAGACCCTGCATGTGACAACTTGCCTGGCAAGATATTTTCCGTGTGATAGTGTGTTGACTCTTATAGGAACAATAAACTTTGTGATTTGATCTTAGGTCTACCACGCAGTAGCGAACTCTTGGCTGGTTCTGTAAACCTGGTTCAGAGCCCAGTGACTAAGGCCATGGTGATGTAATATGGAAATCTCTCTGATTCTAGAGACTGGAACCTTTGCTGGACATCACAGCCAGAGTTCATAACATGCTTTGAGGTCATTTAAGATATAAGGATGCTATCTTACTGTGTACTCAAACTGATTGTTAACCTACTTTTAAGAGAACAATATAACAATGACCACTACTTTGCTTGGATTTCCTGCATAGCCACCTTTTACAAACTAAACTAAACTTAAGTAATCTTATTTTCTTCTGTGCCCCCTGATCCAGAACAAATGTTTATCGTTTATATAAAACAGCAAACATAGAAGTTGAAAACACTCAAATGAATATCCACCAAAACAATTGAACACAGCAGCATTACTGGGCAAACATGGTGTTTGTAATGTTTTTTGTTGTCTGGGTTAGTTGGGATCAGTTGCAGTTATTACCTTCATCCCTTGTAAGACCCCACAAATGATTCTGTAAAGTATCCCACTCCTTCCCCAGGTGATTCTTATGGGGAAATTCAATAAAAGAATGAGCAACAAAAGGGGCAGACACACACATTTACACACAAGGACAGATGTAGGGACAGACATAGACTCATACAAGAAAACAAGCACAGGGACAGACAGACTTCTTCAGAAAGGCACAGATTTAGATTCATGCAACAGACAAAGAAGGGAAGACAGGGAACATGTAGAAAATTCAAATCTGGAAATGAATCCCAGTGGAAGTGCTTTTATTTCTTTCCTTAATGCCACACTGAAGAAGTATTGGTGACCCTGAGTTAATCACTGATGTATTGAATCCACACAACAGGCCCTCTGTTGTTGTTTTGTTAAACTTACATAGAATCAAGCTGCCTTCTACGTACTCTTGCTGACACCTATACATTTGAGCAACTTCTTTTATGTTAATTAATTTATTTCCTTATTTATTAATGATTTCTGTCTCTTCCCCGCCACCGCCTCCCATTTCCCTCCCCCTCCCCCAATCAAGTCCCCCTCCCTCGTCAGCCCAAAGAGCAATCAGGGTTCCCTGCCCTGTGGGAAGTACAAGGCCCACCCACCTCCATCCAGGTCTAGTAAGGTGAGTATCGAGCAACTGTGATCCCTAATGAAAGACGTTTCTTTAGTCAAAGGGCTCTGGTGAATGCATAGACTCACACCTGGCCAAAGTTTAGAGAAAGCATAACTGTGCAGTTCTCAGACCTCAGCAAGACCTCTGAACTACAACACCGTCCAAGGTTCAGGGACTACTCTGGAAGAGAGAGGCAGAGGTTGTAGATGGTTTCTGTAAAATGGTGTCAAGGACACAATGATCATCACACACAGGAAGGGGTTCTTAAGGCCCCACCCTCAGTGAGGGACTTTTCTTAATGTGTGCTGGGGGATGGGATGCCATAAAAATACAGAAAAAGGAAATTCACATAAGCAGCCACACTTTAACTCTTTGGATTTTAAGGCCAATAGAGTAGTTTGGGTGGTGCTTTTTACTTATGTTAGAGTTGAGTATGGAAACCTCAACAAGGCTGGTCTGTGACTTAGAAAATCCACTAAAATTCATTGACGCCTATTATTGAACTCCTGTTCCTAAAACTGTAATGGCAGGCTCAGATACCCAGAAAGGGGCTCAACCTGGACTTTGGAGGATTTTTGGAGGATAGATAAAAGCCAACATCGCTTAAAAACTTGTGAAGCTAGATCCTCTACCCAAAGGTGTCATTTCTCTTATCACTGGAAGTAGGGAATATTGGCTGCCTGTGGTATCTATTACCATAATAAGGTACAGACTGGCCTCTAGGCTCCTTCAGTAGCACAAGTACCTGCTGAACAGTTCAAAGTCCATGCTAGTGTTCTAGATCTTCTTCCCTCCTGCCCTCCCCTGACCTTCCTCTCTTTCAGAAGAATCCCTACCCCAGCATCTCATTCTCTTTCTAAACCTATCTCTCTGTCTCCTCCTCTCTCTATGTTCCTCTCCCTCTTTCTGTGTCTCCTCCTCTGTCTCTCTCCCTCTGCCTCTCCTTTTTCTTCTTTCATAGTCAGGTGTTCAGCCAACATCTGTTCCTGGTCTGTCTGATTTGATATGCCACTATCTGTTCTATCTCTGATAGGTATTATAGAAGCTTTCTCCTTAAACATGTCACCAAGACATCATGTTAACAGTTTGTACAATACCAAGAAACAGTTTAAAATATTTTTAAAACATTTTAATGAAAAAACTATTATATAGTGAAATCAGTATATATGGTATCAAGAAATATTTAACATCAAACATTGACAATTTCAGGAATATTTTAGAAAATTTATGTTGTTGACATTGCTCCTCATAGGCTTCAGCAGCAACTAAAAAGAAAAGCAAGAATTATCAGTAGTATCAAGAACATCATTTGTGGCAGTGTCAGGATGAGCAATAACAGAGGCATCACCAGTAGAATCTTATATAGTATCATGTCACAAGGAATGCCATTGTATTTGAGAAGTGGTGACAATGTGGAGCCTTATTTCATTGGTTTTATTCTCACATGTTGCTTCTTTGGGGGTGTTATTTCCAAAATGATGCTATCCACATAAGTCACAGTTTATGGACAGAGAAAAATAGAAACTAATATCTAACAGTTACATTTCTCTGCTTAGCCATTCAGACAATACAAGTTTCATGTTAGATGTATTTTCAATATGATTGGAAAAGATAAGCATTTTTTCTAGTTTTAGGTAATAGCTAAAGAGTCCTATATATAGCACAAAATTTAGTTATGATATGTATTGGTGCCAAAGAGAATTGGGTTTCTAGTGCATAAGTCATCATCTATTTAAAACCACTGCTGTGGTCTAACTTACCTTGTTAAACTCATTTTAATGCATGTCACATGTTAAATTAGGTTGAATACCCACATCATCACTGTTGATACAAATTTCAAAAACCATATTCCGGTGGTTATCATCAGCAGTGCCATTGTTGCTTCCCAAAGTGGCAGAACCTTGGAGTGAGTTGCATAGTGGGTGTATTCAGCTGGACTGGTAGCACTGAAATCCTCATTAGCACTCTGAGGGTCGAAAGCGTCACCTGGCACATGAACAAGAGCAGATTCCTGATCAGTAGTGAAGCTATCACACTTGTGTTCTCTTAGAAGCAAGTTTCAAGAACAGGGTCAGAATGTTGCCGAGGAAGAGTGAATGAGGAGGAAGGAGAGAAAATGGTGTCCACTGATTACAGTACCTACAGCCAAGCTGCAGCCCAGCAGGGCTACAGTGCTTACACAGCCCAGCAAACTCAAGGATATGCACAGACCACCCAGGCCTATGGGAAACAAAGCTATGGAACCTATGGACAGCCTACTGATATCAGCTCAGAACACTGCCACCTACAGGCAGACTGAATATGTGACTTCTTATGGACAGCCTCCCACTGGTGATACCACTCCAACTGCCCCCAGTCATACAGCCAGACTGTTCAAGGATGTGGCACTGGTGCTCATGACACTACCACTGCTCCAGTCACCACAACCCAAGAACCTTGTGCAGCTCAGTCTGCATATGGCACCCAGCCTGCCTACCCAGCCTATGGCCAGCAGCCAGCAGCCGCCGCTGCACCTGCAAGACCACAGGATGCAAATGAGCCCACTGAGACTAGTCAACCTCAATCTATCACAGGGGTTTATAACCAGCCCAGCCTAGGGTATGGACAGAGTAATTACAGATATCCCCAACCACCTGGGAGCTACCCCATGCAGCCAGTCACTGCACCTCCACCCTATCCTCCTACACATCTTATGCTACACATCCTATCTTCCTCTTCACAACCAACTAGTTATGATCAGAGCAGTTAATCTCAACAGAACATCTATGAGCAACCTAGCAACTATGGACAGCAGAGTAGCTATGGTCAACAAAGCAGCTATGGGCAGCAGCCTCCCATTAGTTACCCCCCTCAGACTGGGTCCTACAGCCAGGCTCCAAGTCAATATAGCCAACAGAGCAGCAGCTACAGGGAACAGAGTTCATTCCGACAGGACCACACCAAATGGTGTCGGGGGCAGGAGTCTGGAGGATTTTCCAACCAGGAGAGAACCAGAACATGAGTGGCCCTAATAACCGGGAGAGGAGAAGAAGGGGATTTAATCATGGAGGCATGAGCAGAGGTGGGCAGGGAGGAGGATGCAGTGGAATGGGCATTAGAGACCAAGGTGGCATCAATAAGCCTGGTGGACCCATGGATGAAGGACCAGGTCCTGATCTAGGCCTTCCTATAGATCCTGATGAGGATTCTGACAACAGTGCAATTTATGTGCAAGGTTTAAATGACAATGTGACTCTGGATGATCTGGCAGACTTCGGTAAGCAGTGTGGGGTTGTTAAGATGAACAAGAGAATTGGGCATCCCATGATCCACATCTATTTGGATAAGGAGAGAGGAAGGCCTAAAGGGGATGCCACGGTGGCCTATGAAGATCTTCCAACTGCCAAGGCTGCTGTGGAATGGGTGGATGGAAAGGATTTTCAAGGAAGAATACTTAAAGCTTCTCATGCGCGAAAGAAACCTCCAAAGAATAGCATGTGGAGTGCCATGACACCTCGTGAGGGGAGAGGGATGCCACCACTGCTCCGTGGAGGTCATAATAGCTCATGAGGTCCCAAAGGACCCATGGGTTGCATGGGAGGCATTGGAGGAGACAAAGGGGCTTCACCCCATGAAAACACTGGAGCTACTTAGGAACCCCCATGTGGAGGAGGAAATGTCCAGCAACGAGCAGGAAATTGGCCGTGTTCCATGCAGGTATGTGGAACTCAGAAAATGAACTGGAGAACAGAATGCAACCAGGGTAAGGCCCCAAACCTGAGGGCTTCCTCCCGCAACCCTGCCAACCTCCAGGATGTGATAGTAGCCAAGGCTGCAGTGGTGGCATGCAAGGAAGAAGAGGTGTCCATATGGACCATGGTGGTCCTGGGGAATTGTTCCGAGGTAGCAGTGGTGGAGGCACATATGACTTCAGAGTTGTCCGAATATTGGAACGAGTTAGCTTTGGTGGAGGAACATGACATGGTCCTGTGGGCCCTCCTGGACCATTGTTGGAACAGGTGGACTGAAGAAGATGTGGACCTGGAGGACCTGCGTAAGTAGATAAAGGCAAGAACAGTCAGGAACTTAGAGACCGGCCCTACTAGAGAGACCTGCAGAGCTACATGGATGACCAGATTTATTTTTTAAACCAGAAAATGTTTTAAATTTAGAATTCCACATTTATAATGTTGGCCACGAAGTCATGATTATTACTGTGTGTACTTTAGTATTTTCAGCATTTGTGAAGAAATATTAAAACAAGTTAAATGGTAGGTGACTGAGTTTTTTTTTTCTTTTAAAGATGCTTGTTTTAAGACATAACAATGGGAACCCCTTCTGAGCATACTCAGTATCATTGTGGAGAACCGAGAGGGCCCCTTCTTGTAACAAAATTCATGGTTGTGAATGTTTTCAAATACATTCCAATTTTTTAACTGTCAAATAATTAATGTTGCAGAGGGTCCATGTTGTCTCCAGTGTGGCTACCAAGAGGAAGCTCAGAGTCAGTATGTGGCCTCCCCTTGCATGCCAAGGGTAAGTCCTAAAGAACGTTTGTGATCCATTGTGGTGTCGTGAAGTGTAATTTTCTCTGAATCCTAAACAATGTCATGTCTGTGATTGTACCTGGAGATGAAGGTAATTCAATGTTGGCGGTAGGCAGGGGCACAATGCCATCCTCATCCTTTGCAGGACGAAATTCTTCTTTCTTGGTTTCTTCAACCTTTAAGGAAAGTTTGAGATGTAAGATTTCATTAAAATGTCACTAAGTTTACTCACTTTAGAAAAACTTATCTGTTAATGCCAGGGTCTTGATTTATAGTCCCCAAATATTTGTTTGCTCAGCTAAATTTTATCACTGTATCTACTGTTATTGTGTAACCTTTGCTTCCTTTCTCTTTGATTCAAAGCCCAGAGTTTGAGAACCTTAAAAGGGGACTTGCTCAGCTTTATGTGTGTGTGTGTGTGTGTGTGTGTGTGTGTGTGTGTGTGTGTGTTAAGGGGTGGGCAGAGAATAAACTTCACAAGCTGGCTCTCTAATTTTACCTGGGGAGGCTGCCCTGGTGGCATGCAGCGAGGAGTAGGCAGAATTTCTGCCTGTGGTGGTCCTGCAGGAATGACCCGAGGTAGCACTGGTGGAGGCACATATGGCTTCAGAGTTGTCAGAATCTTGGACCGAGTTAGCTTTCGTGGCGGAACATGACATGGTCCTGTGGGCTCTCCTGGACCTGCAGAGAGAACAGTCAGGAACTTTGATACTGGCCCTACTAGAGAGACCTTCAGAGTTGCATGGATGACCAGATTTATTTTTTAAAACCAGAAATATTTTAAATTTAGAATTCCACATTTATAATATTGGCCACAAAATCATGATTATTACTATGTGTACTTTAGTGTATTCACCATTTGTGAAGAAACATTAAAACACGTTAGATGGTAGTTGACTGAATTTTTTTTTTCTTTTAAAGATGCTTGTATTAAGACTTAACAAAGGGAACCCCTTGTGAGCATACTCAGTATCATTGTGGAGAACCGAGAGGGCCCCTTCTTGTAACAAAGATCATGGTTTTGATTGTTTTCAAATACATTCCAATTTTTTAACTCTCAAAAAAATAATGTTTCAGAGGGTACATGGTGTCACCAGTGTGGCTACCAAGAGGAAGCTGAGAGTCAGCATGTGGTCTCCCCCATGCATGCCCAGGGTACGTCCTAAGGAACCTGTGTGATCCGTTGTAGTGTTGTGAAGTGTAATTTTCTCGGAATCCTCTGTGACTTGTACCTGGAGATGAAGGTAATTCAGTGTTGGCGGAAACCATGGGCACAATGACATCCTTATCCTTTGCAGGATGAAATTCTTCTTTCATGGTTTCTTCAACCTTTAAGGAAAGTTTGAGATGTAAATTTTCATTAAAATGTCACTTAGTTTACTCAGTTTAGAAGAACTTATCTGTTAATGCCAGGATCTTGATTTATAGTCCCCAAATATTTGTTTGCTCAGCTAAATTTTATCACTGTTACTACTGTTATTGTGGAACCTTTGCTTCCTTTCTGTTTGATTCAAAGCCCAGAGTTTGAGAACCTTAAAAGGGGACCTGCTCAGCTTTATGTGTTCGTGTGTGTGTGTGTGTGGTTAGGGGAGGGCAGAGAATAATCATCACAAGCTGGCTCTCTGATTTCACCTGGTGAGGCTGCCCTGGTGGCATGCAGCGAGGAGTAGGCAGACTTTCTGCCTGTGGTGGTCCTGCAGAAATGACCCGAGGTAGCACTGGTGGAGGCACATATGGCTTCAGAGTTGTCAGAATCTTTGACCGAGTTAGCTTTCGTGGCGGAACATGACAAGGACCTGTGGGCCCTCCTGGGCATGCAGAGATAACAGTCAGGAACTTAGATATCGGCCCTACTAGAGAGACCTGCAGAACTACATGATGTCAAGATTTATTTTTTTAAAACCAGAAATGTTTTAAGTATAGCATTCTACATGTATAATGTTGGCCACAAGTCATGATTATTACTGTGTGTACTTTAGTATGTTCACCATTTGTGAAGAAACATGAAAACAAGTTAAATGGTAGTTGATTGAGTTTTTTTTTTTTTCTTTTAAAGATGCTTGTTTTAAGACTTAACAATGGGAACCCCTTGTGAGCATACTCAGTATCATTGTGGAGAACCTAGAAGGCCATTTCTTGTAACAAAGATCATGGTTTTGATTCTTTTCAAATACATTACAATATTTTTAAATGTCAAATAAATAATGTTTAAGAGGATACATTGTGTAACCAGTGTGGCTAACAAGAGGAAGCTCAGAGTCAGCATGTGGTCTCCCCCATGCATGCCCAGTGTAGGTCCTAAGGAACGTGTGTGATCCATTGTAGTGTTGTGAAGAGTAATTTTCTCCGAATCCTCTGTGACTTGTACCTGGAGATGAAGATAATTCAGTGTTGGCGGTAGACATGGGCACAATGACATCCTTATCCTTTGCAGGATGAAATTCTTCTTTCTTGGTTTCTTCAACCTTTAAGGAAAGTTTGAGATTTAAGTTTTCATTAAAATGTCACTTAGTTTACTCAGTTTAGAAGAACTTATCTGTTAATGCCAGGGTCTTGATTTATAGTCCTCAAATATTTGTTTGCTCAGTGAAATTGTATCACTGTTACTACTGTTATTGTGTAACATATGCTTCCTTTCTGTTTGATTCAAAGCCCAGAGATTGAGAACCTTAAAAGGGGACCTGCTCAGCTTTATATGTTTGTGTATGTGTGTGTGTGTGTGTGTGTGTGTGTGTTTACGGGTGGGCAGAGAATAAACTTCACAAGCTGGCTCTCTGATTTCACCTGGTGAGGCTGCCCTGGTGGCATGCATCGAGGAGTGGGCAGACTTTCTGCCTGTGGTGGTCCTGCAGAAATGACCCGAGGTAGCACTGGTGGAGGCACATATGGCTTCAGAGTTGTCAGAATCTTGGACCGAGTTAGCTTTCGTGGCGGAACATGACATGGTCCTGTGTGCCCTCCTGGACCTGCAGAGAGAACAGTCAGAAACTTAGATACCGGCTCTACTAGAGAGACCTGCAGAGCTGCATGGATGATCAGATTTATTTTTTAAACCAGAAAATGTTTTAAATTTAGAATTCCACATTTATAATATTGGCCACAAAGTCATGATTATTACTGTGTGTACTTTAGTATTTTCACCATTTGTGAAGAAACATTAAAACAAGTTAAATGGTAGTTGACTGAATTTTTTTTTTTCTTTTAAAGATGCTTGTTTTAAGACTTCACAATTGGAACCACTTGTGAGCATAATCAGTATCCTTGTTGAGACCTGAGAGGGCCCCTTCTTGTAACAAAGATCATGGTTTTGATTGTTTTCAAATACATTACAATTTTTTTTAAATGTCAAATAAATAATGTTTAAGAGGATACATGGTGTCACAAGTGTGGCTAAGAAGAGGAAGCTCAGAGTCAGCATGTGGTCTCCCCCTTGCATGCCCAGTGTAAGTCCTAAGGAACGTGTGTGATCCGTTGTAGTGTTGTGAAGTCTAATTTTCTCCGAATCCTCTATGACTTGTACCTGGAGATGAGGGTAATTCAGTGTTGGCGGTAGACATGGGCACAATGATATCCTCATCCTTTGCAGGTTGAAATTCTTCTTTCTTGGTTTCTTCAACCTTTAAGGAAAGTTTGAGATGTAAGTTTTCATTAAAATGTCACTAAGTTTTATTCACTTTGGAAGAACTTATCTGTTAATGCCAGGGTCTTGATTTATAGTCCCCAAATATTTGTTTGCTCAGCTAAATTTTATCACTGTAACTACTGTTATTGTGTAACCTTTGCTTCCTTTCTGTTTGATTCAAAGCCCAGAGATTGAGAACCTTAAAAGGGGACCTGCTCAGCTTTATGTGTGTGTGTGTGTGTGTGTGTGTGTGTGTGTGTGTTTACGGGTGGGCAGAGAATAACCTTCACAAGGTGGCTCTCTGATTTCACCTGGTGAGGCTGCCCTGGTGGCATGCAGCGAGGAGTAGGCAGACTTTCTGCCTGTGGTGGTCCTGCAGAAATGACCCGAGGTAGCACTGGTGGAGGCACATATGGCTTCAGAGTTGTCAGAATCTTGGACCGAGTTAGCTTTCGTGGAGGAACATGACATGGTCCTGTGAGCCCTCCTGGACCTGCAGAGAGAACAGTCAGAATCTAAGACACCGGCCCTACTAGAGAGACCTGCAGAACTACATGGATGTCCAGAATTATTTTTTCAAACCAGAAATGTTATAAATTTAGCATTCCCCATGTATAATGTTGGCTACAAGTCAAGATTATTACTGTGTGTACTTTAGTATTTTCACCATTTGTGATGAAACTTGAAAACAAGTTGAATAGTAGTTGATTGAGTTTTTTTTTTCTTTTAAAGATGCTTGTTTTAAGACTTAACAATGGGAACCCCTTGTGAGCATTCTCAGTATCATTGTGGAGAACCTAGAAGGCCCCTTCTTGTAACAAAGATCATGGTTTTGATTGTTTTCAAATACATTACAATTTTTTTTTTAAATGTCAAATAAATAATGTTTAAGAGGATACAGGGTGTCACCAGTGTGGCTAACAAGAGGAAGCTCAGAGTCAGCATGTGGTCTCCCCCTTGCATGCCCAGAGTAAGTCCTAAGGAACCTGTGTGATCCGTTGTAGTGTTGTGAAGTGTAATTTTTTCCGAATCCTCTGTGACTTGTACCTGGAGATGAAGGTGATTCAGTGTTGGCGGTAGATATGGGCACAATGACATCCTCATCCTTTGCAGGATGAAATTCTTCTTTCTTGGTTGTTTCAACCTTTAAGGAAAGTTTGAGATGTAAGTTTTCATTAAAATGTCACTAAGTTTACTCACTTTAGAAAAACTTATCTGTTAATGCCAGGGTCTTGATTTATAGTCCCCAAATATTTGTTTGCTCAGCTAAATTTTATCACTGTTACTACTGTTATTGTGTAACCTTTGCTTCCTTTCTGTTTTATTCAAATCCCCGAGTTTGAGAACCTTAAAAGGGGACCTGCCCAGCTTTTTATGTTTGTGTGTTTGTGTTCGGGAGGGGGTGTGTGTTTAGGGGTGGGCAGAGAATAAACTTCACAAGCTGGCTCTCTAATTTTACCTGGGGAGGCTGCCCTGGTGGCATGCAGCGAGGAGTAGGCAGACTTTCTGCCTGTGGTGGTCCTGCAGAAATGACCCGAGGTAGCACTGGTGGAGGCACATATGGCTTCAGAGTTGTCAGAATCTTGGACCGAGTTAGCTTTCGTGGAGGAACAAGACATGGTCCTGTGGGCCCTCCTGGACCTGCAGAGAGAACAGACAGGAACTTAGATACCGGCCCTACTAGAGAGACCTGCAGTGCTGCATGGATGACCAGATTTATTTTTTAAACCAGAAAATGTTTTAAATTTAGAATTCCACAATTATAATATTGGCCACAAAATCATGATTATTACTGTGTGTACTTTAGTATTTTCACCATTTGTGAAGAAACATTAAAACAAGTTAAATGGTAGTTGATTGAGTTTTTTTTTTCTTTTAAAGATGTTTGGTTTAAGACTTAACAATGGGAACCCCTTGTGAGAATACTCAGTATCATTGTGGAGAACCTAGAGGGCCCCTTCTTGTAACAAAGATCATGGTTTTGATTGTTTTCAAATACATTACATTTTTGTTTAAATGTCAAATAAATAATGTTTAAGAGGATACATGGTGTCACCAGTGTGGCTAACAAGAGGAAGCTCAGAGTCAGCATGTCGTCTCCCCCTTGCATGCCCAGTGTAAGTCCTAAGGAACGTGTGTGATCCATTGTAGTATTTTCAAGTGAAATTTTCTCCGAATCCTCTGTGACTTGTACCTGGAGAGGAAGGTAATTCAGTGTTGGCGGTAGACATGGGCACAATGACATCCTCATCCTTTGCAGGATGAAATTCTTCTTTCTTGGTTTCTTCAACCTTTAAGGAAAGTTTGAGATGTAAATTTTCATTAAAATGTTACTAAGTTTTATTCACTTTAGAAGAACTTATCTGATAATGCCAGGGTCTTGATTTATAGTCCCCAAATATTTGTTTGCTCAGTGAAATTTTATCACTGTAACTACTGTTATTGTGTAACCTTTTCTTCCTTTCTGTTTGATTCAAATCCCAGAGTTTGAGAACCTTAAAAGGGGACCTGCCCAGCTTTATATGTTTGTTTGTGTGTGTGTGTGTCTGTCTGTGTATGTGTGTGTGTGTTTATGGGTGGGCAGAGAATAAACTTCACAAGCTGGCTCTCTAATTTTACCTGGGGAGGCTGCCCTGGTGGCATGCAGCGAGGAGTAGGCAGACTTTCTGCCTGTGGTGGTCCTGCAGAAATGACCCGAGGTAGCACTGGTGGAGGCACATATGGCTTCAGAGTTGTCAGAATCTTGGACCGAGTTAGCTTTCGTGGCGGAACATGACATGGTCCTGTGTGCCCTCCTGGACCTGCAGAGAGAACAGTCAGAAACTTAGATACCGGCTCTACTAGAGAGACCTGCAGAGCTGCATGGATGATCAGATTTATTTTTTAAACCAGAAAATGTTTTAAATTTAGAATTCCACATTTATAATATTGGCCACAAAGTCATGATTATTACTGTGTGTACTTTAGTATTTTCACCATTTGTGAAGAAACATTAAAACAAGTTAAATGGTAGTTGACTGAATTTTTTTTTTTCTTTTAAAGATGCTTGTTTTAAGACTTCACAATTGGAACCACTTGTGAGCATAATCAGTATCCTTGTTGAGACCTGAGAGGGCCCCTTCTTGTAACAAAGATCATGGTTTTGATTGTTTTCAAATACATTACAATTTTTTTTAAATGTCAAATAAATAATGTTTAAGAGGATACATGGTGTCACAAGTGTGGCTAAGAAGAGGAAGCTCAGAGTCAGCATGTGGTCTCCCCCTTGCATGCCCAGTGTAAGTCCTAAGGAACGTGTGTGATCCGTTGTAGTGTTGTGAAGTCTAATTTTCTCCGAATCCTCTATGACTTGTACCTGGAGATGAGGGTAATTCAGTGTTGGCGGTAGACATGGGCACAATGATATCCTCATCCTTTGCAGGTTGAAATTCTTCTTTCTTGGTTTCTTCAACCTTTAAGGAAAGTTTGAGATGTAAGTTTTCATTAAAATGTCACTAAGTTTTATTCACTTTGGAAGAACTTATCTGTTAATGCCAGGGTCTTGATTTATAGTCCCCAAATATTTGTTTGCTCAGCTAAATTTTATCACTGTAACTACTGTTATTGTGTAACCTTTGCTTCCTTTCTGTTTGATTCAAAGCTCAGAGATTGAGAACCTTAAAAGGGGACCTGCTCAGCTTTATGTGTGTGTGTGTGTGTGTGTGTGTGTGTGTGTGTGTGTTTACGGGTGGGCAGAGAATAACCTTCACAAGGTGGCTCTCTGATTTCACCTGGTGAGGCTGCCCTGGTGGCATGCAGCGAGGAGTAGGCAGACTTTCTGCCTGTGGTGGTCCTGCAGAAATGACCCGAGGTAGCACTGGTGGAGGCACATATGGCTTCAGAGTTGTCAGAATCTTGGACCGAGTTAGCTTTCGTGGAGGAACATGACATGGTCCTGTGAGCCCTCCTGGACCTGCAGAGAGAACAGTCAGAATCTAAGACACCGGCCCTACTAGAGAGACCTGCAGAACTACATGGATGTCCAGAATTATTTTTTCAAACCAGAAATGTTATAAATTTAGCATTCCCCATGTATAATGTTGGCTACAAGTCAAGATTATTACTGTGTGTACTTTAGTATTTTCACCATTTGTGATGAAACTTGAAAACAAGTTGAATAGTAGTTGATTGAGTTTTTTTTTTCTTTTAAAGATGCTTGTTTTAAGACTTAACAATGGGAACCCCTTGTGAGCATTCTCAGTATCATTGTGGAGAACCTAGAAGGCCCCTTCTTGTAACAAAGATCATGGTTTTGATTGTTTTCAAATACATTACAATTTTTTTTTTAAATGTCAAATAAATAATGTTTAAGAGGATACAGGGTGTCACCAGTGTGGCTAACAAGAGGAAGCTCAGAGTCAGCATGTGGTCTCCCCCTTGCATGCCCAGAGTAAGTCCTAAGGAACCTGTGTGATCCGTTGTAGTGTTGTGAAGTGTAATTTTTTCCGAATCCTCTGTGACTTGTACCTGGAGATGAAGGTGATTCAGTGTTGGCGGTAGATATGGGCACAATGACATCCTCATCCTTTGCAGGATGAAATTCTTCTTTCTTGGTTGTTTCAACCTTTAAGGAAAGTTTGAGATGTAAGTTTTCATTAAAATGTCACTAAGTTTACTCACTTTAGAAAAACTTATCTGTTAATGCCAGGGTCTTGATTTATAGTCCCCAAATATTTGTTTGCTCAGCTAAATTTTATCACTGTTACTACTGTTATTGTGTAACCTTTGCTTCCTTTCTGTTTTATTCAAATCCCCGAGTTTGAGAACCTTAAAAGGGGACCTGCCCAGCTTTTTATGTTTGTGTGTTTGTGTTCGGGAGGGGGTGTGTGTTTAGGGGTGGGCAGAGAATAAACTTCACAAGCTGGCTCTCTAATTTTACCTGGGGAGGCTGCCCTGGTGGCATGCAGCGAGGAGTAGGCAGACTTTCTGCCTGTGGTGGTCCTGCAGAAATGACCCGAGGTAGCACTGGTGGAGGCACATATGGCTTCAGAGTTGTCAGAATCTTGGACCGAGTTAGCTTTCGTGGAGGAACAAGACATGGTCCTGTGGGCCCTCCTGGACCTGCAGAGAGAACAGACAGGAACTTAGATACCGGCCCTACTAGAGAGACCTGCAGTGCTGCATGGATGACCAGATTTATTTTTTAAACCAGAAAATGTTTTAAATTTAGAATTCCACAATTATAATATTGGCCACAAAATCATGATTATTACTGTGTGTACTTTAGTATTTTCACCATTTGTGAAGAAACATTAAAACAAGTTAAATGGTAGTTGATTGAGTTTTTTTTTTCTTTTAAAGATGTTTGGTTTAAGACTTAACAATGGGAACCCCTTGTGAGAATACTCAGTATCATTGTGGAGAACCTAGAGGGCCCCTTCTTGTAACAAAGATCATGGTTTTGATTGTTTTCAAATACATTACATTTTTGTTTAAATGTCAAATAAATAATGTTTAAGAGGATACATGGTGTCACCAGTGTGGCTAACAAGAGGAAGCTCAGAGTCAGCATGTCGTCTCCCCCTTGCATGCCCAGTGTAAGTCCTAAGGAACGTGTGTGATCCATTGTAGTATTTTCAAGTGAAATTTTCTCCGAATCCTCTGTGACTTGTACCTGGAGAGGAAGGTAATTCAGTGTTGGCGGTAGACATGGGCACAATGACATCCTCATCCTTTGCAGGATGAAATTCTTCTTTCTTGGTTTCTTCAACCTTTAAGGAAAGTTTGAGATGTAAATTTTCATTAAAATGTTACTAAGTTTTATTCACTTTAGAAGAACTTATCTGATAATGCCAGGGTCTTGATTTATAGTCCCCAAATATTTGTTTGCTCAGTGAAATTTTATCACTGTAACTACTGTTATTGTGTAACCTTTTCTTCCTTTCTGTTTGATTCAAATCCCAGAGTTTGAGAACCTTAAAAGGGGACCTGCCCAGCTTTATATGTTTGTTTGTGTGTGTGTGTGTCTGTCTGTGTATGTGTGTGTGTGTTTATGGGTGGGCAGAGAATAAACTTCACAAGCTGGCTCTCTAATTTTACCTGGGGAGGCTGCCCTGGTGGCATGCAGCGAGGAGTAGGCAGACTTTCTGCCTGTGGTGGTCCTGCAGAAATGACCCGAGGTAGCACTGGTGGAGGCACATATGGCTTCAGAGTTGTCAGAATCTTGGACCGAGTTAGCTTTCGTGGAGGAACATGACATGGTCCTGTGGGCCCTCCTGGACCTGCAAAGAGAACAGTCAGGAACTTAGATACCGGCCCTACTATAGAGAGCTGCAGACCTGCATGAATGATCAGATTATTTTTTTAAAACCAGAAAATGTTTTAAATTTAGAATTCCACACGTGTAATGTTGGCCACAAGTCATGATTATTTCTGTGTGTACTTTAGTATTTTCACCATTTGTGAAGAAACATTAAAACAAGTTAAATGGTAGTTGACTGAGTTTTTTTTTTCTTTTAAAGATGCTTGTTTTAAGACTTAACAATGGGAACCCCTTGTGAGAATACTCAGTATCATTGTGGAGAACCGAGAGGGCCCCTTCTTGTAACAAAGATCATGGTTTTGTTTGTTTTCAAATACATTCCAATTTTTTTTAACTGTCAAATAAATAATGTTTCAAGGGTACATGGTGTCACCAGTGTGGCTACCAGGAGGAAGCTCAGAGTCAGCATGTGGTCTCCCCCATGCATGCCCAGTGTAGGTCCTAAGGAACGTGTGTGATCCATTGTAGTGTTGTGAATTCTAATTTTCTCCCAATCCTCTGTGACTTGTACCTGGAGATGAAGCTAATTCAGTGTTGGCGGTAGACAGGGGCACAATGACATCCTCATCCTTTGCAGGATGAAATTCTTCTTTCTTGATTTCTTCAACCTTAAAGGAAAGTTTGAGATGTAAGTTTTCATTAAAATGTCACTAAGTTTTATTCACTTTGGAAGAACTTATCTGTTAATGCCAGGGTCTTGATTTATAGTCCCCAAATATTTGTTTGCTCAGCTAAATTTTATCACTGTTACTACTGTTATTGTGTAACCTTTGCTTCCTTTCTGTTTGATTCAAAGCCCAGAGTTTGAGAACCTTAAAAGGGGACCTGCTCAGCTTTATGTGTTCGTGTGTGTGTGTGTGTGTGTGTGTGTGTGTGTGTGTGTTTAGGGGTGGGCAGAGAATAAACTTCACAAGCTGGCTCTCTATTTTTACCTGGGGAGGCTGCCCTGGTGGCATGCAGCGAGGAGTAGGCAGGCTTTCTGCCTGTGGTGGTCCTGCAGAAATGACCCGAGGTAGCACTGGTGGAGGCACATATGGCTTCAGAGTTGTCAGAATCTTGGACCGAGTTAGCTTTCGTGGAGGAACATGACATGGTCCTGTGGGCCCTCCTGGACATGCAGAGAGAACAGACAGGAACTTAGATACCGGCCCTACTAGAGAGACCTGCAGTGCTGCATGGATGACCAGATTTATTTTTTAAACCAGAAAATGTTTTAAATTTAGAATTCCACAATTATAATATTGGCCACAAAGTCATGATTATTACTGTGTGTACTTTAGTATTTTCACCATTTGTGAAGAAACATTAAAACAAGTTAAATGGTAGTTGATTGAGTTTTTTTTTTTTTAAAGATGTTTGGTTTAAGACTTAACAATGGGAACCCCTTGTGAGAATACTCAGTATCATTGTGGAGAACCTAGAGGGCCCCTTCTTGTAACAAAGATCATGGTTTTGATTGTTTTCAAATACATTACATTTTTGTTTAAATGTCAAATAAATAATGTTTAAGAGGATACATGGTGTCACCAGTGTGGCTAACAAGAGGAAGCTCAGAGTCAGCATGTCGTCTCCCCCTTGCATGCCCAGTGTAAGTCCTAAGGAACGTGTGTGATCCATTGTAGTATTTTCAAGTGAAATTTTCTCCGAATCCTCTGTGACTTGTACCTGGAGAGGAAGGTAATTCAGTGTTGGCGGTAGACATGGGCACAATGACATCCTCATCCTTTGCAGGATGAAATTCTTCTTTCTTGGTTTCTTCAACCTTTAAGGAAAGTTTGAGATGTAAATTTTCATTAAAATGTTACTAAGTTTTATTCACTTTAGAAGAACTTATCTGATAATGCCAGGGTCTTGATTTATAGTCCCCAAATATTTGTTTGCTCAGTGAAATTTTATCACTGTAACTACTGTTATTGTGTAACCTTTTCTTCCTTTCTGTTTGATTCAAATCCCAGAGTTTGAGAACCTTAAAAGGGGACCTGCCCAGCTTTATATGTTTGTTTGTGTGTGTGTGTGTCTGTCTGTGTGTGTGTGTGTGTGTTTAGGGGTGGGCAGAGAATAAACTTCACAAGCTGGCTCTCTAATTTTACCTGGGGAGGCTGCCCTGGTGGCATGCAGCGAGGAGTAGGCAGACTTTCTGCCTGTGGTGGTCCTGCAGAAATGACCCGAGGTAGCACTGGTGGAGGCACATATGGCTTCAGAGTTGTCAGAATCTTGGACCGAGTTAGCTTTCGTGGAGGAACATGACATGGTCCTGTGGGCCCTCCTGGACCTGCAAAGAGAACAGTCAGGAACTTAGATACCGGCCCTACTATAGAGAGCTGCAGACCTGCATGAATGATCAGATTATTTTTTTAAAACCAGAAAATGTTTTAAATTTAGAATTCCACACGTGTAATGTTGGCCACAAGTCATGATTATTTCTGTGTGTACTTTAGTATTTTCACCATTTGTGAAGAAACATTAAAACAAGTTAAATGGTAGTTGACTGAGTTTTTTTTTTCCTTTAAAGATGCTTGTTTTAAGACTTAACAATGGGAACCCCTTGTGAGAATACTCAGTATCATTGTGGAGAACCGAGAGGGCCCCTTCTTGTAACAAAGATCATGGTTTTGTTTGTTTTCAAATACATTCCAATTTTTTTTAACTGTCAAATAAATAATGTTTCAAGGGTACATGGTGTCACCAGTGTGGCTACCAGAAGGAAGCTCAGAGTCAGCATGTGGTCTCCCCCATGCATGCCCAGTGTAGGTCCTAAGGAACGTGTGATCCATTGTAGTGTTGTGAATTCTAATTTTCTCCCAATCCTCTGTGACTTGTACCTGGAGATGAAGCTAATTCAGTGTTGGCGGTAGACAGGGGCACAATGACATCCTCATCCTTTGCAGGATGAAATTCTTCTTTCTTGATTTCTTCAACCTTAAAGGAAAGTTTGAGATGTAAGTTTTCATTAAAATGTCACTAAGTTTTATTCACTTTGGAAGAACTTATCTGTTAATGCCAGGGTCTTGATTTATAGTCCCCAAATATTTGTTTGCTCAGTGAAATTTTATCACTGTTACTACTGTTATTGTGTAACCTTTGCTTCCTTTCTGTTTGATTCAAAGCCCAGAGTTTGAGAACCTTAAAAGGGGACCTGCTCAGCTTTATGTGTTCGTGTGTGTGTGTGTGTGTGTGTGTTTAGGGGTGGGCAGAGAATAAACTTCACAAGCTGGCTCTCTATTTTTACCTGGGGAGGCTGCCCTGGTGGCATGCAGCGAGGAGTAGGCAGGCTTTCTGCCTGTGGTGGTCCTGCAGAAATGACCCGAGGTAGCACTGGTGGAGGCACATATGGCTTCAGAGTTGTCAGAATCTTGGACCGAGTTAGCTTTCGTGGAGGAACATGACATGGTCCTGTGAGCCCTCCTGGACCTGCAGAGAGAACAGTCAGAATCTAAGACACCGGCCCTACTAGAGAGACCTGCAGAACTACATGGATGTCCAGATTTATTTTTTCAAACCAGAAATGTTATAAATTTAGCATTCCCCATGTATAATGTTGGCTACAAGTCAAGATTATTACTGTGTGTACTTTAGTATTTTCACCATTTGTGAAGAAACATGAAAACAAGTTAAATGGTAGTTGATTGAGTTTTTTTTTTCTTTTAAAGATGCTTGTTTTAAGACTTAACAATGGGAACCCCTTGTGAGCATTCTCAGTATCATTGTGGAGAACCTAGAAGGCCCCTTCTTGTAACAAAGATCATGGTTTTGATTGTTTTCAAATACATTACAATTTTTTTTAAATATCAAATAAGTAATGTTTAAGAGGATACAGGGTGTCACCAGTGTGGCTAACAAGAGGAAGCTCAGAGTCAGCATGTGGTCTCCCCCTTGCATGCCCAGAGTAAGTCCAAAGGAACCTGTGTGATCCGTTGTAGTGTTGTGAAGTGTAATTTTTTCCGAATCCTCTGTGACTTGTACCTGGAGATGAAGGTAATTCAGTGTTGGCGGTAGATATGGGCACAATGACATCCTCATCCTTTGCAGGATGAAATTCTTCTTTCTTGGTTGTTTCAACCTTTAAGGAAAGTTTGAGATGTAAGTTTTCATTAAAATGTCACTAAGTTTACTCACTTTAGAAAAACTTATCTGTTAATGCCAGGGTCTTGATTTATAGTCCCCAAATATTTGTTTGCTCAGTGAAATTTTATCACTGTTACTACTGTTATTGTGTAACCTTTGCTTCCTTTCTGTTTGATTCAAATCCCCGAGTTGGAGAACCTTAAAAGGGGACCTGCACAGCTTTATATGTTTGTGTGTGTGTGTGTGGGGGGGGTGTGTTTAGGGGTGGGCAGAGAATAAACTTCACAAGCTGGCTCTCTAATTTTACCTGGGGAGGCTGCCCTGGTGGCATGCAGAGAGGAGTAGGCAGACTTTCTGCCTGTGGTGGTCCTGCAGAAATGACCCGAGGTAGCACTGGTGGAGGCACATATGGCTTCAGAGTTGTCAGAATCTTGGACCGAGTTAGCTTTCGTGGAGGAACAAGACATGGTCCTGTGGGCCCTCCTGGACCTGCAGAGAGAACAGACAGGAACTTAGATACCGGCCCTACTAGAGAGACCTGCAGTGCTGCATGGATGACCAGATTTATTTTTTAAACCAGAAAATGTTTTAAATTTAGAATTCCACAATTATAATGTTGGCCACAAAATCATGATTATTACTGTGTGTACTTTAGTATTTTCACCATTTGTGAAGAAACATTAAAACAAGTTAAATGGTAGTTGATTGAGTTTTTTTTTTTTTAAAGAAGTTTGGTTTAAGACTTAACAATGGGAACCCCTTGTGAGAATACTCAGTATCATTGTGGAGAACCTAGAGGGCCCCTTCTTGTAACAAAGATCATGGTTTTGATTGTTTTCAAATACATTACATTTTTTTTAAATGTCAAATAAATAATGTTTAAGAGGATACATGGTGTCCCCAGTGTGGCTAACAAGAGGAAGCTCAGAGTCAGCATGTCGTCTCCCCCTTACATGCCCAGTGTAAGTCCTAAGGAACGTGTGTGATCCATTGTAGTATTTTCAAGTGAAATTTTCTCCGAATCCTCTGTGACTTGTACCTGGAGAGGAAGGTAATTCAGTGTTGGCGGTAGACATGGGCACAATGACATCCTCATCCTTTGCAGGATGAAATTCTTCTTTCTTGGTTTCTTCAACCTTTAAGGAAAGTTTGAGATGTAAATTTTCATTAAAATGTTACTAAGTTTTATTCACTTTAGAAGAACTTATCTGATAATGCCAGGGTCTTGATTTATAGTCCCCAAATATTTGTTTGCTCAGTGAAATTTTATCACTGTTACTACTGTTATTGTGTAATCTTTGCTTCCTTTCTGTTTGATTCAAATCCCAGAGTTTGAGAACCTTAAAAGGGGACCTGCCCAGCTTTATATGTTTGTTTGTGTGTGTGTGTGTGTCTGTCTGTGTGTGTGTGTGTGTGTGTTTAGGGGTGGGCAGAGAATAAACTTCACAAGCTGGCTCTCTAATTTTACCTGGGGAGGCTGCCCTGGTGGCATGCAGCGAGGAGTAGGCAGACTTTCTGCCTGTGGTGGTCCTGCAGAAATGACCCGAGGTAGCACTGGTGGAGGCACATATGGCTTCAGAGTTGTCAGAATCTTGGACCGAGTTAGCTTTCGTGGAGGAACATGACATGGTCCTGTGGGCCCTCCTGGACCTGCAAAGAGAACAGTCAGGAACTTAGATACCGGCCCTACTATAGAGACCTGCAGACCTGCATGAATGATCAGATTAATTTTTTAAAACCAGAAAATGTTTTAAATTTAGAATTCCACACGTGTAATGTTGGCCACAAGTCATGATTATTACTGTGTGTACTTTAGTATTTTCACCATTTGTGAAGAAACATTAAAACAAGTTAAATGGTAGTTGGTTGAGTTTTTTTTTTTCTTTTAAAGATTCTTGTTTTAAGACTTAACAATGGGAACCCCTTGTGAGAATACTCAGTATCATTGTGGAGAACCTAGAGGGCCCCTTCTTGTAACAAAGATCATGGTTTTGTTTGTTTTCAAATACATTCCAATTTTTTTTAACTGTCAAATAAATAATGTTTCAAGGGTACATGGTGTCACCAGTGTGGCTACCAGGAGGAAGCTCAGAGTCAGCATGTGGTCTCCCCCATGCATGCCCAGTGTAGGTCCTAAGGAACGTGTGTGATCCATTGTAGTGTTGTGAATTCTAATTTTCTCCCAATCCTCTGTGACTTGTACCTGGAGATGAAGCTAATTCAGTGTTGGCGGTAGACAGGGGCACAATGACATCCTCATCCTTTGCAGGATGAAATTCTTCTTTCTTGATTTCTTCAACCTTAAAGGAAAGTTTGAGATGTAAGTTTTCATTAAAATGTCACTAAGTTTTATTCACTTTGGAAGAACTTATCTGTTAATGCCAGGGTCTTGATTTATAGTCCCCAAATATTTGTTTGCTCAGCTAAATTTTATCACTGTTACTACTGTTATTGTGTAACCTTTGCTTCCTTTCTGTTTGATTCAAAGCCCAGAGATTGAGAACCTTAAAAGGGGACCTGCTCAGCTTTATATGTGTGTGTGTGTGTGTGTGTGTGTGTGTGTGTGTGTTTACGGGTGTGCAGAGAATAACCTTCACAAGGTGGCTCTCTGATTTCACCTGGTGAGGCTGCCCTGGTGGCATGCAGCGAGGAGTAGGCAGACTTTCTGCCTGTGGTGGTCCTGCAGAAATGACCCGAGGTAGCACTGGTGGAGGCACATATGGCTTCAGAGTTGTCAGAATCTTGGACCGAGTTAGCTTTCGTGGAGGAACATGACATGGTCCTGTGAGCCCTCCTGGACCTGCAGAGAGAACAGTCAGAATCTAAGACACCGGCCCTACTAGAGAGACCTGCAGAACTACATGGATGTCCAGATTTATTTTTTCAAACCAGAAATGTTATAAATTTAGCATTCCCCATGTATAATGTTGGCTACAAGTCAAGATTATTACTGTGTGTACTTTAGTATTTTCACCATTTGTGAAGAAACATGAAAACAAGTTAAATGGTAGTTGATTGAGTTTTTTTTTTTTCTTTTAAAGATGCTTGTTTTAAGACTTAACAATGGGAAACCCTTGTGAGCATACTCAGTATCATTGTGGAGAACCGAGAAGGCCCCTTCTTGTAACAAAGATCATGGTTTTGATTGTTTTCAAATACATTACAATTTTTTTTTTAAATGTCAAATAAATAATGTTTAAGAGGATACAGGGTGTCACCAGTGTGGCTAACAAGAGGAAGCTCAGAGTCAGCATGTGGTCTCCCCCTTGCATGCCCAGTGTAGGTCCTAAGGAACGTGTGTGATCCATTGTAGTGTTGTGAATTCTAATTTTCTCCCAATCCTCTGTGACTTGTACCTGGAGATGAAGGTAATTCAGTGTTGGCGGTAGATATGGGCACAATGACATCCTCATCCTTTGCAGGATGAAATTCTTCTTTCTGGATTTCTTCAACCTTTAAGGAAAGTTTGAGATCTAAATTTTCATTAAAATGTCACTAAGTTTTACTCACTTTAGAAGAACTTCTCTGTTAATGCCAGGGTCTTGATTTATAGTTCCCAAATATTTGTTTGCTCAGCGAAAGTTTATCACTGTAACTACTGTTATTGTGTAACATTTGCTTCCTTTCTGTTTGATTCAAAGCCCAGAGTTTGAGAACCTTAAAAGGGGACCTGCTCAGCTTTATGTGTTCGTGTGTGTGTGTGTGTATGTGTGTGTGTGTGTGTGTGTGTGTGTTTAGGGGTGGGCAGAGAATAAACTTCACAAGCTGGCTCTCTATTTTTACCTGGGGAGGCTGCCCTGGTGGCATGCAGCGAGGAGTAGGCAGGCTTTCTGCCTGTGGTGGTCCTGCAATAATGACCCGAGGTAGCACTGGTGGAGGCACATATGGCTTCAGAGTTGTCAGAATCTTGGACCGAGTTAGCTTTCGTGGAGGAACATGACATGGACCTGTGGGCCCTCCTGGACATGCAGAGATAACAGTCAGGAACTTAGATATCGGCCCTACTAGAGAGACCTGCAGAACTACATGATGTCAAGATTTATTTTTTTAAAACCAGAAAATGTTTTAAATTTAGAATTCCCCATGTATAACGTTGGCCACAAGTCATGATTATTACTGTGTGTACTTTAGTATTTTCACCATTTGTGAAGAAACATTAAAACAAGTTAAATGGTAGTTGACCGAGTTTTTTTTTCTTTTAAAGATGCCTGTTTTAAGACATAACAATGGAAACCCCTTGTGTGTATACTCAGTATCATTGTGGAGAACCTAGAGGGCCCCTTTTAGTAACAAAGTTCATGGTTTTGATTGTTTTCAAATACATTACAATTTTTTTAAACTGTCAAATAAATAATGTTGCAGAGGGTCCATGGTGTCCCCAGTGTGGCTACCAAGAGGAAGCTCAGAGTCAGCATGTGGTCTCCCTTGCATGGCCAGTTTAAGTCGTTTAGAACGTGTGTGATCCATTGTGGTGTCGTGAAGTGTAATTTTCTCCAATTCCTGAAGAGTGTCACCTCTGTGACTTGTACCTGGTGATGAAGGTAATTCAGTGTTGGCGGTAGGCAGGGGCACAATGCCATCCTCATCCTTTGCAGGACGAAATTCTTCTTTCTTGGTTTCTTCAAACTTTAAGAAAGTTTGAGATGTAAATTTTCATTAAAATATCACTAAGTTTTATTCACTTTAGAAGAACTTAATTGTTAATGCCAGGGTCTTGATTTATAGTCCCCAAATATTTGTTTGCTCAGTGAATTTTTTTCACTGTAACTACTGTTATTTTGTAACCTTTGCTTCCTTTCTGTTTGATTCAAAGCCCAGAGTTTGAGAATCTTAAAAGGGTCTTGCTCTTGGTCATGTGTATGTGTGTTGTATCTCTGTATGTGTGTGTATGTGTATTTGTCTTTCTGTTTGAGAGGTTCAAAGAAGACCTTCAGGAATGGCTCTCTTCTTTTCCTTGTTATGAGATGATCTTTCAGTGATTCACGTGCTCTTCATTTTTCATTCTGTTTGCTTTGTAGGTTTCAGGGCTCTTCTACTCTCTGCTTCTAATCGAGATATCAGCGTATTGGGATTATGTATGTCAGACACTTGCTGTTTATTGTATTCTCTCAGATGGAACTCAGTTCATTAGATTTACCATTTCGTGTTCTGACCTGTTCGCCTGTGTGTATGTGTTTCTGTGTTTGTGTGTGTTTTCTACCTTTTTTGAAAATTGACTGTGTTTGTGAGGGGAGAGAGTTGGAGATAGAGACAGAGATTGGTTTTTAACAGTTCAGAATGAATATGGAGTAAACTCATTGAGATGTGTGGGTTTTTTTTTTTTTTCCTAGGCATAGCATCATCTTTGTGCCTTTGGGGCCTGTGTCCTTTCTCAGCATGTCTGGCCGACCTATTCATGAAGTCTCCTACTTAATATTCTGTTATCATGGGGAACTGATATTATCTCGCTGAGTTTGGTGATTTTATACTCATTATGCTGCAATTACCAGATAATGAATTCTGGAGAACTCATGTATTAATATCGTTTTATGCAATTCTAACCCCAGAAAAGTGATGTCTGCTTTTATTTCAGTCGCATTTTTGAAGGATAGAAACCACTGATTTTTTGCTTTTGTTGCCTCAAGAATATGCTAATGTCTTAATCTGTTAGTGATATTGTGGTTTGTAGTCTAATCCTTTGCTTATCCAAGATGTTGTTCTCTTCATGCTGAGGGCAACACTCCATGGTTGCCACATTCATCACATTACCATTGACTTTCTGTATCAGCCAAAAACCTCTGCATTAGTCTAATAATTCTATTTGTATTAATCATGTTACTTTGTATGCTAATGAATTTTCACTGAAATCTTGGAAGATGTCTGGCATGTGAATGTCTGCTCATTAAAATCTTTTGTGATCTATCTCCCTGCTAAGACCTCCCTTGACCAATTACTCATTTGATCATACATCATAGCTAATAATCATTTAGAAGCCAAATTGGATTAGGCCTAAAAGATTTAGTTTAGTTTTAAAAATATTAAAATTACAGTTACCAATGGTTTCATTGGGTGTAATAATTATGTCGAATCTGCCCCTGTCTCTCCTAATGTTGAACTGAGATGCTTCAAGGTAATGAGCTACCTCTTAACCATTTGTATTGGAGATTGGTAAGTTGTGTAAGTAAGGTCTACAAACAGAACTAGCTCTTTTACTTGCTTTACACCTTATCTAGAATTTTGCATGAAAACTGATGGAGCTAGAAAACATTATTTTGAGTGAGGTAACCTAGACACAGAAAGACAATTATCACATGTATTCACTCATAGGTGGTTTTTAAACATAAAACAAAGAAAGCCAGCCTACAAATCACGATCCCAGAGAACTTAAGACAACAATGAGGACACTAATAGAGAATTGTATAGATCTAATCTTCACGGGAAGTAGAAAAAGACAAGCTCTCCTGAGTAAATTGGGAGTATGGGGACCTTGGGGGAGAGTTGAAGGGGGAGAAGCAGGGAGGGGAGCAGAGAAAAATGTAGAGCTCAATAAAAATCAATAAAAAACACAAAAGAAATTTGTCCATTTCCTTTACATTTTCCAGTTTTGTGGAGTACACGTTTCAAGTATGATCTGATGAGTCTCTGGATTTCCTCAGTGTCTGATGTTATGTCCCCCTTCTCATTTCTGATTTTGTTAATTTGGATATTCTCTATTTTTCTTTTGGGTTCTTTAGATAAGGGTTTGTCTGTATTGTCGATATTCTACAAAAAAAAAAAAAGCAGCTCTTTGTCCCACTGACTCTTTGTATTGTTTTCTTTGTTTCTGTTTTATTGATTTCAGTCCTCAATTTGATTATTCCCTGCCATCTCCTCCTCCTGGGTGAGTTTGCTGTTTTTATTCTACAGCTTTCTAGTCTGCCGTTAAGACTGTAGTGTGAGATTTTTTTCAGGTTCTTTATGTAGGCACTTATTACTAAGAATTTTCCTGTTAGTACTGCTTTCAAAGTATCTCAAAGAATTGGGTATGTTGTACATTCATTTTCACAAAATTCTAGGAAGTCTTCCTTTATTTCTATTGAGAATTGTTCAGTTTCCATGAGTTTGTGGGATTTTTGCAATTAGTGTTGTTGAATTCCAACTTTAAACCAATCTGATAAGATGTTACTTCATTTTTTTTTTATCTGTTGAGATTTGCTTTGTTACCGGGTATGTGGTTGAATTTAGAGAAACCCAAAGAAATAGCTGACCCAAGAAAGTGGGAGCTCACTGGCTCTTGACTGACAAATGGGGAACCTGCATAGGACCGCTGAATATGGGTGACAGTTATATGGCTTGGACAGCTTTGTTGGGCCTCAAAAACTGGGACCAGGTTTTATTTATCCCTAGTGTGTAAACTGGCTGTTTTTGAGCTCATTCCCTATGGAGGGATACTTTGCTCAGTCTAGATACAGGGAGGATGGCCTTGGTCCTGCCTCAAGGGATATGACAGACTTTGTTGACTCCACATGGGAGACCTCATCCTCTCTGCAAAATGGATGGGGAAAGGGTGGGGGATGGTAGGGGAAGAAAGAGGGAGAGCGATCTGGGATTGGTATGTAAAATAAAAAAAAGATTGTCTTAAAATATAAAAGAAAAAATGAATAAAATAAATAAAAACACTAATGAAGGTTATTTCTTTTATTCCTGCTGTGACAAAATGCTGACAGATTATTTAAGGAAGGAAGGAAGGAAGGAAGGAAGGAAGGAAGGAAGGAAGGAAGACTCATGGCTACAGGAAATTCCTGCTTGCCTTCCCTGCTATAACTGAATGACTTTCCCTCCAGCAGTTGAAGTAGGGAAAGCAAACAGGGAGGCTTTGCCTGTGGCAGTGGTCTATTGCTTCTCACATGCTGGTAGACAGGGAAGCATACAACCCAGAACTGGTTCCAAAAATAGGGATGACCATTACGACCCACCACAGACAACATTCTGCTAGCTAGACCATATCCCAAAGGTTAACCAGTCTCCTAAATGGTAACAAAAGTATTTAAACATTGAAACATGTGCTATCCCTTCTTTCTCTGTCTCGCTATTTCTCTTGCTTGGTGGTGGTGGTGGTGGTGTGTGTGTGTGTGTGTACGTGCCTGTGTGCATGCATGTGTGAGTGTGTGCATGTGTGTACATGCCTGCATGTAAAATTACAGTTATGAAGTTATGAATTAGCAGCAAAAATCATTTTACGTTTATGGTCACCACAACATGAGGAACTGTATTAAATGGTCACAGCATTAGAGAGATTGAGATCTACTGCCTAAGAAGGTCACTAGCTAGCATAGGTATTCCCAGGAGTGAGGGTATGAAGGAGGTGAAGGATATATTTGGGGCTGGGTTCCTCTTTTCTGTCACTATTTGCAACTCTGCAGACATAGATACACAAAGGCATCACTCCCCTCATAAGCAATTATGTTACTTTTCAAGTTATTGGGAATTAGAATCAAGCATGTTTTTTTCTAGAGTATTCAGGCATTGCCTCTCCCAGAGAACTTAGGTTCATCACTGATTTTCTCAGAACTGCTTGTTCTCTCTTCTTTATTGTGGCCATCTTGTTAGAATATAGAAATTGTTTCTGTATGTTCTGCAATGAAAAGACAGAGGATCGACTCTCCTGGTTTGATTAGGAAATGAACTCTTTTGATTTGGGGTGCACAATTTCAAAACTACTTTATCCCTTACCAGGACAGGGTATTGAAACATGGAAAGTAGAAACTATTAGTTTAAAGTAAAATATCTGCTAATATGCTTATCTATTTACAAATTACTATGATATCATCAAGAAGTAAAAAATATTTCTGCTAACTAGATTGAGAAAATCATGAACTGAGAAACTGGGTTTTTCCCTGTGACTGAGACTGAACTGTACTCACTATATTTTAAAATTTCTGAATCTCATGTGAGATGATTATTAATTTTAATAGGCCCCTTTCATCAGAGTTTCTCTTCTGTGTTTGGGATGCAAAATGCATGTCATTTTCTATTTGTAAATAAACTCTCGCTTACTAGTGTCCTCCATATTATAGTATCTGTGAAACTGCTTTAGAGAAACCCATTGGTCCACTGAGTCACATTCAAAAGTCATTAATATTCAACTTCTGATTCACACAAACCCTTACTTTAGGGCTCCAGGTTACAAACAGGTTTACGAACCTCCAGCAGTGCATGGTGATGAGGTTACTTTACTATGAATAGATAAATGTCTAATTACAACCCTACAATATTGTAAATGTGAACATGATACAAAGAATCAGAGTGTATATTAGTGTCAAATACAGAACAAATATCCAGAAATCAAAGTGTTACTATATGGTAATTGAATCTTAACATCCACAACTGCTGGCTAATTGGGGAAAATACTTACTGTGTGACTGGAGGAAGAGTTTTCATTATCCTCCTAGTGGAATCAAATAGAAAACACACTGTAATCTCTTCATAATTAAAACTTGGTTGAACACATTACAAATAGCTAAATTTCCACAATTTCTTGCTAGTGTAAACACAGAAACAAGAGACAAAAAGAGGAGATGCCCTTATCTGAGATCCTGAAATAGGAATATCAAAGGGAAGAGAAAACCTACCTGCAGTTATGCTGAAGGAAAAGGCACCTGGGTGATGCCTGGACCACAGCAATAACTAGACCCGTTAAAATGTATTCAGGTGCATTACCTCGGTCATTTTTAAAATCAGTCTAATGTGTATTTATTTCTGCAAACCATCCTTGGTCAAACATCAGGCACCTTCCTGTGTTTCCAGCTCATTCTCCTATTGGGCCACTGCTACCTGCAAGGACTTACTGCTCACTGGAATTTATAGACAGAATGGTTCACAAATACCAAACGCTTTTCTCTGACCAAATCTCCATATAAAACTGTGATAGGTGGACTGCTGCAGCATTTTAACAAAATTCATAAGACAACGAATTTCACAAAGGAGAATTTTACCTTAATAGCAGAGGTACTGCCCTTATCCTCTGTTCTAGATTCAGGCACATCAGGATTTTCAGAGGTCCTTTAGAATACAAACATGTAGTGTTGGGTGGGTTTGGTCCTTAGAGTAACTCTGTTGAAAGATTTCTTACCTACATACTAAGTAACATTTTTGCATTTATGTAATTCAACATTGATCCCTGTCTTAAAGTTTTTTGTTTCTTTTGTAGTTTCAACTTATTGCAATCTATGTAACATTCAGTGAAGACTCAGTCGTAGTTCTATTTAAAAATAAAAATTTAAAAAGCCAGTGGTTTTGGAGATGGCTCAGTCAATAAGATGTTTGCTGCCCATAAATAACAAGCTGAGTTTAAATCCTCAGCATCCACATAAAAACTGGGCACAGACACAAAGAATGCACATGTCACCCCAGTCCTGTGGGTGGAAGAGACAGGCTAGCATTTGGGCTTATTGGCTGCCAGACCAGCTTCAGGGTCAAACAGAGATCTTATGTCAAGTGGATAAGTTAGAGAATGATACAAGACACCAATATCCTCCTCTTTCCTTCATGTCTGCACAGAGAAATATGCAAAGCACAGAAAAATATGTAAAGTACAAACACACACAAAATGAAAAACACTAAAAATTTCAGTGTTGAAAATAAAGTTGACACTTTTCAATGTAAACAACATTAATGTGAAGTTTCCTTAACTAGTAGAAAATTGCCAATCAAATCAGATTAGAAATGACAAACTTGTTTTTAAATGGGAAGTTGAGCCCTCGTACACACTGTTCCTTTGTTTATGTTGGAAGAGTCTCTTTTCTAGTTCATATTCTCTATGAGCTAGGCTTTCTCAATATGTGCTTCTGAGTTGAAGCCATATTCCCTCTACTACTTTAGTGTTCATTACTTAAGCAATGTCACCCTCAAGAACAGCACTAAGAAGAAGAAACTGTACCTATTTGGCTTCATCCCCGAATGTGCCTCTGCCCCGTTCTTTATTAAAAACTCGGCCATTTGGTGTTGCCTTCCGTATAGTGCGAGTTTATATGGGGTCATCCCATACTGTAAAGAAAAAAATTAATTTTAGAAATTGCATGCTTCTCAACTGAAAAAGTATCACAGATTTTGTAAACAAAAAGTCACAAAAGGATAGATTTTCCTTCAGCCCTTGCTGCAGATTCATACACACAGGGGCTCTCTTCCCTTTGACACACCTTCCCCTTTCCAACACTGCCCGTGAACACCACTCATCTCCAGAACTTCCCACAAATGCTCACTGGTTCCAAGCTTCTTAGCTCCATGGAGATGTGCCTCCATTTCCCAACCCTAAAACATTGACTTAGATTTGGTGTGCCTCTGTTGAATGAGTGGACTCAAGTGGCATCTCTGGAGCAGTTTCTCAATCTGTCTTTCAAAACTATGTTTTTCCCTAAACTAAAAATTATCTCACAAACCAAACATCATTCCCTATTGTAGTGGTCCAAAAAATGCTGGAGGAAGACCCCAGACTCAAATGGTATGTAAACCAAAACACTGCTTATTCTTCAGATATAGCCAGCAGGCAGTCTATCACCCATATAAAATGTTAACATATAAAATGTTAATGAGGACCAAGGACAAAGACATGGATGCCCTTTTAAAAGGGATATGGGGAATTCTAAGTATCTTTTTTATGATTGGGCAGTCAGGGAGTAGTTATTTGAGGTGCACGTTGATTTTACAGGACTAGTAACAGTTTCATCCATTGTTGGATTTTTCTGTCACATATGGTCAGTAGCAGCCGGATCCTGCAACTCTGGGTCTCCCAGCCTTATAAGTCCAGGTTTGAAACTGTTTAAGTGATTGGCTAAACTTGACTGGGGAACTTCCTGGATTCAGGCTTAGATCATTAATCAAAATGGAGTCTAAGATGGAGTCACATTTTGGCCCCTTCATTATGAACATAGAAAATTTGAAAAAGTTAAATAAAGATGTCTTCTCAGTATGTTTTCTTCAATGATCCAATTTCCACATTTGCCTGTGTGCATGTGACCTTTTCACTCTATCCTCATCTCTGGGAGACAAACCACATCAGTAGCTTCTTAACTTTAACAGAATTCTGGTGTTTTCTACAGACATTTACCTTAACATTATTTTTTATTGTTTGTGTGTATGTGAAGTACGTGTGGTCCCGAGTACTTTACTTGTTCAATTTTAAAGTAAAGCCCAAGTCTGAAACAAAATGTGCTGTGCTGAGCTCCTTGAAGTTACCTGTAAAACTGTAAAAATACAGATTGGGAAAAATGTTTGAATCTGAACAGATTTAGTGAGTCTGCCTGAGCTTCAGAATGTGGAAAGTGATCTGAGTGTCATTGATGGAAGTACATTGCAAATGAAGTTGAATGATTTTTACCTCTGTTTTGGCATCAATATTTGCCTTATATTTAAGCAGTTTTCCAGCAATTGTTATATTTCCTCGGACAACTGCATGGTGTAAAGCTGCATCCCCACCGAAATCTACGATGTGGGGATCAGCACCCTGCTTGAGAAGTATGGAGACGCACTCCACGTTGTCCCTCTGGGTCGCCTGTGGGTATTGTAGAAAGAAAGAAATACTGAATTCAAGAAAGTCAGGATAAGCATTCCAACAATTGCATTGAATAGTTACTCTTGGATCAGACCAATTGTTTAGGTTACACATATTATCTCTTTATTGAGACTGGGGCCTCTCAAGTACCCCAGGCTTGCCTAAATTCATGACCTCCCCACCAGAGTTTTCCAAGTGGTAGAATTTCAGGCGTATGCCAATACACCTAGATATTAAAGCATTTCATCAGCACTGTTTGGCCATTGTTGCAGTGGGGGAGGTTGCTTGCTCATTTGCTTGTTTTGATAATTTGACACAGGCTGAAGACACTGGGAAAGAAGGAACCTCATTTGAAGGATCGCCTCTACCAGACTGGACTCAGAGAAGTCTGTAGAGCATTTTCTTGATTGAGGTTGATATGGAAGGGAGGTGGCATGACTGGGCAGGTGGTCCTGGGTAGTATAAGAAATCTAAGCAAGCCTTGGAAAAAGCCATGGGAAAGCAGCATCCCCCCATGACCTCTGCTTCATTTCCTGCCTCTAGTCCTGATTGAGCTTCTGCCCTGGTTTCCCTTCATGACTGACTGTGATGTGTAATTGTAGGCCGAACAAATATTTCTTTTCTCAAGCTGGTTTTGGCCAGTGTTTTATCACAGTAACAAAAACCAAACAAGGAAAATATCTAATCAATTTTATACCAAAACTCTTGCCCGATAGCTACCTTTATTAATGGTGTGCTGCCTTCGTCATCCTGAATATTGATGTCCGTACAGTCGTTGGATACTAACCATGCTACCACGTTGGGATGGTTATGGGCACATGCGTAATGTAATGATGTCCTACAAATTGAGAGGACATTTTAGCAAATTAAAGATTACTATGTAAAGGTACATTCAAGTGTAAACACTATATGGCAAAGTGCAGTTCCTTCTGATGTAAAAGAAGAAACTAAAATTTTCTTATTTACTTATTTCTCTACTTAGGTGTTCATTTGCTGGGCTAGGCATATAGTGCATTTAGTGCACTATATATATAGTGCATATAGTCTCAGTCAAGGAAAGTGCTCTATCACAAGCTTCATCCTTCCACAGAGCAGCCTCTCTGGATTACAGGAGAACACCTCTTAGAATGAACTCAGCTTGGATTTGAATCCTACCCTAATCACTGTTGGTTACTAGTTACCACTTAGACTTCCTATGAGCTCCATGACTCAATCTCTCCATCTGTAGAATGGGGATTCAACACTGTAGCTGTCTTACATAGTGCTACAGCTATCTTACACAGTGCTTCTGTGATGCTAAAACTTACATCTTCAAGAGCACATACAAATGCTTCCAGCACCTGACACCTCAGTGTTTACTGGATATAATTATGATTGGTCTTCCTAATGGTAACAAACACAGTATTTCAATGAAGAGAAATAACAGAATTATACCTATAGTAGTGCGGGAGAATTGTCTGTATTCTGTCAATCATGTTTTAAATTTTTTTAAAATATTTTTTGATTTATTATGTATACAATATTCTGTCTGTGTGTATGCTTGAACGCCAGAAGAGTGTACCAGACCGCATCACAGATGGTTGTGAGCCACCATGTGGTTGCTGGGAATTGAACTCAGGACCTTTGGAAGAGCAGGCAATGCTCTTTACCTCTGAGCCATCTCTCCAGCCCCTGTCAATCATGTTTTAAATTAATGCTGATTGGCCAGGCAAGAAGTATAGGCCGGTCAACCAGACAGGAAGCAGAGATGAGGAGATGAGAGCAGGAGTATTCTGGGAAGAAGGAAGCCTATTCTTCCCCAGTCCAGCCCAGACCACCGAAGAAGTAACATGTGACCTGCCCCATTGTAAAAGGTACCCAGCCATGTGGCTAGCACAGATAGGAATAATGGGTTAATATAAGCTACAAGACCTAATAAAAAGACTGAGCCAATGGGCCAATCAGTTTTATAACTTATGGTGATCTCTGTGTTATTTTCTATGGGACTAAATGGCTGGGGGACCGGGCGGGACAGAAACCCCAATGAGCACAGAACTCATGGTATACTACAGCAGATGCGAAATTTTTTATTCAAATACCTTTACAATATTTTAAAACTCTATTACCTAAGCTGACCTTGAACTTGGCAATCATCCCAGTAGGTAGGAATGCAGGCAGTGCCACTGCACCTACCTTACTCTTTATTTCACACTTTAGCATCACTGACATCTGCCACTTATGATTCATGATATTTTATGACTATAATCAGCAATGCTTTCTACTTTGCTGACATACAAAATAAAAGGTCATCATGTAATCCACTGTGCGTTACACCAAATGAAACGACACAATCCACAGGCCCATGATAATTCTAAAGGTCACATGTATCTATGTAAATTTCAGCTCTTAAAACTATGAAATGTAAACAGATTTAGAACAGAAATAACAACAAACAAAATTCTAAATCCTCAGTCATCAATACTTTGACGTTTTCATTTCTCAGTGCCCAGATGTAATGTTTCTATGTTTGCTACCAACAGAAACACAGCATAGTCCTCAGACAATAGACAGACTATCCATGTTAATACAGACACCAGAAGGTAGCAAATACCTTTGTCTTAAACCTTTTAATGTGTCCATGATCTAGCACCATAATTGAGCAAATCTCTCTAGAAGGAGATAATCCATGGCTTCATAGCTCTCTTGCTATGATTTCCAAAAAGCTTTTAGCCAAAAAATACGAGGGATGCAATTGGGCATCTTTCATTTTATTCAATATTTAAATTTATAGAATGTAAGGAAAGCTGACTGGGCAGAGAAATGTGAATATTTTCAGAATGAGAGGATCTTGAGAGCTAGTAGATGTGTATGCTGTACAGTAGATATCTAAGTTACACGTGGGGAATAAATGGATTGGCAGAATGGATAAATATAGCTGGAAAATTCAGTGTTTTGAATGGATACATTTATTAAGCAAAAGAATACTTTGAAACAATGAATTACTATTATTTGTATGACACTCTAATTTGGAAGACTGAATAAGTATAGACTAAATAACCTCACAACTCCAGACATGATCAAGAAGCATGTGAGCTCTGGAGAATCTACTGTTGAGGGCCATTATTTCCTGCCTATGATCTAGTGAGAAATAAGAAACAAGGACTAGGAAAGAGGGCTGCAGTGATTGTTTAAACTCAGTTGCTAAGCACTCACCCTGCAAGGCTGAGACACCGACTTCAGAACCCCAAGCACCTTGAGAATCTGGTGCTGGAGATGTGGATCCAGGAGGATCCCCAAAGCTTGCTTGCCTGCAAGTCTAGGTGAGTCAGTATACTCCAAGACAATCAGTCAAACACAGTGGGGATTTCGGTGAGAGAATCTGTCTCAAAAACTGAGATGTTGAAACCACAGGGTGGTTCATTAAGGTGATGGCACCCACTGGCAGACCCAATGGATTGAGTTCAATTCCCAGAGCCCACAACATGGCAGAACACAACTGTCAAATACAGTTCTCTCCTGAACTTCACACACTTACATGTCATGGTTGGGGCACATGAGCCCCACACACTTATGATTTTTGTAATGTGATGAAAAGAAAATTTTGAAGAGAATTTCAACCACTAGGGTTCACGTATATACCAAAATCAAAGCACACACAACAGGTATATAAGGGGCAGGGAGACAGAGTTATAGTTCAAGTTGAAAATTTCCTTATGAGATTCCTCAGCGAGCATGAAACTGACATAAGCTATCTTGTTGATTTTTTTTTTTTTTTGGCTTCTAGTTGACATTTTATGTGAAAATTTATCTCATGATACAATTTTCTGTGTTGCATATAACAGCATTAAAAACATATACATTAAGGGCTGGAGAGACGGCTTGGCATTTACAAGCTCTAGTTTTTGTGTAGAGGACCTGGGTTTGATTCCTATCACCCAGATAGCAGATCACAACTGTCCATAACTCCTCTTCCAGGAGATCCAACACCCTCTTCTTATGTGTGTGTGTTATGTTGAAAATACATGCAGGCAAAACACTCAAACCTATAAAATTTTAAGTGCACACATAAAAAAATATACATGGTTTTCTTAGCTAAATCCCTTTAAAGCACCCAATAAAGTGCTCTAAAAGAGAAAATGTAAAAGGATTTGTAAACTAACTGAAGTTTTTTGTTTTGCTTTCTTAAAGAAGGCCTCAAAGCTGCCCTTCCAAGGTGAGTAGGTGCCTATGAGCCGAAAGCAGGCACAAAGCCCAGTGGTCTCCATGAAAGAAGAGCCTTAAGCAGTATGACCTCTGCCTTCCCTCAGGCTGCAGATCTAGAAAGTATGTTTCTCCCTGGCAGACCCTGACTGTCCCCAACATTTTCCACCCCTCCTGCCCCTCACCATCCCTGGGCCCCATTACCTTCCTCTCCTGTCGAATTCATTTATGTGGTGTTCGTTGCCATTGATGAATTTTTGAACTAATGCCACATCACCCACACTGGCTGCCCTTTGTAGCTGCCCCACAGGGTCATACCCAACTAGATACAGTTGAAATTTCGGCCGTTTCCGACCAAAGCGCCCATGACCCAGGCATGCGGGCCACAGGCGGGTGAACCAGTGGGTCCGCTGAGGGGCTCTAAAAGTCAGGGCATCATATTCGAAGTCGTCCTGCATATTGAGCCTCAAGGCTCTGCAGGCCCTCCCGGCCCTTCTGGCCCTTCTGGCCCTCCGGGCCCTCCGGGCCCTCCCGACCCACCCTTCCTTCCCCTTTAACCACCCGTACCCTCCCAAACCCAATAAGAAATGTGCAAAATCCTGGTTAGGTTTCCCCACTGAACCAAATAAGCGTCCTGCTAGGGCAGATCCTTGGTTCAGTGTGAGCTGAACTCTGCTTCCTCCTTAGCAACACAGTTCCATGGGCATAGTGATGCGCTGTGAGCACACAATGGTGCTCAGCAGCTGTGCACGATGAGTATTCTGCGCATGCGCATTTCAGACTCCACCAACAAAAGCATACAGTACTTAGCACATGTAGACAAATATTGTATGTTTTCTCTTTTAAGGATGTTCCCTTTTAAGGTTCTGATATGGCAACTACAATCATAATACACAGAGGTTTGGAACCTACAAAGGGTCCAGGAGGGAGGAGAGTATCTCTCAAGGAAAGGAAGTAGTCTATAGTGTTTGGAAGCTAAAAGGAAAACTAGAATTGGATGGTTTAATAAAAGAGGGATGGGACAGAAAGGTAAAGAAGGGAAAATAGAGAGGGATAACCAATACTAAAGGTTCTTTGAAAAACTGTATGGAAACCGAGTACCCTAAAAGCTTCCTATACATATGTGAAAGGAGCCCACATTGAGACAAAAAACAACAGGGTTGAGAAAAGGCTTCCGCTAGACATTTGTGCCACCAAATGAAACCTCCAGAGCCAGGAACAGGTTACCGCCTGTTGAGTCATTAACCAAAGAGACCCATGGAAAACAGCAAACAGCACAGCTATTGCCAAGGCTCTTGATTGCTCACAAAACCTGATGTTAGGGTCTTGTTTCTAAAGGTGACACTTCTGTCACTGAATATGGAGAAGTTGAGCTGCTGTCTAACTAGATTATTCACCTACTAACCAGAGTTCAGGGTACTGGAAGAAGGTACCACTAGCCTTCACGTATGTACCAAAATCAAAGCACACACAACAGGTATATAAGGGGCAGGGAGACAGAGTTATAGTTCAAGTTGAAAATTTCCTTATGAGATTCCTCAGCGAGCATGAAACTGACATAAGTTTTCTTGTTGATTTTTTTTTTTTTTTTGGCTTCTAGTTGACATTTTATGTGAAAATTTATCTCATGATACAATTTTCTGTGTTGCATATAACAGCATTAAAAACATATACATTAAGGGCTGGAGAGATGGCTTGGCATTTACAAGCTCTAGTTTTTCTGTAGAGGACCTGGGTTTGATTCCTATCACCCAGATAGCAGATCACAACTGTCCATAACTCCTCTTCCAGGAGATCCAACACCCTCTTCTTATGTGTGTGTGTTATGTTGAAAATACATGCAGGCAAAACACTCAAACCTATAAAATTTTAAGTGCACACATAAAAAAATATACATGGTTTTCTTAGCTAAATCCCTTTAAAGCACCCAATAAAGTGCTCTAAAAGAGAAAATGTAAAAGGATTTGTAAACTAACTGAAGTTTTTTGTTTTGCTTTCTTAAAGAAGGCCTCAAAGCTGCCCTTCCAAGGTGAGTAGGTGCCTATGAGCCGAAAGCAGGCACAAAGCCCAGTGGTCTCCATGAAAGAAGAGCCTTAAGCAGTATGACCTCTGCCTTCCCTCAGGCTGCAGATCTAGAAAGTATGTTTCTCCCTGGCAGACCCTGACTGTCCCCAACATTTTCCACCCCTCCTGCCCCTCACCATCCCTGGGCCCCATTACCTTCCTCTCCTGTCGAATTCATTTATGTGGTGTTCGTTGCCATTGATGAATTTTTGAACTAATGCCACATCACCCACACTGGCTGCCCTTTGTAGCTGCCCCACAGGGTCATACCCAACTAGATACAGTTGAAATTTCGGCCGTTTCCGACCAAAGCGCCCATGACCCAGGCATGCGGGCCACAGGCGGGTGAACCAGTGGGTCCGCTGAGGGGCTCTAAAAGTCAGGGCATCATATTCGAAGTCGTCCTGCATATTGAGCCTCAAGGCTCTGCAGGCCCTCCCGGCCCTTCTGGCCCTTCTGGCCCTCCGGGCCCTCCGGGCCCTCCCGACCCACCCTTCCTTCCCCTTTAACCACCCGTACCCTCCCAAACCCAATAAGAAATGTGCAAAATCCTGGTTAGGTTTCCCCACTGAACCAAATAAGCGTCCTGCTAGGGCAGATCCTTGGTTCAGTGTGAGCTGAACTCTGCTTCCTCCTTAGCAACACAGTTCCATGGGCATAGTGATGCGCTGTGAGCACACAATGGTGCTCAGCAGCTGTGCACGATGAGTATTCTGCGCATGCGCATTTCAGACTCCACCAACAAAAGCATACAGTACTTAGCACATGTAGACAAATATTGTATGTTTTCTCTTTTAAGGATGTTCCCTTTTAAGGTTCTGATATGGCAACTACAATCATAATACACAGAGGTTTGGAACCTACAAAGGGTCCAGGAGGGAGGAGAGTATCTCTCAAGGAAAGGAAGTAGTCTATAGTGTTTGGAAGCTAAAAGGAAAACTAGAATTGGATGGTTTAATAAAAGAGGGATGGGACAGAAAGGTAAAGAAGGGAAAATAGAGAGGGATAACCAATACTAAAGGTTCTTTGAAAAACTGTATGGAAACCGAGTACCCTAAAAGCTTCCTATACATATGTGAAAGGAGCCCACATTGAGACAAAAAACAACAGGGTTGAGAAAAGGCTTCCGCTAGACATTTGTGCCACCAAATGAAACCTCCAGAGCCAGGAACAGGTTACCGCCTGTTGAGTCATTAACCAAAGAGACCCATGGAAAACAGCAAACAGCACAGCTATTGCCAAGGCTCTTGATTGCTCACAAAACCTGATGTTAGGGTCTTGTTTCTAAAGGTGACACTTCTGTCACTGAATATGGAGAAGTTGAGCTGCTGTCTAACTAGATTATTCACCTACTAACCAGAGTTCAGGGTACTGGAAGAAGGTACCACTAGCCTTCACGTATGTACCAAAATCAAAGCACACACAACAGGTATATAAGGGGCAGGGAGACAGAGTTATAGTTCAAGTTGAAAATTTCCTTATGAGATTCCTCAGCGAGCATGAAACTGACATAAGTTTTCTTGTTGATTTTTTTTTTTTTGGCTTCTAGTTGACATTTTATGTGAAAATTTATCTCATGATACAATTTTCTGTGTTGCATATAACAGCATTAAAAACATATACATTAAGGGCTGGAGAGATGGCTTGGCATTTACAAGCTCTAGTTTTTCTGTAGAGGACCTGGGTTTGATTCCTATCACCCAGATAGCAGATCACAACTGTCCATAACTCCTCTTCCAGGAGATCCAACACCCTCTTCTTATGTGTGTGTGTTATGTTGAAAATACATGCAGGCAAAACACTCAAACCTATAAAATTTTAAGTGCACACATAAAAAAATATACATGGTTTTCTTAGCTAAATCCCTTTAAAGCACCCAATAAAGTGCTCTAAAAGAGAAAATGTAAAAGGATTTGTAAACTAACTGAAGTTTTTTGTTTTGCTTTCTTAAAGAAGGCCTCAAAGCTGCCCTTCCAAGGTGAGTAGGTGCCTATGAGCCGAAAGCAGGCACAAAGCCCAGTGGTCTCCATGAAAGAAGAGCCTTAAGCAGTATGACCTCTGCCTTCCCTCAGGCTGCAGATCTAGAAAGTATGTTTCTCCCTGGCAGACCCTGACTGTCCCCAACATTTTCCACCCCTCCTGCCCCTCACCATCCCTGGGCCCCATTACCTTCCTCTCCTGTCGAATTCATTTATGTGGTGTTCGTTGCCATTGATGAATTTTTGAACTAATGCCACATCACCCACACTGGCTGCCCTTTGTAGCTGCCCCACAGGGTCATACCCAACTAGATACAGTTGAAATTTCGGCCGTTTCCGACCAAAGCGCCCATGACCCAGGCATGCGGGCCACAGGCGGGTGAACCAGTGGGTCCGCTGAGGGGCTCTAAAAGTCAGGGCATCATATTCGAAGTCGTCCTGCATATTGAGCCTCAAGGCTCTGCAGGCCCTCCCGGCCCTTCTGGCCCTTCTGGCCCTCCGGGCCCTCCGGGCCCTCCCGACCCACCCTTCCTTCCCCTTTAACCACCCGTACCCTCCCAAACCCAATAAGAAATGTGCAAAATCCTGGTTAGGTTTCCCCACTGAACCAAATAAGCGTCCTGCTAGGGCAGATCCTTGGTTCAGTGTGAGCTGAACTCTGCTTCCTCCTTAGCAACACAGTTCCATGGGCATAGTGATGCGCTGTGAGCACACAATGGTGCTCAGCAGCTGTGCACGATGAGTATTCTGCGCATGCGCATTTCAGACTCCACCAACAAAAGCATACAGTACTTAGCACATGTAGACAAATATTGTATGTTTTCTCTTTTAAGGATGTTCCCTTTTAAGGTTCTGATATGGCAACTACAATCATAATACACAGAGGTTTGGAACCTACAAAGGGTCCAGGAGGGAGGAGAGTATCTCTCAAGGAAAGGAAGTAGTCTATAGTGTTTGGAAGCTAAAAGGAAAACTAGAATTGGATGGTTTAATAAAAGAGGGATGGGACAGAAAGGTAAAGAAGGGAAAATAGAGAGGGATAACCAATACTAAAGGTTCTTTGAAAAACTGTATGGAAACCGAGTACCCTAAAAGCTTCCTATACATATGTGAAAGGAGCCCACATTGAGACAAAAAACAACAGGGTTGAGAAAAGGCTTCCGCTAGACATTTGTGCCACCAAATGAAACCTCCAGAGCCAGGAACAGGTTACCGCCTGTTGAGTCATTAACCAAAGAGACCCATGGAAAACAGCAAACAGCACAGCTATTGCCAAGGCTCTTGATTGCTCACAAAACCTGATGTTAGGGTCTTGTTTCTAAAGGTGACACTTCTGTCACTGAATATGGAGAAGTTGAGCTGCTGTCTAACTAGATTATTCACCTACTAACCAGAGTTCAGGGTACTGGAAGAAGGTACCACTAGCCTTCACGTATGTACCAAAATCAAAGCACACACAACAGGTATATAAGGGGCAGGGAGACAGAGTTATAGTTCAAGTTGAAAATTTCCTTATGAGATTCCTCAGCGAGCATGAAACTGACATAAGTTTTCTTGTTGATTTTTTTTTTTTTTGGCTTCTAGTTGACATTTTATGTGAAAATTTATCTCATGATACAATTTTCTGTGTTGCATATAACAGCATTAAAAACATATACATTAAGGGCTGGAGAGATGGCTTGGCATTTACAAGCTCTAGTTTTTCTGTAGAGGACCTGGGTTTGATTCCTATCACCCAGATAGCAGATCACAACTGTCCATAACTCCTCTTCCAGGAGATCCAACACCCTCTTCTTATGTGTGTGTGTTATGTTGAAAATACATGCAGGCAAAACACTCAAACCTATAAAATTTTAAGTGCACACATAAAAAAATATACATGGTTTTCTTAGCTAAATCCCTTTAAAGCACCCAATAAAGTGCTCTAAAAGAGAAAATGTAAAAGGATTTGTAAACTAACTGAAGTTTTTTGTTTTGCTTTCTTAAAGAAGGCCTCAAAGCTGCCCTTCCAAGGTGAGTAGGTGCCTATGAGCCGAAAGCAGGCACAAAGCCCAGTGGTCTCCATGAAAGAAGAGCCTTAAGCAGTATGACCTCTGCCTTCCCTCAGGCTGCAGATCTAGAAAGTATGTTTCTCCCTGGCAGACCCTGACTGTCCCCAACATTTTCCACCCCTCCTGCCCCTCACCATCCCTGGGCCCCATTACCTTCCTCTCCTGTCGAATTCATTTATGTGGTGTTCGTTGCCATTGATGAATTTTTGAACTAATGCCACATCACCCACACTGGCTGCCCTTTGTAGCTGCCCCACAGGGTCATACCCAACTAGATACAGTTGAAATTTCGGCCGTTTCCGACCAAAGCGCCCATGACCCAGGCATGCGGGCCACAGGCGGGTGAACCAGTGGGTCCGCTGAGGGGCTCTAAAAGTCAGGGCATCATATTCGAAGTCGTCCTGCATATTGAGCCTCAAGGCTCTGCAGGCCCTCCCGGCCCTTCTGGCCCTTCTGGCCCTCCGGGCCCTCCGGGCCCTCCCGACCCACCCTTCCTTCCCCTTTAACCACCCGTACCCTCCCAAACCCAATAAGAAATGTGCAAAATCCTGGTTAGGTTTCCCCACTGAACCAAATAAGCGTCCTGCTAGGGCAGATCCTTGGTTCAGTGTGAGCTGAACTCTGCTTCCTCCTTAGCAACACAGTTCCATGGGCATAGTGATGCGCTGTGAGCACACAATGGTGCTCAGCAGCTGTGCACGATGAGTATTCTGCGCATGCGCATTTCAGACTCCACCAACAAAAGCATACAGTACTTAGCACATGTAGACAAATATTGTATGTTTTCTCTTTTAAGGATGTTCCCTTTTAAGGTTCTGATATGGCAACTACAATCATAATACACAGAGGTTTGGAACCTACAAAGGGTCCAGGAGGGAGGAGAGTATCTCTCAAGGAAAGGAAGTAGTCTATAGTGTTTGGAAGCTAAAAGGAAAACTAGAATTGGATGGTTTAATAAAAGAGGGATGGGACAGAAAGGTAAAGAAGGGAAAATAGAGAGGGATAACCAATACTAAAGGTTCTTTGAAAAACTGTATGGAAACCGAGTACCCTAAAAGCTTCCTATACATATGTGAAAGGAGCCCACATTGAGACAAAAAACAACAGGGTTGAGAAAAGGCTTCCGCTAGACATTTGTGCCACCAAATGAAACCTCCAGAGCCAGGAACAGGTTACCGCCTGTTGAGTCATTAACCAAAGAGACCCATGGAAAACAGCAAACAGCACAGCTATTGCCAAGGCTCTTGATTGCTCACAAAACCTGATGTTAGGGTCTTGTTTCTAAAGGTGACACTTCTGTCACTGAATATGGAGAAGTTGAGCTGCTGTCTAACTAGATTATTCACCTACTAACCAGAGTTCAGGGTACTGGAAGAAGGTACCACTAGCCTTCACGTATGTACCAAAATCAAAGCACACACAACAGGTATATAAGGGGCAGGGAGACAGAGTTATAGTTCAAGTTGAAAATTTCCTTATGAGATTCCTCAGCGAGCATGAAACTGACATAAGTTTTCTTGTTGATTTTTTTTTTTTTGGCTTCTAGTTGACATTTTATGTGAAAATTTATCTCATGATACAATTTTCTGTGTTGCATATAACAGCATTAAAAACATATACATTAAGGGCTGGAGAGATGGCTTGGCATTTACAAGCTCTAGTTTTTCTGTAGAGGACCTGGGTTTGATTCCTATCACCCAGATAGCAGATCACAACTGTCCATAACTCCTCTTCCAGGAGATCCAACACCCTCTTCTTATGTGTGTGTGTTATGTTGAAAATACATGCAGGCAAAACACTCAAACCTATAAAATTTTAAGTGCACACATAAAAAAATATACATGGTTTTCTTAGCTAAATCCCTTTAAAGCACCCAATAAAGTGCTCTAAAAGAGAAAATGTAAAAGGATTTGTAAACTAACTGAAGTTTTTTGTTTTGCTTTCTTAAAGAAGGCCTCAAAGCTGCCCTTCCAAGGTGAGTAGGTGCCTATGAGCCGAAAGCAGGCACAAAGCCCAGTGGTCTCCATGAAAGAAGAGCCTTAAGCAGTATGACCTCTGCCTTCCCTCAGGCTGCAGATCTAGAAAGTATGTTTCTCCCTGGCAGACCCTGACTGTCCCCAACATTTTCCACCCCTCCTGCCCCTCACCATCCCTGGGCCCCATTACCTTCCTCTCCTGTCGAATTCATTTATGTGGTGTTCGTTGCCATTGATGAATTTTTGAACTAATGCCACATCACCCACACTGGCTGCCCTTTGTAGCTGCCCCACAGGGTCATACCCAACTAGATACAGTTGAAATTTCGGCCGTTTCCGACCAAAGCGCCCATGACCCAGGCATGCGGGCCACAGGCGGGTGAACCAGTGGGTCCGCTGAGGGGCTCTAAAAGTCAGGGCATCATATTCGAAGTCGTCCTGCATATTGAGCCTCAAGGCTCTGCAGGCCCTCCCGGCCCTTCTGGCCCTTCTGGCCCTCCGGGCCCTCCGGGCCCTCCCGACCCACCCTTCCTTCCCCTTTAACCACCCGTACCCTCCCAAACCCAATAAGAAATGTGCAAAATCCTGGTTAGGTTTCCCCACTGAACCAAATAAGCGTCCTGCTAGGGCAGATCCTTGGTTCAGTGTGAGCTGAACTCTGCTTCCTCCTTAGCAACACAGTTCCATGGGCATAGTGATGCGCTGTGAGCACACAATGGTGCTCAGCAGCTGTGCACGATGAGTATTCTGCGCATGCGCATTTCAGACTCCACCAACAAAAGCATACAGTACTTAGCACATGTAGACAAATATTGTATGTTTTCTCTTTTAAGGATGTTCCCTTTTAAGGTTCTGATATGGCAACTACAATCATAATACACAGAGGTTTGGAACCTACAAAGGGTCCAGGAGGGAGGAGAGTATCTCTCAAGGAAAGGAAGTAGTCTATAGTGTTTGGAAGCTAAAAGGAAAACTAGAATTGGATGGTTTAATAAAAGAGGGATGGGACAGAAAGGTAAAGAAGGGAAAATAGAGAGGGATAACCAATACTAAAGGTTCTTTGAAAAACTGTATGGAAACCGAGTACCCTAAAAGCTTCCTATACATATGTGAAAGGAGCCCACATTGAGACAAAAAACAACAGGGTTGAGAAAAGGCTTCCGCTAGACATTTGTGCCACCAAATGAAACCTCCAGAGCCAGGAACAGGTTACCGCCTGTTGAGTCATTAACCAAAGAGACCCATGGAAAACAGCAAACAGCACAGCTATTGCCAAGGCTCTTGATTGCTCACAAAACCTGATGTTAGGGTCTTGTTTCTAAAGGTGACACTTCTGTCACTGAATATGGAGAAGTTGAGCTGCTGTCTAACTAGATTATTCACCTACTAACCAGAGTTCAGGGTTCTGGAATGTACTCTGCATGCTCCTTGAGGAGAAAGACAGTCCTCAATACCTCTCAGCACAAACCCTTCAACCTAAATCCACACCTACATGGAAGGAAGCTCACAGACATCTGTAAATTTATTTCTATGGGATCTAGCACCCTCTTGTATCTTGCAGGCACCAGACATGCACACATACATGCATGCAGACACACATACATCCACAATACATACATGCAGACAAAACATACATAGACATGAAAGAAATGTGATCTATAAATATTGAGACGTAATTTATGTAGTAAGTTCACTCTTTTAAAGTTACAACCTAGTAGTTTTTTTAGTATGTTCTTAAAATTATGCAACCTTCACCCTATTTATTTTTTAAATATTTTAATCGTTTGAGACAAAAACCCTTTATTCGTGAGTGGTTACTCTTCGTTCACCCAGACGCCACCCCCTATCAGTTACCAATATAACTTTTTGCTTCAAGTGTCTCATTCTGGGTATTTAATAGAAATCAAATCATCTAATAAAGAAGTGTCCCATTCTTCATTCCTTTGGCTACTTTCGACTGAGCTTAAGGTTTGTGATATTTATTCATGTTATAGGATGTATCAGCTCTCTACCTCTTTTCATGGCTAGAAACTAGACCATTGTATTAACACACCACCCTTCGTTTACCCACTCATCTAGCAGTAGGTAATTAGGGTTTCACCCTTCTTTCTTTTGTAAATGATCAGGCGCTAGTGGCTGCACTATCTTCATCTACAATTTCACCAATAACATAGGAGGTTCCTGTTCTCCAGTATCTTTACATTTTCACATGTGTCCCAGCATCTGTGCATGCTAGACAATTGCTCTACCTGTGACCTCAGCATGCAACATGTACTTCTTAATTTAATACCAGATTTTGTTGTCCAGTTTCAACCTCATATATGTGACACACACACACACACACACACACACACACACACACACGCACGCTTTCCTTTACCAAGTGCTGGGATTGCAGATCTGTGCCACCATGATTAACTTATCCTTTGTATTTTCACCATCTTAATGATATCAAGTATCATCTCATTGAGCTTTGATTTGCAGTACTTGAGGGTTGATGGTGTTAAAGAACTCCCGGTGTGCCAATAGGACATTTGAAAATCTTTCCCAGTCCCATAGGTTCAAACCACGGCTCATAAGAGAAAGACACATATACCATGCTGATGGAAGGGGAGTGTAAATGAGAGGAAAGGACAGGAGGAAGGGAGAGAGAGAGAGAGTGAGGAGGGATAAAGGAAAGAGGCTGAGACCTGCTTGCCTCAGTGGGGAAAAAAGAGAAAAAGAGTGTATGGGAAGGGAGGGAGGGAAGGAGGGAAGGAGGGAGAAAGAGAGAGCACTAGAGAGACTTGGAGTAGCCAGAGCATCTCTTAATGGGACAGGGTACCATTTGCTGTACAGCCAGGCATAGGGCATGAGGTGCTGTGACAGGGTGTGCCTAAATACTAACAAAATGTCTCTTGAGATCCATTGCCCCCTGTGACACTGGGCTCTGATTCAAGTGTTGAGTCATAACAAATCTATACATTCTGAAGAAAATTTTTTATAGGCCTATATATGGTTATATACAACACATGGGAATAAATCCAACAGCAGGATTTATTCTGGACCCAATGGAATAAGGAAAGCAGGGACTTATGTTTTATACAATTACTGACTGTACTGAAAAATATTTAGTTACCTTAAAATGTTCTTGCTTTTTCTTAGTGTTAGAGAGAAGACCTGGAGCCTTCCTTCCATGTATGAGGCAAGCTCACACTATGCCCAAGCCGCATGCACATCTGTATGTTCTCCTTAATAGCTATCATTTTACAAGCATTTGCTTATTTAAGAGGTGAGAAGAATATAAGAAACACTTCTCTGTTTTACTTTTTAATGGAAAGAATGTTACCAGGAAGAAACCCTGAGAATAGGGCCACTGAAATGTCTTGGCAACTAAGGCCATTTTCCATACAAGCCTGATAAGTTGAATTCCATCCCTGGAATCAATGACAGGAAGAATTAAACCAACTCCCAGATGGTGCCCTCTGACCTCTACATTTATACCTTGTCTTTCAACACACACAAACACACATATGCGCACACACACACACACACACACACACACAGAGTGAGAGAGAGAGAGAGAGAGAGAGAGAGAGAGAGAGAGAAGCCAAGGAGGATCACTACTTATTGGCCTGTTCCCTATGGATTTCTCAGTCTGCTTTCTTATGGGAATGAGGACCCTATGTACAGATTGCTACTACCCACTTGCCTTGCCTACTCTACTAAAGTATTTGGTGATATGGATAATATTTAAAGAGGTAGCACTTGGGCAGAAGGACTGGTCCTGAGGGAGGAGCTTGAAAGGAACAAGGATGCACTAGAGCAGAAACTAGACAGAAAAGCTCAACCTCAACACTGCATCACAAAATGAGAAGAATGCAATGTGGCAATGGTTGCACCCAGACTTTGTTATCATCTAGCTAAATGCCGGATCGTTTTCCATTGTTATCTATTCAACAACCATGTACTATGAGAAGCAGTAGACTCATGACATGATCCACTATTAAGCAACCATAAGATATGAACTGAGCAAGTGGATTCAAGTGCACCACGACACCTACTGGCAGGCAACAGTTATTGCATCTACTCCAGCTGATTAGACAACAGGTGAGATTTATTATTCTAACTATAATCTATAAGTTACTGATCTAAAACGAGCAATATGTCAGACAATCTAATCATCCAAGCTTTCAATAGCCTTTTCATTTACAACATGTGTGAGGTCTTACAAGTATGCATATGATGTCCCTCCTACATTGCCATCCCTATTTCTAGGGTTTAGTTTTGTACTCAATATTTTTTTTCTGAAAAATATGGTTTGACAAAAGGAAAAAGGTGCAGTCTTTACAGACTGAATCCTGGCTTCTTAGGAAAGAAGTTGGAAATCTGAAAAAAGACACAATCACCTCAACTAACAATTGTCAAGTCAGCCGAGGTACTTTTAATCACTGTACAGACTGGTACCAAGCTTCTTAAAGAGGACGTCGTACATCTACAAGAGAAAACAAACACTTTGAATACCAAAACCCAGTTGAATGAGGTACTTTTAGAAGTGGTACAGACTAATAACAAACTTTTCGAAAAAGAGATTGCACATCTGAAGGAGAATACTAGGACTTTGCTTAACAAGACTCTGTCAACTGAGATGTCTTTGAAAAAGGTAGAGTCCGATAGTATTTTATTTAAAGAGAGATTCAACACTCTGGAGAAAGCAAAAGCTAATTTGGCATATAATAGTAATTCATTTAAAGAGAAATTCAGCATTCCAGAGGAGGAAACAGCTGATTTAACACATAAAAGTAGTTCATTTAAAGAGAGATTAAGCACTCTGGATAAGGAAACAGCGGATTTGGAACATAAAAGTTAGTCATGGCAGTGGGTGCTGAAACATTATTTGAGAGAATTGGCACTGTTGAATGTATTAAACAGACTCTGTTGAAGTGGTATGACAGATTGACTTATAGAATGTCTCTCCAAGAAGGTAAAATGCATGCCATGACGATTATGCCCAAGGATGAGACATTATCTCTACTGGACAGACTTTATACCTTAGAATCCTCCATGAGGGCATTAGAGCAGAATACTGGACAGGAGGTATAGACTTTCAAAATGCAGTGGTAAACAGATTTGAAAAGATTGAGGGAATTATCAACTTTGATGACCAGGAGCAAAAGGTATAAATGCAAATTTTAACTTCATCAGTATGTAAAACTCTCCAGGATAGCTTTCCCAGAGTTATACCTGACTTTTCAGTAGTAACATCAGAAAAGGTATCCAGCTACAAATACCCTAAGCTTGTCAAGGAATATACAAGGGAGCCCATACGTAACACTGATTAAAAAGAAATTAAACAAGCAATTGTAGCTTACAGACTACATTCATCTTATGTTAGGGAAATGGTTAAAATGTGGGCTTTCAGTAGCAAAGCCACAACTCATGATTGGGCTCAGTTAAGCTAAGCTGTTCTAGAATGTGGACCACAATTGCATTGGAGATGCTTTCTTAAAGAGGAAGCAAGAATTTTAGAGCAACAAGAAAAAGCGAAAGGAACTGAAATTTCCCTAGATCAAATTCTAGGTGAAGGACTTTACTCTGATCCTCAGGATCAAGCTCTCTCTAATGACCACACCTTGTCCCTATGGACCACAGCAGCTTTAAAGGCTTGGGATAGAATTCAGGAACTAGGAAAGGGAGTTGAATCATATCTTATGGTTAAAAAGGGTCAGAGAGAAACTTTTAGTGAGTTTTTGCAAAGATTAACTAGGGATGTAGAAATAAGTATAACTGACCCAGAAGCTAGACATATAATAATTGAATATCTGGCTTATGAGAATGCCAACATAGAGTGCAAAGAGATCCTGGGGCCTTGAAAGATCAGATCAGCACCCATGGATGAATGAGTTTTACAAACATTGAATGTCGAGACACTTGACTATGGTACTGAAGCATGGGTAGGAGAATCAATTTACAATGGTAAGAGAAGACATCAACATACCAGATGTTTTAACTGTGGTAGAATGGGACATATGAGAAGGGAGTGTAGGCAATGGGTTTCCAGGAATAATGACTCTTCTGGAAATGACAGAAATAGGAGGTCTCAGCCTTCAGGCATATGCAGGAGGTGTGGCAAAGGCTGACATTGCACCAATGAATTTAGGTCAACAAAATATAGACAAGGCAATCTGATGTTGTTGGGAAACAGCATGGGGGGGGTGGGCTCTCACAGGCCGCCATGACAAATGTGGTCCAGTCATTTCCAGTTACTGTGGAGAATGAGTCTCGTCAGGAAAATTAAACAGTTTCATGATTGCTGTCAAAAGCAATACTGGTCTGAATGATGAGATAAATGTGGAGAATGAGTCAAGAGCTCTGCTGAGACAGAGGAAAGTTATATTCTGGCAGACTTCTAGAAATGACCAAAGACCAAAGCTAAAAGTGTGTATAAATGGCATTTTTATTGAAGGCTTATTAGACATAGTGTGGATGTAAGTATCATTAATACAAAATCTTGGCATCCGAATTGGCCTCTTCAGGAGGTAGATGTTCAGTCCATGGGGATTGGAACCCTATCTTGGCTAAGACAAAGCACAATATGGGTTGAATGCAGAGGGCCAGAAGGGCAAATAGGAAAACTAAGGCCATATATATCCAATATTGTAGTAAATGTGTAGGGTCATGACCTACTGCAGCAATGGAATACCCAGATTAATATTCCTGAAGCCCCTAAAGCTTATGTTTCTGAGGAAACTGTTAAAAGATATTACAGACGATGAACAGTGGCCTTTTGGGCTGTACAAGGACACAAAGCAATTGATAACCCTTTAGATGTACCAACAGCCCTGCCTTTAAAATGGTTGACTGAGAAACCAATATTGGTTAAGCTATGGCCCCTAGCTGAGGAAGAGTTTCAGGCTTTAGAACAGCTGGTACAACAGCAATTTGATGCCTGACATATAAAAGAATCTATCAGCCCTTAAAATTCTCCTTTATTTGTTAAGGAAAAAATCTGGAAAATGGAGAATGGTGACAGATCTTAGAACTATCAACAAGGTTATTCAATCAATGGACCCTCTGCAATCTGGAATTCCTCTGCCCTCTCCATTACCAAAGTGATGGCCTCTCATAGTTATTGATTTAAAGGATTGTTTCTTCACTATGCCTTTACAAGAAAAAGATAGAGAAAAGTTTGTCTTCACAGTGCCTACTTGTAATAATTCTCAGCCTACTATGAGGTACCAGTGGACTGTCCTCCCATAAGGAATGCTCAACAACCCCACCCTGTGTCAATACTTTATAAGTCAGCTATTCGAAATAATATGTAAGCAATTTCCTATAATTTACCATTACATGGATGTCTATAACACTTTAGAAAGAATTTTTGAAGAAATAAAGATAGTTTTACTTAAATAGGTATTGTAGATTGCTCCTGAAAAAATACAGAGAAGAGATTCTGTCAGCTATCTAGGTTATAAAATAGGTTTACAAAAAATTAGGACCCAAAAGACACAAATTAGCAGAGACCAGTTATGGACTCTTAATGACTTTCAAAGATTGTTAGGAGACATTTCCAGCCTACTACTACTGTTGCAATAACACCTGATCTAATAATTCATTTAAACAAAGCATTAGATGTTAATAAAGATTTGAATAGTCCCAGAGAATCACAGCTGAAGCAGAAAAGGAACTGACAATTGTTGAGAAAGAATTGCAGGAAGCACATGTGGATAGGGTGAATCGAAATCTTAGTTGTATTCCTGTCATACTGACTTCCAGAATTTCTCCTATGGGAATTTTAATGAAGAGGAAGATATTATTTTAGAATGGATCTTTTTACCACATAAACCAAGTAATAAATTAAAAACTTATGTGGAAAAAGTCTTTGAATTAATTATCAAAGGTAAATTGAGACCTTGTCTGCTAGCAGGTATAGACCCAGCAGAAATTATAGTGCCTTTCACTACTGATGAAATAAAAAGTTATGGGATGAAAATGAACTATGACAAAGAGCTTGTGCTAAGTTTTTTGGAGAAATCAATAGCAACTATACCCAAAGCGATTGACTTAACCCCAGAAAGAGGACTTCTTGGATTCTTCCTCATATCATATATGATGCTCTGGTAACTGGAGCCTATACATTTCATCCTGATGGTTATAAATCATGGAAGGCAGATTACAAGTCAGACTAATTGAGTAAGGTGGAAAAAAGCCCTTATAATTCTGTCCAGAAGGTGAAATTATTTGCCATTCTTATGGTGATAAGGGATTTTATAGAATTTCTTAATATACTTACCAAATTACAATATGTGAAAAGGGTTATCTTGCATATTGAAACTGCTGGATTTATACCTATTAATAGAGAATTGACTTCATTTTTTATCCAGGTGCAAGACATGATCAGGAATAGACTTTGTCTTTGTACATAACACACATTCAATCCCATATGGGTCTGCCAGGTCCTCTAGCACAAGATAATGCAGAAATTGATCAATTATTGATTGGAAACCTGTTGCAGGCCTCTGAAATTGATAAAAAAAATCACGTCAATAGAAAAGGTTTAAAGAAAGAGTTTTTTATTACATGGCAACAAGCTAAGGAGATTATAAAGAGGTATCCTACTTGCTCTTTCTATAATCTGCTGACAGAAGGAAAAATGATTATCCACTAAGAGGCATCTAGAAAACAAAATATGGCTTATGAATCCAGGTACTGTTTACACTTACAATTTATACACACACATATGTGTGCATATCTGGTTTTGAAGTGGCTTTGTACCTCTCTAAATCCAAGCTTGTTGTTAACATGAACGTTCAGAGTTTCTGTCTCATAGCACGAGCCATCTGTTATAAGACAGAAGGAAGACTTTAGAAAAAAATTTACCTTCTCCATGCCTATTTTGTCTATATCATATTCTTCATTGTATGTATGTTTATATGAATGATGTTTAAGTTTTCCATGATGAACAATAGATTTTCCTACAGATCCTTTTCCTGCTGTAAACTTAGAGGAAGAAGATGAGGCCCCACAGCAACCATTGCACCTAATTGAGATAACATCGTGATATAGACAGCGCTACTATAAGACCGCTTTTTTGTGTAACAGCTGCTGAAATGATGCACCTTCTTATATTCTGGCAGAACTCCAAATGAAAACTTTGAAAATAAAAACAAAAACTAACCAAAACCCATTGACTGCTCAGAAATTGTTTGCAACTATGCTAGACAGTAATTTTGGAGCTTAAGCACCACTTAATTGTTACAGGATTCTTTTCAGAGAATATTACCCCCATGACAGCAGAAGTAATTCTAAAAGATGACATTCCCCTTTCCCCAAAGAGTTTGTCCTTAGAGTTGGGAAAACTGTTTAGGGGTTGACATTATTACTCATACAAGACAGAGGGTTGGGGTGAAATCTATATTTGTTCAAAGAAAAGGGGGGGGACAGTAATAGTGGGTAATAGAGTGAAACTTGTGACCTATTATTTATGGATAATTTACCTTGGTATAGTTTTTGTATATTGATACAAGCTTAAATTGTATTTGTTACTTTTGTTTACATTATTTATACATCTATACAAAGTTCTTTTGTCACATTGTAAGTATGTGTGTTTCTGTCTCGGTTTAGAACATTTTGTATACTGATACAACTTTTAGGGTATATTTTCATATTGTATTATATATTACTGCTACCCCTGATTAAGATACTTATAGATTGTTTATATTTTGAGGTCATCATTCTCATTTGTTACATATTTGTTTACAAATTATTTAATATTCTGACATGAAGTTTTAGTCTTTAAGTTATACAAGTGTTAATTATTATAGGTCAATAGTTGTTCATGTTTGTTATACATACAGTCAGATAAATTAGGTTCTTTAAATACATAGAGATTATATTATATTCAGTTAGGTAATCTTCAACCACTTCAAGGATCTGTGGAACATGGCATTTTAATAATTTAGGGTTCTCTTGACATGAGACATGATTGCTTCTGACAGCACCAATCTATTCCCGTGAGAATGTTGAGCACTGAAGACAATCCACTTGGAGTTTGTTTTCTTCTTGGCAAAACTGGCCTTTGGACAAGGAACTGACACTGCCTCAACTACTGACAAGTTACATAGTATTCGAAAATGGATAAGCAGAACTGTCAAATCTTACTAAGACAGGGTAAGACGGTTTTGAAAAATTTCCTGCCTCTGAAATGGTCTGTCAGTTAAGTTAGGCCTTAGCCAAATTTAGTTGCTTCAATGTTGCAAAGTGAGACTTTGGGTGATTGCTCAGTTGGCTAATTATCTCTGTCATATATCACTTGCTTTGGAAGCTACCTGATTGTACTTCCTGCCTGCTCAAGTAATATTATCTCCCTTCTCAGGCCTTTGATGAGGTTGAAGATTAGATAGTCTTAGTTACTGTACTCTTATGATCTAGCCAAGCCTTTCCTATAGAAGACTTAGACTCCATTGTAGTAATAAGGGTGGCGGGGCTGCGTCCCCAGCACCCCAGCCGCCCGCACGGCTAGCTTTGCTTATGCCCGAAATAACAACACACAAACTGTATTCATTTAAACACTGCTTGGCCCATTCTCTTCTAGGCTAATTCTCACATATTAATGTAGCCCATTTCTAATCATCTGTGTGTAGCACCCCAAGGTGCGCTTACTGGGGAGATTCTAGCCTAGTCCATCCTGGGTCAGAGCTTCATCCCAGGAGCGGGGCATGGCGTCTCTCTCAGGTGTCTGCTCCCGAGAGGAGAGCTGTCGAGACTCTGAGCTCACTTCCTCTTCCTCCCAGTATCCTGTTCTGTTTACTCCTCCCACCTATCCTTTAACCAATAAAATGGGCCAAGGCAGTTCCTTTATTAGCCAATGACCTTCCTCCATCACTCCATAAGATAGAATGTTTATTAAAACATTTAGCATATGTTCCTTGCTTAATATTGTTTATGTTGGGTGTAATTCTATTTATTCTTTATATCTGTTCCTAGTGTAAATAGTTTTGTATTGGGTTTGGAACTCTCTTATTTAAATAAAAAGGGGAGGTAATGTGGGAGCACATTCTGCTCCTTCAGCCAGTAGCCTTTAAGATACCAGTCCATTTGAGCATTTCCATGGGTTTGCCACCATAGATGTGCTGAATCTTCTCTGGTAGGCCATGACCTCATGGTGATACAGAGATTAATGAAGAAGGGTTAAATTAATATGTAAGAGTTAGCTAATAACAAGTGAGAGGTAATGGACCAAGCAGTGATTTAATTAATATAGTTTCCGTGTGGTTTTTCCATGCTGCCAGTGCAAACTCTAGCTATGGAGCTTTTAATGGCATTTGTAGGCTCAGGTGTTTGTGTGTCTTCTCAGTGTCTGGAGGGAAGAAACTGCGACCATGCCCATGGCTCAGCGTTCTCCTCCTGGGCAGTTGGTAGATCAGTTCTACTACGTGTGCACAAGCAGGAGAGCATGGCAGATTCCTGTCACCATACACAGAGATATTTCTAGGTCGTGCAGTGCACTGTATGGCAGATTTAGCTATTACTCAGATAAAAAAGGGTTCATTTGCTGCACATTCATTCTCAGAGTTAAAGTGCTAAGTGCAGCTCTTCTGAGACCTGGCAGTAATGGCATGTCTACCATTTTGAAAGTGGCGTGAGGCACAGCCAGTATCCAGAGCAACTGAAACTGATCTGCTTACCATTTTAAAAGCTCTTCCAGACAGTAAAGAATTACAGATAAGGCAATAAAGACAGATTCAGACATAAAAGAAATCTAAATGGGTCACAGTGTTGGATAAATGTATGTAGGCTTAAAAGAGAGAACAAAGAGTATGCTTGGAAGAGAGAAAAAAACAGAGTTGAAAAAGAAGTGAAAATGTCTTTAAAGAGACAGAGTATAGACAGTCATAGATTAAAAGGAGTAAAGAAAAATAAGTCACGTAATGATGGAAAATATGCAAAGAGTTTAGATTATGTATATTAGTGTGTTTTCTTTGAATTTTTTGACTGTGAAAGAGCTAAGTACAGAGAGACATTTCGTTGTATGGACTGTTAAGTTAAATCAACATAAAGGTATCTTGATTCAAAAATTTTAGTCTGAGGAAATGTTGCTTTGGAAAGGAGGTTCTTCTTTAGTTTTCACAGAAGATGAGAACCTGTGGATTGCTTCCAGACCAATATGGTTTAATGGATCAAAACCTCCTGAAAGGTTGCTGTAAACACCCCTCACAAAGAAAATTCTTTTCCCTATAAAATGCAGAAAAGAGTTCGGACAGTACTGTGCCCATATTCTCAAATATTGTTTGTAAATGCTTCTTTACACTTAGAGGGGTTTAAGCTATAGAGGCGGGTAGTTTGCATTTGTATGGATCTTGCTATGTTGATACAAATTTAAGGTAAATTTGTTATATATAGCTGATCTTGATTAAGGTATTGTTTTTGTGTAGCTCATTTAAAAATGTAATGTATAATTAAGAAATATATGTTAATAGATACTTATCTATAATAGTCAAGCTTGTAGTCATGTTAGACTTTCTAGATGTACAGAGATGTATTTCTGTTAGATGGGTATTCTTCAGATCTTTCAGAGACATTTAAAATGTAAATGAATTTAAGACTTTTCATGACAGTGAGACACATCTGCTCCTGGCAGCATCAGCTTCTTTTTTTTTGTTTGTTTTTTTTTATTTATTTATTTATTAAGGATTTCTGCCTCCTCCCCGCAACCGCTTCCCATTTCCCTCCCCCTCCCCCGATCAAGTCCCCCTCCCTCATCTGCTCGAAGAGCAATCAGGGTTCCCTGACCTGTGGGAAGCCCAAGGACTGCCCACCTCTATCCAGGTCTCATAAGGTGAGCATCCAAACTGCCTAGGCTCCCACAAAGCCAGTACGTGCAGTAGGATCAAAAACCCACTGTGATTGTTCTTGAGTTCTCAGTATTCCTCATTGTCCACTATGTTCAGCTAGTCCGGATTTATCCCATGCTTTTTCAGACCTAGGCCAGCTGGCCTTGGTGAGTTCCCGATAGAACATGGAAAGCAGTGTTTCGGTTTCTCAGGAAATTCGGGATCAACCTTCCCCTGGACCCAGCAATACCACTCCTGGGAATATACCCAAGAGATGCTCTATCATATGACAAAAGCATTTGTTCAACTATGTTCATAGCAGTATTATTTGTAATAGCCAGAACCTGGAAACAACCTAGATGCCCTTCAATGGAAGAATGGATGAAGAAAGTATGGAATATATACATATTAGAGTATTACTCTGCAGTAAAAATCAAGGACTTCTTGAATTTTGCATACAAATGGATGGAAATAGAAAACACTATCCTGAGTGAGGTAAGCCAGCATCAGCTTCTTTAAGAAAATGATGGGTATTGAAAAGGCTCCTTATGGAGTTTGTTAGTTGAACTGGACATGCAGAACCCACCGAGAAATGACTGCTGAACTTACCTAGAGGTGAGGTGATCCTTTGGGGTTCCTGCTTCATGAAAGAATCTGCAAGACACTCTTCAGAATACAGAAGAAGGTGACTGGCAAACTACCAATATAGGCAGAATTGTCTTTGAAATTTCATGCTTCATGAAAAAGTCTGCTGGATACTATCGGCCTGTAGGCTGAAGATGGATGCCACAATGATAGAGAAGAACTTTGGTAACTGACCAGACAGTGAGATGTCTCTGTCATTTCTAGAGTTTTTGGAAGTTGTTTACAATGTACTTCCTATTTTCTTAGGTAATATTCTATCTTTCTGGAGTCTTTGATATAGTTGAAGAAAAAATAGATAGTTATAGTTTTCCTTACTTATGATAAAAGGTAAAGTAAATATGAATATTATAATTCTTGCTTGATACCTGTTTTGTTATATGTAATTTTATTATGTTAAAGTTAAACGCTATTTTAAAGTTAATAAACAATATGGTCATTCCCCAAAGATTAATTCATTCTAGAAACCTCCATGATATGTAGCCATAGCCAATTTGCACTGTTTTGTATGTGGTCATGAACCATACCCATCACACAGGAAAGCTTTTCCGATGAACATAGTTTAACTTATAAGTTAATCTTACTTATCATGTACTTTCAGGGAATAAACATGTATCATTTTTGTCTATTAAATTTAGTATTAAAAAAGATTATTGGATACTAATCATTACAATGAAATTGACTGAAAACAGGTGTGATCCTCATTTGAAAGAGCCACTTGGCAAGATCATCAAAACAGGTAGGATTACAAAGAAAACTCAGACCCTGGAGACACCTAGCTGCGTGACTCTGAGTTATTTTACTTGTCCGCCACTATTTGGTATTTATGAAAACAAATAAAATACTACATATGTAATAAATACATTTATTTAGCTAAATATATTTATACATATTTAAATATGCTCATGCAAATAAATATAATGTATATATATACATATGTATTAAAATATATATTAAAACTTTCAGACTTTTTATTCAGTAATTTATTCTTTGGAAATTTGTCCAAAAGATCCAAAGTAAATTTCAGTCCATTTGTAGAAAAGTTTTTATCAGTATTCTCGTCCAAAAGATTCAAAGTAAATTTCAGTCCATTTGTAGAAAAGTTTTTATCAGTATTCTCTATAGCAGACATTAGAAACAAACTAAATATTCAACACAAAAAAAATCAGGTGATAAGCATAATATACTACAGTCATCAAAAACTAAATTTGAATTACATGCTCATATTTTTTAAAATGTTCATAATGTCAAATTTAAAAAGAATAATAAACATATATGTTCACTGTGCACATAACTGAAAAAGAAGGCATATAGTAATAAAGTTATTCTCCATTTGAACTTGGCATTATATTATTTATAAAACTATAAACGTTGAAATATTTTCAATAATTATAATATGGAATCTAGAAAAGAACAAGATTTTTAAATCAAATAAATACAAAATATCTAAATTAAATTCATGTGAGAACAACTACTTCTTAATTCATCTAAAACTTGACAAATGCGGTAGCTTATACCTTTAATCTCAACACTTGAGAGGCAGAGGCATTTGGATCTCTGCAAGTTGCAGCCAGCCTGGTCTCCTTAGCAAATTCTAGGTAGGTCAGGCCTGCATATTGAGACCCAGTCTCAGAAAGAAAAAAATTATCAAATTTTTTTTTAAAAAAATAAACAACTGAAAAAAGCTTATAGTGTATACAAACCTAGAAAAATATAGGTATGGGACAAAGTTATTTTTAAGCAAATTATACACTAAATGCTCATCAATCTCTAAACACTTTTCAGAAGTATGTTTAAATTCAAGCAATAGGCCTAATCATTAATTCGAGGGAAGTATAATAAATAAGAGTATAAAATTCCTTAAAACTCTATAATGCAGGTGTAATGACATATTTATTGTTAATATAAACTTATCCTAAGTTTCCAGATTTTTCAAACATTTGTAGATCCATTCATCCCCCTGCAATGCCACAAGAAAAATTCCCAGAACACTGCTTAACCTTACATGTTCCAAGTTTAACTATAAAATTACTTTCGCCCAATGTATTTTCTCTCAAATTGTATACTATATAACATGCTTAATAAGCAAGCCCCAAACTTCTCCCAATTACTGTATTCACACTGTCTAGGTTAAATGAAGAAAGAGCACACTCTCAAAAGGCTTATGGCCAATGCTACTATATGTCATCCCTTTCCATCAAAAGTACCATTCCGAAGGAAAAGACTGAAGAATCTCAGAATGTTGTCAGCACTCTCTGAGAATCTGGGACAATTACTGTAAAGCTCTCAAACACAAAGGCATGCTCAGAGATGAAAGCAACCTTAGTGCTCTATATGACCTTGATCATTGCATGGCATTTGAGCATTGCAAATTCTCCTAGTCAGGTAACCACAGGTTAAAATATAAATAATATGGGCAAATCTATGTATTTCTCTTAAAATACATATTTCTCTCTATCTCAAGCCCTGATGACAAATTTGGGAAACACTTCAGATCCTAGCGGGGAAAAAAAGTCTATCCTGCAGACACAAACACCAAGAATGAAGTATGACATACAGAGACAGCTCATCACCTAAACGGTGAACAATCTGAGTAAGTGACTCATCTGAGCAAGAGAGAGATTTAAAGGCTAAAGCCCAGTAAAAACCTTTCTTGGGGGACCGGGATCGTGGGTCAGGCGGCGGTGGAGGCAGCGGCAGCTTGGCAGGCGGGTTAAAGCTTCAGGGGCAGCCTCTGCCATGATCCTGCTGGAGGTGAACAATCGCATCATGGAGGAGATCTCACCCTTCTTCCAGAACACGGCCTTCGGAAACAAACCAGAAGCTGTAGAAGTAACATTTGCAGATTTTGATAGTGTCCTTTATCATATTTCAAATCCTAATGGAGACAAAACAAAGGTGATTGTAGCGGCGTAAATAAATGCAGGCAGATTGTAAAGAAATATATACAGCTTTAATGAAGAAACAAAATTACAGAACCGAGGTTCCCATAGCACAGGAAGCAGGAAAAGGGACGCACAGGCTCCTGCACACCCGATTTATCAGTCAACGTTAGCCCGAGGCAAGCCCGCCCCTAAGGGGCTTGCTTAACCCTACAGGTGATGGTCAGTATTCCTTTGAAATTCTACAAGGAACTTCAGGCACATGATGCTGATGAGTTATTAAAGAGAGTATATGGGAGTTTCTTGGTAAACCTAGAATCGGGATACAATGTTTCTTTGCTATATGACCTTGAAAATCTGCCTGCATCCAAGGATTCTATTGTGCAGCAGGCTGGCATGTTGAAGCAAAATTGCTTTGCCTCTGTCTTTGAGAAATACTTTCAGTTCCAAGAAGAGGACAAGGAAGGAGGGAACAGAGTGGTTATCCATTGCCAGGAGGATGAGACCATGTCTGTTGAATCTAAAAAAGACAGAGTCACGGTAGTCTTCAGCACAGTGTTTAAGGATGATAACGATGTTGTCATTGGAAAGGTCTTCATGCAAGAGTTCAAAGAAGGACGAAGAGCCCAGCCCCCCAGGTCCTTTTTAACCACAGGGAACCTCCTCTAGAGCTGAAAGACACAGATACTGCCGTGGGTAACAACACTGGCTACATCACCTTCGTGCTCTCCCCTCGCCACACCAATGCCACTGCTCGAGACAACACCATCAACCTGATCCACACGTTCTGGGACTATCTGCACTACCACATTAAGTACTCAAGGCCTATATTCATACACGCATGAGAGCAAAACCATCTGACTTCCTTAAGGTGCTCAATCGTGCACACCCAGATGCAGAGAAGAAAGTAATGAAAACATTCATGGGGAAGACATTTTCATCCCGCTAACGCTTGGGAACTGAGGAAGAAGCTCTGTTGATGGAAGGCCGGACTGCTTGCTACTGGATAATTGTAGCCCTTCATGTTGCACCTCTCCAGGTTCTTAAGGGATTCTACGTGTGGGTTCCATTTTGTACGAGTTTGGCAAATAATCTGCAGAAACGAACTGTGCTTGCAAGGACTTCACAGTTCCCAATAATTTAAGAAAAGAAAAAAATTTCCACTTGATCAACTTATTTCCCTTCTATTATTTTTCCCTTTCTCACTCCCCTTCCTTTTTCCCTTTTCCAAGCTGTTTGCTTTGCAATATGTTACTGGTAATGAGTTGCAGATAATGCAATCTTAACTTGTATTCTTCCAAGTATTTGAGTTCAAAACTTCTGTATCTAAAGAAATGTGGTTGGGGTCATTAATAAAGAAAATCTTTCTATCTAAAAAAAAAAACAAAACAAAAAAACCTTTCTGAAGGCTATTTTTTCACCACTGTGGTGTTTCATGTTAGAAATAGACAAAAATATGGTACCTACAAGAAAGAAAACTCAGGTTGCCAGACTTGGTGACAAGTGTTTTTTTATCTAGTCGTCTGTCTGGGACAGTGAAAATGTTTGGACAGACTTAAGTTATATCACAGCTAGCTATCCATAACAATGAGTTCAAGAAAGTCAATGAAAATTGTAGTATGCTTGTAGCCACTTCTGCAGCATTAAAATGATAGCATCTATGGCCACAGGAGTCAGGGGTGGGGTTACAAGGAGAACTGGAGATAGAAAGCACCAATTTGTTATTGATGTATTGTGGATACTAAAGTGATATTCCTGAACTGAGAGATATTACCATTCCTTAGTGGTCGGGGATGTCACCAATTTGTTGTCAGGAAGCCATAAATAGACGGACTTAGGAGGGCGGAGGAAGATGGCAGTGGGGGCTAGGTGAGGAGTTGGCAGTGATGAGGGGCTCAGGCCCGGGGATGTGGGATGGAGGGGAAGGAGGAGACGGTGTCCCAATGCCATGGGAGAATGACCGGGCTGTGGGAGCTGGTGTGGCAGGTGCTGCAAGTGCTGCTCTACCTGCAGAGTGCTCACTTCCTGGCTCTGCCTTTGCTTCCCCTGGAACTGGATCTGGAGCAGCTGCTGTTGTGCTGCCTCCACTGTGGTCTTAGCACTGCTGGGCTTCAAGCTGAGCAAGCCCTGGCCATTGGCAGGAACCAGCATATCACCTGCACCCTCACTGGGCCCCAGGCTGGCTGTCTCCCCACCCAGGCTGTGCTGGTCTTTGGAGGGCGGGTCCCTGCAGAAGCAGCTACTGTATATGGGCCTGGTGGTCACTAAAAAGGAGCATGAACCCAGCTTCTCAGACACCGTGAGCCTCAGTGGTGTGGTGTATGGCCTTGGGGATCTCTACATTAGTGTCTAAGACCACCAAGGCCTGTTCAAGAGAAATAACTCCAGATTGATAGATGAAATTGTGAAACAACAATAGGAACTTTTGGGCCAAAATTGTTGCAAATAATAACCAGAATTTGCAAGTAGTAATGACAAAGCCCACCAAGTATTAAATTGCCCTTCAGCAGTGAAGGTGCTGTCCCCAGGAGCTGAAAAAGCATATATTCTGAGAGCTGCTCAGGACTTTTGCTCAGCAGCAGAGGACATCCAGAGATTTGGATGTAGATCTGCTAGACGGCTTACTTAGTTCACATGGTTTCCCTGACCCTGAGTTAGTATTGAAGTTTGGTCCTGTGGATAGCACCTTAGGCTTCCTTCCCTGGCAAATCAGATTGACTGAGATCATCTTTCTGCCTTCTCACCTAAACATCAGTTATGTGGATGTTTTCTCTGCCCTTCATCAGAGTGCCTCGGAAAGTATGGTTCCTGGTTTTGTAATATGACATCAGGCTTTTGTAGAAAAGGACCCAATTGATTCTGATGTTTACAAAGTTACCTATAAAACCTTGTACACACCTAGAAAAAAATCTAAGAAACCCAGGACCAAAACCCCCATGATTTAGGCTTTTGTTATCCAAGTGTACTACAGCATAGATGCCAACCTATTGCTCTGAAGGAACAACACACAAAGACAGTAAGAGGAGGCTGCAGAATATGATAAACTTTTGGCCAATAGAATGAAAGAAGCCAGGAACAGATTGTCAAGAGATATAGGTTGTCCTCACTGATAGTTTCTACGTCTAAATCTCAGACCAGTCAAAACTAAGATTACTGGGGCCAGAGAGATGGCTCAGCAGTTAAGAAGATTGGCAGCTACACCAGAGGACCCAGGTTCGATTTCCAATATAGCAGCTAACAATGATCCGCAGCTCCAGTTCCCTTTTCTGGCCTCTGTGGACATTGTGTGAATGCAGTGCATAGACTACATGCAGGCAAAATACCCATGTACATTAAAAAGTAATAAAAAAGTACCTGAAACCAAGGTTTTATTGTAAGGGTTATAAAATAATAAATAAATAAAAATTTTTATAGTTAAAACACCTGAAGCAGTTACTTCCTTGCTTAATAAGTACAATTTTGAATCTTGAATTATTTCAAAGACATCAGAGTAGGCCTAAGCATTTATATTAATATATTTAAAGTATTTCCCAACAGTGTTATACTAAAAGTATAATGCAGTTTCAAGAAGAAAAAGGTAAATAACCTGGTGTTATCAACCTCACTTCTGCTAGATTGAACAACATATCCTGAAGCAGGCCTTTTGTAGATTGGCAACTTAGTGCTAAAAGAGACACCAAGTGTCACTATGAAGAAAAGTCACTTGGTTATTAAATATAAGCAAAATGTAACAAATATACTTACTCCTTTTGAAAGCTGTGCACAGAGGGGAACTGAATCCAAAGACCAAGCACATCTGTGCATCTGGGCTGTAACCATTCTGCAGCAACGTTTCCATGCACTCTTCCTGTCCTCCAAACACTGCCCAGTAAACAGGGCTCACTTTGTCTGGACCAGCGTCACAAGCCTGATTTGTAAGCGGTGTTAACAAGTCCAAGATCCTTCAAATACACAAACAGGAGGAATATTTACTATAGGAGATTTGTCTGTTGTCCTTGTTCACTATTATTTGTCTTACCACCATCATTACCTATGCTCCCAAATCCAATTTTATGTTTAATATTTCAGAATCTAATAAATCATTAAAAATTAAAAATTGATGACATCTTGATATATATGCATGCAAATGGATGGGACGAGAAAAACCAATACTGAGTGAGGTAACCCAGACCCAGATATGTAAGCATGGTATGGACTCACTCATATGTTGATACTATCTGTAAAGCAAAAAGTAGTGAGCCTATTGTATGCTGAAAAAAAGAAGATAACACACCATATTTTTCAGCCTGAAAAAAACTCCAGTCCAAGTGATTCAAAAGCCTCACATAAAACCATATATAGTGAACCTGATAGAAGAAAAGCTAGGGAAGAGCCTGGAATGCATTGCCACAGGAGACTCCTTCCTAAACAAAGCAGTGATAGTGCAGGCACTAAGATCAACAATTCATAAAAGGGACCTCACAAAAACTAAAATCTCCTGGAAAGCAGAGACCACTGGCAAGAGGACAAAACAACTGCTTACAGCCTGGAAACTGATTTCCCCTAATCATACATCTAACAGTTGGATCAATCACAAATCTAAAAAGACTGCAAGTCCATGTACAAGTCTGTGATCCCTGCTGCTGCCAGTTTTGGGGGCAAGGAAGCTTCTTTTGCATAATGGTGAATGAGAGACATTGAAGGCTGCTGTGACAACCTCTTCCACCGAACAAACAAATCAAAATAAAAACAGTCCAGATAGGGAGCCATTGAAGAGAGTCTAAAAATTGTGATAAAGATTCTGTAGGATATAGATCTTCACAAATGATGGGATTTCCTGTGTGACAGGGGGATGGGAAAGGACTCAGCAATCTTTAAGGATATGGCCACTGGGAGTTTGACCATGTTCCAATGAGTATACGAAAACACAAATTTGGCATGGTGTATTTCTCTCTCTCTCTCTCTCTCTCTCTCTCTCTCTCTCTCTCTGTCTCGTCTCTGGAAAGGCATAAAGTGAAAAGGGTAAACCTTGGAGGAATGGGAAGAGAGTGTGAACAGTGTAAATTGATAAAATTCCCAATAATTAACAAACTAATTGTATTGAGGTAAAAAGAACTCAAGACATTAGACATCAAGAAATCCACTTAAAGATGGGGTACAGATATAATCATAATTCTCCTTAGAGCAATCTCAAATGGCTGAGAAACACCTAGAGAGATGTTCAAAATTTATAGCAATTAGTGAAATGTAAAATCAAAAGTACTTTTTTTTTTTGCATATGTCAGAATGGCTAAGATCAATAGCACAAGTGACAGCTCATGCTGGTGAGGATGTAGAGCAAGGGGACAATTCCTCCACTGCTGTGGGAGTTAAAATTTGTATAACAAATTTGGAATTCAATATGGATGTGCCAGGCTTTGTTGACTCTTCATGGAGGCCTTACCATTTGTGGGGATTGAATAGGGTTTGGTGCAGTGAGGTAGGAAGAACAGGAGAAGCTGGCCACTGGAGTTACCATGTCATTGGAGCTGGAGGAGATGCTCCAGTCCGACTTAGAGGCCATGCAGCCCAGGTATTTGAAGAGCACAAGAAGCAGGTGTCCGTGTTCATTGTTGTCTGGATGGAGATTGAAGGCATGTTTGCAATAACCTGCCACAGAGGGATGGCCTAGAGGCAGAGGACCAATTCCCTTAAAGAGATGGCTACTCCTGTGCCAGATGGAAGTTGCCACCTCTGCCATGGGGCTCCAGAGCTCCTGGCTGCAGAAGAGTCAGGCCTGAGGCAAGGAAGGCTCTCCTCTCAGAGCACATAGCCCCAGGGGAATCCTCTCCTCCTGGAGTCCCAAAGGCAAAGGAACATAAGGTGCCCTCCATAGTCCCTAGCAGGGCAAGGCCAGCCTGTTTTGGTGAGGCAAGGAATCCCTAGAGGCAATTGTGGCTGCCATGCCAGCAAGGCTGGAACCCCAGGTGTCCTTTGTTCTGGTGCTGAGTGCCTGCTGGGCCTTCTCCCTGAAGATTGGGGCACTGGAAATGGTGAGAGACAAAGAGGCACCACCATTGCTAAATGAGTATGTGCCACCTCAGCCCTCCATCCACTGTAAATTTAGAGTTTCCTGCTGAAGAGTGCAGCTGGGATGGGCTCGTCTACTTCCAGATTCTGCTGTCCATGTACCAGCAGCTGTGCTTGGTAAACTCACAGCTGGAGCCATGTCTGATGGTCTTTCCCAAAGAGCCCTCTGGCATAAGCATTGTGCTGTTCCAGGACATCCCTGAGATGACCAAGCAGATAACTGATGCTCTGTGTTACCAGCTCCAGATCTACCTGGGTCATGGCCGGGACAAGTGCAGTTGGAAGATCCTTGCCCAGGTGCTCTTCACTGAGACCCACAGGGAGAGACAGACAGGGAGTGAGTGTAGCTTAGGGCTCAGGGCTTAGGGATTGGGGCATTTTAGTTGGAAGACTAACTACTCAATTTCTTCTTCCAATTGGTTTAGGTGGTGCTTATACCTCTAGGGGCTATTCTTTTTCTGATTCGTTCAGGTGGTGCTACCTATAGAGTTTTCTATGGCCTAACATTTATAATGTACATGAAGAGTATATGTGCACAGTAACTCAAATTAAATTGAAAGGCATAAGCGTCTCTCCATAGGCAGCTTTCTCTTCTTTCCTAGGTTGCTGCTCCAGAAGTCATGATACACATCAGGCATGGACCAATAATTACACATAACTTATTTGAAAGAGTAACTACACATCAACATAAAATGTTTTCTCTTCAGGTAATAGTGACACAATGCAGAGAAAATGCAGGCATTCCATGAATAGTGCACAAGGTACTAGAAATTATATCCCATAGCTATAGTAACAAAACCCTAATGATATTGTCAAAAATAAACATGTTAATCAAGGGATTTGAATCAAAGACCCAGATACAAATCTGAATATATATGAATACCTGATATTTTATAAAGAAGCCAGAAATATACAATGGGAAACTGAAATATACAATGGGAAACGGTGGCACTCTAACCGGATTTCAATGTGGAGAAGAAAGTAGAGAGTACCATATTCAACAACCTGAAGAAAACTCCAGTCCAAGTGGTTCAAAAGCCTCACATAAAACCATTTGTAGTGAAGATGACAGAAGAGGAGGTAGGGAACAGCCTTGAATATATTGAAACAGGAGACTACACTAAGGTCAACAATTAATAAGTGGGCCATACAAAACTGAAAATCTCCTGAAAAGCAGAGAACATGTGGCAACAGGAGAAAACAGATGCTTTTAGACTGAAAAAATGTTTTTCCCTAACTCCACAACTAATAGAGTGCTCACATCCCAAATGCATAAATATGGAAGTCCATGTGAAATTTCGTGATCCCTGCTACTGCTAGTTGCTTGGGGCAAGGAAGCTTCTTTTGCAGAACCATGATTGAGAATGAGAGACATTGCAGTTTGTTGCAGGAGGTCCTCCCACTCCTCCAGCCTATAGCCGCTGAGATAACAGCCCATTGGGGCATGGTCTATCTCCCTTTAAAAAAGCGGCCACTTCCCTCTCCTCTCTCTCTTCACTTCCTGCTCCGCTGGACTAGACTCCCTTCCTGGTTGCACAGAGGGCTGACGGTGATCTGTAAGTTTTTTCCCCTATAAATAAATACCACCCTATTAATCATAATTCCAAACTGGTGTGGCATTGTTAATGACTTACGCTTTCAATTGGCACCCAACGTTTGGTTTTAGAACCTCTCCTTTCCCTGCTCAGCTGCCAGCCGCGAGTTCGGCTTGGCGGGAGCCCTTCCTTCCTCAGCCGCCGCCTGTGCCTTGCAGCAGCGGCCTTGGCCTCCCCACGTGGATTTAAACTCCACAGGCCCGTGTAGTCTCTGCCCGCATGGTTTGCTCTTTTCTGAGTCGTTTTTAAATCTCCCATGCAAGCACAGCTCTTAAGTGGCACAAACCAGAGCATGCGGTTGCTGAAAGCTGCAACCCCTCAGGGTGACTCTGTCATGTGGAGGCATAAGAGGCTTCCAGGTTGCTCTTCTCTACCCCTGGATTCTGGAGTTCTGGTTCCGTATCTGGGATTGATTTAATTACGTTTACTTTGTTGAGCAACTTACATTTTCCAGTTTTTAACAAATACTAGGCAGACTCTGAAACAGGACCCTGTTTTCGTCGCGACTTGGCAACAGTGCCACCTGCTGGATAATAGGTAATATGGCAGTTTTTGTTTCCAACGCGAATTTTACTGTTCTGGTTACCAATACAATGGGTTATATCATGCAAGGTTTATATGACTATGGGGCTAACTTAATTTACTGGTTACTAGGTTTCAGTATTCTTTTGTGTATTCTATCATTTAGGAAGATCATGGCACTCCTAAGAATCATACAATCTTTACTAGAAACTCATGCAAGTCAGGAGATTCAGGATTCAAAAGAGACAATAATAAAGACAATATTAAAAAGACTTGAAATAATTGAAGAAATTATTGGAGCTGGTGAACAGAGTAATAAGGCACAAGGACAGGATACAATGCCAACACCAGCTATTAGAACTGGCTTACCCAAGGATATAGCAGCATACCCTATACTTAATTCTGACAAAGCGTCAACTTCTAAAGGCTCAAAGGGAGTCAGAGAAGCTAGATGGACACCAATAGCAATGAATGAGCTAAAAGAAATTAAGCAAGCTATTGTTAATTTTGGCTTGCACTCTGCATACGTAAAGGAAATGATAAGGACTTGGGCTTCTAATGCTAGAGCTACACCCCATGATTTCCATCAGTTACTGTCTGCAGTTTTAGATAATGGACCTTCCTTGATGTTTGGAATTTATTTCAGAGAAGAATCCAAACATATGGAACAGCAAGGAAGAGCAAAAGGTGTTGAGGTGTCCCAAGATCAAATTCTTGGTGCAGGAGAATATGCTGATCCACAGGTCCAAGCTCTTAATGATGATGAAGTACTGTGTCTATGTAACTAAGCAGCTTTCAATGCTTGGAATAGGATACAAGATCCAGCAAAAAGGGTTGAATCATATACCAGAATTAGGCAGGGACAGAGAGAACCCTTTATTGACTTTTTGCAAAGATTAATTAAGGCTCTGGACATAGGGGTAACAGACCCAGAAGCTAGACGAATACTTCTTGAATCTCTAGCTTTTGAGAATGCAAACATAGAATGCAAAAAGGTAATTGGGCCTTTAAAGTCTAGATCAGCACCTATGGATGAATGGATTCAGCATACGATGAATGTTGAGACGTTTAGCTATAATGATGAATCTTGGGTAGGAGAAGCGATTTCCAAAGCAATGAGGAGACATCAAACTGCCAGGTGTTTTAATTGTGGTAAATTAGGACATCTGAAAAGGGATTGCAGGCAAAGAATTTCTAGGAATAATATCTCTTCTGGGAATGACAAAAATAGGAGACCTCGGCCTTCAGGTATATGTAGGAGATGCGGTAAAGGCAGGCATTGGTCCAACGAATGTAGGTCAACAACAGACAGACAGGGCAATCCGATATCATTGGGAAACTCCTTGGGGGGCCTCTCGCAGGCCCCCAAGCCAACAGTGGCCCAGTCATTCCCAGTCACAGTGGAGAACGTGCCTCACCAAGAAAATTAAAAGCTCCAATTTCTGCTGTAAAAAGTAATACTGGGCCTGGCCATCCTACAGGGGCAATACTGCCCAAACCGCCTCTCTCTTACTATCCCATTCAGCTTACATCCAGATCCCCACACCCGCTGTCTCCCTCCCTCCCTCCCTCCTTTGGGGCATAGCGCCTCCCTGCCCAGCCTGCTAGGGTGCTGGGACCGAATCCGAACCGGGAGGACAAAGGGGTGGCCAGTAGCTCCTTTGTTCCCATAGCCTGCCCGCAGCGAGCGGGGTGGGCCCTTTGTTCGCGAGCTAACCAAGCAGTGCAGAGTTTCGATCCGGGCACCAAGTGAAACATCATTGTGGTGAGTGAGTGCTGCGGCAGCTGGGATCATACCTCAGCCCGCCCACACTTCCTGGCCATCCTACAGGGGCTATACTGCCCAAACCGCCTCTCTCTTACTATCCCATTCAGCTTACATCCAGATCCCCACACCCCCTGTCTCCCTCCCTTCCTCCCTCCTTTGGGGCATAGCGCCTCCCTGCCCAGCCTGCTAGGGTGCTGGGACCGAATCCGAACCGGGAGGACAAAGGGGTGGCCAGTAGCTCCTTTGTTCCCATAGCCTGCCCGCAGCGAGTGGGGTGGGCCCTTTGTTCGCGAGCTAACCAAGCAGCACAGAGTTCCGATCCGGGCACCAAGTGAAACATCATTGTGCAGAAACATCTCTAGGGAGTGACATCACTGGGAAGGTACATCAGTGGGCAAGAAGACCTGATCCTATAAAAGAAGATCCAAAGGGGAGTATTGGGAGGAAGAGATGGGCAGACGCCAATGCAGGAATTCTCCCAACATACTGAAAAACAACACAAAACCACCAGAAGCCAGTGACCCCACAACAGGAGGACATGAACACCTTAATCAAGAAGAAGTAGAAAAAACTGACTTCATGAAAGCGATTGACACCCTTAAACAGCATATAAAAAATGCCCTTATAGAAATGGATGAGAAGTATAATAGAAAGTTCGAGGAATTGAGTAAATCAGTGAACGATACCCTAGGAAACCAAGGAAAAACAATCAAGCAGATAAAGGAAACAGTTCATGACTTGAAAACTGAAATGGAGGCAAAGAAGAAAACACAAACAGAGGGCCGACTGGACATGGAAAATCTAGGTAAACGAATAGAAACTACAGAATCAAGTATAACCAGCAGAATACAAGAGATAGAAGAAAGAATCTCAGATTCTGAGGATAACATAGAGAAAATAAACACTCTGATCAAAGAAAACAGCAAGTCCAACAAACTCTCATCACAAAACATTCAGGAAAAATGGGACACAATAAAAAGACCAAACCTAAGAATAATTGGAGTAGAAGAAGGAGAAGAAGTGCAGCTCAATGGTACAGAAAATATACTTAATAAAATTATAGAAGAAAACTTTCCCAACCTGAAGACAGATGTACCTATGAAGGTTCAAGAAGCATACAGAACACCAAATAGGCTGGATCAAAAGAAAACATCCCCTCGCCATATAATAATCAAAACACAAAATATACAGAATAAAGAAAGAATATTAAGAGCCGCAAAGGAAAAAGGCCAAGTTACTTATAAAGGTAAACCTATCAGACTTACACCTGACTTCTCTATGGAAACCATGAAAGCCAGAAGGTCCTGGATAGATGTTCTCCAAAAACTAAGAGACCACGGATGCAAGCCCAGACTACTATATCCAGCCAAACTTTCATTCACTATAAATGGAGAAAACAAAATTTTCCAGGATAAAAACAAATTTAAACAATACGTAGCCACAAATCCAGCCTTACAGAAAATAATAGAAGGAAAATCACTAACCAAGGAGTCCAACAATGCCCACAATAACTCAGACATCTAGAGACTCTTCACCAGCGCAAATCAAAGAAGGAAAACACACAAACCCTACTACTTAAAAAGTGACCGGAGTTAACAACCACTGGTCATTAATATCACTTAATATCAATGGGCTCAACTCACCTATAAAAAGGCACAGGCTAAGAGATTGGATAAGAAAACAGGATCCAACATTCTGCTGTCTACAAGAAACACACCTCAACCACAAAGACAGGCACCTACTCAGAGTAAAGGGCTGGGAAAAGGCTTATCAAGCAAATGGACCTAAGAAACAAGCAGGTGTGGCCATACTAATTTCTAACAAAGTTGACTTCAAACTTAAATCAATAAGAAGAGATGGAGAGGGACATTTTATACTCATAACAGGAACAATTCATCAGGAAGAAGTCTTAATCCTGAATATCTATGCCCCTAATATAAAAGCACCCACGTACGTAAAAGAAACATTACTAAAACTCACGGCAGCCATCAAACCGTACACACTAATAGTAGGAGACTTCAACACTCCTCTCTCACCAATGGACAGGTCAATCAGACAGAAACCTAACAGAGAAATTAGAGAATTAATGGAGGTAATGAAGCAAATGGACTTAACAGACATCTATAGATTATTCCACCCAAAGAGGAAAGAATATACCTTCTTCTCTGCAGCTCATGGAACCTTCTCGAAAATTGACCACATACTTGGTAACAAAGCGAACATACACAGTTACAAAAAAATATTAGTAACCACCTGTGTCTCATCAGATCACCATGGATTAAAGTTAGAATTCAACAACAATGCTACCCCCAGAAAGCCTACAAACTCATGGAAACTGAACAGTCAACTACTGAACCATACCTGGATTAAGGAAGAAATAAAGAAAGAAATTAAAGTCTTCCTTGAATTCAATGAAAATAAAGAAACAACATACTCGAACTTATGGGACACTATGAAAGCAGTCCTAAGAGGAAAGTTCATAGCACTAAGTGCCCACTTAAAGAAAACAGAGAAAGCACATATTGGAGACTTAACAGCCCACTTGAAAGCTCTAGAAAAAAAAGAAGCAGACTCACCTAGGAGGAGTAGAAGACTGGAAATAATCAAATTGAGGGCTGAAATCAACAAAATAGAAACACAGAAAACAATCCAAAGAATCGATGAAACAAAAAGCTGGTTCCTGGAGAAAATCAACAAGATTGATAAACCCCTATCCAAACTAATCAAACGAAAGGGCGAGAACACGCAAATTAATAAGATCAGAAATGAAAAGGGGGACATAACCACAGACACAGAGGAAATTCAGAGAGTCATTAGATCTTACTACAAAAGCCTGTATGCCAAAAAACTGGAAAATGTAAAAGAAATGGACGCTTTTTTAAATAAATAGCATTTACCAAAACTAAACCAGGACCAGGTGAACAATCTAAACAGACCTGTAAGTCGCGAAGAATTAGAAGCTGTTATCAAAAACCTCCCTACCAAAAAAAGCCCAGGACCAGATGGTTTCAATGCAGAATTCTACCAGAACTTCCAAGAAGACCTAATACCTATACTCCTTAATGTATTTCACAATATAGAAACAGAAGGGTCATTACCAAATTCCTTTTATGAAGCCACAATTACTCTGATACCAAAACCACTCAAAGACTCAACCAGGAAAGAGAACTACAGGCCAATCTCACTCATGAATATCGACGCAAAAATCCTCAACAAAATACTGGCAAATCGAATCCAAGAACACATCCGAAAAATTATCCATTATGATCAAGTAGGTTTCATTCCTCAGATGCAGGGCTGGTTCAACATACGAAAATCTATCAATGTAATCCAGCATATAAATAAACTGAAAGAAAAAAACCATATGATCATTTCATTAGATGCTGAAAAAGAATTTGACAAAATTCAACATCCATTTATGTTAAAAGTCTTGGAGAGATTAGGGATACAAGGGTCATACCTAAATATAATAAAAGCTATATACAGCAAGCCGACAGCTAACATCAAATTAAACGGAGAGAAACTCAAAGCCATCCCACTTAACTCAGGAACACGGCAAGGATGTCCACTCTCGCCATACCTCTTCAATATAGTGCTTGAAGTTCTAGCAATAGCAATAAGACAACATAATGGGATCAAGGGGATTCGAATTGGAAAGGAAGAAGTTAAACTTTCGTTATTTGCAGATGATATGATAGTGTACATAAGCGACCCCCAAAACTCCACCAAAGAACTTTTACAGCTGATAAACACCTTTAGTAATGTGGCAGGATACAAGATCAACTCCAAAAAATCAGTCGCCCTCTTATACACAAAGGATATGGAAGCAGAGAGGGAAATCAGAGAAGCTTCACCATTCACGATAGCCACAAACAGCATAAAATATCTTGGGGTAAATATAACCAAGGAAGTGAAAGATCTATTTGACAAGAATTTTAAGGCATTAAAGAAAGAAATTGAAGAGGATACCAAAAAATGGATGGACCTCCCTTGCTCTTGGATTGGGAGGATCAACATAGTAAAAATGGCAATTCTACCAAAGGCAATTTATAGATTCAATCCAATCCCCATCAAGATCCCATCAAAATTCTTCACAGATCTGGAGAAGACAATAATCAACTTTATATGGAAAAACAAAAAACCCAGGATAGCCAAAACAATCCTATACAATAAAGGATCTTCTGGAGGCATTACCATCCCTGACTTCAAACTCTATTACAGAGCTACAGTAATGAAAACAGTGTGGTACTGGCATAAAAACAGAGAAGTCGACCAATGGAATCGTATAGAAGACCCGGATTTTATCCCACAAACCTATGAACACCTCATTTTCGATAAAGGAGCTAAAAGTATACAATGGAAGAAAGAAAGTATCTTCAACAAATGGTGCTGGCACAACTGGATGTCAACCTGTAGAAGAATGAAAATAGACCCATATCTCTCACCGTGCACAAAACTCAAGTCCAAATGGATTAAAGACCTGAATATCAGTCCGAACACACTGAACCTGATAGAAGAGAAAGTGGGAAATACCCTACAACAGATGGGCACAGGAGATCGCTTCCTATGTATAACCCCAGAAGCACAGACATTAAGGGCAACATTGAATAAATGGGACCTACTTAAACTGAGAAGCTTCTGTAAAGCAAAGGACATGGTCACTAAGACACAAAGGCAACCTACTGACTGGGAGAAGATCTTCACCAACCCCGCAACAGACAAAGGTCTGATCTCCAACATATATAGAGAACTCAAGAAATAGACTTTAAAATGCTAATTATCCCAATTAAAAAATGGGGCACTGAACTGAACAGAGAATTCTCAATAGAAGAAGTTCAAATGGCCAAAAGACACTTAAGGTCATGCTCAATCTCCTTAGCAATCAGGGAAATGCAAATCCAAACAACTCTGAGATATTATCTTACACCTGTCAGAATGGCTAAAGTAAAAAACTCCAATAATAACCTTTGCTGGAGAGGCTGTGGAAGAACGGGTACCCTCATCCATTGCTGGTGGGAATGCAATCTTGTGCAACCACTGTGGAAGTCTGTGTTTCGGTTTCTCAGGAAATTCGGGATCAACTTACCCCTGGACCCAGCAATACCACTCTTGGGAATATACCCAAGAGATGCTCTATCAAATGACAAAAGCATTTGTTCAACTATGTTCATAGCAGTATTATTTGTAATAGCCAGAACCTGGAAACAACCTAGATGCCCTTCAATGGAAGAATGGATGAAGAAAGTATGGAATATATACACGCTAGAGTACTACGCTGTGGTAAAAAACAATGACTTCTCAAATTTTGCATGCAAATGGATTGAAATAGAAAACACTATCCTGAGTGAGGTGTCCCAGACCCAAAAAGATGTATATGGCATGTACTCACTCATAATTGGTTTCTAGCTATAAATAAGGACCACAGAGTCTACAATAGGTGAACCTAAAGAAGCTAAGAAAGAAGGTGAACCCAAGGAAAAACATATAGTTGTCCTCTTGGCTAAGGGAAGTAGACCAAATTTCTGGGGAGAAAATGGGATCTTGGGGGGGGTGGGATGGGGGTAAGGGGAGATGAGGAGAGAAAAGGTAGAAGGGAAGGAGGGGGGACCTGGGAAACATGAGAATTGGGATAAAGGAAAGGTGGATAGGGGAGCACAGAACCACAATTCTTAGTTAAGGGAGCCACTTTAGGGTGGGCAAGAGACTTGACCCTAGAGGGGCTCCCTAGTGCCCAAGATGAGGTTCCCAGTTAGTTCCTTGGGCAGCTGAGGATTGGGAACCTGAAATGACCCTATCCTAGAGCAATACTGACGAATATCTTGCATATCATCATAGAATCTTCATCTGGTGATGGATAGAGATAGAGACAGAGACCCACACAGGAGCACTGGACTGAGCTCCCAAGGTCCCAAGGAGGAGCAGAAGGAGGGAGAACATGAGCAAAGAATTCGGGACCACGAGGCGTGCATCCACCCACTGAGACAGTGGAGCTGATCTACGGGGAGCTCACCAAGGCCAGCTGGACTGTGACCGAAAAAGCATGGGATAAAACCGGACTCTCTGAACATGGCGAACAATGAAGGCTGATGAGACACCAAGGACAATGGCAGGGGGTTTTGATCCTACTTAATGTGCTGGCTTTGTGGGAGCCTAGCCAGTTTGGATGTTCACCTTCCTAGATATGGACGGAGGGGGGAGGACCTAGGACTTAACACAGGGCAGGGAACCAGGACTGCTCTGTGGACTGGAGAGGGAGGGGGAGAGGAGTGGGGGGAGGGGGAGAAGGGTGGGAGGAGGGGGAGAATTGTGGGAGGAGGGGAAGGGAAATGGGAGGCTGGGAGGAGGTGGAAACTTGTTTTTTGTTTATGTTTTTTTTTCTTTTCGCAATAAAAAAAAAGTAATACTGGTCTAAATGAAGAATTACGTGTGGAGGATGAGTCAAAAAACCCAGTAGGACAGAGTAAACGTGTATTTTGGCAGACTTCTATTAATGATAAAAGACCAAAGCTAAGAGTCTGTATAAATGGCACTTTTATTGAAGGCTTATTAGACACGGGTGCGGATGTAAGTATCATTATCCCAGAATCTTGGCATCCGAATTGGCCTCTTCAAGAGGTAGATGTTCAGTTCCTGGGAATTGGAACCCTATCTCGTGTAAAACAAAGCACAAGATGGGTTGAATGCATAGGGCCCAAAGGGCAAATAGGAAGACTAAGGCCATATATAGCCAATATTTCCATAAATTTATGGGGCCGTGACCTGCTACAGCAATGGAATACCCAGATTAACATTCCTGTATTTCCAGGAACTCATAATTCTGGGAAGGATATGATGAGGTATTATGGAAAAAGATCACCAGCCATTCAGGCTGTACAAGAACATACAGCAAATACCAAACCTTTAGAGGTACCAACAGCCCTACCTTTAAAATGGCTAACTGAGAAGCCAATATGGACCAAGCAATGGCCTCTAGCTGAAGATAAACTACAGGCATTGGAACAGCTGGTGCAAGAGCAACTAGATGCTCACCATATTGAAGAATCAACCAGCCCTTGGAATTCTCCTGTGTTTGTTGTAAAAAAGAAATATGGTAAATGGAGAACGGTGACAGATCTCAGAGCTGTCAACAAAGTAATTCAACCTATGGGCCCACTACAATCTGGAATTCCTTTGCCTTCTCTGTTACCAAAAGGATGGCCTCTTATAGTTATTGATTTGAAAGATTGTTTTTTCACTATACCGTTACAAGAAAAGGATAGAGAAAATTTTACCTTCACAGTGCCTACTTATAATAATTCTCAGCCTAATAGGAGATATCAATGGACCTTCCTCCCACAGTGTATGCTCAATAGTCCTACACTGTGCCAATATTTTGTAAGTAAGCCATTGGAAATAATTCGTAAACAATTCCCCAAGTCCATCATTTATCATTACATGGATGACATCTTGTTATCTGATTCAAATAAAGATACTTTAGAAAGGATGTTTGAAGAAGTAAAGAAAGTCTTGCCTAGGTGGGGATTACAAATTGCCCCTGAAACGATTCAAAGAGGAAATTCTATTAATTACCTAGGTTCCAGAATAGGGTTAGAGAAAATTAAAATGCAAAAGCCACAAATTAGGAGAGACCGGTTAAAGACACTTAATGACTTCCAAAGATTGTTAGGAGACATTTCCAGTCTAAGACCAGCTGTTGAGATAACACCTGATCTAATAGTTCATTTAAACAAAACCTTAGATGGTGATAAAGATTTGAATAGTCCAAGAAAACTGACAGCTGAAGCAGAAAAGGAACTGACAACGATTGAGGAAAAATTACAGGAGGCACATGTGGATAGGGTGAACCTAAATCTTAGCTGCATCCTAGTCATATTGCCTTCCAGAATTTCTCCTATAGGGATTCTAATGCAGAGGGAAGATATTATTTTAGAGTGGATATTTATACCTAATAATCCAAGTAAAAAATTAAAAACTTATGTGGAAAAAGCCTAAGAATTAATTATAAAATGTAAGCTGAGACTTCTTCAACTAGAAGGTATAGACCCAGCAGAAATTATAGTGCCTTTTACTACTGAAGAAATAAAAAAAGTTATGGGAAGACAATGAACTGTGGCAAAGAGCTTGTGCTATTTTTTTTGGGAGAAATTAATAGCAACTATCCCAAAAGTGGTAGACTTAACCTCATAAAAAGAACTTCTTGGATTCTTCCTAGAATTGTACTTGATGCTCCAATAACTGGAGCCCGTATGTTCTATACTGATGCAAATAAATCAGGGAAAGCAGGTTACAAGTCAGATGAATTGAGTAAGGTGGAACAAAGCCCTTATAATTCTGTCAAGAAGGCAGAATTATATGCCATTCTTATGGTGCTAAGGGATTTTAAAGAACCTCTTAATATAGTTACAGATTCACAATATGCAGAAAGAGTTATCTTGCATATTGAAACCGCTGAATTTATACCAGATGACACAGAGTTGACTTCATTGTTTATCCAGGTACAAGACATAATCAGGAACAGGCTTTGTCCGATATACATAAAACACATCCGGTCCCATACAGGTCTGCCTGGTCCTCTAGCCCAAGGCAACACTGAGATCGATCAATTATTGATTGGAAGTGTGTTGCAGGCCTCAGAATTTCATAAGAAGCATCATGTCAATAATAAAGGCCTAAAGAAAGAATTTTCCATTACTTGGCAACAAGCTAAGGACATTATAAAGAGATGTCCTACTTGTTCTTTCTATAATCAAACACCATTGCCTGCAGGGAGTAACCCAAAGGGCACTAAGAGAAATGAAATCTGGCAGATGGATGTGTTCCACTTTATGGAATTTGGTAAATTAAAATATGTACACCACACCATAGACACGTATTCAGGTTTTCAATGGGCTACTGCCCTGAGCTCAGAAAAGGCTGATTCAGTAATCACACATTTATTGGAAGTTATGGCCATCACGGGTGTACCTGCATAAATAAAGACAGATAACGGTCCAGCATATGTATCTAAGAAAATGAAACGCTTTTTTGATTATTATAATATTAAACACATTACAGGTATAATAAATAATCCTACAGGTCAGGCAGTTATAGAAAGATCAAATTGTACTATAAAGGATATGCCGAACAAACAGAAAGGGACCGAAAATACCCCCAGAAATAGATTATATAATGCTTTATTAACCTTGAATTTTCTTAACGCTAATGAGAAAGGAACGACAGCAGCAGAAAGACATTGGATAATGGAAAAGTCTGCTGAACTAAATCAACTGATTTATTTCAAAGATGTGCTTACCTCTCAGTGGAAGCCAGGAGATGTGCTACATTGAGGAAGGGGTTTTGCTCTTATTTCCACAGGAGAAGAAAAATTGTGGATACCATCAAAATTAATAAAGTTTCGATTTGAAGAGGAGAAACCTCTGGGAAAGGAGAAATGATAACTCATCCACAATGATGATATTCATACAGGTGGTAAGAAAAACATATAGAATGGGGGCAGGGTTCTTTTCCTATCTCCACAGGAAAACACTCATCTTTGAAAAATTCAAGGGACCCTGGATGTTGGGATAGTGACAGATGGAAAAATACCTGTCCAATAGGAAATATCAAGAAAACTGAACGGGTTGTGTAAGTAATATTAAACCATATTTCTAAATTTATAAAGCTGGTTTTGAAGTTGGACTCTGGCTCAGTCCCTCTCCAATTCCAAGCCTGTTAGTAAGAGAAAAACCCAGAGTTTCTGGAGTTTCTGTCTCATGTCAAGAGCCATGATATGGGACAGAAAGAAATATGAGTTTAGAAAACATCTTTGCTTTTCTTCATATCTATCATACTTTTCATTGAATATATATCTATCATGCCTTTCATTGAATATATATATATATATATATATATATATATATATATATATATATATATGATTAACGTTTAAGTTTTTCACAATGAACAATGAGTTTTTCCTGAAGTGGCATTTGAAGTTTCCAGGAAGAAGATGGGGCCCCATAACAACAACTCCACCTGGTTGATACGATGTCATGATACTGATAGCGCTACTACAAGACCTGCTTTGGGTACCAGCTGCACCAGACAGTTCCAACTTGGTTAGCTGAAATGGTGCACATCTTATACAACATTTTGGCCAGACCTGCACAAAATACTCAGAGACTATTTGCAATTTTAAAAGACATTGATTATAGTAATTGGGGCGGCGGTGAGGCTGCGTCCCCAGCACACCGGCCGCCTGCCCGGCTAGCTTATGCCCGAAATAATTACACGGAAACTGTATTCATTTAATCACTGCTTGGCCCATTCTCTTCTACGCTAATTCTCACATGTTAATTTAGCCCATTTCATCTGTGTGTGGCACCCCAAGGTGCGCTTACCAGGAAGATTCTAGCCTATGTCCATCCTGGGTCGGAGCTTCATCGCGTGTGTCTGCCAGGGAGCAGGGCATAGCGTCTCTGCTGAGGCGTCTGCTCCGGAGAGAGTTGTGGAGTCTCTGACCTTACTTCCTCTTCCTCCCAGTGTTCTGTCCTGTTTTCTCCTCCCACCTATCCTCTAACCAATAAAATGGGCCAGGGCAGTGCCTTTATTAGCCAATGACCTTCCTCCATCAATTGATCTTGAAATTTAACCATCATTTTACTTTCACAGGATCCCCCAGAAAGAACGTCGCCACCATGACAGCTGGAAGTAATTCTAGAGGACGACGTCCCCTCTCCCAGTTTAGTTTGCCCTTGGGTTTAGGGACATCATTTAGGGGTTGATTATAATTAGTATATGATTGAAGGTTGGGGGAGGAATTTTATAAGCTCAGGGATCATTTTGAAAAAAAAAAAAAGAGGGATGATGGTATAATAGATTTGTAATTGTGAGTTACTGTTTTTAGACAAATATATTGGTATAGATTCTTGTATATTGATACAAAGTTAAATTATATTGACTATTGTATGCATGCATGTTTCTACCTCTGTTTAAAACATTTTTTATGTATTGACATGTATTGTATTGATATATATATATATATATTGTATATATTTACCATATTGCAGTGTACATTTCTACCTCTGATTAAGATACTTATATAATATTTGTATATTGATATATATTTACCTACTGCAATGTATATTTGTACATTGTCTATATTTGGAGGTCATTGTCCTCATTTGTTTCACAGTCACTTATTTTCTTAGTCTTTGAGTTAGATAGATATTGAGAATTATATAGATTAATAGTCATCTAAGTTTGTCATTTATAATTAGACTAATCAGGTTCTTTAGATATATAGAAATTATACTCAGTATAGATAGATAATCTTCGACCTCTTCAAAGAGCTGTAGAAAATGGCCTTTAATCTAACTCAGAGTTTTGTGGTAGTGAGACACAATTGCTCCTGGCAACATCACTCTATTCCCGAGAGAATGTTGAGCACCAAAGACACTCCACCTGGAGCCTTTCTTTTTGGCAGAACTGGCCTTTGGGCAAAGAAATGCCCATACCTCAACGACTTACAAAGATACAGAGCGTGCATCAATGGATAAAACAGGACTGTCATATCCTGCCAAGACAGGGTAAGATAGTTTTGAAAAGTTGCTTGCCTTAGAAAATGGTATGTCAGTTATGTTGGGCCTTAGCCAAAGTTGGTTGCTTCAACGCTGCTAATGTGACTTTGGGTGATTGCCCAGGTAGCTAGTTGTCTCTGTGATTTGTTGCATGTTTTGGAAGTTGTTTTACTGAACTTCCTAATTACCCAGGTAACATTATTTCCCTTCTCAGATCTTCGATGGGGTTGAAGACTATATAAATGTAGTTACTTTCTCTCATGTCTTGGGCAAGTTATTTATTATACATGACCAAGCTAGTTAGAATAGGATATTTTTACTTATTGTATATAATTTAATAGTAGGTTTAGAACTCTCTTATTTAAACAAAAGGGGGAGGTGTTGCGGGAGGTCCTCCCACTTCTCCAGCCTATAGCTGCTGAGTTACCAGCCCATTGGGGCATGGTCTCTCTCCCTTTAAAAAAGCGGCCACTTCCCTCTCCTCTCTCTCTTCACTTCCTGCTTCGCTGGACTAGACTCCCTTCCTGGTTGCGCAGAGGGCTGACGGTGATCTGTAAGTTTTTTCCCCTTTAAATAAATACCACCCTATTAATCATAATTCCAAACTGGTGTGGCATTGTTTATGACTTACGCCTTCAGCAGGTTGGTGTAACACCCCCCCCGCCCAACAAACAAATCAAAATAAAAACAGTCCAGGCAGGGAGCTATTAAAGAGAGTCCTTAAAATTGTGATAAAGATGTTGAAGTATATAGATTTTCATAAATGATGGGTTTTCGTGTGGCTTCGGAAGGGGGCTGAACAACAAAAAATCCTATAGCTATATAATAATCAAAACAATATACATGCAGAATTAAGAAAGAATACTAACAGTTGCACAGGTAATAGGTCTAGTAACATATAAATGCAGACCTGCTAGAATACACCTGACTTTTCAATGGAAACAATGTAAGCCAGAAGGTCCCGGTTGAGCCCTATGAAGACATTAATAGGCCATGGATGGCAGCTAGTATACACAGTGAACTTCCATTTACCATAGATGGAGAAAAGACAGGAACAGATTTAAATAATGTGTAGCTGCAAATCTATACCAATGGAAAGTACTAGAAGTAAAATTTCAACCCAAGGAAGTCAGCTACATTCACAAAATCACAGAAAATAGATGATCTCACAGTAGTAAATCCCAAATAAAAGAAAGCAAAGACAATAATGTCACCAACAACAAAAAGGAACTAGCAATCACTTGTCATTAATATCCCTTAATATTATATTAATAATATCCCTTGTCATTAATATCCCTTAATATAAATGGTCTCAAGTCACTTATGAAAAGACACAGACTAACAGATTGGATACAAAAACATAATTTATTCTTCTGCTGCATACAAGAAGCACATCTCAGCCGGGCGGTGGTCGCGCACGCCTTTAATCCCAGCACTCGGGAGGCAGAGGCAGGCGGATCTCTGTGAGTTCGAGACCAGCCTGGTCTACAATAGCTAGTTCCAGGATAGGCTCCAAAACCACAGAGAAACCCTGTCTCGAAAAACCAAAAAAGAAAAAAAAAAGCACATCTCAACCTCAAAGACAGACATCGCCTCAGAGTAAAGGGTTGAGAAAATTTTCCAATAAAATGGACCTAAGAAACAAGCTGGTGTAGCTATCCAAATATCTAACACAATAGACTTCAAACTAAAATCAATCAAAAGAGAAAAAGAAGGACATTTAATATTAGTCACAGGAAAAATCCATCAAGAGGAAATCTCAATACAGAACATGTATGTGCCAAATACAAGGGCACCTTCATATGTACAAGAAACACTTCTAAGGCTTACATCACATATTATGCCACACATACTAATAGTGGGTGGCCACAACACTTCACTCTCACCACTGGATAGGTCTGACAGACAGAAACTTAACAGAGAAATTAGGGACTAAACAGATGTTATGACTCAAATGGACTTAACACACATCCATAGGATATTCCATCCAAAGATATAAGAGCATACCTTCTTTTCTTCTCTACACCCCATGGAATTTTCTCAAAATTGACCATATATTCAATAAAAAAGAAAACTTCAACAGATTCCAAAAATAATTGAATAACCCCATGTATCTTATGGGATAACAATGAATAGAAGTTAGCATTCACCACCCACACTAATTTCCTACACCCACAAACATACGAAAATTGAGTAATACTCATCTGAATCACAAATGGGTCAAGGAAAAAAAAACAAAGAAAGAAATTAAAACTTTGTAAGGTTCAATGAAAATGACCACACAACATACCCAAAGTTATGGGACACAATGAAAGCAGTGTTAAGAGGAAAGTTCATAACACTAAATTCCTATATAAAAAAGCTGAAAAAATCCCAGATTAGAAAGTTAACAGACCACCTGTAAGCTCTAGACCAAAGAGAAGAAAACTCACACAGGAAGACTAGATGACAGGAAATAATGAAATTGAGAGATGAGATTAACAAAATAGAAAGAAAGAAAACAGTACAAGACTGGCTTTGTGGATGCTCACCTTACTAGACCTGGAAGAAAGTGGGAGGTCCTTGGACTTCCCACAGGGCAGAGAACCCTCACTGCTCTTTGGACTGATGAGGGAGGGGGACTTGGTTGGGGGAGAAGGAGGGAAATGGGAGGCAGTGGCGGGGAGGAGGAGAAATCTTTAATAAATAAATTAATTAATAAAAAATAATAATAAAAAAGAAAACAGTACAAGGATCAATGAGACAAAGAGTTGATTCTTTGATAAAAATCACAAAATTGAAAAATATCATTCCAAACTAACCAAACTTCAGAAAGAATATCCAAATTAAAAAATAAGAAATCAAAAAGAGGACATAAATCAGACATGGAGGAAATCTAGGGAATTATGAGCTCATATTTTGAATACCTCTACTTCAAAAAAAATGGAAAACTTAAAAGTAATAGAAAATTTTCTGGTAAGTATCACATACCAAAATTTAATTAAGAGCAGACAAGCAAAATCATTCGAAATATAACCACTCAGGAAATAAAAACAGTCATTAAAAGTCTCCCACTCAAAAAGTATGTACCAGATGGTTTCAGCTCATAATTTTACAAAATTTTTAAAGAAGAACTAATAGCAATATTCTTTAAATGGTTCCATACAACAGAAATAGATGGAACAATGCCAAGCTCTATTTATGAGGCTACAGTTACCCTGATTCAAAAACCACAAAAAGACACTATTAAGAAGAATTACAGATCAATCTCACTCAAGAACATTGATGCCTAAATACTCAGTAAAATTCTGGCAAACCAAGTCCAAGAACATATCAAAAATATCATCCACCATGACCAAGTTGTCTTCATCCCAGAGATGCAGGAATGGTTCAACATATGAAAATGTATTAACATAATCCTCCATATGAACAAACTGAAAGAAAAAAAACACATGATCATCACAGTAGATGCTGAAGAAGCCTTCCTCAGAGTTCAACACCCCTTCATGATAGAAGTCTCGGAGAGAGCAAGGATACAAGGACATAACTAAACATAATAAAGGCAACAAACAGCAACACAACAGCCACCATCAAACTCAGCAGAGAGGACTCAAAGCAGTCCAACTGAAATCGGGAACAAGACATGGTAGTCCACTCTGCATATCTATGCATAGAGTAATTAAAGTTCTATCTAGAGCAATAAGACAGCAAAAAGACATTAAGGGGAAACAAATTGGAAAAGAAGAAGTCAAACTCTCACTAAAAAGAAGGAATGACAAGGAGACATGGAAATGGCACCAAATTACACAGCCTGGCACACAGAACCTATACATGCCTGCCGACTTCCCATCTAAAAGAAAGAATACAGGCGTTGTTTTTCAGTGCAAACAGCGGCATTTTGGAAATACTGGCTGTCAGATCAACTCCAAACCTAGGTGTGAGGAGACATTGGCTGGACGTGAATGTCCGGCTGGGCCCTAGCATTTCTAAATCTACTTTTAACCAGATGCCAGTGGAGTCTTACTGTTAGGAAAACTGAGCCGCACTTCAGTGAACTCTTTCTAGGTGAAGTTTACTGCTCTCCCATGGGGGAAACATGGCTCACCAGTGGCTGCCTCCGAGACAGGAAAAAGAGGCGCTTTTCTCATCATGCAGGTTCTCATACAGCACTGACCCCAGTGAGAGGCAGACAGGACAGCTGACAGCAAACTGAACCTCAGGTGTTGGGGCTCAGAGGCCACAATTCCTGCTCTCCCAACTGTCTTCTAGACAGTTGTCTGCACATGCCTAAGTACGCATGCGCAGAGCTCCTGGGGCCGGCTGGGCTCTGCACAGTCCTGGGCACTCACTGTACAACCTCAGAGTGTGAGAAATCAGCATAGTCATGAATGGTGGGCTCTCCAGAGCCAAGCTGGGGCTGATGAGGGTGGTGAGGGAGAGAGTGAGGGTGGTGAGGGTTAAGGTGACAGGGGTGAGGGAGGGGGTGACAGGGATCCCTTTCCAGGCTTGGAGTGGGATGTTTGCATTTGAGAGGACTGGCTGCCAGCTCAGTGGGTGGGGTGCAGCCATGGGTCAGTTGAATTCCCAGTCCTCTATGCATAGCACAGGCTGTGAAGTGACAGGGAAGCTAATACTAGTGATAGGCTGTTTGGCTTTTCTTTCTTTTGCTCATGATCTAAGTGACATTTTGACAATCATTTTCTTTCGTCACTACTAATAAAGGTTAAAACTTACAGTGTTTTAGACTATCAGATACCCGTCTACAAGTGCATGCATAGTCCTCTATGGTGGTATCTAGAAATCCTCAGGTGTACTTCAGGAAGAATTTGAAAGTTCTTTTTTTTTTTTTATTGAAATAAAGGAAAAAAAAAGTTTCCGCCTCCTCCCAGCCTCCCATTTCCCTCCCCCTCCTCCCACCCTTCTCCCCCTCCCCCCACTCCACTCCCCCTCCCTCTCCAGTCCAAAGAGCAGTCAGGGTTCCCTGCCCTGTGGAAAGTCCAAGGTCCTCCCCCTCCGTCCATATCTAGGAAGGTGAACATCCTAACTGGCTAGGCTCCCACAAAGCCAGAACATTAAGTAGGATCAAAACCCCGTGCCATCGTCCTTGGCTTCTCATCAGCCCTCATTGTTCGCCATGTTCAGAGTACGGTTTTATCCCATGCTTTTTCAGTCACAGTCCAGCTGGCCTTGGTGAGCTCCCAATAGATCAGCCCCACTGTCTCAGTGGGTGGGTGCACCCCTCGTGGTCCTGACTTCCTTGCTCAAGTTCTTCCTCCTTCTGCTCCTCATTGGGACCTTGGGAGCTCAGTCCAGTGCTCCAGTGTGGGTCTCTGTCTCTATCTCCATCCATCACCAGATGAAGGTTCTATGGTGATATGCAAGATATTCATCAGTATTGTTATAGGATAGGGTCATTTCAGGTTCCCTATCCTCAGCTGCCCAGGGAACTAACTGGGGACATCGCCTTGGGCTCCTGGGAGCCACTCTAGGTTCAAGTCTCTTGCCAACCCTAAGGTGGCTCCCTTAACTAAAAATTGTGCTTTTGTTTGTGTAGAATAATGCAAAGACATAGCAACAGAGCACAGGACACTAAAACTCCCGTATTGCAGGGCCCTTGAAAGGGTATCACCAGATGCATCATGATGTCAGATGGGGTGGTTTGTTGTTGTTGTTGTTGTTGTCATTGTTGTTGTTGTTGTGGTGGTGGTGGTGGTGGTGTGTGTGTGTGTGTTTGCTCTGAGGAGTGAATGTGTCCCAGCCCTAGAGTCATGGAGATCACTGTGAGCAGTCCCATGAGTCTCAAGGAACTGTCGGTGACTTGGTAATTAGGTTTTCATAAAAATTGTAGTGCAAATAAATTAATAAATAAATGAATAAAAGAAAAAAAAACAATTGCAGTTCAAAGAGTTGCACTAAAATAGCAATAATACATAAAGTCGATTCACATCTTTTCTTCATTTCATTACTAAAAGAATCATCTAAGCAGGGTGTTTCAAATAATTATTCTACTCTTTGAATCTATCATTTGTTCTGACTATGTACACACATGGGCTCATTGGCCAACAGTGCTGGCTTCTCTTGCAGAGGTCGCAACACATCAAGTGGCTCAAGACCATCTCTACCTACAGCTCCATGGAATCTGACACCTTCTTCCCCTCTGAGGGTATGTGTACTCAGACGACATAATCTCACACTACAAATATATACTCATAAAGAAAATAATAAATACTTGAAAGAGATTATATATATACATGTATGCGTATATATATATATATATATATATATACACACACACAGAATATATGTTTTGAGATTATTCTAGATAGAGACACCTTTTCTTCAATGTATTCACTGACAAAAATGTCAATTTAAGAGGCTCAACAAACAAACTATTTTATGCTTGTGGGTATGACTTGCAGTTTATCTTTCTATTATTGTGTATAATTAATATAATAACAGCATATATGATAGAGCTTAATTTACTGAACACTAACTAAGAATAGTTATTTTACTATATTGTATATTTAAATTTAGGTACACGTTATAAAGAAGTTCATATTGGAACTGGATTTTAATCAGTGTGCAAATCAGTTGCTATGCAAATGTTAGGCCCTGAGTGCAGATTAAGGGAACAAACACAAAAGAGAATGCAGTGACAGGATTCTGTATTCCCAGTACCCTTAGAAGGAGGTGGTGGTGGGTATGTGCTGTAGGAAGTCTTACAGCTGGTGGTGACCAGCCCACTAGGGCATGGCCTCTTATATTATATATGTGGATGTGGAGCATGCCTTCAGCCTCTTTTCAGGACTCTCAGTTCCCGTTGTGGGTTTCATTTTCTGATCTTCATTCAAATGGAGTACTCTGATTTGTGAGTTTGCCCCTAAAGAACTAACCCTCTATTTCTCAGTTCTGAGATAGTGTGGGGTTTCTTTCAAGCACCCATCCACACTTGGGAATTTCATAAAATGTACACTGAGCACATGCTCTTCCCATTCCTCCCAGTTGTATCTTTCTACAATTTTCCCCTTTCAAAACAAAAATGAGAAAAAAATACACCAAGCCGAATACATGTTTCACATATATTTATAGGAACATAGTCAAACAGTGTCCAGATCATTAAAGATTGCTAAGTCAATTCCCAGCCCCCTGCCCCACAGAAATACACATCATTTGTGAAGATCTATACACTTCAGCAACTTTATCACATTTTTAAGACTCTCTGCAATTACTTCCTGTCTGGACTGCTTGACCCATTAGCTACATACATACATGCATGCATACATACATACATACATACACACATAAATACATACACAGATACATGTATACATACATAAATACATACATACACACATACATATACACATAAATACACACATACACGCATACATACATAAATGCATGCATACGTAGATACATACATACATACACACATATATACATAAATACATACATACACACATACACACATAAATACACACATACACGCATACATAATAAATACATACGTAGATACATACACAAATATATACATACACACATACATATATAAATTCATACAATGTGTGTGTTCGTGTATGTACACACACACATGCTCTTCATGTACATTATCAATGTTAGGCATAGAAAACTGTATATGTAACACCAACTGAGTCAATCAGAACAAGAATAGCCCCTAGAGCCACAAGCACTACCTGAAACAAAGGAAGAAGTGGTAAATGATTAGTATCTTAGCTAAAATGCCCCATTCCCGACGCCCTAAGCCCTAAGCCACTCACTCTCTCTGCCTGTCTCTTCCTGTGGGTCTTGGTGAAGAACACCTGGGAAAGGACCTTCCAACTGCACATGTCCAGGCCTCAGCCCAGTTATACCTGGAGCTGGTAACGAAGAGTGTTGAACTCATGCTTGGTCTTCTTGGAGTTACCCCCAACAGAGCACTGCACATGACAGAGGGTGCTTAGGAGAGACCATGAGACAAGGCTCCAGTTGAGAGTTTACCAAGCACAGCTGCTGGTGCACAGACTGCAGAACCTGGAAGGAGAAGAAGCCGGCCCAGGTGCACTCTTCAGGCAGAAATTCCAGCTCTGCAGTGGAAGGAAGGCAGCTGTGGCTCCTACTCTGTGAGCAGCAGTGGCACCTCGTCCTCCCACACCATTTCAGAGACCTAGGTCTTCTTGGAGACCGCCAGCAGGTACTCACCACTGGCGAGGAAGAAACCAGGGGCTCCGCAGGGGGAGGCGTGGCAGCTGGGACTGCATCTCCAGATTCCTTGCCTCTGAAGTCCTCTTACCTTGCCCTGCTCAGGTCCATGGAGGGGATTCTCTGGTCGTTTGCTGGCCTGACACAGGAGAAGAGAGGATTCCCCCTGGTTTGCATGCACTGAACACAGAACCGTCCTCAGCCCAGGCCGGGCTCCTATGCGGCCTGGGTCTTGGAAGCGCCATGGCAGAGTCAGGGGCTTCCATCTGGCTCAGGAGTCTCCATCTGTTCCCGGGAACCGCTCCTCGGCATCTGGGCCATCCTGCTCTGGCAGTGGATGTCAAAATTGCCTTCAGTCTTGTTCCAGGCCACAGTGAACATGAACTCGAGCTACTAGCTCTCCTTGAATACATGGGGCCGCACTGCCATCCAGTCAGACATGAGCGTCTCCTCCAACTCCAACAACATGGTAACTCAAGTGGCCGGCTTCTCCTGTTCTCTCTACCTCAATGCACCCGGCCATATCTACTCCCTAGAAAGTGTAAGGCCTCCATGAGAAGTCAACAAAGCCTGCACATCCATATTGAATTGCATAACAGTTATACAAGTTTTTTTTTAAGTTTTATTGAGAAAAAGAAAAAAAAAGTTTCTGCCTCCTCCCAGCCTCCTATTACCCTCCCCCTCCTCCCACCCTTCTCCCCTCCCCCCACCCCTCTCCCCCTCCCTCTCCAGTTCAAAGAGCAGTCAGGGTTCCCTGCCCTGTGGAAAGTCCAAGGTCTAGGAAGGTGAACATCCAAACTGGCTAAGCTCCCACAAAGCCAGAACATGAAGTAGGATCAAAACCCCATGCCATCGTCCTTGGCTTCTCATCAGCCCTCATTGTTCGCCATGTTCAGAGAGTCCGGTTTTACCCCCTGCTTTTTCAGTCACAGTCCAGCTGGCCTTGGTGAGCTCCCAATAGATCAGCTCCACTCTTTAGCTACATAAAATCAAATAAAGTTAATAAAAACATATAAAGACTAAATTAATCAAAGACATTTGCTTCAAAGTTCTTAAGAGCAAAGGACAGATCATTTATCATTGAAATTTTATGAGAATCACTGTCAGTGTAGGACATGAAATTCTTCCTAGAAGGTGCATCTGAAATCTCACAACTTACATGCTTTGACTCATAAAAAGCAAATCAAAGGATTCAACTATTTAATAAAATTTTCTAATTGACTAATATCTCTGAGAACAAAAGATTGAAATACACCTGTCACTCTTTGGGGAAGAATCTGGGAATTTCTAATTTGATTCATTGGATAAATTGTCACCTGTGAAAATTAAACTGTAACCTTGCTCACCTTAGTCATAGGAAAACTAGATGTTTAAACTTTCCTATCTTGACATAAGTCTATGGAAAGCCACATCATTTGAAATCTAATTAGTGTTTAATAAACCATTAGAAAATGATGTCATTCAACTCCTATAAATTAATCCTGGTCTTTCAACACCTGCTGTTGTTTCTGCAACAGTAATTATGTCATGACAAAGAGGACGGAACCAGTTCCTATTAGCATAAGCATCTCTTGTAACTATTATACATTGTTGTCCTCTTGTAGAAATGTTAATCATCTCTTTCTGCTTTGAGAGCAGAGAACTTAAGAAAAAATTTTAGAAGGTCCTAGGAAGAATCATAAGAGATTTTTATTTAAAGTAACTTTAGTTTATTTCTGGAAGGATGGCTTGGAGGGCAATTTTAACAACAAAGTACTTTCCCTAGGACTATGAGCTCACAATGAAGTAGAACAATTTCTTTAAATTAAACCTTGGTACAACCCAAACTGTCAAACAATTGTCAAGTGTTTCTTGAACCTGTGTTTAACATCTGGAGTGATGGATTGCTTTGATTTAACTTCAACTTTGATGTTTTACTTCATTATCATTTATTCTAGTCATAATATCAAATTTTGCACAAGAAAAAATGATACCTCACTAGGTTTCTGGGAAATGATATGTCACAAGGTCACTGAGAATCTTTAAAAAGGTGTGAATGTAGGGGTTCTTGTCATATAACAGAAAGGAAGAAAATTCTCCAATTGCTCTAGTGTACATGAATTTCCCAGAATATTTCTCAGTTAGAAATTATTCCAAGTTTTTCAGTTTAAAAGAAAACACAAATTTATGGTTAACTACATGAACCAATTTTGATTTCACCATTATTGGGTTCATAGCCTCATAATCAAATCATTTCACTTGGCAGAAATTGATATTGGCTTTTTCCCCTCTTATTGAAGGTAGATTCCTGTCTCATATAATAAATCCTCATTATAGTTTCTCCTCCCTTCACTCCTCTAAGTTCTTCCCTATTCCCTTTCCCTCCAGATCCATTTACTTTCTGTCTCTCATTAGTGATGTGGTGTTTCTATCTGTATGTTATGAATATGTTTTATTCTCATTGGTTAATAAAAAAACTGCTTTGGTCTATGGCAGGGAAGAATATACCAATGCAGGAAATCCAAACAAAGATACAGAGAGAAAGAAGGCAGAGTCAGGAGATACCATGTATTTTCCAAAGGAGAAAGATGCCATAATCTTAACAGTAGGCCACAGTCTTGTGGTGATACATAGATTAATGGAAATTGGTCAATTTAAGATTAAGAGCTAGATAGGAATATACCTAAACTATTGGTAAAATAGTGTTGTAATTAATATAGTATCTATGTAATCATTGAAATCTGGGCTGTTGAAAAATGTAAATGCAGTCTCTGTCTACAAAATGGCACCCATCGTCTGGGGCATGGAACAACACGAGTCCTTAAAAAGTTTAAGGAAAAAGAAAGACGGCTTCTAGACCCACGGAAATGTGAGCCACATACAATTTTTTTTGGCAGCTACATTTTCTTTTTCAGATAGGCTCTGTTTGTTGGCGGCAAGCAGAGGCACAACTCCTTTAAGTGATAACTTCTAGGTTCATGCTTGTGGCACAAATGGCTCTGGTTCTTATAGGAGATTCTGTTACAGAACACTTAAATAAAATTTGTGAACAGCATGCAACTAGTTTGTGTTTCTGGAGCTGGGGTGGTAAGCATGATTCACAGAGGTTGTGAAAATACCTCTGCCATGTTGGACTGAGTGGAGCCAACAGGCAAAGCAACAATGTTAGTCCTAGCCATACCTGCTTAGTATTAAGAAAAAGAAAGTCCTGTTGGTCAGAAAAGATTTAATATACATAATAACACAGATTCAGACATAAAAGGTTTCTAAACAAGACACAGTGTCTTTTTAAAATTTATGTAGGCATGGAAAGGAGAGGAAAAAGAGTGCAAGACAGTTGTAAAAAGAAATAGTTTTAAAAAACAAAACAAAGGTGTTAAAGAGATAGTAAAATTAATATAAAAGAGTACAGAGAGTTGTAGATTAAAAGAGTAAAAAATAAGCCATATCAAAGTCATTATATACAGGGAGTAGGGTTATTTATCTTATTGTGCTTTTATTGATTTTTTTTTTAATGGAGAGAGATATTTGATTCAGGGGGCTGTTAAGATAAATCAACATATATATTTTAAATGTATCTTGACTTCAAAATTTGGAACAAAGGATATGTTAGAATTGGAAAAGAAGCTCTGCTTTTATTTCCACAGTAGATAAGAATCTACAAATTTCTTCAAGGCTGATGAGGATTGATAGTATAAGATTCTTCCCCCAAAAGGCCGCCATAAACCCTTGCCCAATAAACAGCAGGAAAAAGTTGTTTGTAGGAAGCAATACCTAAATTCCCATAATGATTTTTCATGAATGTTCTTTTTTATTTAAATGGGAATATGATATAGAGATGAATATTTTGTATTAGTATGGATCTTTTTAATTAATAATTAAAAATTACAGATTATAGATAGCTATTTATAATAGTCAAATTTGTAGTCATGTTAGATGGATAAGTATTCTTCAGATCTTTAAAAGACCTATAGAATAGGGCATTTAAAATATTTTATGAACTTAAACTTTTCTCAACAATGAGAACTGTCTGCTTCTTCCAGCAGCAATTACTTCAGAGAGGGCTGATGGGCACTGAAGAAACTCATCATGGAATTTGCCTTCAGTATGACAAGGCTAGCCATTTGGACAAGGAACTGATCTTGCCTGGACCTCTTGATGGTATGCTGTATAACTTGGATATCAGGGACCACAGAAAAATGACTTCTGCCCTTGCATAAGAATGGGACATGAACCTTCAAGTTTCTTGCTTCATGAAAGAGACTGCTAGAAACTCTGCAGGACACAGAAGAAAATAACTGACAAATTTACAATATAGACAAAAGATACTTTTAAATTTCTTGCTTCATGGAAAAGTCTGCTGGATTCTGTGGACCTGTAGGCTAAAGATAGATGTCCCAAGGTTACAAAAGAACTTTGGGTGACTGTTCAGGCAATGAGATATCTCTGTCAATTCTAGAAGTTTTTAAGTTGTTTAAAATGCACTTCCTGTTTACTTAGGTAATATTATATCATTCTGGAGTCTTGTATGGAGTTGAAGACAAATAGTTATAATTTTCTTTAATTATAATAAAATATATATTAGATATGAAACTTTAGACTCACAAAGAAATATCATAACTGCAATTCTTGTTGATATTTGTTTTATTATATGTAATTTTAGTATGTTAAAGTTAAAACCTTCCTTTTCGTTTAGACAGAAAAGCAGAGATGATATGGGATTCCCCTCTGTATGCTATGGATATGTTTATTACCAATAGTTAAAAAATAAACTACTTTGACCTATGGCAGGGCAGAATATAGCAAGGCAGGAAGTCCAAACAAAGATAGAGATAAAAATGCAAAGTCAGGGAAATGTCATGTAGCTGCCACAGTAGGATGTTGGAACCTTGCCAGTAGGTCACAGCCTGTGGTGATACGTAGATTTAAAAAAAAATGTGTTAATTTAAGATTTAAGAGCTAACTAGGAATATGCCTAACCTATTAAACAAACACTATTGTAATTAATATAGTTTCTTTGTGATTATTCAGGTCTGTGTGGCCAGAAAATATAAGTACAGTCTCTGTCTACACATTAGAAAAGAACAGACATTCAAGAGACAGCAACCAAATATGACAAAATAAAATGCAATAAGATGAAACAAAAAACTGCCATAATGAAGTTGAACACAGCAACCCAACCTGAGGAAAAGAGCAACAAGAGCAGGTATAAGATTCAGAGACACACTTGTTCTCATAACCAAGAGTCCCATAAAAATACTAAACTATATATGTGCAAAAGATCTGGTGCAGACCAATGTAGGTTCTATGTTTGGTACTCTACTCTCTGTAAAATCATATGAGCCTTGTTTAGTTGATTCAGAGAGTTGTGTTCTTAAGGTGCCCTCTGTAATCTCTGGCCCTTATAATCTTCCTGCCTTTTCCTCTGCAATATTTCTTGAGCTTTGAGGGGAGGGATTTGATGAAGTTCTCACATTTAGACTCTTCCTGCATAATGTCTAGCTGTGGGTCTCTGCACCCACTGCCATGTGCTGTAGGAGGAAACCTCTTTTATGATGAGTAGATAAATTACTGATCTATGAGTATAGCAGAATAATATTAAGAAATGTTTTATTATTGCATTTTTTTCTTTTTATATCAGCAGTGTTTAATTTTATCCTTGGTCTGAGTACTATCTAGTCTCTGTTTTTTTGTTAGCAATGCAGTGTGGGGTATGGGATCTGTCTTGTAGAGTAGGCCATAATTCAGATCAAACACTGATTGGTTACTCTTATAAGTCTTGTGTCATCATTTCCTCTGCATATTTTGCAGGCAGTACAGATTTTAAGTCAATGGTTTTGTGGTTGGGTTTATTTTCACCATTTTATTGTTATTTGTATCTGCAAAGTACCTTTCCACACCAATGCAATTAGACCATAAGAGTAAAAGCTCCATATAACTCATTGAATTCTTCAAGTTCAATGAGTTTTTGTGGGTTTTTTTTTTTCAGCAATGTGACCTGGTCTGCATTTAGCAGACAGGAACCCTTTGTCTTAGAAATAGCTTGGGTTGTTTGGAGATTTCCATGGGTGAACAATTTAGCTGAATGTAATTCAGTCCCACCACTAGAAGGCTTGCCTGGAGATAAGAGTTGGTCTGTTGATACTACATATCCCACATTACTAGGAATAGTAGCAGGATCACTTTCATAGACTATAGGAAGTTTCCACTGCACTACATTTCCACACCTCTATCTAAAGCCCATAATTCCAGTTATCTCTACCTGTACTCTTTTCCTCTGCCCCATTTCGTCTGTCAACTGATAACCCTGTGCCCACCACCACTTGATAATAGTCTAACCATAAATTATGTCAATTCTATTTGCGCATTTGAGGGAAGTCCATTCATCCCACCTAGACTTCTCCTCTTAACTAACCTGACTGTATATATGGATTGCAGCTTGGTTATCATTTATTTAAGGGCTAATATCCATGTATAACTGAATATGTACACTTTTTTATAGTTCTGGGTCTGAGATACCATACTCAGGATGACATTTTTTTTCTTGTTCTATCAACTTAACTGCAAATTTGATGATGCCATTTTTTTTAAGCAGGTGAGTAATATTCCAATTCTATAAATGCACCATATATTTTTACCCTTTATTCAATTGAGAGATATCTAGATTGTTTCCATTTTCAGGATGTTATTGATAAAGACTCAATTAAATGGGTGAGCATGTAAGATGGAACATTCTTGGGATATGTGTCTAAAAATGGTACAGATGGAAGTTAAGTTAGATTGATTCCCAAATATCTGAGGAACTGGCATATTGATTTCCATAGTGGCTGTACAAGTTTGCATTTCCACCAGCAATGGAGGAGTGTTTCCATTTCTCCATATCCTCTTCAGCATGGGCTCTGACTTGTATTTTGCTTGCTCCACATCTCTGCTAGTATAAGCTTTCACTTGCCAGTATATCTATTCTTACAGGTATAAGATAGAACCTCAAAGTGTTTTGAATTCCCTGATATTGGTATTTCCCTGATGGCTAAGGATGTTGAGCATTTCTTTAAGTGTTTCTAAGCCATTTATGGTTCTCCTATTGAGAATTTTCTGTTTAGGACTCTTCCCCAATTTTAATTGGGTTATTTGGCTTTTTAATATCTAATTTGTTGAATATTTTATGTGTTTTCAGTATTATTCCTCTATTGGATGTGGAGCTTGTAAAAATGTTAAAATTCTGTAGGATGCCACTTTGTCTGAATGACATTATTCTTTCCCTTACAGAAGCTTTTTCATTTTCATGAGATCCCATTAATTAATTATTGATCTTATTACTTGTACTATAGGTATTCTGTTCAGTCACTATTCTTCCATGCCAGTGAATTCGAGACTATTCCCTATTTTATTTTCTCTCAGATTCAATGCAACTGGTTTTATGTTGAGGACAGTGACCCACCTCGACTTCAGTTTTGTGTGGTGTGATAAGTATAGATCTAATTGCATTCTCCTACATGCAGACATCTATCTTGACCAGCAGTATTTTTTGAAAATGCCATTTTTTTTTCTGTTCTATTTCTGGCCTGTTTATCAAAAATCAGGTACTCATATGTATGTAGATTTACATCTACGTCTGCAATTGAATTCAATTGACCGATGTGTCCATTTTTCTTGCCAATACCATGTGTTTTTATTACTATAGGACTGTACTACAACTTGAAATTGGCAAAGGTTATACCTTTAGTAGTTCTTTTATTTTTAAGGATTGGTTTAGCTATCCTGTGTATTCTATTTTCCCATGTGAAGCCGAATGTTGAGTCTTCAAGATCTGTGAAGAATTATATTAGAATCCTCATGGATATTTTGTGGAATCTGTAAATTGTTTTTGCCACAATGGCGAGTTTCACTCTGCAAATTAGAAAGGAAGAAATCCAAACAAGAACTTGGATTTCTTCCTTTCTAATTTGCATCCCCTTGATCTCCTTTGATTATATTATTTCTCTACATAAAATTCCAAGTCAAATATTGAATAAATATGGAAAGAGTAAACAACCATATCTTGTTACTGATTTTACTGGAACTGCTTTGTGATCTCTTTATCTAATTGCATGTTGGCTACAGGCTTGAAAATTGCCTTTTATTTTAGGGTATGTCCCTTTCATTCCTAATATCTACAGGACTCTTAATAAAGAGGTGTGGTGGATTTTATCAAATACCCTTTCAGCATCATGTGATGATCATGTGTTTGTTGCTTTCTTTTAGATTGTTTATATGGTGGGTTACATTTACTGATTTTCATATATTGAAGCATTACTAAGTCTCTGAGATAAAACATATTTGATTATGGTAGATGATTGTTTTGGTGTGTTCTTGGGGATTCAATTTGAAAGTATTTGATTAAGTATATTTATATTTAGGTTCACATCAGAAATTGGTCTGTCTCTGTGTGGTTTCAATATGAGGGTAATTGTGGCCTCATAAAATAAAATGAACAATGTTCCTTCTGTTTCTAATTTGGGGAATAATTTGAGGAGTATTGGTGCTAACTTTTCTTTGAAAGTCTTGAAGAATTCTGTGCTAAAATCATGTAGCCATGGGTTTCTGGTGGTACAGAATTTTAATGAATGCTTCTATTTAATGAGTGGTTATTATAGATAACTTTGGTAAGTGGTACATATAGAGAAATTTTCTTCTAGATTTTCCAGTCTGGGTGAGTACAGGTTTTTAAGTATATCCTTATGATTCTTTAGATTTCCTTTGTGTCTAATATTATGCCTCCTTTCTTCTCTGATTTTATTAATTTCAATATTTTTATTTACATTTTGATTAATTTAGATAAGTATTTGTCTATCTTGTTGCATTTCTCAAATAACCAATTCTCTGTTTCATTGTTTCTTTGTGTTGTTTTCTTTGTTTCTATTTTGTTGATTTTAGCCTTGAAATTGATAATGCCTTCCTGTCTACTCCTTTTGTATGTGTTTGCTTCTTCTTATTCAAAAGCTTTCAATGTCCTGTTATTTTACTAGTATGAGATTTATCCTTATTTATTTATTTATTCATTTACTTATTTAATTATGTTTAAGTACTTAGTCCTATTAACTTGCCTATTAGAATTTTATTCAGTATGTCTCATAAGTTTGGATATGCTGTGTATTTATGTAGAAAGTCTTTAATTTCTTTCTTTACTTCTGTCTTGACTAACTTTTTTCATTCAGTAGATGATTATTCAATTTTCAGGATCTGATAAGCTTTTCATTGTTTCCATTGTTGATACCTAGCATTAACCTTGGTGGTTTGATAGTATGCTGGGAGTTATTTCAATTTTCTTGTATCTGTTGAGCCTTCCTTTGTATGTTAGTATATGGTCAATTTTGAAAAAAAAAAGTCCATAAAAAACAGAGAAGAAGAATATTCCTTTGTGATTGGTTGAAATGTTCTATAAATATCTGTTAGGCCATTAGGTTTTGAACACTTTTTTTTTTATTTTTTGTCTGCTTAGTGTTTGTTTGTTTGTTTGATCTTTCTGTTGGAGAGGTAGGATATTGAAGTCTCTCACTATTAGTGTGTGAGGATAATTTTGTGAAATTAGCTCTAGTGTTTTAGATGTCTTTGTGTTTGGGCATATTAAGATTTGAAATGCCATCTGGGTGGATATTTCTTTTGATGAGTATATAGTATCCTTTCCTATGACTATTGATTAGTTTTGATGTGAAGTATATTTGGTCAGATATTAAAATTGTTCCACAAGTTGGATTCCTAGGTTCATTCAGGTGAAATACCTTTTCTGGATTCTTTACACTGTTGAATGTCTATCCCTGATGGTGAGATGTGTTTCTTTTATGCAGCAAGATGAATCTTGTTTTTGCATTCATTTTATTAGTCTGTGTCTTTTAATTGGGGGATTGAGACCAGTGATATTGTGAGATATCAATTAACAATGTCTGCTAATTTCTGTTATTTTGTTGTTTACCTTGGAGGTGGTACTGGTGGTGGTCATAGTTTATGTGAATGTGTGTGTGTGTGTGTGTGTTTACATTTTGATTTTGCTGGCATGAGATTATATATCTTCTGTACTTTCATGAGGATAGTTAACCTTCTTTGGTGAAGTGTTTCTTCTAGAACTTTCCATAGGGTTGTTTAAAATATATTCTGAGTTATTAACCTGCGATTTTTTTCTTCTATTCTAATATAGCCTATTATCTTAGGTTTGGTATTATTATAGTGGTACACAATTTCTGGATGTTTTCTTTCAGGACATTTTTAGATTTAGCATTTTTGATAGTTTATCCATTTCTTATATTTTATTATCAATGCCTGAAATTATATATTTTATCTTTTGTATTCTGTTGGTAAAGCTTGACTCTTTAGTTCCTGTTTGAATTAATAACTTTTTTATTTTCAGAATTCTTTCACTTTTTTATTGTTTCTCTATCCATTATTTTCTGACCTTGAACAGGTTTATTCATTTCCTTTACCTATTTGTTTATGTTTTCCTGGATTCTTCAAATTTCCTCCAAACTTTGTCTTTTCTTGGATTTTATTAAGGGCTTTTTCCATTTCCTTTTTGAGAATGTCTGTTATCTTCATACAGTTTTTTTCTAATGTATTTTTCTTGTGCTTCCGCTATATATTGACACCTCAGTCAGCCCCAATTGTCAGCCACATTCAGAGGGTCCAGTTTGATCACATGCTCGTTCAGTCCCAGTCCAGCTGGAGTTGGTGTGCTTCCATTAGCTCAGGCACACTGTTGCAGTTGGTACACCAACCCTTCATGGTCCTTACTTCCTTGCTCATATTCTCCCTCCTTCCACTATTCATCTGGACCTTGGGAGCTCTGATGTAGGTCTCTGTCTCTATCTTCATCTGTCACTGGACAGAGGTTCTATGGTAATATTCAAGATAATCATCAGTCTGACTACAAGATAAGGCCAGTTCAGGCACCCTCACCTACACTGCCTATAGTCCTACCTGGGGTCATCCCTGTGGGCTCCTGGGAACCCCTCCAAAGCCAAGTCTCTTGTCAACCTCAAAATGGCTCCCTTAATTAAGATATCTCCTTCCCTGCTTCCATATCTATTCTTCCTCTATCTCAACCATTCCATTCTCCCAAGCTCTCCCCAAACTTCTCCTTCCCCATCTCTCTCCTTCTCACCTCCCCCCACCCTCACATCCCCATGCTCTCAACTTTTGCCTGATGATCTTGTCTGCTTCTAAGTTTCAGAATGATCTATGTATGTTTTTCTTTGTATTCACCTTATTACATAGATTCTCTATAGACTCAATGTCCTTTGCTTATGGCTAGAATCCACTAATGAGTGAGTACAAACTATATTCATATTTTGGGGTCTGGGATATTTCACTCAGTATTGTGTTTTTTATTTCCATCCATTTGCATACAAAATTCAAAGATGCCATTGTTATTTTGTTTGTTTGTTTGTTTCTGCTAAGTAGTACTCTAATGTGTAGATGTGCCACACTTTCTTTATCCATTCTTCCACTGAGGGACATCTAGGTTGTTTCCAGGTTCTGGTTATTACAAATAATGCCGCTATGAACATAGTTGAACAAATGCTTTTGTAGTATGATTGGGCATCTCTTGGGTATATTCCCAAGAATGGTATTGCTGGACCCTGAGTTAGGTTGACTCCCAATTTTCTGAGAAACAGCCAGACTGATTTCCAAAGTGGTTGCACAAGTTTGCATTCCCACCAGCAATGGATGAGTGTTCCCCTTACTCCACATTCTCTTCAGCATAAGTTATCATTAATGTTTTTGATTTTAGCCATTCTAGGTGTAAGATGGTATTTCAAAGTTGTTTTGATTTGCATTTCCCCAATAGCTAAGGAAGTTGAACATGTCCTTAAGTATCTTTTGGCTATTTGAAATTCTTCTGTGGTGAATACTCTGTTCAGTTTAGTACCCCATTTTTAATTGGGTTATTTAGAATTTTAATGTCTAGTTTCTCGAGTTCTTTTTTTTTTTTTTTTTTTTTTTTTTTTTTTTTTTTGGTTTTTCGAGACAGGGTTTCTCTGTGGCTTTGGAGCCTGTCCTGGAACTAGCTCTGTAGACCAGGCTGGTCTCGAACTCACAGAGATCCGCCTACCTCTGCCTCCCGAGTGCTGGGATTAAATATATATTTTGAAGATCAGACTTTTGTCTGATGTGGGGTTGGTGAAGATCTTTTCTCATTCAGTAGGTTGCCTTTTTGTCTTAATGATGGTGTTCTTTGCTTTATAGAAGCTTCTCAGTTGCAGGAGGTCCCATTTTCATTGTTGCTCTTATTGTCTGTGCTACTGGGGTTAGACATACAAAGTGGTTTCCTGTGCCCATGCATTTCAGGCTACTTCCCACTTTCTCTTCTATCAGGTTCAGTGTGGTGAGATTTATATTGAGGTCTTTAATTCATTTGGACTTGAGTTTTTATGCATGCTGATAGATATGGAGTCCCTGTGGCAGGAACACACCCCCTACCATTATAGTTTTATTTGTTTTTTGAATACACTCTTGAACAAAATACACCATACCTGGATGGGTAGAAAGATTGGATGCCATCTCAAAGGAGCCTGTACATCTCCCTCCTTTTTTTGTAAATTAAAAAATACCATAAAATATACCTAATAATTTTTCAAAAGAGAGATTAATTGTCAATATATTGTGCAATAATATTATCCTTTAAGTAAAGATGGAGCAGAAATATATAACATAAAGAATCTCTTAAAAGCCACATAGAAACCCACTATTTTATAAGATTGCTAAATATTGTGTGTTTCTATGTTCAAATAAAGGGTTTAATTAGAGTTACCTATACCCAACACAGTGAGTAATACTTCTATCATAAGCATAAGTTGCTGAATAAAAAGACAAGTTTCATATTAGAAATACTTCCCTTGAGTTGTCTGTTAATGGTGTCCTAGAGATCCCCAAAGAAAATAGGCTATTGCTGTTGCTATTCTTCTTGTCAACCAGAATTTGATGGTGAGACCCTGAAGGCAACACTACTTTAGTCACAGAACTTGGCTAAATCAATTTGGTTTTTATAGAAAAGTTTCTTGCCTGCTGTGAGATGCCACAGTACCTTAAGATGCTAACTAGGCTACTCAGGGAAAATATCACCAAAGGTCTCATCCAGCTGGCAGTTCTGTGAATTAAGGTAATGACTGGAATGAGAAGTTTTGCCCGCAGGTTACAATAGTGGCAACCAACCACATTCTGACTGAATTTAAAGCCCATTGCATAGGAAAAATAAAATGCTGTTTACTCTAAATCTGATGAAAGCTCCATGTTGTGGAACTGCAGGTCCCAGGGGTGAACTTAGTACTTTCATTCTGCTAAGCAAACATAGTATCAAACAGCATTTCCAACTTGTATGTCTCCGTATATTAGTTTATCTCTCACACCTCATCAGATGCATTACTTTGTGCCATGGATGGTGGCCCATGCAGAAACTCACCACAGATCAATGTGAAAAAAAAAAAAATATCAGTGGAGTGCTCGACCACAAACAAGACATTTACTCCCTTCTCCACTACAGCCCTCAGGACTCTGGAAGTATTTTGCAAGCAGATAGGATATTATAAGAATCAGAGGTCTGGAGGGCTGGGGAATATGGTGTTTTCTGGACATGTCAAGGATACCACATTCACAAACTCCCAACAATGTTTGCCTGTCCATGAATGGTACAAGATAACTCAATGTTTCTGCACAGACTAGGAAATATGCCCTTTAAGGAGCTATTGACAGGTGATGGTATCTGGGTAAGGGAGACTCACATTTATTTGTAGCCATGGCCCTAGTAAGCACACCAAACACCAGTGAATTACCAAATACATATGACAATATGGGAAGCACAAATGGAATCAGTGAATTAATTTTTTAAAGGTCATGAAATTGGGATGAAGTAGAAAATGGTTCTGAGTCGGGGAATAGTTGTAAGTGATTATGATCAAGATAAAATGTATAAAATTCTCAAAAATTAAAAAAATGTCATATTTATAAAATTTAAGACAGGAAGGGCAGCTCAAGGTTTAAGAGCACATAATGTTTTTGCAGACAAAGGAAGTTCAATTCCCAACATCTCATTGGGGGGCCCACATCCACTTGTAACTCCAGCCCCAGGGAATCCATTATCATCCTCATGCCCTTTCAGGCACTGAATTCACATGGACCTATCCATACATAGATACATACACATATACAAATAACTTTTCACATAATTAAAAACAAACTGAACTGTTACATGAATGTATTAATGAGATTAATGACATAAAATGAATCAAAATAAAGCAACAAAAACCTTATATTCCACTAGACAAATTCTGCATAGCACCAGATTTTCTTACTAACAGTAAATTTTGGAAGGAAACAGTACTGCTTTTCATTTTTGTGCAAACAAGTACATTGCAGTGACACTTTCTATGTTTTCAGAATGTACACTGTGAATTAATGGGTAATTTGATTAGTTTCAAAGTACAACTTGAAGATATTGGCTATATATATGTATTAATGCATCTTTATATCTTACTGTTTTTCATAAGTGTTCAATATTAACTCATATTTTCTTTACAGGTATATTTAAAACTGTTATAACAATCATTCTAAAGATATACCACACATTCTTAGCATTTTCTTAATTTTTTTAATGTATAAATACTTCCACACATTATCATTCCATATATGTTTTATTTAATGTGTAAAAAATTATGTCTACAAGATTAATTACAGGAAAGGGAGCTTCACTGGAACCGCAAAATAATCATTCTCAGGGTTGATATGACTTTACCCACCCATCCATGTGTAAATAAGTCTATCCATCACAGGCTTGTCCAGAGAATGTGCCCACAATTTCATCCTTTCTTGATAGCTAAGAAATTTTCATGAGTAAAACTTTAATTTGGATGCATTGAATATTGATTGTTTTGTGCCAAAAAAATCTTTAGTTGTCTACTCATTTTCCCTGACTAGTTCACACATACATTTTGCCACTTTTTATATTGCATTTTTGATCCTTTATTATTGACTTCTATGATTTGTTGTGATAAAAGTTACAAAGTTCCTGTCATTCTTTCCTTGGTGTTTTGACTGCCCCTAAGGTGTGCATCAGTGCGCGCATGCATGTTATGATTTTGTTCCTTTACGTAGCACCTCTCATATTCAGCTTCCCCAACTCTGAGCTTTACATATTAATACATCTTTATATTTTACTATTTTTCATAAGTATGTTCAATATTAACCCATATTTTCTTTGCAGGTATATATAAAACTGTTGTACAATCATTCTACATATATACCACACATTCTTAGCATTTTCTTAATTGTTTTCATGTATAAATACTTCCACATGACAGGAGTTGTCTTGCTGTGTCCTGCCATGGAACGAAACTTAGGATAGAAGGAGAAACACATGATATCTATTCATCCTTTTTGTTTCCATACTATTGTCGATTAGTACCATCGTTTCTCCATGCCTAACTCTTATTAATCCCCACTGATCTATGTATGGCTGTATATGTATCTAATTCTGTTAAACTTTGATGTCTTAATCACATTTGCTTTCATTTTAAACTTTGGAGGAATTCCTTTATTAAAGTATGTTTGTTTAAACTACATGGGGCTTATTCCCCTTTCAAAAGTCAGCAAATACATTCTGTATTTGTTATACTTTCAACAAATTCAGAACAGGCTCCATCTTTTTGGCTTGAGCAAACATTTAAGTCTTCTCTTGACACACTGATGGTTGGTTTCTGTTGTTCTTGGTTCAATCATTTTTTTTTTACAGGAACTTATGAAAAGATCATTAGACCTCAAAAATTGTGTAGGCTAATGCAACAGAGTCAAATATTTTCTGAATTTTAACAGCCAAGTCTACAGTGAGGTTATGACTAAACTGGCTGTACCATTCCAAAAGACAATGTTTGACAATCATTGTCCTCATTTCCCAGCTCTTACATGGCTTTACGCCTTCCACAGTGATCTCTGAGGCTTAAAGGAGGTGGCATTGTTGTCCGTTTAAGGCTGAGCACTTATCCATTACTTATTCTTTTAAATTCGTGTACCTACATGAATATCAGTTCATCTTTGTTCACTGAAATGAACTCCTCCGATTAAGGCAAGTGGATCCTTTGTTCATAGCATAAACATAGATATTTAGGAAGTGGTTTGATACTATATCAATTCAGTTAATTAATAGAAGTAAACTTGGCTATATGGCTAAATTCTTCACAGCCATGAAATTTTAACAAGTTTTTCATTACCAGATATGGATTGTCTTTTATGGGACAGGCCTCAAATGCATATATGTTTTTAATTATAATGCCTCATGAAGAGTTCTTCTTTTGACCAGTATGAAGTGACATCTTTTTAGTCTAAATTTGATTTGTTTTGGTTTGAACTCTATTATGTCAGATTCTAAAATAGTAAATTGCTGCTTGCTTGCTTTCTCGTCCTGTTTTCTTGGAATGACTATTTGTCCTTTTATCTTAAGGCAATATTGTACAGAGTCATGAGATAAAGTTGTTCGTGGCAGGAAAATTATGTGTCCTGTTTTCTAATCCACCCTGCTTACTTTTGTCTTTTAATTTTGAAGTTGAGACCACTGATTTTCAAGTTTGTCACAGAAGGATGTGCGCTGTAATAACATTTTCTTGATTTAGGGGTCTGGATTTTGTTAGAAAAGGCTCCACTCAGAGTTTTAGAAGGCTTTAGTGTATCATAGTAAGAAATACATGGGAGAGTGCCCAGCAGGCAGAACATATAACAGGGGCACCTCCCATCTCAGCACATCAGGAAGCAGAGCACATAAAGAGAATCAGATAGTGGGAGATAACCTATAAAAGTACACCTTAGTGACCCAGTTCCTTTAATAATGGCCCACCTTCAAAAGGTTCCACATTTTACCAAACAGCACCACCAGTCGGGGAACAGGTATTCAGAGTAAGATCACGTGGGAACAGTTCAGATGCAAACTGTGACACCTGGATGGTTATCACAAGAGGGTCTAATGCAGTGGTAGTCCGATGGCAGCTGGGTCTGAGTCATATGATCAACCTACACTAACACTGCCATGGTTTGCCCTATGCTGCTTCTTGGATATTTTTATTTTTCTCTTCAGTATGAGGTATTACCTTCAGTATCCTCTGTAAGTTTGGCTTGATGATCATACATTCTTCTAGCCAGCTCTTATCAGGGAAAGTTTTGCTTTCTCCTTCAATTTTGCCTAAGAGTTTTGTTGGGTGTATTAGTCTGATTTGGCATGTGAGGTCTTTCTATAGAATATTAGTCAAAACTGTTGTGATTTTCATTGTTTCCAGTGGAAACTTAGCTGTTATTCTTGTAGAACTACTTTGTGTCTGACATGCTTCTCTTTTTGTATCTTTTGATACGCTAGTATTTTGTATGCAGTTCATTGACTATTATATGACTTTGTAAGCTTCTTAACAAACTCTGTCTCTTTAGATTTCTGTATACCTCTGGAATGTGAATGGACAACTCTTTCTCTAGATTTGGAATCTTTCTTCTATATTGGTATGTAAAACTTTTTCTGTGCTTTTGACCAGAATCTCTTTACCTTCATCAATATCTATGATTCATAGGTTTGTCTTTTCATAGTGTCCCAATTTTCTGCTTGCTCTGATATGGTTTTGTTTTGTTTTTTATCTATGTGGTATAATTCTTCTACTATTGCTTCATACTGTGGTGGTCCATCTTCTACTTGATCCATTCTATTGATGAGAGTTCTCATTGATTATTTTATTAGAGGCTCTGAATTTTTCATTTCAAATTTTTATCAGTTTCAGTTGTCTTCAAAATTTCCATCTCTTTATTGAATTTCATTGTCTGTTGTACCCTGAATTGCCTTCTTAAATTAAATGTTTGTATTTTATTGATTTATTTCTGGCCTCATTCATAGTCTCTGAGTTATTTAGAGATATTTATGATTTCTTTCCTTAGTCATGAGCATCAATTAGTTTCTTTCATTGGGTACATTTACAATAACAGAAATTGTTGTAGAAGACACTCTCTGACTTTTCATGGTATTTATGTTTGCACAATGAGCTCTTGGTATTTGGATTTAGGATGTAGGTTGTGTCTTTTGAAATCCATGCCTAGCCCACCTTTGTTAAGTTGAAGCTTATATTTCTATTTGCTGTTACCACAGCTTGACAGATTTTTTTAGATCAGATGGGTGATATCTAAAGTTTAGTCTTTGGTATTCAGTGCTGATTTGTGACTGAGAAACAGATTATTCCAGCTGGAGAAAAGTCCAGCTAATTTTTAATTTCACCAGCAGTATTCTGTAGAATGTCAGGGTTTTTTTTTTGGGGGGGGGGGGTTGCCAGAAATTCTAGAGGACATTGCATCTAAAATCTTATTTATGTAAATTCTAAAATAATTATTGGAAAACTATTTTGGTAATACTAATAAGTATATATTCCTTTCTTCTAGCCTATGGATTGTAGTTATTAACCTCATAAGAAGACTATATTCTTATCACTGACCAAGAGCTGACTGTGATGGATATCCAGAAACTATTTCTAAACTTGATATTTGCATTACTTTTGAAAAACAACTTGTTTCATTATTTCGGACAGGTGCTTAGAAAAACTGTTTGAAATGTTGATTCATTGGTATTCATTTTACTAAATGTCTATGAGAGTCATGGTCTTTGCTCTTCACCGGGTTAAGAGGGACAATATCTTCAGAAAACGATATTCTCTGTGACAGCCAGGACGTCTCTCTAGCTTTTATAGCTTTTACTAGCCTTCTTGGATAATGGTTTTAAAATGAAAATGTAGAACAGTATATTGTGTTTCATTTCACCCCATCAATTCCTATTTTAGAAAACATTTTCCTTTGAGCACCATCATCAGCTGGACCACTTGTCTCGTTTAGGCAGCTGACAGAAGAAAGTTCAAAGTCATTCAAAAGCTCTTGTTTGGATCAGTTTTCAAAATATGTTGTCAACTTAGATAAAATAGACATTATTAATCCTAACAAATGTATCAATTGCCATACAGATTTGTGAATTCCTGACATTCTTTGTCTATTATGTCTTTCATTTCTCAGCTTTCACCACCAATAGCAAATAATTATGAAACCTTTTAAATGTTGCATAATATTAAAGTATTAAATTATACAAGTAAAAGACAACCAAGGCAAAGGAGTGATATAGCAATAACTATGTTAAACAATGTATTCTTCCTTAAAAATGCAGACTTCTGCCTTCACCATGTTGAGACTTAAAATTTGGTGGAAACCTTACATAAAAATAATCATATTTTACATAAGAGCCTGAAAATAAAACCCAAGTTTTCCTACTTTATTTGTGATCAATTCTTTACTGATAAACAGACTGAAACCATGAGAAGCACACTGAAGAATCCCCAGAGAAAATGGCATTAGAAAGCCTATGAGTGAAATATGTCTGTTAGTTCAGAAACTTGTGAACAATTGTGCTGTAGTGAGTCAGACTCACCAGTGAATTTGAAGGACGTGCTCTATTACATGCTTAGAACTTTTCCATAACTGAAGAATTTCTGATAAATTCTGTGATTGTCATGTAGCAAAATATCTACTTCAATGAATTTGTAAGCTCATATTATATATGCCCAACAGAACATATTTCGTGTGTATGGTTTGGAGAAATAGCAATGATAGTCCGTTTTTATTCTTATTCCAGTTAGACAGCTGATCTTTGAACACCAGCTTCACTCAAACTTGTGTTAAATACATGGAAAGCTAATATTTATTCAAAAGATAGCTAATGGAATGATGATAAAACTTTGTGAATATCCAAACAATCAAGGTGCAATGCTGTGGGAGCTCTTTTTTTTCAGTAGAGTCTTAAAAGGTGAGCACTTTAAAGTTGAGAGCCAGCAGTCATCCTGAAGATTGGGCTGAAGTCCTTTTTGAGGCAGCATGTAAGGATTTCTCTTTCCTATGTAAAGAAAGGTCCCTGCTAGGTGATTTCTGTTTGAGAAGATTTCACCACAGGAATTCTCTGGAAATAGTTCACTGGGTTCTCATTGTTCTGCCAGAGCCTGAAGAGGTATTTCTCAAATTTAAACAGAAGTACATGTTGGGTTTCTGTACTCAAAAGCTATGGCTAAGTGACACCTTTTCTATAAGCGATGCTTCCTTAAGAATTCATACCCTCATGACAATCTTCATTCCATTTGTCATTCAAAGGTCCCTTCCAGACAGTGCTGCCCTGTCTTTTAAACCGGCATAGAGCACAGGATGAGACTTTCATTTTGCCCATCTCTCCAAGTTTCACATTATTCTTGGGCTTGCTTCATCTGAGATATCTTGCTGATCTTAATTTGTTGCCATTTACTTATTATGGAACCACGACCTGCAAACTTTTAAATTATTTCACATCACCACAAAATTTCACTCCCAGGAATGTCTGCTTTTTTTGACAGATTCTTTCGATCTCTGTGTTTCCTTAAATAGCAAAGGACGCGTGAGGCTGGTCATACAATAGTATCATACAATGCCACAAACCTATCTTGTGTCCTGTGGGAGAACACCCACAACCTGTACTCTCAAGTGAATAATCTGCATTTCATGCACTAACACAGTTCATCAGTTTCAAATGTGATCAGTTATGTGTATGGTTCTTTAGGTCACAATTGCCTACATAGGGTAGAAAGGTCTGCCTACTCCTGTTCCTTCATAGATAAAAAGTCCTCATATTACCTTATGAGAATCTTTACATTGATAACAACCCTTCATTCAAAATTTAACTCAGTTGATATAAATAAACACAGTAGGAGCTCTAGAAAGTCTTGATATTTATTTTTGAAAAAACAAAAAGAAACTCAAATCTTAGATTGAAAAAAAAGGGGGAGAAAAAAGTAATAGTCTGAAAAAAAAAAAACATGAGCTCTGTTCCTTGCTCTTGATTTGCTCTACACCTGATGGCTTATCCCTGCCTTAAAGACTTTGGCCCAGATGAGTTTATAACACTCTTCTTGCTATTAGAAAGAAAATTACTGAGCTTCTTTTCCCAGCATTAGGTGCAAAGGTTGTGTTTTCATATTATAAAACTGGACTCAACAGACAATTATCTCTGCAATCCCATTACCTCTAAGAGGAATGGCTCAATGCCAAGTATATTTAAAATGTTGTACTATTTTAGGAAATACCATCCAATATTCAATGGCTTTTTTCCAATGAGTGCATACAGTATATAAAATCTATAAGTTATTTGAGCCTAATTGTATCCAACAATACATCTTGTGTTTCTATAGAAGGTAAAGTTACTTAGCAACTTAATATAGCTTCCTTGTGTTTGAACCTCAAAACAAAAATGAATTTCAATTTAAAAGATTAACATTGGCAACACTGACAGTTCAAGAATACAAAATTCCTGCTTTTAGTTATCATTTTAAAGTTGTGACATTCCCTTATTATAACACCCAGCCCTCAAGCCCCGTCTTTATTTTTGGAAAGATAATTGTACTGTTTAGAAATATGCCTATCTAAATGTTGAAATTTTCATAAGAATGGTAGGAATTATTTTTGTTGAGTGACTGACAGTCTGTAAAGAACTTAATTAGACTATTTAAAGAAAATGGTGTCTTAAACTTAGCAACTTGCTTCTTAAACATTGTCAATAACAATTTTATAGAATAATACTTTAAATATCATTTCTAACAGTGTATATTAAAACATTTTCTCATGTGATCTAGCTTTAACCTTAAAAATTTTTGGATTTTTGAAGAACTGTTTCATTGAGGAATAATTAGTACTTCCTAGAATACATGAATATAAGCATTATTATTCTACGAACCTGCACAAAAAAAACATTAAAATAAATAACTCCAGAAACCCTTCCGATACATACTTGCAACTGTATCATCAAGCTTACCTGACATGTCATATTTACCATGGAATCTGCAGAATTATACATTGGAGAATTTTATCATCAATCTGCAATCACAGCAAGAAGGGAGTTTAGAGAGAAGCATCTAGAACCTTGTACCGAATTGCTGAAATGTGATTTCACATCTGTGGGTTGAGTAACAAGCACTGAACTTTTCCATGTCTAATGTTTTTATTTCCCTCACCACTGTATTTTTAAAAAATAATCAGCTACAGAATTGGAATTTCAGAAAGAACAAATGTAACCATTCAGTTTGGATAGTATGAGAAACACTGACCTGCCTCTTAAACAATTTGTTGTTGTTGTTTATTGAGACAGGGTTCTCTTTGTAGATTTTAGACCCTGTCTTGGAACTCACTCTGTAGACCATGCTGGCTTCAAACTCACAGAGATTCACCTGCCTCTGCCTCCTGAGTGCGGGGATTAAAGGCCTGTGCTACAATCACCCAGATAAGCCCCACTACTGCCACGCCTCAAATGAAATGCTACTTTCATCATCAGAATTCACACGAACATGTTACAGGTGTCCCATGCAGGAAAAATCCCCCCTGACAGCAATAAAAGAGAAACATTACAATTTGTTCATTTTTTACTACCCTTTTCTTGTATCCTTACTTTATAACATTAAAATATAAAAACTGACACAAATTTACCTTTCCAATTTTCCTTTGCAATTATGTTTATGTTGTGATGTTGTGAGAAGCTCTGAGAATCAAGTGAGATTATGAATAGAAATGGCTGGGTTAATTTCCTCAGTCCAAAAGGTGCAACCAAATTTTTAAACAAGGATTTTGTTTTGTTTTGCTGTGCTTTTTTTTTTTTTTTTTTTTTATGTGTGGACAGTTTCCTGAAGTAGAAACTATTTGAGATTCACTTGCTCATGAGCAGAATCAGATCCTTGACAAACAAGTCATGGTTTATCACTGATCGGATAAAATGAATGCTGCAGGATGAAATGAAGTGATGATGCACTTGAGTACTACAGAAGGAAGTTTAGGTAAGCAGTGTCTCACGGGCAGTATGACTATGTCTTTAGCTAGAGTGGTTTACACTGAGAACAAGAACCAGAAGATACATTCACTCCCTTGCAATACCATCTGATAGGGCATCTACCTATGTCTAAAGTATTGCATTTGAACTTGGAGCAGTGTTGAGATTTCAATGATCATCTCTAAAAGAAGTATAGAATAGAAACAAATTTTAAATCATTAAAGCCACTTTACCTAAAATAACATGTTCTTGTAGAAGTTGTTAATTTCATCATTTTCTGTTTTTCTTGTTCTTGAATCCATTAATATTCATTCCAACTAACCCTTTTATACCTAATCCTTTCACGGGAACATCAAAGAATTGCATTGTCTTCTGAACTCCAAGTTCTTTAAGGTTGAAGAATTTCCCAAGTCATTTTACATCCATATTTATTATAATAATTGAGTTTTAAGATGATAAGAATGGTGGAGTATCAGGCAAGCTTTTCATGTATTTAGAAGTTACCATTTTTGAAGTTGAGACTTTATGTATTCAAGTTATATGACTTAAATTGAAATAGGGAATCAGGTTATCAAAAATATTTAAACATTTGCAAGCACACCTACTGTGTCTCTAAAATTATATTTAATATTTGAAGAATGAAGGTTGCATTTGATGAATGAAGACTCCTTGCACTCAGATCAGAAGGGTGTACTTAGAATGAGGGTAAAATATGGAACTAGGATCTATCTGAGTTTCATGGATGTAATTTATGCACTGGTGTATCTGAATTTTTAGCTACAATGTATAGGTTGCTTCCTTGTGTGAGTAAATTTTAGGTAAAAATAATACATTGTCATTCAGTTTTCTTAATTCATTCAGTACAGTCTAAAATTTTATGTTTATTATTGACTACATATATGTGTGTGTGGGTTGTAATCTGCCTTGCTATTATCTATTATTATTTTCCTATTAAGTATGGCAGATCCAAGTTAAGATGATCCCCAATGGCCCACTATGATGTAATCCTTTTCTTCATGTATATCAGATGTTGTGATGATGTCCATCCAGTAGAATACAGAAAAGATAATGACACAGATAACATCATTGCACATTTGAAAAAAAAATATCATTTCTGTCTTAGCAAGAAAGAAGAATGTTCCCAATAATAGTAAGCCAGGTGTGAATTCTTATGGTAAAGCCAAAAACAGGATTCCATTCACGGTGAACATTAATGCAAGCTCAGACCAACAGGTAGGATGGACTCAGATCGCTGCATTACCTAATAATAAAAAGAAACAACTGAAAAAATAGTAGCCCCAGCTCTAGAAAGTATCACAGTGTGACCTACACAATGTTAAGTTTATCGTAATCTTTTACAGCATCTAAGCAGGTACCAATGCATGAACAGACTTCCAAACTAGTAAAATAGTATAAACATATTTTTTTTTACTTTTATTGATTCTTTGTAGAATTTATATCATGCATCGTGATCCCAACTAGCTCCCAGTCTCTCTGCATTCACCTTCTGCTTTTGCAACCTCCCGCAAAAACAAAATATAAAGGAAAAAAATAAAACTGAGAAAACAAAAGAAGAAAAAAAGAAAAGAGAGAAGAAGAAGGAGAAGAAGAAGCAGCTCATCATGGAAGCTGTAGTGTGTCCCAGTGAGACACAGTTCACCCTTTCACCCTTTATTCCTTTAATTTTCACTTGCAAGTGTTTATTGCCATGAGTATTTGGTCTTCTTTGAGGCCTCTGTTTTCTACTACATCACTGCTAATAGGTTATCACTGGAGACCCTCTTGGATATTCTGTTGTTGTCGTCTGTAGGGATAAGTCCCGCCCCTTGGGGGGCGTGTTCACCTCGGGCTATTGTTTACCTATAAATTTTCAGAGTGTGCTCCCAGCAGTCCCTTCTGCTTTCCTGGTCTCCGCAGGAACGGTGGTTCTGTAAGTCTATTTCGCCATTAAAGTTGTATATATATTTTTACAATCTGTCTGCATTCGTTTACGCCATTACATTTTGGCATCCAACGTGGGCTATTTTGCCCCCGACTCAAGCGGGTAGCCTGCTAGAGTTCATGACTGTGTGTTACTGCTAGAGAAAAGCCGGACTAGTTATTTCACTATTGTGACCCGAAGGCCAGCTCTCCAGCCTGCCTCAGGAAGCATGGGGCAGAAGAGGAGACAGCCAGCATCTTTCCCTCACCCATGCCACTAAATGGCAGATTTGGGGGTCAGGGTCACTTCTCCTTGTCTCAAATTTTGAGGGCTGGTTCACCTGCAACACGATCAGCGGCAGTGTATTTCTCAGATGGGGTACAGGGACAACTCTCCCATCTGCTACAGTTGGTGAGGGATATCAACACAGACCCTAGCTACAGGAGGACCGTGGGCCTACACATGACCTGAAGCAGCAGTGGGCCTGGAGGTCAGAATGACTCTGGTGGCAGCACAGGCTACCCAGATCAGTATGCCCCTGGACACCAACATGGTCTTGGGTGACTGACCAGATCCTGGATACCCACCAAGCCAAAGGTGGTAACAGGAGCCACAGACACCACCCCAGACCCTGGCAACTGCAGGTCCATGGACCAAACATGGCCCTAGGCAGCAGTCAGACCCAGACATCAACATAGCTTTAGGTGACAGCACAGGCCCTTAAGATCATTATGGACCCCACAGCAGCATGGCCTTTGGACACCAACATGATCTCAAGTGACTGACCAGATCCCAGTCCCAGGAATTTTCACAGTTCTTGGTGGTAACAGAAGCCATAGAAGTATCAACTCAGACCCTGGCTTATGTAGGACTATGGGCCCAGACACGGTCCTCAGCAGCAAATTTGACAGGCCAACACCATGACCCCACCTGGCAGCAAAGACCACTCAGATTGATATGGCCCCCACAGCAACTGGCTCTTGGACAACAACGTAGCCCTAAGTGTCTGCAAATCCCTCAGCGGCAAACATTAATTCATGCCCCCTTGGCTGATTCAGGGCCTCATTCCAAGACTTGGCTCTTGACTGTTGCTCAGGCCTGGTTATCAATTTAAACTGCTGATGCAAACAGGCCATTCACATCAGCCTGATGCCGTCCTTAACTTTTTAGATTATTTCTCTCTAGCCCATCAACCTCTACAATACAATTTCTATTCCTTAGGCTTTGGGAACATTATGGAAGGGGAACAACAACAACAACAACAACAACAACAAAAACTATAAGAACCATGAGAACAGGAATTTTGCTGTGAGATTGTGTCTCCTAAAAATGTCAGAGAGGCTACAACCGTGAATTTCACAGTTACCTAACCATTAGTTGAGCAAAGATAATATCAGTGATCATCTTAACAGTGTAAAGGGAAAGATTATGGAGACTTCTACACTAAACAGAAAACAAAATAAACTAAGGAATACTAAGAGCAATAAAAAATGGTCTACCCTAGTGAAAAACACACCATCTTGGTATCCAGTACAAAATGCTTTGCCCTATATACGTGCAGACAAGCATATTACATAGATAGAGAAGATTTATCATGCTATACTTGCAATTTTAGCATATGTATGCATGTAATCCTAAATATATACATGGGTACATGGAAAGATTTTGTGGGAGGAAATGATGGAAGAGAGAAACAATATACTATAACCTGAAAAAAAATTAAAAATACTATAAATTTGGTTGTTGGGATTAAATTCATAGATTGTTTTGTACACCCTGCTCCTTTTATGTTTTCTACCATTGTGTTGCCACAGAAAGACTACAAGAACCTAAATATCTAGTTAAATGGAAGTATCTCATTTTGAATGGATGCAAGGGGCATAGTATGGAGGAGTCACCAGGGTCCACGCTACTGTCCACAGCTCTGCTCCACTGCATTTTAGAGAATTGTAGCAGGAACCAAATCCACATCTGTGGAGCTGGGGGTAATAATGTGACACAAGGCTCTGTAAGATCCCGGGCTGAGCTGTTTCATAACTTGTGTGCTTGAAAGTTTCTGCTGATTTTTTTCTACATGTGGAGAATCGTTTTGCCTTATTTGCCACTCCAGTTTGCTTGATTTCAAACACTCCACTCAAAGAAAATTTCAAGCACTCTGCTCTATTCAGATACAAGGATGTCTACTGCACTGAAAGGATGCACTCTGCCCTCAAGAATTTTTTGTGGACAAATTCGGCCTTGGAGACAGAACCTTTGGGGATGGGTTGCATCTGCTACTCAGCATCCTTCCACTCTAAGATCTCTGTACCATTTTCCAGAAATGCCCAGTTCTGTCTTCTGTACCAAGTCTCTGTACATGATTATTAGGTGCAATGTCATATGGCTGACACACCTCTCACTCAAAAGGAAATGAGTATCTATTGCTCTGGCTGCTTCTGCTTTCCCGGGAACCAAAACTACAGTTACTGATTACTGTTTCACTCTCTGTTGTATACTAATCAAATAGCAAGTTAACAGGGCTTTATTCTCATGAACACTGTTAGGTTATTTTCAGTCCTATTTTAAGAAACCAATGAGGCATCATCACTTTATGCATATATGGATTCCTGGCCCTAAATGTTTACCTCATACTTCCCACCAACCTAGGGACCACAGAACGTGGAAGGAGAGGAGGAAGGAAGATTGTAACAGCAGGAAGATGGAAAGAAATGCTGTAAAAATGATGACTTCAGGACAGGACTTGGCCAGCACTCTCAGAAATTGTACAAAACCTGCACTAGATCAGGGCAGCCACAATTCCAGCCAGATCTCCAGACTTTACCCTTTACTGAGGAATAATTTGGATTGATAGGTTATGTAGCGGGGAATACTGATAATATTTCAATGTTTCAGTAAGTGGTCCCACACTTATGCACAAATGGGCACCACTAACTAAACTAGTAAAGTTATAAACTACGGATGAAGTTGGGGTGAGTACATCTTGGTGGATCAGGTAGAGGTGAAGGTGATAGATATGATCGCCTTCCAATGTATTCATGTATAAAATTCTCAAGAAATATAGGAAATATGAAATAAAAAAATATTTTAAATTTCAAATTGTGCTTATAAGGCTGCATATGTTTTCACTTTCTTTTTTATAACTTTCAGCACAATATGTGTGTCTCTACTGACTAAGTGTAGTAGATGAGTGTATTGCAGCTTGAATTAAGTTTTCCAAATAAATAATTACATTATATGCTCTTATGATTTTGTTGGATAAGAGTTCTCTAACGTCAACACATCTGTGTCAATGATACTACAGAGTCTACGACAGCTATAGTCTTCACCAGCTCTCAAGATAAACTGCTACAGGAGAATCGGTGAAAAGTTACACTATTTTCCTGGCACATTGGAACGAATAGGTTCAATCCTCAGATCTAAGAAAAAATAAAGGGTAAGTGAATAAACATTCCTGCTACAAGGTAATAACTGAAACCTAGTGGAATTCCTTACTTTTCCACAGCACAGCTATTTAATGCCCCCTACCATGGCTGCTACAGACATTGCTTCATGTCTTTATTTGTTTCTTGGCTATAGAAGTTTAGGCGAACTCTTCTAGGATAGGATATGTCACTTAATACAAACTGAACCCTGGCTCAAGATTGTAATGTCTCACACTTGTTTCAGAATAAACAATTCTATCATTTATTCTAAAGTGAAATCTGTATTTTATCTCTGCTCTCTGATAACATCACATATAATTAATAGAAGACAAATATATAGTTTGAGATAAAAACTCAGTATTGAGGTAGTACTTAGTGATAATACTATTTCAAATCTAAATCTGCTTAGAAAATTGAGACTATTGATGGATAAAATCATTATTGTTGGAAAATCTGAAAAATATAAGGCTATATAATTACCAAACTGTTTGATATTATATGCTATTTGAATATATATATATATATATATATATATATATATATATATATAGTGTATGTGTGTGTGTGTGTGTGCTATAAGTGTATTTGTGTGGGTATGAGCACATGTGCACACAATTGTACAAGCTTACATTGTTTTTCCATCTGAAAGCCAGAAGTCAAGGCTGGGGAGTCATCTTCAATCATTGGGCACCTAATTTTTTGAGACAAAATTCCTTTGCTTAATGGGATTCTTTAATTTTACTAGAGTACCTGACTTATGAGCTCTAGGGATCTAGCCATCCCTTCCCAGGACTAAAATTACAGCTGTTCCCCCCTGTTTCAGCTTGATGTGGGTCCTGTGCTTTACCAACTGAACTCTTTCCTCAAACACTTAGAATGTATCTTGAAGGAAAATATTAGAAAATAAGAAATGATTTTGAGATTGAAAAAACTGTGAGAATCAGAAAGAGGAGTCTGCTGTTAAGGGTACCTGATTCCAAGCAGTCAACATGAATTCAATTCCTAGAACCATATATTGGGAGAGACAGCTCTTACAAGCTTTCCTCTGAACTCAACATGTGCACCATTACATACATATATATGCATATATACACACATGATGGTAGAATGCACACGGGATTAGAAAGAAAAGTGTTCTAGATTTTTTTTTACCTCCTTATAACCTGAAAGTCATGCACTTTATGTGTTTGTGTTTTCAGATGGTATGGTAACAAGGATGGTTGTATGCCTGCTTTCGTAATCAATATTTGGCCCCTATTATTCCATTATCAAACTGTATTAAAGAAATATTTCTGATTGCAAAATTCTTACATCATCTCAGATACAGTTGAGACAGTCCCTTGGGTGCCTAATAGGAATCTTACAATAGTTTATCAACCTGCTTTTCATTTCTGTAAGTAAATACTTGGCAGAAACAGCATATGGAAAGAACTATCTGCTTAGGCTCATAGCTTCAGGAGCTTCAATCCATGGTCTTTGGATATCATGTGTCTGAACTCATTCTAAAGAAGAATACCATAGAAGTGAGAGGATATGTTGGAGCAATTCCTTTTTGGCTTTTTGGCAACAGGAGCAATAAATAAATAAATAAATAAATACAACACACAAACAAACAAAAAAATCAAGAAGAAGAAAAGCTTGGGTAAGAAGAAGCCTAATGGTATATGTGGTATATGCAGTGGTCTATGTCTCCTACATAGGACTGTCTCCTAAAGTTTGCAGAACTCCCCACAACAGTGTGAATAGAAACATAAAACACAGAAAGCCTGTGGTGGATTGCCACATGTAAGCCATAACCAACAGAATGCTGTTTGAATGAACAGAAGTCAAAATGCTTAACTTGATATATGAAGTCATTTGCCAACCTGATTTGTTACCCCTTGTGGTTCCTGAGTGCCTCAGCTCTTCCTGGCCAAAGGTTTGTTTTGTTTTGTTTTTCGTGCTATCTAGGGAACATTCAGGAGTTGCTTTGTTTTAATGCTATTGTAACAGTTGGTCTTCTAAGAAGAACATCTTTTAAGAGGCATTATTTTTATTTCCACTCTCTATCCCCTCCTACTAAAATGTATCATCTAGAACAGAGACCCCATTTTGCTTCACAAGCCCCTGGAATCACAGTTGCATGTAATAGGCATTCAGTAAAAACTCATTTTCAAAAGCATCTTTTGCTGTACTGTTAATAATTAGTGAGGGTTGAATGTGAGTAGAAAAGAAACACACACAAGTTTACTGAACTCAAAAATTATTTTTCATGAAGTTTTCATAGATTATTGTAGTGGCATTTCAACTTTATTTTAATAAATATGGACTGCCTGAAGATCTGATAGTAAAACAGCCCCAGTTTAACTGGTCAGTCTTACAGACCAAATTATGGTAACATACACCTTTAGTCCCATAATTGACATAGAAACTGGGCCGTGCCTGTTGTAATTCCAGCCCTAGAGAGGAATATGAGATGGGGGAAGACAGCTCTCAGACACATTCTTGTTCTGAGATTCCGGGAGGCAGGATGGCCATTCAGATTGAGGTTGAGGTATGAGCAAGTAGCTGGCTGTTTTACTTTTTGAATCTTCAGGTTGAACCCCGATATCTTTCCCTGAGTTTTCATTTAATCATGCTTCAGACTCCCCCAGTTAGAGGGATTAAAAGCACCATCTGCACATAGTTGGAATTAAAGGATATCTATAAGCCCATTTCAAAGAATGACAAAATGCAACAAAGCCAGGTTCTTTTGAGAACTCTTTGAGAGTATTGATGACAGAAACTACTGGCACTCTAAGCCTGAGAGCTGTCAATCGTGCACTTATTTTTTTTCAAAAGTAATTTTTTTTTCTAAAAAAATAATAGTGGGAAAAAGAATGGTAGGAATAATACTCATTTCTTTCAGCAGTAATTTACTGCTATCAGCTAGACTTGAATCTAGAGGAAAAACCTATCTTTAGGTTAAAATCACAGAAAATGCAAAAGAATAATGGAACTATATGTGAATAAGGCATTTTCTTCTCAAATAGCTTTTGCTAAAGTATCTGGTTTTAAAAATGTGATGGGCTTTACACTGATGCGTCTATTCTATCAGGTTCTGGGAGGAAGGTCTTCATGGATCTCGTCAAAAGAGAATACTAATGGCCGGAAATTTTCTTTCTTATTCCACAGCCTCTAGTTCTTTATTCATGAGAATTCTGATTGACTCTGCAAGGCATTGAGAAGTGACCATTACAGGACTATAGATTTGTGTTGTTTCATAATATCAGCATTTATTGAATAACAATAAATTAAAAGGTATGTCAGGTTTGTTCCTGGCAATTTCCCAACTAGTCCTGCTCCTTTTGGTAGTTGGCTGCAGTAAACACGAGATCTTTTATTTCCGTCATATTTACTAGGTGAATTCTCAGGTCACCTTACTCATCATACAGTATAAGTGTGGGCTATAGTCACTACCAAGGATGAAAGAGGTCTAATGAAAGTCAAGGACTTTCAAAGATTCCTTACTGAGAGGTGGAATCAGAAGGCTGACTGAGGAAGAAACATCTCTTTGTAGCAGGGATAAAGAACCCTGATTGAGATGCTGCTATTATAGCTATAGAATCGAGTGGCAGGGACACAAATTTTAGGCAAACACAAATTAATCTGAGCTATTATAAGCAAGGTGGGGTTCTGAACTTTTGAGGTTGTAGAGGTGGTGGGGGCTAAGCTCAGGGTTACATGTAGACTGAGAGAGGGCAAACAATTTGAATACGTCACGTTAACAGAGCAACCAATAAGGTCAGCAATAGCCCGGGCTGCTTGAGGATTAGATGTAACTCACTACTGGAAAGAGAGGCTTTGTTTAGTGATGAGAGATGTCTAGTTGTGACTCTGTATCCCCAATTACATGGTGATTGCATTTATATTCCCTTTACATATGTATTTTAAGATGCTTTTACTGTATTATGTATTAGGTATCCACTTGACCCTTCAAATGTTCCCTAGTTTTAGCTATTCCTCCCTGTATTCCATCCCTCAACCCCTTCCCTCCCTGTTTGATCTTCTTGGTCCAATCACATACATCCATGCATGGCTATCTATTTAGTTTCTTATTCCTGGCAGTATACACCCCCAATCCCTTGATCTATACATAACCTTTATGTTTATATGGATGGTAGCCCAGTTTTCAAAGTCTTAGCAGCCAATAGCACATATACATGCATGTATACCATCCATGTATTTTTGTGTCTGAGTTACCTGACACAAGATTTTATAGTTCTACCCACTTATATCTTTTCAAAATATTTAACAATTAGCTAGGTGGCGGTGGTGGTGGTATATATTTTTAATCCCAGTACTTGGGAGTCAGAGGCAGGAGGATCTCTGTGAGTTCAAGGCCAGCCTGGTCTACAAGAGATAAATCCAGAATATCCAGAGCTATATAGAGAAAGCTTGTCTCGCAAAATAAATAAACAAACAAATAAATAAAATATTTAAAAGTTAAGTAATATTCCATTGTGTCAATGAACCAAATTTTTATTCATTCGTTCATTGAGAGTTCTGGTCAATATTATTTTTCCTTTCTTGGGTCTTTATATGGTTTAGATATCAGGATAACTGGGAGCCTACAAACCATGTAAGAAATTGTAGAAAGTTAAGGCCTACCAGAATACGAAGAGGTAACCTGAAGTCTTCTGGTCTGTCAGCGCTCATGATAGTACCTAGCTAAGGAGGGGAGACCATGTGGGGGCCTATGGATGGGGATGCCTTGGTGCTGGGAGGATATATAAGGTTTTCTCCATTGCTAAATAAATGAGTCTGCTCTATCTCTTCCACTAGACTCCCAGGGTCTGTGTTTGTTGATGTCATGCCTTCCCATCCCCTCCCCCCATAACCCAGATACAATAAACATCAATGAACACGTCTTTGTCTATCCACAGTATCTGAATCTACTAAATAATAAATAAATAAATAAATAAATAAATAAATAAATAAAGTGTTCAGGTTTCTAAAGTAACATTTTGCCAGATAATACCACCTTCTTAGTGGTCTGCTTAGATTGAACTTCTTTTTCTCTTCTGATATTAATTATTCGTATTTAGCTTTCACTTTAAACAATATGCAATATGTTCATCTCTGCTTATATGTATATATGCAATTTACAGAAAAGTTAAATATACTACAGCAGAATTAATGAGGTTTTATAAGGGGGTTGGAAGAAATGAGTCTGTATTGATACAAAAATGGACAGAAACCATCATAGGGAAGGAGCTACTTGAGAGCCTTTGATTTTTATGATTGAGTGTGAAGAGTCAGAATTGAGACTCGCTGCAAGGTGAAAGTGTGCAACTAGTTCAGAGCAACTATGTTAGGTTTGGGTCCAAAGTGTAAGCAGATGGATCGGTGGTTATCTAGGCTGCTTTAATACTGAGGGATGGGACTGAGTAGAAACCTGTGGACAGATGGACAGGTGAGAGTTCATTGACGAATCATCCTGGAATCACCCATGGGATACTGACACACATCAGGATAAGGCTGGGCCATCGCAGGGCTGGTTGTCCACTACGTTGTTGGAGCCAGGCTATGGAATGATACTCTTTCCATTGTATGGTATAACAAATAAGCTCTTGGGCCTAATTTACCAATATAATCTTAATATACCCATGTATAAGGAGAGTATCCATTCATATGAGTAAATTGAGAGCGGCAGCCTTCTACTTCCTGAAATAAACCATTAATCTGTTTGCTTGACAAATGGTGGTGAATGCAGGTCCACCCATAGGCACATTTATCCTTCAAACTCAAAATAGTGTTAAAAGTGGCTTGTAAAATGGGGTTTCTCCGGCCTGGAGAACTGCTCTTTCACATAATGTAAAATAATTTTAGTGACAGGTAGACTTATCTTAACAATTAATCTTTACACAAGGAAAGATTTTTCCCATAACGTGTGTATTTGCTGATTAGCCTGCTTGATTTTTATTTTATTATGTTAAAACTATAAAAGGATTTGGGTTATTTTGTTTTCTTTTGCTGGAGTTTTTGTTTTGTTTGCCTAGTTGTTTGTAATTTTGTCTTTTTCACCACTACCTTCCCATGTTAAATGTAGCCCAAGCAGGCTTCAAACTCATTATCAATCTCAGGGTGACCTTAAAATCCAAATCCTTCTGCTCAACTCAAAACTGCTGATTCCAGAGTATGCACAAAAGTGCCTAATGGAGAATGCATTTTAAAGTATTCTTTTAACAGAAAGAACCTAGATATTTAACATCATGTCAGATCAGGAGTTAAGATTTATACACAGTGTATTTTTCTAGAACTACAAGTAGTGCTGGGTTTCAAAGAGTCTTAGCCTTTAGCACTCTTCTCAAAACCTGTGTCTGAGTTATTTATTCAGTCTTGTATGCTCCATAATTAGCTTCCTGATGACTTGTATCCATCTTTGTATATACTATAAAATAGGCTTTTGACTTCTGTATGCTAGCTGGAAAAAAATATTCTTCATTAGGCCTCCTCCCTTAGGGCTCTCAGCCCAGTGCTGGGCACCCCTATATTGGGGACATTAGATGAGATATTCAGGAATGCTAGTCACCTTTTCTCTGGAACACAGGAAGAAAGCAGTGTCACCTTCTTCTCAGTGTCTGAGGAGGCTCTCATGCATCTTAGCTGCCTTCATTTGTAAACAAATTTAATGTTGTTCCTTCACTCCTATGAAAAAGTTTGAGGAAAATCTTAATCTTCCCACATTGATTCACATTCTGAACAATCCTTTTACATTCTTTCAAGACACACAATGAATTGATTCAAATAAATAAATAAACAAACAAATAAATGTGGTGCCATCCTTTCCAAATGCCTGAGTGATTCACATGCCTGAAAAGCAACATCTTATGAAGAGAGATGAGATGATGCCTGCCATTTCTAAGAACTGTGTAAGAAAGGTACATGCCCCACAAATTTATAAATATCCCTGCAGTGTGTATAATCAGCCAAATTTATTTTGGGAGAAGAAGTTATTAAGGATCTTCCATTTGACTATGGTAAGAAAAGCAACATGGAAAGATAAAGGTTTTTCTCTCTTAAGGATTATAATCTGGCTTGAGAAACAGACATGGAGAATTTCCAATGTTTTGAAAATAGCACTTTGTAGCAAGCAGTGCAGGAATCGCTTCTGGCAAAGACAGTGAGGCCAGCTTTTTTCCTTACCTATTCTGAGGCATTCAGGAAATATGCTTCTGAAAGTAGTTATTGAAAAGAGACTTCTAGAATAAGCAGAGATTCACTCTTCAAAATTATGCTCCTGGAAGTCTCATTTCAGACAAAGAGCTCGCGCTCTGCATTCCCACAGCTGCCAGGGTGTTTCAGAGCAAAGACAGATTCCTTCCTAGGAAGTTCCTTTTATAGTCACAGATATATGCTGGATTTTCAAAACTAGGTATTCTCTGAGGCAAGAAGCACAATACTTAAAGAACTCCCTTTGTGCCTATTTACTGATGGCGCTTGTTTGTCTTCTCTTCGATTTTTTTTTTTTAGGATGGCCCTTTGACTCTCTTACTTGGTTACCTTTGATTCTATGAGGGTAAGTGAGAGATTATTTTCAAAGTAAAGATGGAATAGTCAGAAACAAACAGGAACACAGATTTGTACTCACTTATAAGTGGATACTAGCTATAAACAAAGAATATTGAGCCTATAGTTCATGATCCTAGAAAAGCTAAGTAACAAGGTGAACCCTAAGAAAAACATATATAAATCTAGGGAAGAAAGATTTCTTAAAACCTGAACGAATGACAAGCCAAGTTAAGATTTAAAGAAAAGATGTAAAAGAACTCTGTGGTTCTATGACTCTCCCACACAGACTTTTTATTGAATCCTCTTTAAAAACCTTGTTTCAGGGAGGGATTTATGAGTGACCCTTGGAAATCTTACCATCTTTACAGAGCATACAGAGATACCTCTTGCATTCACGCTATGAACGCAGCAATTCCATGAGCTCGTAGGGGCTGAGAACAGATCCAGCTACCTTGAGTGTAATTCAGCAATGGCACACCAAGCAGTAAAATACACTAATATTTGATGTGGATGTTACTTGTTCATATGTCCATCTAACATGTCTTCGAAGCAACTAAAAAATTAACAAGTCTCAGGCATGTTTAAGAACTGCATGGTTTGCAGGGGGAAAGGTAGACAGAATGTTCTACAAATCACTTATGTGCAGGTTTTTGCGAACATAACATTAAAGACTTTGAAAAAGATGCATAACAAATAATTTTCTTCCATATTTAATTTCTAATGTCACAACATTAAGATTCAGACCTTGGTATGGTTTGATGAGGTAAGCCCGTAAACCCAGTTATAGAGGAAGGTGAGGCAGAATGATCTTATGTTCGAGTCCATACTAGTCTACAGAGTGAGTTCAAAGCTAGCTCATGCAAGTTAAGAACAAACAAATAAACAAAGACCAAACTTAAATAGAGCTCAGCCTTAGGGTATAGATAAATGGTATAGTTCTCGCCAATTATAACTAACTTACTAATCAAAGAAGAAATAGTCTGTTTCACTCCGCACTCTGCCATAAAAAAAGTCCAACCTTTAATGTTCACAACCATTACCTCCTCAGATATGGGAAAAGTTGGAGCCTTCCTTGTTGACATTACAGCTTCAAAATATTAGCAGCCAACTTCCATTTCTTTTGAATTCTCTTTAAGACATTTTTTTAGCACTACACTACAAGAAATATTTGTATTTTCAACTAAAGAATAAAACGAACCTGGCTAGTGCTAATCTTGGTTGTCACTGTGACACACCTGGGGAGATGGAATCTAGAATGAAGAATTGCCTCCTTCAAATTGGCCTGTGGAATATATGTGAGGAAATTTGTTTGCTTGTTAGTTGATATCGGAGGAGACATCTTACTATAGGAGTTCTCGTCACCATGCATTGTGATCTGGGATGTATAGAAAAAGATGTATAGAACTAGATTGTGTGCCTGATTATTGGTAAGAAGGGCTTTTCCATGGTCTTCTTTTAGTTCTTGCTTGAGCTATTAATCCTCATTGATGATAATATTGACCTATATGCTGAAATAAATCATTTTTACAAAAAGTTCATATTTCATAATGGTCATTACAACATAAACAAACCTAGCACAATTATTTAAAGCAATTTACCTATTAGGATAAATTTGGGGTGAATATAAGGTGGTATCTTATGAGTCAAAGAAAATGTCTCTACACATCTGATAGGGTGAAAGTTCTTCTGAAGTTTGTTATCTGTTATAATAGATGCATTGAGATGTTAGACAAATCATGACTCTGAGTATATAAGCAGGAATATCCATTCACCATAGAGTGCCACAGACTTGGTCAAAGACAGGTCTTTTTCAGATATTGACATACCCTTTCTATACCCATGAAACCTGTACTTTGCTAATATTTTTTCTCATACAGAGTCATCCTACAGATAAAAATAAAATATGGAATTAATTAAGATACCCTGACTAGAATTGTTAAAAGATACACAAATAAACTTCTAAGACTACATTTCAAGTTAAAACCCATGAAGCAAGGAAGCTATGGGAGCCTAATAATATATTCTCAGAAGTTAAGCATGCATTTCAAAATTGGGTGTGAACTAGAGTAAAGTTGATTCTGAAACAACAGAATACTTTCCTGTTTTACTCCATTCTTTTTGTACAGGCTGAAGTGATAGGATAAATTATTACCAAGGTGAGTATAACAAACTTTGTTTGAATTCTCCTTTGTAATAGATAATGAGAGTCAGAATCTAATGATCTCATGACTAACAAAGAATTAATGTTTTTTTTAAAAGTGAAGCATTTGTGAATAGTTTAAGTGTTTCTAGAGAAATATTATGCATGTAAAGTCATTCAAAACACATTATTTTCAGAAATTTTATAAAATTGCAATTTCATGTCTTTTGTACTAAAAGCCAGTAAAGTTCACAAAAACAATTACCAAGAATTATTGGGGAAAAAAATCTTTCTTGCTGGTCCAAAACCTACTTATAGCTAAGGAATTTGTGATTTAAAAGCCATATTATTAAAGGTTCTAAGAAGTCAATGAAATTCTCAAAGAGAGACAAAGATAGGAAATGTCAGTTCCAACAATCAAGACTCGCCAAACTATATTAAATATCATGACATCTTGTCTTTCATAAATATATATGACTATAATTTGTCAATATGCAATAAAAGACTATGAAAGGGAATGAGGAAGATATTTTATACAAAAAGGGAGATTCAATAACTCATCTCAACTTGTTCTCTTAAGCTTCTTCAGTCCATCTTCTGGGAAAGGCAAGAATCTCAGAATAGTACTAGAATTAATTTTAATACGCATTAAAAGCTATAAAGAAAATACCTGAGTGAAAGAAATGTATGGTGATAGAAGGTTATAGACTTGAAGCTTGTCATTTCCTGATTCAAATACCACTTTCAGCACTTATGATTTCTGTTAACCTAATATTATCAAGCTATAATGGTTGCTATAAAGATTAAGAGGAAGAAAAGTTCACCAGGTCTCTGACAGAAACTGTGAAACTACTGTGTAGTCTTCCTTCCCTTCTTCACCTTCAGATTTTATCAAACACTCTGTGAGAACTAAGTAATAATTTTCATCATGCCAATTCTGCTCCATTTCCAAGAATTAAGCTTTAAATCTGGTTTAAAATTTCACCTAAAATAAAAGGCTAGGAGTTTTTTCTGAAATATTCAAAACTGTGTTATAAATAATGAAAATAAAAATAAAAGTGTCTTGGATTTCTATGAGCAAATATCATGTCTTCCCTAGAGGATTTCATACAAGGATGTCCTATCTCCTGCAATGCCAACAGTAAATGGCCTTTACTGTGGCTGATTTATTTTAATATAAGAACCAAAAGAATCTTAGTGGAGAAATTGAATCAGTTATTTTATTATAAATAGAGGGAGAAATACCAGATTTTACTCTACTTTAATAAAAATGGCTATGTGATTGAAACATATGGTATACTAAATACTTTCATCTAGAAAATTAATTTAGTGTGCCTTATTTAGAACTGGGTTTTCTCAGGAACATATCTAAAAGGGCATCAAAGAGGTACAAATTAATACCAGATGCTACTTGGTTTATAACATGAGATGTGAATGGTAGCTCTAAAATTTTTCAAGACCAAATAATCTATGAGTTCATGGTAAGAATTTTGTGGAATGGGGAAGTAACCTCAATATTGAGGCCCTGGGACCTAACTATAAGCATATTTAATTGGAAATAGCAAATAGCTAGAAACTAGACATATATACCTTTGATCCCAGCACAAAGGAGGAGGAGGTGAGAAGCTCTTGAGATCTGATAGACCTGGTTTGTTAGTTACTTTTCCCTTGCTGTGATAAAATATCAAGGCCAGAAGCAATGGAGGAAGGTTTATTTGGCTTACTATTCCGGAGGGAAAGTACATGATGTCAGGGGAGACATGCCTTCAAGTAGTCTGAGCAGGAAATGAAGAGATCACAGCTCAACTGCAAATACAAAGCAGCAAGGGAACTAGAAGTGGGTCAAGGCTATAGGCTCTCAAAACCCAGTTTCAGGGATGGTTTTTCTCTAGCAAGTCTGCATCTGTGAAAACTGGATAGCCTCCCCACACAGCACCATCAACAAGAGGTCAGTTGTTCAACCCTGAGTTTTAGGAGAACATTTCTTATTCAAAATAATATACTTGATATTTATTATGGTTTCTAGACTGGCTTCAAACTTGTAACAGTCCTCCAAGCCAATTTTCTCAATGCTGGGATCATAAGTATGCACTATAATGCCTGGGTATTATGCACTTATTATATGTAATATTATACACATTGCTTAACTTATATGTAACATTTCCATACTCATGGAAAATACTACTTATACAATCAACCAAGATATGTTTAAAGTGTTATTTTAAAAAATGTTCAACTTATGAAAATTCTACTGGAATAAAATGGTATCTAGACATTTAGGATCACAGAAACCTGTAGAAGTTTTATGAAATTGTGTGACAGAATATTGGGAATGATGTAAATAAAATTCTGGCATAAATTATCAAAGCCAATACAAAACTGCAGTGCAAAGAAATAATGTTAAAGGGATATAATTATCCAAGGTCAAAGCATGAATATAAATAAATTTTAAATTAAAAAATAAAAATAGAATTAAAAAAAACATCTAACAAATTTAATCAGAAAACACAAAAGTACAAACAATGAAAACATGTAGTTAAGGGAATAATAAAGATCTCAAACTTATTAAGAAAATTCTAATAACATATATTGATAAAAATAAAAGATCTGTGTAAAAGATTTATAGCCATCTAGATTTTAAAAACTTAAAAACACATAAGTTTATTTGTTGTTTTGGCTAGAAGTGTCATATGTTGCTTTTTTATTCTGTTTAATGCTGTGACTTAAAGCAACTTATAAGAAAAGGGATTTATTCCTGTCAATAGCTTACAGATCATCTCTTAGGTAAATCAAGGTAGAAACTCAAAACAGGAATCTGGAGGTGAGATATTAAGTTGAGACCATGGAAAAATGCTGCTTATTAGGTTTGCTTTTATATATACAATAATCTATATCAGGAGAGAAAGAGAGAGAGAAAAAATAGAGAGAGAGACAGAGAGAGAGAGAGAATTTTCTAGGGCCACCTAATTAGAGATGGCACTGTTCACAGTATGCAGGGTCCTCCTATTAAAGAAGAAAATGCCCCGCAAGATTGCCTACAGATCAGTTTTATTGGAGTCATTCCTCAACTGAGGCACCCTCTTCCCAGCTAGACTGCTTTGTATCAAACTGACTTAAGCTTCTTTTAAGTACAGAGGTAATAATTTTCCTTGAAGGGTCTCAAAGGAACACAGTCTTTAATGCTATTGTAAAATATTCTCTTGGAGAGATAAAGTTACACTCATTTAGGAAATGAGCTGAATTTGGAGACTGGATATAATTCAGTCTGAAAATCTAGAGAAACAATTTAAAGCTCACAAGGATTGAGTGTCTGGACTAAAGGATTCTCATTGAGGAGGAGCAAAGAAAACAGAGTTCTTCCTGGAATTCCCAGCCAGAGAACAAAGAACATGCCTGGAAGTCCAGCTTTAATTTATCCCTGCCTTAAGTCTGCCTAAACAGTTCCTATCTCATATTCTCATTATCCCATAATGTCTCAAGAAACAACATTAAGGACCGGTTGGAGAATTGAAAGGATGATCAATCTGGACTCTCAGAGCTGAGTGGGACTGTCATGTGTGGCAGTTGAAGCATCTGTCCAAAGCCGAGATTGGAGTCCCTGAGTGTGCATTAGTAATTCCATTTGTATAAAAACACATATACAGAGGAAAGAAAAACCCATCAGAGAGGTCTGGTATTACTTCCTTTAGCTCATATAGAAAATACCTTGATCTTATTACATGGAAATGGAGACACTTAGAACACATTTTAAAATACCAGACTATACATGCTAGTTTTTCACTGATGTTGTCTCTCTGTTTTGCACATTAGTTAGGTCAGCATGTAGATGGTAGAAGATAGCATAAGGGGACAGGATAAAGTACAGTGTAGGTCCTTGCCATTCTAACTGTTCTGAACCAATTCTGTCAGCTCTCCTCTCCCCCAAACTTGATCTCTGATTGCCTCTGCTTCAAAGGGAGCTATAGCAGTAAGAGGAAGAAGTGAGAATCTCTTTCACAGGGAGCGACGACAGAGACTTAAAGTTGGCTCTATTTACTTCTCACTTTGTAGCCATCCGTCAGTCAGCAATATATGGAAAAACAACCCAAGAAAGAAAGACAAGTATGTTCATACTCCCAAGGAAGAGACAGTACAGAAGAATAGCAAAGAAAATTTTGCTCTTCTCCCAGGAATATAGAGCAATAAAGCCTGATGCTTAGTGAACTGACAATAAGAAGGACAGAGGCAGTATTGCACTTGAACCCTGGGGGTTTGAACCAGTAGAGCCCAGGATCCTGGAGTATGGACATCTCTTTTGTCCAAAAGAAAAAAAAACTTCTTTAGAGTCCCACCTGGGTCATCATATTATATCATAAATTGCAGACAGTCCCATCTGGCATGGCATATATTTCTGGGAAATTAGTGTTTGACAGTATTCCAGAATACTCAGTCATTCTTCTGTCATCCGGTTTAGGCTCAAGTGAGTAAGCTGCAACCACTGTCCTACATGAGTTCTTTCTGTGTGTTTTCTTTCATTCTTCTTACCAATTGAGTTTGGAGCTGTTGTTGTTTTTGGTGGTAATATTAGTGGTGGTGGTAGTGTGTGTGTGTGTGTGTGTGTGTGTGTGTGTGTGTGTGCATGTGTCTCTGTGTGTACTATATGCATGTAGGGAGTAGAAGGCAAACTTAGTTTGTCAAACGAACAGGTTTCTTTTTTTCAGAGGGGAAATGTACCTCACTGCTTAGTTTAACTGGCCATTAAGAACCATTGATCCATTTCTCTTTGCTCCTTAGAAACAGACTCCTAAGTGTGCATCAGTATGCCTGGCTTTGGCACCTGGGTACTAAGTGTTGAATTCAAGTCCTGTTAGTTGTACACCAAGGAATATGTTCTCATAACCATCCATTGTTGCTCTATTTTAATATTTAATAGATGACCTGAATTTTTAAATGGTGTGCTGCTTTCTGTTTTATTAACAGTATTTGATAGATAAAGTTGCTCAGGATACAGACCAACATTTAAAAGTTAGTCTATTTTCATCATTCTGACTTGAACTTTCAAAGGAACGTACCACATCTGATCATAAGGCTCAGTCATCTTGAGTCACAGATTGTGACCTCAGATGCTTGTGAGCCCCCGGATGCAGTGCTGCAACCCCAGGCTCTGAGGAAGTATCTAAAGTGGAGCTTCATATGGGTGTTACTTCAATAAGGGTGTCCCCAATTACTATGGGTGTTTCTATGAGAGTGTTTACAAGCAAGATTAATCTTAATTGGATACTGATGAATCAAAATTCTCTTTCTGATATAAGTGGGTTTCTTTCATAAAGGTTCAAATCTAAATGGAAAAAATAAAAACCTGAACCTCCGACTGAAAATAATTTCATTTGCCTCACTACCCTCAAGCTGAGTCACAGACTTTTATTTGCCTTCAGACTCAGACTGCAGCATCAGCCCTTTCTGGCTGTAAAGCAAGGCAGCATTGAGAATGGAAGTTACCCAGTCAGCTTCCCTCAGCTCCCTAGGCTCCTACCACCTCATTTGCAGTGGTAGAATTCCTGAAGCCTTAAAATGACTTTAGCCAACCCGCCTCCATCTCTTCTCTTCTCTTCTCTTCTCTTCTCTTCTCTCTCTCTCTCTCTCTCTCTCTCTCTCTCTCTGTCCCTCTGTCTCTCCACATGATATGATGACATGAAGGATTATATTCTTATGAAATCATAGGAAATGTTGTGGTTACCACAATCTGCAAATTTTAACTCTCTTGTGATTCAAAATGGCATGGTTCACGCACCTAGTCCATGCATATCCATTAATGTCTGTTACAATATAAATGCTTGGAAAATATTTGCTGTATTTGTTGTTGAGAGACAAGAAAAACTATTTACATTTCTGGTTTGAATATTTTTGATCTATAAATTTTCAGTTTTCCAGTGGATAATCAATAGATATAAAGCTCAATTATATATGTATACATACACATAGAGAGGTGCACACACATAAGCATACAAGTGTGTGTATACCCCCCATACACAGGATAAATCATCTTTTTCCTGTTGTCTTTGGAGACCTCTAGCTGATATTACTCTACTCTGAGTAATGGTGTCTATTTATAATGGATATTGACATGAAGAGCACGAGTAAGGATAATATTGAAAGAAGCAAACATTTTTTTTTCTTTTGAAAAAAGAGCATTAATTCTGAAGCAAAGTTAGCATAGTCAAGACTTGGAAATTCAAGGTCTTTGAGAATCTGTGAATATATTCCTCCCCCACTCCTTGGCTCTTGGTAAAGAAATCAAAACAACCATTCACGGAATGTGTTTGTCATCCCAGCTGTATTTGCGGGATTCTTTTTTTTTTTTTTTTTTTTTTACACCACAGAATGGCTTCCTCTCTTCCACAGGCTTCTTCCCAGCAATAGCTCTGAATCCTTTGAAAGGACAGCTGATTAGGTGCACAGCTGTGCACAGCCTCAGCTCTACCCTCCTCCTCTGGGGCCTCTTGTCCCTTTTGTCCCTCACTGCCTCTCAGCCTGGCCTCTGTTTGTAAAACTGACTATGTTGTCCTACCTTGGTAGTTTTGTCTTTCCCACTGCTCTTGAGATTTTTATAGTGGGTAAATATCTGACCTTCTTCACATCTGAGTCCTCAGTGCCTCTCCACTCAACAATATGTCTGGCAGATTGTGCCTGTGGAGTGGATGTAAGAAAAAACATTGCAAGAATGATGGCAGCCAATTTCAAGGATACAGTCTATAGTTAATCAGTCTGTTTGAGGAATGTATGAAATTTGGAAAGAAAAAAATATATTACTAACTAAATTGAGACAAAGATGTTATTACTGCTCAGATTTAAAACTTAATCAAAGTATTTCAGAATGGCACAGTTACTATAAGCTTTAACTCTTGTAGAAAATATTTCTAGTTTTTACAATTTACTACCTTTATTGGAATATTGGAGTTATCAAAATGATGAAACTTAAATCACCGAGGATAAGATCTCGAAAATACTTCAGTGATAGCAATTATTATCTGGTCATTTTAATTACATTTTATTACGTGCAACATTTTCAATGGGCTTTCTCCTAGCTATACATACTCCTGCCTACTTGGGTGAGATTGAAAGTTAAGATCTGTGAATCTAGATGCTTCTATGTGCACTGAGGGTATTAAACTTCAACAAACATCACATCAAGCAGTGTTTTACAGTTTGTGATGTGTAATGTGAAAATGCCTTTATTAGAAGAGAGGTGAGACAGGAGGGCCAGAATGTGACAAGAGCAGTTCTTAATGTGCTCTAGATGAATTGCTGCATTGTAACGTTACAGTGGGAGCCTTAAGAAAGTCTCACCTCAGCAGCTCTGCATTGGCAATGTACCGGACACATGACAAGGAGCAATGGCCCCCACAGAGCATGCATCTTCATCTTCCATGCATCTTAAATTCCATCTGGTTGATTAGGAGCCACGTAGTTAATTTCAGCCATCATGTATGCTTAATACTTCCCAAGGAAATGTTTCATGATGTAGAATTCCTAATAACTATCATTACCTCATAGAAACCCTGGTATGCCTTATAAATCTGCTACCCATGCATCGAAGCACCCTGTACATCATTAAGGATCCTTAAGAGGCTAGTTTTTTCTTGATGTTTTGTGCAATAAACAAAGATTTGATAGATCATAGTTAGAAGCTCAGAAGGCAAAAATAAGCACCTGACTTGAATGTTAAGGTGTATATCTGGGGACAGATATTAGGCATCCACTGGTAAAGTTCGATTCTTGAGTCACATAATGAGACTTTTAAGTGGCCATGCAATACACACTCTAATGTCTTAGTTCTTCATCTGGGCACTGAGTAACTCAGAAGCAGCTTTCTAAGTGTTTTGCACTCTGGATTCCACCTGAAGTGCTATTACCTCATGCCCCAGAGTCTGTTTGCAACTGCCACCACTTCTAAAAGTCTTTTAAACATTTGTACATAAATTTAGCTGCTTCTTATAAAATAGGCCCCACCTGAAAGTTCAAGAAAATTTTGATTCTATTCATTCAATGCCAAAGGCCACTCCAACACATTTTAAGATGGGACTGCACTAGTCTAGTTGAAGGTATTCTGCTTCAGAAGCCCACACCTGCCTTTCCTCATACTAGAACCTTCTAAGGCACTCTCCTCACTTCTCTAATGTGCTACCTTTTATTTGACAGCAGATTAAGCCTAGCATAGAAACTTTTATGTAAATTTACAAAAGTCTGCTATCTCCTAATTCCTCTACATTTCCCTGTAGTTTTTGTTGTCATTGTTGCTTGTTTGATTTTCATGTATTCAATCTTCAATTTCCACCCGGTCCAAATTGGAGCCTGTGGTTGACTTTGCTAGCATTGTTTCTTGGGCATCATTGTAGTCTCATATGATGTACCTATTAACTAGGCGTTTCAATAAGTTTTCATGAACACCTAGTAAATATTTTAAGAAATTCATGCTTTAGAGCTTGAGTGTTCGTAACTAGAAAGTTCAAAACCAGATCATTACAAGCTTAAAATATTGGCGTGTCAGAATGATATCACAGATGGAAACTTTCACACTTGATCAGCAGTAGTAATCAAATCAGAGACAAACTAACAGTACTGAATACAGTTACTTTTAGGCTTGGCTAACAATAAAATTTATATGAAATATAAGTAGATTTTGTGTCTCATGACTAAAATATTTTCTTGGATGTGTAAAAGTCTTCCAGGAAGAGAAATATCTGACATAAAACCATATCTTGTCTGAATAATTTTATTAATTCATGGAAAAGTACAGATAATGCATTTTGTTGTATTTTACTTTCTACTTCCTCTAACTTCTAGAACCATACTCATCTTACCCCTAGCAACCTCATGTATTTGTATTTTTTAAAAAAGTCATTTGTGCTGCCTGTATACTCTTGAGTATGGGGGCATCCAATGGAGTATAGTCAATGTGCCAAGAACCATACTCTTAAATAAAACTGTGCTCTCAGAAGTCATCAATTGTTAATAGGTTCAATAAAACAGACACTGGGGTTCATGTGATCTTATCTGTTCTCGGAGGGCAACTGTCTCTCACACCAAGTAAACACACACACACACACACACACTTTTATAAGCTATATATTCAACTTATAAGATAGTAAGTATCCATATAGCTTTCTTAAAGTTTCTTGGAACTATTCCTCTTCCGACCCTGCCATCCTCTTCCCAATTAATATAACCATTGCTAGGCTATTTTCTCTTCATGTCATCTACAATGATTACCCATCCCTTAACAGCTTTACCCCTCATTTAAATAGCCTCTTTGTAGATTCCTACAGTCTACAAATATTACAAGTTAAACATACATTCTCCAAATTTTTGCATGGTGATCTTGTCTGCTTCGAATTTCTAGGAGAATCTATTTATGTATTTTCTTTGGGTTCACCTTATTACTTAGCTTCTCTAGGATCGTGAGCTATAGGCTCAATGTCTTTTGTTTATGGCTAGAATCCACTAATGAGTGAGTACATACCATATTCATATTTTTGGGTCTCGGTTATCTCACTCAGGATAGTGTTTTCTATTTCCATCCATTTGCATGCAAAATTCAAGATGTTATTGCCGCTGAGTAGTACTCTAATGTGTAGATGTGCCACACTTTCTTTATCCATTCTTCCATTGAAGGGCATCTAGATTGTTTCCTGGTTCTGATTATCAAAAATAAGGCTGCTATGAACATAGTTGAAGAAATGCTTTTGTAGTATGATTGGGCATCTCTTGGTTATATTCCCAAGAATGGTATTGCTGGATCCTGAGGTAAGTTGACTCCCAATTTTCTGAGAAACAACCACACTAATTTCCAAAGTGATTGCACAAGTTTGCATTCCTATCAGCAATGGATGGGCATTCCTCTTAAAAAACCGTGGATGAGTAAGTATCTCTGTAATAGAATATAGTCTTTCAGGTATATGGTTAAAAGTAGTATAGCTGGGTCATATGGTAGTTCTTTTTCTAGATTTTGGTAAAATATCTTCATTTCCAAAATGATTGTACAATATTGTTTTTTTACCAGTTCCCCACACCATTTTCAGCATTTTGTTATGTTTTATTAATCTCATATATTTGGACTGCTTTAAGATACATACTAAAATAATTTTATTGTGCATTTTACCAATGGCAATGATCTGAATGCCTACTAAATATTCATTAGTTGTATGTATTTCTTCTTTGGAGAATTCTCTGTCCAGTTTCACAGCATATTTCTTAAATGAGTACTTTGATTTCTTTGGGTTGTGGTTTGAATAACAATGGCTCACATAGATTTATATATTTTTGATATTTGTTCCCCAGTTGGTAGAACTGTTTAGGAAGGATTAAGTATGACCTTGTTAGAGGCAGCCTGCCAATGGAAAGTTTAATTTGAGATTCTAAAGTCTATGAAATGCTCAGCTTTCTCTGTCTGTCTGTCTGTCTGTCTGTCTGTCTCTCCCACTCTCGGTGTGCATGTATGTACATGTTGTGTGTGTGCATATGTGTCTCTCTGTTTCTGTCTCTCTGTCTCTGTCTGTCTAACTCTCTCTGCCACTGTCTCTCTCTGTCTCTCTGTCTCTCTCCCTCTCTCCTATTTTCAGATAAGGATATAAACTCTCAGCTACTGCTCCACTGACAAATTTGACTGCCTGCGGCTATTTTCCTCACCAATATGGTCCCGGGAATACCTTCTAAAATGGTAATTTCCCGATAACTTCTTCTATAATTTGACTTGGTCATATTGTTTTCTCAGCAATAAAAATTAACTAAGACAATTTGAATTTGGGTTTTTAAACTCTGTATTTTAGAGACATTAACGTTCCATCTATATAACTGATAAAGGTTTTTTTTTTTTTTTGCACCATTTGTACTGGCTACTTTAGTTAGTAATTTTCTTCACAGTACACAATCTTCTACTTTTATTGCATCCCAGAATTTGAGTATTAGTCCTATTTCCTATATGGCTGGGGTCCTATTCAGAAAGTCCTTACCTTATTTTATATTGTAATTTCCTAACAAATATCCCCTCCATAGTTGCAGTTCTTTCATTGAGATATCTTATCCATTTAGAATTGATTTTTGTGTAGGGCATAAAAATAATAATTAAATTTAACTCTATATGTAGATATACAACTTCTCAGTAACATTTGTTGAAGATAGTATACTATATCCAATGTGTATTGTTGATGTATTTCCAAATTTAAGTAGTTGTAGTGCCTGGGACATATACCTGGGTCCTTATGACCATTCACACAATATTTTTTCCTATATTTTCATGCATTTTAATATTTGTTCCCCAAATTGTAGAACTGTTTATTAAGGAATAAAAAAAAAAACCTGACCTTTTTGGAGGCAAAGTGTCACTTGGAGTTAGGTTTCGTGGCCATTGGGGAAGAGATGTGTCAATGGAGGTAGACTTTAAGTTTTACATAACCCCTACCATTCACAGTGTGTTGCATATCATGAAGTGAGCTCTTGGCTGGTGCAGTTGCCTTTGCTCTGCCATAGTTTTGCTCCACTATTATGGAATTTAACAGCTAGAAATCATAAACCAATTAAACCTTTCTTTTATAACTTTCCTTTGTCATGGTATTTTGTCACCACAGTAGAAAACTAGTTAATAGATTCAGGATTCTCTTCTACTAAGAAATTCATCTGTTTCTGTGCCAGTGACAGACCTACGAGTCACACAGAACACAATATTGGACCACAAAAAAGAAAATTTTCATTGGTCATATTTACTTAAAACACTGAATGTACAGAACAAATACAGTATATTGAAAAGGACTAAATCATGTATAAAGGCAGACCCTTCAGAATTACTTTTGCATTATTATTTTCAGAGCCATAAAGTTCTTGTATTTATGGATTTTAAATTCTAAAAAATAATTAGTGAAAATTTAAATAAATATACCTAATAAAACTAGTATAATTGGAGATAAAAGACTTTTTATGATAAAAGAAAAATAACATAATTTTATGGCTACAACTCCAGAACTACAGAGAATACTGCCAGACAGTCTTCAGTATAAAGGTAAGGATAAACATACTCAATAGCCTACAGCAAGACAATAAAACAAATGATGCTTTGACAGTGGATGAAAAAGAACTAAAAACTTTCCAAATATTACAGATTCCTTAAAATTTCAGGAAGTAATACATATCTTTTAATAATATCTTTCAATATTAATGGTCTCAATTCCCAAATTACAAGGCAGACTGGCAGACTGGAGGAGAAAACAGAATAGATTGTTTGGCAAACTTCAAGAAACAGACATTACAATATAAGATAAAAATAGTCTCTGGTTAAAAGAAAGAAAAAAAGTTATGCCAAACAATGAAGTGGGGAAATAAATAATTGTAATGATAATATGTGACATGCTGGGCTTCAAATCAAATCTACCACGAAAAAAAAATGCTATATTATACTGATACAGTTAACAGTCAATCAAGAAAATATTTCATTTTTTATTTTTTTTCCAATTGAAAATACATGCAACAAACACAAGCACATCTAATTTTACAATGAAAACATTACTAGATTTAAAATTAGAGATCACAGGTTGAGAGATAGCTCTGTATTTAAAAGCACATAATATATTTCCAAAGACCCAGATCCTAGTGGTTACAACCCTATGGCATCTCACAACCATGTGTAGATTCAGTTCTAAGGATCAGGATGGCCAGAGAGTTGCCAGACAAGTACTTGGTGCACAGATATACGTGCAGATGAAAGACCCATGCACACTAATTAAAAATTGATAAACAAGCAAAAATCAAATTAGCCCAATCGCAGCAATAGTAGTAACTTTATATTACAATCACAGTTTTAAAAATACCAAATGGACAAAATTTCCATATGAATATTAAATGATCTTATAGATCAGACTGACAGAATGGACATCTACAGTATATTCTACACAACCATGATAGAATACGCATTCTTTCCAGTGACCAATGTAACCTTCCGTAAAATAAATTTAGTACACAAACAAGACTCAGGATATAGAAAAAAACCTGAATATTACATAAACTACATATTATATATGACTAAAATAAAGTAACTCTAGAGAGACACTACAGAAAATTATCCAAAAAAGTGATTAATCAAAATACAATAGAATGATGATTGGATATTTAAAGAAATCACCAAGGAATTTTTTTTAAGATTCCCAGTGTTAAATAAAAATATAAATACAGCACATATCCAAATTTGGGGGAATAATGAAGTTACTACTAAGAAGGAACTTTATAGCTCTAACACTAAAATATCAGAAAACTCTCAAATAAGTGGCCCGACGAAGACCCGTAAGCAGTGCAGAAACAAAACAAACCAACTAAAAAAGCAGTCAATGAAGGAAAATAATAAAGATCGGAAAAAAATAGTTGGAAAATAAATAAATAATTGCAAAGATTCAATGGAATAAAGAGCTGGTACATTTAAAAGCTAAAAGGATTGACAAACAATTAGCCAAATTAACCAAAATTAAGAGAGAGAAGATTCAAATTAAAAACAATAGAAAAGGGAAATATTACACCTGACAGCAAGGAAATTGAGAGAATCATCAGGGAATAAATTATGAAGTTATACTGCACTGAACTGAAGTGTATAAAAGAAATGGATGAACTACTGAAATTAATTCAAGATGAATTAAATAGTATAAACAGCTCTTTACAAATTATCAAGAGAGAAGCAGTAATTAAAATTGGACTGGGACAGTGGGAAAAGAAACTTGATTAATGGGGTTGGGAGATAGGTGAAATGGGAGAGTACTGAAAGCAATGTCTGGAAAGAGGACACTTCAGAGCCAGGTAGAAACCTGATGCAAGGGAAACTCTCACAAATCTACAAGGATGACAATAGCTAAGACTCCTAGCAAAAGAGGTTATGAAGCCTGAAATGACCATCTTCCTCTGATCAAATTGGTGTCTGGCCCAATTTTCATCAGAGAAGCTTCATCCAGTTATTGATAGAAACAGATGTAGAGACCCACAGTCAAACATAAGGCTTAGCTTGGGGAATCCTCCTGAAGAGAGTTGGGAAAAATTATAGGAGCCAGAAGGGTCAAGAACAGGACAAGAAAATGCACAGAAACAACTAACCAGGCTCATAAGAACACACAGAGTATGAACCAACAATTAGGGAGCCTATGTGGGACCAACCCAAACCTTCTTTGTATGTGAGACAATTGTGTAGCTTGGTCTGTTTGTGAGATACTAACAATGTGAAGAGGGACTGTCCCTAATGCATTGGCTCTTAGGAACCTACTTCTCATACTGGATTGACTTGCACAGCCTAAGTCTTCAATCTTAACGTACTTGACATGACATGTTTTGTTGGTACCCATGGGGGTCAGCCTCTTTCTGAACAGAAACAGAGGAGTAGATTGAGGAAGAGTAAATTGTGGTCAGTGTGTAAAATAAACAAAGCAAAAACAAATAAAAATATGCCAATTAAAAAAAAATCCCAGGTAAAGATAGATTCAGAACATAATTCTATCAAATCTTCAAAGCTGGACTGACACTATTACTTTTCCAAATATTCTGTAAAATAGAAAAAGGTTCTTTGAAATTCTCTTTAGGAGCCAATGTCATCTTGGCATCAAATCAAATAAGGATCCAACAACCCCAAAATGAGGTAGATAGGGAAATATAGAGATAGATAGATAGATAGATAGATAGATAGATAGATGATAGAGAGATAGACACATAGATACATAGATAGATACATAGACAGACAGACAGACAGATAGATAGACTAGCCCAGTTCGAGCCCCCTCTCCACTATTGCTTAGGGTCTTATCTGGGATCACCTATATTTTAAAAGAAAATAGATCCATAAGTTTATTTTTATGTTTTATAACTTATGTTATTTATTTTTAGGTAGCTTGTCCTTGAAAATTTTATAAAGAACCATCACCCACATCTGTACAGACTGAAGTTTATTCCCATATGGGTTGCATTTCAACTTTGCTTCTATTTTCTTCCCACTTAACTATGATTTGTTGACTGACCCTTCTTTCATCATTTCTAAAGTTTGTTATTTTATATACCAATCCCAGTTTCCACTCCCTTTTCTCCTCCCATACACTTCAACTTCACCCCTACCCCTCAGCCACTCCTCAGAGAGGGTAAGGCACATTGCTTTGGGGAAGGTCCAAGATCCTCTCTACTATATCTAGGCTATTTTGATTTTATCTCTTCAAATTTAGTATTGGAATATGCTATGCAATATAGCATAGTGTTAGATGTTATGATGAGTATACAGAGACAATAAATTCCTACCTAAATCTTTCATGTGAGTATATTCAGAAATTATACTTAATATCATAGTTTTATATATAGATATTATTGAGAAAAAATCAGTGAAGATACACACATAGAGATACACACACACACACACACACACACTCACACAAAGAAGGAGGGACGGGGAATGGTATCTGAAAATGTCCAGAGGCAGCTCCATGTAGCTTTTATATTCATAGCGTTTTTTAAGGGGGCATAATGATGCAATTGTTGCTGAGCTAATTATTGGGCAGTTGATTGAATTTAATGTCTAGATTGATATCCAAATGACACAATGTTCCAACCTTCTACTCATATGAGTGCCCTTTCAGTTATAACCAAACCAGGAACTACCTTGGGATTCATCCCAAGTCAATTTTTTAGCATGATCTTCAGTGTGTTAAAGAATAAAAACTCCCCAAAGGATAATCTGACCTGTGGTGTGATTGTGCTATGGCACTGACAAAAATAGAATAAGCAAAAACAAAGCAGCAGAGAGGAGAAACAACAGTTAGATCACAGTGTGATGAAATACGTTATAGGAAAAAGATGGAGTTGATGCCAGCAAAATTGCTCTTTAAATAACTATAGGTAGTAACAATTACATTTGGAAGAAGAAAGGAATCTTACATGTAAGCAAGTCAGGACAGAAAGCATGAAGACATGTCTCCCAATATAATAATAATGAATGAAATTACAAAGGAATTCTATGACTAACATAAAAATGCATAATTTAAATATAAGATTAAATTGTGAAATATATATATATATATACAATATTTAATCTGAATTCTGAGAAACATAGAAAATCAAGCTACAGTTATAGCAAGAGAATGAATTTGAAATTTGAGCAACTTGCCATGAGTTGCATAATTGATGAGTTTTATAAGCTATAATTTATTTTTTGGTTTTTCAACACAGGGTTTCTCTGTGCAACAGCTCTAGCTGTCATAGAACTAACTCTTGTAGACTAGACTGGTCTTGACTTCACAGAGATCTGCTTGCCTCTGACTCCCAAGAGGTAGGATTAAAGGTGTGTGCCACCACCTCTTGGCTAAAAAATTAATTTAATTAAAAATTTTTTCGAAACATAGAACAGCTTCCAAGTTAGTTTTATCATGCTGGAATTTAACTGTACCAAATCTGAGAAAATACTGCAAAATGAAATGATTTGAGTCCACTGTATTATAAATTAAATATTCATATATTAGCAAGTTGAATTTAGAATAAAGGGAAAAGAGTTTATTAAATTATCAGGTGGCATTCCTTTAAAGGAGGCTAGTTTAACTACAAAAAATATGACATTAATTTTTATAATTTCCATGTGCATAATCATCTCAGTAGGGACAAAAATTTTTTGACATCAATTATACCTAATACTTATGAATTATGTAAAATATCCTGAAAGATTGCAATCTATAGAAACAGCTTACAACTGAAGTAAGAGGCTTTCATTGGCTTTGAGTGACTGAAAATTGTATTGTGTTTCATTTGACCTAACTTATAAGTGCTTACATATCTGTGCTATCATTTTAATGATAGCAAATGAATTGAATAAGTCAGTGGTACATCAACGGATTAAAGGGAAACAAACTATGGTACACACATAAATTGGAATTTTATTCAGTTGTTTAAAAATAAGTAATTTTCAAGAAATGTATGTAACTGGAAAGCATTCTTTTAAATGAAATGCCCAGGTTAATGTTGTTTTAGTACAACAGAATTTAAAATGAGATGGAAGATGGTCTTAGGGATGTTCTTCAGGGGGATTATATTGATTATACCTGTTCATGGAGGCAGATATGATAACTGTCAGTGATTTCATTTCCAGGCTGGGAACTTAATTCTGTAAGTAGAGAAGGAGCGCTAAGAAGCAGCATACATTCATTTCCATCTGTTTACTTCTTGGTTGGGGATATGTATAGTTTTGGGTATATATGAATAGGAAGTAACTTTAAGTTCTTAATTCCTTGACTTCCCCCACTACAAAATGGAATGCATCTTAGACTATGAGCCAAATTCATTCTTTCTTCTTTACAAGGATTCTGTCAGATGTCCTTTATAGCAACAGAAACAAAAATAAACTAGGGTAAGTAGTCACCCAGGCTCTGAAAGACAAGTAATATATATTCAGACTCATATGCAGACTATAGCTTCTGAAGGTTAAATATACATACAGAATGGTCAGTAGACACGTGACTGTATGACTAGAATAAAAGAGAGACTGAAGGAGTGGGGATGATTGGAGAATAGAAACAAGATGAAGAGGAGAATAAGAGGAGAAAAATGAATAGTGGAGAAAGGAAGCATAGAGAGGAAGAATAAACAGTCAGGAGTGCAACCAATGAAAATGAAATGTGTCTTAAGACCTAATACCTTAGGTTTCTTCTGCTGTGAGAAAACATCATGCCCTAAAGCAAGTTGGAGAAAAAAGTTTATCTTTTTCTTACCCTTCTACATAACTGCCCATTATGGTTTTATGACAGACTTTTTATTGTCTAAGTAATTACTTTAAAATATTTAATATTGACTTGCATGTGCAATATTTTTCTATCCTAAATACAGGAATTTAGCTGGGATCTGAAGCAGGGGCTATGGAGGTGTGCTACTTACTAACCTTTTCCTCATGCCTTGCTTAGTTGGCTTTCTTGTATGACCTACGCCTTGAAGGTGGCACCAAGATCAATCACCAGTAAAGAAAATTTACCACCAACTTGCCTACAGGCCAATCCTATGAAGGCCTTTTCTCAATTAAAGATTCCTTCTCCCCAGGTAGGTCTAAATTTGTGTGGAGTTGACAACCAGTCTACCAGGTTCATAAAACTGTTACTTAGAAAATTGGTATAAAAATCATCAAATAAGATGAAGAATTTTGGGGAAAATAAACATGGGAGCATTAGTTATATATCAAAACCCTTTAAAGGAAAGTAAAAAGAGCAAGGATATAGAAATGGCATTGCAAGCTATTTGAGAAAGTAAAAGTAAATATATATACATAAATATATATATATTTACTTTTACTTGATATATATTTACTTGATATATACATATATATATCAAGAAAGATATGGTAATGAGATCTATGCGTGACAAAGCAAAATTGTGTCATCTATTTCAGTTTTCATATTGAATTTACTATAGTAGAAGACTTGTTGAGACCTAGCAAAACTTTTAGTTTCTCAGTGGAGGAGACTGAACCTCCCAATGAGATCATTGTTTTAATTTTAATTTTTTTATTTTTGTGTGTGAAAACTCTAAATAACATTTGATATTATATTGTATGGGATTCAGGACTTAATTTCTATTAGTTTTTAAAAGAGGACAACTTATTACTTCACATCACAAATTGTTTATCTTGGACTGCAAACTTTATGCAATAACATTAATATTTTAATTATTCTAATATAACAAGCTACTATTTAATAAGGGTTAATAAAATAATATGTTATCAAAATATACTATGAATAACTCTCTAAAGCTACACTGCTTATCTTCAATATGTCATAAAATTCTAAAAGACATAGATTACAGCCACGCTTGAAGAAACCAACATCCTTTTGTATGTGTTCATGCTATGCATAATAATACATTTGATTTCTGTGTAAATAATCTTCAAGGTACCTCTATACTCAACAAATGTGTATTAGTCAGTGAAAATTAACTTGAATGCAATTAGGTTTGCAGTAATAAAATTGTCTGAGTTTTGAAAATTAAAAGGAAGTGATCATATTGTGTGATGCTCTGAAGTAATTAGGTTTATTTGAGTGTTTAGTTTATCTTTAAAAGTATATAATAATAACTCAGGATAGAAGAAAAACAAGTCTTTTATTTGTTGAAAGGATGAAATTAAACTGTCAAGACCAAACCCTCTACATTTTACAAATAATTTATTTTCCTGTCTTATAAAATTCAATGTGTCTTTATCATTTTGTTAATAAATGTACTTGCCAAACACTTTTGCTTCAATATCAGAGACTAGGACAATACTGTAAACACATCTGTTAGAAAGGAAGCAGCCCTGCAGGCGGCAGACCATCTTCATGTCTGTAAAATTAACAGTATTTTTTGTACTTTTTATGGAACAATTATATTGCAATGTGATCCATTTTGAATCTATCTTAGACATTTTATAACATGGTAATTATTTTAAAATATTTTGTATTAATTCGTACAATTTAATTTTCACATATGCATGCTGTTTTTGGATAAAATATTCCTCCAGATTCTTTCTGCTCTCATTTGTACTCTATCACCATCCAATATTTTCCCTCCCAACTATAAGTTCTGTCTGTTTCTAGAAACACTGAGTCATTCTGTGTCACCTACATGTGCTTATGTGTTGTATTATTAATAAAGTGTGGTTAGCCCTTCAGGGCTGTCATACGTGAAAAAAGTTGGGTTTTTTTCCTCCACTAACAGCCATCAATTGCCAATAGCTTCAGTCATATTTCAGGGACCCTCCCACACTATTGCTGACATTTTTGCTAATTTTAGCTTGTGCAAATCTTATGCATGCAGTCCCGGAAACTATGAGTTAATTGTGCATCTTCACTGGCATTCTTGGCAACTACTATTAGTCTAAAGACCTTCACTCCCTCTTCCTCTTGCAGTAGTTTCACTCCCTCTTCATAGTAGTTCCTGAACCTTTGGAAGGGGATATGCTAGAGATGTTCCATTTGGATCTGAGCACTTCACATTCCTTTATTCTTCACATTGTAACTGGATTTCTATTTCTATTTCTGTATTACCATCAACAACAAAAAGAAGGCATTTACTTTTCACAAGTTGGAAGCTTAGCTTTTATTCCGACAGGAGCACGCCTCGTCTGAGCTCCTTATCACTTTCACCCAAGCCTTAGTTCCAGCATTAAATTTCCTAGTGCTCTTTTTCACTTTACATTCTTTCTTTCTTTCTGCCCCATTTTTCTCTTTGTCATTGAAGAGCTGCATTAGAGTGGAAGAGGGCTTACTGATAACTACCCAATAGGATCAATACCATGTTGTTTTAAAATCTTTTCCAAACAAGAATTTAGCCCATTACTTATTAATCTAGCCTCAGGAGTGTCTTAACACAATGACAGAAAGCATTCATATACCTTCTAAAATATCATAGGAATAGTTTCTGGCCCAGAAACCTTCTCGAGGAAGGCCTTCACAGTTCACACAATCTGCTCTAATGTCTTCCAAGCCCCTACTAGGATGATAAATTAAGCTATGCTAACTCTATCCAACTAGTTTCCTAGTCCAAATTCAGAAATTCTTCTTTATTCCTCCAAAACTAACACCAACAAAACAAAAAACAACCATGCAAACAAACAAACAAGCAACAAAAATGCATGGCAGGGCCTATCACAGTAATAATTTACTTATTGGTACCAAATTCTGCATTAATTACATTAAAATGCTGCAATTAAAAACGAGGCCCAAGCCAACTGGTATATGTTTATATACATAATTTTACCAGTTAAGTACTTTTATGGGATTCCTGAGTCCAGGAGAAAGTGGAATTCTTCATCTATGTGGCTTTCTTAGGACTTTACTTATTATTTTCTCCTTGTATTTGATTTTCTCCAATTTGAAATGTTAATATTTGTGTTATCTTATATTTGCTTTTATTATTTCTTAGATGTTTGCTTTCTAATAGTAGTAATAAAAGAAGTGAATCTGAAGGGGATATGGAGAAAAACTGGGAAGAGTAAAGAAGCAGAATCCATAAACAGGATATATTGTAGGTAAACAACCATTACAGTGAGAAGAAAACGCATTTTTATCATTTTAAAATTATATATTACTAGCAAAACTAAAAGTTAGATACTTCCATATCAAAGAAAAACAAAACAATTTTAATCTCCTGCAGGTCCAAAAGAAAAGTAAAACAAAATTTGAGAATTCATAGAAATTGCTGTCGATATTAGTGACAATAAAAATCAAAGTTCTGCTCAGATCCAATAAAACTGTTGCTAAAATTCTCTGCAGAAGAAGCCATCTTGCCTTGTTTCATACATTAGGAAGAATAAAATGAAACAATTAGTTTTAAGATGGTGCCGAATGTTAGTGAAACATAAAAGGAGAATAATTTGAGTGAAAGTAATACACACAGAAAAAAATACTTTTAAACTATAGACATTTTAGAGAAAGAGGATCAGGTTGTGATCAGAGGACAAGACACAGTAACACTAATCTAACCAGTTCAAATGAATAAGAAAAAAATTATCCTACTGCAAAAGCTATATATCATTCACGCACAGATTATTTTCCTAAAAGTATTTTTAAAATAACGATTATAATAGTACTATTAATGTTCTATGATTTTTAAAAAATCTGCACAGAGTTAGGGAGTTGATTCAGCCATTGAAAGTACTCTCTGCTCTTCCAGTTGACCCATGTTCAATTCTGTCGCCCACATTGTGGTGAACAACCATCTGTAATTCCAGGTCCAGGTAATCTGACACCATCATTCTAGCCATTGTGTGTACCAGGCTTGCACAAAGTATGCACACATACATGCAGGCAATGCACTCCTAAAATAAATAGATATAAAAATTGTATAAACAAGTAAATAATCTTCCAAACTGTTTTTAATGAACTAAATGCAAATTAGTAGTAAATTCAAAAGATAACTAATACAGGACTTTATTGGTGCAGACAAATCTTAGGTAGAATGTTAATGTGAAAACCTTAAAATTTAGAAAGCTGAAGTAAAAAGTATTTTTAAATAAAATGTAACAAATGAGTAGGTGATTAAAGTCATATCTCAGCTGGATATGGAAAAAAATCTTAAAGTTACAATGAAGATATGCAGGATATCTAGTGAGTTTTTCTTTTTATTTCCTTTCCTTTTTTTTTTTTTTATTTTTGAGACAGGGTTTCTCCATAGCTTTTGGTTCCTGTCCTGGTACTAGCTCTTCTCGACCAGGCTGGCCTCGAACTCACAGAGATCCACCTGCCTCTGCCCCCTGAGTGCTGGGATTAAAGGCGTGCACCACCACTGCCTGGTTTCAGTTTGTTTGTTTATATTTAAGCTTGATTTATATTAAATCTATGAAACTGGTTTTTCATGATGTTCTTGATTTACTAATCAAGAGAAAAATTAAAATATGGACTGAAATAAGTTCTATGATGGTTATCTTAGCAATATTTTTAGAGTAATTTTTAAACCATAAAAATATTATAACTTGAGTAACTCATTACTATTCAATATGAAATATTAATTTGCATGTAAATAAATAATAAATTATAAAATAAAATGGGAGACACTCTGTGAAAATTACAATAGCAAATGGCATAAATGAAAATCTTAAATAACATAAATATTTTTAAATGAGTAAAAATGAAATCATAAAAACAACATGTTTAGTTGATAATTTTCAAATAAAAAGATATAACTTAAAATTGTAGCTGGATAATCAGCAATTGAAATACTTGAAGGCCTTACATAGATAGTTCAAGAAAAGCAAAAATATATTTATGAATCAGTGAGGAAATTTAAGGCACAAACTGTGGTCTTGCCAGTTATTTTAATTGGTTCAATTAGAACTTCATCAGGAAAAAAATGCATTAGAAAGTGAAGTAAAGAAATAAAATCAATATTTGTAATTATTGAACCATTGCAAGTAATTTAAAATGTATAAATAAAAAAGGAAAGTTCAAGTACTACTATGAATATTCATAATGTGATACGATATAAGCTCAGAGACTGAATTTAACCTCCTGGAAATAATATGTTAATAGATGGTCTGTAGAACATTAAATTAATGGCTGCCACCATCCAGACTGAAGGACAAATACAGGTAAATTATAAAGACTGACAATCAGAATACAAATGGATACCAAAAACAAATAAAAGAGGTCATTTTCTAAGAGACTTGCTTGGACATTCCAAAGCTGCCCAATTGTCATTTTGGAAGTGTACGTGCAGAAGTTCAGTCATATTTCTAGATTTGCCCTTTTTCTAATCTGTTTTTAAAGTTACCTCCAAAATGATTCTTTTTACTTTACTGGACTGTCCAGTAACCTCTCTAATCCCACTTTGTAATCCTTTATTCAGACGAATTTGACAAAAGTTTAGTAAATCTTCATTATTTTTTTGAGAACCAAACTTTTGAACATTTATATACAGTGTTCTTTTAGTCTATATCTCATTAATGGTTGCCTAAATGTTCATTATTTCTTAATACATATTATATTTCAAGTTTTAATTTTCCTTCTTTTGCTAAGACCTTGGGGTACTATTAGGTTGCTCCTTCAATAATTTTTCCTTTAAAAATATTTATCATACTTTCTGGTAAGTTGTACTGTCATTTTCTTCCAATTTGAGGAATGTTCTTTTAGTTGAAATACTGAAAAACAAATCACTTTATTGCAAAATTTCTGGCAAGAACTTACATGACAGCAAGTATTTCACTGACACAGTAATGCCAACAAGTTACCCACTTTACACTCTGAACACAGCATGGATTCATGTCCCAGGCACCAGTATATCTGCAATGCAAATATTCAGAAATTATAGATTTTTGTGGTTTGGATGAGAATAGTCCCCTACAGTCCCAGTCAAATGGAAACTTTGTTCCCAGTTGGTAGCCCTTTTGGTGAGGTTCAGGTAGTGCAGTCTTCCTAGATGAAGCTGCCCACTTGGGGGCTGGCTTTGTGATGAAAAGCCATGTAAAACTTCCAATTCATTCTGTGTTATTTGATTTTGTGGTTGAGTATGGGCTGTCTCAGCTTTTTGCTTCTGCTGCCATGACCAAGCAAATGTTGCTTTTATTGTCATTGTTTTTTTTTTTTATTACAGGAACAGAAAAAGTAACTAATACATAGAATGTTTGAAAATAGAGAGCAACTATACCCTTATATCATTCTGTGCTTTCATGTCTCTGAGGGTAACTGACAAAAGATCTGAGATTATTTTGTATGCCTGCCTTTTTACATGATTTGGTACATAATTCCCTTACAGCTTTTAATATAAATAACTTGACTTGTGGTTTTGATATCTAGGCTTTAACATGTCAAACATGTTAAACAAGTTCTCTTCACACCATATGCATTTTGGACTCGAAATGGCTCTTGTTTTGGATGTATATTATTTTTCTCTGAATTGGAAATATTTCCTGCTACAGTTTAATTAAATAGAATTACCCATGCCTTTAGTGTTTATCTCATTCCTTTCTACCCCATGAATTTATAGGTTTGATCTTTTCTCAGAATTCTTGTACATTGATGACATGCTTGTTTGTTATTTCTTTATTCAGAAACAATCAATTATAGGCAACTCTTATGTTACTAAGGCAACAAAAGTGAAAACAACAAAACTACTGTTTTTGATATGAAAAGGAATATGCATATGTCTTTACTCATATGCACATGAAGCAAGACAAAGAAAGGAGGTGTGGAAAAGTAGAAAAAGAGAGGCAGCATTCATAAATAGTAAAACGACAGAGAGTGGAGAACAATGTTACAGAGAGTGAGAGTAAAGAGCAAGAGAAAAGAAAAGGAGAAAAAGAAAGCAAACATATTTCCAAATAACAAAAGATCCAAAATAAATAGAACATATAGAATTCAATATTATATAAGAAATAAAAATAAGATCTTATTGATAAATGAATAAAACATTTGGAGGCCTATATCTGTATTATGATTATAATACACTATACTTCTAAGAAAAAGTCAAAGTAGTATTAAAGTAAAATGAAAGAAACAGGGATATCATTTATGTTGCAATAATGTAAGTAACTTATAAATGATATTATTTATAATAGCAACTGTCCTATCCACAAGTTATAGATAAATAATCTGTCCCTTTATGTAGGTACTTGAGCATCCATGCATTTTTGTCATCCACTAAAAGTTCTGAAAATAATCTTCCATGGATTTGAGAAATAATCTTTTTTCTGATTGCCAAAGCTTTCCTGAAGTATTTTAATACATCTTGTCTTTTCCTGCTAAAACAAGTATAATTTGCACTGTCTTCATAAAATTAGGATTTAGCATACCATTTAAAATTTTTAGTGATGATGTTGAATATTTTTTTTTTCTTTTTAAAAAGCATAGGTGGAGGTGCCGGTATTTAAGACAGTAGAAAGTGATTCAAGTGTGTCTCACAAAGGCATATCTACACTGGCAGGTCTGAGCCAGCTGGAATTCTTTTTTTTTTAATTTAAATTTATTTATTTATTAAGGATTTCTGCCTTGTCCCCGCAACCGCTTCCCATTTCCCTCCCCCTCCCCCGATCAAGTCCCCCTCCCTCATCTGCTCGAAGAGCAATCAGAGTTCCCTGACCTGTGGGAAGCCCAAGGACTGCCCACCTCTATCCAGGTCTCGTAAGGTGAGCATCAAAGACAAACACATAGGCATCCTCATGAATGGGGCGATGAAAGGAGACAGAGACAGAGACCCACATGGGAGCACCGGACAGAAATTTCAAGGTCCAAATCAGGAGCAGAAGGAGACGGAGCACGAGCAAGGAACTCAGGACCACGAGGGTGCACCCACACACTAAGACAATGGGGATGTTCTATTGGGATCTCACCAAGGCCAGCTGGCCTAGGTCTGAAAAAGCATGGGATAAATCCGGACTAGCTGAACATAGCGGACAATGAGGAATACTGAGAATTCAAGAACAATTGCAGTGGGTTTTTGATCCTACTGCACGTACAGGCTTTGTGGGAGCCTAGGCAGTTTGGATGCTCACCTTACCAGCTGGAATTCTGAATAGAACAGGTGCACACTGACAATGTCTGCTAGAGTCAGTTTCTCTGACAGAGATATGTGTATCACAAGTCTACGAGCTTTAAATGTGACATGAAAAACTCATCAGTATAAATCTTTGAATGAGGAATGGTCATGAAATAACACTGAATATTTTCTCTGAATAAATAATAAATTTCTGCTAATTCTGCTAATCATTTTATTGATAATTGGCACATATTATTAAAAAGTAAATTTTTTGACTCATTTCATCTAAAAATGAAGTCAGTGGTGATCTGGTAGATACAAGGGCATGCAACTCCAGTTCATGTGTCCTAAACACAATCTCTTTTCATGACCTCTCAGGGCTCTGTGTATCATCCATGACAAAGAGAACTCTGTGCTCAATCAACTGAATTCCTTTGCTTAAAATCTATATCCAGAAATGTATGGTTGTTGCCAGTTACCTGCTCTAACTCAAAGACAAGCATGCAGCACAAATCTTCAATGTAATGGAGTCTGGCACAAAGGACTAAGTAGTTCCTGGAAGAGAGCACAAAATTCTTGGCAAAAAGATGGAAAACTCACACGTGCTTTGACTCTTTGTGGCTATCCTCACTGTGGAGATGCTGGAAAACACAAAAGCAGTCTATTAGCCTCTTATTCTTAAACGCATCCACTTGTCTTTTATACCAAAGGATCTTTTTTAGATTTGCTTACAGTATCTATTTTGTTTTTATTTGTATAAAAGTAATTATGTTTATTTTTACAACCATGTTACTTAAAGCAAAACTTCTTTTAGAAAGTATCTGGAACATATATAGTCTATAAAATTACTAGATAGATAGATAGATAGATAGATAGATAGATAGATAGATAGGCAGGCAGACAGAGAGACTGACTGACAGAGAGATAGATAGATATATAATAGAGTTACAGATATGAATGTACTAGGAAATTAACAATATCAGTTTTGAGTAAAAATAAACATGCATAAAGAGAAGATAACAATGTTGCATTGAGTGGACTGACCATAGTTCAAATTATTTTTTACAGACTAAAGCAAATTTCACAAATGTAAGCATAGCCTATCTTTTATTCTATGCAGTGTGGTTTTCCCGAAGTTCCAGGAGCAATGTTATTTTGCCAGAGAAGCACACTATCCTGAAAACCTGCAGTCAGCTAAAAGCCATTTGTAGACAATTGTCTGCTGCATCAGCAATCATTGGAGACATAAGGCCCTGCCTACACCTTGAGGAAGAAATGAGTGTCTGAGCTACCAAGGCAATGGTCCTGCTCTCTTAGCCCTAGACCCCAGGGGCTCATCCTGTACCTCGCCCTCACCTACCACAAACTAAGAGATCAGGCGGCATTATCGTTCCTGCTCACCCCCGCCATTCCCTGCCACAACTGTAACCACTAGAGTCACAGGCCCCACATTCACCTGGAGGAAAAGCGACCACTGGAGTCACCAACAAGGATGAAGGAAGAGATGGGTAGAGGGCAGTGTAAGAATACATTCAACAACATAAAGAGCAACATGGCTACACCAGAAACTAATGGTTCTACAGCCACAAGACCTGAACATCCCAACATAGATGAAGCAGAATAAAATATAATAATCTTAAAATAACTTTTTGAAGATGATAGAGGCCCATAAAGAGGAAAGATTCCCTTGAAGAAATGGACAAAAAAGACAAACAATAATAGGAAGAAATCCATAAATCTCTTAAAGAAAGCCAAGACAAAAACAATTAAACAAGTGAAGAAAACAGTTCAAAACTTTTAAATTGAAATAGAGGCAATAAAGAAAACACAAACCAAGGGAATTATGGAAATAGATAGTTTGGGTAAATGAATAAGAGTAGCATATGCAAGCATAACCAACAGAATGCAAGAGATAGAAGAAAAAATCTCAGGCATTGAAGATATGATAGAGGAAACAGATTCTCAGTCAAGGAAACTGTTAAATCCAACAAATTCTTAACACAAAATATTCAGGAAATCTCGGATACCAAAAAAATGATTCTAAAAATAACAGTGATAGAAGAAGGAAAAAATTCCAGCTATAGGCAGAGAAAATATATTCAATAAAATTGTAAAAGAAAATGTGCCCAACATAAAGGAGGATATGCATATAAATGTACACGAAGCTTACAGAACACCAAATAGACTGGACAGAAAGAAAGAAAAAAAGAAAAAAGAAAGAAAGAAAGAAAGAAGTCTCCTTGCAATATAATAATCAAAGCACTAAACATACAGACTAAAGAATATTAAGGGCTGCAAAGGAACAAAGCCAAATAACATATAAAGAAAGACCTTTCAGAATTGCATCCAACTTCCCAATGGAATTCTGAATGTCATAAGTTCCTAAACATTCTGCAGGCACTAAGAGACTATGGATGCCAGCCCATACTACTATACCTAGCAAAGCTCTCAAGCATCATAGATGAAGAAAACAAGATATTCCATGACAAAATCAGAACATAAAGAAAGCTCACACTAGTGACTTAATGACATACCTGAAAGCTCTAGAACAAAAAGAAGCAAGCTCACCGAAGAGGAGCAGACACCAGGAAATAATCAACTGGGGACTGAACTCAATAAAATAGAAGCAAAGAGAACAATACAAACAATCAATGAAATAAAGAGTTGGTTATTGGAGAAAATCAACAAGAAAGACAAGCTCTTATCTTAACTAACTAAAAGGCAGTGAGAGAATATCCAAATGAACAGAATCAGAAATGAAAAGGGGGACACAACAACAGATACTAAGGAAATCCAGAGAATCATCAGCTATACTTCAAAAACCTATAATTCAAAAAAATGAAAAATCTAAGGAAATGGAAATTTTTCTGGATAGGTAACACCTATCCAGAATAAAATCAAGGCCAAATAAACAATTTAAAAAGACTTATAACACCTAAGTAAATAGAAGCAGTTCTCAAAAGTCTCCCAAACAAAATAAAGATCAGGGTCAGATGGTTTCAACACAAAATTCTACCAGAATTTAAAGAAGATAATATCAATTATACCTCTAATACCAATACACACCTCAAATTGTTTCATACAATAGAAACAGAAAGGACATTGCCAAAACATACAAAGACACAGCTAAGAAAGAATTACAGACCAATCTCCCTCATAAACTTTGTCATTAAAATACTCAATAAAATACTGGCAAAGCGAATCCAAGAACACATCAAAGAAACCAGTAACCATGATCAAGTAAGCTTAATTTCAGAGATTCAGGGATTGTTCAGCATACTTAAATTGCTCCATGTAATTCACCATAAAAATAAACTGAAAGGAAAAAAAAAAAAACAAATGATCATCTCATTTGGTTCTGAAAAGCATTTGGCAAAATCCAAAGCCTTTTCATGAAAAAGGTCTTGGAGAGATCATGTATACAAAGGACATACCTAAATATAATATAGGCAATATACAGCAAGCTGACAGCCAACATCAAACTAAATGGAGAGAAACTCAAAGCAATTCCACTAAAATCAGGAACAAGACAAGGTTGTTCACCCTTTCCATATCTATGAAATAATGTACTTGAAGTTTTAGTTAGAGCAATAAAACAACAAAAAGAGATGAAGGGGATACAAATTGGAAAGGAAGAAGTCAAATTTTGCTATTTGCAGATCATATGACAGTACACATAAGTGACCCCCAAAACTCAACCAGGTTACTCCTACTCCTGAGAAACATTTTCAGTAATGTGGCAGGATACTAGATTAACTTAAAATATCACTAGCCCTTTTATATACAAATGATAAAATGGCTGAGAAAGAAATAAGGAAAACATCAGCCTTTACAATAGCCAGAAATAAGATAAAATAGCGTAAAATATTTGGGGACAACTCTAACCAAACAAATGAAAATCCTGTGTGACAAAAACTTCAAGTCTTGAAGCTGGAGAGATGGCTCAGAGATTAAGAACATTGCCTGCTCTTCCAAAGATCCTGAGTTCAATTCCCAGCAACCACATGGTGGCTCAAAACCATCTGGAATGGGGTCTGGTGCCCTCTTCTTGCCTGCAGGCATACACACAGACACAATATCATATACATAATAAAAAATAAATAAATATAAAAAAAGAAAACTTCAAGTCTTTGAAGAAAGAAATTGAAGAAGACAGCAGAAAATCTAAAGATCTCCCCATGCTCTTGGGTAGGTAGGATCAACATAGTAAAAATGTCAATCTTAGCAAAATAAATCATGGATTAATTGCAATCGCCATCAAAGTCCCAAAATGATTGTTTATAGATCTCAATAGACTGATACTCAACTTCATCCGGAAAAAAAAAAAAAAAACACGAACAATTGTGTACAATAAAGGAACTTTTAAAGGCATCATTCCTGACTTCAAGCTCTACTAAAAAGCCCTATTTTTTTTTGTTTTTCGTTTTTTGTTTTTTATTTTTTTAATTTATTTATTTATTAAAGATTTCTGTCTCTTCCCCGCCACCGCCTCCCATTTCCCTCCCCCTCCCCCAGTTGCCCCCCCCCTCATCAGCCCGAAGAGCAATCAGGGTTCCCTGACCTGTGGGAAGTCCAAGGAACCCCCACCTCCATCCAGGTCTAGAAAGTTGAGCATCCAAACTGCCTAGGCTCCCACAAAGCCAGTACGTGCAGTAGGATCAGTAACGCAAAGCCCTATTTTTTTTTAAAAGGCATCTTGGCATTGGGATAAAGCAGACACATGGCTCAATGCTATCAAACTAAAGGCTGTGATATTAATCTATGAGCACATGATTTTTGAGAAAGAAGGCAAAATTATACAATGGAAAAAAGAAAGCATCTTCAACTAACGGTGCTGGCATAAGAGGATTTCGACATGTAGAGGAATGTAAATAGACCCATATTTATCCCAATGCACAAAACTGAAGTCCAAATGAATCAAAAACCTCAGCATGAGTCTAGCCACACTGAATCTCATTGAAGAGAAAGTGAAAAGTAGCCTTGAATGCATGGACACAAGAGACCCTTTCTAAGTATAACACCAGTAGCATGCACACTGAGATCAATCATTAATAAATGACAGTCATTATCCGCTGCGCTCTCCTCCAATTTCTACATCATTGTCTTATCTCTAACTCTGAAGAAGTTAACCCCCTGGGGAAACTCCTTCATCTCTAAGCACATTTGAGGGGATCACATATATCTTTTCCTATAACATTTCATCCCAACTCAATCCTTTGACTCAGTCCCAAAATCCCATAGGTATTCCCAAAAAATTACCAGTCATGATAGCCAGGAAATTAGGTAGGAGATTTTACTCTGCCTCCTGTTCTTTAATTCTAATCTCCATTCTTACCCCAAGATTAGTAGTAGACCACCTACTGTGGCTTCTCTTTCCTTTCTGCCCCCATTCTCAGGGGTCTTAGCAGATCCTGGTGGCATGCACAGTTTTATTCCCACCAGTGGTCTTTTCAGGCCCACACCATCTATCCCATCCCCATTCCTTAGTACCAAGTCCTAATACCTAGAAACACATTCTAGCAAGGGCAAATAATAGTGGAACACCTGGAAGTAACTCTGAAGCATTCCTACAAGGCAGTGCAAATGCACCACACATTTTACAAGTCTCCAATTATCCTGATACCTAATGAAAGTAAACTCAATAAAGAGAATTGTAGACAAAGTTTCCTCATGAACACAGATGCAAATATTCTCAATAAAATACTTACAAACTGAATCAAATAACATGTCTTAAAAACATCAACCATGATAAAATAGGCTAAACCCAGAGATGCAGAGATTTTTTCAATACTTATAAAACTCTGAATATGGAAAAGTTTAATCTGGTGCTTAGCTAGAGCCTTCATACCTACTGATCAGTGTTCACGGCTCTGGAAGGTACTTTGCATTGTATGAGAATAGAAAGGTAAGCCTAACTAAAAAATGCTTTGAACTGCAATGATGGCCTGCGTGGAAGGCATGCTAGTGCAGTAATTACACAAAGCTTGTGAGAGTAGCCGGGCACAGCCATAACTGATGGGAATGGCAGAAGTCATAATGCCAGCACAGCTGCTCATCAAAGATCCAGCAAAGCTGAGCCACATGGTGGCCACCGTGTCACCTTTGCTTTACATCTCTTCCTGTTGCATTTTTGGGGAACTTTAAATATTTGTACAATTTGGGAATATTGAAGTGATGGAAAATTCCATATGAATCATTGAAGCCTTCTCCCTGGAATACTGCTTCTAAGCTTCCCCAGAAAAGTACTGAACATACTACCCTTCTAGGTTTTAAGGAGATATCTTTATCTACTTGAAGGTCTTCCTTATTCCTTGGAGGTTATAATGTTCATAAAGAATTTACAGACTTCTTTATGAGGCTATGAGATATTCTTGAAACATCTGTCCTGCACTTATGCAGAAACAAGATATTCAAAACCAAGTAAATACAAAAAAAAAAAGTTTAACAAGATTCAGTGGAGGAGGGGAATTTGCCACAGTTCTAATTGCAAGCCTCTTCCTACTGTTATGTGGCATATATAGCAGAAAAGTTAGATTAGCTAAAGTTACCTCTGCCCTACACAGAGACTTATACTGATGGGCAAGGAATGATTGGGAAAGATGATAAAGTATGAGACATCAGGAACTCCCCTTCTTAGAAAAGTTAGCTCATACAAAGTCACTATGGCATCAAATGACCAAATAACAAAAGAATGCCAGGATTAGACTTATAAACAAATTTTATAAATATATAAATGTGAACATTGCATTATGTCAGAATTTGAATGATAACTGAAGCAGCTTTGCCCTGAGGATATTTCTTGGGCAGTCTAATCATTAAAAGTTAATAACACACTGCTTGGGACATGGCAATTTGTCCGGGATGGCTTGGAGATTTTGTTTTGGTCTAACATCCTTATAGCCACAAGAGCTATCAGAAGGAAATCATGTTGCTATATGCCTCTAGTGTCTTACAAAATGGGTTATAAATGGGTTATGTGGTTAATGAGTAAAAATCAGGACTCTGTTTATCAGGGATCTCAAAAGTTGAGGGGAAATGATTGTGAAATGTAACTCTGTTGTGTCTCAGTTTATCAATTGGAACTAAAAGATAAGCAACAAGAAGTGAAACACATGTCTAAAACCAAAAATGATATGATCTGTGTTTTGGAACAATATGAATCTATCCCTGCTTACTGAATCCTGTATAAAGGAGCACTCTGGTTGTTTTTCAGTCAGGTTGGAAGATTCCCCTGACCATCATGCCTGGCTGATTCCTTCCATTGGCTACTGCTTATATCCTTTTGGGACCTGTCAATCACCAGGGCTGGCGTCCAGCATTAACTAACCAATATCTGATTAGATTTAAGGTCTACACTATGAGATAGAACCCATTACTGACGCTACTCAGGTGTCCAGGAAGAACCTGAGACTAAATATTTCAGGAACCTAGAGGAACACCAAATGCTACTATTCTGCTTATGTAATGTAGCAATGAAATGTCTCCACATTTTCTTATATGCATTGATCAGTGCCTTGCTCATCAATCATCAGAGAAGTTTTCTCCTGTAGTAGATGGGACCTTGGAACACTTAGTCCTAAATGGTATGTCTACATAGCATCCCTCCCTCAGTGCTCCTTGAATTCTGTGTAAGAGAAGGTTGAAGAATGTAAGAACAAGAACTATGGAGGACACCAAGGAAACGAGGCCTTCTGAACACAGCAGGAGTTGTGCATATATGATCTCACAGAGACTATGGCAACATACACAAGAACAGCATGAGTTCCTGCCAGATAAAGTTTCAGTGCTGAAGGCAGAAGAAGACACAAAACCTATGCCTAACTCATAATCTAAGTCAGTACTTGGTTCCCATTAACTATTCATTAACATAATATATAATTTAGTTAAGTATATAAATTATTTCTACTCTTATCTGTACTCATTTTTAGGGCATATATTTTGTAGGAAATATAGTAAAAATATTAAATTCTGTTATTGAATCCTTTGTCAAATAAATGTTGTTTTACATACAGATTAAGTTTTCACATCATGATAGTCTAGATATAATTATTCTATTATCTACATTTTTTTCCTAAAATTATAAGGTAGGTCATTTCAGAAAAAAAGTCAAATACATAACTAAAATTGAAACATTATATCAGTAGTTTCCATGTTCATAAACTTTTGCCACATTTATGAAGTCTACATTTCAATAATTTAAATAGAAGGACCTTTTGCAACCTCACCTACTGGGATTTTCTTCTTTTTTCTAATTTTTTTGGGAAGCATAATTTTTATTGTTTTCACATGTAGATATGTTTTGCATGTGATATATTTAAGATGTAAATATATATATGGAAGAGGTCTGAACATAGTACCAAAAGATCATTGAGTGCTGAAATTCCAATTCAATCAAAAAAAATTTTTTAGTTTTTGAGATTATAATTTAATTACATTTATCCCTTCCCTTTTCTCCCTCTAAACTTTTCCCATAAGCATCCCTGCTCTTCTTCACATTTTACCTCTTTTTTATTGATTTTCATTGTGCTCTACATTTTTCTCTGCTCCACTACCTGCCTCTCCCCTCTCCTTCAACCTTCTCCCAAAGTACCCATGCTCCCAATTGACACAGGAGATCTTGTCTTTTTCTACTTCCCATGTAGATTAGCTCTATGTAACTCTCTCTTACAGTCCTCATTGTTGTCTAGGTTCTCTAGGATTGTGATTTGTAGGCAGGTTTTCTTTGATTTATGTTTAAAAACCACTTATGAATGAATACATTTGATAATTGTCTCTCTGGTCTGGGCTACCTCACTCAAAATGATGTTTTCTAGATTAATCCATTTGCCTGTAAATTTCAAGATGTCATCATTTTTCTGCTGTGTAGTACTCCACTGACTAAATGTACATTATCCTTATTCATTTTTAGGTTGAGGGGCATTTAGGTTGTTTCCAGGTTCTGGCTATGGCAAACAATGCTGCTATGAACATAGCTGAGCACATGTCCTTGTGGCACGGTTGAGCAGCCTTTTGATATATACCCAAAAGTGGTATTACTGATTCTTGAGGAAGGTTGTTTCCTAATTTTCAGAGAAATCACCACACTGATATCCAAAGGGGCTGTACTAGCTTTCACTCCTATACACAGATGATAAATGGGCTAAGAAAGAAATCAAAGAAAGATCACCATTCACAATAGTCACAAACAAAATAACTTTAACCAAACAAGTGGAAAACTTGTATGACAGTAACTTTAAGTGTTTGAAAAAAGAAATTGAAGAAGATACCAGGAAATGGAAAAATTTCCCATGCTCTTGAGTAGGCAGAATTAAAATAGTAAAAATGGCAATCTGACCAAAAGCAACCTACAGATTCAATGCAATGACAATCAAAATCCAACAAAATTCTTCACAGACCTTGAAAAAACAGTTCTCATCTCACATGAAAAATCAGAATACCCAGGATAGCCGAAACAATCCTGTGCAATAAAAGAATTTCTGGAGTTATCACAATACTTGACTTCAGCTTTACTACAGAGCTACAGTACTGAAACAGCTTGGTTTTGGCATAAGAACAGACAGAATGACCAATGAAACTGAATCGAAGACCCAGATATTAATCTACATACTTTCGGACACCTGATTTTGACAAAGAGACAAAAAATATCAAATAGAGAAAACGAAAGCATATTTAACAAATGGTGCTGGCATAACTGGATATCAACATGTAGAAGAATGAAAATAGATTCATATCTATTGCCATGCACAAAACTCTGGTCCAAATGGATCAAAGACCTCAACATAAAGCCAGTCACACTGAATGTCATAGAGGAGAAAGTGGGAAGTACACTTGAACACATGGGCACAGGAGATCACTTCCTAAATATAACCCCAGTAGCAAAATCACTGAGAGAAACAATTAATAAATAAGACGTCTGGAAACTGAAAAACTTCTGTAAAGCAAAGGACATGGTTAACCAGACAAAACGCCAGCCTACAGAATGGGAAAAGATCTTCACTAACCGCAAATCAGACAGAGGTCTGATCTCCAAAATAAGTAAAGAACTCAATAAATTGTTCTTCAAAAGAACAAGTAAGCCAATAAAACAAATGGAGTACAGACTTAAACAGAGAACTCTCAATAGAGGAATCTAAAATGGCTGAAAGACACTTAAGGAAATGTTCAACATCCTTAGTCATCAGAGAAATGCAAATCAAAACAACTCTGATATTCCATCTTACACCTTTAAGAATGGCCAAGATGAAAAACACTGATGACAATTTATATTGGAGAGGTTGTGGGGTAAAGGAAACACTCATCCCCTTTTGTGTATTAACTGTTATTATTTCATAAATATGTGCCTATGTATATATTTATATATTCCTAACTATAACATCCTCAGTCTGTATAATGCTACCTGTATGTATGTTTTCAGGTCTCATCAATTGGCACTGGACAACCAATTTGAGTGATCTTCCACTTCTCCTTTTCCCAGTTTTCCTCAGTTGTCTATAGCTTTTTGTGTATATTTGAGGCCTTATGGAGTTTCCCCCCACCGCTTTTGGGGAAGTGAGCCTTGGGAATCAACACTTTGAAAGCAGAAGATCTAAATAATCAGCTGAGCGATGTAAATAAACAAATTAACAAGGCAGGGCACAGCTGACTTTAATAAACCAAGTATATCAATGCATATTGATGTATGCCAAGCTTGTATACTTTCCTGTTCCTCTTCCTGGAAACCAATGTAATATTCTAACATGCATGTGATATAATAATAGTATCTCATTTTCAATAGATTAACAATGACAGGTACTCAATAGGGCTAATCTGCTACTTCATTTCCATACAAAGTCTAGCCAAAAGGACCATAAGGTATGTAAGGAACAGCCAGGCTTATCTGAAAATCGTCCCTCAATAATCTCTCTTCATACAGAGCTCTGAGAACAGAAGGCAGTTAATCTCATCTAAACTTTGCACTTCGATCTATACAAAATCATGAATCTTAAAGAAGGAAAATAGTCCATGAACAATTTTAGTATGAGGATAATGAGAAAAATCACACTGATCTAGTAATTCTTTTTGTTTTCCATACTGAGGACAAAACTCAGGGTCGTGAGTATGATGAAGTAATGGTATCCCACTGAGACAGACACTAACTTCACATTATTTATTATCTTTGAGGATGCAATAGAAAAAAACACTTTAGAGATCTGCAGACACGTGCTCGCTCCATGGGAATTACAGACAGGATTACCTCGCTGTGAATTACTGTGGACATTTTATGTAACCTTTCAAACCGCCATAAACAGTGTAAAGGATTTGTTAGGCCTGATTGTATTTCCTTAGCTCCTTCTGCTGTCTCATATAGTTTGTGGGCAACACTAGCTACCAAATCACCAGAGAAGCTTTTACACTGAATGTGAAATCACTCCCCACTGCCTTCAACCTCAGCTTTGTAATGATATCAACAGATCGGAGGAAATGTAAAAGCAGGTAACACCCTGCCACTGAGACATTAGCACTGCATCTGAAATTTAATTTCTAGAGGAATCATGCTGTGTGTGATCTTTGATTTGTATTTTTTAGATTTATAATATTCCCATACTCAGACTATAAATGAAAACTAACTTGACTTTTAACCTGGCCCACAAGCACTCAGTACTAGACTGATGAGTTATTTATAGTTGAATCATTTGAACACTGCCGAGGGAAAAGTAGAAACCCTTGCTTTAGTGACAGTTTGCTCAGAGAAATCAGAAAATAAAACACAAACAATATATAGAATGATTGGTATCAAACAAAAAATTTTCACTTGCAGCTGATCCAAAAACAAGAAAGAAAGAAAGAAAGAAAGAAAGAAGGAAGAAAATCTTAATCCCTGAGTGTTCAAAAGTATTGTACAATTTTGATAGCCATCAGATCAATTCACTGAAAACTCATCCTTTTCTTTTTTCTTTTTTAATCTTTTAATTATATTTTTAAAATATACCAATCCTCCGATTCCCTCCACACACCCTCCCACCCCACTTCTCCCTCCTCCCATTCCCTTCACACACCCTTCCACTCCACTCCTCCTCCAATTTTAAGAGAGGATAAGACACTTTGCTTTGTGGAAGGTCCCAGGCCCTCCCTACTACATCTAGGCTCAGTTCAGTGTTCTATTACAGAGCGACAGTAATGAAATCAACTTGGTATTGTCATAAAAACAGAGATGTTGACCAATGGAATCGAAACAAAGACCTGGATATTAATCCACACACCTATGAACACCTGATTTTTGACAAAGAAGCTAAAATTGTACAATGGAAAAATAGAAAGCATCTTCAACAAATGGTGCTGGCATAATTGGTTATCAACATGTAGAAGAATAAAAATAGACCCTTATCTATCACCCTGCACAAAACTCAAGTTCAAATGGATTAAAAACCTCAATGTAAATATGACCACACTGAGCCTGATAGAAGAGAAAGTGGGAGTTAGCCTTCAGTTCATGGGCACAGAAGACCACGTCCTAAATATAACCCTGGAAGCACAGACAGTAGGAGAAACTCATCCTTTTCTAAAGATGTTGGGTCTTTAATATTTATTTGTTATAAAAATATGTTTAAAAGGATATACATACACACACATAGACAGATGATTAAAAGACACACATACAGAGAGAGATAATAGAGAGAGGTAGACAGATGAAGATAGAGATCTCCAGTTTGATGTTACTTCTATGACTGTTTTTACACTGTCCCATCTCATTGTAGTTTTCTACTCAGTTGTAATCCCACATTTCTTACTCCTCAATTCAAATGGGAATTTTCAATGTTCCATGGAATTCAGATCAGCTACCTCTTTGTTGAAAGTCTATTATATTTTATTTCAATCAGCCTAAGTCTTAAGTCTAGGATGGCCTGTAAGTAGTATGAGAAAAGGTGATTCTCATTCCACAGACACCTTCCTTATTTCATTGACTTTAACACTTAAGAGCATTTTCAATTAGATGCTATAATCTGTGTCCCATCCCCCCCCCCAGGGCCTCCTGATCACCCCTGGTCTCGATTCTTATGCCCTCATTGTTAGAGTCATCCCACTGTCCTTTCCTTCAAGCACACTCTGTTACTGCTCTTTGGTCAGGGGTGCAAATACCTTTATTTATTGCATTCAATTTACATCTTTCTTGGACATAATACCATTACTTAGGCTTGTTAGCATTTTCCTTTTCACCTTCAGTAAAATGAAATATACTCAACTGTCTTTTCTTTAGCAATCTATTTGAAATCACAGCTCTTCCCCTGGCCAGGGCCTCTGTGTATTTCTGAATATCTATCTGCCCTCATGGGATGAAAGTTTCAGATGGGAAGACTTGTCTAAATTTGTTTGCTATGTACTAACATATTTTAGATGGTCAAAAAATACCTGTTGTTGTGCCAAGACATGTTCCAAAGCCTAGGGAGAAACTCTGTCTCAAAAAAACCAAAATAAGTAAATAAGTAAGCAAATTAATAAATACTTGTTGAAGGACTTGAATGAATTAATGAATCAATGAATATATTAAAAAAGAGATGTTCCCCTTGAGAACTATTTGTTGTCTAACTGCTGGCTCTGGTCTTTGTGACTGCCAGTCTACTGAAGAGCATTGCTTCCAATAGTCACCCTCAAACCTCCTCCTAAGATGCAATAACAGGGTTTGCTTAACAGTCACAGGGAATGTGCACAATAGAACAGTGTGCAGTAAAAGAAAACCTTTAAAAACTCAAAATGAATTGCAAATGTTTTTATTTTTTACTAATTAATTATTTCACAAACCAGTCACAGTTTCTCCTCCCTCTTCTGCTCCAAGTCCCTGCTCATCCTCCCCTATCTCCACCCCCACCCATTCCTCCTCCTTTTGCTTCAGAAATAGGAAGTTCTTCCAGGTATACTAACTAGCTATGGCATATCATGTGGCACCTCTTCTCCTATCAAGGCTAGAAGTGACAGCTCAGTAGGAGGAACAGGGTCCAAAATCAGGCTTTAGATTCAGAGACAGACCCTGCTACCACTGTTAGGAGTCCCACAAGAACACCAAGCTACAAACCTCTAACATATGGCAGAGGGACTAGGTCAGTCTTGTGCAAGCTCTCTGGTTGGTAGTTTAGCATGTATGAACCCAAGCTAAGTTATTCTGTTTGTTTCCTTATGATGTCTTTGGGTCTTCTGGCTCCCATAATTTTTCTTTCCCCTCATCCATAGACCTCCCTAATATATGTCCAACAGTTGGCTCTTGGTACCTTCATCTATTTCCATCAGTTGCTGGATGTAGCCTTTCTGTTGATAATTGGGCTAGGCAACAATCTGTGGGTATGGCAGGATATCATTAGTAATCATTTCATTGACTTTTTTTTTTCTTCTGTTAGTTGTTCGACTCTATCCAAAGTCTCCAGGCTGCTCAGACTCTGGGTCCTGGCTAATATTTTAACCCTGCTGAGTATATGATTACAGGTAAGTTTTATTATATCAACACTAAATTTGTTACCATAATAAATTGTCTTACCCACTTTTCTACCATTGTGAGGAGATACTACGACTGACCATAGAAATTTCTAAAAGAAAACATGTATTGAGAATCAGCATTCCGCAGGGTTAGAGTCCACTATCTTCAGAGAAGTTAGCATGGCAGCTGGCAGATATGCATGACAATGGAATAGTATCAGAGAGCTTATATCTGATCCATAAGCATGAGACAGAGAGAGAGAGAGAGAGAGAGAGAGAGAGAGAGAGAGAGAGAGTTTTAAGGAAATAAATGTTCATTTGCTACATTTTATCTTAATTATATTGTATCTTTTTATTTATGTTCTATATATATATGTGTGTGTGTGTGTGTGTGTGTGTGTGTGTGTGTGCGTCCTTAATATAATTCAGGTTGTATTTTTATCTGGGTATATATTTCAAAAACATTTACTTGTTGACTTTTCAATTTTGTCACTTTGCCTTTTTATCAAGTTCAATTTATCTATGCTTTTTGATAAAAAGGAGTTTTATGGTGCTTCTAGGAAGTTCTTATATTCTGTTTTCATTTCTGTTGCTAAGATAAAATATCCTAAGAAAAAGTAACATAAGAGAACGGAGTTTATTTCAGTTTTCAGTTTCAGGCTACAGTATATCATTGTGGGGAAGCCAAGGCAAGACCTCAACGAGTCAGTAACATCACATTCATAGTGCAAAGCAGAGTGAAGTAAGTACACACATACTCTGATGCTAGCTTCTGTTCAGCTTGCTTCCTCCACTCTTACACAGTCCAAGACCTCTACCTAGGAAAGGAAGACATCCCATAGTCTTGTAATCTCCAATAATCTTGGGCTTTGGTTGCACATAATCGTTACATGTGTCAGTTTGTGCAAGGAAAACTTTCCGATTGTTCCAACTGTAGCACTGGAGGTTTCATTTCAACAGTGCAGATCTCTTTAACGGTCACAGATTCTTTTTCATCCTGAACTTGATACACACACATGCTCATGCACGCAAACACACACACACATATGCACGGACACACACATTCTTAGCCAAAATGTCAGAGAAGTAATCCAGACACAATCTTTCTTCTCTAAAACCCTATGGTCATTCCTCAACAATTTATGTCTCACTGAGCATTCTCAACTTCCAAGATTCCATTAAAGTGGTCCATGAAGGTTTGCTTCCATGATCCGGTGGTTCTTCCAGTCCAACATTTCAAACTCTTCCACAAAATGGTCCAAAAGTATGGAAACCACATGATTAATTTTATCTCAACAATGACCTCCACTTACTCAATTCCAAGGAATACTTAAAGAATATTCTATGTGTGTGTGTGCATGTGTGCATGTGTGCGTGTGTGTATACATAGCTCAAAGCACGGGTCATCATGAAAACAAATAACTTAATTACTTAATTTAAAAATGGGATACAGATGCAAACAAAGATTCAAAAAGTGAATCACCAATGGTTTAGAAACATTTAAATATTCAATATTCTTAATCATTAGGGAAATGTAAATCAAAATTACTTTGAGATTTTACCTTACACAGTTAGAATGGCCAAGATAAAACATAAAACAAATGACTTCTCATGCTAGTAAGAATATAGAGTAGGGAGAACATTTATCATTGCTCATGGGAGTAAAAACCTGTGTAGCTACTATAAAAATCATTTTCACATTTCTTCTTGAGAGGGGAGGGAGAAAGTGTTACAGAACTGGCTATTATATAAATATCAATTTTCATATTAAAATAAAATAAAACACAATTACACTTAATCCATGTGCTCAGTAGTTCATAAAAACATGTTTAGTGTTTTTGAAATGATATAAAATATTTGAGTTACCAGAGATGCTCCTTAATTTGCATAAGTATGTATTATGTTTTTCATACAGTGAAATTTTATACTTTAGAAAACAACTCTGATAAAATCTTGAGTGAAGCTGGTGTTTATAGTAAACTTTAAAGTGAACTGTTTGGTGGGTATGAAAATATCAATATAGTTTTTCTTGAAATTTGTTCACCCTGATATTTGCAAAACTCTTACATTTGTATAAAGAAAACCTATTTTTTAGTTTTAGAATTTTGATGAAATTACTTTTAGAAACATAGAAAAAAGTACTTCAGCCAGTTTTAAATTGTTCAGTCCTGAAGAAAATTCATTTCATGTTACTTAGAAAACTGTTTAGATTTTTCTCTATGAATTGATGTATTTCAAAAACATTATAAGATACCAAAATAGTGACAGAGTATGAAAGACATTTTATGGATAACACAATAGACTTCCATGAGAATATGAACTTCTGTTACCTACTCTGGGGATACCCAGTGAAGCTTCACAAGATGGGAGAGCTTTGGTTTTGGAGGCTCATTCATTGATACTGAGTACATTATGAGATGTTTTTAGACACAGTGATTTGTTCAGAATTAATTTATTTAATAATTATTCAAATCCTTATAGTGTCAAAAATTATACTTTATATGTATATGTCATTTTATATTAAAAATGAAAGCCTTTTATGCATAGGTTAAGATAAATATTGAAATTAATCAAACGTAAATGTTTATAAAGAAATTTTATCTCTTTCTATGTTTGTCAAAATAGTTTTGGTTTTGGAGGGCTTTTTGGCATTTAGTAGTAACAACAATTATGAAACATAAAGAATTATCGAAAGACTCACCTATATTTTTCTGTCATTCAATTTAAATTCAAGTAGATTTGCTTGATTATCAGTATTTTCTGAATTTGTAAATCATTTTTTAAGTCTTTGTAAGTAACAATAGCAATTCATATACAGTAATAAATTAAATGTTGACTCAAAATAAAATCTATATATGACATCATTTTCAATTAATTCAGTCTAGAGCATAATGTCTACTTTCTGTTCTCTTAATTACTTTCTGTTCTCTTAATTTCAAAAATTTTTCATTTGGAGGCAAGTTTTCAGTTTGGTATTCCAGAGATGAAAACATTATTTGTCAACGTACAAGACATAGTGCAATTCCTATAAATGGGATTTTTAAAAAAATTGTCTTGGTTTAGTAAAAATACAATTACAAGTCATAAATTATATCCATTGTGTATAACAACACAATAAATAAAATTTTCTACTCAAACTTATTTTTGTGAATTATTATATAAATTTTAAAGCTTGGATTGTAATGTGGGTCAGTGGTAGACTACATACTTAATGTTCATGAGGACATGGGTTTATTCCTCAGCATTATTAAATAAAGGATAAAATTAACACTAACTGGAAAAATATAGATAACTAATCAGTTTAAGTCCAGTAATAATAAATATTGAAAACATGGAGATTTCATTCCATGAAAATACACCATTAAGTCTGATAACAACTGCATGGATACGATCCAGTTAAGGAAGAGCTTGCATGACTATTGACTATTACCAATATAAAGAAGTCTCAGTATGACAGTTGAACACAATTCAGACGGAATATTATTCATAGTTTCAGGTCTTTCATGGCATAAAGTAGAATTGCAATCTCTATGAGTAGAAAATGCTAATGGGGCCTCAATCCAAAAAAAAAAAAAGAATTATAGGTAATTAAGTAAACCTTGGAGCGGGTGATGTGACATTACCGAAGGAAGAGCACATCAATTGATTGTCCCGTACCAAATAGACAGTTCAGAAAGCATACATACAAGTAACATTATATAGTCTTAACAAGTTATACTTGGAATACGTGTGTGTGTGTGTTTTCTTATACAAATATACATACATTCAATAGCAATTGTTGAAAAAATAGATCATGAGTTTGAAGGAGAGAGCAGGTGGGTATAAAGAAAGTTATTATGAGAGGAAAATGAGGTGAGAAATGTTATGATCAAATTACTATCTCAAAAGTAAAATAAAATAAGAGTGGATTATACTTTTATCCTCTGCTTTCCAAAGGAGAGAATTTTTCACAACACAGTGAAGGAATTAAAGTGCAAGGATCAACTCAATGACCACAAGAAATTCAAATGAGATTTGGGGAATTGAGTCATCTAAGCTATATCAGTGGTTCTCTGAGGGTATTTAAGGGAACACTGGGAATAATGTCTTACTACAGAGTAGGTGGTAATTTCCCAGTAGGAAGACCAGATATAAAGATCTCCAAGGAAACTTCAGGGCTGCTTGCCTGTGTAAGTTCATCTCTGGATGTTTTTGTTTGTTTGTTTGTTTGTTTGTTTGTTTTGTGTCTGTCTGCTGCTCCTTCTGTTGTTGCTACTGCTGCCATCTTCCACTGCCATCAGATTCCAGGTTCTTCACCCAACATGAAGTGAAGACCAGGAATCTTACTGTTATTCATCTCCAGAGTGTGATAATTGAGACATCCAGCTCAATAGACTGAACAATTCAAGTTGTTCTTAGCCTCTTAATGGGACAGATGGCAGGGAGACCTGACAAGTTATTTGCAGAAAGTTAAGGGAGCATAGAATGAGTAACAGAAGACAGTTATAACATCAATCAGTTAAGGCTACCTGTCCAGTTACATAAAGAAGAGCAATAATATCATGAGTGTTTTCTATCTATTTTATAAAGAATATGTTTTATATAGAAACCTTAAGTAGATTCTTGTGGATCTATTTTCTCTTTCTTCATCATATATGATAATATCTACTGAGTGTTGTAAATCTATATCATCATCTTTATATTATGGCATAATAATAAGATTAAACTGTCTTCAAGAGACTTCTGTATTCATTCTAGAGAAAGAATCATGTATTTGGGTTGTTTGTATGACATAGTTCTATTCTGTTAAGTGGAATAACTAGCTATTATGCACTGTTTTCACTTGGAAATTAAGTATGTCTTAAAGAGATTTTATCAAGTGTCATATCACAAGTAGCCATCAAATAGATAATATCTGAGAGGTAATCATGTATGCTGGTGTGCCTGGATCTGAAATCAACTAGGAAACATATCTATGGACAAATCTGTGAGGGTATTTTCTAGAATAGTTAACTAACTGAGAAAGTCTCTCCCCTAGAATGGGAAGCCCCTTCTGGCACCAGCCCAGATAAAAGAAAGTCTGAGAAAACAGTAGTGTTGCTTTCTGCCTGATATCTTTATCCCTTACTTATTAGGACATCTACACTGTCTCTGAATACTGATTTTGCTATTTTTCACTGATATATGAACCCATCTTCTTCAACTTTCCAACAGAAGTTGAGAAATAGTACCTCTCTAGGTACTCAGCAGGTATTCAACAAGACTGAAATTTGGGGGTACCCTGACTGGTGGGCTGAGCAGCTATAAAGTGCTAGCCTCTTAGTCTACAAATTGCCATTGTTGGACCACATGTCCATACTCTTAAAACCAATTTAGTAAACCCCTTTATAATACATGATAGATTCTGCTCCTCTAGAGGACTGTGACTCGTACAACAAGAATCATTCAAGGTTTCACCACCGTGATAGCACCTCACCCTAATAATTCTTTCCTATGACTTCATTTCTGTGACTAAAAAATCTCTTTGTCCAACCATTCAAATGAAAACTTCTCAGATTTAACAGTCATTTTAATTTTTCAGAGTATTTTGTATCCCTTGCTCACTAGGTCTAATCACCACATTATTATACATATAATGAAGTAGTGTTCTACATTAACATAGAGACAGGTGATCAATAGCCTTGTGTAGTAAGTTGTAACATGGGGCTAGAGACACAATATACCCTTGCAGTAGAACACTAAAGTTTTACTCTGAGCCTTTATAGCTAAGGTAAAATTGTTTTTAAGTAGAGTTACAGCCAAATAAATAACCACGACAAGATAAATATCTACTTACCAGGTACCAGAAGTTGTAACAGTGTGTTAACAGAAATAAATCATAACTTTCAAAGCAACTGCAACTGGAGTCACTTCTTGATTAATATTGTGATAATCAACTGTCATTCTCCATGATCATCTGTCTTCTTCCCAGGCCGATTATGAAAGAGATAATTATATGTGTTAGAAACAATCTACCTTTCAACTCATTGATGACAGTACTAATTTCTGTAATCCTTTAAAGGATGTAGTGATACTTCTTTCACCATTAACCCTGGAAGATACATTTTTATTTGGCCTTATCAATCTTAACTCTCCTTTATAAGTCAGAAATAAAATGTGGATGTTCTACTCATTCTCAGTTATGTCTCTCAAATACGCATTCTAGAGATGGAGAAATAACTATAGGATGATTTGGGGAATCTACCATAGGTTGGATATGGGGTAAAATTCCGTTGATTACTTGACCTCCTTCAATCTGTATTTTCACTTAAAGAACTACTTTTGTTGTTTTGAGGTTTTCTAATAATGAGTTCAGTTCAGAGATGTCTAAGTTCCAAAAGATCTAATTATTTCTTTTTCACAATAAATAATTGCCCTAGCCAAAGCCATATGTCTTTTTAGGAAAGTATGGGTAAACATTAATAGTAAAATATTTGATATTTTAGCATGGTCATTCTAGCAAGAACATGGTTTTCCCTTAAGGGAAATTCACTGAGGTCATGGAGGTTACTATCATAGGCAAAGTAGATTTGTCAGAATCTGGTTGTTCAATGCCCTCACCCTCAAGATATTCATCCAGCACATCTTCATTCCAGGTTACAGGATGCCACTGATTCCCAATCAGTACACTAAGTTTGCCTTCTGACATTCTTCAAGTTTAGACCTTAAATATGTGTTGTAAATTAATTAACTGTACAATGAGGGCTTGAATTTTTATTAACAGTAACTTCATTCCTTTGGCTGACTGAAATATGATTCTTTCAGGGCACACCTAGAAACCTTTAGATTTGTGTGTACATGTGGTGCTTAGATATTGTATCTCTGGGTTCCTTTTCTTTTGTTACTTTACCCAAACATACTAGAAACAAATGCCTAGCATGCTTATATTCATTACTTTTCAAGACATGCTAAAATATTTCCTGGATATCTTACTTTGCATGAGGAGTGAAGGAAGAATGTCAAATGAATTTATTTTTGCATAACTCTTTAAACAGTTCACATTGGATTATCCATATTCTCCACACCATGAAGAGATTCTTTACTAACTGTATCTTTAGCCAAATTAGTCTAGTTATAGACAAACCATCTAAAAAAATTCTTATATTTCTGCTCTATATGACCACTCCTAGTACAATAAGCTGTATTATTAGGTGGTTGTTCTAAAACAGTAACACATATAATACAGAAATATCTTAATACAATATATATGTATATTTAAATCATATTAATGTGAATATAATGTATCATTTGAATATACATCATACATTCTATGCTGTTTCCATTTCGGAGAATCTGATAATCCAGTATTTTTAGTTAAGATAACCCCAGTGATTGATGGAAACACACCAGATAATGAGGACAAATTCCCACTCTTTCTTTAGGTGAGGATAAAATATCTTACTAGATACTTCTTCAGAGTAAGGGCATATTCACATCAAAACCATAAGCATTCCACAGTTTTAGAGGTATATAGCAAAAACCCAATATATCTGCTGGTCTTGGGCTCCATAGAAGAAATAAACAGCATTATAATTTAATTACATGCCAAAATATTCTTTGTAAGTGGGTGATCAGACAAACTCTGATAGGCACAGAGTATCTAATGATTGATTGACTCAATTGTTAAATACACTGTGTCATATTAGTAAATAGAAAAATCTTCAAAGAGAAATAAAGTAAGCAAATCTCAACATAGATATTAATTATATATTAGAATTATCTTATCAAGCTTTAGATGAAATCCTCGTAGCACAGAAGAAATGACTCAGTGGTTAAAAGCACTGTTGTTCTTATGAGGACCCAGGGTCAATTTTCACCATCCACACAGTGCCCTAAAAACATTCACATTTCAAGTTCTGTAGACCCCAAATCTTTGTCTGTCCTCCACAGATACAAGACATACATGTTGTAGAAAGAAATAGAACCTTTAAAAAATGGTTTCAGAAAAGGTCCAAGAATATTCCTTGTTAAGGAAATGAAAAATAAACAATCATACTTAAGAACACAAGAAGTAAAAGCAACGAAGGAACTATAAAAGACAACTGAAAGATTAATTCAGAAATTTAAATTATACCAAGCATAAAAAAAATTGTAGGAAGGCTAAAAGAGTGATCAAAACACATTCATGTGTCATTGAGCTAGAGAATAGTCTAAATGAATTTAGTTCAACTGAACAAATGGAAAACAGGTCAATATTAAAAATATTAAATGATATCAAACAGCTCAGAAATCTGAAAGGCAGTAGCTATAAGACTAACCTTTCTAAATAGAAGTTCCTGACTACAGGTCAGAAAGATGGAAACTAAAAACATCCTCAAAGTCATAATAATCCCCATGCCCACCCCTTACTGAAGAGCTTTTGGCAGTTGATAACTTCTGGGGAAAAAAAATCATTCTTTGAAGTATATCCCCCTTGAAGGTGGGGTCTTGGATTCTTCAGTGGAAGATCCCACACCTTTGAGAACATGGGCATCATAAACTGAGCTTAGTGAGTTCCCAGCAAAAAAAAAAAAAGAAAAAGAAGAAGAAGAAGAAGAAGAAGAAGAAGAAGAAGAAGAAGAGGAGGAGGAGGAGGAGGAGGAGGAGGAAATAGGAGCTGTGTGTTGGTGAGGCATAGAAAAGGGTTGCAGGGGAGAAATGGAAATATAATGACTATATTTTATTGCAACCATGTGAAATTTTTAAACAATAAAATAAATAAATGATGGCTGATAGGGAACTCAAACCTGTAATCATGGTGTTTGAGATTATTAGGCAATTTTACGCTATGAGTTGAAAACAGTTTGTACTGCACAGTGAGTTTCACATTATTTTGGTTCAACGAGTCTGAATGAATGCACATGTTCATACATAAATACATACATGCATGCTTGCCTACATACTTATATGCATACACTTACATAAATATATACAGAAAAAATTTCCAAATGCTGAAAAAGGTACCTGCCTCTTCAAAAAGCAGAGTGAAGGCCAAAGAAGAACATTTTGAAAACAGAAATTGCATGCAAAAAAAAAATCAGTTCAAAGGAGAGGTTTCTAATGAGAATATATGAGGAATAAGAAGATTAGGAAGAGATTATTTCAAGGTTTATAAGGATAAAGTACTCCTAGTTTTAACTCAGTAGTCTGTGAGGATAATCAGACAAGAAAAACATCCATAAACTAAAAGAAAATGACTGCACTTGGCACCAGCAAATGATTGGTTTAACTAATAACTAATGGGGAAGTGGGAAGAGGAGAAGGGGAGCAGTGAGGAGAACATGAGGGATCAAGAAGATAGAGTTGGTAAAGGACAGAGAGGGAGAGAAAAGAAAGAGATACTTTGAAAGAGGGAGCCATTATGAGATTATAGAGACACCAGGCACTAGAGAAATTCCCAGGAATTAACAAGTATAAACCCACCTAGGAATCTAAGCAATAGTGGAGAGGGTTCCTAAAATGCCCTTCTCCAGTAATCAGATTGATGACTACGTTAATTGCCATCAGAGAACGTTAATCCAGTATCTGATGAAAGCAAATGCAGAGATTCACAGCTAAACACTGGACTGTACTCATGGATTCCAATTGTAGAGAGGAAGGAGTGATATTATGAGCAAAGGGTCTAAGACTATGATAAAGAAACCCACAGAAACCGAAGCTAGTAGGAATGACAGCTGGGGAACCTGATAAGACCCAACTAGGCCTTCAGAATGAGGATGACAGTTGTGTGGCTTGGGCATTTTGTGGGACCATTAGCAGTGGAACCAGTATTTTTATCCCTGGTGCATGAATTGCCTCTTTGGAGCCCATTCCCTATGGAGAGATACAAGATACTTTGCCCAGCCTAGATGGCAGAGGGGTTTGGCCTTGCCCCAAGTGATGTGACAGTCTTTGTTGACTCCCCATGGGAGGACTTAGCCTCTCTGAGGAGTGCATGGGGGGCTGGGGAAAAGATGAGGAGAGTGGGAGAGGGAACTCAGATTGGTATGAAAATAAGACTGTTTTAAAAATAAAACAAAATAAAATAAATTTAAAAGTAATATCTAATGGAATTTCTTTTAGCATAAGGGAAGTGGTGGTAAAATAACTAAGACTTCAGTAAACAAATAATATCAGGAAGGACAATAAAGGAGTACATAACAGATTGCCAATATGCTAATTAGTTTTAGTTTGTGTTATAGTAAAAATAAAATAGCCAAGTGGTTTAAGTTTTACAGAAAATAATTATATATAAAAAGTGAGAAGGGTGTATGTATTTAAATGAAAATATGCTCTGTATACCATTTAGGAGAGTAAAACAAACATAACTATACAACATAACTATACTATTATTGATTATACAGTTCAACATATCTACATATATATAGATATATATATATATATATATCTGTTTGCATACATAGAGCAATTATAATGCATTCAAACTGAAAGTAAGATTATATTTATACATACAAATTTGAATAAACAAATTTATCTATACAAAAATATTGAAGAAATGGGATTTCGTGAAAAAAATAGAGTAAACAACATTACTATTCAAACTTGACCAGTACACGACTTATCTTCTCTACAATCAACAAAAACATCAATAATTTGTAATACTCTCAGCTTTGGTCACCTTAATCGTCAAATTGAAACAGCCTAGACTCATTTAAATGGTAGTTGTGATCAAGTGCTTGCCCAGATCACATACCCTGCAGGCATGTCTGTATAAGGTTGTCTTAACCATTAATTAATGTAAAATGGCTCAACCCATATGCAACTACGCATGGCACCATTTTCTGGACAGGTGGTCCTGAGCTACATAAGGAAGCTAGTGTTGTTTAAGAGTCAGTGAGACACCAAGCTGTGTTCTTCTATGGTTTCAGCTTCAAATCCCTGTTTGAATTGCTACTTTGGTTTCCTTCAATTATGGACTATAATCAATTTTTTCCTGTCCTCAGCAATTTTCAGTTACAAGTTTTTGTCATAACAGTAGAAAGAAAATTAGAACACAATCAATATGCACTCTTAGAGAAACTTCACATCTACAAAAATATTCATGTGATAGAAATGTATAGGAAAAATGTCATTTAGACATCAATTTTCAAATATATAGAGTATACAATTACAGGGAACCAAACATGTGCACAAATTCATAGAGATCGGTGAATTCTTAAGTGGTGCAGTCTGAAGAAGAAAGAAGAACATCAATAAATATCTTCAATTTGTTATATTCATTTGTTAAATAAGCTTATAACATTGTTGAAAGTAGATTTAGTTTATTTGACTTCTATCTATATTTCTATATTTTACAATCTGTGTGTGTGTGTGTGTGTGTGTGTGTGTGTGTGTGTGTATCAAAGCACTTTAAAACCAAGTAAAGAAAAAAAACTTTAACAATAAAATGTATTTAAGGGATTTTCACCTAGATTCTGAATCATTTGTAGTTCTGAAATTTTTCAGAAATTTGACTGATGCATGACAGGATTTAGAATCACCCAGAAGATGAGCTCCTGGGCATGCTTAAACAACCGAGGTAGAAAGACCTACCTGACACTGGACAGCATTGTTTCTCAGATTGTCACTTGGGCTGCAGAAAAGGAGAAGGCTAGTTGAGCAGAATTCATTGCTCTCTTCTTCCTGACAGATACAATAGAATCAGCTGCTTTAAGACTGTTCTACTTGACTTCCCCACCATGATAGACTTTGCCTCAAGCTTTAAGTCAAAATAAACCCATTCTTCCATCAATTCTTTTTATCATAGCATCAAAAGTGCAACTTCTATAGTGATCAATTAACAACAAACTTAAAACTAATGATACAAGTCCCTGAAATGTGAATTTAGTAGTAGAACACTTTGCCTATACCTATAAATCCCTAGTTTCAATACTCAGCATGACAGAACAAATAACTAAACAAATAAGAGAAGAAAACACCAAATAGATATTTTTGGAATTCCTTATTCAATTAAATTACATGGAAAATCCTTTTATAACTTTCCTGGAAAAATGAGAACAAATATCTAGCCACCCCAAGAAAGTGTACAGAAAGTGCAAGAGACAGTAGAAACCAAACAAGTTTACCCTAGTGAATCAATAGGGGGTAACTAGGGTTACTTATAGGAATATGTGTTGGGTGATTGCCCAGGTAGCCAGTTGTCTCTGTCATTTGTTGCACATTTTGAAAGCCATTTGATTGCACTTCCTGCTGACTCAAGTAATATTATTTCCCTTCTCACATCTTTAATGAGGTTGAAGACTAGATAGTAGTTACTTTCCTCTCATGACTTGGCCAAGTTATACAAGATTTAAACTCATTATGATAGGATAATTGTTGAATATATTTGTTCTTATTGTATATAATTTTGTATTAGGCTTAGAACTCTCTTATTTAAACAAAAAAGGGGAGGTGCTGTAGGAAATTCTACAACCAATAGCCTTTAAGTTAACCGCCCACTGGTGAATGGCCTCTTATACTATTTATGCCAATATAAAGTATGTATCGGGCATGTTTTCTGGCTTCAGGATTCAGTTGCTGTTCTTCATTTTGGCAAATGATAATAATTTGTGAGATTATCCCTAAATAAATAATCATGTATTATTTTCAATAGAAAAGAGAATCACTTAATGGGAACATGGGTAACCCAGCAATAGGTCATTCCCCAAATGTGCTCCTCTAGCATACATGACAATGTATGCAAGTTGCACCCCTCCCTTTTCTTTTCTTTTTGTTTCTTTTCTTTTCTTTTCTTTTTTTGCTAAAAGAATAGACACCAACTATATTTAAAATTATTTATGAGTGTTACCATATTATTGATTGTATAGACCTTCGAGAAAATTCCAGTCATCAAGTCTAACTTAGTTTTCAGCCGACTTTGGCTATTTTCCCCCTGCAGAAAGTATATATGATGCTGTACTTGTCGCCTGGTATAAAAGGCATCAGTTTATTCTTTCTACCTCTCTTCCGTGATGTTTCTGGATCATTTAAGAGTGCAATGTAAAAGTCTGATTATTTTCTTATATTTATGACTGAATATTAGTCATAATTAACCAATGGTTAGTTTGTTGTGATTTTCCACAGTAACCACTTTCCACTCCAAACATAAGTTTCCCTTCATGATTAACCAATGATGATAACCCAAGCAACTCTATGCATATAAACACAAATACTTAGAAGGTAATGTGATAGGCATATCATATTTATTTAACTTCAAGGTCCTCCACTGTGGAACCTATCACCTTCCCAGTTCTATTTCATTGCCATGGCTTCCAGTATCAGAACTTAGTATCTGCTTGCAAAAAAAGCCACTAACCTAAATCAACAGATAATTGGTTATACCAATAATAGTAATGGTATTGTTTCTCCAATGAGTATATCTTAGCTAACATTTTTGCAGTGTAACATAAAGTTGACATAACCAAGGAAGGTTGGTGACAATTTTTCCCTTGAAGCCTTCACTGTACTTCAAGGTACTTTTGAAACTGTCATACAGGAGAGAGCTTCTGATTCATTCCCTCTTGATTTATGGCTTCATCTCTCTCTCTCCCTCTCTCTTTCTTTTTATTTTTAAATTTGAAAGCATATTTTTAAAATTTTTTTCTCATAAACTACATCCCCACAGCACTTCCCCATATAACCACTGCTCTCAGCCTCTGTTCTCCCCTCTCTGGGAAAGGGGACTGGACTGAGCTCCAAAGTTCAATTGAAGAATGGAAGGAATGAGAATATGAGCAAAGAGGTTAAAATCATGATGGTTACACCCACTAAAACAGTCTACCTCAGCTAATGGAAGATTACCAACTCTAGCTGGACTGGGAGGGAACAAACATAGGACCAAACTAGTCCCTCTGAATGTGGTTGATAGTTGAATTGCTGGGACAGACAGAGGGGCTACTGGCAATGTAACCAGGATTTATCCCTACTGTATATACTGGTTTTAAGGGATCCTATTCTCTTTTGGATATATACCTTGCTCAGCTTAGATATAGTAGGGAGGGCCTTGGACCTTCCACAAAGCAATGTGCCTTACCATCTCTGAGGATTGGATGAGGGAGGGATAGGAGGGTATGTGGAGGAAATGGGCGGAAGGGAGGGGATGGGGACATGGATTGATATTTGTTAAAAATCTAATAAAATAAAATGAAATAAATATTAGTATTATGCCAAGTGGTGGAGCATGCCTTTAATGCCAGCACTCAGAAGGCAGAGACAAGCAGATTATTGAGTTCAAGGCCAGCTTTGAGTCCAAGAGCTGGTTTCAGGACTGACTTCAAAGTTGCAGAGAAACACTGTCAGAAAAATAGGCAAAAATCTAAAATTGTTAAGTATGGAAATTTTCCAGAAAGAAAAGGCAAGAAGAACATTTACAAATTATTCTGGTGGGCCAAGAGTTATCCTTATGAAAAAGTAACTTCAAATGTTATAAGAAAATGTATCTTGTGAATATAAATGCAGGAACCATTAGAAGACAATAGCAATCAATTGGTACAGTGGAATATTTCTAAGAGATACAGGCTGGCTTAACATACAAAGTCAGTTAATACAATGCATTGCATTAGCATTGACCAGGTAAAACATTTTTTTTTTTTTTTGGTTTTTCGAGACAGGGTTTCTCTGTGGTTTTGGAGCATGTCCTGGAACTAGCTCTTGTAGACCAGGCTGGTCTCGAACTCACAGAGATCCACCTGCCTCTGCCTCCCAAGTGCTGGGATTAAAGGCGTGTGCCACCACCGCCCGGCCCAGGTAAAACATTTTTGAATGTTTAATATATGAGTAGACATAGGAAAAAACACTTTTTGCAATATTCATATCCTTTAATTACATGCTCCTCAACTAGGAACTGGTTTTTATTACAGACAGGTAAGAGACAGTTGTTAAAAGTTCATGTTACAAGTTCATGGGTTCTTACTGCACATGAGATAGAATGTCTAACAGCGAATGAATAGAGACTTCACCCTCCATTGTCAGGGGAAAAACAAGCTTATGCTGATTACTTTAGACATTGTAACAGGGTAGCACAATAACAAAAATGAATAAGGGGCATCTATACTAGACAGATGGATAACGTTCTTCCTTTCATTTGACAATAAAAACACCTATCTGGAATACAGAAAATACTAGGAAATCTACAAAAATCAGTAGCACTTGAAAGTTATTTCAGTCATGGCACAAGACACCATGAGTAAGCTCTAAAATCAGTTGTACCCAAATACAATGAACACACTGAGAATAAAATTAAGGAAATAAGACAATATCTCACAAAAGTTCTCATGAAAAACACATAAAAGAATGAAAGATTGGTTTATAAAATTCATTGACAGAAATACCAGGGGAACTTTCCTGACTTGAGAATTAGCAGTGGGTATTGTAGCTATAGCATCAAAATATGGGCAAGAAAGTAAAAATTACACATTTTGACTTTTAAAGATTAAAATAATTGGTGCTCTTAGCATGTGAAAAGACAGCTTACAAGAAAGAAATCATTGCCAGTTATATCTATGTCCTATGGGTCATGATGTGGGGAAAAATATCAAGTTAATAATAAAAAATAATACAAATATTTCAGTAAAAGACTTAGTAGATATGCATCTCTAAAAGATATAAAAACTTCTCTAATCCAGGGAAAGATAATTGTCATTATTCAGCCCAGACTTGAAAATCAAAGCTGCAATTAGAAGTTACTTGGCAGAACTCACTGGCTAGGATCAGTCACTGTGATAGACAGGTATATTTCATGAATATGATAAAACAATATTATCATAGTAGCCAGAATTTTACTTCTAGATACATATATCATATTGATAAAAAGCCTTCCCATAAAACATTTCACAAACATATTCATACTGGTATTACTCTCATACCTAATCACTAAGAATACCCCTTGTGCCTATCAAACAGTGAACAGTTTATGATTCCATTCACAGAACATGCTCTAGAAGAGCAAAGTCATCATAGACTCAAATAGATACATTGGGCTTAAACTAGGTAGAAAACTGTTGGAAGACAAATGGTATCTAAAGGTAGGTACATTCCATAAGATAAGGGATGGAGCTAGAAAACATTATTTTGAGTGAGGTAACCCAGACACAGAAAGACAATTATCACATGTATTTACTCATAGGTGGATTTTAAACATAAAGCAAAGTAAACCAGCCTACAAAACTACAATCCCAGAGAACTTAGACAATAATGAGGACACTAAGAGATACTTACATAGATCTAATTTACATGGGAAGTAGAAAAAGACAAGATCTCATGAGTAAATTAGGAGCGTGGGAACCTTGGGGGAGGGTTGAAGTGGGAGGGAAGAGGCAGGGAGGGGAGCAGAGGAAAATGTAGAGCTTAGTAAAAATCAAAAATAAATAAAAGATAATGAATTTGTTTTACTTAGCTCTGACTATCATGATAATCCCAAACACATGAGTTGCGGAAAGTGCATGACACCTTAATAAATTAAAAATGTATGCAGCAGATTATAATTATAGATTTATGCAATTAAATATAAAAAAATTAACCTATGGAAAAGAGGCCACAGATTTGTAAGGGAGTACAAGTGGGTTTGGAAGAGATGACATAGAAAGCCATTAGTGATAGGAAAGGAAAGGGAAAATGATGTAATTGCATTTTAATTAATATAAAAATATTAAGTGATATTCAGAAAAGTATAACATATTTGTGGAAATTTCTAGTAGTTTGGTAGTTTGAACATTGTGGAAGTGGATGTACAGAATCTATGAGAATTTCACTAAGGAAAGTGAAAAGTGAAAGTCAGGGGGAGGTGTCACTCAGTGGATGTCTGGAGAGCTATTGTTTGCAGGTCAATAGATACCTATAGTCAGAGACCTAATAGAGGAGCTTATTAGTGTAATCAAGAAAGAGCAAGACTAGACCAACCTTGTGCATAAAGCACAGGAGGGAAACTCATTTTCACATGAAAAGTAATTATAATGCACTCACAGAATGTATTAAGAATCATGGCTTTTATTTAAATGAAATGGAAAGATGAATAATTATTTCATTATCAATATTTTAATAAATTAAAACCATTAACCAAACCCAATGTGGTTTAATTAATATACAAACTTTCACCTAAATTAAGAAAATGATTTGCAATTTCCAGAAGAGACTGCTGATAAACAGTCTTAATTTTAATTGAGATTAATTGTGACATGTTATGCACAATGATGTGTCTGTTGAAAGGATAGCACAATTTAACCTTATCTTATTTCCACAAGTATTTAGTACTGAAAATATATTCTAATTTCATAAATTTTAGATGAATTTAAAAGACAAAGATATCTTATGAGATTTGTTTACTATTTAATACAGTGATTGTTGTTCAGCTTAGAGAAATTAGTTTAAATATGTACTAGATCATGGAGACATGGCTTAGAAGTAAGGAGCATATACTGCTCTTGAAGAGAACCTGAGCCCACCACCAAGCACCGAAACAGGGAAGCTCAGAACTGCTTGTCACTCTAATTCCAGGAGACACAGTGCCCTCTTCTGAACCCCTTAGGCAACGGCATTCACATGTTCATGTGCTCACACACAGAGTAACACATACACACATAATTCAAAATCTTTAAAAAAAATGATACCAGGTCTAAAAATTCATTCAGATCTATCCTGGCACATCTCTCTCCCTTTAGAAATAAATTAATTCAGCCAGGCACTGGTGGTGCACACCTTTAATCTCAGCACTTGGGAGGCCGAGGCAGGAGGATTTCTGTGAGTTTGAGGCCAGGCTGGACTACAAGAGCTAGTGCCAAAACAGGCTCCAAATCTACACAGAGAAAACCCTGTTACAAAAAACCAATAGATAGATAGACAGATAGATAAAAATAAAAAGAAATAAATCCATTCTAGTGTACTATGAAATGCAGGGTCACTTAGGACTGCATGGAAGGTTAGTTCCCTCCTTATTAATTTATTCAGTGACTTTAATGAATTGGGTACCTCTCCAATTTTATATCAAAAACATAGAGAGATAAAAGCATCACACCTTAACATACCAATTGCTGACAAAAGAGAGAAGGCCACCTAGAGGGTTGTAGACATACACTCATTTTTTGTGCTTTTTTCCCACCATTTTGCATATGAAGAGCTCTTACTGAAGTTCAGAAAATACCATATAAGGAGTATGTCTATTTCAATCAATCACTATAGATGAAGCACATTTTTGTAAGATTGTGTAAAAAAAATGCAAAAGGCTTTCATTAAAAATGTGCCTGTTTAATAAAAAATAATAGACTGTTCAATACTTAATAATGTGACTCACAAATGTCTATTTTAGGAGTTGGTTTATAGATCCGTCTTATAACACTTAGCCTTCAAGCATTTAGCCCTAGGTTTGATCATCAGCACCAACAGCATGACAAACAAATATGTCAGAGACAAGAACCAAAATGGGATATTAGAGAAGCATTTACAGCTAAGGAGGAAATTGACACAGAAGACAAATAGTTTCACATTTGTTTTTCCACTGGTTGTCTACACCTGATGCCGCTCAGTTTGAGTTCTTCAATTTCTGGCTAGCATAGAAAGTGCCATTTTCATTATTTCAAGCCTCTAACATAGTGAAAGGATTTCTGTTTTCCATAAACTGGGTCATGCCTGAAAGGCAAGAAGATTTTCCTGTGTCATATTTATTGTTCAGAAAGTACAACTTCCCAGCTGAAATTCAATTTATAAAAACAGACTGTATTGAAAATACAGCACATATATAAAACTCAGTAAAAATAAATGGAAAGAGGGTAGACTCGAGCTGCCCAAGTAATAATTCTGAGTTCTGTATCCTAGCAAGTGACTTCACCTTATGAACATTCAATTTCCCTTGCTTAGGATCGAAGGTAAACAGGTATTACAGAGAATATGGGGTGGGGGTCTACAAAGAGTTTCAAATAATGTAATTAGTGTTTTTAATACTAATAAACACTTTCTAATATTACATATAATACTCAGGCAATGAGAAGCAAAAATAACTGCCACTAATTTAGAATATAAACATTTAGTCAACAAGACATGGTGCTAATCACTTGTGATCAAAGTATTCAAGATGTAGAGACAGGGGAAGATTGCAAGTATTTGCAGACAGCCATGTCTAAACTTAGTTTGAAGCCAAGAAAAAAATACATAACAGGAAATAAGAAAATAGCATTAAAAACCAAGGCTTTAGCATAGATATCAACATGAAATTTGTGCCAAGCATTTGTACATGATTTGCAATAACGTTTAAGGTATTTATCACCTTAAAAAATGACTCAGTTCAGTACTTTTAAATATAGTTACAGTGTTGTGTAGTCATTATTTTCAACCTCCAATATTTTCATCTCATCTTGCATTATGGAAGTAAATTCTGTATCACTATCCCTCAACCCCTACCTCAGCAAAATCTATCCTCTGCCTTCAGTATTTATCTCACGTATAAATGTGTTCACTTAGCATTTTGTCCTCAAAATTGTCATATAAATTACAACATTTTATTTCTGTCTATATATGAATAGCATTCTAACTTTGTACAGTCCATATTTTGTTGTTTAATTTTTATCTGCTGATGAGTGTGGATTGCTTGACTGTCTTAGTTATTGTGAATAACACTGCAGTACCTAAAGGTCTACAGATGTCTTGTTAAGAAATTACTTTCAACTCCTTCAGACAGGAATCATTTGAATAGCTAATAACTCTTTATTTTAATTAGCACTCTATACTGTCTTCTACAAACAATGCATATTAGCTTTCTTTTCTTTATCCTAACTTGTAGATTTTTTTCTTTTTCCCACAAACACTTGTTGTTTTCTCTGTTTAATATTGATATTTGTTTTGTTTCTCTTTGATAGCAGCTAGTCTACTAAATGTGATGTAGTAACTGTTTTTGGCCAGGGTCTTCCTTTTTATTTTTATAAGCCTACGGAGCATTTGTACACATTTTTTACAGACTTCCTATTTCTCCCTATTTCTCTTTTTCTTCTCTTCTTTTCTTGTCTCTTGAGCCTAGATTTCTCCTTCTACTTATTCTCTCTCCCTGCCAGTCCTGTATCTTTTCTCTGGCTAGCTATTTGCAGTTCAGCTCTTTATTGGACCAATCAGGCAGGCAAAGTGAAACAAATGCAACACATTTTTACGTAACTAAGCATACATTCTTACATCCTTTTAAACAAATACAACAGAAACAAATGCAACACACAGCACATTTACAGAGTTAAAGTAATATTCTGCAGTATAAAACATGTAACACATCTTTACATAATTAACATAATATTCCACATCACAAGATGAAACCAATTACTTTGTAAGCTAAGCACAAAACAATAGAAAAAAAGTCTTTCTTTTTATTGTGACTTTTGTGACTTACTGATAATTTTCTTTTCTTTTGCAGCAAAAAGGATCAAATACAGAGCTTTGTGCATTCTAGAAAAATGTTCTACTATTAAGATATGATCTCAGCCCAACTCTTTCTCCCATGTTTCAATAAAATTTCTTCCCTCATTATTATTAAAAATTCAATTTCTTTTAATCAATTTTATAGACATTGTTTCTTTTAATTACTGTTGTTTTTGACTACCTACAACTTCTCTGCTTTCTTCATGTGCCATACTTCTCAATATATCCTACTCTCTTGTTACAATTTTATCTTGTAGTAGAGGCTACATTTTCCTGTATTTTAAAGAAGAAATTAAAAAACAATATTTATTAATAGCAGCAATTGCCTCCTCAACAGGCCAAGCACTGTTGCTTATAACAAAGTCACTTGGTTCTACCTGTTTGAACAGTGTGAACACAAGTTTGCTGTGTGCATACTCTTCGTCTGGCCACATCACTTTGCTCCTTTTATGCTACTGAGGAAGGAGATTAAGTAATGAGCTTAGTTCTGGTCCAGTTTAGAATACCAAGCAATACTTATCATTCTCAGGTGTGTAAAAGTGAATATACTGCTTTCTACCCGGAGATTGTCTTTATTTAGATTCAAACATCAGCTTGCATGACTCTTCTCCATGAAATTCTCTACCTTTGTTTGTTACATGTATTATCTTTTGAAAACTCTTTCCCTAAAATTATTGTCCTAGGAGAGCACCATAAAATTCTCAAAATATATCATCTAGACTACAGAATAAGTCCCAGATTCTGTCTTCTAAACTGTGAAAGAAAAATAAATTTGATAGTTAATGGGTTGTTTCTTAAGCATATTTACTATTATTAATACTCTGAAGTTATTTTTAAAATAGATTTTTTTTCTCAGTGTATGGCAAGATTAGTTGAGTTTTCACATAAGGATTAATTTTCATCTAAGATTTATACAGCATGCTTGATCTAAAAAGTCATAGGTAGCAACTTATTTCGTGGCAATTAATACATAATAAATAAAAATAGGTTCAAAAGTTGATATTCTCTTTCGGGAAGAAATAACACAATGAAAGTTTAACTGATTGGCATTTATTTAAATATTCACAATCTTATATTTACTCCCATATACACAAGAACACATGCATATGTGCACACAGAACCTAGAAAATACAAGGCAATTTTGTACTATGACTTTGTCTAATACTGGGCACTACCATTGCAATGCATGTTCAGTATTAAAGTTTCTACATGAACAATTTTACATATTTTGTTTCCATGTTGTGGTGGGCTGAATAAGAATGCTCTCCTCAAAGGCTCATATATTTGAATAACTTTTAGTCATTTGGTAAAGCTATTTGAGAAAGATTAAGAGGTAAGGAATTTGTTGGGGGATATATATATATATATATATATATATATGTATGTATATGTATATAATTGGAGGCAAACTTTAGGGTTTCAAAGACCACACTATTCCCAGAGATTTTTCCATCTCTTCCTCCTTTAATCTAGATGTCAGACTACAGCTATTGCTCTAATGTCATGCCTGTCTTCCTGTTGACATGTTTCCTGCCATGATGGTAATAAACCATGAGTCTCAAATTAACACATTCTTATACAGTATGCCTTAGTTATGCTGTTTCATCACACAATTAAAAATTAACAAAGACAGAAGTTGATATCAGGGAGGGAACTAATGTCTGACTATGAAACTTTTTTGGAGGAATTTGGAAAACTTTATGACTTTGGACTAGAAAAGGAATTAAATGTGGTAAACAGGGTTTAGTAGTCTATTCTAGAAGGAGATAGGAAGACAACAGAGTTCAAAGCAATGTGGACTCTGGAGGCTAAGATCAAGAGTTTTAGATAAGACATTATTACCAACTGTGACAGAGAGCATTTTTATGATAGTTTTGCAAAGACTATGTCTGCTTTTCTCCTTGTCCTTAGATGTTGCCCAAGGCTAAATTGTTTTGGACTATTTTGTTGACAAGGGAGATTTCAAAACAACCTGGTAATCACTATTATGCAAGTTTAACAATAAACAGGAGCATCACAGGAAAAGAAATAGAGAATGTCGAACTTGAAGAGAGAAAGAGCACCAGGAAATTCAATGTTTAGCCAAGGCTTGTGCTCAAAGAGGTAAGATGCTTGATTCAAGGTGAAATGATGGGAGTATTTCCTTCAGAGCAAGTCCTTATGCAGCTAATCTTGCAACTTGTAAAAAGAAAATAGTCAAGAAATTGTATGTTCCTATAAAGCTACTACACAGGAAAGCTTATTCCCATTAAAATCAAGGCTTGGAGAAGGGGGCACACTCCTTTTGTTTAGGTCAACTTGGAAATGTCACCCACATGATTCTGGCTTTTGTGTCTTAAAGGATTCCAAAGAAAAGTAAAAATTAAGTCAGAACTCAGTTGTGGAATTGTCCTCTGTGGTTAAGGAGAACTTCTGTGGCCATGGTGGTGCAGCAGATCCTTGTGTGAAGACCCTGAAAGTCATTTAAAGAAATTATAAAGGGGATGCCTGGATAACAATGGAGAGTACAACATGTTGAAAGTGTCCAAGCTTTGAAATGTCTCCTGTGAAAGTTGTATACAAGGAGTGGAGGCAGCCTGAGAGAAAACTGTGCTCAGTCAGAAAGTCTGGCAATTCTCTCTAAGCAATCTAAACCCTTTTTCATTGGCTATCAAGTGACAGGATTTGGAGTTTTCCCTAATGGTTTTCAGTCTCAATTTGGTCTAATATTTTCTTACTATGCTTTATTCCACTCTTCTTAAAAGTATATACGCCATTGGCTGTTGGAAGTATGTAATTTGCCTTTTGATTTTCCAGGGGGAAATTATGAGATTGCCTTGAGTCTCTGAAGAGATTTTGAACTTTTAAATTGTATTGAGAGTCTGAAAAAATTCGAAAACTTTTGAAATTGCATTTTAAATATGATATGGTAATGAACCTACGGAGGCCAGGGAATAAAATGTGGTAGTTTGAATGAGAATGGCCACCCTAGGTTCATGTGTTTGAATACTTGTTTCCCAATTGGTTGAATTTTGGGGGAAGAACTGGGGAAATCATTCATAAATTACTCTGGGATCTGGGCATAACAATATATTCTGTCAAGTTGACAAGCAACACTATCTATCTTAGCTTCACTCCTGTCAATATCATAAACAAACACTTCACTTTTAATCCATAGCATCAAATACCTCCTTTCAGACTCATGAGCATATTAAATCATGAAAGTTCCAATGCTCAGTTCCAACACGTTAAGAGTCCATAATGTTTTTCAATGTCTACCATAAAAAGAAAGAAAGAAAGAAAGAAAGAAAGAAAGAAAGAAAATTGCACATGACCAACATAGAGTGAAATAAAGTAAATATTTCTATTTCAAAATGAAAGAACTTGGGTACAGCAAAGAACAATCACACCAAAACAAGACCTGTCAACCACTGTAAATACTAAATCCTAAGGTTGTAAATTCAGCATTTGGATCTCATAATGTAATCAACTAGGTTTCAGTTGATTTGATAGCGACATCCATGCTTCATTTGCCTTAAAATCATATAAATCCTGGTCCTGGTCCACTCCCTGATCACAGCTCTCTTCTGTTCATATCCTACGGAATGGCATCTCCAATGTCTTGTGCTTTCTGCTACAAGAGATTCACGTCATAGCTTTGTGCAACTGTTTTAGAGCCTGTCCACCAAGATTCAACCCTTTCACAAAGCTTGGACTCAACTGTTGTGCATGACCTCCTCAATCGTGCATCTTCTATCCTATCAATATCAGTAATGCATGAAAAGACTGCCACGTTATGCTATTAGCTAGAGATGTTATCTGACCCACTTAGACAACAGTTGTCTCAGTTTCTGTGTATTAACCGAGAATTTCCCTAAGCAATTCCTTCCAAGAACAGGGAGCTGTCCACGGTACAGAAACTACTGTAAATATTGAAACTATCAAATATATGTAAAGCAGTCAACTCAATATCATGTGTCTGCTCAATTAAAATATTTTGTAATGTTTATTACCAGTCATATCTTAATTAGCCAAGCAAAGACAAGTATTAAAACGCTGATTGATGTGGGTTATTGGCTTCATATTAGATTAAACTGTGTTCATAAATCATATTCGATGACAAGTAATTATCTATACATCTCTATTTATCTATGTCAATTTTGTTGATCATGCTGTTCTGAACTTTCAAATCCTGTTTGATTATTTTTCTTGTTTTTGTTGTGGTTTTTGAGGCTGAATATCAAAGTGTAACCCATGGTTGCTTGGAAGCACTGAGAAGAGCAGACTAGTAAGCATTCTCTATTTGTTCTATCAATCAAAGAGAGCTATTTCAAATTTCTCTCTCAATTAAAAATGTTAAGTTTCTTCTTACATTCTCTTCCACTTTCTTTGGTACATTTATACAATTTATTGAAATAAATATGAATAAAATGTACCTTTAGCATAGATAACCTTACAAATAAACATCTATTTACCTAAAACCCATAAAAACAGAACACAATTAGCAATATTACTTCCTCAAGCTGTGTGACACACTCGTTATCTGCTTCCTGTGTAAAAAGAGTAGAGTGAGCTACATACTGTTAGCCACTCATTTTGACAGGCAGGTAAGCAGCTCAGCATAGAAAGTTGGAAAAAATGGATTCAACTATCACATACAAAAAAAAAATGCAAGTTGTTATAAGAAGCTATACTATCAAAAGGAGCCATTGCAACAAGTAATAACAAATAGCATCAGATGCCAATCGTTCCAAGAATAAAGTCACTTTTTAAATGGAATAAGTTGAGGTGTCGGGATTCTTCTCCCAAAAGTGAAAAAAACACATAGGCGCAGACATTAGCAACAATGACATAATAATATAATACTATGAAATACCTGGGCTAAAGATCAGTGAAAAATTAATTATTTGTGTGAGATCCTGGGTTCAATCCTCAGCATGATAGTAAAAACTGGAATTCTTTTCTGGGATTCCAGACTAAACTCTTCACAACACAACATGTTACTACACTAATATTTTGTACATACCAAATAGAAATGGGTTACTTTCTTAAAATGTTTTTTACATAAATTTGTTTACATTTATTTGGTGAAACTTATGAGACACATTTTATGAAATCCTCTTTTGGGGTCACTCAATATACTACGTTAATATGTAGTTATTCATATTTTAATTTATTGGCTTAATTTTAAATAATACATTTTCAGGTTATACTTATTTATATTTATAAATTTTAGGTAAGTATATATTTATATTATATCATATACAATATAGACTACATTATTATTTCATTTTTCATGACTGCACAATTCCTGATTGGACAGGAAATTTGGGGAGATGTAAATTTATCAGCAATATTTCTCTAGTTTCAAATTTTCAGAATCTACTCATTTGCAGTTGTATTAAGATATGGCCCTGATAGATCTTTTTTGTATTCCATTCAAAAGGCATATGAAAATGTTTTCTCATTAATTTGAAAGAAAATTTAAGAAAACAATCAACTGGCAATTTTCCTTTGCCATCCTCTAATAATCTTTGTTGTTGCCATTGTTGGCCAGACTGGCAAGTCAAAACTAGATGTTTTTCTCCAGGATGTACAGAATCCTCCCCGTGCTTCACTCTCTGCATTGATGCTCTTGAACACTGTTTAAAAGGGAGGGAGAGTGACTACTTCCTCTCTCACTTCCCTGCTGTGCACTTTGCCATGACACTACCCAAGCATGAGGTAGTGCAAGAAACCAGCAGCTCCTGACATTTTTAATCTTTCTTCTTGTCCTAAGGCATGTATCCCTCTGAGAGAAGTCACGCAACTTCACTACAAAATTCAAGAAAACATCAAGTGACATTTAGGTAGGAAGAGTTGATTGGTGGCCCAGAAATGCTTAGTCAAAGCACCTGGTCTTTCCAGGCATAAACCAGCAGCAAGATTAACAAACACTGTGTAATTACAGGGTCTTGGCAAATCATGCAGAAGTTAATTGAACAAGAAGCTAAATGACTATATTCAGTGTTCTGAAATGAACCGCTTTAACAGAGAACATTTGAGTTCATTCTCATTCTCATTATGATAAAAACTATAAATACTCTGGATTACTAGGATACCAGTAATGCAATATTTTTCCTTTGGAGCTACTGAAACTATTGTGATGAAGGTATCCCCCTGGAAAAAGTTGCATTTCTCCATGTGCAGAGTCAGTGTGAACTAAAACTGTGGGGAAAGAACTTAGCAAGTTTCACTATGAGGGTTTCTGACCAGATCTGGGGTAATCTTTGGGAAATTTATAAATGTAGGAAATCTGGAAATTTACACATGATGAACACTATAGATTGTGAGCAGAAAATGTACTACAGGAGAAATTTGGCCTCCATTGCTATGAGCCTTTGGTAGGAGCCTAAAATACCATAATTCCATTTATTCCGTCAATTCACCATGAAAAACTCCTTATGTGTGTATGTCTTGTATTTAGTTTGAGAAAATGCAAAGGTAAGCAACAAAATTCCTACAATCAATATTTTGTATTTTAGGAGAAGATGAATAATGGGCAGAAAATTAGTAAGCAAAAGATACAGGAAAATGTAACAAATGTCCATGAATTACAACTGTTCTTTCAAAATGCTATTCTCTTAGTCAAAAGGAACTAACTTTCCCGCAGAAAAACAGGTAACATGACTCCGTAGTGAAATTCCTTGAATGACCTCTAGAATAGGGATAAGAGTCTATTTGCAAATTACTAATTTTAATTATTGTTTATAGCCTTGTAATGTCTTGATAGAGATTTAGTACATAGTATTTAGTAAGACATAAAACAAATCTTAACTGAGTCTTTGACATTTTGTTCAAAGTAATTTGTTTGTATTTTTAACATCGTCAAGCTCCTCTTAGATTCAATCCACATTCTCTACTCACACAGCTCTGTATGCTGCACATTTTTAGCCCATCTACTCCAATTAGTGCTATCCACAAAGTGTTCAGTTTGTGGTCATCCATTGGAGCATGTCTGGGGAACACCTTTAAAGGAAACTGACTCTTATTCTCCCAGTAGTATCAATTGTCAACAGCACCTAAGCCCAACTTCTTTCTCCATGTTGGAGTTCTTTCTGGCTTAACTTGTTAAAGGTTTGTGCAGGCTGACATGATTACTACTAGTTTATATGTGCAACAACCCAGATGTGACCAGAAAATACTGTTTCCTTGTAGCCATACATTGCCCCCAACTATTGCATTATCTCTATCCCTTCAACTATGTTCCCTGGGCCTTCGGTGGAGGGTATATGTGTGTGTGTGTGTGTGTGTGTGTGTGTGTGTGTGTAGATTTAGGGGTAAGAATTCCCCAGTCTCTTAATTGTCTACACCTTGTCTAGATGTTGGTCTGTGTGTTTACTGCCATCTAGAGAAGAAGGAATCTTCTCTGATGAGGCTTGAGATATGTACTAATCTAGGCTATAGCCATGTGTGTTTAGGACACTTGTCCTGTTACCAAAGTAGATAGAAGCAGTAGGTTCTAGCCACAGGTTCCTGTCCTTAGTAATGGTGCCAGGTATCAGTTTCCTCTTGTGGTGCGTTAAATGCAATCTGAAAATAGTTGGTTACTCATATGATGCTCATGTAACTTTGGCACCAGTGGTTATGTCTTTCTTAGCTGGTAGTTAATGTAGTTCACAGGTTTCATATCTAGGTAAGGTTAGAATTTCTTTTTCCTCTGCCAGTACTATGAAAACTTGTCAGTGGGGACAAAGTTTCTAGGTTAGTACCAGATTATGTCTCCATGTCCTTCGACTCAAACATGTTGTTTCTTCAACAATAGGGTTTATCATCAATTTGTGTGTGTGTGGGGGGGGGGGGGGGGTTAAGCAAAAGCATTGGCAAAAATCACCGATATCTGGAGGATCTCTGGAACCTAATTAGCAAACAACTTTAAAAGAGATAACCCATTTGTGACACTGGCACTGGACTTTTATTTGTTAGCTTTTGCTATCTAGTAAGGTTGTTGTTGCCCTAGTATAGATTATTACATTTAAATTCTTTTTAATGCATGTCTTTATACATAAATACATTGTGCACATGTGTGTGTGTGTGTGTGTGTGTGTGTGTGTGTACATGCAAGCGTGTGTGTCTGAGTCTTTGAGTGTGTATTTAGGAAGCTTCTATATTCTACAGTAGTAGATATTTTCAAAAATTCCTAAGCAATCCATCTATGTATTCCCTTCTCTACTGTACCCTTACCTCCCTTACCCCATTAGCCCTTTTTGTATCATTATTCCCTTTAGCTACTTTATGCACTGTTTAACCCACCTTTATTTTAAGGTATGCCTATAGATAAAACAATAAGTAGTTGAAACACAGGGCATATATTTTATTAGGGGTTGTGAAGACTAAAAATAACTTACATTTAACTACTTAATAATGGCAGAAGAATTATTGATTGCCTTTATCAATGTGTTATATTTTACCTTGTGTTAATATAACAAGTTGACTGCTGATATGGAAACAGTTTCTAAAGGAAATCTTGACAGTTTTAGCAGGGCTTATTTTAAAGAAAGTCTCAAGGATCCAGTCACATTGTAGACAGCAAACAGCAGATACCTATGCCCATCAATTCTCAGACGAAGCATTACAGACCAATAGGAAAATGGGTATCCAAAGCCTCCCTGGGCAGTAGCAGTCCTCATTGGCCTTCGTTAGACAGTCTAAGCATTTGGTCAACTGTGATTCCCTAAGGCTCAATCGTGATTTGCTGAGTATACCTGTCCACCACAAGAAAATAACAGAATTTAACTTGCAGCGTGCTTATTACTTTGTTTGAGATACACAGTGTGAGGAGACGGCTTTGGTGTAATTTTAGAGAGGAATGCCAGATTAATAGTGCCCTTTACAGAGAAAATGAGGAAAAGTTGAAAAATGTCCAGGCATAACCCAAAATCTCCAGCTTCCTGTGCCTCACCGCATTAGCTTCTGCACTGCCCACCCCCCTTAGGTACACAGTTGGGTCCTTGCCTTTGTAATTCAGTCAGCATGAACACCAGGATCCGCCAAAGCAGAATCTCTCCTATTGCCTCATTACATCCTGTCTTCTCACCTTGTAAAACAGTTACAAAGGAGCGTTTCCACAGAGGCATAACTGTTAGCACACCTGTGAGTTACATGGAGAAAAATAAAAGATTAATCAGCTTGAGTTCTTTTTCTTGACAAGTCACTAAAAAGTACACAGAAAAAAAAAACGCAACTCTTTTTTTATCATTAATCAAAGGAAGACAACTGTAGAATTTTAAGATGCTGATAAGATTTTAATTTGTTTCAAAGTTGAAAATAACTACATTGCTGGTGTTTTAGGGAGCATAATGAGCAATTATATTACACTCGATAGATTCAGCAGTAGAATATCACAAGTTAACAGCTGGAACTCATAAACACACAGTGTAGTGTGAACATGGAATTTGCCAGGATAAACCATCTGCAGAAAAGAACTATTCTGCAAATTTAAAAAGAAAGTGAAAAATGGTATTTGTCTTATTTAACAGATTTGCTAAATTGATGAGATTTTAAAAGTATATGAAGTCTCAATTCTCTATATTAGGAAGTTGGGTTAAAATAACAGAGAGAAGGGTGCTACAAAGAGATAGAGCAATATTTTCACATCTTGTGCAGTTGGTTTATTTGAGGATAATTTTTATAATTGAACCAGTAAATGTTTATTGTTCTATATAAAATGAGATTCTTTTATGAGATTTTATGCAGTTTGCATTCTGCACTATTATTTCTGATGCATATCTCTCTTTATTCAATGCCTTCAGTAACTCTACCATGCTTTTAAATTTAATTTTTTTTGTAAGAAGTACATAGCATAACTTCAAAAATGATTGAATATATTCACATTTTATTTGAACATACTGCCCTTTGGTTATATTTGTGTGTGTGTGTGTGTGTGTGTGTGTGTATTTTTACTGTACCTATTTTCTCCTATACAACACCAGATATTTCCAGTTAGTAATTAATTTAAAATATCAGCTAATGATTTGGAAAAATGTATATTTTTCTGTAATATTCTACTTGTGAACACAATGCAACCATTTTCATTTTATCTCTATAGTTATACACTTTAGACTTCATTTTCTTGTTTGCCCATCTCTTTTATCTGTATTTGGATATATTCTGATGTGATTTGTATACCTATATAGAAGGTTATCTAAATCTTTAGCAATTGTATTTAATATTTTTTTTAAATTCCATTTTTAAATTAGTATATTATTACTTTCTGAGGTCTGATACTTTGATCTGATATTTTGTTTTTGTATAAGTGACTGGAATATTTAACCAATCTATATTGACTAGTCTATCTTATATATGATGTATAATATTGGAAATTCTGACTCACAAGTATTTCTCTCATTTGTTAGGATATTCTGACTGTAGTAAGATGAAATTCCAAATAGGTTTTAAGTTACATTCCCCTGATAGAGAAGAATGCTGAACATTAGAGATAATTTAAATTTCTTAGTCTTTCTTTGTATTTTCTTTTTGAGGGCTGTGTTCAATTTCATGATCAATGTTAATTGGATTCTCTCTCTCTCTCTCGGTGTTTAGTTTTTTAAATACTTTCTCATCTTCTAGACTCCAATCCCATAGCAGATGTATGGCTGAAAGAAAATATTTTTGTGTTCTACAGGTTGTCTCTTCACATGAATGAGAGTGTTATTTACTGTTAGAATGCATTTTAATTTCATGGGCCTCCATTTGTTAATTAATGGTTTGACTTCCTATGCTACTGAGGTGGTGCATGGTCTGCACTTTGTCCTTTACAAATTTCAGGATAGCAGGTATTTTATGAGGTTCTTCAGGTATTTGGAGCTAAGGTCAGTGCAGGGGGAGAGATAATAATCTTGTCCCTTTATTCTAAGGGTAAATATACTATTTCTCCAGCACATTATTTTGACAGTGCTGTATTTTCTCAGAGAAGTGGGTATTTCTCACATACGTATCAAAAAGAGCATGGCTGTAGATGCACGGAGTAATTTCTGGAATCCAGAATCTATTCCATTACCAATATGTATGTCTGTTTGTATGTCATCAATATGCTTTTTTAATATAATGAGTCAGTCTTATAACTTGAAATCTCAGATGGAGATACATAGAGCAGAGTTTTTATTGTACAGAATCATTTTGACTATCTCCATTTTTTGTGCTTCCATATGATTTTTAAGATTGTCTTTTCAATTACTGTAAGAATTACATTGGAATTTTGATGGGAATTACACTGAATTGGCATGTTGCTTTTGGTACTAAGACCATTTTTGTAATATTAATCCTATGAACACAGGAGCATGGGAGATCTTCCCATCTTGTGAGATTTTCATCACAGTATTGTTTGCTTTAAAATTTTAGTATAGAAGAATTTTATTTCCTGAATTAGATTTATTTAAAATGTTTGTGACAAAATTACTAAAAGGATTGTTTTCCTGATTTCTATTCCAGTAGGTTTGTCATTGGTATTTAGGAAGACTACTGCCTTTTTGTGTTAATTTGGCATGCTGTTGTTTTGATGACAGTGATCCCGTAAGATAAAAAAAAAAATAGTAATAAGTTCAAATAAAAATCAAAACAACATGGGCCATCAAAACAAGAAGAAAGATATTTATTAAGAGATTTTTTTCAATGTCCTCAAGTATATGTCTAAGAACTATAATATTTTGATATTATGTATATCCATGGCTATATTACAGAGATAGAAGTGTCTCTGCTTTACCTAGAGAAGTAAATAAACAGGTATATTAAGTTGCATGAGCAAAGGGAAATATTGATAAAAGTTTATTTGTTGTTTAAAGAAAGTTAAAGGGAAGAAAATAAATAATCAAAGGTAAAACTGTGGAAACTGTAATTTTAAGGTGTATTATCATCTAGTTAGTATACAATAGAAAATTATAAAAGCATTTCAAGAATAAATTTTGAAACACAGTTATAAACCTAAGCCTTATAAAAATTGGTTTAAACCAAGTGTGGTGACTCACACTTCTAATCTCAGCACTCCTGAGGCTGAGGCAAAGGACTGACCTAAGTGAAAAACTTAACTCTAGATAGATAGATAGATAGATAGATAGATAGATAGATAGATAGATGATAGGTAAATAAAACCAAGAAAAATCAAGCAAAATAAAACAAAACAAAGAAAGAAAGGTTTAAATATTTGACATGTACAAAATTAAATCAAGCTTGACATACATGTTAATGATGTTAAATTACTATTTATAGCATTATTTGCTATAAATATATGTTGGTTAAGATAGATCCTGGAAGTGTTACATATATGTTGCTATTTACATCTCTTTCTTTGTAAATCATTTGTGTGTTCAATCAGGGCTATTTAGTTAGCAAATTACATAAAGGCAGACCCAAATAAACAGAAAGCTGTTAAGATAACTTTTTCTACATTCATATGTGAATGTATTATAAAGTCAAACAAAATTGATCAGTATAATTTAACAAATTTAATTAACTAAGAAAATAAAGAAATGAATGTGAACCAGCAGCATAGATAGAAGTAAACATTGTGAAAACTCAACAGCCACTGAAGGATAGTATTCAAGTTTTGTTATTAAAAGTACTACAGATTTCAGAGCATTGGAATTTATTTGTATTTCATTATCTACAGAAATTGACAGAACCTCAGTTTGTGAAAAAATGAGTTGTGTAGGTAAAAAATGACAGCAAATTCCTAGCTAAAATGCACAAAGGGAGGTAAATATAAACTCACAGAAGACAGAATATTTAGGAAAACTAATATGTTAAAGCAATTGACTTAAAATTGTTGAGAGACAAAGCAAATGCTGTTTAATAAGTTTTCTCTGGGAGAAAGATTTTCTTTTCTATACATACTTTTTCTCTTCACAAATGCACTGGAAGGAAGAATATCCCCAAGACAGTTTCTCTAAGGTTTGCATTAAAATGTATCTTGTCTAAATATCTCAGATGTCAGGTGAAGAGGAGACAGTTATGTCATGAAAGTCAGCAGTTGCTGTTAACATACTATATCTCATCAGTATCTGAATCCACTTTTCTTTTTTTTAATATTTATTTATTTATTTATTTTGTATACAATATTCTGTCTGTATGTATGCCTGAAGGCCAGAAGAGGGCACCAGACCTCATTACAGATGGTTGTAGGCCACCATGTGGTTGCTGGGAATTGAACTCAGGATCTTTGGAAGAGCAGGCGATGCTCTTAACCACTGAGCCACTTCTCCAGCCCCCTGAATCCACTTTTGAATTACAAGGATAAATGGATCAAGTCTTGACTCTTTAATATATTCATCTTATTATGCTAAGAAGTGTTTTCTTTTTTTTTTTCCCATAAGATTCCAAATTGACCAACCTCAGCTGCCCTTACTTTATGGCCTTGCTAAGCCCAAAGCTATTTAGTATATCAGTCATTGTTTCTAAGTGCTCACAAGTTATACACAACTCTGCAGTTGTGAGCAATCCTTCCACGTTTCTAAATCATCCCTGACACCTGTTCTTGATTTTTCTCACTAATGCTTCCTTACTGATCACTCAGTAAAAATGGAAAGATAAGTTCCCAGTCCGCTATTTAATGGTATTTGACTTTCATTTAGCTCTCAGAGATGAAAGTAAACCTAAGCATGCATTATGGTGTTGTATCTGTGTACAATGGCATTAATTTTTTTCACCTCTTCTTTCACATAAAAATCTGTTCCTTTGCAGGACAATATTATCAAATACCTGAGGACACAAGCATATGGTAGTGTCACAACCTGTCCTAGTGGCAGGAATTTGACTCTGAGGTCAAGGATGTGCTCAGTGTGTACAAATGTCTGCATGGAATTCTTAGCACCAAAGGGCAAGGTTGCAAAATTATAATAATACAAATCATGATAAATCCCCATATAAACATAATTCTGCATAAAAAGTTATTATATACTTAATATCTTACATTGATTTTGCTATATTTCTAGAAGTTCAAGCCTGAAACAGAATTCGCAAAGTTAGAATCTAGTTATTTTTTTTCCTAATGTTTTTGTATTAAAAATTTCTCCCCCAATTGGGCGGTGGTGGCGCACGCCTTTAATCCCAGCACTCGGGAGGCAGAGGCAGGCAGATCTCTGTGAGTTCGAGACCAGCCTGGTCAACAAGAGCTAGTTTCAGGACAGGCTCCAAAGCCACAGAGAAACCCTGTCTCGAAAAACCAAAAAAAAAAAAAAATTCTCCTCTGCCTCCCTTTTCCCTCCTCCTCCCCCCACTCCCTTCCCCCTCCCTCTCCAGTCCAAAGAGCAGTCAGGGTTCCCTGCCCTGTGGGAAGTCCAAGGTCCTCTCCCCTCCATCCAGGTCTAGGTCAGTGAGCATTCAAACAGGCTAGGCTCCCACAAAGCCAGTACATGCAGTAGAATCAAAACTCAGTGCCATTGTCCTTGGCTTCTCTTCAGCCCTCATTGTCCGCCTTGTTCAGAGAGTCCGGTTTTATCCCATGCTTTTTCAGTCCCAGTCCAGCTGGCCTTGGTGAGCTTCTGTTAGATCAGCCCCACTGTCTCAGTGGGTGGGTGCACCCCTCGTGGTCCTGACTTCCTTGCTCATGTTCTCCCTCCTTTTGCTCCTCATTTCTTGTTTTCAGTGTAGCTACGCCCCCTTTTTTTCTGGAGCCCAAGTCAGAGAATCTGACTTTGATCTTTCAGTATCTAATTTAAGGGCTAATTGAACTTCAAGAATTCATTTCCTAGGAGCCCGGGGAACTCGGTGATTAAGAGCACTGACTGGTCTTTCAGGGAACCTGGATTCTATTCACAGGATCCAAGTGTTGCTACACAGTCCTCTCGTTAGAGTTATCCTATTCCTTTTCCCTGGAATTGAGTAGTGTTAGGTTATCATTTCTTTGGTTGCCATATCACTTGTAATTCTCTTATTTATCATAAGAAATATCATGATTCCACTGAGGAATTTGTCATTGTCTTATAACCTGATGTTTCTCCAGGTTCTGGAGAGCTTGCACGAAATGGTTGTATTTGCATGTTTCAGACACAATCTATTTTCTGATTATTAAAATGTTCATTATTTTTCTCCCTCTCAGCCATTCATGGAGTCTTCAAAATAATACGTATCATGATTTAAAAAAGAACAAAGAAGCTAGATATGAGGCAGTTGTGTTCTGGGTACACATTGGCAGAATTAAAATGTGTTCCCTGCTGTGCTCTGACTAGACAGGAGAGTATGCTTGTTTTCTGTGACTCGGTGTCCTGGTAAGCATTGTGTTAATGTCTTTGATATCCTTAAGGAATCTGTGTCTACTTTGGCCATTTACTAAGAGTTAGATAGTGAGGTCTCCCAAGATATTGTTGTCTATTTCACATTTCTATTATTTTGCCTTATATATTTAAGATCTTTTGCCATGTGTTGAACGCAGAATGGCATGAACAGCATCATCATGCTTTAGGGAACAACACATGCCTTCCCTGTAACAGAACGTAAAGTATAGCCAAACTGTGCTTGAGAAAGAAAGAGGAAAAGGAAATAAGAGTTGGACACTGACCTTCCAGCTCAGCCTGCTAGAGATGTCCAAATTTTAATTTTCCTCTGGACCTCTCCACTAGCAGCCAAAGATGATATGGGAGATATTGGAACATTCTTAAGCTCCTCTTGTTTTTGATGACTAAGATATCGAAACTTCACATGTCCAATGAAGGAACTTCCTGATACAGTTACATGAGTTCAAACTAGCCTCCCTCACATTGAGTGCTCTGAATGCTTCATTAGTGCATAAATATTTCTTACAAAGGACACACATAGGGATAAATTTAACACATTAGTTCATTAGTTCCTTAGACTTGGCACCAAAATTCATCAGTTTAAACACATTAAAAACAAATTGAAAGTGATCAATATTGTGCCAGTGTCCCATTAATGAAAATCATTTCAACACAATTTAGCTAAAAGTGGTCCCAGGTTTGGATTCTCTACTTTTTCCATTCTGTATCCTTTCTTGTTCCTAAAAAAGAAGTCATTTTTTCTTTCTTGTTTTATTAATTGAGCAACACAGAAGACCTTGCATGAGGAAAGCATAAGAGATCAAGTCAGTGATGCCAATTGACCCAGATAACAAATGTTATTAAGTAACAACTGAATGATGTTCCAAGCATTTATGGTTGATATTTATCTTATAAAGCTATGTTAATCCTATTTTCTATTCTCAGCAGATGATTATCATAGCACACATACAAATACACATACATCTTTCTGGTGTCCCCGCATAGAAGAATACACAATTTAAGATTACAGCAGTACATACATTCAGATTGTAAAAGTTTATTCCATGGTGAATTCCAAGGCAAGAAAGGTTGGTTCTTCCATTGTTCTCTTAAAGGCAGAGTAAACAAACAGGTTGGGTCCATAGTAGTCTTAAATTATTAGTGATCTCAAGCTGTATGTACAAACTCTGTCTCTGGGGTTCAGAAAAAGTTCTAGTGTCTTAGAATATAGAAGGTATTTTCATAATATTGTATCATCAAAGCTGAAAAAAAAAGATTGATGGATTTCATTGTGAACACCCAGAGCAAGGGCATTTGATCAGTAACTTTCATTATGACATTTTTCAGATTGGGGGTACTTAATCATTTATAATATATAATTTCTCAAGGAGGAAACATAAATAACCCTAAGAGTACTTTAAAAAAACCAAAAGGTATTTTTATTATTTGTGGCTACTTAAAAATATTTGTGACTACTTTTTCATATATATATATATATATATATATATATATATATATTAGAGAGGGGGTTAATAAAAATAACAACAATTACAATAAAAATAGTCTCCTCCAAAATTATAAACTATCTAACAAAATCTTAGTGCTAGGTAGAAAAAAACCTTCTAACTCTTTTGAATTTGTAGGAAAATCCAAGAGACCTCCCAAAAATACAGTTTCTTGCTTGATACCTTCCAGAAAAAGAAGGAAAACCCTATTACTGAAAATACTACAAATCGTGGAAACATTTTGCAGGACTTAGTATGGATCTGAACAGGAAGCCTCCTCCCTGAGGATGAGTTCTCACAGTTTCAGAAGAAGGCATGCAGACTCTCAGTGAAGAGGAGCCAATAACCCAACCCTGTTGTAATACCAATGAATCAAAACAAGGACTGGCACAGTAGGAAACACTGAAAGGTGAGATGGTGGCATTAATAGCAACATATTGGACGCAAGGCCCACGCTGTAGGAGGGAATTCAGTGTTGGCACTGTAAATTTGGGAGGAGAGCCTACTACTCCCATTCCCTAAACAAATGCAATTGCTAGCTACTCACCATTATATCAACAACAACAACAACAAAATGTTAGCTGTTATTCTTCATGAAATAGTTTTCTTTTGTAATGTACAGAAACCACTACAAAAAGACACAACTGGTCAAAATGTGGGTACCCACAGACCATGGAGTCCCTAGTCCTAGCTAGTGTATTTATAGCACAACTACACCGGTGCCTGAGGGAAAACAGCAGAAGAAGTGACGGAAATCTTGAAGACTGTAAAAAAGAGGGGATCAGAACATCTGTTGTGATATAGTCCCTTCTGAAAAAAAAATCAAGAAATAAAACACAACAAAAATAACAAAAATCCTCAAAAGCAAAAACTGACAAAATATTAATCATAAATTTAAATTTGTTCTTTTATTAACTAAATAAAATTCACATCCATATAGACCTTTAAAAATGCTTATTTCTTCAAAGTTCTTCCCTATAAATTTTAGAATGACTTCTATGTTCTATTATTTCATAACTTGATTTTATTTTAGAAGTATTTGGTAGAGTTTATATACATATAGTGATAAATGGTATCTATTATGTCAAAAATAATCCACATTTTACTAAATGTCAGCAGTTTGCAGATGATGATAACTCATGAAGTTCACAATTGATAAATAAGTCCTAATGTTTGCACTTGACATCAATCAAATGGTCTGTGTTTATTTATTCTCATTAGATCATATCTACTCAGTAGTTTCCTTAAATATAAGAATCTCAGTTTTCTTAAAACAAGACAAAATAATAATAATCATAAACAATAATAAAACAAAACAAGAACATGAAGTGTATGGGGGTAGGCAGATCTGTGAGAAGTTGGGGAGAGGAGTAGGGTAATCAAAATGTGTTTATGAAATTTTACATCAAGTAATACAGAGCATATTATTTTCAAATTCCTCTTCACTAGGATAAAATTTCCTGTTCTGAGCTCTACAGTATCTAATGTTAATATCACCATCAGGAATATTCAAAGTAAAGACACTATGAGATTTCATCTTACACCTGTCAGGATGGCTAGGATCAATAAAACAGGTGACAGTCATGCAGGAGGGCATGCGGAGTTAGGGACACACCCAGTCAGTGCAGGTTGGAATGCCAACTTGAAGGGCCTGTTTGAAAATCATGGTGGTGATTCCAAAGGAAGGGGAAAATCAATCCTCTCCAAGATCCAGCTGTATCATTCATGGGCATAAGGCACAGGACTCTTTACCCAATCACAGAGCAATTCCCAAACATATTCACTGATGCTCTCTCTATTTATAACAGCCAGAAATTTGAAAAAGCCTAGATGTCCCTCAACAGAAGAATTAATCAAGAAAATATAGTAAATATACATAATAGAATAATACTCAGCCATAAAAACAAACAGACAAACAAAATGCTGAAATTCAAAGGTAAAAAGACATAATGAGAAAAAAAATAAAAATGAGGTAAACTAGACCCAGAAAATGGTATTTATTCACTTATATGTAGATGTTAGCTGTTACATCAATGATAACCAAGCTGCAATCGATGGACTCACAGAGGGTATGTGTAGTGGAAGGCTCTAGTGGGAACAAATAGTTGTTTGTTGTTGTTCTTTTTAATTAACTAATTGATTGATTGATTAAAATATTATCTTTTCTCATTTTACATGCCAGTAACAGTTCTCCCACCTCCCCTGCTCCCACTCCCTTTACCTTCCTCTTGATTATCCCCATCTTCTCTTTAGAGGCTTGTCATGGGGAGTCAATGAAGTCTAGAACATTGCTTTGAGGAAGGACCAGAGCCCTCCTCACTATATCCAGGCTGAGCAAGGTATCCTTCAAAAGAATGAGTTTCAAAAAGCCAGTACAAGTAGATGAGATAAATCCTTGTCTCACTGCCAGTGGCTACACAGTCTGACCCAGTCATACAACTGTTACCCACATTCAGTTTAATCTTCATCAATAAGACAAGCAAAGGAGATCAAGGGGGATACATATCAGAAAATAAGTCAAAATTTCCCTATTTGCTGATAAGTAACCTGAAAAAAAATCTATCAGGGATCTTCTACAACTCATGAACATCTTCAGTAAGGTAGCAAAATATAAACTACCAGCAAATGAGGAGTGTTGCCCTTACCCCCACATCCTCTCCAGCAAAAGATGTCATCAGTGTCTTTTATCTTGGTCATTCTTAATGGCATAAGATGGAATCTCAGAGTTCTTTTGATTTGAATTTCTCTGATAGTTAAGGATGTTGTGCATTTCCTTAAGTGACATCCAGCCATTTTAGGTTTCTGTTGAGAGTTCTCTGTTTAAGACTGTACCACATTTTTTTATTGGATTATTTGTTCTTTTGATGACCATTTTTTTTTAATTTTTATATATTTTGGAGATAATCCTTCTTTATGATGTGGGGTTGGTGATGATGTTTTCCCATTCTGTAGGCTGCCATTTTGTCTTTGTTGACCATGTCCTCTGCTTTACAGATGCTTCTTAGTTTCAGGAGGTCCCATTTATTAATTGTTGCTTTCAGAGTTTGGGGTACTAGGTTTATAATTAGAGGTCTCCTGTGTCAATGCATTCAAGTGTACTTCTACTTTCTCTTCTAGGAGGTTCAATGGGATTGGTTTTATATTTAGTTCTTTGATCCATTTGGATTGAGTTTTCTGCATGGAGATAAAAATGGATCTATTTGCATTCTTCTACTTGTTGATATCCAGTTATGCCAGCACCATTTGTAGAATATGCTTTCTTTTTTCCATTTTATATTTTTTGGCTTCTTTTTCAAAAATCAGGTGCTCATAGATGTGTGTATTGATATCCGGGTCTTTGATTAGATTTCTTTGATCCTTTAATCTGTTTTTATGCCAAAACCAGGCTGTTTTTATTACTGCAGCTCTATAGTGGCATTTGATTTCAGGCATTATAATGCCTCAGAAGTTCCTTTATTGTACCAGATTGTTTTGGCTATCCTGGTTTCCTTGTGTTTCCATGTGAAAATGAGTTCTTTTGAGGTCTGTGAAGAATTTTTCTGGGATATTGAAGCTCATTGCATTGAATCTGTAGATTGCTTTTGGTAAGATTGTGATTTTTACTAGGTCAATTCTCCCTACTCAAGAACATGGGAGACCTTTCCAGTAGCCAATTATTGTATGAGTTTCTTCTAATTAGTCTAGAGACTACCAATATTACTGACACAAGACAGTTTTCTTTTCCTACAACTCAGAACAAAACAGGATGGGCAATAATCAACAATTGAATACATTGAATGGGAGAAACAGAAAGGAAAATAAATACCCAAGCATGGTGGCTCACCAGTATTCAGCAGACTGAGGCAGGAGGATCACTACAATTAGTAGATTTACTAACTTCCAATACTGACCTTGCTAATCAAGAAATTAGTATTGATTTACCATTCCCAAAATTTAAAAATAAGAAAAAAATCCCTAAGGATGAACCTAATGAAGGAAAGGAAAGACATCAATAATGAAAACGTTAACACATTAGTTAGAAAAGAAATGTCCATTCCTAGCACAGATGCACAGCTGCATCTTTAGCATACAAAATATGCAGGGATGTGATTTTTGATGCGTTTAACTTCAAAGCCTGTACCGTCCTTTGGACTTCTTATACTTTAGCTGTCATGCTTAATATTAATTAGGCAGTTGTTTCTGGCTTTCTTGAAACTTCAGTGTTATTGACAAAGTTATGCTGTGCTTTAATACTGTCTTTTCTTTGAATTATATCCAGAATCCTGGTCATTTATCTATTCTTACTTATACCGCCTGTAGACAATCCAAACTTACTTGGACAAAGACTATTGCCGCAGAGAACTAGCTGTTCTTTTAGCTTGAGTATTATCATGATAACATGCAGACACCTAAATCAAGCACATACATACACTATGACACATGTCAACACATGTGTATAAAGAAATATACAATCATTCATGCACAAGCATGCATAGATACACACAGGAATAAACATACACATATGTACATACATGGTTGCACATGCATGCAAACATGCACATCTACACATGAACACACGTTCTTGGACATGTGCAAGTATGAGTGTACACACATACATACACAGGTCCCTCATAGCCTCCATATAACAGTCAAAACATGTAGACAATTATATTAATATTTATAATACACTTTTCTTTAAAAATTACTTTTTCCTTTGTAATGCAAATCAAAGTCAAAGATGTTGCAAACCTCAACTCTCATACCTTGGCTGTTTTTCATCATAATTTCTGTTAGCTACCTCACCGGTCTTGAATGACTTTGGATGCTTTACTACTTTTGAAATTGTCACGACACAGAGATTCCCCAGAACTCTTGTACTAGTTTTTCTTAACAAGTGTTATATCTGTCCTGTCTGGAATCCTTGTGCTGTTCTACATCCCTCACTTTTCTCAGCTGCCTTTTTGATTCTCCTCATCAGCAGGCATTTTCTTGACTCCATGAATTCATGCACACCTGATTGTCTGATAAACCTTTACTCACTGTTCCTTAAGAAGTGATAATTAGAGAGGAAATATTACTTGTTTGTTTTTGATTTTCTAGCTCTTTGAACATAGCTTCTTAGGATGAGGTGGCTGTTAAATATTTGTTAAAAGTGTGAATTAGTTCTAATTTAGTGTGCAACAGCCTGACATGAACTAAGCCAGGAATGTGTTGTTTATCACACTGTTAGCATCTTCCAGAATCTCTTGTTGTGATGTTGCTGAAATTTCATTGTATGCTTTCCTCCATGCAGATAGCTCTCCTTGTCAGTAACAGAGTAACAAAGGAATGTTTTTGAACTCTGTGTTAGAATATCCAAGTTGAAGCTTATTTCCTCATTGTCAGAGAAATCTACACACTTATCCTTTTATTGTGCCATGGAAACTACTTCCCTCTCTGGGTATGACAATTATCTCTTGCATATTTCACGACCTAATTTTTTTTTGCTTTTGTAAACAAATAATGATTTAGTTATTAGAAATTATTTATCATTAAGAAATTAAAACTAACACTACTCACGGTCTTGTGCGTTTGGATTTTATTTAGCACGCTGATCTCACTGTATCTTCTTAAAAGTTCAATGGGTGATTTCTACTTACAGTTAAAATGAGATCCAGGAAACTGAAGTAAGTTTGATACCATGGACATGGACATGGTTAAAGTGTGTGTGTGTGTGTGTGTGTGTGTGTGTGTGTGTGTGTGTGAATCCCTTTTTGTTTGGTTGGTTTTGGACTGGTGTTTTTAGATTCTGACAATGTGACCCAGTGATTCCTGGAACTGGCCATCATCTGAATCAATAGTCTGAGCAAAAATGTACGCACAGTAGCCTTTCTGGAGGCAGAATGTTAGCTACCCTTCTTTGCTCCAGGTGCAGATAAGGGTGGTGTTCTTTTTTCCTCTGGAAATATCTCTTCTCTGCAACCACGTGAGTTATTGAAACATCTGAATACAGCTACAACCCAAAGAAGAAATACATTTGTGATCTGATAAATATTACCATTCTAGGAAAAATAATTTACATGTGCACAGCATGGTGCTTCTTCCCCCTGTTAATAGGCACTGCTGAATCTCTCAAAAAGCACCGAGTTTTAGGTTTCTTTGATAAGTCTGAGTCATTGTGGCTACCAAAAAATTTAAATCCCCATCAATCACCTTGCTTGTTTTTTTTTTTTTTTTCTGAGCACAGGAGAAGGACATTTTATGTTTTTATTCTTAGGGTCCTCTTATCCTCTCAAAAACAACCTTCTATATCATGTGAATCTTCAGAAAACAAATGGATAGCTTCTTTATAAAAATATGGACTTATGTTTAGTTTTTCTATGCTTTTGCTAGTATTTATGAGAATTGATCTTACTTTGTCACTGAGACTAGCCTTATTTTATCATCATATCCCAACCTCTTGAACATTTGGTGTAATGTTTAGCTAAAATTACTTCTTAAATATACTTGAGATACACAAGCTCAAAAGCTTTCATTAAATTACTTCAGTTAAAAATAGTACATTGCCGGATGGTGGTGGCGCACGCCTTTAATCCCAGCACTTGGGAGGCAGAGGCAGGCGGATCTCTGTGAGTTTGAGACCAGCCTGGTCTACAAGAGCTAGTTCCAGGACAGGCTCCAAAACCACAGAGAAACCCTGTCTCGAAAAACCAAAAAAAAAAAAAAAAAAAAAACAAAACAAAAAACAAAAAACCTAAAATAGTACATAATTAAATATTGTGCATTTGTTTACATTCTTGTATGTGTTTCAGAATGCATGCTCATGTGCATGTGTATATATCTGTATTATATACAAATATATGTATATTGTCATTCTGTATGTGTGTATTAATGATACTCATATAACCAAATTATTCAAAATGGTATATCATGTAAAGTTCCATGTTTATATACACATACATGCATTATATATGTATATGTATGTATATATATATCAGCAACAAACCAAGATATACAGATATACAGCATTCAGAGTCTTAAAAGCTTAATTTCATGACTTTTTCAAATGAATGGTAAAAACTAGTGAATATATGGAATGATTTTTTCCTCTCTTCCAGATTCACTCCTATCTCAGGGTTCTGTGATAAACAATAAATTAGAATCATTGATGAATCTGCCTGGAATCAGAAAACTGCATTATATTGTAGCTAAATGACAGTTCGGGTGTGGAAACACTTGCCTCCAAATGTGAGCTTTACCATGATGTATTCAGCAGCGTGCTATGTGATTGTTACTACACTTTCTAAGTGATACCATAGCATAGGTACACTGGAAAACATTTTCAAATGAGTACAGTTGCCAGGTGTTCAAACAGTTTGTTGTTCTATGCTAATACATTGCCATATTTTATTTTGACTGATAAGTTTGCATGTATTTCTAGCATAGCATGTGTTGTTTCGATGTATGTTATGCAACATTTCAGGGTTCTCATTTAAAATCTTGCTAAATTTTTGCTAAAATTGAAAGAACAATGTTGAAGAGTTCTTATCCTAGCAAGTGCTGATTGGCTTCTCAGGTCTTCTGCACTTGCCTGCCAGTTTTCAATGCTGTCAATGAAACAAATGGGTTTCTGTCTCTCTACATCTGTTCTGAACTCCTCAATGTCAGCCAACACTGTGTTCGTGTGTGTATCTGCATGTTTCAAGTTCCTTTACTGGAGCATCTTTCCAGATGGTAAATGTTTAGTTAGCTTTCCTTGTAGATATCGGTAAAAATGTTTTACTTTCTCTGATAATAAATAATATCATTGATCATAATGACTTTCTCTAGAATTTTCCTCTACTAGCTAAAACATTAGTCCAATATTTAAATGATTTACTAGACCATAATTCTTCCTATTTTTTTATGCTGTATAAGACGATGGATTGACTTTCTTTACGCACAAGGAATAACATTTCTCCAAAAGTATTTTATGATATAATTTATTCTTTAACTGTGCTGTATATTACAACATCTGACAAAACAAAACAAAAATGGAAGCAACAAGACTAAAATGTTTCTTAACTGGGTTGCTAGTCTATTTCTATGACAATTCTGTACTTTTTTCAATAAGGACACATACATAATAGTCTCACATTCTTATGGAAAAATTTTCAATTATAAATATTTTGAGCAAGTTATGCTAACATATAAACTTACATATTTTAACTCTTAGGAAGTTTGTTAACTTTTATTCTATCAAAGTGTAAATCCCTAAGACTTTCAAAATCACCTTTCCTATGTGTTGGCTTTCATCGTTAAAGGGCTGTGAGGTCACCATAGTTAGCAACGGGGATGAACTTCCAATGTTTCATTTAACTTGGCGTATTAGCTGCAAATAACCAATTATTGGCTTATACTTGAATATAAGTCATTTTCATATATTAGGAGATAAATTCTAGGGAGCAAAGCCCATGAATAACACTGTAATTCATCCCGTGTGATATGTGCACCATTGAGGAGTGTTTTGTTCTCAGTAGAGCAGATATAAAAACATGAAAGTCAAACTGATTTTCTTCCTCTTCTGTAAATGCCAGGTTACTGTTTCTTTGACATTTCCCTTGATGTTCCATTATACTCTATGCAATTCTCATTATCATCTTCAAAGTATACTGCAAAAAAAAAAAAGCAGAAAGGCTTGGAAACATTTCAGTCCAGAGAAATCCAAATATGTAAATATGTTCTGGTCTGAAGAATAACAGTAATCAAGGTTCTAAGGAACTTAAGCCAACTGGGAGAGCAAGGATAGGACCCTTTCAGAGAAACTGTTCCTTTTGCCCTTCCTAGGAGTTTGAAAATGCTACAAAGTGTTAAGACTGCTAAGAAAATGAAAGAAAGAAAGAAAGAAAGAAAGAAAGAAAGAAAGAGCAAGAGCGAGAGAGAGAAGAGGATGGCAGAAAAAGAAAAAAAAGAAAACTTATGAAAGGAAGAAAAAGAGCTCATCTAAGGAAGAATAGCATGGATGGACCAGTGAGGAAGCAGGAGAGGGAGTCAGGAAAGGGCATAGCCTTGGGATTCTATGAAACATCTCTTCCAGAGCCCACAGGTGGACTCCCAGCTCTGGATCACCCATTTATACCTGGATTAATGTCTGTTTTAATAAAAGTTGTAGCCTCTCTCTCCTTTGCATTATAGGAGCCATTTTTATTAGAATCACCACAGACCATACAATTAACATAAAAACTAATCCAAATATTCATAATAATTTTTTTTCTCCCTACTCTGTGATTTCAGGTCTGTAAAAACTTTTTCCTATTACAGTGAATATTTAATTTGTAATGTGCGAGAAAAGCAGAACTAGAAACTCTGACTCAGTCCACTCATACTGGGTGCAAGCCCAGTTTGTCATTCTAAAATGCATTCTTAGGAATTCCTCTCACTTAACATAGCTTACACTGTCATTATCCCCCAGGAGCATACATTAAGAGAAGAAATAACAACTCTGGTGTTTACCTTACATTGGAGTGCTCAGGTGAGCAAACATCATCCAATGAAAAAAATCCCAGCAAAATAACAAAAGGTATATATTTTATTTAGCTACAAACTTAAGGGAAATGTGAATTCAATGCTTGAATTCAAAGTGAATCTTGTAGCAGTAACAATAGAGAGCACACATGCTTCAAGTATGGGTCAAAGAACCTAACGAGACCATTAGTTTTGAACACTTTGCCTTTTCTGTGTAATGGTTGTGAGGGTATTGGGAGACTTCCAGACTGCACATATGGCACACAGTTGTGAAGCATTCATTTTAGTGTGCTTTTGTGTACAGTTAACAAGATCTGAGCAACACTTCAAAACAAACACTTTTTTTCTAAGAAAGTAGTAGTAGCAACATACTCAAAACTATTTCAAATGTTAATCTATTATGAGGTGAAATACCAAAGCTTTGTGCTCCCCTCTTCCTGTGGGAAGTTAAGGCCTATTAGACTGAGAGATCTGAGAGATGAGCCAACACCAGGACTTTGCCTGATATTTTCAGAGGTCCTGATCATACCTACCTAATGAGGGGTGACCACGCAATGTCAACAGATCACGATGCCTGGGTGTGGGAAGGGTATATAAGGTTCTCCTCATTGCTAAATAAACCAGTCTGCTGTATCCCTTTCACTGGAATCCAAGTGTCTGTGGTTTTGATATCATGCCTTCTCAACCCCTTCACCAAGGAAGATGTTAGGGCCCAGCTACATCCGGCACCCATATCAGGGACTTCTAGCATAGATTTTGAGCTCACCTGATCAGAGGTTTTTTTTTTTTTTTTTTTTTTTTTTTATTTCATTGCAGTCGTACTGTAAATTTTTGGGTTTTGCCCAAAACAGGTTCTACTTGTCTCCCTCTCCTCACTCGCCACACTGCACAACACCCCCAACATGGTGTATTTTGATGAAAAGGCCTTCAAAGTTGTGTGTTCTCAGTCCTTTTGGCAGGTAAGCTTTGTGATCCCAATTCTTTATTCTTTTGTGTTGTCTGTTATGTTTGTTTGCCTGTCCAGTTAGGAAGGCAGATTTTTTCTGTTTTGGTTGGCCCAGCTCCTCAACTGAGCATAAAATATGAAGGTCCAACCCATTTTTCCACCCCTTTGGTTGCCATCTTCTCTCTGACTGTTTCCTACCTGCTATCGCCTTCTATAAAATAGGAGCCTCTCCATCACCTCCACCTCTTCCCTGTCTGTTCTCTCCTTTACATCTGAGAAGAGACATGAAACATGATGAGGAGAGCATGGCCACAGTTAAAAAGCACATGTGCCGCCTTCACATTATTAGCTCCACTCCTATCAAGGGAGGCTACACCTTCACCTCAGTACTCTTAAAATGTAAAGTAAGGTCCACTTTCCCATGAGGGCATAAATTCCCTTGCCCTTACACTGCTGTATGACCCCCCCCCCCCGGCACTGCTGCCCTCATCCTGTCTCCCACCTCAGGCCTCAAAGCCTGCTAGAACCCTTCCCAGTCAACCTGGAACAAAATGTTAACCAACGTTGGCTTCCCAGCCCCATAGCTTAACTCTTCTATAACTGGAAGGCTGCTAATGAGTCAACCTGGAATCATCTTGCTTTGAATAGGCCCTCACTCAATGGACAACGCAACTACAGACTTACTTTAATTGGTATAGTCTGCACAAAATTGTGCTGGAGTTGCCCATGATTCTTAGCTGAAAATTGGTTTACAAGGATCAGGCAGAACCTCAAGCACAAATGAACCTCTTCATTAATGTTCCAGTGACCTTTGCCATGCTCACTGGACGAGTTAACTTTGTTCAGCCCATCCAACAGGCACAGATTGACCACCAAGCCTATTTCCCAACAGGTTTCTGACCTGACCTTAAAAGCTCTTAAGAAAGGCACCCAGAGCAAACCTTCAACTCACTTCCACAATCTTATACTTGAGTCTCAGGAGTCACATGTGTAAACTGTGGTCAGTCATATTGAATTGGTCAGTTTTCCATCACTATAAAGAAACAGACTGGGAAGGCAAATTTTTGAAAAGAAAAAATGACATGATATTGTCTGCTAAAATAAAAAAAACAAAAATCAAAACACAGGCCCTTGTATGGCCACAGGGAGACAACAGATGCATTGACAGGAAGAGAAATCATAGCTGGAATAGAAAGCCAGAGAAAAACTGAATGGGCCAGCAAACCCAAAATGTACCTGAGTCTCCCAATAGACATTACCTTTCAAAGGTTGTACATGGATCCTTATATTTCCTGAAACTTTCCAATGGGAATTAAACATCCCAGGCAAATATTCATCTCCCATGTTTAACGTGACAGTAAATTATGATGATGAGGGTGGTCTGGATGCAATTTTTGAATTGTTGTACACTTTTGTTAATAACCTCATATTCACATTTTTATACTCCGATGCCTTCTTTGTGAGAATACTCCACATTCAGAGTAATGAACCTTTCGCTTCTCTTTCCATTGTCTCCTGCCTTGCTTCTCAAGGCCAATGAATTTATGCAGGTCCACTTCCCACTTCAGGAAAGATGCATAATTTTAGGATTCTTCAAAGGTAAGAGAGCCAGTGGGAAAATGACACCACTTATAGATTTGACTGTTATTTCAGTTAACAGCTAATGGAGCTTCCTAAATATCTCTCAAAGTTTTAAGAGCCTATTAGAGAACAGACTGTGATGGCTCTTATTGAGAGACAGTTTATGTAGTGGAAAGAAAAAGCACATATTGAGAAAGTCTGGTCTTTGTCATCCTTGTTGATAATTTACTGTGGGATGCAGTTGTGATCCCTTAACCTTCCTGACTGGAGGCTGGGTTACTTCTGGTGGTTGTGTTAATTTGCATATTAAAGGACAGTACCAGCTGCCCTCTGTAACTCCTAAAAATAACAGGAAAATCAAGATGAGACATCACTCTTGGAAGCATATCATTTTTTTGTAAAGTTTTCCATGGGGAATATGTCTTCTTTGTTTTGTTTTGTTTTTTAATTGGGGTTTTGGTTTCAGCAAGGACACAAAGTGTCCTCTCCGATGTCAGACAACCCTCTCCAGGACAGGATAGAGCCAATAAACAGAGGTGGATTATCGTTTTACAGAGCAAGCTGAGTGAGGATTTCTGCCAAAGCGTGCCCACAACCTGCCTAGCTTCAGAAGATTTTAGTCATATTCTTTTCTTAAAGAGCAATGACATGAAAACTGTCCTCAAAGCAATGAACTACTTTCACTAAAATGTAATATTCTATCTTGTGGTTTTCCAAAGCTGAAGCCTGTCTTGTCAATATGTGTCTTTTATAAAACTTCTCTAGTGAAGGTCATTATTTTCCTCAATTGAACTTTTAATTGGACCAGAGAGATTATTTAACTGTTTCCTTTGATTATGTGAACAGTACCAGGACTCGTTGCCCTGTAGAAACAGAAAAATTGGCATTCATGTGCTTATCTTCCTTTGAGCCTTCAGATTAAAAATAATTCCATTAGTTCCTTTATCAAGGATGCTTCAGACCTTGGCTGTAGAGCTGTGGAAATTGTTTTTAGTCTGTTCACATAGATAAATTAATTTAAACATAATGTTTAGAAAAGTGATATAAAATCCATCATTTTGAGCAGAAAAAAAATAGTCTTATCTCTTTATTTTAAAAACTGGCAATAACTTTAAAAGAAGACTGAAAGTAAGGAGGAAAAAAACCACCTATAACTTATGAAAGAAAAATGAGCACTTGCCACATTCAGCAAGTTGAGCACTTAGAATTTAGATTTCATGCTGACTTTTATCTTTAGATGTTTGTTTCATTATCTGTGTAATCAATTATTTATTCTCAGCTTAAGCAAATTAGCTGTTTCGCAAGTATTCTGAAGTTTTAATAATCTTCTAATATTAATGTGAACTTATCAAAGATAGCAAGATATATATAAGGATGAAAATGAGAGATTTTTTTCCATTAAACAATGAACAATTAAAGGTCTCAAAACCAGATATCCATTTGCTCTACCACATTAAACCAGGAATTTCCATATTCACTGGAATTTATGACGCCTAAAGGAAAGGTGGAAGGCTATCGTGTATGTTTTGTTGAATTTTCACTTAGCAATGAGCATAACTATTTAATCAAGAGAGCTTTGAGTTCAAGGTCATTTCAGAGTCATTGAGGGAAATACATTTATTCATAAAATTTGCTTAAGATTAAATGCCATAAATAGGTACGAATTTGGAACATATAGTGGATGATTGTGTGAATGCTCCACGGAAACTGTCCTGCTTCAGAAATTGCCAGCACATGCTAAATTGAGACACTTAAAGCTTATTCCTCAAAAGTCATATCCCAAGGCTCATTTCCTTGAGTTCTGTTTTTCATGTGATTGTGCTTCCTTCATACATTTTGTCAGAAAAGAGATTGCCTTTTTAGTGTTTTATTGTATTTCTTTTGAATTTGAGAACACTTAGCCTAGATTGCATGGATGAGCTTGCCATGAGCTAGCATACTGGAATCCTACCCCTCTATGCAGAAACCACTGAACGTGATTGGCAAGGGGAAAGCAGAGGCAACGGCTACTCTCCTGTAACAGCCTTAATATTCTTTTTCAGTTACCTCTGTGTGAATTCTGATCTTTGACTTCACTGTGGAAAGGGAATCCAGAAAGAGTCAGCAAGCAGGGGAGTTGGAGTTCATTAAGACATTTTAACAACCTTCCGTTATATGAAGGGATAAAGGAAGGTTGGATAGGGGAGCAGGGAAGCACATATCTTAATTAAGGGAGCCATCTTAGGGTTGGAAAGAGACTTGGACCTAGAGGGGCTCCCAGGTACCCAAGGCGAGGTCCCCAGTTAGTTTCTGGGGCAGCTGAGGATAGGGAACCTGAAATGACCCTATCCTATAGCCATACTGATGAATATCTTGCATATCACCATAGAACCTTCATCTGGCGATGGATGGGGATGGAGACAGAGACCCACACTGGAGCACTGGACTGAGCTCCCAATGTCCCAATGAGGAACAGAAGGAGGGAGAACATGAGCAAAGAAGTCAGGATTACAAGGGGTGCACGCACCCACTGAGACAGTGGGGCTGATCTATTGGGAGCTCACCAAGGCCAGCTGGACTGTGACTGAAAAAGCATGGGATAAAACCGGACTCTCTGAATATGGCGGACAATGAGGGCTGCTGAGAAGCCAAGGACAATTGCATTGGGTTTTGATCCTACTTCATGTTCTGGCTTTGTGGGAGCCTAGCCAGTTTGGATGTTCACCTTCCTAGACCAGGATGGAGGGGGGAGGACTTTGGACTTTCCACAGGGCAGGGAACCCTGACTGCTCTTCAGACTGGAGAGGGAGGGGGAGAGGAGTGGGGGGAGGGGGAGAGGAGTGGGAGGCTGGGAGGAGGCGGAATTTTTTTTTCAATAAAAAAATAAAAAATTAAAAAAAGACATTTTAACAAAAATTTTAACTATGAGAAGTTACCAAAGAAACATTTAAAAGAAGGGGAAGATGTTGCCTAGAGCTTCAGATATAATATGGCAGGTTTTCAAGCTATTATCTGTTAAGGCTTGGTAAGAATGTTGTCATGATGGTTCCTAAGATGTGTGGCACAGGCTGGCTCACACTGAGATGGGAGATTTCTGTATCACAGGTAAGAGGAAATGAGGACATCATCACTGTAAACACAAGTTTCCAGTTTTGTTCTGAGACTCCCAGAAAATGTGATAGAAAGGAATGAAGTTCTGTCTAAGTCTGTAAAAACTCAGGTCTTGAACTTGGTCCGTTGCTGTTTTACAATTCTTATTTGAGAATTTAATATTGAAGAAAATCCATCATACTGTTGCCCACCTTCCCAGCAAATAATAACTGTGGAGGGGCCCCTTCTCAGCTGCTGAGAAGTTCTGAAGGACTCCTGAATGAGGAAGCCATTTTCTTCCTACCTCCCCACGCCCCACTTCACCTTTCTCTCCTGCTTAACTGACAGGATATTTGGGATCTTCTTTTCCATGCCTTAGCTTCAATGACACCAATACAGATGCAGCAGTCCCACCCTTGTTTGTCCCCCACAATTTATAATCCTGGATTCATTTTTATATGTAGTTTACACAACATGGTGATTCTCTAAGTGATGGTGAAGGTTTGGGAGAGTCTTAGAGAAAGTGAATCAGCAAAATAAATAAATAAATAGATCAATGAATGAATGAATGAATGAATTGAAATTTGCACCTGTACTTCTTGAAAGTGCTTCAGAGAGTGACTTCTCCAGTTCATTCAAGCAGTGTTCCCTCCGAAAACTGAGCCATGATGTCATGGGTTCGATGCTGTGGCGCTTCCAGGACTTTAACCAGAAGGCTCGAAAGCTAGTAGGAAAAGCTAATTACATCACATTTTCTCTACTCTCCCAACAGTTGTGTTTGTACATGGGAAGGGAAAACATTCTCAGCTGGATGGAGGAGGGAGATTCCAAGGACTCAGGGAGCTGGTAATAAACATATAGAGCTCTAGGAGAACAGAAACTTTCAGTACTCCTTAGGTCTCCTCCTAAGGCTATAAAAATCATCGCTAGGGAGGGAAGAAGCCCATAGAGCTCACTCTAAGACATGCAGGGAGTGCTGGAGCTACAATGTTCCCTCTATGAGTAGCACCCATTCTGGGTAAGCTTGTGGGTGATGCAGTTGGCTCTGTGTAACTTATGCTCCGCCCATACAACTGTAAGTGTCCTCAGTAACCTAGCTCACTTACCATTTTAAACATGTGCGTTTGTCACGTGTACCCTAACTCTGGTAAGTAGACATTTATTTACAACATAAAAATTTCATGATGAGAGGCCTTGGAAATACACAGACTACATTATAGAGGCACGCCACCCACCCTAACAACCTTTGCATTAATCTTTCAAGATTCTGAAAGTGAAAGAAACAAATGTCTATTGTTTCCATAAAATCAGGCTGTAGGCAAACCTATAGGACATTTTCTTGATTAGTGAATGATGAGGGAGGGCCCATCCCGCTGTGGATGGTGTGCTGGTGGTCCTGGACTGTATAAAAAAGCAGACTGACCATGACACGTAGCAAGCCAGGAAGCAGTACCCTCTCATGACTTTCCATCAGTTTCTACCTCCAGGTTCCTGCCTTGTTTTAGTTCCTCTCCTGATTTCCTTCAGTGATGAACAGTGATATGGAAGTGTAAGCCAAATAATCACTTTCCTCTCCAAGTTTCTTTGGTCATGGTGCTTCATCACAGCAAAAAAAAAAAAAAAAAAACAAAAAAAAAAAAACAAAAAACAAAAAAAAAACAAAAAACCTAACTAAGACCTCTGGGTCAATGAAATCAGCTATGAATAATTCTCTAGTGGTTTTCCAGTGCTTCCCTTAAATATGGATAGTAAATAAGGCCTAGAATGGAAACAAGGATAGAAAAATGTAAGGAAGAAGGAAAGAAGAGGGAATGATGAGCTGAGGAAGTGAGAGGCAAAGGGGATGGATGAATGATAGGGAGACACCTATGGGAAGAGAGGCTGCTACCAAGCATGCAATGGAGAGGGAAATGTATTGGCATTCCCTGTTACAGCCAAGAACAGCAGCTGGCCTGAGGGTCCTCGGGGTATAGATGAAGCTTTTTTTCTGTGGTTCATAATCTCTACCATACTCCATTTGGTCATCCCTATGGGTTTAGTCAGCCCCTGCCTTGGCAGAGTCCTGAATGCTAAATCTAAGCATGTGCTGAATTTGTCTCTGAAAATTCCTTGCTCCAGCACAGTTCCATGCCAAAATGAAGTTGGCATGGATCCTTCGCATAGGTGAATTTTTTCATGTTCCAGGACATTGGTGAATTCTTTTATGTTCTACGAATGTCTTCCCATGTACTTGCTATGACTCCACTGTCTGTAAATAAGGCATTGACCAAACATCTATTCTCTTGGAATTTATTTTATCAAGATTGGCACATGTGTCTTTGCACAGTTTTTGGCAACATTGTTTTTGTGCAGTGGAAGTTGATCAATGTCCAGAATGCTACCTGAATAATTAGATTTATATTAGACACTAGGTGCAATCTGGAATTTAGAAAGCAAATCAATATTTTGTTCAGAGATTTTTGTCAGCATCTATGCTAATCTCTTTATAACCTAAGTTATTTAAAACTCAGAATATTATTTATTACATTTCTCATTTTATAGTTGAAGAGATTGATTTTGAGTAGCTAAGAAACTAACTGAAGATTAAGAAGAATTTTGTGTTCACCTGTCAGTGAAGCTGGGCTAGTGATTCTGGTACCATGTGGTTTCCTTCCCCTGCTCTTTTGCTCTCTTGCAAATTTTTCTTTTTCTTTGTTAATCCTTAGCTATATTTTTGTGTTCATTTTTAAGTAAGTATTTAGTTCCTTTGGTCTCTTTGAGTTATTTCTCAGATTGTATAAATGCGAGTAAACAGGGTGGATTACTAAAGTATTCTCAAACTGGCAGACTAGCCGAAGGTCTTTGGGTTAATTCTTGATTTCCCATGGATCTGGGTTTGTCCTGGCACCTGCTTTCCTCTTGTTCATAGTGATTCTCTTCAGGGGTTAGATAATCTTGAGGACGAGGTTCTGGGAAAAGATACAGTGGGGCATCATCACAGAAATATTTCAAAAGATTTTATTTGGAAATAAATAAAACGAATTGTTTCAATGGTGGTAAAAGATGGGAGACATTTACGAGGTTTTTGCCAGTTTATGTGACCAAGTGTATCAGGCTTATTCCTACTTCACTATGTGGTGTACAGGCTCTGATGATTACTCTGTGCTTAGTTAAAATGTTATTTTCTCAGGATATCAATTAAAGCTTTCATTCCCAAGCTCATCCATTAGGGTAATATTTAGGCAAAATAGGACCAATCCCCCACTGATTATTGAGTCTTGATAGAGAAAACAAATAATTGAAAAGTACTAGAATTTGAAACAGTTCTCTTGGAAACCTCCACATTTAACTTCTTTTCTTTTTACTTTCTTTCTTGGGAGTTGCATTATATTAACATCATCAGGTACTGGAGAGTTTGGACCAAAGAGCACTTGTTGTTCTTAGAAAGATATTGGGTTCAATTTTCACCACACACAAGGTGGCTCACAATGGCCTGTTGCTCTAGTCCCAGGGGATTCAGTGCTCTCTTCTGGTCTATCCATGCTCGACACATGGCTGTGCAAGACATACATGCATGTAAAGAACTCTCACACATACAAACCAATAAAATAAATGCATACAAACATTAACATCTTCAAAAAAATCCAAGTGTAATTTTTTTTTTCCAAACCAAACCAACATGGCGTCCAAAGCACCTTCTCATTCAGTACGAGTTTCACTTCTGCACCGTGCTCTGTCCGTGATCTACAAAATCCTTGGTGCAGTAGCCTGGCTAAACTGCATTCTGCTTGAAAAATTACTTACCCAAATCACTCACCCACCTTCCAAGCCCAGAAAGTTTCCTCAAACAAATTTACTGTTTTGTTTAGGTATAGCATGTTACAACCCAAAAACGCTTACTTTAAAAGAAAAATACAAATATTGTATAAAGAGCAAATATTTAATAATATGATGTACTTTGTTATTTAATGAATTCAATGACAACATTTTGGCAATTTTTAAGGTTTTTCTATAACATCTCCCTAATAGTTCTATGTACTAACTTATAATGAAAGGAAACTGAGAAAATGTTTCTAAAATAAAAAAAATGAGCTCTATTGTTCTGTCTTTGCCTTGAAATAAACTAACAGTAATTCTAAATAGTCCTGAAATGTCTTATTCCTGGACCAAATGTAATGATTTATATTTCTAAAATGTTTTCTAAAGATACTTTGGTTTATATGACAAACATCAAATAGGTAAGTAGAAACTAAAGTTTATTTCCAAAACCTGTGACTGACTTTCAAAAATCACTCATTAAAAATTGCTGGGAAAATAGTAGAGTTAAGAATTACATTTAGTCAGTTGATATAGGATGTATGCTTTACTGACAACTTTGTGCATGTAGAATTCACCAAGAAGCAGCCCTGAGAACCAGAGCTGCAATGGAATGTACTGTGGATTGAGAGAATGAAGATACACTGTAAACTCATTGTGTCATTTCACAATAAAAGTAACCATGAATGCTAGAGTGTGTTCACAACTAGTTAGAGCTTTTCACATTGTAGCACAGCAGCAGGCAAAGCTTCAAAACAAACAAGCTTGTTAACTTGTAGGTGACATAAAGCTGTACTTTTATTTTATTCTAATTTACTATATACAACCATCTGGGACCTCAGAATAACAGTCTTGTCTCCACATAGGAGTAGTAAAAAAAATCCTTTAATATTATGTAGAAATTTAAAATAAAATTCTAACAGTAAGATGACATTGTAACTATTACAATTCTGTATGTTTTCTTTGCAATATAAATTATTGTGACTTTTGACAATTGTTGGATTCAGTAAGCTACAGATCTACAGATGTTGGCCTCTTGAATAAGAAGATTTTATGGCCAGTAAGCTTAATATAAGAATATCTATAGAGTTTGATAAAATTTACTGCTATAACTCTTTGAAATATAAGATGAAGAAGAGCTGGTGGACACTGGGCTTAAGAATGCGCTAGATTCCATGAGTGTACCTACTTGACTGACATGTTGAGTTCTTCCTTTGTGTTTCTATGCCCTTATTATTCCTGTTTATATCTCTTTCTGTTACTAACGAGGAATGGGGAGGTGTTTACATTGGAATTTCTTCTCCAAATTCTCCCACATAACTTGGTATATGTGGCAAACTAGATGAGGCAACACAAAAAAAATAAAACAGATCAATTATGTTAATGAACAAAGACAGTAAAATTCTCATAGTTCCACAGAAACTGAAGTCAAAAACACATTAGAGGATCATGTACCAATATCAGTGAAATTTCATTCAAGTGATCAAAGACTGGTTCAATATAATTTTTCAGTAAATAAGATGATACAAAATCAGCATAAAGAGTCAGTAATATTTCTCTATACTAATAAACATAGTAAGAAAGAAATGGGAGAAAAGATACAAATTATGCTACTTTAAAAACGTATCTAGGGATAAACCTAACCAAGAAAGAAAAAGGTCTGTACAATAAAAACTTTTTAAAAGGGAAGAAATAAACCAAAGACAACATAAAGCCCTTCCATGCTCATGGGTAGGCAGAATGTATGTTGCAAAAATGGCTGTTATCAAGATTTTCCTTGTAATAAGAGTTAAAAACTCCCAATGATATTCTTTACTGAAATAGAATAAGATAATTGAAAATTCATGTTGAAAATACCATATACATTTACAATATACCATATACGGCCAAATCTATCCTAAGCAGAAAGAATACTGATGTAGAAATCACAATACTTGATCTCAACAATGCTACAGAATCATTATAACAAATACGTCATGGCATTGCCACAAAAGCAGACATGCTGACAAATGGAATAGGATAGAGGATTCAGAAATTAACTCACACAATTGCATAATCCATTAAGGTTTTGATGAAGAGGTCAAAAGACATTGTAGAAATGCCAATCTCTTAAACAACGGGCACTGGGCAAATGGGGTTTCCTCATATAGGAGAGTGAAATTAGACCTGTGTCTCTCGCTCTGCACAAAAATCATTGCATATGAGCAATTTTAAATACCCCAGAAATTGTAGAATTTGTACAGGAGAATGGAGAGATATAAGCATGTTCAAGACTTTGACATAAAACTTCAGTGGAATTAAGGCCATGATTTGATGAACAGGAGTACATAAAATTTGAAAGGAAAAGTCTACTCAGCAAAGGAAGGAATAACCAGTGGGGAAAAAAAGCTAAAAAGGTAAAAGATAGAATTATTTGCCAATGATATGTTTGGGGGATTAATATACATAATATATGAATAATTTCAAAAATAAACATCAAATGAATATATAATATAATATAATATAGTAAATGACTAAGAAATTAATGAAAAGTAGTTCATCCATTTAAGCCACTAGGTAAAAGAAAACATCTTTGATATTCCATTTCACCTCACTCAGATTGTGAACAAATGAAAAGATGCTGGTGATTACGTGAGGAAAGAGAACTACTTATGCTCTGTTGGGGAAAGTGCGACTGGTGGAGTCACTTGGAATAAGTGGGCAGGTTCAAGGCAAGTTCCTTGGGGCAGGAACCGAAGCAGAGGTCATGGAGGAATGCTGCTCACTCTTTTGTAACTGGCTTGCTCAGTTACACTTTTCTACCATTGAGGACTCTTTATTCCTGGGTGGCATTGCCTATAGCAGCTGGGACCACTCATCTAAATCATTAATAAAAACAATTATCCCATATAGTTGTCTGTAGTCTAATCTGACGGAGGCAATTTATCAACTGAAGTTCCTTCTTGCCAGAGTTCTCTAGCTTGTGTGAAGGAGAAAAAAACAAGCAAGCAACAGCATCACCAGCACAAGATTTTTTAATAATCTCCAGAAAGAACTACCACCTGATCCAGGTCTGTTGGTGCCAGCTGGTGCCAGAAGACTCCAGGTTAACAAACCATTGAGATGCTTATGTGTTCATTTTCATTGTTGCAAAATTTTTTAAAAATCCTGAAAACAAAACTAGCCTAGATATCCATTTTATGATGGATAATTAAAAAAATATATTGTTGTTGTATTTCAATCCCTGTAGTCAATGGCTTTTGGGGATTATGATTCCTAGGGCAAGGTCTTGTTGCAGACATGACCATGCCCTAGGATTTAGAATTCCCACGTGACCTTGTTCTAGGCATTGTAATCCCCAAAATCCATTAACCAATGGGATTGAAATCCCACAACAAAATGTGGTACAAATTTACAATGGAATTTTTTTCAGCCACAAAGGATGTAAAACTAGGACCTTTGCAGGAAATTGTATGGAAACAATAATCACTTGTTAAACTAAGCTAGACTCAGAAAGATAAATGTTGCACATATTCTCTTATATGAACACCCAGATTTAAAATATATGTGACCATATGTGTGCCCGTGTGTGTGTGTGTCTGTCTGCATGTATGTATTTATATATGTGTGTGTGATGAAATAAAAAAGAGGATTATGAAGGAAGAGGAAGAAAAAATAAAGGAAGGAAAATAGGATAATGGAATATATATTGTAAGAAAGTAGACCTGGTGGTGCACACTTTTAATCCTTACACTCAGGAGCAGAGGCAGGAAGATCTTTGTGAATTCAAGGCCAGCATGATCGATAAAGTAAGTTCCAGGCCAGCTAGGCTGTTACACATAGAAATCTTGTCTCAACTCCCCCAACCCCCCCCAAAAAAGTGGAGGAGGGAAGAAAGGGGATCAGTTGGAGCATGGAAGAGGCAAAGAAGGGCATTAGGTGAGAACAATGAATCAGATATAGACACATGCATGAAAATGCCATCATGAAGAAATACTAAATTAATAAATAATAATAATAATAATTGTTTATTCAGAAATAATTTGGGAATGATGTGGTATATGACCTGTTTTACTTTCAAATGGCTATTCTGTTGTTCATCATACACTGAATCTGTTTTGTATGTCACTCTACCCATACCTATAATCTATATGTAGCTTTGTCTGGTTCTAGAGTTCCCAATATATTTGTTGTTTTTATGTCATTTTTTGTGAACCACAAACCTTCAGTTCTTTGTTTACTGGTATATTCATGCCCCTAAGCTTAGTCTCACTGACTTATTACTTGTGTACAATTCCTGACAGTACTAATTTGCATATATTTTCATATAAATGTTATGGTTAAACCCTCTGTTTATAATTTTTAAATACACATTTATCCACACTGAAACTTTACTGAACTTATGAAATATTTATTTTGACTACTTTATGCCAAAACATAAAAACTTCAATTTATCTCTTACATATAGCTTCTGATGTTTTAATAATATTTTCTTAAATTTTCTTTGTGTAAGCATGCTACATTCTAAATTGAGATACCTATGGATTTAAATACACCATTCTTTTCTTCTTCTCTAAATTATTAAAGAATGAGTTGAATCGAATTTCCATGCAAAGGAAAATACATGATAACTCTTCCTAATTTCACATTCCAAATTCCTTACTTTCTTCAAGTTGTATTGTTTCCAACAGCCAGTGAACAAGCATTACAATCAGTTGTCATTTGATTTAGAACATATTCTTCATGTTAGGAGCAAGCTTATTTATAATTACTTAAAGCTTTAGCATTAGTATTTAAATCTAGATGATGGTAACAGATTTTTGAAAATGTTTAAACATGTGCCTCTATGTCTATGATGAGGGAGGGGGACTTGATAGGGGAGGGGGAGGGAAATGGGAGGCGGTGGCGGGGAGGAGGCAGAAATCTTAAATAAATAAATAAATAAATAAATAAATAAAAGTTCAAAACATCATCTAATCTACCATGCTGACGTATACCAAGTAATATCGTTTAGAGTGTGTAAGTCAAGTGAACATAAGTATCAGGCTATAGTGCATTCCAAGACACAAAGTTTTTCTGTCAATTCTGCAAAATATTAAAAGACAAGCAATGAGCTCCCCAAATACTTCAAGGAATAAACATAGGATGCAATTATATATTGTTTAGTTCAAAATGGAAAGAGTTTTTAAGCAGTTATACTCCCAAGAGATTTTGAGACCTCGTTCTGAGCCATCATCATGATGAGGGTCTCAGTGATGCTCACAACTCCACCCTATACAGTCATATAGTCCACTTAGTCTCCATGCCTTCCCATGTTTTTCTTTCTTTTACCTCAGAGTCTCCTTTCTCTTTTTCTTTATTCATCTTTCTTTATTTCTTCCTGTCAAACTCAAGGGAAACTGAGCTGGATTTTGCAGCTCAGTAGTCTCTTTTACTCATTTCCTTCTTCTTCTTTTTTTTTTTTCATCTTGCCCTGAAATCTGATGAATCTGACAGTGTAAAATTTTCAATCTTATGAAATGTCCTTGCCATAAAGTCTATTTTTTTTTGTATTGGCATTGTTACACTTGTTTTCTCTGGTTGCTCTTTTCATGGCTTACAGTCCCAATCCTTTAAGTTTTAGTGAAGATTGAGCTTCCCTGAAAGTGGCTATCTTACAGAGCTTTGCAGATGAGCCATGTATCCCCACTCCTCTCTAAGCTATGCACTCAGTGTCTACAGTTTGGACAGTTCAGCCTGTCAATGTGATGCTGTTACCTGGGCAGATCTTGTTTTTGTCATTTTATAAGTTACTTCCTGCTTCTCTGGTAAGATTATTATTTTTTGCATATATCACCTCTATGTTCTTTTTAGTTACTGTTTTTCATGTCATATGCTGAGTCCAGCCTCATTTCTTTCACGTATGTTCTATAACTACTTTCTGTGCCACCTCAAATATATTAACTAACTCGAGAAAATTTCAATTGATAGTCACTTGAACTCAATTGCTTAATATTTTCCTCTGTATAGTTAAATTTTCCCTTTTGTCATTAACATAAAGAAATGCCATCTTCACACTTTGTACCATATATTAAATCAATATAATACCCAACTGCACTCTAAATATTTGTCTTTATACCCAGAGGTAAATGTAGATCCCATCCCTTTCTGAAAAAGCTTCTTTATGCTGCAGGAGAAGAATATTACATAAAGCCACAACTAGTGAAAATGTAGTATGGGGTGCTCAGTCCCAACTGATGTGTTTACAATGTAACTCCTGCAGCCAAGCCTTAGGCAACATACATGAAAGATGATGTCACAGATTGTGAGAGGAAGAAAAGAAAATGTGCTGTAATAATGTGCCTTTTAGGTTTAACAGGGTAGCTACATCCATGAAATCTTAACTACGTGGCCATCTAAATAAGACTTACACAATTGCAAGACAAGTTTTCATCCCAGTGTAGAGGGAAGAATCTCGCTGGACCCCATCCATAGATAAAGAGCTACGGGCAACTAACAATTTCTCAGAGGGTAAGAGAATGAGAATTAATACAAAATGGTCAGTCTAAGCAACATTAAATAGATTCTATAGGTGGTATTTACATGTCTTTTTCAAATGTATATGTAATAATAAAAGGTGAAGAGAGGTGTGTGAATTTGGGAGGGGGTTCATAGATGAAAGGAGGAAGAAGAGAAAGGGGGAACAATGTAATTAAAATTTAATTACATTTTGACGAAGTTAAGACAAATAAATATCATGGTGAACCTTATTAATATATGCAATATGTTAATTAAAAACAAAAGATATAAACTGTCATTTATAATTACATCAGATACTTGTCTCCTTTCTTCAACACAATACCAGACAAAAGCACTTAAAGAAGGAAAGTATTATCTATCTGTAGGAAATATAGACAGTCATGGCAGGGAAGGCCCAGTAAGAGGCCAGAGACAGCTGATTGCAAACCGTCCCCAATCATTTTATGCAACATCTGAAAGCAGAGAGTGACAAATAGTGGTGCTGAGTTCACATTCTCATTTTAATTTAGTTGAGGAACCCAGCCCACGTGATGTGATCACCCACATAGTGGGCAGATTATCTTACCTCAGGTAATCTATTCTACATAATCTGCCACAGAGACACCCAGAGATTTGTTTCAACAGCAACTCCACAACCTATCAGATTAACAATCAAATTTAATCACTGCAGTTTCATTTCCAAAGAATTTAAGAGCAAGCAATTTCAAAGCTGCCAAAGCACTAAAAAATGAATTTTTCAAATTTTCATACAACCCGAATTACTTTTATTATCTGTGAACTCTTTTAAAATAGAATGAGGGTTATTGCAAGAACACATTCATCAGAATCATGAAAAAATAATGACACAATTGTGTTAATGCAACTGTGAATTAAAACAAAGTCAGATATAGTTCTGAACTCTTCGATTATGATGGTGGGATCAAACATGTTTTGGGTTTAAAAATCCCCCATTCTGTCTCTGGACCTACAGTGCCTCAAAGTGCAAACACACAAGATTTCCTCACTGCTCAGCATCATAATGACTTAGAGACAAAGTGGAAAATAAAACACGGAAAGAGCAAGAAATTTGAATTCATCCCATGGATCTGGACCTTGGCTTGGACCTCATTGGATACCTCAGGGTCAGTGTGGCTCAGATCCTGTATTAGGAGAGAGCAGTAGAAAAAGTTTAGCTATTGAGATACTCAATTAAGTGAGATGTGATTAGAAGCATTTCTTGGAACTGAGGAACTGAGGAACTGAGCTTTGGCCCAAATATTTGAGTCACTTGGTTGCATAGCATTCATTATAGAATTTATGAGGATTTCTGTTTTTAAGATTCTCATGGTTTTCCTGATTGTTATACCCAGGGCATTGAAAAGGCCTCATCATTAAATTTTGTTTATATTCCTGCTATGAGGGGGGACCTTGGCAGTGTAGGGAGAAACAACTCCCCTCTGCCAATTCTGAGCCATGTGTCACTAGTATGAGGAAAGACCTTCAAAAATTCATTGGGTTTAAAATATAAAATGATTGATAGTTCATATTAGTAAGTGTGTCAGCAACTTGCCATACTTGATGGTGTCTGAACAGACCTCTCCACATATTATTCTATAATCACTTCAGCAGGCTTTCTAGGCAGGAGGTATTTTCTCAGCTACTCTCTGCTGCTTCTATGTTTTCGTGGTGCTCCAGGGTCTGAGAAGCCTTGTCTTCCTCACCATCCTGTCTTTTGAGATGCCATTTTCCTTCCAGATTTAACAACCACATTGCAAATCAAAATAAGCAGGAGTTATTCTGTTTTTGTAAGTGGAAAAAAATGAAACAATACCAAAATCCCACACACATTTTATACATAATCAGAATACCCATTTGTAACACATCTGTTTTTTGAAAATGTTTCTTTTAGTGAAAGTATCATTTTTTTTTTGGTTGCTGAATGGTCATATGCATGGAGTTAATAACAATATCTTTTCAGAGGGTGCTTGGGTGAACTAGTACAACATTCCATTTGATGTAAAACACTAGAACTTATGGCTTCATTTCTAGAATTAATGAGCTGAATAAATGCTCTACCGTAGACTAGTAACTAATGATAGCATAAGTCCTAATGTGTTGTGTTTTACTACTGATTTATATTTGAAAATATCTCCAGCAATCGTATAGACTGTAAAACACACCAAAAGAGGACATGCTGACCTTGAAGCATGACTTGGCAGTGAAATGTACACAATGCAAATTAAATAACAGATCAAAATACATTTATCCCTAATTTAGGGATAGTTCACTATAAATAGTGATTCCAAAGTTAAACAAAAAGTTCTAGAACCAAGTGCCAAAGTAGCTGAGCTACTGAGCTTCAATATATAGCCCAGACCAGCAAAGCATGTTGGCCATTTGATGTTCCTTCAGAAAACAGAGGAGCCCCCAATTACAGGTACTGATAATCAGCATAAGGTTTTTTACTTTCTTAGATAATAGTTTAGAGTGCAGAGATCAACTCTATACCTAACTACCCCGAAGTAGAAGTTAAGCAAGTTCTATCATCAAAATCTCTCCATATTTTGGCCAACAATGAGAGTTCTCACATTCTGAAAAAAAAAAGTCAACACTTCAAGCAAAAGAATAAAATACTTTGTCAACATTTGTAGAAGTTGAGGAATTATTAAATATAAATTATAAAACTATTCCATATGCAGGTCCTATCTGCATTTCCTGAGGAGAATCAGCTAAGTAAATTTATAATTATAAAACTAAGAGGACACATTTCAATGATTAAAAATAAGCAAAGAATGGAGTAGTTCAGGGCCTGATGCAAAAGAGCTCTCCACAAATCAGCTGGGGCCCAGGGGGAGAGCAAACAGAGCTGCAAAGCTGTGAAAACTCTTGCCCAACACTCTCCACTCACTAGAGGGAAACTCCTGCTCCTGATGCACACCCAGACTACAGTATGTCTTCTCCTTACCAGGTTCAGATATGAGTAAAGGAGGTAAAATTTTGAAACATCTACTTCTGCTCAGAAGTTTGAATAAGTAGCAATGTCATAGAGGAATAAGAAATCCACTAATTTGTTTTAAATTATCAGCACAATTAAAATCTAGAAAGCTGGCAGAACTATCTATATAAATATGAGTTAGACATCATATACACACAAACACACAATATTTAAGTTACAGAATGATTTTTTTTAAATTTTAAGTCATATTGTACTATTTTAGATTTCCCTATCATTTTAATGTGCTCATCACAGTAGAATAACAAAATAACTTTGAAAAACTCTTTATCTGCTGTGCACATTCATAATTCAGCATTATCTCCAAATTTCCTATGTGCAAATGAGAACAAGAACTGTAGATCAGAATGTCAGTTGGGCTCATGATGAGATCCTCTGTAGTACTTCATCTCTGTTACTTTGTAAAATGAATCTATACCAAGGAGCAGAAGTGACCTTCCAGTTTTAAAAATGCATGAATATCAACACGCAGTGGTGGCACATGCCTTTAATTCCAGAACCCAAGAGGCAGAGGTAGGCAGATCTCTGTGGATTCAAGGTCAGGCTGGTCTCCAAGAGCTAGTTCCAGGACAGTCTCTAAACCTAAAAAAAAAAAAAAATCTCCAATCTCCCCCCCCAAAAAAATGTGTGAAAATCAATCAAGACAAAAGTATGTTGAAGCAGTGTGTTCAGACTCTACAGTGAGGAAGAATAAGGCAATACAATTCTGAAGTCGTAATTTAAAAACCAAACTTGGAGAATTGAACATGTCTTGATCCTTTCTTGAATATATCTGCAATTTCTACTAAATGATAGCTTGCACAATAGTGTTTATTAGGCCTTAATGGTTTAATAGTTTCTTTTTTTCCTTACTATATATTTGTAGTTTTTATGATAATATAGGGCACTGAGGAAATGTAAAGCCAAAGTGGTAAAAACCTGGTTCTCTGGATGGAATCTAGAAGTACAGATTGATGCATGCTCTAAAGCCTTACATATAAAATAAGTAAAGAAACTAAAGTCACAAACTTAAAAGCCTGACTGTTCCCACGTGACTAGGAAACAAACACTTTCATGTCACAAGGAATATCTGATACCAAAGTTCAGCAAGAACATACAGTGATTAAAAAAGAAAGTGAAAAGAATGTGGTGCATTATGTTCAAGCTATGTGAGGGTGTTATATTTAAATATGATCAGAAGAATGCATACAGCATTTAAAACTGTACGCCTTACAGTATAGAAATGTATAAATTTCAGGAAGCTTTCTTCTTTTCTTTTTTTAAATAGCTAACTGGCAGACCAAAGTCATATTTAGAAGATATTTTACTGCAGCCAAATTTATGATGGTTTGTAAAACAACCATAGTGGGAAGAGACAAACTGAGGTAGCAAAGATGAAAATATGAGAAAATAACAAGTGGTTTGATTTTTTTAGGATTATTTAAATTTAATCAATTTATTTTTAAAATGATCTTTTATCATTTTTCATATTTATCCCAGTTCCCATTTCCTCCCCTCTTCCCGCTCCCTCCCTGCATCTGCTCCTCAGAAGTCTTAACATGGGGAGTCAACAAATTCAGACACATTACTTTGAGGTGGTACAAATGCCCTTCCCCCTATATTTAGGATGAACAAAGTATCCCTCCAAAGAGAATGGACTTCAAAAAGCCAGTTCAAGCACTAGGATAAGTACTGGTCCCACTGCCCGTGGCCCCACAATTGCCCATGGGACTGGATTTTGAAGGAACATCATGACTGATGAAGTATGAAAGAATGAAGATTTGGAAGTTGACTTGCATTCTAGTGTCCCTATCCTAAATTTTGGGGGAGTAAAAGTGTATGATAATAATGCAAACAGCGGGTGCTGGGAGAAGCAAGGGGTGACTGTGTCTTCTACAGCACTGTGTGTCTTTATCATTCATGATTTAAGAATACTATTACAGAGCTAAGTCAAATGATTGCATGTGCTTAGGAGCCATATTCATTCTTGTGCTTCTGAACCATGCATGAATATCAGTGTAGTCAACAGAATAGAAATTAATACGTGACTGTCCCCATTATAGATGGCACTTGCTATCCTTCACATGGACACCCTCTTGATCATCATATGTTTGCTTCTTATGTTTTTCAAGCATTGGGCAATAAAGAAGAGTTAAAATTATTCTGTCTCTTCAAAGTATGTTCTCTAAACTAGAAAAGCACAAACTACCCACAACTAAACTTATGCTAAAGAACACTTTTAAGATGTCATTGTCTGCAAAGAATTAAGGTAGTATAAAGGTTTTCTGTTCCTTTGTAGGTTTCTTATAATGTGTAACTTTGATGTCAGTGCTCAGTGATACACTTTCTGCAGCTTGTGAAATGAAAATGTGGCTATTGGTGAAATGAAGCTAAAGAGGTTGTTAATGTTTTGAGAATTACTTTTTGGTTTTCCATACCCAAACAGTGGTAGTCAGATGTCATGCCAAAGAATGTTAGGTGATTGTCACGAGAAGACATACTATCACTGACAGAATGATGGAGGAAGGTCATTGGTTAAATAAAAAGAAACTGCTTGGCCCTTATTGGTTAGAAGATAGGTGGGAGGAGTAAACAGAACAGAACGCTGGGAGGAAGAGGAAGTGAGCTCAGACTCAACAGCTCTCCTCTCGGGATCAGAAGCCTCAGAGAGACACCATGCTCCTGGCTCCTGGGCAGACACACATGATGAAGCTCCGACCCAGGATGGATGTAGGCTAGAATCTTCCTGGTAAGCGCACCTCGCTGTGCTACATAGAATATTAGACATGGGCTAGTCCAGGTGCGAGAGTTAGCTTAGAAGAGGCTAGATAGAAATGGGCCAAGCAGTGTTTAAAAGAATACAGTTTCCGTGTAATTATTTCGGGCATAAGCTAGCCAAGCAGGCGGCCGGGGTGCTGGGAACGCAGCCCCACCGCTCCTGTTACTATAAATGACGCCCGACATGATGGACTAAATCCACTTAAAAAACCTGAGAAGGCTTAAACATAAGGGAGAAAGAGTTTAGCACAGATTTTTGCTGTTTGTTGGTGGCGTGCTGTAGAGAGATTTCCTGATTTGGCAACGGCAGCAGAAAAAATGCTGTGTCATTTTAAAGCGCAGCTTCTTGGGGTTGTGCTGCCAGTGTGAACGCTGGCTTTAAAGAATTTCAATGGATTTTATGGGACTGGATGTTTGTGTTCCCACTTGGGATCGGAAGGAGTTCTCTGAGACGTGCTGATGGCTCAGCGCTCCCCACCTGCACCTGGGCAGATGGCCGAATCAGGTTTAGGCAGACGGGAGAGCATGGCGGATTCCTGACAGAGACGTGTTTTCAGACTACGCAGTGCTCTGTGTGTCAGATTTGGATGGAAGTTGGATGAAAATAATTTCTGTGCTGCACTCTCAGTCTCAGAATTAAAGTGCTGAGTGCCGCTCCTACCTGGCGGCCCCAGAGCTACCACCAAATGGTACGTCCTCCATTTTGAAATTTTCCTGACTCAGCAGCAGGAAAAAAACCTGTGTTGTTTTAAAATGCCAGCTTTCTGGGCCATCCTGCCAGGACAAACTCTGACTGTTTGAGGCAGGAGGGCCGGCTACCAAGAGAGGACTTGAGTGTTGTCTGTTGTAGCTCGCTGGCTGGCAGGGACCTTGAAACACCATAGAGTTGTGGCTATAAACATGGCTGAAGCCTGTATATCCGCCATGAGGCTGGGAACGCAGCCCCGCTGCTCTTATTTCAACAACAGAAAAATTACAAAGGAAAATGAATTGGACAATTCACCTTCACTTGAATGAAAGGACTAAGTCATTGTAACTGCTATTATGCAGCTATGGGTAGAGAGCTGATGTAGCTGATCAAATCTTACGCTGAGGTATACTTTCAATTATATTCCACTTAAATATCATGTATTGTAATTCAGTTACAATCCCATGGTTAGGTAAATGAGCTTGGGACTCCCAACAGCTACAGAGACCATAGGCCTTCTGAGAATAAAAGAAAGAACTACTTTTGAATGCTTGTCCACACTTTCTTAGTGGGAAGTGTGGTCTCAAATGCAAGAGTCAAAGTGATTTTTTTTCTTTCATTACTTTACCTCCTTCTATACGTCTCAGATCTGTAGCACTAGAGAAAAAAGACAATGTCTTGTTTCCAAGAAGCAGTTCAAAGCCAGCAGATGCAATGAACAACTTTGTGAGTATGATGGGACAACATGCAATTGGGACAATATCACAAAATTTATTTTCATTTGCATTTAAAATTAAATCACGTAAAAACTGTTTTCATTGCTTATTTCTGGATTTCAAAGTCTCTGTATGATATTTCACAAATATCCATAATTTGAAAACTAGGACCCTATTTGTGAATTTTGCATTCAATTTTAAAGATTATTATTCCATGTAAAGTGTAGATTTGTGAATAAAAGCATGGTTGAACGAAGTCTGAGTCTCAGCCTCTAAAATATGAAGTCATAACTATCCACAAAACTCATCTAATCTTCCTGGAAAATAAATTTTAAAAATACATGATAAAAAACCGTCTGCACATCTTCATTATGCAAACCCAAGTCCTCAGGCTCCTTGAACATTGCTTACTTCTCTTCTATAAATCATTTCATGTAGCAGCTGTTCGCAGTGTTCAGCAGCCCACAGCAGACCGCAAAGTTGCTATAAGCAGTCATCAGTTACAGTTATTATCCAAGGTACCATAAGCATGTAAGAAAGAACACTTAGTCAATGCCTTCATTTCCTTTGTCTTAGAGAGGCGGGCAATTGTCAGGAGGACTTGCTTGAGTCCAATCTTATTGTACACAGTTAAGGAACAGTGCTATAGATAATGGTCCTTGTATCTGTCATTTACAACTGGCAATGTGTGAAACACTTTACAGATATCTCATCTAGCAAAACGCTCTTTAAGGAGAGCCACTACTTTGCCTCATTAGATGATATAAAATTGAGCCATACATAAAGTAGGTAATCAATATTCATTCAATTTATGCATGACTATACTTGGTAAGTGTAGGCTGCTGGACAGAGGTATAGTGGCAAACAAATGACAAATATTTCTATAAAATACAAAGGTATACTCTTATTTTGGAAATTTGTCAGTTTCCCTGATACAAATGTTCCCACTCTGGGATTTTTTAAATACCATCTTTGACAACTTAATAAAGGAATACTGCATGAAAGTAGCCCTCACAAAACAGCAAGGCAAGCCAGGCCCATCATACTCTTGGGTCTTATTTCAACGTTCAGTATTTTCCAGTCTTAGCTTACTTTATGGACCAAATCAAAGCAGTGGGAAGTCAGAAACAAACGAGCACAAGGAAAAAGGAATATTACTTAGGCCCTGTTTCTTCTCCTTTCACTGATAATTCCTACCTAGAATATCTTAAATATCTGTTTATTTTTTTAATGTGCATGGGAGTGTACATGTGCATGTGGGTAGGCCTAAGATTCTCTGGAACCTGAGTAATAGGTTATTATGAGCTGCCCAATGTGAGGGAGTGCTGGAACCAAACTCTGTTCTTCTCAAAGAGTAGCAAGTAGCCTCAACCACTGAGATGTCTTTCCAATCCATTCAGAAAAAAAAAAAAATTTCCTCAAACTTTTTAAACTGAAGAAATTAACTTTTATAGTAGAGCTATGAGTAAGAATTATTAAGAATGAATGTACCATAGTATCCAGTTATTAAAGATAGTTACATATAGTGTATAGAAAAACAAATTATACCCAAGAGATGCCCAATCATACTACGAAAGCATTTGTTTAACTATGTTCATAGCAGCATTATTTGTAATAGTTTGAACCTGGAAACAACCTAGATGCCCTTCAATGGAAGAATGGATAAAGAAAGTTTGGCACATTTACACATTAGAGTACTACTCAGTGCTAAAAAACAATGACATCTTGAGTTTTGCATGCAAATGGATAGAAATAGAAAACACTATCCTGAGTGAGATAACCCAGACCCAAAAATATGAATATGGTATGTACTCACTTATTAGTGGATTCTCACCATAAGCAAAGGACATTGAGCCTATAGTTCGTGATTCTAGAGAAGCTAAGTAATAAGGCGAACCCAAAGAAAAACATATATGGATCTTTCTGGAAATTGAAAGCAGACAAGATCGCCAGGCAAAAGTTGGGAGCATGGGGGTGGGAGTAGGGTAGGGGGAAGAGGTGTAGGGAGAGAGAAGGGAGAAGGGAAGGGTTGGAGATAGCTTGGGGGAGTGGGATGGTTGAGATGGAGGAAGGACGGATATGGGAGCAGGGAAGAAGATACCTTAATTAAAAGAGGCATTGTGGGGTTGACCAGAGGCTTGACTCTACAGGGGTTCCCAGGTGTCCACGGAAATGTCCCCAGCAAGGACCCTGTACAGTGGAGGAGAGGATGCCTGAACTGGCCTTGTCCTGTAGTCAGACTGATGAATATCTTGCATATCACCATAGAAACCACGCGATTGATGGAGATAGAGACAGAGATCCACATCGGAGCACTGGACTGAGCTCCCAAGTTCCAGTTGAAGAGCAGAAGGAGGGAGAATATGAGCAAGGAAGTCAGGATCACAAGGTCCACCCACTGAGACAGTGTGCCTGAGCTAATGGGATCACACCAAATCCAGCTGGACTGGGACTGAAAGAGCATGGGATCAACCTGGACTCTCTGAATGTGGCTCACAATGGAGGCAGACTGAGAAGCCAATGATAGTGGCACTGGGATTTATCTCTGCTGCATGTACTGGCTATTTGGGATCCTATTCTATTTGTATGCATACCTTCCTAGACTGGATGTAGGGAGGAGGACCTTGGTCTTCCCACAGGGCAGTGTACCCTCCCTTCTTTTAGGACTGGATGAAGAAGCGGGAAGGGTGAGTGGGAGAGAGGGAGGGAAGTGGAAGGAGGAGAGGAAGTGGAAATTTTGAATGCTATTATTTATAAAGTAATAAAAACAATTATTAGAAAAAAAGAAAAATGAATTAATGAAAAAATTTGAACAAACAATAATTTAGATAAAATTTCTATAAAGACATCGTATTGTATATCTTACATATATATTATTGTCAAGGATTCTTAATGTTAATTAATTATTACTAATTAATAATTAATGAATGAATATTTATCAAGCAAATCAGTCAATGTTTAACTGATACCTACAGGCTGTCACTGATGCTTTGATTATATCATGGCATTTTCTCAGTAACACTTAAAGTGCATGGTATTATGATGAAGATTCTGGAGATACGGTTCAGAGATTTTTTTTTTTTAGGTATGTAATCACTCTTTTATTCTCTGTCTGTTGCATCATTCCTGTGATACTCATTGTTTTCAGTGGTATTCATATTTCTGTATCTCTTCTTCCTATTATACATTCTCAGCCTTATATAACTCAATGAAACTCTCCCTAAAACCTATATAAGACAACACCTATTCTCTTTTTAAGTGAATATGGATTATAGAATCATTTTATTTACCTCTTAATGACATAAGTTAAAAAGTATGTGAAGTTTTTATAGTGATCGGAATTAAAAGACTGGTTCTAATATGTGCTTAATTTTACTTAATTTTTTTGTAGATTTCCTTAATTTCACATAGTTTTAAAGCAAACATTATTTAATCTTTCCTGTTACAACTTTCTATTTATACAAAATCATACACTGCAAATTATGTTCTTATGATCCAATGAAGTCTTAATCTTCATAGCTGAGTGTAAGTACTTCAATAACGACTGCCCCCATCACTTTTAGTTGATTTATTTCTATATCAAAACCTATAACACGCAAATTGTTGCTATTCTGACCATAAATTAATTTTATGAATGTGTCAATTACTTGAATATTTTTAAAAAGCATGTGATTTATGTATTATTGTACATGTGTATATATGATTGTGTGTGTGTCCATTTGTGAGGGTACACATGTGCTACAATCCCCACTTTGTGGCAATGTCTTTCTTGTTCACTGTTGTACCTACCAGCATCACTGGTCTACCAACTTTCAGTGATTTGTTTGTCTCTACTTCCTGTCTTACCATAATAGTGACGAGAATAAACACATACACCACAGCATTCGGCTTTTCCAGAGTTTTGGGGAATCAAAACTGAAACTAGCTGAGACCCTGGAGGTCTTTGTGAAGAAGATGATCTCCGATCTGTTTTTCTCTTGACTGCTCTGAAGATGTCTCTTGCAAAAGCAAGTGCTAACGACAGAACCCCAATCATTGCCAATAGCCAATAATAAATGGAAAAGTCTGAGGACACAAAAAATCTTCAGATATCTGAGGTCAGTGTTTGCTTCGTAAATGAACATGGGCCTCAGGTTCTCATTTCTAGGTCACAGATTTACTGCTGTCTGGTCAGGAGCACCCTCCAGTAGCACAGGGCTTGAATTGGAATCCACTGAGGCAGCAAAGGTAAACTTTTCTATCTGAGGGGGATTAGGGGAAAAGGCACTTACAAACTCTCTTGATGGTTTCCTTCTTTATTCCTTTTCTTCTTTATACTCTATCCTTTATCTCATGTTTTTTTTTTTTTTTACAGCTTTTATACCCCAGCAGAATCTTCCAAGCAGCACAAAATTCAAAAGAGTTGCATTTTATTTCTCAAGTGAATGATTACAGGTAAAAACATGTTTTTCCCTCCCTCACATGATTAAACAATTTATGCATTGCAGGTGAAAAACAAATTATCCCAATAACTCACATACATTCATACCCAAGCAACTTGTTATACATTAACCATGTGACAAGCAGGGTGTTTTTGTTAGGCCCTTTACAGGCAGGCTGCATTTTTCAGCTACAAAGAAAGGGCCAATTACTTTATTACTTATCTTGAAAGGTAATCGTATAAGAAATCTTAAATGACAAACCTAAACTTTATTTTATGTATGCAAAAGAATCAGTCAAAAATCTGTATAAGCTCTCATTATTATTATCAAATTAGCCAGCACAGTTTTGGGAAGGGTCATTTGCCAATCCACAGGTAAAAATACCCAGTAGAACAGGATGTTTCAAAGAGATAAATAAACACATTATATTGCAGGCAGCGGAGATCTCCCCACATCTACTCACATCTGCTAGATACCAGAGAAAGACAGTTGTAGCAAACACATAAAGGCATAGCAGAAGCAAAATATATTCCAGAGTCTGGTGTACCATGGCCTTGCCTAATGGAGATTGGTACAGCAGAGGATTCCCTTCTGGTGGGCTAATAACTGGAACCTCAATTGCAGCTTGCTGATCCTCTGGCATGGTCAGCGGTAGAGTCCTATGTATGATCTTCCAGGTCTGGTGGAAGACCAATGGTCTATTCTATCTTTCATCTTAAACTCAAAAAAATCAAGTTTTCTGTGCAATTTACAGTGAAGTGCTGAGGTGACCAGGAAGTCTATGCTTTCTTACAAATATGCATTACCACACCAGGCACCTCCACCTTCATTCACCCTTGGCAGGATATGGTATCAATCTCAGATATTTTCCTCTATCCTGACTATGTACATTTTCACCTTATTCTTTGTATCACCTCTCATTGGGTCACCCAGCCATTAAAAATGCAATGTTTATTGATCAGTATTTTCCTGGCAGCAAGATGCCCCCTGTTTCATAGCATGAAGCCTGATAGTCTCCAGGTGCTATTCCACGGAGAAGCATGCATCGCTAGAGAGCCAGTCATTTGCCATTAGTCTCTGTAATAAGGCCAGGATGTGCCTTGAAGTTTGATATATGCTAATTAGCCATCTGGCCATCTGATTGCTCAGGTAACCCATTGCTTATATTGCCCTACCTGACTCGAAACTGGACTCGAAAATGTTCCAACTCTGGGACATTTCCACCAGTCATTTTCACAATTTTGACATGAATGTTCCTGAAAAGTTTTCCTTCTTAGAATTGTAGGATGGCTCTGGGAAATATCTTTCTGGTTTTACTGACTGTTTTATGGGCCACCTTTCTCACCTGTAGACTCAAAAGATCGAAGAAATGGGCAGAGGTCAATCTCTTTGGCAGACATAGCTGTGCATTTTGAACTTCCCCTTTTCCTCATTTCTTTTCTCGAGAATTTATGTAGGCTTTTAACATTTTATTCCCTTTGGAAATGTCTGGCCAAAGGTTCAGTGAACGGATATGCCCAGCAATCCGGCAGCTCATTCAAATGTGTCAGATCTCCAGTAGGGTTCAGAGTTGCATGTATCCAAGAGAATTATTACTCAGGAGAACTAGAGCCCCTAGTAATTAATTTATTGAATAATACCATCTTCTTACATATTATTATATTTTAAATTTATTTTTATATTCACATTTTAAAATAATCCTACAAAGTACTTAGAACAATGTTTATTTTTAATATTGTAGAACATGGACACAAGGCTTAGAGATGTATCAACTTGAACAGCCTCATACTTTGTGAAGAATAAATTGTGATTTTAAATTTGATCTCCACAAATAAAATACATTTTCCCCAATGAACCATGTCATGCTGTTTTCAGACTACATCGCACAAAAGGCAAAAATGAACAGGTACGCTAACTTTTCTTTTTCCAAAACTTAGCAAGTGAGAAAAGTGTGAGTGAGCCCAGAAAAAAAAATATACAAACTACTATATCTGCTTTTTGTGTTAAGACCCTTTATAGAAAACTAAGAAGAAATGTAAGCAAGAAGAAAGTATAAGGGCAGAGCTGAAGTTTCAACATGTGCTCAGCATCTATAAGGCCTTGGGCTGATCTCCATCATGCTATAGCCCCTCATGATAAGGAAGAAGATGAGAAGGAGGTGGAAGAAGAAATAAAGCACCCATTTTTAAACATTATTGTCCTTCCTCCTGGCAGATTAATTGCTTCCTCAGACAACTGAAAAGTATCAGAAAATTTCCAACATTACCAGCTTGTAAAATTAATGAGAATCAATGTCCCGAGAATGTGCTTTAATTTTCCTCATTACTCCCCTCATATAATGAATATGATCCACTTAAACTCTGCATTACAAAAAAAAAACAAGTTTTGAAGACCTAAAAACATCTGTGCCCTGCTATTCTGAAAAGTGAAGATTGCTGAACAGATTTAAGCAATTGGCCTCTTGCTCATCTTTAGGGAGTCGTGTTGGTAAATAGTTATAAGGGACCTAATGTTGGATCCTCATATCACTGCCCATATTGTGACAAACTCCACATTTCTTTGCCTACTTTTTACTTCTAAATGCCATTCAATGTTTTATTTTTTTTTATTTTTATACCAAAGCAGATTTAGAATACTTTCGTGCCAATTGCAAAATCATATTTCAGGTTTTCTCAGTTTTTGTCATTATTTGTAGATTTTATGTACGTAGAATTGTAGACTTTAAGTTGAATTATATAGTATGTTAAGATATAAACTAATGAATAAAATGATATATGAATGAGTCTGGTAACATTCTCTATTGCATACATGCAGCCCTGGAGAGCTTCTCTATGGTCCAGCAGAGGGTTCTATACCGCACCCACACAGGCAGCACTAAGTGGACTCTTTGAGATTAGAAAAGAATATGTAAAGCTGGGAGGAGGAAGAAAACCCAAAGAAAATCTTATTACAGACAAACATTTAAACATGAATTATGACTTTTTCTTAAATATTTAATGTCATTTTCTTCTAGGGCTTACATTTATTTTTATTACTTTTTTTCTGAAATTAAAATATAATTACATGATTTCCCCTTCTTATTTCCTTCCCTCAAATCCTGTGATGCCCTATTTTACTCCCTCTTTAATTCATGGCCCCTTTTTATTTTACTGTTACACACAAGCAGACAAACACATACATGTATGTATAACTATACACACAACTTTCTCTGTCTATTTAGTGTTATTCATATGGATTTGCTTTCAGGGCTGGCCACTTTGTATTGTGTAATCAATTAGGGGATCATCCCTAGGGAAGCCTAATTCTCTTGCTGTTTATATTCCTTGGCAGCCTGGAGATCTTTGTCTAGGTTTGGCACCCCATGGTATTTCTTCCTTCCATATTAGCATGTCTGTCAGCGTTGCCCATGTCCGGGTATTGTTTAAACGGCTGTACTGTTGAGACAATCATGAATGAAATTTTCATGTCCTTCTTAGGAGTCACAACTTCACAGTACATCAACCGAAAATAGATGATTTTTATTAATAAATTATTTTTAAATGTGCTGTTAGTGCAGAACATTCAGATGGATAACTTATTATTATCATCTTAACTGAAAATAATTGCATATAATGATGTTCCACTGCAACACAAAGGGAATTATTCTTAATTTACATATAAATTATAGTTAATAATATGAAACTTTTCAAAAAAACAGCATGAATAGATTTTACAAACTGCTTACCAGTGAACAAAAAATTGAGTTAACATAAAATTTTCAGTATTTGTATTGAGTGATGTATGTTCTGTTTTTAGAATATATGTCATGATTTGAATCTGCAATGTCTTCCACAGGCTCCTGTTGTGAGTGGTTGATTTTCAGTGTGTGGTGCTCTAGTGAAGGTTGAAGAACCTTTGTGGGGTAGCCTGGCTGGTCACTAGAATGTGTCTTTGAAGGTTAACTATCCATTGTTCTTGGTCAGTGCTGTTTCCTACCTGTCACAATACAGACAAGGTGGCAAAATGAATTCTTGATGTCATAGAATGAACCCCTTCGCTCACCTCTTTTAAGCTTTTGTTGTAATGTAATTTTGCTACAATGATGAGAAAAAAATCTGATGTTATATATCAGCATGAGAAGATTCTTAATATTCAAGAAATTATTTCAAAATGTCCCCCAGGATAAATTTCTTCTTTTTCTTTTGTATGATAATTTTGTTTTCATAGTCATTGAACAGAATGATACAAATCTCATGTGTCTTGATATCTACCACAGTTCTGAAAAAGGAAGACTCTGAAAAGATTCTGTATGTAAATGTCAGTATTCAGAGAGATCCTTGGTCAGTAAAGATTCTGTTCTTATGATACTGTTCTGTGTAGCTTCCAGGGCCATACTTGACTCTAAGTACAATGCTTAAAAATGGCAGATAAGTTAGATTAAGAAAGAAAACTGTTTCAATAAGCTGGAAAAGTCTCAGTATACCTTCTGTGACTTTTTTCAGTCATCTTCAAAAGAATTAATCTAAGAAATGAATAATGATATTAGTGGAAATGGTTTGACTCTTTACTAGTTTGTCTATAGGAATGAGATGTGTTCTTCAGGAAATAAAACAGTTTTAGTAGGATATATGTAAATGATGTATAGACTCGTTGGAAGAGTGAAGGAAGAGTACTTATGGAATATTGATCAAACAAATCACCAGGAAATTCAATTCATGAGAGAAGTGAAGGAATACAAAAGTTGTCATGGGGAAATCTATCAACTGCTTCATAATATTTAAAAAAAAAATCGTCACATATAAAGGGGTCTCAAGTCTCTGATGCCCAGTTTCAAAGCACAAATTTAACCATGACTTAGGAGGTAAAAATATGTTTTTGAGTATAGGGAGTATCTAATGTGTTACTGCCACGATCAGGGCTTTGAGTTGTTCCTTTATTTCCATTCCTATAAATTCCTTTGGAATGCATGGTTATTGCAAATATATTATTTTTATACTGTGTTGTCATTGGAGGCTGTTTGTTCATTGCCAGCTGCCCAGACTCAAAATAACCAAGCAGGAACACTACTAATTATATCACTGCTTGGCCTATTAGCTCTAGCTTCTTATTGTCTAGCTCTTATATCCTAAACTAAACAATCTCCATTACTCTGTGCATCAACACAAAGTCATGGTCTACGGTAAAGTTTTGACAGGCTCTGGAAGAGGTAGCTATCTCCTGCGGAGGCTACATGGCTTCTCTCTGACTCTGCCTACTCTTTCTATGTATCTTTTCCAGCCTGGCTATATTCTGTTAAGCCACTGCCTGAAAGCAACTTCTTTATTAGCCAATGGTATACAGAGGGGAACCCCATATCACTGTTTTGCTTATTATTTCTGTTTTTTTAAATTATTCTAGTATTGTCAGTTTTCACTCCAATTCTGACTGTATTTTTTTTCATATCCAGGAGTAATAAAAAGATAAAATTAAAATGAGCAATGTCTTGGCTTAATAATTTAGTTAATATGCCGGGCGGTGGTGGCACACGCCTTTAATCCCAGCACTCGGGAGGCAGAGGCAGGCGAATCTCTGTGAGTTCGAGACCAGCCTGGTCTACAGAGCTAGTTCCAGGACAGGCTCCAAAGCCAAAGAGAAACCCTGTCTCGAAAAACCAAAAAATAATAATAATAATAATAATAATAATAATAATAATTTAGTTAATATTTTAATATTTGTGCATTTTTGCTTTGCCATGTATATGCATGTACCTGTGTAAAAACAGAAAATATTGCTGGAACTTTCATAAAATGAATAACTGTGAAAAGAAGACAGAAGTGTAATTTTACACAGTGCCTTTTTAAAATCATTTTAATACTACCAATAAGATATATAAAATGAGCAAAGTATTTTACAGGCTCATACATTCATTATACTACTATTATAATAAAATAGTAGAAACTTGAAAGTATTTCAAAATATTCGTATAGTTAAGTAACTTATGATGCCTCTGTGAAAGTTTGCATAGTAAAATGAGTGAAAATAGTTTCTATATAAGAGTTTGTGCAAGTGGAAAGGTCTTACATTAAAACCTAAAGTGAAAATATAGTCCTACCTGATGTCTGATTTGACTTAAGGCCCACTCCACAAGAAAGAACACATACCAACACTGCTCAAAAAATTAAGAACACAGATTAGATAGCTCAGAGATCTGGGGTAAAATGAAACATTACATATATATATATATATATATATATATATATATATATATATATATATATATAGAGAGAGAGAGAGAGAGAGAGAGAATGACTCCTAATGATATTCAGTGACACTCATAGATCTGTACCTTACCCAGTCATCATCAAGAATGCGTCATCTAGCAACAGATGAGAACAGATGCAGAGACCCACAGGGAGACATTATGTGGAGAGCGTGTCTAAATGGGAGATCTCCATCAGACTCCTCCCCTAGGAATTCAGGAAATCCAACAGAAGAGGAGGCAGAAAGATTATAAAGGCCAGAAGCCTAAGGGATGAAATACTTCAGGAGAATGCAACCCTCTGAATCAAATAAGCAAGGGACATACGAGCTCAGACACTAAAGCAGCAAGCATAGCTTACATGAGTCTGTGCCAGATCCTCCTTATATATATTATAGCTCTTAGCTTAATATTTTTATGGAATTCCTTATTGTGAGAACAAGTGGGTCTCTAAATGTTATGTCAGCTCTTGAGACTCTTTTTCTACCCTTGTGTTGCTATGTCTAACTGCAATATAATATTAGTTTCATTATATTTTATTTTATTTTATCATGCTTGTTTGCAATGTCTGAGGTCCTAAGAGTGGTTCTTCATGTGTGGGCCATGACCCCTTTGTAAGATCTAATGAGCCTTTTACAGAGGTCATCCAAGACCAACAAAAAACACAGGTATTTACATTATAATTCATAACAGTAGCAAAATTACAGTTATAAAGTTGCATTGAATCACAGCAACAGGAAGGTTGTGAACCATTATTTAGGAACATATTCTTTTCTAATGAGAGACAGAAAGAGTGTGGCTCTGGAGGGGAGGGGAAGTACGAAGGGACTAGTATAAGTAGAGAGAGAATATAATCAGAATATATTCTAAATAAAGGATAAAATTTTGAAAATTAAAAACAATTACCTCAATCCCCCCAAAAAAGGAAAGAAAAATATAGGTTAGAAAATTAAATAGATACCATGCTAAGTATGAAATATAAGGAGCTTAAAATGATTGAAACAAAACATGATAACAATAACTGGGTTGGGGTATTGTGATTATGCACTTCCTTTTGTTGTTGTACTTTTATGTTCCAACTCCTTGAGAAAGAAGACTTTGGCTAATATGAAAATAAGGAATCCGTTAAAGGACCAGAAATTAGTATATTTGATAAATCCTTCCTGGAGACCTATAAAGATCAATATCCTAGATTCAAACTCCAGGAAGAAGAAAATGGATAATCTTGTTTCCATAGTTGAAAGTTAAGCCAAGGGTGCTAATATATGGATGCATTAAAGTGAGATTAGAAGATGATATAAAGTTATTAAATAATTGAGGTATATTTTACTACTAAAGTAGTGTAAGTTCTCTTCTTTAAAATATTGTACATTGCCAAAAGGGTTAATGAATGGAGGTAGACATTGAAGTAATACCAAAACCAGTCAAAAAAAAATTTAAAAACCTTTCATTTTCCAATTATTCCAGAAATGAGACAGTGTTATTTAAGTGAGTCTGTATTATTTCGGCAATTTGCTAGTTATACTTAATATATATTAGGAAGACAATGTCCTCTATGAGAGAACCCTTAGACCTTCTTGATGAGACACAGTAGTTGAAGGATTCCTTTTACACAATATTCTGTACTGAAAAAAAAATTCTTTCCATCTTGACATTGTCTATTACATCCTTCCTAGTTAGTCACAGATGTGCAATATTGAGTGTTTCTAAATGATTCATATCTCTACACTTTCTTCTGTCAGATTCTCAGAAGGCCAGAACATTACATATGACCTTTTGTCTCAACCCCTTTGGCTGGCTATCCACCATCATCACTTCCCCAAGAGGCTTCAAGCTCTCCTTTTTTGACAGAAGGCCTTGACACTTTCTCATTTTCACATGTTTGTTCAAAGAATTCTTAAAAAGAAAAAAAAAAATGAAAAAAGACACTGCCATATACTACAGGAGTTCTATTGCCGTTCTGTAGGATAAATGGTGAAAAGTGGATATTCTCGTGTTTCTCCATGTTTGAACTTGCCCAGAAAGAAATCTAGCACAAATCTTCTAGCCAAGACCATTTCACCATTATTTAAAAGGTTTCTTACCATCTCCTTTGACCAGCCTTGGTAGGCTGAATATACTATTTTAACTACCAACAGTACTTTGGAGTCAAAGGCACAATCTGGTCATTGGATTAGTGATGGACTGATGAAGCCCATAGTCTAAACCCATTTGAAGACCTCCCCTCCTTTTGGAAGATACAGTTCCCAAAACCAACCCTGGTGAACCTGTCAAGATAAGCATCAGGGCAGAGATTCTGTGATATCTTTATGCATTTCACAGAAGGCATAGAAAGAGTAATAAAAACTTTTCATGATATCAAACTTTGAGAGCTAACTCCAGGTCTTATTGTGAATACTATTTTAACTAGTGTTACATTTGTCTATGCTGTAGAATATTACTTTAACTATATAAGAATGTGTCACATTGTTTTATGTTGCATTTATTTAATAATGTAAAAATGTGTTGTATTTTTTTCACCTTTCCTGTCTATGACACTGGTTTATCTAATAAAAAGCTTAGTGACTAATATCTAAGCAGAGAAAGGATAGGCAGGGCTGGCAGGTAGAAAGAATGGGACAAATACAGGGCCAGAACCCAGGCATCTGCCAGCCAGATAAGAGAAGCAGTGGAAGTTAGATATACAGAAAGAATAAAAAGCAAAAATTCCCAAGGCAAAGATAGATAAAGAGAAATGAGTTCATTTAAGTTAGAAAACAAAATAAACAAGTAAACAAAATGAAGAACAACAAAAATAGCTAGCTAGAAACCATCCTAAGCAAAGACAAGCATTCAGAACTAATAAGAAGTCTCCATATCATGATTTGAGAGATGTTTGGAAGTCCAAAAGAAAATCCCTGGTAAATGGTCTCACTGGAAATATACTTTTACACTCTCAACTAGCTGAGGACATACATAAACAAGTCAGCCTAGATACAGACAATCCCAAAAACCTTGTAAAGAATTTTATCCTTATAAAGGATTTTATCAATAATCTGTCTGCATATATAATGTAAAAATTTCAAAAGCTAAATGGGTACACATAAAGCCCTTTTCCCACATTGCTAGATAAAGTCTTCAAGTTATTCAGTGACCAGAAGGAATCCTTAAAGCCAAGAGGAAGAGTAGAGTAAACAAAATGTGGCAAGTGGTAGATTTTATTCATGGCAGCTTCCATAGCTGGCTCCATGTTCATACCAGGGAAACTTCAGGTGTTTCTTCATATGACACAGTATATGAAGCCTTCATTCCTTATGAAGGGAGCAAAGTCAATCACTGTCTGTCCCCTTACCTGCCACAGAGATGTCTTCAACAAGCTCCTACTACTGTAACCGGTCAAGATAAATCAATGACCAACATCTCTCCTATGTCAACTTTGAAAATACAAAAGCAATTCAAAGTGTGATGGCTTCTCTTTCTCAATATCTAAAGTCCAGGGACATTACAACCAGTGAGGAATGATGATCAGATGTTTGATTAAAAGGAAATATTGTCCTGCTAAACAAGCATGACCTGGAGGCTGTAGACATTACTGTACCTTCCAAATGTATGGAAAAGCTTTGGATGATCCTAGTGTGACAGGGACTAGTGTTAGTTTCTTAATCAACATGGGGTCTTTTCTTCTGCTTTAATTAACTTCCCTGAACCTACCTTTCAATCTCCTATACTCCTCACTGAAATTAACAGGTGCTTTCAACCAGGTCACCACACCCCTTCTGGCGTGATCCTTAGAAAATACCTCTTTAAATATTTTTTTAAATATTTAAAATTTAAATTTCTAGTGTTATGTAAATGTCCTGCTCCAGAGCTAGGCAAAAATGCTTTTCCAAAGCTAAGCACCATTTAAATTTTTGATTCAAAGCTTCTACTAGTACCCTGTGACCACACATATGCCCAGCTACCCGCTTCTAATCTCTCTCTTTGCCTACAAGTTCACCATGAGACCTGCTACACCTGCTTCTCTGGATAGTCATTGATTGCAACTTCTGTAAAAAAAAAATTTTCTTAAGAACTCCAACTTCATTTTTTTTTCTTTCAAGGCAGAGTTTCTCTGTATATTCGTGGTTGTTTTGGAACTCAATTTGCTGAGCATGCTGGCCTCAAACTCACAGAGAACGACCTGCCTTTGCCTCTCAAGTCAGATTAAAGACAACTACCACCACTACCCAGCAGAACTTCAAATTCTTTAGTAGATTATTCCAATAGCCCCTCAAATTGGAAAGAAAAGGAGGACCACAAGTCCTCATCCATAAGTTTTACTCATTGTCTTACTATATCTGTGTGACTCTTCTTGGATTGCATATATATAAGCAGACCAAACAAACAATAACTAAACAATAGAATATGCTGGCTTCTGCAAGATCTTAGGTCCCTATTGTCCTATTAAGTAATAAAAGCCTACACCCTGTTAGAATAAATTCCCAGTGGGAATTCCTGGTTTATAGCACTAGATTAAAAAAATATACTTTCTTCTGTATCCTGTTTATCTTGTTATTTGTTTTTGAGGCTTGACCTCAAGGTGAGGCAGAAACGACCTTGGATTGTCCTGTCCTAGGATTTCTTAGATAGCACCTACCCATTTGCTCAGTTTCCTGCCACTACAACTTCTTTCCAATGGCTTCTTGCTTTTGTGCTTTCATGATCTGCTTATCTGTCCCTCCAATCAAGAAACCCCCACCCAAATATCAATTGAGTGTTACAGATTGGCTTCCTGCAGTTACAATTTGCCTCAGAATGTAGACATATCTTCTCAAAAGGTAAAGTTCTTGAGTTGAGTGTTAACTCCAATGCTATGATACTTATCTCAGTCTCTGTCTCTCTGTCTCTGTCTCTGTCTCTCTCTCTCTCTCTCTCTCTCTCTCTCTCTCTCACACACACACACACACACACACACACACACACACACACACACCACTAAGATATAGGCACTCCAGTCATTAAACAGTAACTGGAAATGTGAGGTTACTACCCTATCTGGATAGCCTGCCCAGGTTGGGTTCATAGCTAAAACTTTCAAGTTTTCGTGAGTCCTTGTGCGGAACAGAAGAAGAGTATTTATTTTTGGTTCTTCATAATAAGGCTCCACAAAAGCTCAAACAAGACCTAAGTAATGATTTTTCTCTGGCCTTACTAGATTCAAGAAAACCCTTAAGTACACATAGAAGAAGGAAAATTGCTTTTGGAGTCCTCATGAAAATGCTGGAGCTAGCCACTCATCCATGAGAGACAGGAGGTAGAGACTCACCACCTGCAAAAAAATTAGACAGAAGGTAGACACTTCCTGAAAAAAATATCTTATATATAATAGCTAAGAGATGGTCCCAGGTCTGTAGAGTTTGTTATCAATGACTATTTTAGTTGAAGAAGCCTCTAAGCTAACACTGGCATGAGAAAATGTAGTGATATTTTGTTTGTGCTTTAACAAATAAAACTTGCCTAAAGATCAGAGTGCAGAGCTAGTCACACTACTTAGCCATAGAGGTCAAAGAGTGGTGGCATGCACCTTTAATCCCAGCATTCAGGAGACAGAGACAGAAGGATCTTTGTGAGTTCAAGGTTACCCTGGGCTACACAAGATTGAATCCGTCTGAAAGAGAAACAGAGCCAACTGGAGTGTTTAATCCCAGCACTAGAGAAATGGAGACAGACAGCAGTATGCCTCGGTGGAGAGAGGTATATAAGGTGGTAGGAAACAGGGGTTCAGGATTCAGTCTGAGGTTTTCTGGAGATGGTATTCAGTCTGAGGACTTGTAGGGACAGGACACTCCATTCAGTCTGAGTATTTCATAGAAATAAGAACTAGTGGCTAGCTGCTTTGCGTCTCTGATCTTTCAGCTTTCACCCCCTAATATCTAACTCTGGGTTTTTATTGTTAAGACCAATTAGATTCTGCTCTATAAGGAATCACTGCATTTATTTGCCAGACAGGCGTCAGACATATGAAACTCTAAACTTTTCAGAGTCTCATTTCAGAAGGCACACTGTATTGCTCACATAATCTAATTCCTCCCTTATATTAACATTCCTGGCATAACACTAAACACAAAACATAACACTGACTTGTAGTGCTAGTTCAGACCTTCGGCGCAGCATCTCTGTAGCCCTTAGGTCATGTGACCCACTGATAATAATAGTTACTGGCTGGGGCCGGGTATTATCATACAGCCATTACCAGCAGCCTCACTGAGATCTTTTAATCCTGTTGTTTGCCAGGCAATGCCACATCAACAAAAAACAGCTGCATATTTTGCTCTTGTACTGTTCATCTAAGGACACATAAGCCTTCTCAAATGATGTGCGCCTATGCCACCATCTGAAAAGAAAAGAAGGCAATGAACAGTAAAAAATTCCTATCAAACCTAACCTTGCAGTCATGGATCTTATGTTAGTTATACAGATCTGGAATAGTTGGAAGTCATTCACTACAAGACTCCAACAACAAGAAATGGGCCAAGTGTCTGTCTGAAATAGCCAAGACAAGAAGGTATAAAGCATAATTAAATTACTCATTCAGACAGCCTTAACATCACAGCCTCCAGGGTTCTTCTTGTCCCACTATGCTCAGGAAATCCTTCAGGATTCTTTAATCAAAATTAATAACCAAAGGCTGGTGAAGAGGACCAAATCACCATCTGTGCCCGTCTGAAGCTTGGCAATGAAAAATTCTAAGTAGCCCTCATCACTTGGTTCCGCTGGGGCATAAGATTATCCAGGACTTACCAGAAACTTTACTGATGAACAAAGGACCCTTTCCAAACACTGTGGAAAATTCTTGATCCTGTTCAATATGCTGCTTGGTAACTTCAGGAAGTTTTCACTGGCAATTTCCCACAACTTACGACAAATTTCTCAATTCTATTCAACATACTGGTTATAAGTTTATAAGTCTTCTCTGGCCTCCTCATGTCCTCTAGTCCATTACAAAAGAGTCTAATCTGATGACATGTTCCATGAAAGGGACTTGGATAGTCACTCACTGGAGATAGATAGATGGGTAGATAGATAGATAGATAGATAGATAGATAGATAGATAGGGAGAGGAGGGGCATGGTCCATCGCTGAGAACATCAATTTTGATATATACAGTGGGTGCCTTACATTTCAGAGACAAATGAATGCCAGGATGGAAAGATCCTCTGTCACAACTATCATGCTTATGGTTAGTAACCTCCTCTGTAAATGGTTTGGTCAGTTTTTGTTAACAAAAGTTGATGTAGACAGCAGGAGATTCTTTTGCCCAGACAAAAACAAAGATTTCCAGAAATCAGGGAACAATACTGATTTACACACTCAAGGCAACTGGGAAACAGGAAGGTAAAAAGATATATGATATACATGAAAAAAATGACAAGAAGGTGGTACGAATAATGATCCTTCCAAGGCATCTCTGGATCAATACTACAATTTCACTTATTCAAAAAGGAGGAAGGAATACAGATTCTCCTTTATTTGACCAAACTGAGGTAAATATACTTCTTTTGTTATTATCCTTTATGTTTGAGGCAGAATAGAAAGGTCAGGAAAGTTATGAGAACAAGAAGCCCCCACACCTAGAGTCAGATGGAAGCGTCACTAAGTTAACATCTGCATAAGACCCTTTGTACTTTCCCAGATGTAATCTGCAATGATAGAAATCTCAATAGAGAACCCATTCCCTGGGTAGGGCATGTTCTAAACCTTTTGGGCCATATAAATAAATGTTCAAGTATATAACGCATAGCTATCATTTCACATCAGTGAAACAAATGTAGACCTATTTACGTCTCAATGTATTTTATTCACATGATTTTTTTTTAAGTCTTTTCAGGCATCTATAACAAAATGCCATCTATCAGGTGACCTTACCAAGCATTTGCTCCCCACCGATCTAGAAGCAGGGAGTTCTACAAAGGTCATTATGAATGGTTTTAGCTCTCTTTAGCTTTCATATCTTCAAGACTGGAGCATTATATAAATGACAGATTCCTGCTAAAGAAAAATGAACTCCTGTCTTCTCCTGGAGCTCGATATACAAACTCCATTAGATTAAGAGTTGAAATCTTAAAGTTGAAATGAGTAAGGAGAATTTAATAGAAGCGATTATGCAAATCTTGTGACATATATAAAATCTAGTCTATTTTAAAACACTTTTCATGTATTTCTTTCAGCATGTCTAACTTAACTATTGCACAAATCTGTTGTTTTATTTTTTTTCACAGTAAACTTTTAGAAACAGCATAGTGTGTTTGCAAATTGTGTCTGCTTCTAGAAAACGCTTTTCCCTGAGATTGCTTGGAGGTTTCAGACAAGCAATTGTGTTCTTAGTTACTGAACACACACATATACACACGCACGCGCACATGAACACACACACACACACAAATACACGATATACTAGTTACCCATCAATGCATTTTAAAGGCAATTATAATCCATGGTTCATCCGCTTAGGTCTGTAAATCTATAATGAAGGGAAGGGTGAGATGTTTACCTAAGCCAGATGTAAAATACAATAAGTGTATTGCAATGACCTGTAATACTTCATGGATGACTGTGTACATTATATCCAAAATGTTTCCCAGAAACGAGCACATGTTTACCCGGCCTCATTCTGGCCTAAGGGATCATCTGGAACTGAAAGGGACAGATGCTGTGAGTCTGTCACCTTCACAGCTGCTTACTTTTCCTCCAGAACATTTGGGCTAGCTCTTTGAGGGAGGGTGAGAGGGACAAAGCTTTCCAGCATATGTGATGTAACATTTGTACCCTTACACAGAAACCTTCACTCTTTGGACTGGCATTTCCCAAAGGAAGAAAACCGAAAAGCTGATAACCATGGGTCTGATAGTGCTGTACAAATTAGCATGAGCAAATCATCTGCTTGTGATAGCCCTCAATGAGGAGCTTGAGAAAATGAGCTAACTCTCTCCCCAACCCCCAGGCCTGGGCTACACACCATTTTAAGTAAGATTCACAGGATGCTCACATCTAACTGCATAGTCTCTTTATCAGCTTCTTACTGTCTGAAAACGTTCTTAGAATGCTTTGGCAAGGAACTAATTTATCCATACTGCTCAATGCATTTATGTTTTCTGTACACAGCAATCAAGTTGTAGAAATTAGCTTATGTTAGAAAGAGAATTCTTATCTGGATGTTTCTCAACAAACTTGTTACATAATGCAGACTGTGCCGGAATATGAAGAAGGAGGGCCTGAATGGCACAGCACCATGCATTTTCTTTTAAGTTTCCAGGGCTTTTTAAATTGTTGTGCCTTGTTAAGGACATATGTTTCATAAGTCACAGTGTCTATTTGACTAAACTCATTTACAGTGTGTTGTACTGATTACCAGACACCATGAACCCACTGCTAATGAATGGAGTCAGAACAATAAGATCTTCAAAGGGATATTTCTAGTTTCTTTCTGTTGATAGGCTCAGAAACAGGAAAAAAAATAGAGTGATTTTCAAGACATCATAGTGTTTTTATTTAGAGATACAGAGAAAATAACAAACGTTTCAAGACCTGACTCTAGCTGAATGTTTACTCATTAGTAAGATAGGGTTTCCATAGAGACTGGATGCAGATGTCCTCAAAATTCTATAAAAAGGAAATGCAGCCTTATGAACAGCAAGTGGACATTAAGCTAATTATTTAATTATCTCTGTATGATGTTAACATAAAATATTCAAATTTGAAAGGGGAGAGGAAGAAACTCTCTATAAGTACAGATTTTTTTTTGTATTTTATTTTTATTGTAGGAGGCATACAGATTCGGGTCCCAGGAGTACTTTTCTCAGAAAAGAGGATGTCCCCAAAGTAAGCAAATGACACTCCCCTGTTTCATGAGGGAAGTCAACCTTAGGCTAACAGGTTGGTGTTATCAATGAAAGAAACAGCTCTTATCACAAACCAATAAAAGATGACTGATTCTGCCACCAAATATGAGTGCACATTGTCCAGAAACACAGATATAAGTTTGCTCAAATAGCATGCTTCATTGAGGTACTAATTTCATGAACTTTTATAGCAACAGATTAAATAATGCCATAAGATGACTCTTTCTAATAGGGCAGGTCATATGCAGCAAAGCAATGAAACCTCACATAGCCCTAGATACTATCTGACAACATTCTTTTTTTATTTTTTATTGATTTTTCTTGATCTCTACATTTTTCTCTGCTCCCCTCCCTGCCTCTCCCCTCCCCTTCAACCTTCTCTCAAGGTCCTTATCTGACAACATTCTTAAGCCTTTAGGTTGGTGGAAACTTGGGATCTGTTTCTATATTCCAAAGGATTTACTTAACGGTCACAAAAATGCTAGGTAATATACCTAGCAGGGATAAATGCTCACCAAGAGCCTTAAGGATGCTCTAGGACATTTTGCCTCTGGACTTGGAGCATCAAAGCCTCTCCAGTCATTGATGTTCTAATTGGTTAATCAGCCTCTGCAGACAGCTTCTTTCCAGGTCCTCTCAGTCACAGTGTGTTGCAATTTTAGGTCCCTACCATTTGCCTTAAGAGCTCAGATTCTCATAAAAGATTCTGTGTTTTCTTCCTTTACAAGGAAATTTGACCAATTTCAAATTTCATGTCAAAAGAAACTCTCGTTCTTATTTAGTCTAATTATATTTTCTCCGGTACTCTTCACGGTTTGTGTAAGTCTCCTGACTGCAACTCCCCTGTGTTGTTTCTGTGCCCTTGTCTTTGTTTCCCCAAGCATTTTGCCAACCTGTCATATCAGCAACAGGTTATCTTTAATTTACTATTTTTAAGTTTGTTTACATAATGGTTTCCAGCTGTTATGTGTCAGAGTTACAGACTCTCTGCCTCATTAAGTACTTCTGACACTAGACTAGTCTTTCACTACATACACCCAGATTACATCCTCTACTGCCCACATGTAATATCTGAAGAATTCTGGAAAGCTCCAGTTGCACAGAGGGCCTCACAAACAGCTGTATAAAGGCTGATCTTCATTGTCAACTTGGCAGTGGTTATTATCACCAAGGAGATTGGTCTGGCACACTTGGCACACTTCTGTATCTATTGAGACATTTCTAATTCAAAAGAATACCTGAAAGAGAAAAAACCAACCTAAATATGGATGGCACCACTCACTATGTTGAAGACTCATCCAAAATCAAAGGGCCAAAGGTAAAAAGCATTCATCAATCAACATTGTCTTCCTCTGACTCCTGGGAAGACGTGGTGTTAATTGTTCTGCTTGAGTTGCCATACCCTCCCTGCCTTCTGGACTGAGCCCTCTACATCTGGGTGTCACAGTAAAATTCTTGTCTTTCAGCAGATTGATTTAAGGAGATTTTCACTCCTGGATACCATCCTCTAATACTCTTCAGAGCATATACAGCATTATATATGTTGTTTGCTTCTTCTTAACATGTTAGCCTAGTCATATTCTACATATCATCTCTTTGATTCTAGGATGCAATTCTCAATGTTTCTGGTAGATATTTATTGAAAATGCAAGACTAGTGTAGTGATTCATGTCTATCATACCAGTACGGTGGACCTGATGCAGTGGAATAAGGACAAGTGTCAGCAAAACTGAAGAAAAGAGAAAAAGAAAAAAAAACAAGATAAAAGATGGGAGAGGTAGATAATGATAATCCCTTAGACATCCTCTTAGAGGTTATTAGAAAGCAGTTCCTAATGGTGTGCAAATGGAACTGGAAGACACTTGGTGGGATTTTAATGGACTGGCTGAACAGATGAGTACTAGACACCACTTCCCCGTGGAGTCATCCTAATGACTTCACATCCAGGCTTTTGCTTACATATTCCTGAAGAGTGATGATGGTGATAATTATCATTTTCTACAAAACCAAAATTAGATTTTCCCTTGAAGTATGACCATATTCATGACTAAATCTTATCAGAAAATGAAGAGTCATAAAATGGAATGCTAAACAATTGCTTATAAAATGGGAAAAGACATTGCTTTCTCAGAAATTTTGACTGTGTGTTGGCAAAAAAATAAAATAAAACTTTATGATACCTTCGATTTGTAAATCAAATACATCTACATTTAGATACCTGTGGTGGGGTTAAAAGGAACAGAAAATGAAAGTACTTACAAAACACTTTGACCTATATCTTCTTCAAGGAAAATTGAGTATAATTAGTCAGAAAGTTATATGAATGAGGAATCAATGAAAACTCCAAACAGCACAGTCAGCCTGTGAGTCTGCACACAGGAAAATATCCTTGGTCATTCTTTAACTGAAGATTGTATTGGAATAGTCCTCACCTACACCAATTCCATATTTTACTGAATATTGCTTGAAAAGTGGACTGCAGTCAGGAAAAAATAATACTGTATTTGAATAGTCAAATATACTTATGTAAGAATATTTGTGATTACATATATTGATGTAAAGGTTACTATTCTTCAACAAGAAGATAAGCACATATAAAATGCATTTTTTGGTGATCTGACATAGACATAAAAATCACTTACAAAGCATACCTGTAAAACTCAAGGCTCTGGAGCTATAATGAGTACACTAAAAATTGTCCCTTTATCCCTTTCTCTGCTGCTAACCCACCATATACATTAAGAAACACCTGAATCATACTTACAAGGTTATGCTCATTGTTCCAGCATTCCAGTCATTCTGACTAGGGTCAGATGGAATCTCAGAGTGGTTTTAATTTGCATTTCTCTGATGACCAAAATTGTTAAACATTTCAAACAAATATTTATTGGCACATCTTCTTTAAGAACTATTTGCTCACTTTGTTAACTGATTTTTTTGACTGGCAGCTTTATATTGTTGATGTCTACATTTTTTAGTTTGTTATTTAATCTGAATATCAATTCCCTGTATTTTTATCAAAATTGCTTCCCATTCTGTCTATTCACTCTGTTGATTTTTCCCTAACTGTTCAGAAACATTTTAATTTCAAGCAGTCTCATTTGTTGATTTGGAGAATTATTTACCCTCTATTAGAATTCTCTTGCGAAATGTTTTGCCTATTCCTATGACTCTATCTATATCTATTCCATATGTTTCTCCACAGTACTTTTAGTTTGTCAGATTTTAGGTTGAGGTCATTGATCCATTTTGAAATGATTTTTGTGTAGAATTCACTGGCATTCGTTTTCCTGATTTCCAATCATTCTGGTTTAGTCAAAATGATACTTTAAATTATTTTTAATTTACTTTCTTTAATTTAAAAACAATCTCTTTTCATTTACATACCAATCCCAGTTCCTTCTCTCTCTCCCTTTCTCCTGCTTCCCCCATCTTTCCCCACTCCATTTCCCATAAACTCCTCAGAGAGAATTAGTCCTCCCATGGGGAGTCAACAAAGTCTGAAACATCAAGTTGAGGCAGGACCAAAGCCCTTCCTGTATTTAGGCTGAACAAGATATCCCTCCATAAGGAATGGGCTCCAAAAAGCCAGTTCATGCACTAGAGATAAATTCTGGTACTGCATCTGCTTCCATCAGTTACTGTATGAAAGTTCTATGATGACAATCTGGGTAGTCATCAATAATCCAATTTAAAAAAAAAATGGGTTACAAATCTAAACAAAGATTTCTCAACAGAGGAATCTCAAATGGCCAAGAGACACTTAAGAAAATGTTCAAGAACAAATGCATGGAGTCTTAGCTGGGGTAATCCTTGTGGAATTTTCATAGTTTCAGATTTCTTCTGATGGAAGCAGATGCAGAGTTCCACAGGTAAGCACTGGGCTGAGTTCCCAGAGTCCAGTTGAAGAGAGGGAGGAGCAATAATATGAGCAAAGGGGTCAATATCATGATGAAGAAACCCACAAAGGCAACTGACCTGAGCTAGTAGGAACTCACTGACACTAGACTTACAGCTGGGAACAGAGAGGGAGAGCAAGGAAAGAGGTATCTTGAAAAAGAGATAATGGATAACTCGAGTTATGGAGTTAGGGAGAAACCTGGCACTATGGAAATTCCACAAGGATGAGCTCAGCTAAGACTGCAAGCAATAGTAGAGAGGGTTCTTGTACTTAAAAGTATTTTTAATTTGTATTTTTCTTGTTGGTTAAGAATGTAAATAATGTAAAAATTAATTTTAACCATTTGTATTCTCCCTTTGAGTTTCTGGTCCAGGCTATCCCAGAGACCCCCCAAATCAAATGAGATATTACCATTATTTTTGTTGCCTACCAGAAATCTATGGTAAGACTCCATTATTGAAGATACCAAATATTTGATCATAGAATAAGAAGAAATCAAATGTTACTGGCCTTGAATTCTGCTCTTCTGGAAGTGAAATATGTTCTTTACTATTGAGTCACCTCTCTTGCTCCAAATTTTGTAAGTTTTTAATATTTATTTTAGTTTATGTGTATGTATATAGATCATAGGACAACTCATGGGAATCATTCGGTTATCTATCTCTAACTTGTAGGTTTCAGGACTCAAAATCAGATCACCAGACTTGACATGAGCAACTTAACTCAATAAGCCGTCTTGTGTGTGGCATAGGTTTACTTAATAACTATCATTGTGAAATGAAACCTCAGTGTAGTTTTAAATTTATTTCTCTGATGGTCTGATGGCCCTTGATGTTGGACATTGTTTCTATATTCATAGTATCCATTTTTATTTCTTTCCAGTGAAGGAAATAAAGGAATTTAAAATTAATGAGGAGGAAATTATCAGATGATAGTCCTATCTCTGTCCTCAATTTTTGCTTGTTTTGGTTCTTCAACAGTTTAGGAAAATATCCCAGAGTGCAGGTTCAGGCATAGTGATGATAATTAATGCTGACTCATGTACAGAATCCGGGGCAGAGCCCTGTTCTGTGAACATCAGATGCTTTATGCAACCACGTGAGGGATGGAGGATCCTTGTCCCAAAGAGTGGCAGAACTCACTCTGAGTCAAATGGGAAAAAGTGGAGTCTTCTGATGTGGGGCCCAGAATTGTTACTATGACAGAATTGCTGATGTTGGATACTGCATAATAGATATAGAGATCTATGGGGAAAAAAAAGAGGCCAAGATGGGAACTTGTCTTCTGGCACAAAGCTCTATCGATGTCATGGTAAAGAGGAAGCCTTGTCTCTCATCAGATGCACCCCTGGGACCATGTACGAAGGTGACTATATAGCAAGCCATGGAGAAAGAAGTAAAGTAAGACAAAGGTTTGTCCAGGAGGAGGCATGGGAAGTAGGTTCTTCTTTTACAGTTTTGAACCCTCTGAGCCACACATTTCTTTTAAGTATAAAGATCTATTATGATTTGCCTTTGTATATAAAATTAAGATTAAAATCTTCCTTTTCCTTAGAAGATTTCTGCTATTGCTTGGGAATGTAGTCTTATTCCTTCGAACAGGTTCTAGTCAATTGCTAACATTTCTGTTTTTCCAAAAGTTTGGTTTTCCCTGGCATTATTTCACAGATTAGGTCAAGCTCTGGAAAAAGCAAAAAGCTATTCTCACTTTGCTTGCATTTATGAGTGTTTGTTGTGCAATGTTCTATAAATTCCAGTACATGTTGAAGGCTTGATCCCCAACTAGTAGTTCTACTTTGAGAGGTTCTGTACATTTTAAGAGGTGAGGCTTTACTGAAAGAAACTGGTCATAGGAGAGGTATCCTTCACTGACTGCATCGTGCTGTGTTCCTCCTTACTTCATGACTTCCATAAAGTGAACAGCTTTGCTCTTCATTTCTGCTCCTCCCATGGTGCTCTAATTTACAATGACTGAGAAAAAAATCACATGACAATGTGCTGAAACAATGAACCAAAGAAATTGTTCCCCCTTTTACATTGCTCTGTTAAATAGCTGTGTTATAGTGACAAGAAGTGGCATTATCACTTTAGATTGGTAACAGAGAAATGAGGTCACTGCTATAAGTAAAGCTGCCCATGAGTGTTGGGGAATAATTATTTTGAGGTGTTACTTCTCTTTTCCCTGCATTTGTTTTACTCTGTGAAGCTGTGTCTAAAACACCTGAAAGTCCTAAAAGAGATGAACGGCCAATAGAGAGGCAGGAGCAAGGATAGGCAGGGCTAGCAGGCAGAGAGTGTAAACAGAAGGAGAAATCTGGAAGGAAAAAAAATAAGAGCAACAACAGAGCAACGAGAGGAGGACATCGGGGGCCAGACACCCAGCTAGACAGCAAGCCATGGAGAAAGAAGTAAAGTAAGATATACAGAAATAGAGAAAGAAAAATGCTCAGAAGTAAAAGGTAATCAGGATAATTTAAAGTTAAGAAAAGCTGGCCAGAAACAAGTCAAGCTAAGGCTGGGCATTCATAACTAAGAATAAGTCTCTGTGAGTGCTTTAGTTGGGAGGTTGGTGGTGGACTGATGTGAGAGGTCCTTCAGTATATGTGTTGCTTTTATTGGTTAATGAATAAAGTAGCTGCTTGGGCCTATAGCAGGACAGAATATGGTCAGGCTGGAAAAGATACAGTGGGAAAGTAGGCAGAGTCAGCGAGGTGCCATGAATCGGCAGAAAGACATAGACACTGGATGATACCTTACAGGTGGGCCACAGTCACGTGGCAATACACAGATTAGAACAAATGGGTTAATTTAAAAAGTAAGAGCTACTTTGTAAGAAACCTAAGCTATTGGCCAAGGAGTCTTATAATTAATTGATATTTTCTGTATAATTATTTCAGGTCTGGGCATCCTGGAATTAACAAATAGTCTCTACCTACAGAGGGCCTCTCAAAAAACCATAAGAGCAAAAACAACACACAACAATGAGGTCCTTAAGCACTTGGAACTAGTTACAAAACTATTTAGTCCAAAGAAATTCTAGAAAGTGATAAGCAGAGATCAGTAATAAATTCTAGTGGGAGCTGGGAACAGACTGACTATAACAAAGCAGGTAAAATAGATGTCTGATGCTCAAGAGATTTTAGATGGAAATGAAGACTCTACTTGGAGTTGAACCAAAGATCAAGCACATTGTATGTGGTACAGAGCTTGTCAACAGTTTTGTCCCTGTGCTGAAATTTTAAAGAAATATGAATTTAAAGATGATTTGTGTATTTATCTTGTAGAGAAAGTATGATGATGGATGTTATAATATGCTTATTATTCTATGTAAGTCAAGTTTATAGTGAGAATAGGGATGCAAAAGCTGAGGAACAAGAATTGAAGAGCTTGTAGTTTAGGAATAAATGGAACATGTTTACTGTTGCAGCCATATTTTCCAAGACTAGAAAGGTTTTTTCTTTAAAATGGGGCTTCTTCCACATACGACCAACTTAAAGTATTCTTCACTACATATACTGCAGCCATGTTGAAAGCAGAGTCAGCCACTACGCAATTTGAAATTGTTTTTTTACGCAAAATGAAGTTGGTTTTACTGGAATGCAGAATGTAAGAAATGTGAAGCTGTAGAGAGACTTCTGTGCAGACACCAAAGGAAAACCACAGAAGGCAGAGAATACTTGGCAGGATCAGGAAGGTTGAAGCCAATCCATGAGACTAATGTTCATGAAGCTTTGATTGTGTGGTTGAATGGTTGAAACTATATTGAATTCTATCGTGTGAAAGAATAGAATTGTGAAATGCCTACTAAAGAAAAGTATACATGACAAACAGGCCAGGAAAGAGGCCATGTGACTTTAAATGTCAAAACATGGGTACTGGCTGCCCAAGTTCTTTGGAGCACATAAATCCCAGGACATGCTTAGAACATGAGATGTAGATAACAGTATGTCATGTGTGCCTTGACAGATTCCAATCTTGTCTTAGCCCTATACCTCTTATTAATGCCCCCAGTTTTCTTTTTTGAGATGAGAGTGTTTACTCTCCATATAGTATCTTAGTATAATGTAATTAAAAATATTTTACAAGGACTCATACCGAAGTCTTGCTCTGAAATTGGAGTGAAACTTTGAACTCGGACTTATGAAAAATGCTGGAATATTATCTATGTGGATACACCCATTTCTCATTTTCAAAATTAAAACAAAGTTGTATTAAATTGTAACTAAAATCAGCACGATATAGCTTTTATCTTAAGGATTTAGACGTAAATAACTAACATTTTTCAATCTGAGCACAAATAACAATGGCAGGTCTTTCATATTAATATTTAATAAAGTATTTTTATCTTTTCAGTAGCATCTACTAATAATAGCATTTAATTTTCTTTTGACAAGTTTTAATTTTTCAGTTGATTTGGAGTATAGATATTTCAACTCTGTGTGTATGTGAGTTGAAACAAAGTTTCGGGGTAAGTTAAATTCTTATCTCTATTCTTGCAATGTGACTCCATTTACTAAGGGACTGTTTGGAGGTACAAAGGAAAACATGCAACCATAAAAAAGTGTTATCTAGAAAACACCAAGTGACTGTGAAATCAGAAAAATATTATGAACATGGAGGAAATATCAAAACTGTGTTTTCTTCTATATCTGAAATTTATACAATTTGCAAATGCAGAATTAGTGGTGAATTTTTTTATTGATTTTATTAAGCTATACATTTTTTTTCACTCCCCTCCCTGCATCTTCAATCCCCTTCAAACTTCTCCCAAGATCCCCATGCTCCCAATTTATTTGGAGATCTTGTCTTGTACTACCTCCCAAGTATATTAGATCCATGCATGTCTCTCTTAGGGTCTTCATTGTTGTCTAGTTTCTCTGAAAGTGTGATATGTAGGCTGGTTTGCTTTGCTTTATGTTTAAAAATCATTTATGAGTGAGTACATAATATAATTGATTTTCTGGGTCTGAGTTACCTCACTAAATATGATATTTTCTAGCTCAATCCATTTGCCATCAAATTTCAAGATGTCATTTTTTTTCTTGTTATGGAGTACTACATTGTGTGAGTGCACCACATTTTCCTTAGCCATTCTTTGGTCAAGGGGCATTTAGGTTGTTTCCAGTTTCTAGTTATTACAAACAATGCTGCTATGTACATAGTTGAGCACATGTCCTTGTGGTACAAGTGAGCATCCTTTGAATATATACCCAAAAGTGGTGTTGTTGTATCTTGAGGAAGGCTGTTTACCAATATTCTGAGAAATCACCATACTAATATCCAAAGGGGTTGTACCAGCTTGTACTCCCACCAGCAATGCAGGAATGTTCTCTTTACCCCACAACCTCTCCAGCATAAGTTGTCATCAGCATTTTGATCTTGGCCATTCTTAAAGGTGTAAGATAGAATCTCATAGTTGTTTGAATTTGCATTCATCTGATGACTAAGGATGTTGAGCACTTCCTTAAATGTCTTTCAGCCATTTTAGATGCCTCCATTGAGAGTTTTCTGTTAATGTCTGTACACATTTTTATTGGTTTATTTGTACTTTTGATGATCAATTTGTGTAGCGGCATAAATGAATGCAGACAGATTGTAATAATATAGACAGCTTTAATGGGGAAATAGACTTACAGAACCATAGGTTTCTGTGGAGAACAGGAAAGCAGAAGGGGCGGTTGGGAGCATGCCCGCAATCATTATAAGTTAAAAATATCCTCGGGGGACCTGCCCCCTGCTAGCAAGGTGATTGGCTGGGTCT